>NC_090438.1:752273822-753652975 GCF_031143425.1 Pleurodeles waltl | reverse complement strand
GCTATTAAGGGTCTCTGCTTTGGGGAATTCCTTAGATAACGAATGCAAGAGCTCATCAGAGTACCTCTGCATCTCTCTCTTCACCTTCTGCCAAGGAATCGACTGCTGACCGTGCTGGAAGCCTGCAAAACTGCAACAAAGTAGCAAAGACGACTACTGCGACATTGTAACGCTGATCCTGCCGCCTTCTCGACTGTTTTCCTGGTGGAGCATGCTGTGGGGGTAGTCTGCCTCCTCTCTGCACTAGAAGCTCCGAAGAAATCTGTGGGTCGACGGAATCTTCCCCCTGCAACCACAGGCACCAAAGAACTGCATCACCGGTCCTCTGGGTCTCCTCTCAGCACGACGAGCGAGGTCCCTTGAACCCTGGCACTAGCCAAGGTGCTCCCACATTGTTCAGGGCAAATTCCTCTGACTTTGTGAGTGCAGGGACACCATTACACGCGTGCACTACACATAGGTCACTACCTATGTGTAGCTTCACAATGGTAACTCCGAACATGGCCATGTAACATGTCTAAGATCATGGAATTGCCCCCCCAATGCCATCCTGGTATTGGGGAGACAATCCCATGATTCCCCGGGTCTCTAGCACAGACCCGGGTAGTGCCAAACTGCCTTTTCAGGGGTTTCACTGCAGCTGCTGCTGCTGCCAACCCCTCAGACAGGCTTCTGCCCTCTTGGGGTCCAGCCAGGCTTGGCCCAGGAAGGCAGAACAAAGGACTTCCTCAGAGAGAGGGTGTTACACCCTCTCCCTTTGGAAAAAGGTGTTAAGGCAGGGGAGGAGTAGCCTCCCCCAGCCTCTGGAAATGCTTTCATGGGCACAGATGGTGCCCATTTCTGCATAAGCCTGTCTACACTGTTCAGGGACCCCTCAGCCCTGCTCTGGCGTGAAACTGGACAAAGGAAAGGGGAGTGACCACTCCCCTGACCTGCACCTCCCCTGGGAGGTGCCCAGAGCTGCTCCAGTGTGCTCCAGACCTCTGTCATCTTGGAAACAGAGGTGCTGCTGGCACACTGGACTGCTCTGAGTGGCCAGTGCCAGCAGGTGACGTCAGAGACTCCTTCTGATAGGCTCCTTCAGGTGTTGCTAGCCTATCCTCTCTCCTAAGTAGCCAAACCTCCTTTTCTGGCTATTAAGGGTCTCTGCTTTGGGGAATTCCTTAGATAACGAATGCAAGAGCTCATCAGAGTACCTCTGCATCTCTCTCTTCACCTTCTGCCAAGGAATCGACTGCTGACCGTGCTGGAAGCCTGCAAAACTGCAACAAAGTAGCAAAGACGACTACTGCGACATTGTAACGCTGATCCTGCCGCCTTCTCGACTGTTTTCCTGGTGGAGCATGCTGTGGGGGTAGTCTGCCTCCTCTCTGCACTAGAAGCTCCGAAGAAATCTGTGGGTCGACGGAATCTTCCCCCTGCAACCACAGGCACCAAAGAACTGCATCACCGGGCCTCTGGGTCTCCTCTCAGCACGACGAGCGAGGTCCCTTGAACTCAGCAACTCTGTCCAAGTGACTCCCACAGTCCAGTGACTCTTCAGTCCAAGTTTGGTGGAGGTAAGTCCTTGCCTCCCCACGCCAGACTGCATTGCTGGGAACCGCGTGTTTTGCAGCTACTCCGGCTCCTGTGCACTTTTCCAGGATTTCCTTTGTGCACAGCCAAGCTTGGGTCCACGGCACTCTAACCTGCATTGCACGACTTCCTGAGTTGTCCTCTGGCGGCGTGGGACTCTCTTGTGCAACTTCGGGTGAGCACCGTTTCACTCCACTTTGTAGTGCCTGTTCCGGCACTTCTGTGGGTGCTGCTTGCTTCTGAGAGGACTCTTTGTCTTTCTGGACGCCCCCTCTGTCCCCTCACGCATTTGGTGACATCCTGGTCCCTCCTGGGCCACAGCAACCTCCAAAAACCCTAATCGCAAGCTTTGCAGCTAGCAAGGCTTATTTGTGGTCTTTCTGCTGGAAAACACTTCTGCACGACTCTTCACAACGTGGGACATCCATCCTCCAAAGGGGAAGTTTCTAGCCCTTGTCGTTCTTGCAGAATCCTCAGCTTCTACCATCTGGTGGCAGCTTCTTTGCACCCACAGCTGGCATTTCCTGGGCATCTGCCCACTCCTGACTTGATCGTGACTTTTGGACTTGGTCCCCTTGTTCCACAGGTACTCTCGTCTGGAAGTCCATCGTTGTTGCATTGCTGGTGTTGGTCTTTTCTGCAGAATTCCCCTATCACGACTTCTGTGCTCTTTGGGGAACTTAGGTGCACTTTGCACCCACTTTTCAGGGTCTTGGGGTGGGCTATTTTTCTAACCCTCACTGTTTTCTTACATTCCCAGCGACCCTCTACAAGGTCACATAGGTTTGGGGTCCATTCGTGGTTCGCATTCCACTTCTAGAGTATATGGTTTGTGTTGCCCCTATCCCTATGTGCCCCCATTGCATTCTATTGTGACTATACATTGTTTGCACTGTTTTCTATTGCAATTACTGCATATTTTGGTATTGTGTACATATATCTTGTGTATATTTGCTATCCTCATACTGAGGGTACTCACTGAGATACTTTTGGCATATTGTCATAAAAATAAAGTACCTTTATTTTTAGTATATCTGTGTATTGTGTTTTCTTATGATATTGTGCAAGTGACACTGGTGATACTGTAGGAGCTTCACTCGTCTCCTAGTTCAGCCTAAGCTGCTCTGCTAAGCTACCTTTTCTATCAGCCTAAGCTGCTAGACACGCCTCTACACTAATAAGGGATCCCTGGGCCTGGTGCAAGGTGTAAGTACCCCTTGGTACTCACTACAAGCCAGTCCAGCCTCCTACAGGTAGGAATTTTTGTGGATTCCTGCAGATTCCAGAAGGTTCCATCACAAAAACGTGGGAAAAATGTGTGATTTCCAGCAAAGTTGGAGGGTTGCAGGGGATTGTGGGTACAAAAATGGTGTGGGGTGCATGTGAAACACACTACCCTGGAATCACACAGATGTTTAGTTTTCAGATGTGTCTAGGTCTTGTGGATTTTTCTACATGGCAGCGTCCCAAAGCCCATAAAGTGCAGCCCTTCCCATTCCAAGTGGGACGATTTTGAGAGTAAGCCAAGCTCTCATGGGCCAAATGTAAAACTAAAACCCATAATAATCAAATGTCTTCTTGCTTGCTGTGGGATAATATGTTTTAGAGTGTGGATGAGAGCTGAAAGACTGTTACCCCCTTCAGTTGAGATGGGGGCGTAACCAGGCCCATACTGGTTGGTAGCTACCACCCCAATATATATATATTTTCTTTAATTCCCTGGCGTCTAGTAAACTTCCTGCCCCCCGTGGTGTGGATCAGGGGTAATTGCCCCATCTACCCACTGGTGTGCAGAACAACTTTGGCACCATTTATTTGGGGTGACGGTATGGCCATACCTCCACCCTCTTATTTTTGAAAAAAAACTTCTCTGGCCTCTAGTGGGCTTTCTGCCCCCCCCCCCCCTTGGGGACAGATGGGCCTTCCAAAAATAGGCCCATCTGCCCCCAATGGGGGGCAGATATGGCCAACAGTAATGTGCTCCTATGGGGAGCGACCCTTACCCAAGGGGCTGCCCCCTAAAGAAAACACATGCATACACACACACCAATCCCTGGTGCCTAAGTGGTTTCTGGGGGCAGATCTGCCTAATAACAATAGGCCAATCTGCCCCCGGGGGGGCAGAAATGGCCTAAAATAAATTTGCCCCCTCCCCGCCCCCCCGGGTCGCTCCCCACTTCTAAAAAACAAAACAAAAAAAAATGTGTCCCTGGTGCCTAGAGACTTCTGCCCCTCCTGGGGAAAAATCGACCTAGTAACAATAGGCCGATCTGCCCCCAGGGGAGGCAGAAACGGCCTAAAATAAATTTGCCCCCACCCCCTCACACCCCCCAGGGAGCGACCCTTGCCTAAGGGGTCATTCCCCTTGCATGACATTGGCACAAAAAAAAAAGATCCCCGGTGCCTAGTGGTTTATGCCCCTTTTGGGGGCAGATTGACGTAACAAAAATCAGCTGATGTACCCCCAAGGGGGGAAGAAATAGTCTAAATACAATGTGCCCCCCCAGGGGAGCGACCCTTGGCTAAGGGGTCGGTCCCCACCTCTAAAAAACAATAAAAAAACAAAAAATTATCCCTGGCGTCTAGAGGCTTCTGCCCCCCCTTGGGGCAGATTGGCCTAATAACAATAGGCCGATCTGCCCTCGGGGGCAGATATGGCCTAAAATAAAGTTGCCCCCCCACGTCCCCACAGGAGCGACCCTTGCCTAAGTGGTCGCTCCCCTTGCGTGACATTGGCACAAAAAAAGATCCCCGGTGCCTAGTGGTTTCTGCCCCTCTTGGGGGCAGACTGACCTAACAAATATCAGCTGATCTGCCCCCAAGAGGGCAGAAATAGTCTAACTACAATGTGCCCCCCAGGGGAGCGACCCTTGGCTAAGGGGTCACTCCCCACCTCTAAAAAACAAAACAAACAAAAAAATTATCCCTGGCGCCTAGAGGCTTCTGCCCCCTCTGGGAGCAGATCGGCTTAGTAACAATAGGCCGATCTGCCCCCCGGGGGGGCAGAAATGGCCTAAAATAAATTTGCCCCCGACACCCCCCTCACCCACCCCAGGGAGTGACCCTTGCCTAAGGGGTTGCTCCCCTTGCATGACATTGGCGCAAAAAAAAAAATCCCCAGTGCCTAGTGCTTTCTGCCCCTCTTGGGGGCAGATTGACCTAACAAAAATTGGCCGATCTGCGCCCTATGGGGACAGAAATAGTCTAAATACAATGTGCCCCCCAGGTGAGTGACCTTTGGCTGAGGGGTCGCTCCCCACCTCTAAAAAACAAAACAACAAAAAATTACCCCTGGTGCCTAGCGCTCCCTCTGAGCTCAGTGCCCAGGACATAATGGTGACATCCTGGGCACATGAGCACTGTGCCGCAGGATGTAACCATTACGTCCGCCGCACAGAACCAGTTAAATGCCTCAAAATGATCGCGTACTCTGCCAATCTGAACTGCAAGGGTTAAGTTCCAAGAATAAATCGCGCACACTGTTGGTGATTCAACCATCAAGGTTAAAATTCCTCATAATGATCGGGCACCATGCCGATCCGAATTGCAAGGGTTAAGTGCCAAGAATAAATCATGCACACTGTAAATCACAAAGCCAAAAACTCAAATGTTTTTAGAAACGGAGTTGGGGGACTACCTCGACCTCCATCTTAACGCCCTGCTTGAAGATCAGCAAGATAAGGAGGACAGGGCCAGGAAATGTCCAAGTAGGCCTCCGGAACAGGAGCCCAGGAAAATGCTGCTGCTCTGCACCGGGACCTCTGAATAGTGAGCACGTGGAGCTGGGCTGGGTTCCTTAAATAGACCCAAGCCCCGCCCATATGCCACACCCAACCAAGCTGCAGGAATGGCTTGAAAATGAACAATACATCACAAACAGCATTAATGACCTTTCAAGATAAATACCTGCAATGCAAAAAGTTAATATGCAATATCAGCACTCAATGCATGAATTATTACATTGCATAAGGTTTGGCATTTTGCATTATGTTGCCCGTAGAGCGCGCACTGTCCTGGTGTTGACAGTATTTGACCAGAAATGCACTTCCAGGGGCCCAGGAACTGGAATGGCATCCTCTGGCAAGCTAGAGTCCACAGCATGCAGACTCAGAGACTGGTTTGTGAAGCCTTTACTGTCCCTGAGGCTTCAAAAACAGGAGGCAAGCTCAGTCCAAGCCCTTGGTGATACGTCTCAAGCAGGAATGCACAACAAAGTCCAGTCTTTGTCCCCAGTCACAGGCAGCACTTCTCAGCTCTTCAGCTCTTCTCCTGGTAGATGTTCCTGTTGAATCCTTGAAGTAATATAAAGTCTGGGGTTTTGAGTCCAATACTTATCCCCGTTTCTGCCTTTGAAGGTGCCCAACTTCACGGAAAAGTCTCTGTTGTTTACAGGATCCTGCCTTGCTCAGGCCTCTCTCCAGACACACACAGGGGTTGGAGACTGCTTTGTGTGAGGGCAGGCACAGCCTTTTCAGGTGTAAGTGACCACTCCTCACTCCACTCGAGCCCAGATGGCCTATCAGGATATGCAGGCTACACCCCAGCTCCCTTTGTGTCACTGCCTAGTGGAGATGCACAAACAATACAACTGTCATTCTCACTCAGACAAAGAATCCACAAACAGGCAGAGTAACAGAATGGTTTAAGCTAGAAAATGCCAATTTCAAAAAGTGGCATTTTTAAACTAACAATCTAAAAAAACACCTTCACTAAAAGATGTATTATTAAATTGTGAGTTCAGAGACCCCAAACTCCAGATTTCTATCTGCTCTCAAAGGGAAACTGCACTTTAAAGATATTTAAAAGCAGCCCCCATGTTAACCTATTAGAGAGATAGGCCTTGCAACAGTGAAAAATTAATTTGGCAGGATTTCACTGTTATGACATGTAAAACACATCAGAACGTATCCCACCTTTAATATACAGAGCACCCTGCCCATGTGGCTACCTAGGGCCTACCTTAGGGGTGCCTTACATGAATAAAAATGGAACGCTTGGGCCTAGGAAGTGGGAACACTTGCCAAGTCGAATTGGCAGTTTAAAACTGCACACACAGACACTGCTGTGACAGGTTTGAGCCATGTTTACAGGGCTACTCATGTGGGTGACACAACCAGTGCTGCAGGCCCACTACTAGCATTTGATTTACAGCCCCTGGGCACCCCTAGTGCACTTTACTATGGACTGACTGGTAAATCAAATTTGCCAATCATGGAAAAGCCAATTACATATACAATTTACACAGAGAGCACTTGCACTTTAGCACTGGTCAGCAGTGGTAAGGTGCACAGAATACCAAAAACAACAAAAAAGACAGGGGAGACCATGCCAAGGATGTCAGGTCTAACAGTACCTCACTCCAAACTATTTATAGAAATTACAACTATACTTCTTGGCTTTATGGAAAATATTCTTTTAATATTTCTGAATCAAGGTATCCCTTTTCTCCTTTTATATACCCTATCTATCGTTATTCATATTTATTTTTGATTTTTCAGAATAGAAGTTACATTTAGTATATTTCCACGTGTGCTTAAGTAATAAATATTTTCCCAAACTTAAATGCATCTTTGGTATTCTCTCATACTTTCAAATTATTCTTTTTTTATTTTCAAAGAGCATAAAACAAGTTTGCTTTCCAATGGTATAGGAGGTTTGCTACAGCAGATACATTTGTGTAACAAAGCAGGTTATGCTAAGGCATAAATCATGCAGTAAGAGGGAAACAGAACTAAGTAACAATAAAGAACAGGTTTGGGGCTAACATTGTGGAAAATGGGAGCTTACTATGATGGGGGGTTGGAGCTCATATAGGAAACAGCAAATTAATTCTGGTGGGGGCAAAATATATGTATGTATCAAGTATGTGATGTGAGATAAGGGTAACGTAGTCAAGTGGAAATATGACAGCTAACTGATCATTGAAAGGTGTCTGGTGTCATCCTTGTGATTTTCTGTGAAGGAGTAGAGTAAGTCATCCCATCAACTTGCTATGGAGTGTTTCCATATGCCTCTAGCCCCTAAGTGCCCCAATGCAGTTAAGTCTACTGTCGCCAAACATATAACAATGACTTCACAGTAGGATATAGGCAGTAGGAATGCGGCCTTCCATTTCATGGTGATGGAACATCTAACAAATGGGGGAGGTGGGGGTAACAGCAGTAGGTCATTGGTCCCTACTGGTATAGCTCTAGCAATTCAAGAGATGCGTTTCCATCCTCAACCAGTACTGAATACTGTTTGTACCAGTGGGTGTGAGGGGGTTTCTGTGGGTGTTATGGTATAGGTGGAGGATAGTGTTAAGGTAAGACATTGGTGCTTTAGGAATTGTACCTGATGAAGGCCAAATTTGTCTTGCAACAGTGAAAAACAAATTTGGCAGTATTTCACTGAAAGGGTCTCAAAAGGGATGAAAGCCTCATCCTAAAAGAGGTCTCTCAGGCAGATGATCCCTGAATGTTCCCAGGTCTCAGCTGCTGGCACAGAGAGCTTTTAGTAAAATGATTGGATACTTACTAGAGGTATTACAGGAGCATATGGGATTAATTGTGGGGAGAAGTTCAGAGCCCAGCAGTAGCTAACGTGAGCCATTTGCACCATCCAATTAGATGGTGTAGACAAGGTGGAGCAAGGGATAAATAGCTCACATACTTTGTTTTGAACCCCACGTGCTCCTGCTGCAGATACATTGGAGAGATGGAGGCCTGCTAACCAACAGTAGGTCATTGGAGCTGTGACACCAGATAGTTGTGTTAGAAATCTGGTACTCCTAATCAACCATGTTCAGTAGGGAGTTTCAATTTTGCTTAGGAGATTGGACGTCTACAATTGGCCCATATCAAGTCTCCCAACATACCATCTAAGAGGCTTGACTGGTGATAAGCAGGCAGGTTAGAGAAATAGTAGCGCAATCTGTGGACCATTATCATCTTTGCAAGGGCCACTCCACTCAGAATGAACAGAGGGTGTGTCCTCCAATATGTGATTTGAGACCTGAGAGAGGACACTGCTCTCATTAAGTTGCCATTGATCAACTATTTTTTAGAGTGGTAGATATTAACTCCCAGATAACAGGAAATGGTGGATTCTCACTTGACGTTTTGGTTATCGATGGTGATAGTTTGTGCAGAGCAGTCCGGGCTTAGTGGCACGAGGCTAGACTTTGTCCAGTTAACACCAAGCCCAGAGGCATTTTTAAATAGGCTCAGATGTTGTGTCACTGTTGTCATACCGTTATGGATATCTGCTATACATCGTCGTCATAGAGAGACACAACATGTGTTTCTCTTTCTAGTGTAATGCCCCATTCCTTTCCTAACTGGTGAATTGTATTGCTAAAAGTTCCATCACTAGAGTGAAGAGGAGGGGGAAGAGTGGACAGCTCTGTTGGGTGACTCTGTGAGCAAAGATAGGGTGGGATATGAGCTGGCCTACTTTAACTCTGGCCATTGGGTCAGTATACAGTAGTCAAATCATCCGGGTCAGTTTCGGACTTAGACCCATTTTGTGCAGTACAATCAACATGCATTCCCAGTCTAGCATGTCAATGGGCTTCTCCAAATCAAGGACCAGATATGCGACATGCAGCCAAAGTGGTGGGGTAGAATCTAGGAGATGATTTTGGTGACTTATGTTGATCGTTGTGGAGCGGCCAGGGAAGAATCCTGTCTGGCCCGAATGGACCAGAGTAGGGAGAAGAGCTAAGAAGCAGGAAGCCAAAATCTTGTTGAATGTTTTGTAGTGATTGTTCAAAATAGCTAGGGATCTGTTAGAAATGGGGTCTTTGGTTGGCAGTCAGGTTACCCCCTGTCCAAGCAAGGACCCTCACTCTAGTCAGGGTAAAAGAGAATCACCTTCAGCTAACCCCTGCTTACCCCCCTGGTAGCTTGGCACGAGCAGTAGGCTAAACTTCAGAGTGCTAGGTGTAAAGTATTTGTACAAACACACACAGTAACTTAATGAAAACACTACAAAATGACACAACACAGGTTTAGAAAAATAGAAAATATTTATCTAAACAAAACAAGACCAAAACAACAAACATCCACAATACGCAAGTCATCATTAAAAATGCAAAAAACGAGTCTTCATGTAATTTTAAACACACAGTAACGAAGTTAGCGTGAAAATGTACCTTAGGCGTGTCAAAAATAACCCCACACGGGCGAGTGTGCATCAAAAAGGGCTTGTGATGCGTTGATACCACTCACAAGCGAGACCTTGTGCCGTTTCTCCTTACGTCGGGTCGGCGGGCGTTGTTTCTTCTCTCCGCAGGAGATCGATGCATCGATCTGGTCAGCACTAAAGTCTGTGGTTTTGGGGGCCCTTCTTATCCCATTTTGCCCTTGAAGTTGGCCTACTTCAAAGCAAAGTCTCTCTTGAATGTGAAATCCTGCCTTGCCCAGGCCAGGCCCCAGATACACACCAGGGGGTTGGAGACTGCATTGTGTGAGGGCAGGCACAGCCCTTTCAGGTGGAAGTGACCACTCCTCCCCTTCCTCCTAGCACAGATGGCTAATCAGGAAATGCAGACTACACCCCAGCTCCCTTTGTGTTACTGTCTAGTGAGAGGTGCAACCAGCCCAACTGTCAAACTGACCCAGACATTGAATCCACAAACAGGCAGAGTCTCAGAAATGGTATAAGCAAGAAAATACTCACTTTCTAAAAGTGGCATTTTCAAACACACAATCTTAAATCAACTTTACTAAAAGATGTATTTTAAATTGTGAGCTCAGAGACCCCAAACTCCACATGTCTATCCGCTGCCAAATGGAATCTACACTTTAATCAGATTTAAAGGTAGCCCCCATGTTAACCTATGAGAGGGACAGGCCTTGCAACAGTGAAAAATGAATTTAGCAATATTTCACTGTCAGGACATATAAACACATTACTATATGCCCTGCCTTAACAATACACCACACCCTACCCTTGGGGATACTTATGGCCTACCTTAGAGGTGTCTTACATGTAAGAAAAGGGAAGTTTAAGCATGCAAGTGGGCACACTTGCCAAGTCGAATTGACAGTTTAAAACTGCACACACCGACACTGCAGTGGCAGGTCTGAGACATGATTACAGAGCTACGTAGGTGGGTGGCACAGCCAGTGCTGTAGGCCCACTAGTAGCATTTGATTTACAGGCCCTGGGCACCTCTATTGCACTTTACTAGGGACTTACTAGTAAGTCAAATATGCCAATCATGGATAAACCAATTAACCATACAATTTTACACAGAGAGCATATACACGTTAACACTGGTTAGCAGTGGTAAAGTGCTCAGAGTTCAAAAGCCAACAGCAACAGGTTGGAAAAAATAGGAGGCAGGAGACAAAAAGATTGGGGATGACCCTGCATAAGCAGAAAAAGTCCAACACGGTCTATATGGAGTGACCCACTGCAGGTCACAACCCAGTTTCGGACTGCAGACCAAGACAACCTCTTGCATATTAGGAATTGAATGCCATTGGCAAGTACAGGATTGTATAATTCTGCCAATCTGGGTACTAGAAGGTCAGAGTAAGACCTAAAAATTCTACTTGGAGTCCATCAAGTCTTGGGGTTTTCAATGTCACAAAGGTACTACGGTGCCTCGGATCTCTTGCACAGTGAACAGGATCTCCAGGAGTTCAAGATTGTCAGCGGGTATATGCTCTAGAGTCAGCCTTTCTAAGAAATGTCTGAAACACAAGTCTGATTAGGATTGGGTGTTCAGCTATACAGTGGAGTGCAACAAGTATACAAATCCTTATAGATAGCTTAGGTTCTAAAGGCAGTTATCGGGGAACTCGTGGTATAATGTATGATTAGGCACGCCAACATACTGCAAGACATGTCTGCTTCTGCATGGGTTCTTGCAATGTGTTTTTTATAGTCTATGCAACAAAGCAATTCCATGAGTTCTGCATGTTGATCTTAGGCTGATTAAAGCTCAGATTTGGTAGCAGCGTAAGATCTAGCAGTGGGTTCCAGGTCTTGTGATGAGTTTTCAACATTGTTTAAGTCCCTCCTCAAAGCCTGGTGTGCTCCAATGAGGGACTGTATACAGTGGCCTCTTATTACCACCGTGAAGGCATCCCATTCAGCATGTCACATGGAAGCTGTGTCCCTATTTTTAGGGAAATAATGTGTTAAAGTGTCTTTGAGCTGTTTGGGAAATGTGATGTGATGAGGTTTGGAGCTTCCAGTCGGTTACTGGGGTCTCTGCATACCCTAATATATCTGCAGTAATAAAGGATTATGGTCAGAGAAGTTTTTTTCAGATGTATTCCATGTTGTGTCAGGAGTTAGAGGGCACAGGGCGCAGCCAAGGAGCACGTGGAGATCATAGGGTGGGGAATAGAAGAGGTAGCCACATGTAGCAGGGTGTACGGGCCTCCAGATATCTATCAATGACCAGTTTGTAGTCCACTGTGCTAACTGCTCAGTGCTGAGTAGGGTAGGCATATGTAGTAGCAGGGTAAGATCTAAGTTGATATCTAAGACACTATTAAAATCACCAACAATGATCCATTGTAGGTGAGAACAGCACAAGAGAAGGGATGCAAGATGTGCCAGAAAGTCAGATTGGCCCACATTTGGTTAGTAGACACTACCCAAGAGTACAGGTCTGCTGTCATGTAATCCGTCAACCAAAAATATCATCCCTCTTTATTAATTAGTGTTTCAGTAGGTTTGAAGAAGACCACGGATTTCATCCAAATCAGTGTATCTCTAGTAAAGCGTGAGTGATCTGTGCAATAACAGTTGCCTCTCCACCTC
The DNA here is from genome assembly GCF_031143425.1 of Pleurodeles waltl. Taxonomy (NCBI): domain Eukaryota; kingdom Metazoa; phylum Chordata; class Amphibia; order Caudata; family Salamandridae; genus Pleurodeles; species Pleurodeles waltl. The sequence goes on along the minus strand of NC_090438.1, from coordinate 753,640,636 downwards.
TTCTGTAGTCTACCTCCTCTGAATCATTTTATTCAACTGAGAGCCCTGTAGGGATAAGTAGACCCAGTAGGGGAAAATAGTAATGGAGTATCAAACTGCATTTGGAGACCTGCTAAACCACGCAAATGTGAAGGAGTATGAGCTTTTGTGGAAGAGATGGAATTCCATGACGTGTGGAGTAACCTGTGAGATCACCAGCAATGGGCTATTTTGTGGCAGGGAATGACAGAAATACACAATGAAATACATGACACTGAGCTATCATTTGAGCAAAAGGCACAAATTGTATGAATTGTGAGAAGCATGCTGGATAACTAAACCCAGGATGCTAGAATACAATCATACTATATCATCTGCTGTTTGTGGTGTGATAACTGGCAAGGTCATAGATGATGTGCTCAAAAAGCAGTGGTGTAGGTCCTTGCCTCGCAATGTAGAGTCAGAATCTCTGGATGAGGCATCATGAAGTGAGTCCTGGAGCTGGGAGCTGGGAGCTGGGAAGCCATGGAAATCACAGAGGAGGGGGCTTGGTGAACTGCAAGTGCTGCATTGTGAAAGTGGGGGTCTTTGCCCAGGCTGGCCAGGGCATGATTTCCTGCAGGGACATGTCAGTGTGACAGTTCAGCAGGCTGCCCAAGGATCAAAAGCCATCTCCTTTCTGTTCAGCCCAGTCGCAGGCCTCTGGTGTGCTTGATACATGAGGAAGGGTTTGTGCCCTCTGAGCTCTTCAGGAGGCCAACAATACAGATATTGTTGTGGTGTCGACATCTGGGCAGTGCACGCTCTACGGACGAGTGGAATGCAAAAAACCAGCACGTATCAGATGACGTAATTCATGCATTATGTAGATATGCTGTTGTTTAACCTTTTGCATTGCAGAGTTTAATTCTGAAGACTTATATTTAAGGTGCTTGGAAATACTGTTCATTTGCAATGTATTTCTGCAGGCTTTCTGAGTGTGTCAGGGTGTCCAGGGCCTTCTAGAAACTTCCTCTGCAGCATGTTTGGGTATGGTTTGTGGGTTGGGCTAAGACTCTATAAAAGGGAGCCAGCCCAGCTCCACGTGCTCACTATTCAGAGGTTCCTGTGCAGAGCAGCAGCAACTTCCTGAGCTCCTGTTCCGGTGGCCTACTTTGATCTTCCAGGCCTCGCCCTTTCACTTGGCTGGGTGATTCTTGATCAGGGCGGTAAGACGGAGGTCGGGCTGGGCCTCCGACTCCGTTATCAAAGACGCTTGAGTTCTTGGGCCTAATCTTTGCATGATCAGTGAATGGGCTCTTGTGCGTGTGTATGTGCGCTTGGGCGTTTCATGGCATTTACATGTGGATATTCGAATCGGCAAGACGCGCGATTCTTTTCTCGTGCCTAATACATGTTATTCATTGTGCGCTACCATTTCTTGGCAGTTACATGGAGGCATTTGAATCGGCAAGACGCGCAATTCGCCTTTCGTGCTTTAACCCTTGATAATCATTGTGCGCTACCATTTCTTGGCAGTTACATGGTGGCATTCGAATCGGCAAGACGCACAATTCGCCTTTCGTGCTTTAACCCTTGATATTCATTGTGTGCTACCATTTCTTGGCAGTTACATGGTGGCATTCGAATCCGCAAGACGCGCGATTCGCTTTTCGTGCTTTAACCCTTGATATTCATTGTGCACAACCATTTCTTGGCAGTTACATGGTAACATTCGAATCGGCAAGATGCGCGATTCTTTACTTATGTACAAATCAAGATATTCATTTTGCGCAACCATTTTCTGACATTTACCAGGGTAAGTTTGAATCGGCAAGACGCGCAATTCTTTACTTGTGTACAAATCAAGATATTCATTGTGCGCAACCATTTTCTGACATTTACAAGGTTGCATTTGAATCGGCAAGACGCGCGATTCTTTACTTGTGTACAAATCAAGATATTCATTGTGCGCAACCATTTTCTGACATTTACAAGGTTGCATTCGAATCGGCAAGACGCGCGATTCTTTACTTGTGTACAAATCAAGATATTCATTGTGCGCAACCATTTTCTGACATTTACAAGGTTGCATTCGAATCGGCAAGACGCGCGATTCTTTACTTGTGCACAAATCAAGATATTCATTGTGCACAACCATTTTCTGACATTTACAAGGTTGCATTCGAATCATCAAGACGCGCAATTCTTTACTCGTGTACAAATCAAGATATTCATTGCGAGCAACCATTTCCTGGCATTTACAAAGTTGCCTTCAAATCGGCAAGACGCGCGATTAGTTTCCTGTGCTTAATTCATGTTATTCATTGTGTGCAACTATTTCATGACATTTACAAAACTCTTGTGGAAATCCGCGATCTGCGCAATTTATGTTCTGGCATTCTAAATATCTAATGTGCTAGAATTCTGGATGTTATATTCTATGTGCATGTAGGGTCTCTAGTACAATTCCTATTATTTTCCAGGGAATGTTTAGAGAGCCTTATCCTCATGTAATGAGGTTGTGTTTGTTTTTGGGACATTATTCAGGAAGGTTCTAGTATTCCTAGAACAGTATGTTATCAATTCATGAAAATTCCATATGAAACATTGTACTAACCATTTTTTATTCTTTTCCAGGTACCTAGATTTAGTTAGGTCTAATTAGAGTCTAGTTCTAGACCATTCATGTTTCCTTAGTTTTAGGTGTTATTTCATGTTTCAAGTATCACTGAACTCCAGACTCAACAGAGTGTTATTTCATGTTTCAAGTATCACTGAACGCTAGACTCAACAGAGAGTTATTTCATGTTCCGAGTATCACTGAACTCTAGGCTCAACAGTGTGTTTATTTCATGTTTCAAGTATCACTGAACTTTAGGTTCAACAGAGTGTTATTTCATGTTCCGGGTGTCATAGAATTCTGGACTCAATAGAGTATTATTTCATGTTCCAAGTATCATTGAACCATAGATCCAACAGAGAGTTTTAATGAATCTAAATGTGGTTTTGAATCTGATGTTGTGTTGTTTAATCTTTTGCTTCCCACAGGTCTCCTTCCCAGCTGTCCCCTTCCTAATCCCCTCTTCCCCTCTTGAACTCTCTTAGCCTCTGTGATTTATCTATCAGAGTCTTGGAGCTGTTCAGTGGTGGACGTGTTGGGAACGTGCGCAGACCCCGAGGATCTGGTGACTCTGACATGTGGTGAGAGCAACACTCTGCATCCTCTGCCCTTTTTTCCACAAAACGGATCACTCCAGGAGGTTGGATATTTGCTGTTGAATGCCATCAGTTTGAGGTTGTAGTCCTTGTAATGAGATTTCAGTGTTTTTCACTTGTCCCATTAGTTTGCATTGATTGTCGTACAGACATTTTTGGTAACAGTGTTGACTTTATTCTGTAGCACGGATCTGGTTTACGTGATGTCTAGCTTTTTAGTCAGAGGAGAGGTGTTAATGGAGGTCCAGTGGATAAGTCTAAGCTGATGGTGTGAGTATTCGATCCCTGGTCATGCATCATGGGGAAAGGCATGGGTACAAGGAAAACCTTACCAATGAGAAGTTTCCCTATCAGGCAGGAGGAGTGGTAGCCTCAATGTCGAATCTCAATAGTTGGTTGCACCAGAAAGGGTCTATAGAAACTGCAGATAGGTGGCAGGAGGGGCATCACAGGCGTAGCAGCTCTTTACAATTTCAACGTAGTCACAGAATAGCACCTCAGAATCACTACTTGAAGTGCAGCATTATTGGTGGGAGCTGCGTCACTCCACAACCTCATCGGTGTGGTTAGAGAGGACACAAGCAGATTCTAGGTACATCACATGTTGTCCCACAAAAGTACTAGGGAACAATCTAGATCAAATTTGGGCAGCCAAATCCCACCAGTCACCCGCTTTCTGAATAGCACCGTCAAAATTGTAGGGCTTGCATTGCACCTAGATGTAGTGACTGCTTAGAGTTGCAATGTAGCGGTACCATGCTCCCTAAAAGAGACTCCCAACCAGGTCACAGCACTTGCAACACTCACAATCTGTCCCCGCCACTCTTGAACTAATCAGCAGGTGTTCACCATGTTTGAACAGTCAGCTCACAGCTGTGTATTTGTAAACTTCCTGATCTGACTTCATCATTCTGCATCCAGAATGCAACTTTTCCTAATTTGTCATTTCCTGACAGGAAATCACAATTTAGCGATTTCCAAAATTGTGATTTCCTATAGTGAATGTGAATCGTCGGGACTCATTATTAGTGGAATCTAATATGCATATCGTTTTGCAATTCCCTAATAGCGATTTCTACGGATTTGCTATTTAGAAATTGCAAATCTGAAATTTTGTACATAGGTCCCATTATTTCTACTGGCAGCACAATATTTATAATGTCTGAATTATACCTGATGCTATATTTCTTTTTGATTTGCCCTTTGACACTTCATGAGGGGTAGTTAGGGCTATATAAATACGATTATAATAACAATTTATTTGTAATTATTTTTATCCATAGCTCTATATTTACAGAGCAATTATTTCTCCTGACATATTTGTGATGAATGTTATTTCTGCCGTGCCTCAGTGTTGTTAAATAGAAACAATATTGGCTGTCACAAGAGTCATTTCCTGCAGTATAACTAGTAATCCTGCTGGATAAAATATTTCTGATTGGAGAATCAAAGGTTTTTAAGTGAACGTGTTTGGGCTAGTGGTGAAAATTGTGAGTATTAAATGATTTCCTGAGGTCCTTATCATATCTTCCTTTAACATATACCATCATATGTTGTACAAAGCAATATGGCATATCGATCTATGTAGGAAATTTTCAGCAGTTGTTTCTGGTAAAGTATCAGTACCAGAGGGTCATTTTGATGAATAAGGTGCTCACTATCAATTGTCATACTCTAGATCACAGTTTTATTAAATATGACTATATATTTCAGATTATTTATGATGTATTATTGAACTCCGCCATGAAAATGTTTGTGGAAAGGAAGTCATGATCAGTTGAATACTCATCGTGACTACTTGGTGCTACACACCCCCTCGCCTTCTCAGGTTCCGACCACAGGCTTATCAGGGTCTGCTTACCTGCCTTTCCACACTTGCATATTTTCTTACTCAGCCACACTATTGTTAGGTCTACTTTTAGAAGCCTTGATAAAGTCACTGGTGTGACGAAACACGTGTTGGCTGTATCTCGTTGATGTCATAATGTTGTTTAGTATCTACAAATAAAAGACACCAGCTCTAAACAGGACTTGAGACTCCATTCAACTCTGTACCTCAGCAACATACTACCAGGGATACTTATCCCTGCCTTACTATTGGACTATACTTTCTGTGTGCTGTGGCCATTTTGTCCAAGATCAGCATGGTGGTGTCGAACTCGGCACCGCCGTTGATGACCACAACTTTCACAATCTTTGATCCTGGCGGTGGCATCGGTCTCCTGGCAGTCCAACCACCAGGAACATAATCTGGCAGTTAGATCACCAGGGATGCGGCAGTCAGACCGCCACAGCAGGTACAGCTAGTCCTATGCCCCGCCATACTCGTAATCAACCCCTGAATCAATATGTGAATGACACTCTTAAGAATAACTGAAAGAGGCTTACCCAAATTTTCTCATTTTCTCTTGGCAAGATTATGTATTATTTTTTAAACAAATTAGACTGGTGAGATAACTAAACACAGTCTTTTCGTCAGACCTTAAATATACAGAAATAGATAGAGCACAGGGAGCAGGAGTGCAATGGGTCTTTGGCTCAAACGCATAGCACATATAGCACTGGTCAAGAGCATCACACTGTGGTACTGCAGGACCAGTGGAAGTCTCCTTCAAGGGCATGAAACAAGTGTGGTACTACAGAGCCAGCAAATGCAAGCTCCCTTCAAATGCAAGGAACAAGTGTGCTACAGCAAGGCTAGCAAGTTTAAGCTCCCTTCAAAACATGGGAAAAATGTGGCACTGGGGAACACCATGTAATACATCCCTTAGATACAACAAATAAGCAGCATTTCATATTTGGAAGTGTAAGAAATAGCACAAGGGTGTTTGAGTGCAAGCTTGACTCCACGAATAGCAAGATTTCCACACATAAAACAGGTACAGCACATACCAATCTAGCTAGAAACAATACACACTGCCCTCACTGGCACAGAACATGGACAGCATCTGCAATGTTAGTCCAAACCTGTGTGTAAATGCATATACACATTGTGCATCATTTGCAGCAGTGTATGTTTCCATCACACACAGCACAGGTTCAAGATGGTCAGCAACAGTGCAAGCTTGGATCTCCTCACATACAAAAAAGATACAACACTGTCAGCTGCATCCAAGCTTATTTCTAGCACAGAATATCCAGAGTAAAGTATAGAGGTGGGTGAGATACTGAAGGGTCAAGCCAAGTGCTAAGCGCTAGTTCAGGTCGTGGTCCTCTTGAGCCCTCAAGCCCAAAATGAGCTGAGCTTTCATGTGGCTTCTGCATGTCAGCCATGCTCTAACCTCATGCACCAAGAATGAAAGACAAAGCATTAAACCTTGATGTCAAACAGGAGCAAACAAGGGATATCCATCTAGTAGCTGAATTACACAATGTGAAACCAGCAAACCTTGGAAATATAACAGCTTGGCTACTAACCAAACTGTGATCGAAGAAAATTATTTTATTGCACCTTCAATTTTATTTTTTTCATTACTGCATATGAAAAAATCTTGAAATATGCGAGGATGTGTGCTGTATAAAATATCTCTTGTGCTTGACTTAATAGGCTGTACTGTTGCTAAGTTTAAAATAAGAACATAGCCCACATTTAGGGTGCACATGAAAATTAGCCTGCCTTAGTTCAAATTATCTTTTTTAATAAATGGCTCTCTATGCAGTGATATAATCGGATGTACTAAGGAGAAAACTTTGTTGAAGAAATATATGTTTTTTGACATTTGAAGACACTTTATCATATTTTTAAAATAACATCTGTTACACGTTTTCCATGCCAAATGTTCCTCTGGCTCTGCTTGTGCCTGGTCTCTTAGAGCCAAGACAGACTCTTGTTTTGGCTCTCCCTCTTAATGTATTGACCCACCCCCTCTAATACAGTACTGTGTGTGACAGTTACTCGAATTCCCATCTCTCAGTATCTTGCTCTGGGGAAAAACATGTTTTCTGAGATTACGGCCGCATTCAAAGGGTCTCAGAAGGATAACTATTCCAACTTCTGAATTTAATAAGGAAGTATTGTGCATTAGCAACCCCAGGAAGTTGTTTTAAAGTTACCTGTTCATTTTTTAGTATAAAGTGAACCAGACAAACACTCATTTCATTTTAGCAGTTCTAGCACTGTGTGCTAAGTCTATGTTCTTTTACTAACCACAATCATCTGCCCTCCACCAATTAGGATAAACACAGTGATTACTTTGACTAGTCTGTCTTCATAAGACACACAGCAGCATGGACATAACTTCTTCTGTGACCTCCACTTGCAAATGTGAGCATGAGCACTGCTCAGCCATTCATTTCACACAATGAGGCCTTTGCAGTACCCCTGCAAGTGCTTCATTGGATTCTGCTGTTTGGAGTCTGACTCTTGTGGCTGAGAGAATTGGAGGGGCAATAACAACAAACCCACACTGCTATAAGAGCACATATGGCCCAGTAGGCAGTGGTGCTGGAACAATTTTCAGACTGGGGGTGCTGCTATCAAAGTTACATCATTGAAATCATAGGGATTCTTAAAAAATCCAAGCCACACAAAGAACAATTGTCGCAAACAAGCCAGATCCATTCAGCAGGAGCATAGTATGGGTGTTGAATTCAGGAGGACACAGTCACAAACATATTACTAAAGCATGGTGTCATTTACAGACAGCATATTTTCCATTGAAATGACCACTAAATTTGCACAGAAATACAGTTTTACTGATAAAACTATATAGCGCACAAATGATAATATGTAGACATTTAGTTTAAGGAAGTATTTGTGATTTGAGCATCACCAAGTGTCTTGATTTATTTTGACTCTATTAAAATTGTTCTTTTATCACACTTCAGAATTGGAAATAAAGGCCCTCATTAAGACATTGGCGGTAATGACCGCCTACCGCCGCGGTGACGACCGCCAAAACACTGTCACCGCGGCTACCTGCCATCTGCCATATTATGACCATAGCCGGAATTCCAGCTACGGTCATGGAGGCAAACAGCAGTTAGGTGGGGCTGCTGCCAGCAGCAGCGCCACGCCAGTAGACCCTCGCACACTGTATCATGACCCATGATACGGCTTGGTGGTGTTCTCCTGGCTGATGCTGCTGCTGGCAGCAGCGCCGCGTCCCGTCTCCTGCCGGAGGACCCCCTGCAAGCAGGTAAGTCAGGTGCTACAACAGGGGACGGGGGTGTTGTGTGAGTGTGTGGGGGTGTGTATGTATGTGATTGTGTGCGTGCATGCAGGTGTGTGGCATGTGGAATACGTTTGTGCATGAATGGATGTGAGTGTGCGTGTACGTTGTGTGGTGTGAATGCTTGTGTGCTTGTATGCATGTAAGTGTGTGTGGATGTGTGTGTGAATGGATGTATGCATGCATGGGTGAATGTGGGTATGAGTGTGTGTATGGTGTGTATGTTGGTGCATAATGTGCGTGTATGTCGGGGGGTCTGGAAGGGGAGGGTGGGGAGAGCTCTGGGGAGGGGGAAAGGGGCAGGGGAGACCCCTTTCAGTGTCAGGGAAGGAATTCCCTGGCACTGATAGTGCCTACTGCCATGGTTTTCGTGGTGGTAAGATTGCCACGAAAACCATGGCGGTAGGCGGGGTCATTAGCCCACGGGTGGGACAGTGACGGCCGCCTGGCTGGAGACTGAAGTCTCCAGCCCAGCGGCTGTTACCGCCATGGCATACGGAGTGGTACATTTGTGGTTTGGCTTGGGCCAAACCGCCAATGTCATATTTTGGGTAAAGGTACACCGCCAGCCTGTTGGCAGTACCTTTCTCCAAAATACCGCTGTCCGCCAGGGACATAATGAGGGCCAAAGTGCTTAATTTGTTCTTTCCTACCTGTTTATTTATTTTGAAATATCGGTACAGTTAATTTATTGTGCTTACATTTTGTTGCATGTTAGAAGAAAACAACAGCCTTTTCTTTCACACCAGCAAGATTGTCACAGTTCACATGAGGAAATCCTCACATTCTGCATTAAGAGAAAGAAAAGTAAACATCTGTCCCCATGTGAAAAGAATAGTCAGCTATTTGTCAAAAGACTACACTGGTATTTGACATCTGTCTTTGAATGCATAGCAAATGTGACAAGATAAATGCTAAATTCAGAGTCATCTTTAATGCTCATTCACCTTTGAAACTCCAGCATGGTTATTTTGGGGATGCTGCCACAACCCCCACACTGTCAGTTCCAGTTTCCATTCTAGTGAGTTCCCTCTTAGGGCTCAAAGGGCTGTTATATTTTGCCCCCACCCACCTCTGGGCCCCAGTACATTGCACCGGCTACACCATTGGCAGCTACATGCCTGCCAGAAAAACAATGGTTCATGGTTGCAATGTGGCTGTTGCATTCATCATTTCTTTCTGGTGTGGCAAAGATTAAACTCAAGCAAATGAGATATAATCAGGAATAATTACAGAACAAAATTATCTTCCCAGCCTCCAAGCTTAGGGGGCATACCTACACCATTACCAATAGTCTTATCAAGAAGAGTCATCCACAGCCAAATCATCTCAATTTGCACATAATTCTATGGCAGATTCTAAACAAGGCATTCTGATGTGCAAATCGGGATCACCGAATGACTCCTATCCACCACACATTTTAACGTCGCTAGTAAAGGTGAATAATCCATCTTTAATCATCTATTTAATCTTTCAATTGATTCTACCGGTGTCCCGTCACATTGAAAAAAGGCTAGGGTGATCCCTCTGGTAACAAAACCTTTAGCCATCACACAAAGGTTTTGCATTTCAGGCCCATTTCATTGCTCCTTGGGGCGTCAAAGATGCTGTAGAAGTTAATAAATTCCAAGCTTTCTGGCTGTTTAGAACAGTGGAATTTATTACATTCTTCGCAATTGGGCTTTCTCAACATAGCACGGAGACAGCACAGGTTCAAGTGGTCGACTTAATAAAACTGGCATTGGATCCAGGCAAACAGGCAGCCATGATCCTGATGGACTTGTATTATTATCTGCAGTTTGTTATAAAGCATTCTCTGCACAGCTTTTCTGTTTTCCTGCTGTGCTCAGCCAGTGTATGATGTCATGGAATGTTGGTGAGTAACTGAAGGAGTGGACAGTTAGAGAGAGTGGGCTGAGCAGAGAGGATGCTCCTGGAGGGGTTCCCTATTAAGTAACTTGTATCCTTGTAACCTTTCTAATAAACCTGCAACCTGGTCTCCTGCATGAACTGGCTACCTAGTTTATACTTATAAAGAGAGAACTTCTTAATTACAACACTGGGGACGACGAGAAAGTGAACTTACACGTGAAGGGAACTCATGGAAGCAAAGAAGTGAAGGTACATTGGATACGAAAGAAAAGAAAAAGAGAGGAAAGAGGAGAAAAAAAGACAACCTGAATCCCACCAGTGTCTTTTCCATCAGACAGCCTTTGGACGATACCAAACACTGGAAAGCCTAAGGAGGTGGCCTGCTGAACTCTATATGTCCAAAGTAGAACCATCGGCTAACCAGTGTCAATATTGTGTGGAGTTGACTTAGATACAGCATTCGTCCCTATTGGAAAACATACTGGCAGTTAATGAACTGTCTGGAAGTGAACTGAGCCACTCGAAGGGCCAAAGTGGAGCTTAATTGTATACCTGCTGCCACTGTGATTAGCATTAAAATGACTATGGTTAGCCCTTACCCCATGCTGAACAGCTAGAGGCGTGAGCATTTAAAGACCAAGGCCCTCATTATGACATTGGTGGTGAGTCCCGCTTACCGCCATGCTGACTGCCGCCAACATACCGCCGCTGCCGCGGATTACCGCCACCTATATTATGACCCACACATAGCAATCTGTCACTATACAGACACACACACAAGTCCGCCAGCCCAAAGGTCAGTGATAAACTGGCAGTACCAAACCTCACACCGTTACGCCAACAGAACTATGCCCACAGCATTATGACCCACGAATCACCACGGCAGACATTCAACCGCGGTAAACCATTGGCGGTACATACCGCTGCGCTCAAAATACACACATTCAAACAAAACACCACCAAACTGGACAATTCAAACTACACACACCTGACACACATACACACACCACACCCATATTACCCACAACACTTTACCAATACAAACAATTGTATTGTATTGTATTGTATTGTAATAGTATTTATATACGGCTTACTACCCCTGACGATTGACAACTGAGAGAGCGAGAGACACCAAGAGCACCCACAGAATCAGAGCCACATAACACCATGACCCATACACCATCCACGCACCTTACAGCACACACCCCAACACATCACCCCACACACCCTCACACACACCACACACACTACATCCATGGCACCACAAAGACACCCCAGGTTCTCAGAGGAGGAGCTAAGGGTCATGGTGGAGGAAATCATCTTGGTAGAGCCACAGCTATTCGGATCACAGGTGCAGCAGACATCCATCGCTAGGAAGATGGAGCTATGGCATAGAATCGTGGACAGTGTCAACGCCGTGGGAGAGCACCTCAGAACAAGGGATGACATCAGGAAGAGGTGGAACGACCTACGGGGGAAGGTGCGTTCCGTGGTTGCAAGACACCAGATAGCTGTACAGAGGACTGGCAATGGACCCCTACCTTCTCCCCCACAACTAACAACATGGGAGGGCCTGGCAGGAGGACTGGACTCTGGTACGTCAACTCTTTACTACTTTCATCCCCCCCATCTGCATGACATCCCATGCCACAACCCCTACCCTCACCCCATCACTCCACCACCTCCCACACACCCCACCATCACAACCCACTCATCCCCAAACCAAGCCCTGCATGCACCACCAATGCATGGACATCACTCACAGCCCTTCATGGACGCCCATCACTAAAGCATGCACATGTGATGACAATGACCTTGGCCACAAAATCACTACTCACACAAGCCAAAGCTGACAGGGCAATCACAACCATACAAGGCAACACACCCCTGCACAAGATGTCACACGCAGAAACAATAGCACTGCATTTACATCCCTACAGGTCCCCCACCCAGCGTCACCGGAGAGAAGGCGCCAGCAACATCAAGTCCACCCCCCGAAAGAGGCCCACAGTAATGACAGCAACTCTGGATGCCTTGATCTCGATGACCAACCTGGCCCATCAGGGATCTCCGGACAGTCGGTTACTCAGCCACAGTCCCATACCACCACAGAGCCTACCCCCTCAGGAAACACCAGCACAGTACCCACCCAGCGGGTCCATACCACTGTCCCCAGGACACGTCAATCAGCAGTGTGCCCACCACTACACGGACCCAAGGCAACCCCACAAACACAGGACGATCAAGGACCTGGGGCCAGTGGCAGTGGGCACACGGTTCAGGGGACAGAGGCACAGGACAACAGGGGAGCTGGGAGGACTCCTGTGCGACAGGGGGAGGACAGGCCCATGGAACCGACTCTCCAAGAGGCACTCACCAACATCCTGGGAGCATACCACCATTCCTAGGAGAAGATGGGCCAGATACTGTACAAGTTGCAGGAGACCCAGCGGCTGCAGGAGGGACAGTACCTGGGGATCAAGGAGGACCTGAGGGACATCCACACTACCCTGGTCACCATTGCAGGGGTGCTGGCAGACATGGCCTACACCATGAGGGAGGCAGTGGCACACCAACAGGCCCCTGACACTAGCCACACCGATGAACAGCCCTCCACCTCCACTGACGCTAGTGGACAGGAGGCCCCACCACAGGAACAACAGGCCACCAGCACCCCTCCCCCTGCAGAAGGAGAATTACCACGCAAACGGTCCCTACGATCCAGGCAGAAGCCAGAGATCACTGCCAAGACTCCCGCCAGGAAATAAGATTCTCCTGAACGTCACCCTTGTGTCCCAATCTGTCACCATGTCCACCGTGAACTGACATTGCTCTCCTTCCTATGCCCCTTTGGACAATGCACCTGTGATACAAATAGACTGGACTCTACCCTGGACTTTCCTCCATCATCAACCCAGCCCATTTCAATACCCCCTCCACTTATTAGCACTTAAATAAACACCCTTGGAAAAAATACAAGTATGGAGTCTGTCAATTGATTGAACTATGTATTCATTTAACAAGCTGTAAACATTGCAGTTCAACTGTACCGTAATGTACACATAGGTATGACCTGTAGTTGGCTGCATGTCAACACACCAGGAGCCAGAGTGGGGCACAGATATCTGAAAATAGAGATGCCAAAGGGTACAGTAAGTGGCCATAGTAGTGGGAAAATCAGCCTGCAATGAACAATGTCCAACACAAAACTGTCAATGAAAGGTGAAATTCCAGTGTCTTACCTGTGTGTCACAGGAAGTACTGTTGTATGATTGCTGTTCTGTTGTCCTCTGCCTCCTCTTCGTCACTGTCCACAGGGTCCACTGCTCCAACACGCCCATCTCCAGCCTCATCCTCCTGCAGAAAAGGCACCTGGCGTCTCAGGGCAAGGTTATGCAACATGCAACATGCAACATGCCACAATGATCTGGCAGACCTTCTTGGGTGAGTAGCACAGGGAACCACCTGTTAGATGGAGGCAACGAAACCTAGCCTTCAGGAGGCCGAATGTCCTTTCGATTATTCTTCTTGTTCGCCCATGTGCCTCATTGTAACATTCCTCTGCCCTTGTCCTGGTATTCCTCACAGGGGTCAGTAGCCATGAGAGGTTGGGGTAACCAGAGTCACCTGCAAATATCGAGGGATACCTGTTAGCTAAACACTAACCCTTAGGGCCAACACCATACCCATACACCAACATATACTGGGTGGGGACCACGGACTCACCTATTAGCCACACCCAGTGCCTCTGGTGTTGAGCCATCACATATGGGATGCTGCTATTCCTCAGAATAAAAGCATAAGGCACAGACCCAGGATACTTTGCATTGACATGGGAGATGTACTGGTCTACCAGGCACGCTATCTGCACATTCATTGATTGAAAGCTCTTTCGATTTCTGAACACCTGTTAATTTCTCCGGGGGGGAGGGGACAAATGGAATATGTGTAACATCAATAGCCCCAATAATGTTGGGGATATGTCCCATTACATAGAAGTCAGCTTTCACCGTGGCCAAATCCTCAACCTGGGGGAAAACAATATAGCTGCGCATGTGTTTAATCAGGGCAGACAACACTCTGGTCAGCACTATTGAGAACATTGGCTGAGACATTCCTGCTGCCAAGCCCACTGTCACTTGGAAGGAGCCAGTTGCCAAGAAATGGAGCACAGATAGGACTTGCATAAGAGAGGGGATCCCAGTGAGCTGATGGATAGCAGATATCAGGTCAGGCTCCAACTGGGCACACAGCTCTGTGATTGTGGCCCTGTCAAGTTTGTAGGTGAGGATAATGTGCCTGTCCTCCATTGTTGCTAAGTCCACCAGGGGACTGTACACAGGGTGATGTCTCCATCTCCAATTCATCCGCAGCGGTTGTAATCTAGGGGGCAAAAAGGGGAGCAGCTGGTCAGTATTCCACATTTCCAAACACTACACTGCATTGCATGTTGTGACTGAAACAGTATGTTGTTGGATAAGCCCAAATGGTGCATATGTGTACTGTGACGCAGTTAGGTACCATGGCCTGCCCCCCCCCCCCGAAATGGCGTCCACCTGTCCTGTGTGGATGAACATATGGAAATGAGGTAATGCTGCTGACGTTGTGCGCCATTGCGGGAGGTGGTCGAGTACCGCAGTGCAACTCCTCATTAGTTGTTATTGGGCCCTATGGGTTACAGTGGCCAATGGTGATGTGCGCCGGTGGTGACGGTATGCACCGCCGCGGACGTGACCACCATTTTCTATCTGTTCTCTCACTTGCTACCTGACCTTCAACAGGAGAGGACCTACACTGCAAGTGCTGCTGTGATCTGTGTCTTGAACCAACCATGGCTCGTCTCACTGGGGAAAGGGCCCCTGCCTTCACTGCTGCGGAGTTGGAGAGACTGGTGGATGGGGTCCTACCCCAGTACCGAACGCTATATGGGCCTCCAGACCAACAGGTGAGTACACTGTGAGCACAATGCAAGGGGCATGGATGCATGCAGTGCTGTGTGTGAGGGCCTCGTGTAGGGGTGTTGGTGGAAGGGTTCTGGGCAGTGTGCTGCATGTATGGTGGGCAATATCTGTGCGTAAGGGGATGTGAGGGCTATGGTGGGACATGAGTGTAACAGGCCAGACGGTATCGCTGATACCTTTTTCTATGTTTATTTATCTGCAGGTCAGCACCCATCAGAAAAAGGGTATATGGTATCATCGCCAAGGACGTGCGGACCCTAGGGGTCTACCACAGGCAGAGCACCCACTGTCGCAAACAGTGGGAAGACCTGACACGCTGGGCACGGAAAACAGCAGAGGCCCAGCTGGGGATGGCCTCCCAACGAGGAAGGGGTGCCCATCGAATCCTGACCCCCCCCCGATGGCCCGCATACTGGCAGTGGCCTATCCGGAGCTGGATGGGCGCTTGAGGGCATCACAGCAGCCACAAGGGGGTGAGTACAGTTTCCCAATATACTATTTGCGCATGGTGGCGTGGTCTCCGGGTGGGGGATGTGGGCCTATGGGTGCCCTTAGGCCAGGCCAGACATTGCAGGGTAGGTCCCGTGTTGGGCAGGGGCTGATGAACACCACCTCCTACCAAGCTAGTAGGCAGCCACTACTGGGCAGGGGTCTGTGGGTGTCAGGTATGCTGCTATTGGCGTTAGGTATTCCTGTCCTTGTGCTGGTGACTAGCATCGTGACTGGTAGTGCATTGCATAGTGCGTAGGTGTTGTGTACGCCAACGGTGGTGTTGGTGCAGCCATTGAGCAAGTGTATAGTTTGTCTCTCCCCCCCCTTTTTGTTTTGTCACCCTGTCCTTATGTGCATTAGCATCATCTGGCGGAGGAGCAGAGGCACTGGCGACGGAGGTAGCTGCATCCCTAATGGCCCAGGAGGCCGAATCCACTGACGGTGAGGGCACCAGTGGGACAAAGGATGAGGGGAGCACCACGGCGGAGACAGGAGAGGACAGTTCGGACAGTGATACCTCCTCCGATGGAAGCTCCCTGGTGATGGCAGACACCTCTGTGGCCACCCCAACTACAGGTACAGCTGCCACCCTGTACCAGAACTGCCCTCCCAGCAGCCCTTCAGTGAGTTTCCCGGTCCCCCCTCACCCAGGACGGTGGGCATCTCCTTCGCCCCAGGCACCTCAGGCCCAGCCCCGGTTAGCCCTGCTGCCCTGAGTGAGGAGGCTATTGACCTCCTGCGATCCATCTCTGTTGGGCAGTCAGCCATTGTGAATGCCATCCAGGGGATGGCAGCCCATTTGCAACAAACAAATGCATTCCATGGAGGGCATTCACTCTGGCATGGCGGCCCAACAGAGATCAATCCAGGCTCTGGCCTCCTTCCTGATGGCAGCCATTGTCCCTGTCAGTAGCCTCCCCCCCCCAACTTCCTCTACCCACTCCCATTCCCCTCAACCCCAACTATCCCAAGCACACATTCAGACCAGCATGCACCCAAGACAGCACACAGGAGTGGCTCAGGCAAACAGAAGCATCACACATCATCCCACAGGCACTCACACAAACACCATCCAGATGCAGACACACCAACATCCACTGCCTCCACTGTGTCCCCCTCCTCCTCCACCACCCTCCCAGTAGCATCCTCACTCACACCTGCATGCACTACATCCACTACCCCATCACCATCACGCCTATCACTACACACCCCTCACTGGCAGTCACCACCCCCACATCCATGTGTCAACATCAGGACAGTGCGCGCTCTACGGGCGACAAAAATGCAAAAACCCAGTCTTTATGCAAGAGCATAATTCATGCATGGTGTTCATATGCAGTATGATAACCTTTTGCATTGCAGAGTTTAACCTTGAAAAACACTATCAATGATGTTTGCAGTAACTGTTCATTTGCAAGGTATTGCTGCAGGCTTACTGAGTGTGTTAGGGTGTGGTCCCTTTCTAGGACCTTCTAGAAGCTTTCCCTGCAGCATGACTGGGTGTGGTTTGTGGGCTGGGCCAGACTCTATATAAGGGAGCCAGCCCAGCTCCACGTGCTCACTATTCAGATGTCCCGGTGCAGAGCAGCAGCAACTTCCTAAACTCCTGTTCCGCAGGCCTACCTTGATGTTCCAGGCCTGCCCTGCATTATATTGGTGATCCTTGAGCAGGGCGGTAAGGCGGAGGTCGGGCTGGGCCCCCGACCCCATTCACAAAGACTCTCGAGTTTTGGGCCTACTTGTGAAACTTTCAGAGTGCGCGATTCATTGCTCTCATGTAAACCTTGGCATTCAGATCGGCAACAGCTTGCGTGATCATTTCATGGCATTTGCACATTCTTGTTCGAATCGGCAGTGTGCATGATTCATTTCCCGCATGTAAAACTTGATGTTCAGATTGGCAACAGCTTGCGCGATCATTTCATGGCATTTGCATATTCTTGTTCGAATCAGCAGTGTACGCAATTCATTTCCAGCATGTAAAACTTGATGTTCAGATCGGCAACAGTGTGCGCGATCATTTCATGGCATTTGCATATTCTTGTTCGAATCGGCAGAGTGCGCGATTCATTTCCAGCATGTAAAACTTGATGTTCAGATCGGTAACAGTGTGCGCGATCATTTCATGGCATTTGCATATTCTTGTTCGAATCGGCAGTGTGCACGATTCATTTCCAGCATGTAAAACATGATGCTCAGATCGGCAACAGTGTGCGCAATCTTTTCCTGGCATTTAAAACTTTGGTGTGTTGTGTTTGTTGAAGTGCATACATTTATCCTGAGTTTTTGGATTTCCTGTGAAGATGCTTAATTCAAAATGTGACATCCTTTGTGCATATTAAGTCCCTAGTACAATTCCTATTGTTTTCCAGGGAAGGTTTCAGATAGCCTTTTGTCCTCATGTTAAAATGTAATGTTTGTTCTGAAACATTATTCTAGAAGGTTCTTGTATTCTAGACAGTATATGATATTTCATGAAAAGCTCATATGAAACATTGTATTAACACATTCCTGATTTTTTTCCAGGTACCTAGATTTCTTGAGGTCTAGTTATAGTCACTTCTTGGGTTATCCATGGTTACAGTATGAGAACTCTTAGAACCATAGTCTATTGAAAGGCAATGTGATTATATCTTGATATTGTGTTGTTTAACCTTTTGCTTCCTACAGGTGTCCTTCCCAGCTGTTCCCTACCTAATCCCCTTTTCCCCCACTTGGACTCTCTCAGACTCTGTGATATTTCTATCAGAGCTTTGGAGCTGTCTAGTGGTGGACATGTTGGGAACATGCGCAGGCCCCGAGGATCTGGTCTCTCTTACACCATTCACACGTCCCCTGTGTCCTCTCCCACTGTGTCTGTGCCCCCTCCTCCCAAAGTACACAAACGCAAACACTCAGACACCCAACATCCATCCACCTCACAACAGCATCCATCCCATGCACCTGCACCCAAACAAAGCAGACAGACACCTCCTACAACCACTCCCTCTTCCTCCACTCCCAAACCTTCACCCTCTTCCCACCCCATTGTCCCTAAGAAGCTTTTCCTCTCTGCCGTTGACCTCTTCCCTACCCCTACCCCCCTGTCCTTTACATCGGGCCAGGGTGGTCAGAACCCAGGCAAGCACCTCAGCCACCCAGTACACGGCAACAGTAGGGTCGGCAGCTACTGCAGGTGGGAGAGGCTCCATGGAACCAGCCATCAGCACTGACTGTGTGCCTGCACCAGCTGCCAAAGGGAAGGGCAAGGAGACACTACCAGATGCCAAGGGGAAGGGCAAGGAGGCACCACCAGCTACCAAGGGGAAGGGCAAGGAGGCACCACCAGCTGCCAAGGGGAAGGGCAAGGAGACACCACCAGCTGCAATGGGAAGGGCAAGGAGGCAGTACCAGCTGCGAAAGGGAAGGGCAAGGGGCCTGCCCCTGCAGGCAGGAAGGACAGGAGGCCTGGTGCTAGGACTGGTTCTGAGCCCTCACCAACAACTATGGCAGTTCAGCCGTCCGAGGCTACCACTGGCATCCCCGACACTGTTGCGTGGGCTCTCATTATCCTAAATGAGACTACTGGATTTCTAGGTAGCAGGATCGTTCACGGTGTGGGGGACTAAGTCTGACCCACTTGGAAGGACCTCTGTCACCCTAAATCCAGTTTTGCTCCGGCTAACTAGCAGTGCCTCATCTCTCCCACAGGGAAGGGATGATTGGGCAGCCGAGCGCATGACATCTTTGGAACTTCTCAGGGAAGTCGTGGTCACTCAGATCCAAACCAGCTCTCTCACTTACAGTATGATCTCATATACAAATGACAAAGGCAGTTTAAGTTTTATATGTTGTTTTAATAAAACGACTGCATTTTAGATATTAAGGCGTGAGGCGCAATAACCAGAACCATACAACACAGTAGGATTGAAATTGTCACGAGGAGAGTGAAACATAAGAATAACGCTATCATGGTGTTAACAATTTCTACTCTCTCTCAGCTAGTTCTATTTCGAGCACAGCATGTTAAGCTTCTAACTTGCCTTTCAGATTCCCTGGGAAGACATCAACCCCCATACCTGAGCAAAGGCCTGTGATCTGGTTCAGCATCTGCAACGAGGCAGTCAGCGTCTAGTTGTGGTTCCCTGGTCGGAATCTCCCTCTTGCGTGTATTGGGACAAGGAAGTCTTTTTATAACTAACATGTCAGTGTGATCACAAAATGTCCCTACACAAGAATGCCAAAGACTAAACTCCTACCACGTCTATCGGCAATGTACCAGACTGTATCCTTGACTGAAGCACAGAGTGAACAAGAATGTGTTATTGAGAACTCCAGTGCTGAAGTAGGCTAAACAGTGTGATATAAAAAATAAAACAAGTCCGTGGAACTGGTTATTTGAAAAACAACAGTACGAAGCCAAATAAAAAGCATTTAGAGCAAAGTGCACAGAGGCTCTAAGCTGCGAGCAAAGTGCACAAAGGCCTAAAGCCTGAAGCTAACGCTCAAAGGATACATAAAACTGACCACACTACAACACCAGCACCGCCACCAGCACCACCGCCTGCACCACTATCAGCAGCAGCAGCCCCAGTGGGCAGCCGTCCGAGGCTGCAGGGGAAGGGCTGGAGCCTACCCCCACCACTGCATGCACCGCCACCAGCACCACTGCCACCAGCAGCAGCCCCAGTGGGCAGCCTTCGAGGCTGCAGGGGAAGGGCTGGAGCCTACCCACACCATTGCCTGCACCGCACCAGCCCCTCCACCGCCTCCACTGAGCAGCCGTCACCACCGGCGGGCAGTGTGTAGTTCTGCCTCCATGGGCTGTAGTGCGTCCTGGCCCCTGCAAATCCTGAAGGTGTGACACCCAGGTGAGAAACTGTGACCTTGCACTCCCCAAGTGCTGCATCACAGGGCACAAGGCCGCCTCCAGAACCAGTGGAGAAGCCATCCACTCACCCCCTCCTTGCCAGGATGAAGCACACTGGACACAAGGCCCCCTCCAGAATCAGTGGAGAAGCCATCCACTAGAGAGACTGTGGCTTTGCACTCACCAGGACCAAGCAGTGGGCAGACCACCCACTTGAGAGACTGTGGCTTTGCACTCCCCAGGACCAAGCAGTGGGCAGACCACCCACTAGAGAGACTGTGGCTTTGCACTCCCCAGGACCAAGCAGTGGGCAAACCACCCACTTGAGAGACTGTGGCTTTGCACTTCCCAGGACAGAGTGATGGCCATGTTGCCCCCTCCAGGACCAGTGGTGTTGTACCATCTTCCGGCTGAGGTGCCCCCCCAGTTCCCCGTCCCCCTGAGGTGCCTGTGTATTTTTGACCTGATGCCCCTGCAGTGTTCGCTCCGTGTTGTTGCAGGAGCCAAGTGGGGCCTTGGCCTATGTGATGTGGCCCTGTGGCCCACGGACATTGTAGACTGGGCTGTGTCCCTCCATTTGTATATATGTATATACTGTTTTGAATATGAAGCACAAATTTCTACAATTTTATCTCATTGCACTCACTTTAATCAATTCCTTTTATCCTTGCACTATTCCTGAGAGGTACAGGGTAAAAATGTTTTATTGCTGCATCTGTTTGTGTGTATGGTGTTGGGGGTGTTGCGTGTTACGTGTGTGTGTCACTCTCTTTTGCCTTCCCCTCCCTTGTGTGCTAGGCGGCAGTACTCACCGTGGTCATCTTCGCCGGCATTGGTGTTCATAGCGAAGAAGAAGATAGACGAGCATGGGGAACACCACAACTCGGGCTCCATGGTGGCGTGGTTCTTCCTTGTGTCTCCAGGGGTGAGTCCTTTGCCTTCTGTGTACTGTTTCTGCTGTGCTTTTAATGTTGCTGGTACCGCCCCGGAAAAGGTGGCGGATAGGCCTGTTGTAATACTTTGGGCGGTACATTGTCTTCTGCCTGGCTGTTGGCGGTTACCGATGCGGTGCTTGTGCTCAATTCCATTTTTGTTACTGCCGGGCTGTTGGCAGTATTACCGCCACTTTATCGTTGACCGCCAGGGTTGTAATGAGGGCCCAAGTATTTAAGTTTGAAGTGATCCATAAGCGTAACGTGTGCTGTGTGCGATTATCACCTGCATGCTATTCGAAGTCACAAAAAAGACTAGAACGTGAGCAGCATAAAGGAAAATATCCATGTATACCTCATGTAGCACATAGGCAGCATTGTTGAAGCAGAAGAGTATCGACAAATCGGGAAGTGTTGCACGACGTCAGAAAACTGAAATGTTTCAGCATTTTTGGTGTGCACGTAAAAGGGGGAATTAGCACAAAGATAAACGAATGAGAGTGGTGCATCCTGAGGCATTAGAGCAGTGAAGCAGTTTTGGAAAACCAAGCAGTTCTCATTGACTTAAAACTGAATAGAGCGAACGAACAGTAAGCCACATAACGCTATGCACATAAGAATACATTCTTGCTGTCTAATGTGATTAGTGAATTTTCCTCATGCAGCGGTAATTCTTTACTGAAGCAGATTGGGCTTTGGCAGTGCCAGTGACTAGTCAAGCAAACATAGAGAAAAGACTACCACACAAGTTTCATGCTGGTAATATGTGGATTTGTATCTGCAGTTTGTGTACTATGTGATGTCGGGTGAGATATAGCTCACCAGAGAGGAGGACTTTGGATTTTCTGACAGAGAATATTTTTTTATGCTACGCTGAATTTTTACATATGATCTCGGTTGTATTGTACATTTTTGTGCATTCTTTTCCTATCCCGAGTGAAGTGGTCAGGAAAAATGTTTTTATAACAACTGCATGCAAGAGTCTTGAAAGAAGTTAGTGGTTTTGGTTAAGTCCATGTTTTGCATAATGTACAATAGAAGTATTAGGCCATTTGAGTCCCTGGTCCTGTGAGAATGGGCAATAGAGGGTGCATGCCACAGGTATTCTTGGTCCGGCAAGACGGCGCAGTAGATGATATGTTAATGATATGTCCCTAGTGCTGTACGAGTATGCAGTAGAGGCTGAGCGTACAGCGGTCCTGTAAGAGTATGCAGTAGAGGGCGAACACGTAGAATTCGCTCCTGGTCCTGCAAATGTATGCAGTAGACTGTGAAGGTGTAGTATTTGTAGTATTTGTCCTTGGTCCTGCAAGAGTATGCATAAGAGGGTGAACGTGTAGTATTTATCCCTGGTCCTGCAAGAGTATGCAGGAGAAGGGGGACATGTAGTATTCACCCTGGTCCTGAAAGAGTACGTAGTAGAGGGTGAACGTGTAGTATTGGTCCCTGGTCATGCAAGAGTACACAGAATATGTGTTTACTGTGTGTCCTTGGTCTTGCATGAGTGCACAGAAGAGTGCACGGTTACCTGTGTCCTTACTTCACGAGTGTGCCATAAATATTGAAAATATCATAAATATTGTTACCCTGGTATTGCACATGCTAGTGGTTTCGTTTGGATGAGTTCTGTGTGACCTGTATATGGTTGTGCCTGGTTTTGTATGGATGGAGTCATATGCGACCACTGTGTAAATAATTTATAGGGCTTCCAAAGCTAGAGTCTCTTATGGTTCTGTTTATATTTTTATTATCGAAGCTGGAGACTCTTATGGTTCTGTTGGTATTTTATTAGTTCTATTTGTATTTTTTTATTTTCTAAGGGAAGGGGATGTGTTATACCCTGCTGTTCATTGTAATGCGTTCTCTGCATAGCTTCCCAGTTTCCCTACTCCGCTCAGCCAGTGTTTGATGTCATGGAATGTTGGTGAGTGACTGAA
Source organism: Pleurodeles waltl (assembly GCF_031143425.1). NCBI lineage: Eukaryota > Metazoa > Chordata > Amphibia > Caudata > Salamandridae > Pleurodeles > Pleurodeles waltl. The sequence continues at coordinate 753,617,245 of NC_090438.1, read as the reverse complement.
GAAGTGGACAGTTAGAGAGAGTGGGCTGAGCAGAGAGGATGCTGCTCCCAGCGGGGTTCCCTATTAAGTAACTTGTATCCTTGTAACCTTTCCAATAAACTTACAACCTGTTATCCCACGTGAACTGAATACCTGACGACAACTTGTCTGCAGCTTTCAACACTGTCTCCCATCCAATTTTGATACAGCGCTTAAAGGAAATAGGCATTAGTTATTCTGCTCTGGATTAGTTCTGTTCCTTCTTCGAGAATTGCTGTCAAGCAGGCTAGTTATCACCATACTCCTCTAATTTTAAAGCATTTATGTTTGGTGTGCCACAGGGCTCAGCATTTAGCCCAACTCTTTTCAGCATCTATATGGCACCTTTGGTCCCTCTGGGGGAATCCTTTGGAGTTAGGTTTATATTGTATGCTGATGATACTCTGTCTTCCCTTTTCATGGAGAAGAATACCCCCGAATCCCCAACTTTTAAGAGCTGCTTGTCTGTAGTCTTTAAGTGGATGCATGACAGTACTTTGCAGTGCAATTTTGGGAAAACTGAAATTCTGCTATTTGGATTTACACTGCCCACAAGGGGTCCGCACTGTTAGCCAGAGTGAGATGAAGCCTCATCCCCCCCCAACATCACTACCTCGCACGAAAATCATGGAGCTAAGATTGACTTAAACTTGTCTATGCTGTCTCAGATTTCTGCTGTAGTGGATTCATGTTTTCTGTTTCTATGATCACTACAAAAATTATGTGACTACTTCCTTTTCAAGTTCAGAGGACTGTGATTCATGTAGTAATCACATCACACATCAATTATATTAACAGCCTGTATCTCGGGGTGCCTAAATACCCATTGGAGAGATTGCAAATAGTTCAAAATGTGGCCGTTAGGTTATTCTTAAAGGTTCCCTGACATGTGTCTATCTTACCTCACCTGAAAAAACTCCACTGGCTAGTAGTCAATGAGAGGGTTCAATCAAGGCCGTGATCACAACTAATTGAGGTTTATACGAATTAGGTTTTCACTATCCCTCGGTGAGAATGAAGCATTATTTTCCAAGTAGATCTGTTCGTTAAGCTGATGCCAGTCTACTGCAGGTCCCTAGGATCAGACATAATAAATGCGGTGGCTCATCATTCACCTAATCAGGCGACGCATGTCTGGAATCAGCTCCCGCTTCACCATCATAAGATTAGGTTAGAAACATATTTTAGAAAAAAATGAAAACCTTGCTATTTGATCTGTCTTTTTGACAGGGTTCTTATTCAGTAGTTAGGAGGGAAGCAGTTTTCGTAGTGCCGGGACACTCTTCAGAGTAGCTGTTGCACTCTACAAATGTTTTGATTGATTGATTGAAGAAGGTGGTAGTGTTGAAATTAATCAAAGCTCTTGTGAGGGGAGAGTAAATTATGGGAGTTCTGAGTTCAGAGCAAGGAATGGGAGCAGATTGCGTCATTTTCCTGGTTCCAAACACAACAGGTGGCTATCGAGGGATCACAGATCTCAAAAGAGGAAACAGGTTTGTACAGGACATTCTATACAAAGTGGAGCATCTACAGAGAAACATTCTGTTGAACCCATCAAATCATCTCTTACATAATATCACAATAGTGGATGTCTATATCTGTATACTTTGTATACTTATTGTAAACTGCCACCACAAATACCTATACTGCTGTGTTCAAGATCATCATTGGCTGTATTGCGTGCTTCCTTTTGAACTGAAATCAGCTTTCAGATTGTTCACAAAAATGGTTCCTCCAGTTGTTGCCCATTTACCAGTACAGAACATTCCAGTATTTCTGTACTTAGACGAATAGTTAATTGATGTCTCAACAGAAAGTGTGACAATTCAAGCCTTGGACAGTGCTAAATTGTCTACGGTTCAATCTGAATGTTCCAAAGTGTAAACTTCAACCCTCAAGAGACTTGAAGTTCATAGAAGCAAGATTCATAACAGACTTAGGGTGAGGGTAGTTCATCTTCAGTGTTCGCTGGTCAACTGATTGGGTGTGAGGTTGTTCCAACTAGGATGTGAATGAAGGTACAGGGCCACATTAAGACCTGCTTCTTTCCAGTCCAGTGGGTGAAACTTCCTCTATGACTCTGTGGCATATGCAGTGGTTCCTTTCTACAGCTACCCAGCCATTGCAGACTCTGACTCCTGGTACCCAGGAGATCAGAGAAGATCTGAAATGGTGGCTAGAGGGGAATAACCTTTCCCAGGGACTGATCCTGCAACTAGAAACATCCTTAATTCTGACCACATATTCAATCATTCTAGGATAGGGTGCAACATTAGGATCTCACCCTTGTCAGTTCAAGTGGTCAACATTGGAGTTGCCATTCTTCCAGCTAGAGGAAGCTAATGACATTTGGAGAACTTTGCAGCATTTCCAGTGAACAGTTAATCGGCAAAATATCCTGGAGAGAACCAACAATATGGTCACAGTGGTTCATATCTACCATCAAGAGAACACTCATTCCAGATTTCTAAACATATGGGAAACTCAACTGGGAGCTTTGGTGGCAACTCCATTAGGAGCATGGACAGAGATTGACTTGATGGAATTGTCAGCAATTCACATCAAAGCAATGGACAATGTTCAGGCAGATCCTCTAAGAATATTTCCTACATCCCCGATTAGTCATTGTCACATGTGAATTCTCAGAAGGTATGCAGGTGTTTTGGACCTGTCTGCAGCAAGGAATGCTCTTCTGCCCATGTTTTGATCCAGGTACCAGAAGAGGGAGAATAATGAATGCATGCATTTTTGGTAAAATGGGACTTTTGAAATTGCTATATGGTTTCCCTCCATTCCCTTTAAATCTTAAGGTTCTTCGCAAGATTAGGGAGGAAGGGGCAGAGATGATAATAGCAGTTACGTATTGGCCACTAAATGCCTGGCTTCGTCTTCTAAAATTACAACCTGCTCTTCCTCCTGGGATTATGTTTCAGTGCCCATATCCTCTCAACTCAACCTCTCTCCATCTACACCTTAAATTAACCCTGTCAATTTGGAAGATGAGACACTAAATCTTCAGGGAATCTTCCCCGTCATTTGGCTGAGACCATTCAGAAATCAGAAAGGCTGTCTCCAAATAAATCATATTCTAAGCTAGAGGTCTCCAACCTTCTCTGTAGCTAGAGCTACTTCTGATCAGTGAAAATCACTGTGAGCTACTGAAGGCTAAACAACTTGCACATTATTACCAGACACCCCGTGGCAAACTTCCTTGACTTTAAGCCTAATGTTGATTGAGCCAGGTGCTATGCTTTGAACAAAATACTTTGACTGGGGCACTATGACAATGAGAGTGTGGTCTTTGGGGATGTATGAACATGTGTGCATACAAATGGGATATTTATGTATGGGTAACTGTGAGCTGGTGATGAATGTACTAGTGGCACAGGGCATACCTTTTGCCATATGTGGCACTATTATAAGTATAACACAAACGTACAACCATGTGTTTAAATGAGGGAGAGTTAAAGTGCAAAAATGTCCATAAAGTGGAACATTTTTCTGTACTTTAAATTCTCCCATTTAAAAAGGTATTATATTTTTCAGTTATAAATAATCCACAGTGTTCTAATAACCACTTGGAGCAAGAAGCAGGCTGTTTGTAAATGCAAAACCTTGAAAAATAAATTGAGAAAATTAAAATGAAAAGTTAACTTCATTATAAGGTAACTTTTCATTTCCTCCAATTTAAAAGCATTGAGAAACATGTTTTGCTCTCACTTCCAATACTGAGTTGACAGGGACTTTTATTTCAGAGTTAAATACCTTATTGCATCAATTCTTTCCCCGTGACCTGGGTCATAAATCTGACTCCAGCTCTGCTCCTTGTTAGGCCGTGCTATCTGCAGCCTGGTGATATTAATGTAAAATAAACACAGTCTTCCCTTAAATTTGAAAAACAAACCTGACCTTGTGTTTAAAAATGAACACCAGGCTGTGAGCTACTTTGACGTGGTCTGGGAGCTACTGGTAGCTTGGGATCGACTGGTTGGAGAAACTTGTTCTAAGCACTAGGATTCCTTTAATAAATGGTGCTCTAATCATTATCTATTGGCTGCTTCTTGTTCAGACAGTTCTTTTGGTCTCTATACGTTTTAAGAATTTTTTGATCTCAAAACAATTTTCCCATTGTGTCTCCATTCTTGGGACTTTCCCTTTGAACAATTCCATTAGAAACTGTGGAATTAAAATAGTTGCATTTCAACTTTTCTTTTCTTGCAGCTTTCACATTTGATCCTAGCATTGGAGAGCGTTCAGCCTTTTATGTGGACCTCCTTTCATGAGATTTTATGAGGGCGAGGTAATTCTAACACTTGAACTATCCTTTATTCCTGAGATTCATTTCTCTTTTCATGTATCTCACAAGGTGGTTCTTTCAACTTCCATGCCTTCTCCTGTGGAAGAACAATTTTTAAACAATCTTGATTATTATGATTCTATGCGTAACTTTAACACAATAAAAATAATATTAATATGTAATTGAAACAAAGTAATGTGGTTGAGCAATTTATGCTTATGTCAGTAGAGGTCTCAAATTCAAAATAAGAACCTTTGCTTGCAGCCATCTGTCAGTACATCATTATCCTTTCATTTCTGTCTCTGCACACAGACGAGTCATGAACCAGTAACCGTATATACATTGTTAGAGACGTAATGTCTCTCTCTCAGGTACAAACTATTGTTTTTTTTCTTGGGACACTTTTGCACTCTGGTTCACTAAAAATAAATTGATTCAAGACCTCACCTATTGAGAGCACAATGGTTTCTAATGAGAACTTGTCCTTGTATGCTATGTGGCAACATTGTATTAAGAATGTAGGTGTCTGACGGGCACCGGGGATGGGACTGCATTATGTTAATCTGTGGGGTAGTGCTGAATGATGTGACTTTTGAAATGTATTGCTCTTTCTTTAACATGACTGGTCCAGTTCCTGTGATTCTAATATAATGTAGATGATTTTCCTAGTAATGTATGAAGGAAAGTCTTACTTTTATTAAAGACACGGAGGCGAGTATTATGCTTATCTTTTCTTGTTTAATTCAATAGCCGCAGTCAAGACAGGAAAAAGTACAACTACCAAACGGCAAACGAACGTGGCCAGTGGGAAGAAACATGTAGTCCATATGACCTGCACCAATCACAGGCCAGAATACCCCTAAATACTCATCTTGATTGTGAACAGCCCTCTTTTCTTGTGCGAGGGTTAGAAAATCATAAACAAAGGTAAAATAGAGCAAAAAATGCAAATTGCCATAAATACAGCTAACAGGTCTTGTACAGAGTTCACAAACAGAGACTTGGATTTGGAGAAAACGAGGGCGTCTGGCTGCAGATGGTAGCACTGAAGAGCTGGAGCTGCAGGACAGCTGAATTGGTGACGAATCGGAAGGAGGTGCTTAGGAGGAAGCTTGTGAAGGAGTTGATGATGCTTTTAGGGAGGGAAACGAAACAAAAGATCAATAAATGTTGAGGGGGGATAATACTCACCTCCATGTTTTTAATAAAATTAAGACTTTCCTTCATAACTTACTAGGAAAATCTACAATTTATGGCAAGACCAGAGGCTCCTATTATGCTTGTTTAAACCAAATTAATCACAGTTAAAGAGGCATGTTGTACTGGTTTACAATAAAACACTTTGAACACATTATGATTAGACCAGCCAGCCGATTTGAGAATGCCCTTGAGTCGGGAACCAGCCCAAAAGGCTTTCGAAGCCATAGCACCCCTGGAAGAATGGGCCCCAAAGGAGGAGATGTCGACACCCGCCAAGGACATAGCCAACTTAACCCAACGAGCAAGGGTAGGGGAGGAAACAGGCTTAAATGGTTTATTAAAAGAAATAAGGAGTTGGGAAGCTGATGAAGATCTCAAATCTGCCGTCTGTTGTTTGTATGTCTTTAGACATTGACCTGCACATAGTTTGGGGTGGTCAGAAAAATAGGGATAAAAAAACTGATGACAGATTAGTCTTAGCACGTCTATGAACATTAAATAAGACCCCTTATGGTGTACAATGGCGAGCAGTAATATCAAGGGCTGTAACATCTGAAAGACATTTAAGTTAAACAAGGCAAAGTTACATGGCAAGCTTAGTAGATAATTTTTTTTAAGTAAGCATTGTATTATCTGGCCAAGATAAAACAGATTGAAAACAACATTGACATCCTACAAAGAACTGTATTTCGGTAGAGGAGGATTAGAAAATGTTACTTCCTTTAAAAGACGACAGACCAGAGGATGTTCGTCCACCAGTTTTCCATTAATGTAAAGGTGAGAAGTAGAAATGGCCGACCTGTACAAATTGATAGTACGTGAAGTCTTACCTTTGCTAGCTTCTGCTGCAAGGAAATTAACGATAACATTTACATCCGCTGAAAGGGAATCAATATGTTTTCCCATGCCATAAAGACCATGCCCCTCTGTACGCTTTCTTTGTACCTGGAGCCCAAGAGTATTCAATGAAGTTTGAAGCTTCTGCCGAAATAGAAGAGATTGATTGGGAATCCCTGAAATTTTCCACGCTTTGAGGGTAAGAAGATTCTCTAGAATCAAGTTGTGAGAAAGGCCGAGGGGATTGGAGAGAAGGTCAGGAGCAGAAAAGGGAAGTCTATTGACAACTCCAGAAGGGAAGAGAACCACACTTGGGATTGCCAAAAGAGGGCTATGAGAACCACCACTGCTCGTTGACGTCTTACCTGAGCCAAAAGTCTGCTTATCATGATAAATGGTGGGAAAACTTAGTTGAGAGAGATTGGCCAATCCTGAAAGAAGGCATCAAAGGCTAACGCTAAGGGATCTGGACGCCAACTGAAGAATTGGGGCAGTTGAGCGTTGAGACGAGATGCAAATAGATCTATCTGGAAAGGACCCCATTTCTGAAAAATAGCATTGAAATTCTTGGGATGAAGTCTCCAATCGCTTGAATCCTGAAGATATCGAGAATGCCAATCTGCTACTGTATTTAGATTGCTCGGCAGGTACACTGCATGAACCGAAATCCTTTCTAGGAGGCAAAATTCCCAAACTTTTTTGCTAATTCTGCTAAAGGTTTGGATTTAGTGCCTCCCAAATGATTGATATGATGGACCGCTGATATGTTGTCCATCCTGAGAAGAAGTGAACAACAAACTCTGTATTCTGCTAGGCTTTTTATTGCAAAGGAGCCGGCAAGCATCTCTAAACAATTGATGTGCAATTTCGACTCCTCTAGAGACCATATACCCCCAGTCGAAATTGGACTACAACGGGCTACCCAGCCGGAACCGCTTGCATCTGATTCTAACACAAAATCTGGGGCTGATGCAAAGATAGTCCTGCCATTCCAAGCGTCTAAATGGTTTATCCACCATTATAGTGCTGCTCGAGATTCCTGATCCAGAGTGATGTTGTCTGAGTAAGCAAAGCCCTTTAGAGATTACGCATTTTGAGTCTTTGGAAGTCTCTGTAATGAAGAGGGCATGGAAAATGGCCTGAATTGAAGAAGAAAGGAGGCCTACTATCCTTGCTAAGGTTCTTATGGATATAATCGATGTGCGCAAAGTTTGAAGAATCTCGGATTTTGTGGGTTTTATTTTTGCTTAAGGAAGATGAAGAGTAGCAGGGACGGAGTCTACTAGAAAACCTAGAAACTCTATTTGTTGAACTGGAACTAGAGAAGACGTTTTCGTAGTTGATGAGGAAACTGATAGAAGAGAAGAGAACAAGCTACCCGGACATGCAATTTAAGAGAAGAAAGGTTTTGGCTCATGATGAGGATATCGTCCAGGTAAATTATTAACCTGACCCCGTGAGCTCTGAGAAAGGCTACAACCGGGTTCATGAGCTTTGTGAAACACCATGGTGCGGAAGAAAGACTGAAAGGAAAAGAGGAGAAATGAAAAGTCTGGTTTAGCCATTGGAGTTGCAAATATTTCCTGGAGTCTGGATGCATAGGAACAGTAAGATATGCATCCTGACGGTCCAAACGAACCATCCAGTCACACTGAAGGAGAGAATCCCAGAGATGCCATATGGTCTCCATTTTTAAATGGATGATAAACGACAAAATTATTGAAATATTTCAAGTTGATAACTGGGCGCATCTTCTTGTTTTTCTTTTGAACTAGAAAAACCGAACTGATGAAACCCGAAGGGGCGAGAGGACAACAGACAATTGCTTGTTTTTGAGGAAGAGACTGGATTTCCGTCGAAATTAGGTTTGTTATATCCACAGAGAACTGGGGAGGGTGAGGAAGTACCAACTGAACAGGCTTTGAGTACAGTTGGATAGCATAACCTTGTACCGTGTTTAGAACCCATGGATCCACAGTGATCAACTGCCATTTTAGTAGAAATAATAAAAGATTAACTCCTACAGAAGGAAGGCCAGAGGGGTGACTTACCGGGTTGGGACGACTATCTGGAACCTCTGTTGCCCTTACTGAGGAAACCACTGCCTCTCTGTGGGTAGAACTGTGGAGTTGCATGCACTACGGGAACCCTGGTTGTTGTATGAGTGGTCAGCAAAGCGGTTCCTGCCTCTGCTGGCCCTGGCAAAAAGCCAACTGGCAAATATCTTTTTAAGGGATTGTTGGGCTTTGTCCAATGAAGCGAGAGTTGCTACATATTTGCTGAGTTCCTTTATAAAGGAATCCCCAAAAAGGAGACCTTCTGCCTTGATGCCAGGATCCAAAACAGCCAGATTTACAAGTTTGGGGTCAAGCTTGAGAAGAAGGCTTTTCCTGCGCTCATGCGTGATTGCAGCATTGGCATTCCCCAAAAGACATATGGCATGTTGAACCCATAGAGACAAATCCACTGGGTTAATGGAAGGATCTTTCAAATGAGCTGCTTCTGCCAAATCAAAAATGCGAGTCAACAGACCCACAATGTACAAAAGTTTATCCTGGCAGGTGGACCACGTCTAATCCACACCCTTGCGGGGATCCTTACCAAACTTGGTAAAAAGGTTAAGAAGGGAAGGATCAATGGAGGGAGTACCAGTAATCTTTGAATGCAGGTAAGGACGAGGGCACTCGGAGCGTAGTTTCACCCTTGTTTATTTATCCAGGGGAGTGCGTAGTCTACAAGTGCCATAATCCCCAACATGTTCTGCAGGGAACAATTCCGTAGAATGTGGATGGTATATATCATTTGGGTCAAACATAGGGGCCCCTTTAGTGTCAGTAATTGTTAGAGGTTTTAAAGCCTCTTGTGCAGAAAGTTTCACTTTTTTAGGAGAAGGGGGAAGACAAATGTCACCATTATCGTTATCAGATTTGTCTGCATCTGAGTCAGCATCTTGGATGTCATCATCCGTATCCATAATATTTGATATAACAATAGGAGAAGAAATGTGCTTGGATTTCTTTGTACATTTGAGAGACGATTTGTTGTCTTTTAAAGACCCCTCCAGTAAGGGAGGCCCATGAGGAGCCGTGTCCTCTGCCTTTTGTGAGGAACCCTCACCAACCAATAACGCCACTTTGGGAAGGTTTTTAGATAATGGGCTTTTTCTGCCATCCCCTGCAGACGGGGCCAAAATCGTCTTAGATAACAAGCTTAAAACTGAATTTTCCAAATTTTTTGAAAGTTTATTTATTGAGGCAGAAACAGCCTGTTCCACCGAACTTTGAGTAAAATTACTTAAATGTTCCTCCATAACCTCCTCCCCTCATTTATGGCCCTAGAAGTAGGAGAACTATCCATTTCCATGAAAAACAGAAGGCAAACTGTATAATCAAAAATATCTGGCTGGGAAAGGGTTAAACATTTTCCTCAGCTGGAGGAAAAACTAGCCTAGCTCCACCTGTGGGTGGATAAAAGGGGAGGGCCCAGCAAGAGGAAAGGCAAACAAGCAAAAGGAAACCTTCTGTTGACAAGTGGGGCCTGCAGGTAATAAAACGTTGAAGAAACTAAGCGGAAAGGTAACCGCAAAGGAGCCGGCAAAGGAACTTGGCGTTTCACCCAACTGTCATCTGGAAATGGCAACTGCGGTGAGAGAAACGTCGAAGGTTCTAGGTGGTGAGGTGCGTGCAAGAGGGAAGCGCAATAAGGAGTGCGGCTACAAGCCGTTCTGGGAGCAAGTACGTCAAGAATAAGCACTAGAAGGGCAGCGCGCATACGAATACACAGTAGAATACACAAACATAAAAAATAATGAAACAAATTCCTCAAATATACTTATCTTGACTGCAAGCAGCAAGAAAAGGGAGCTGTTCACAGTCAAGATGAGTATATAGGTGTATTCTGGCCCGTGATTGGTGCCGGTCATATGGACTACATGTTTCTTCCATCTGGCCACGTTCGTTTGCCTTTTGGGAGGTGTAATTTTTTCTGTCTTGACTGCTGCTATTGAATTAAACAAGAAAAGATAAGCATAATAGGACCCTCCAGTCTTGCTATAAAATTGTATTCATCTATGGATTTCATTATAAAAGAAGCTCATTCCTGAGCGCTGTGGGTGCTCTCTCCCCTGACTTTCAAGAGTCCACTATACAACTCTCTGACCTCTGATTTATAACGGTGATTTATTTCTATTAGCTGAGCTGTATTTGGCAATGCTTATGTATTGCCTGAATTTTGTTCTGAGCATCATGATATTGACTAATTAACTTACTCTAACCATTTATTTTGTCTTCTGTAATGCCTTAAATCTTTCATGAACCTACATGGTTCTCACTATATTATTTGTCCAGTGTTCATTGTAAAGCCTAATGTACTTTGCATTCATTGTTGAATTGCTAATAAATGCTAAATCAAATTTTCAACAGGTCAAATTGAGGAGCAACAAAATCCTTAGGGGTTAATAGTGCTACGGGCCCATCAAATAGCGCTTTAACTTCACATATCCAGAAATACCAACACTCTGGATGTTAGAATTTATCTCGACAGGTCTGGCTGAGTCAGAAAGTCAGACCATTTGTTTGTTAATTCTGGACAGTCGAAGAAAATGTCCTCCCTAGCACATTTTCCAGGTCAGCATTCACCAATTCATACAGTCATTGAACACTCACTCACTCCTCCAGTCATTTAGTCATGTTCCTTCATGCGTTCAGCCTCTCATCAACACACAAAAACTCACAAATCACCGGAGAAGTACTTTTTGATTATTACATTCGCAAATGATTGCTCGAAAGTTAGAATGGGCAAGTCTCCACCGTGAAATCTGCAGGTGAGATCGTTTAGCCAGAGTGACTTCGGCAGACTCAAAGAAATTAACATGTAAACTGAAATGCGTACTTTTGCTGTAAAATGATACATTTATATTGCTAATTCTGAAATGCAAGCTTGTTCACAAACACAGGAAGGAAAAAAATTACAAATATAAACGCATTTTTACTCTGGTATACTGCAGTTTGCAAATGCTGCAAGTTAGTGGTGTATGCAACATTTGTAACTTTGCAAGCACCTGCAGCAAAAACGGAGTATTCTTTTTTTGCACACGTGAAATGCAGTTCACAGAAGTTACGGGTGTATAAAGTACATTCCTAGATCGGCCACACCTTCCTGAATAACAAAACGTCACTCATGTGCTGTGACACTATACAAACTTTTGGCTATTAGGCAGAAAAAGTTAAACTGAAACCAAAGGACGTCTCCATTGATGTCCGCCGTGTGTGAATGGTATAATGTATCAATGTAAATGCGACAGCAAAAAGATCAACTCCAGTTTTCAGAACAAATCATATATATCGGAACAAAAGAACAATTTATCAAAAGCTACCTGTTGGGCTCAGACCGAACAACTTTTGAAACAATTCGAGTGTAGGACAATTCACTTAAAAGTTTAGATTTATCGCAACTATTTAGAGTGATTACGATGCGTGCGAGTTTATAAGCAGCTACCTTCTAAAACTACCTCAAAAGCTGCCTTTTCCAGTCTGCGAAACGTTACTAAATATACTGCTTTTCCAACATGGCCGCCGAATTATCAAGCCAAACCATACCTTTCTTTATCTGTGTGATATTTTGCTCTAGCAGAGGTTCAGAGTCGTGAAGGAAGTTTGCGCAGGCAAAAAAACGGGCTGTCCTAAGGTGGTTTCACTTCTGTACGTGACGTAGGAACAGGCGCGGAACTTCCAGCAGATGTTCACACAGTGGGTGCAGAGCAGGAAAAGCAAAGGCGACATTAATTTTCTCGGTTTCGGATCGTACGGTTTTGACAGAAGGAGGGCGTGAAGGCCAGAGTCTGTGGAAGTAGAGGGCGCCCAGTACAGCGTGTAAGTACATAAGCAGCGTCTTCGCAGCACGTACTGGAAATGGTGTACCCTATGGTTATCGTTGATGTCCAGCGTGCCGTTTGTATTATCTAATTTCCGCTTTCGTAAAACACTTTTGGGTTCCAAATTTTGGTGCGATTTGACATTTTTAGGGCAGCGCTGAAATGGAGTTTGCTAGTCTCCCAGGGTCTGTCGTTTCCTTGTTGCTAGTGCGATTTCACACTTATACTTTGTGCTGTGTGCCGTCTTGTTACGATCCCATTCTACACATACAGTATGAAGGGAGAGTGTATCCAGCCACTGGCCCCAAAAGCAAGCCTTGGCAAAAATATTATTTTGAGAGTTTTGTGTTCGGTGATGTAAAAGAAAAATATTCTGCGAGGGGTAGACACCTCGAAAAGTAAAAGGTGCAGTTGAACACCCAGACAGGTGTAAACGTACCCCACACACCACAAAAGGCAACAACATCTGTAAGGAATTACAGCATGCTGGGCAGACCGTGTACCTAAATTCTTCTTTTGGATTGCACAAGTTTCATTCCATTTCCAGGAACTTGAAGCAGTCCTTTACTCGCGTGAATCGCCCCACCCTTTTTTCTCTCTCTCTCTCCCCTCTGCTTGCTAATCTGGTTATTGCCGTCTTCCAGTCCTGGAAATAAAAAACTATACTTGGGGAAATGCCCAGATTGGATGAGGGGGTGTAAGTGGTTGGTGTCTGTCTGTAGTCTGGTAGTATTTGTGTGTTTCTGCTCTAAAGAACTTGAGAAAGAAAATTATGTTGTTAAAACTGTTATGGCGTACCAACGTGTCTTCAACATACTGTATTATACAAGGCCGAGTGTATTTTGTTGCGCCATTTGACACGTCAGTTGTTACTTCGAGGCGAGGTTGGTGGTGGAAGGAGAAGGCGACCCCAGACACATCCATTCTGCTTGACCTGGTGTCTGTTATTTGGGGGTGCTCATGGGGCAGATGAGGCGGACAGCACCTTCCAAACCAGACATTAAATGGGTGAGAAACATGGCACTGAATATGCTAATGGTTACTGAAATGTGTCTATATTAATTGCCTTGTTATATTTTTAAGTTGGTGGGGTGTTTACATAACATTTTGTATAATAAATATTGTTTATGGTGTATTTAATTTGCATGAACTAAATATATAGCATAGTATTAAATATGGTCTTGTGTGTTTCTTTTTTTACTGTGAGAAGTATCTTTGAAACTGTTTCTTTGAAAAGGTTTACATCCATAATTTGCATGCAGAAATTCTCTGAACAAACACTTCAACAAAGTTAATAACATACACCTCCGCACTCAGAAAGTCCATATATAAATCAGTCTTTCAGTTGAAAACAGTTGCAAAATGATCCTTTATTAGAAGGTATCAGCATAGGTCCATTGAGTGATCAACGTTCCTTAACCACAGCCATCGTACTCATTTGGATGAACATCATTTGCAAAGATGTTCATCCAACTTAGTACGATGCCTTTTAATAAAGGATCATTTCGCAACTATTTTCAACTGAAAGACTGATTTATATATGGACTTTCTGAGTGCGGCGGTGTCTGTTATTAACTTTGTTCAAGTGTTTGTTTGAACACCAAAATACGCTCTAGGGTAGTGGAGTGTACTTAACCGCATTGCACCTACAGTTTTCTATCTAAAATGTCACATTCATACTGTCACCACATTTGGGAAGTGCATCTTACTTTCCACTACTACCCGGCTTGCTTTGTATATGCATACATTCTCAATCTGTTATAACCCTTAAAATACTGCATGAAAAATTGGCCTTCCATCACTTATGTTTTTTTCTACCTTCTTTCTGTCTCCCTCTTCACTCTAAAAAGCTCCTGCCTATCTGCCTTAAAGCTCTTTGGAAACCATAACAATATCTATTAATTCCAGCTAAGAATTAACTCACCTAACCCCCTCTCTAACGATCACATATCTATGTCGACAATTACCACTGAATGCGTGGAGTAAGCATGCAAAACTAACCCTAACCCCAATAACCGGTTGACTGACCACTAATTTGCCTCCCGAGTAGCGTGTTACTCGCCGCAAAGTGCTTTGATGCCTCATCAGTGGGAGTAAGCGCTATACAAATAGAAATTTTATATAACACAACCCCAGTTCTCCCTCTGGCTTAATAAAATAAAGGACACTTAACCGAATGATGCCACCACAGCTTTTCTGCCGGGACTCTCGTTTATGTTCCTGTCTCACAGATAAGAAGTATGGTCTGTGGTCCAAAGGTCAAAACGAGTAGATTTAAATGTGGCATTGGAAGCTGTCTCTTTAATTCGGAGGTGTTACTCCAATTGCTTGCCCCACTCCTCCACTCTCCCCACAGTACAAACCGGCATTGGCTGCAAGTCATTTTGCATTTTTAAATGCTTGCTTTATTTTGTCATGGGTTTTAATAAAACTTTAACCCCTACGGTGCCTTGGACGAGGTGATCTCGTCCAAGGCACCAGTTCCACCAGATCCCTTCCCCTTCCACCCATGACCCCCCCCACCCCACCTGTGACGTCAGCGCGCATTGCGCGCTGACAATCACAGAGGCCTCCTCCTTCGCGCTGGAAGCTCAGCTTCCAGCACGCTCGGAAGAAAAATGCAAAGCATTTCTCTTCCGATCACGTGGAGGAGGCCGAGAGAGGCTTCAAAGGGAAGGAAATGAATTTCCTTCCCTTTGAAGTCTCTCTCAGCATTTCAAAAGCCGGATTGCTTTGCAATCCGGCTTTTGAAACGCCCACTAGACACCAAGGATTTTATTTTTATTTGGAAACTGGCATGAGGGAGCGACCCCTTGGGCAAGGGTCGCTCCCAGGGGGGTATTTTTTTTTTTTTTTTTGAAGGCCTTTTCTGACCCCCCTGGAGGCAGATCGGCCTATTATTAGGTCAATCTGCCCCCAAGGGGGGCAGAAACCACTAGGCACCGGGGATTTTTTTCTTTCTTTTTTTTTTTTTTTTTTGAGGTGGGGAGCGACCCCTTAGGCAAGGGTCGCTCCCCTAGGGGGCAAATTACATTTAGGCCATTTTGGCCTATTTTTATGAGGCCAATCTGCCCCCAAGGGGGACAGAAACCACTAGACACCAGGGAGTTTTTTTTTTTTTAATGTGAATTTCATGCAAGGGGAGCGACCCCTTAGGCAAGGGTCGCTCCCCTGAGGGGCAAATTTATTTTAGGCCATTTCTGCTCCCCTGGGGGGCAGATCAGCCTATTTGAATTAGGCCGAAACCACTAGGCACCGTGGATTTTTTATTTTTTTTGTTTTACAGATGGGGAGCGACCCCTTGGGCAAGGGTCGCTCCCCTGGAGGGGAAAATTGTATTTAGGCCATTTCTGCCCCCTTTGGTGGCAGATCGGCCGATTTTAGGTCAATCTGCCCCCAAGGGGGGCAGAAACCACTAGGCACTGGGGATCCTTTTTTTTTTTTTTTTTTTTTTTGCGCCAATGTCATGCAAGGGAGCGACCCCGTAGGCAAGGGTCGCTCCCCGGGGGGGTTGGGGGGGCGGGGGGAAATTTATTTTAGGCCATTTCTACCCCTATTGTTATTAGGCCGATCTGAACCTCTAGGCGCCAGGGCAATTTGTTTGTCTTTTTCTTATTTATTTTTTTTGTTTGTTTATTTTTTTTAGAGATGGGGTCGACCCATTAGGCAAGGGTCGCTCCTCTGGGGGGCAAATTGTATTTAGGCCATTGGGGGGCAGAAACCTCTAGGCGCCAAGGCAAAAAAAATGTGGGTGTTTTTTTTTTTTTTTTTAGAGATGGGGAGCGACCCATTAGGCAAGGGTCGCTCCCCTGGGGGGCAAATTGTATTTAGGCCATTTCTGCCCCCCTTGGGGGCAGATCGGCCAATTTTAGGTCAATCTGCCTCCAAGGGGGGCAGAAACCACTAGGCACCGGGGATATTTATTATTATTTTTTTTTTACCAATGTCGCGCAAGGGGAGCAACCCCGTAGGCAAGGGTCGCTCCCTAGGGGGGACAGGGGGGGGGGGGGGGCGCTGGGGTGGCATATTTATTTTAGGCCATTTCTGCCCCCATGGGGCCAGCTGAGCTAGAGGCCAAAATCCACAGGTAGGCACTTTGTAAAAAACACCTCTGTTTTCTGTGAAAAAATGTGATGTGTCCACGTTGTGTTTTGGGCCATTTCATTTAGTGGGCGCTAGGCCTACTCACACAATTGAGGTACCATTTTTATCGGCAGACTTGGGTGAACGCTGGGTGGAAGGAAATTTGTGGCTCCTCTCAGATTCCAGAACTTTCTGTCACCGAAATGAGAGGAAAAAGTGTTTTTTTTGGCCACATTTTGAGGTTTGCAAAGGATTCTGGGTAACAGAACCAGGTCAGAGCCCCACAAGTCACCCCATCTTGGATTCCCCTAGGTTTCTAGTTTTCAAAAATGCACGGGTTTGCTAGGTTTCCCCAGGTGCCGGCTGAGCTAGAGGCCAAAATCTACAGGTAGGCACTTTGCAAAAAACACCTCTGTTTTCTGTAAACAAAA
The DNA here is from genome assembly GCF_031143425.1 of Pleurodeles waltl. NCBI lineage: Eukaryota > Metazoa > Chordata > Amphibia > Caudata > Salamandridae > Pleurodeles > Pleurodeles waltl. The sequence continues at coordinate 753,600,507 of NC_090438.1, read as the reverse complement.
TGTGATGTGTCCACGTTGTGTTTTAGGGCATTTCCTGTCGCGGGCGCTAGGCCTACCCACACAAATGAGGTATAATTTTTATCGGGAGACTTGGGGGAACGCTGGGTGGAAGGAAATGTGTGGCTCCTCTCAGATTCCAGAACTTTCTGTCACCGAAATGTGAGGAAAATGTGTTTTTTTTTTTTTAGCCAAATTTTGAGGTTTGCAAAGGATTCTGGGTAACAAAACCTGGTCAGAGCCCCACAAGTCACCCCATCTTGGATTCCCCTAGGTTTCTAGTTTTAAAAAATGCGCGGGTTTGCTAGGTTTCCCCAGGTGCCGGCTGAGCTAGAGGCCAAAATCTACAGGTAGGCACTTTGCAAAAAACACCTCTGTTTTCTGTAAACAAAATGTGATGTGTCCACGTTGTGTTTTAGGGCATTTCCTGTCGCGGGCGCTATGCCTACCCACACAAATGAGGTATAATTTTTATTGGGAGACTTGGGGGAACGCTGGGTGGAAGGAAATGTGTGGCTCCTCTCAGATTCCAGAACTTTCTGTCCCCGAAATATGAGGAAAATGTTTTTTTGTTGTTGTTTTTTTTTAGCCAAATTTTGAGATTTGCAAAGGATTCTGGGTAACAAAACCTGGTCAGAGCCCCACAAGTCACCCCATCTTGGATTCCCCTAGGTTTCTAGTTTTCAAAAATGCGCTGGTTTGCTAGGTTTCCCCAGGTGCCGGCTGAGCTAGAGGCCAAAATCTACAGGTAGGCACTTTGCAAAAAACACCTCTGTTTTCTGTAAAAAAAAATTGATGTGTTCACGTTGTGTTTTGGGGCATTTCCTGTCGCGGGCGCTAGGCCTCCCCACACAAGTGAGGTATCATTTTTATCGGGAGACTTGGGCGGAACATAGAATAGCAAAACATGTGTTATTGCCCCTTGTCTTTCTTTACATTTTTTCCTTCCAAATATAAGAGAGTGTCTAAAAAAAAGACGGGTATTTGAGAAATGCCCTGTAATTCACATGCTAGTATGGGCACCCCGGAATTCGGAGATGTGCAAAGACCACTGCTCCTCAACACCTTATCTTGTGCCCATTTTGGAATTACAAAGGGTTTCTTGATAGCTATTTTTCACTCTTTATATTTCAGCAAATGAATTGCTGTATACCCGGTATAGAATGAAAACCCACTGCAGGGTGCAGCTCATTTATTGGCTCTGCGTACCTAGGGTTCTTTATGAACCTACAAGCCCTATATATCCCCGCAACCAGAAGAGTCCAGCAGACGTAACAGTATATTGCTTTAAAAAATCTAACATTGCAGGAAAAAGTTACAGAGTAAAACGTAGAGAAAAATTGCTGTTTTTTTCACCTCGATTTCAATATTATTTTTTTTCAGTTGTTATTTTCTGTAGGAAAGCCTTGTAGGATCTACACAAATGACCCCTTGCTGAATTCAGAATTTTGTCTACTTTCCAGAAATGTTTAGGTTTCTGGGATCCAGCATTGGTTTCACGCCCATTTCTGTCACTGACTGGAAGGAGGCTGAAAGCACAGAAAATCGTAAAAATGGGTTATGTCCCAGTAAAATGCCAAATTTGTGTTGAAAAATTGGGTTTTCTGATTCAAGTCTGCCTGTTCCTGAAAGCTGGGAAGCTGGTGATTTTAGCACCGCAAACCCTTTGTTGATGTCGTTTTCAGGGGAAAAAACCACAAGCCTTCTGCAGCCCCTTTTTCCCATTAAAAAAAAAACAAACACAATTTTCACTGTATTTTGGCTAATTTCTTGGCCTCCTTCTGGGGAACCCACAAAGTCTGGGTACCTCTAGAATCCCTAGGATGTTGGAAAAAAAGGACACAAATTTGGCTTGGCTAGCTTATGTGGACAAAACGTTATGAGGGCCTAAGCGCGAACTACCCCAAATAGCCAAAAAAAGGCCTGGTACAGGAGGGGGAAAAGGCCTGGCAGCGAAGGGGTTAATGTTGTAGGAAATGCGAGGCCTCTGACAATAATAATAATACAAAATGGATAAAAAGCGAAACTATATTTTGGTCTGAAATAGCACATATTGCTGTAGTAGCTAGAGCTGTGCACTGAAGTGAGTTGCTTTGTGTATGGATGGGTTCATTGTGAAAGAACAGAATTCACAGTGAAGTTAGCTAATGGCTAAGGTGGGCTGACCCATTGCCCATGCTGCAGTGGGCAGAAGGAAAATGTGAATATGTCTACAGACCAAATGGAAGAGGGAATATAAATTAAATAAAATTTTAGTCAAATGAAAAGGTCTTTGCTAACACCAGACGTAAAAAGGTGGCGCTTGACAATCGGCACAATGGATTTTTAAGAAGCAAAAAAAATATAATGCTTACACAACTGTTAAAATATTGGTTTGAAATTAAGGACTGTATTGCCAAAAACTGGAAATAATAACAGATATATGGAGGGCTGGAAGCACATTTCTTACTTGCTCCATCCTATAAAAACATCTTAGGACTGAACTTTCTCTATTAGTTTTGGTGGGTTTGTGATGACATCTGGGGCACCCTAATGACCTCTGCTGATGACCCATGAAAGGTCCAACATCAGTGATTGCCCTAGATTTCCTTGCTTTTTTGCCCCTGCTACTCCCAATCTGAAAGAGTGCCCTAGGCCTGCAGAAATCCACTGATGAAAGCATTTTGTTGACCACTGACTCATCCTGTATTCCTAAAGTCCTCATCTTAATTTCCTGGGCTCTCGGAGGCCCAAGAACCCCAGGGCACTGAAAAGACTTAAATTGGGTAGTCCGGTTTGAGATATATTCGTGTGTATCTTGAAGTGTCCCATAAAGTACACTCTGAAAAGTCAGCCACCAGCCCAGTTGTGAACCTCTGGTCCTAAAATCTAGGCACCAACTGTGACCCAAAGAAGACTCTGGGCCTCTGATAGAGCTTGACAAATATTGAGTGGGACAATGTAGAAAAAAAACAGCCATCCGAAGTTTGTCCCATCCCAGTTTGGAGAACTCTTGCCAAACATTTGGCCCAAAAATCCACAGCAATAAGTAAACCCATTGAGGTTCCATAAAATCGGATCTGACTGTTGTGCAAGACTGTTTTGGAATCTAAGAATACTCAGTACTAGCGGTTCTTACTGGGGTTCTCGTCTGTCATCATCACCCTTCTAATAATGCACAATGGACCAAAATAGTTAACTAAGCGAAGTGGAGCACACAAACAAGCTTGTTTAAAAAAGTAGGTCCATCAGAATAGGAGTGAGGTGATAAAGGAGTTGTAATTCCATGAGGGGAGAGTATGCAGGTAAAAACTAGTAAGGTTCTACCCCCATGCCTTTTTTTCTGTTCAGAGGTGGGTTCATCAGGCATCTTGCAGCTGATATCAGTGACTGTTTAGGAAATTAAATAATATTGGGAGATAAATACATTTGAAACCCTATAACATGTGAAGGAACCTGCAATTGGAGGATAAAAATTAAGTTGGTATCCTTAACTTGGTTCGTGGGAGGAGCATGTGTACAGCCAACAGAATTTAGTATTAATGATTGGTGTCATCAATTGAAGCACTGGTATGCTCTACCAATGATAATCTGGCATGTATTATGAGCAAAGAAGGCAAACTTATATTTTAGAATTTAGCAAGTTGCTTGGCCTTTTAGAAATAACGCCAAAAGCAAATTTTGTGAAGCTCTAAACTTTGCATTACAATTTTTCATATTTTATTTTTAATTAGGAAACATTTTAAACTTTGTGTATTTTTTTTTTTGCTGTATACTTGTTTCTGTTTTTTTATGTTGTTGTGATGTTCACATCCTAGACATTGCATAGTCGGTGTTCTCCAGCTTCCACTAGAGTTGTCAGGGAACTCTGCTCTCTAGCCTTTATTGATTGTTTTAAGTAAACACAGAGAATACCAGATCTCTTAGAAGTGCTCATAATTGGCCCCTTATAACCGCATTGCCTTGTGTTTCACCGTATAAGTTAATATAGTGTTGTTTTGGTGCCAATGCACGTATTAGTACCACTGTAAGTATTAGACATTTCAATTTCGCTATTGTTTATTTTGTTTTATTCTTCTACTGTATGTAAGATGTTTTGAATGTCGAGGAAAAGCTGTTGCTGGAGATGAATCCAAGAAAATGAGGGCGTTTTCCTAACCTTCTTAAGTAACAGTACAAAGGGCACTGTGACAATGAGGTGAAGAGACAGCACCAACACTATTCTTCACAGGTATTTTAGTAGGAAGTTCTTATATGTCCTATCACATATTGAGGCACACATTTGTTATTACGAAGGAGAGTATTTAGAGTGTGGATCTCTGACTGCTCACCGCCACTGAGTCACAATAAAACTCTTTTTAGGCTCTCTTTTATACGGGAAAATTGGGATGTCTTTGTGTGTATCCCATTGGCTGTGCCCCGTAATATATGTACAACTGGAAATTAGGGAAGGCTTTACAGATCCTTGCTCTGCGAAATCACTTTTTTTTTTTTTTTCTTTTTTTTTTTTTGTGTACAGCATGTCAGTGCATATGGAAGTTTGCGTGGCATAGTAATTCGTAATGCGTGTCTTGTAAATCAATGAACATCTTTGCCCTTGCATTCTTGTAGCTTAAATACTCTTTCAGTAAAAGGATAACTGCATTCTTCACTGATATAGATATATACAAGCAATTGATTTTGTGAATATAAAAATGTAAAACATGCACATTAGATCATGAGTGGTTCTGCTGTTGTTATTCAGTGATACTTGTAAAGGGAAAAAGATGATTGAAAGCTGGAGGGAGAGAACACATCATTTCTAGTTCAAGAAGGTAAAAAACTATTCAATTCTAAACAGATTCTTGTCATGTCATGCTATTGTCTACTCTTGCGCCTGAAAGCACTCACCATTGCCTGTTTTTTACATTGTTCAATAGAGTCAAACGCTCTCACTTCTCACCAGTGCTCGCTTCTTGTTTTGATGACTTCTGCCTTATCCCCGATTTGCTATCTGCTGCCAGTGCATTGCTCTGCTAACTAGCTGTGCCTGCTCACTCATTTGCTAACCTACTGCCTGTACCTTGGTGTGGGAACCTTGTCTGGAGAAATAATTGGAATGTAGAAGTCTGACCTGGGCACCTGAGAGCTACTGGAGAGACCAGAATTGACTTTTCAAGCGTGTTCAAGATATCTGGACTATTGAATGTAGTAGGAAGCAAAGGCAGAAAAGCCTTTTTGTTAGGAACTGAATGTTATTGTTTTGAAATAATAGCCATAGTGTTACACAGCCATGCACAAAAGCATAATGATGATGACCATGAAGAATCATAGTATGGTACAATGCAAAATGATTACGGTTTAGAACATCCCATTGTATGTCGGCCATTTCCCCCATGTTTCCTAGTGCAACCCCATGATATGTAGTTGATTTCTTCCTGTTTCACGCACCAGTCCAACGATCGTTCCCAGAGACCGAAGGGAAGAGGAGATGTTGGCCTCCAAAATTTGGCAATGTCTTGCTTGGTTAGGACAATACTAATCCCCACCAGGGTTTTATTGCTAGCTGTGTCGCTGATCGCATCTGTGACTCCTAAAAGTGCCATTATGAGGGGGGGGGACTCTATCGGCTTCCCAATCACTTTAGATAGTTTGGTCCAGGATTGTGTGACAGTATTGGGCGATCTGACGTCATTCCCATACCAGGTGGTAAAAGTGTACTTGTGGTTCTGGACAGCACCAGCATGTCAGTGCCACTAATGTACCTCCATGCCATAGCCTCAGTGTTGTTTGGTAAGTCGTACATAAGAAATTGTGTTGAATATGTCTGAGCCTTGATGATGTGACCAATACTCTGGGCCACATGCAGGCTTCGCTCCCGTCTAAGTCATCTAGTTAAGTTAGCCATTCCTCCCACCAGGAGCATAGTGGTGTGAACAGGTCTGGGAAATTAAGTTTAAGAGATCTGTCGATCCGATAGATGCCCTTCCCTTCAATAGGGCCCATTAGGATTTGAGATTCAAGACGGCTGTATTCGGGGACACCCTTGAGGGATTCACAGTGTTGTTTGAGGATGGGCGTAGCTATGTGTATCTAAAAGAAATGTGATCTATGCAGGTCATATTCTTCTTGCACGGATTGGAATGTTTTGATGTATGATCCCTGCCATATGTCTCTCACTGTGGAGATCCCAATTTTACCCCATCCCCCAAAACCAGACAGGGAAAATGTGTGTCATAGCCACGATCTTGACCACAGCGGGGTCTCAAATGTGATCCTCTTGTCTCAGCCTATTAGTTTCAGTGCCAATCACCATGTCAAAAGGACCACCCACTGGATTCAGGGAGGTGCGAGGGGATGGGTTTCCCATGGAGGATACTTCTAATGTTGTCTTCTCCCAGTATAGTCACCTCCAATCGAAACTCTGTCTCTTCCCGTCCTCCATTCAACCAGTCATTGACCACTAGTAAGTGGGCTGTCCAATAGTACAGACGGACATCTGCCATGCAGATCCCTCCATTGCAAAATGATTGGGTACACTTGCCAAAGGTGATGTTGGGGGGGGTGGGGGTTAAGCCATAAGAGTGCACATATTTTAGTTAGGAGCTTGTGAAACTCAGGTGTGTGGTATGAGCAGAGGGCAATTTTGTACTGTGTATAGCAAACCGGTCAATGACATCATTTTAAACATGACTATATCGCCCAGGATTTAAAGGGGTGGTTTTGCCCAGTTGCTAAGATCTGTTGGGAGTTGGAATACTAGAAGCTTTATGTTGAAACTCCAGGCTAGACCTTGTTCAAATGCTATGTGTTTACCCATGTAGCAGAAACGGAGTCTCCCTATTGTGATTTGTGTTTGCCAGTCTGATCTGCTTTCGTCTCCTCTCAGCGGGACCAGGGTTGATTTAGGCCAGATGATTTTTAGTCCTGATATGTCGCCGTACAGGGCGAGCATCTGTAGCAGTCGTGGAATCATGTGGGATGGCTTGGTGGATGTGAAGATGGACATTGTCCAAGAATAAGACGATATAATCTTCTGTTGCTACTCCCAGTCAAAACTCCATGTTTCTTGTTTCATCGGATCAATGCCTCCAGAGGATCTGTGGCTAAGGTGCAGAGAAGTGGTGATGGGGCGTCCTTGGCATTTGCCACGGGCTATTGCAAAGAGGGCAGAAAGAGTGCCATTAATGCGGACATGGGTCTAGGGGCTAGGGTACAGCACTTGGACAAACAACTGAAATTTGGAGCCTAGTTCTACCTGTACCATTACTTTGTAAGAAAAGCCCAGTTGACAGAGTCAAACGCTTTCTCAAAAGGAGAAGAAGGAAGAGGAAAGTGGTCTGCTTCCCTATCGTTGAGAGGAGGGTCAGGGCCCTGTCTGCTGTACGGGACAGTGTCCAGTGCTCCTTTTGGGCATGAACTCATATTGGTCTAGGTGAATCAGGTATCGGAGGATTGCAAGTAGGCAGTTGGCTAGTATTTTGGCATATAGTTTGATTTCGTAATTGATGAGAGATAATAGGGCGAAAAGACGTGCATCGGTGCAGCGCCCAATTTGACTTTGGTAATACTTCTGTGGCGGACAAGTCAAGTTCAAAAGGGAATTGCCTTATAAGAGCCTATCTTAACCTTGGATCTGTGACTGGAGTCCCCTGTAAGAGCACCAGGAAGAATGAACGCCTTGGAGTCTGCCAGCATAGAAGATTACTGACTCTCTTCCTTATCTCCTGGCTTCTTGTTGGTAACTTTTTTTTGTATTTTGTAATAGCTGGCTCTGGTGGCCCTTTATTTTTTGTTATTGCACATCGGCTAACAGTGACATTTGTAACCCCAATGTTCGTTCTTATAAGGCATTTCTTGACAGTTTTGCTTTAAAACTTATCTCTAGTTCTCTTAATATATTTTAAAACATTTTATCTGTTATAATTTTCTTTTTTTCGATTGGTTTTGGATTCACATTATATTTTAAACTTCAGTGTTTGGTACTGGTTGAACATGACACACATTTGTCTGAGGCCTTTCCTTCAGCTTTATGTCAAAGGTACCAGGGATAAAATGAGATTCTTATTAAACTGGGCTCTAGTTTAACCCAAGTGTTTTTTTTATTATGTAGGAAGAGACATCACCGACCAAAATAAAAAATCACATGTCTGATATTGTTGTCAGCGGTGAAGGATGTCCTTCCCAAATTAAACTCTAATACCTGATATTGCTGTCAGTGGAGAAGGATTGTATTGTGTTCTGCAGTAACCTTTCAGCTTCAACAATGGTGAATTATAAACCCTGTAAAGATTTCGGGCCAAGCATTTTTTTAATTAGCAGATTCATTTATGTTCTGGTTTGATTTGATTTGATAATTTTTGATCCAGGTCATGTTTGATCAAATTAATTTGAGTTTTGGGAACACGCAGTTTATTCTGTATAAAACATCCCTACAGCTTAAGAGTAGGGTATGTGAAAGGAGAAGGAGCTTAAGATGAAATGCGTCCAAAAAGTTGAATTTGTAGAAATCTCTGATTATCAGGCAAGAAGTCTAGTAAGCACAGACTATCAAAGAGGATGATGCAGATGAAGTGCAATAATTACTAGCGAAAGAAGAAGCAGTGGAAGGTTTATGCAGAGAGCCTTTTCATTGTACCCTCCCCGGTTAGGAGCAGGGTGTCCTTTCACCCTCCGTCCAATCAGAGCAGGAGGCATGGTAGCTGGAGAATGAGGACAAAAGGTTGAGAGGTATTTTAAAATACAAACTGTCTATCTCGGTCCTGTCACAGAATAAGCTTGCTGCATAGGAGTAAAAGGTCTTGCTCCATTAAAAAGAAAGTTGATTGCTTAAGGGGGTAGTCTTAGCACTTGAGAAGAATCATCTTGCATAAGAGTTGAAGGCCATGTTGTTTCGAATGAAGAACTATTTAGGCTTTACTTGAGAGCCCTGCGTGCATAAGGTCCAGTTAAGAAGGTGGCAGTGAATGTGTTGTGAGATGCCAGATGGGGGCCACTCACAAACACCAGGAAGTGGGCAAGTCAGCAAATTAATAGTGAGAGCAGAGCCAGGTGTCTAGCTTAACCCTGAAAGCCAAGCTGCATCTAGGGGGGCACTCAGATACTGAGGGGAAAGCATTACTTCTGTCATTTTGAAAGCAGGCATCTGGAAAGGTTTGCTGTAAGATTAAAAAGAGGGATGCATTTTACTGACCACTCTTGCAAGATTGGGCATAGGACATCCTGAAATCATTGGCTTGTGCATGGGATAGAAGTGGCATCACCACCACCTCAGAACATTACTTCACATAGAAGAATACACCAGAAGGAACATGAATCCTGATTGACCTGTGGAGGATGGTAGCTTGAAGGAGTCCTAATCTCTACTTGCACCCAATGTTAGAAATACTTTCAAAGGATCGGCTTTTTGGCCTCCTTCTCACTTCTTTAGGGACACAAAAGGCTGAAGAGGGGCTCAGTTCTATAAGAGCCAGCTTCCACGTTCTGTGGAAACCATGGCTAGAGAAGGCAGCACATGTATAGGAACACCAATGTGACTTTTTCAGCATTTAAATGAAGTTGGAACTTTTGGTTTGAGCAGGAATAAGGGGTACAAAGGCCTATATTGCCTTTTGAACCTGAGACTTGAGCCCCGTTGAGGAGCTTCTCCAGTGTTTTACGAATATTGTATGGGCTCAAATTAAATAGTCACTTGAGCTCCACTAACATTTCACTATATAGGAACTAAAAATATTGGGTTTGTCAGTTTAGAATTTCATGCTTATCTAACCAGAGAAAAGAATGGTCTAGGTCCAGGATTGCCTGAATTTGCACCAATATTTCTCCAGAGTGAGGCGCACATTGTGCCTGGAGTGCCGATGGCCCGGGCAACCAGAGAACTCCAGTAACATAAGTATGATGGGCTCTTTTAAATGGCCTGACTTGCTCTGTCAGCCTGATAGTCATCTGCAGAGTTGGGCGTCCTTTATGGTGGAGCCATATGTTAACCTTTGAGTCACAGGCTAATAATGAACTCAGGTTGCCTTATTCTGATCTGCGAGTTCCACCCACCCCTAGTCGCAATACCCTTTCCTCCTCTTCCTCCAAAGGCATGTTTGTGCTGTCATTTCTCAACCTCCTCCATTGAGCTCCTGGTGACTCCATATATACGGCCCAGAAGGTGCTGAAGCATAATTGTTCATACTTTTTTAAATTCTACCTACATTTTACATTTAAATATTACTTCTTGGTATTGTGCAAACTGAACTCACATGGAAGGTGTGTCAGAACCCTTTACAAACTGAAGATAGAATAAAAAATTACAAAAGGGGCAATAATTAACAATGCATTGAAGGTGCAGCAAAGCATGTGTTGGTATCCTCTTTCAACAGTGTAATACTTTTATACAAATATATTTAAATATTACAGGAAGAATCAATAATTATGACTATAGTACAATACAATGTAGTGATATTGGGGCACAAACGGTTATCTTGCATCCATTCATTCAGAAATATGTCCCTCATTACAACCCTGGCGGTCAGTGTTAAAGTGGCGGTAATAGCGCCAACAGGCCAGTGGAAAAAAAATTGGAATCACGACCATGGCGGAAACCGGCAACATAGACAGCCACATAAACACTCCGGGCGCCACGGCGGTAGAAACAAATACTGCGGCGGTCACCGCCAACAGACAGGCGGAAGACAAAGTACCGCCCACTGTATTTCAAGACGCCTATCCGCCACCTTTTCCGGGGCGGAATCAACGCAATCAAAAGCACGGCGGAAACAGTAAACAGAAGGGAAAACACTCACCTCTCGACACCCAACGAGGAACCAGGACGCCATGGAGCACGAACTACACGTCCTGCCCATGCTGGTGTATCTTCTCATCTACCAGGAGTACGAACGGCGGCGGCGGCGACGGCGACGACGACCATGGTGAGTACTGCACCTACAACACAGGAGAGGGGGGATGAGAGTGACACACACATGCAACATCCCCACCCTCAGCAACATACACACAAATACATGCAGCAACATTACATATACCCCCCTGGAACAACGCAAGGACAAAAGGAAATTATTGTAACCAGTGTAATCATCAAAAATCAGTATATACAAATATTTACACCAACTACACAAGTCCGGATAGTGTACCAATCATTGTCTGTGGACCACTGGGCCCAAAATGCATGGGCGAAGCCCACACTAGATACCTGATTCGAAACTGTGAGAACACTGCCAGGCACCTGGGGGGGGGGGGCACCTCAGCCAGATGAACGCACAACACCACTGCTGCACGAGGGGGCTCCATGCCCATTGCTGTATCCTGGGGAGTGCAAAGCCACAGTCTCTCAAGTCTTTACAGTGGGTGCTTTGCCCACTGCTCTATCCTGGGGAGTGCAAAGCCACAGTCTCTCAAGTCTTTCCAGTGGTTGGTTTGCCCACTGCTCTATCCTGGGGAGTGCACAGCCACAGTCTCACAAGTGGATGCCTTTCTCCAGTGGTTCTGGAGGGGGCTTTGTGCCCAGAGTGCTTCATACTGCCAAGGACTGAGGTAGTGGATGTATCTCTCCACTGGTTCTGGAGGGGGCTTTGTGCCCAGAGTGCTCCACGTGCAGTGTGGCGGGTACAATTCCCTCAGCCAGATGAACGCACAACACCACTGCTGCACGAGGGGGCTCCATGCCCATTGCTGTATCCTGGAGAGTGCAAAGCCACAGTCTCTCAAGTCTTTACAGTGGGTGCTTTGCCCACTGCTCTATCCTGGGGAGTGCAAAGCCACAGTCTCTCAAGTCTTTCCAGTGGGTGGTTTGCCCACTGCTCTATCCCGGGGAGTGCACAGCCACAGTCTCTCAAGTGGATGCCTTTCTCCAGTGGTTCTGGAGGGGGCTTTGTGCCCAGAGTGCTTCATACTGCCAAGCACTGAGGTAGTGGATGTATCTCTCCACTGGTTCTGGAGGGGGCTTTGTGCCCAAAGTGCTCCACGTGCAGTGTGGCGGGTACAATTCCCTCACCTGGGTTTGTGTGCCACGAGATTGGCGAGGTACAGGTAGCATGATACGCCATGGAGGCAGAGACATACCCCTCACTGCTGCGGCTTCGCCTTCCACCTGCAGGTGCAAACGGTGATGGAAGTCATGCCTCATGGAAGCTGCCCAGGGTCCAGGAACTCTCCTCCAGCCTCTGACAACTGACCACTGGGGATGGTAGACATGTCAGCACTGGTGCCACTGTCCGAGAGTACGTCGCGGGGTCAGTGGCGGTGTCTGTGGCGGCAGTGCTTGCGGCGGTGTCTGTGGCGGCGGTGCTGGCGGCGGTGCATGGGTCAGCACCTGCTGAGGGACATCTCCTTCAGCCTCGGACGGCTGCTCACTGGGGAAGAGGCTGGGGACTGTCACTGAGGCTGTAGACGTGCCAGTGGCAGTGCAGGTGGTGGTTGTGGTGGCAGGGCAGCTAGCGGTGTTCGCCGCCATACAGGTTGGTGTGGTCGTGGACAGAAGTTGTGACACTGGTTCCTCAGTTGGTGCCACCATGCCCTCTCCTGACCTGCTCTTCTGCTTTTGGCCCTTCCCCACCTTTGATGGTGCCGCAGTTGTCTTGCCACTATCCCCTTTTATTTTTGCTGAGCCCTTGGAGGCTGGTAGTTTTGGCTTCTCCCTCAGGGATGTGGGCACCTTTTTCACCTTGGCAGGTGGCGGAATGCCCTTGACCTCACTACGTGGCAAACTGGCAGCCCTGATGGGTGGCGCACTCGATGACCCTGCAGTTGCTGGCACCACTGTGCCTGGGGATTTGGTGGCTGAGGTGCTGGGCTGGGACCTGGAAAGCCTGGCCCTAGGGGAAGGGGGGAGAGGAGGGGGAGGTGGAAGGGAAGAGGTCAAGGTTTGCCAGGAAATGTTTTTTAGATACCCTGGGACGGGAAGAAGGAGGGGGTTTGGGAGTGGAGGAAGAGGTAGTGGTTGTAGGAGGTGTACATCTACTGAATTTGGGTGAAGGTGCATGTGCCGGAGGCTGTTGTGAAGTGGATGGCTGTTGGGTGGCTGTGTGCCTGCGTTTGTGTAGTTTGGGAGGAGGGTTCACAGACACACTGGGAGAGGACACTGGATGTGTGAATGGTAATGGGGGTGGTGAGTGCATGTGAGCGGTGTGTGGTGATGGGCGTGCTGGTGATGGAGGTATTGGCTGAGGATGTAGTGCATGCAGGTGTGAGTGGATACGAGACAGGGAGGGAGGAGGACGTGGAGGAGGGGGACACAGTGGAGGCAGTGTATGTTGGTGTGTCTGCATGGGGATGGTGCTTGTGTAAGTGCCTGTGGGATGTGTGGTGCTTATGTTTGCCTGAGCCACTCTAGTGTGTTGATGTGTGTGCATGCTGGTCTGATGGTGTGCTTGGGATAGGCTGAGGTATAGGGGATTGGGTCTGGGTGGAGGAAGTTGGAGGGGGGAGGCTGGACACCGGGACAATGGCTGCCATCAGTGCTGAGGCCAGAGCCTGAAATGCTCTCTGTTGGGCCGCCTGCTTAGAATGAATGCCCTCCAGGTATGCATTTGTTTGTTGCAAATGCCTCTCAACACCCTGGATGGCATTCACAATGGTAGATTGCTCAACAGTGAGGGATCTCAGGAGGTCAATAGCCTCCTCACTGAGGGCAGCAGGGCTGACTGGGGCAGGGCCTGACGTGCCTGGGGCGAAGGAGATGCCCACCCTCCTGGGTGAGCGGGCACAGGACACATGCTAAGGGGCTGCTGGGAGGGCGGTGCTGGTAGAGGGGGTGGCGGTTGTACCTGTTGATGCGGTGGACACAGAGGTGCCCATCACCACAAGGGAGCTCCCATCAGAGGAGGAGTCGCTGTCACTGGTTTATGCTCCTGTCCCCGTCGTGGAGCTCCCCTCGCCCTCCGTCCCACTGGTGGCTTCAGACTCTGTTGTTTCACCCTCCAGGGCAAAGTGGGTTGCAGCTCCCTCCTGCTCCGGTACCAATGCTCCTCCGCCTGATGATGCTATTGCACACAAGAACAGGGAGACTACAAAAGGGGGGGGTAGAGAGAAGAAAAACATGTTCAGTGCATGCAACACCACTACCATTAGCGGACACAACACACATGGAGCAGCCCTCTGCACTGCGCCATACACTAACAGTTCCTAGAAATTTCACCTGACCATGGGGTACGAGGCCTAAGCCCAATTGCTGCACACCTGGAAGTCACAGGATCCTGACTAGGTGTAGATGGCTATTACCGCTAGTGGGGTTGGGGTGCCACATAGCCTGCCTCACAAGGGACCTTGCCTACCAACTTCACCCTGGCTTAGGGGAACCCACTGCCCACCTCCCCCACCCAGACACCTCGTTAGGCGCGCAGAGTCAGCTGAATGAGAGTGTACTCACCCCCTTGTGGCTGTTGTGATGCCCTCAAGCGCCCATCCAACTCCGGATAGGCCACCGCCAGGATCTGGGACATCAGTGGGGTCATGGTGCGACGGGCACCCCTTCCACGTTGGGAGGCCATACCCAGCTGGGCCTCCGCTGTCTTCTTGCTCCAGCAGTGAAGATCCTCCCATCTTTTACGGCAGTGGGTGCTCCATCTGTGGTATACCCCGAGGGTCTGGACATCCTTGGCAATGGCACGCCAAATACCCTTCTTCTGGTGGGCGCTGACCTAGAGGAATTGGTACAGGGGGAAAGGAAATTACCCGTCCGCAACGTCATAGTCATTGCCCACCAGTTCCCACCCATGCCCTGACGCACATACACTCACCATCCGCACATGCAGGCCTTTGCCGCCCCCCCCCCATGTATCTTCCATTCACACCACTCAAAGCAGGCATTGCCCATGCAGCATGCTCACAGTGTACTCACCTGTTTGTCTGGAGGACCGTACAGTTGGGTGTACTGGGGGAGGACCCCATCCACTAGGTTCTCAAATTCCTCCGAAGTGGAGGCAGGGGCCCTTTCCCCAGACACTGTAGCCAGGTCACAGCAGCACTTGCAGTGTAGGTCTTCTCCTGTTGAAGGTCAGGTATCAAGTGAGTGAACAGACAGAAAATGGCGGTCATGTTCGCTGGGGTGCGTACGGTCACCGCCGGCATACATCGTTATTGGCTCCTGGGACCTATAGGGCCTAATGTTAACCAATGCCGAATTGCGCTGCGGTCTTCGACCGCCCACCACGACGGTGTATAACGCCAGCGCAGTTACCTCATATCCCCTTGTCCCACCTTACAGGCAGCCGCCATTTCAGGGAGCCACATGGGATGGATAAAAACTGCGTCACACCTATCTAGGCCGGGAAAACAGACGGATACCGGCACATTGTGGATTAATAACGTTTCTGCATATAACGCATTGTGATACCTCATTGTTGGATGACTCTCTGTTTGCTGTTTTCCTCCATAGGGCACGTCTGCTGGGGCAGGTGATAAGATGGCGGCATCCTCTGGTGTACAGACCCCTGGGGGACCTATCAACAGTGGAAGAGAGACATATCATAATCACATACAGACTTGATCGTGCAACAATCCTGGAACTGTGTGCCCAGTTGACCTGATGTCAGCTATCCGCCATCCCACAGGGATCCCCCCTCTAGTGCAGGTCCTGTCTGTACTCCATTTCCTGGCCAGTGGGCCCTTTCAAACAATAGTGGCCATGGCATCAGGGATGTCCCAGCCAATGTTCTCTAACGTGTTGTCCAGAGTGTTGTCTGCCCTGCTGAAACACATACACAGCTACATCGTTTTCCCTCAAGTGGATGATTTTCCCACAGTGAAAGGTGACTTTTATGCCCTAGGACATATCCCCAACATCATTGGTGCCATTGATGGTACACATGTGGCATTTTTACCCCCCGCAGGAATGAACAGGTGTACAGGAACCGGAAGAGCTACCATTCGATGAATGTGCAGATGGTGTGTTTGGCAGACCAGTACATCTCCCATGTCAATGCCAAGTATCCTGGCTCTGTGCATGACGTTTACATTTTGAGAAATAGCAGCATCCCTTATGTGATGGGGCAACTCCTGAGGCACCGTGTGTGGCTATTAGGTTAGGCCAAGGTCCCAATACAGTTGACATAGATGTCAGGGTATGGGGTTGTCCCTAAGGGTGAGTGTGTGTCTAACAGTTGTCCCTCAACATTTGCAGGGGACTCTGGTTACCCCAGCCTGTCATGGCTACTGACCCCAGTGAGGAATCCCAGGACAAGGGCAGAGGAACGCTACAATGAGGCACACAGGCGAGCTAGGAGGAAAATCGAACTCACCTTCGGCCTCCTGAAGGCCAGATTCCGGTGCCTCCATATGACAGGTGGTTCCCTATACTACTCACCGAAGAAGGTGTGCCAGATGATCGTGGCCTGCTGTATGCTGCACAACCTGGCTTTGCGACACCAGGTGCCTTTTCTGAAGGAGGATGGGCCAGATGTTGGTCTTGTGGCAGCTGTGGAGCCTGTGGACAGTGAAAAAGAGGAGGCAGAAGAAGAGAATATCGACAACCGAAACAACATCATCATGCAATATTTCCAGTGAGACACAGGTAAGAAGATGTAACTGCTTCCCACATCTCATACTATTGTTGAAGCTAGCATAAGTCTTTATTTTTTCACTCAGTGTATGGACACTGACTTGACACTTTGGCTTTCCATTTTACAAATCTGGATCCCACTTTGGGCCCTCTGCTATGTTTACTCCTGGCCTACAGCTGTGTCACATTGGTATGTGAACAAGTACATTGACATTGCTATATTCCATAGATATTTCAATTACACATTTGTGAAAGCGCAAACTGACTCCAGATTATTTTGTGATTGAAGTTTGTTTATTCCTGTGCAAATAAATGGAGGGGGTTGTAAAATGGGCTGGTGTGATGGTGGAGGTATGTCCAGTCTATTTGTTTCACAGGTGCATTGTCCAAAGGGGCATAGGAAGTGAAGCAATGGCAGTTTAAGGATGGACAGGGTGACATAGTGGGACTGAAGGGTGACATTCAGGGGGTTCTTATTTCCTGGTGGGGGTCTTTGTAATGTTCTTTGTCTTGTTCCTGGATCTCAGGGACCGTTTGCGGGGTGGTTCTCCATCTGCAGGGGGTGGGGTGCTGGTGTCCTGTTGTTCCTGTGGCGGTGCCTCCTGTCCACTAGCGCTGGCGGAGGTGGAGGGCTGTTCATCATCTAGGCTAGTGTCAGGGGCCCGTTGGTGTGCCACTGTGTCCCTTCTGGTGTTGAGGAGGTCTTTGTCCTCCCCCTGTCGCAAAGCAGACCTCCCAGCTTTCCTGTTATCCTGTGCCTCTGTCCCCTGAACCGTGTGCCCACTGCCACTGCCTCCAGGTCCCTGATCGTCCTGTGTTAGTGGGGTTGCCTGGGTTCCCTGTAGTGGTGGACACACTGCTGATTAACGTGTCCTGGGGACAGAGGGATGGGCCCGCTGGGTGGGTGCTGTGGTGGTGTTTCCTGAGGGGGGAGGTTCAGTGGTGGTTTGTGACTGTGTCAGGGGAACCGACTGTCCCGAGGTCCCTGATGGGCCGGGCTGGTCATCTTGACCCAGGCGTGCAGAGCTGCTGTCATCACTGTGGGCCTCTTCTGTGGGGGGACTGGATATGTCTGGCACCTCCTGTCCGGTGACGTTGGGTATGGGTCCTGTTGGGGTGTAAATGCATAGTTATTGTATCTGTGTGTTCCATCTTGTGCAAAGGGTGTGTGGCCCTCTACTCCTGTGCTTGCATTATTGGCTTGGTGATTTTGAGGCATGAGTGAGTCTCTGTACTGGACATGCTTTGGTGATGGGTGTCCATGCATGCAGCGCTTGATTTTGGGATGTGTGGGTTGTGTTAGTGGGGTATCTGTGGGTTGTTGGGGTGATGGGTGTGAGGGTAAGGGTGGCGGGATCTGATGGCATGCAGGTGGGGTGTCGGGGATTAGGTAGTAAAGATTTGACTTACCAGAGTCCAGTACTTCTGCGAGGCCCTCAGGATACATAATTGCCAAGACTTGCTCCTCGCATGTTGTTAGTTGTGGGGGTCCACCGCCAATCCTCTGTACAGCAATCTGGTGTCTGGATACCACGGAACGCACCTTCCCCCGTAGGTCGTTCCACCTCTTCCTGATGTCATCCCGTATTCTTGGATGCTGTCCCACTGCGTTAACCCTGTCGACAATTCTGCGCCATAGCTCCACCTTCCTTGCAATGGATGTCTGCTGCACCTGTGACCCGAATAGCTGTGGCTCTACCCGGACGATTTCCTCCACCATGACCCTGAGCTCCTCCTCAGAGAACCTGGGGTGTCTTTGAGGTGCCGTGATGTGGTGTGGGTGATGTGTGAGGTGGTGTCTGTTGTGATGTATGAGGGGATGTGTTGGTGTGTGGTGTTTGAGGTGCGTGGATGATGTGTGTCTGTGGATGCTGGCGTTGTTTTAGGTAGTCTTTCTCTCTGGCCTTCTTTCTAAGTTTGGGTTGTAAGGGTTTGTGGGTGATGTGGGTGTGTGCTTTATATTGGATTGGGTGTTTGGGAGTGGTGTGTGTGTGTGTGTGTGTGTATCAGGTGTTTCTATTTCGAATTGTCCAATGTGGTTGTGTTTTGTAAATGTGTATGTATTTTGAGCGCAGCGGTGTGTACCACCAATGGAATAACGCAGGTGAAAGACCGCTGCATTGATTTGTGGGTCGTGATAGTGTGGGCGTATTCCTGATGGCATGACGGTGTCGGTTTTGGCATTGCCAGTTTATCACTGACCTTTGGTGTGGCCGACTTGTGTGGGGTCTGTATTGTGGCGGATTCCGAGCTGTGGGTCGTAATACCTGTAGCGGTATTCCGAGGCCGCAGCGGTATGTTGGCGGTCTTCTGCACGGCGGAAAGCAGGATTTACCGCCAGGGTTGTAATGAGGGCCTATGTGTGTTTTGTCAAATATGCTGGAGCTGTCAGGTCGTTACTTCTATTTCTAGGCACGTAGTTAAGGGCATGTGACACTGAAGGCTGCTGCATGCAAATATGTTGCTAGATCCCTGGGGAACTCTGTGATCAGTTTCTGCTAGCGTTCTCCCACTCACATTCAGCAAGCAATAAGAAAGCATTTACTGCACTACTGTGCTAGCATGTCAAATCAATCTTCCTCTTTAGGCTGTTGTCTGGGTGAAACAGTAGCACCAGATCTTCAGGGCATCCTCCAAATAAGGGGTTCACCGTTTTTTCTCCATGACTGAATTTGGTTGCTTCAAGCAAGCAAAAACCTGTTGGTGGTTTGCTAAGTGCCTATTCTCCTACAATAACCGTGTACATTGCTACAATATGTTCATCCCAGTTTTCATTTAACATTGTTTACTTCTGGATAGTCATTCCAATCGAACATAGGTTTCTTGGATGAAGGCATGTCATCAGCTGTTATAAGCCTGGCAGACAGAATGACACATACTCATGAAACATTTACCATTTCTAGGGTAGAAGTCTGTGATATGAGAAGCTGGAGATGAGCAGTTGGCAGTGTCCTTCAGCTGGATCTGCTGAAAACCCAACGAGTCTATAGTAGTAAGTTTCAAGTAATATGGCCCCTCAGTTAGTCAGAATAACTGTATCCATCTACTACTTTGTGTTCTAAGAAAAGTAACAGATGTAATTTTGCTACTGGTACCCCTGGTGTCAAGTGTTTTAAAATGTTTAGAAAGCTCTGCTATTGGGGTGGTTTCCAGGTTGATTCTGTGCTTTTAAAATAAGCACTTTATTTGCATGGTAACTTTTTTTGTTGTTATATAACATGCATTGCCGATTAAAGGAAACATGGACTAAATAAGAAAGCAAATTAGTGACTTGGCGATTTTTAAAATAAATGCCAAGAGGGCAAATCCACATTTCTTAGGTTGGATAGATCCCTTAATTTTCCCAAGTGAAAAATTCCACGATGTGCTGGGGCAGTGGGAAAAAAACACAATGGAGGATCTCCAGCACACATTCAACTCCAGCTGCACATCTTGAGATTTCCGATATCTGTCAGAGTGAGTAGGTAAATGATGGAGAAAGGCTCCCACAATGGACATAGGTCGTGCTGCAAGTGTGGGACAGGACATGGAACTAAATGAAGGTAAACCTGTCTTACAACTACAGAGGTTTGTTGGTTTTTCACATACATTAGCTGTGCAGTTCTCAAACGTCCAAGCTGTTTTACAATTGGGCTGGATGGCCTGCTTGGAGTTGGTGCTGAAAGTGTAAAAGTGTGCAAGGAACATTGACATTTTCTAAGGTGCATGTTGTAACAAACTCATACACATAAAAATGTGCCCAGTACATAAGCAGTCTGGTTCCAATATCCAGTGGCTATGTGACAGGCAATCACTCGAAAAAGCATACAGAGAGTAATGGGACATGTGTTGTTCGTCTCTGCAAAGCTTTATTTATGCAGTCTATAGTGTGGCTGTTTCGGTTTTAGGTCTCGGCTAGACAACGCGTGCGCTGTCTCTCTTTGTGACTTTTGTTTAAACACAGTGGGCTTACAGCAAGTCCAAAGCTTTATCATTGGTTTGCTTCAGCGTCGCTCCCATTTCCTTCGTTCCGATTTGTGAATGCTTGGCTACGTCATGTCCTCCTCGTGTTTGGCCCTTTCCTGGAGCATGGACCTTGTACTTGTGTCCATCCGCTGCTCACAATTTGTAGAGCTACTTTTTTCTTTGTGTTCAACCACTCCATGTTAATGCTGGTGTTTTCACTTCGTCTCCCATATCGGCTTCTCCAACACCATGGGTACAAGCCCCCTCCCTATTTCGCTCACACTTACGAATGTGATTTTGTCTCCCCTCCTAACTTTTGTACATGAGCTTGCCTCCCTCACTCTGCGTCGCTGTTACCCGTGTGCTTGTTGACCTCCAACCACACCCGTTACTCTCGCTGGCCCATGTGCCTCTGTATCCTCCACATGTTCCTCTTGTTTTTACACGGAGTTCACTTAAGTCCTATAACCCCGCCCAGAGTCCTTTTAGGATTCCTCCTGCAAATCGGCTGATCGTGTTGCATTCCTGCACCGAGACACAATGCGAACAAAAGCTTGCAAGCCAGCTGGCATTTTTTTCATGTGGCTCGCGGCCCATGCTTCGATTTCTTATGAACCACACTTATCGAGAGTATGAACCACACTCATCGAAAGTAACATGCTGGTGCGTTAAATCATCTGTTTGTGACTGCTCATAGATTCCCTCCTTCTGGGCTCCACACTTTTGAGTCGTGTCTGCATCAGCTTGGAATGTCTCCCAGCTGTTAATTATTTTTGTTGCGGACTGAAGAACGAAAAGTGCAGAGCCACGTGCAAACCAAACCTCCTCACACATTGTATTTTCACATGCAAAATGTTTGTAGCTCAGCGTTTCGGATGATCTTTGTTCTTTTTCATGCGCAAACAGTCAAGCGAGTTTCAAAAGAGAATGCATGAGGTTTTTTTCCAGTTGTACTTTTAATGAAGCTACAGATTTAGTAAACAGGGAAATCTGCATGAACGAATGTCAGTATTTTTAAAGCACTTATGTTTCCACATGTTTAGTTTTGAATCATGCAAAATGCTCTTAGCCCCTAGCTTTTAATTAAAACAAATATATTATACATACTTTGAGGGACTTTCAGTGAGCCCTCCTCCATTGGTCTCTGCACCACAGCTCTCAGTAGACAGGGCACAGCGTCAGCCCAAAGGCTTACCTGAATGAGAGTTCGGTATTCTGCTCTTTCAAAATATGCACATCTATACAATAATGGGTGCTTAACATAAGGAAAGTGTACTTTAGCATAAGGAAAATAAGTGTTGGCTTCTTGACAATGCTTGTTTTAATGCCTTCATGCAAAAAAACATTCACAAATAAAATGAGCTTTGGCAAACTTCACAATTATTGACTTTTCCAATGCTTTTTTATTTTCAGTTTTGTTAACTGACGTGGGCACTTATCTAGGTGGAAGGAAGAGTGCGTTATAAACAGTCTTGTATCGGTTATGAAAAGCAAGATGTTGGGTGGTGGAGGGCTGTGTAACCTCATTGATTTGGGCTCTACTGTAGTAAGCAGGGGTGTGGAAATAAGCATTGCCAAAGCATAAAGGTATAGGCAATGGAAGAGCTATTTTCTTTATCAGTGTCTTTTAACCATGTTGTATAGCAGCATGGCTGCTGTTCAACATGGCTGTCGGGGAAAAAGTACTATGATGCTGCTTTACTACATTGTCAAAAGACATTGACATGGACAAAGCCAATAACTCTAGCATTACGACACCATTTGGCTTTGCCAGTGCTTGTTTACTCTAATTGCCCTAAATGATTTCCTACTGTTTTCGACTATCAGTGTAGTGCTATTAGATTGTCTACATTTTTGTAGTTCACATCACTTCTTTATCTCGTAAAGAGGAATTCATACAAATGTCAGGCCTTTTTCAAGGTTTCTTGTACTGTATTCCTATTGAATCTAATTTTCTACCCTACATCACTTAACAGTTGATCCATTAATGTGGAATTTTATAGAGCACACTACAAGTGTATCCAATGTTTCAATGTTTCTTTGAATTTTTCACTGGAATCGAATGGGCAAATGGCTGAAATCATCTTGGCGAATAAATGCAGTAAAGTTCAAGCTACGTAACTACTAGACCAATTTCTTTCTCTCCCACTATGTGGTGGCCAGATTCTATGCTCCCTCCATTCACAGTAGAAGTGGCAAACAAATTGGGTGTCACATTTGCAAATACACTGTCTTTTTCGGCCACAAGTACATTCTGTAGCTGGTATGTGATTAACATTATTGATATATAAATATATATTTTTAAAACTTCTTCCTCCCTCTAGCTACAGGGAAAACATTGAATGGCCTTTGTTCTCATAACTTCGAAGTTGGATTGCTGCAACAGCTCATATGCAGGGAGTTCAAAGCAATTGCCTCATAGACTCCAGATGTTTGAAAGTCTGGCTGCCAGACTGGTGCTTAAACTCCCTAGATCTAGTTCTGTATCCAAAGCACTCAGAGAGTTGCACTGGCTACCTATTCATATGAGGGTCCTATTCAAAGTTCTTGATCTTTTAATGCTACACACCTTAAATATTGATCTGACAGCTTTTGCATTTACAGTACTCTGAGGACTCTCAGATCTTCCAATGCCAATTTGCTAAGACTTACTTCTCTTAGGCTTAAATCCATAGGAGGCAAATCATTTATGGTCCTAGGATCAGCAGGCTGGAACCAACTTCCAGGACCTCTTTGTTTCATTGCTTATCCAATTTCAAGAAGAATCTGAAGACTTGGCTGCTCTCTTCTCCAGACGCCCTGTGCTACTCATTAATATAATTGGATAGCTTTTTCCTTCTTCTGGTACCTTCTGTACTGCCTCCTCTTCTCTCTTGTCTTTACTTGTTGATTCCGTTTTGAGGAACAGTGTTTGAGCAGGCGCCAGGGTGCCCTTGTTTGAGTGATTGTGGGCTGTAAAAGTAACGTATTCATTCATTCAGCACAACAAGGAAGGTCTAGAACTGCACTATTGATTTAATGCTTGGTGGGATAAGTTCTGGAAAAACGTAAACTTCCAGAAAATGACCTTGATAATGAAAGTTTATTATAATTCATTGCTGAACATTTGATCACCTTAAAAGACCATGTAGCTAAGTTTCTAGATTGATGGGCTGCTCACCAATCTGCCTGCCTCCTGTCTTACAACAGAGCACTGACTGCCTGCATCATCAAAAAATCCTTACAGGCTTGCCAGAGAACATTTTGTCTACAGTCTTTGAATACAGTGGGAGATGGAATGCCAGTGTTCAGTCTGAAGCTTCCCATCTGCTAATGGCCCACAGCCTCTGGTGTGCTTTTGAATGTATTGCATGCATGTGCTCCGATATTACCATAATTGCACTTCCCCTGCCCCCATTTCCTGAAAGCCCAACAAGACTCCCGAAAATGACATTTCCCCCCTAATTTGTGCACTGGTGATAGAAAGCTACTCGGCCTTCATATGATGTATTTCAGAAACAACGCTTCTAAGCAGGTGTATGGTCCGGAAATTCAAAAGAATACATGGACCTGGCACAGAAAAAGTAGTCTCTGCACTTGTGGGTTGTTGATAATTTTTTCTGCCTGGGTGTGCCATACCTAGCAATCACAGAAAAAATGTGACATCTTTAGGGTGGGCGTACCAACGCATTGACCCCTAGCCGTGTGTTGGATCCGCCACTGGTGTCATGCTTTTCCAATGATGGAGCCATCTTAGACTCTGCCATCAAACAACTAGTGATTCTTCTATCCCTAAATGAGGCGAGGGGACCATTGTTTTGGTGGTGCATGAGCCCCTCCCTTTCACAATGGGCTCTCACTCTGCCAAATTCGAAATGGGATCTTACGTACACTGAGACCACTTTGTAATATCACAGGAACCCTGTATTTTGGAAACAGTTTTCTTTGGAATGAGTCTTTGAAACGTGCTTGTTGCTTCACCCTTCAAAGATTTGTACAATTTTCAGAATACAAAATCTCAGTTTTTTATTACATTTGGGTCAGGTCAGTTATGTCAAGTCTGTTGTGAGAGGTATTTGAAATCTATTTAGATGTTTTATAATGTATCTATTTGAACTGATAGTATCTGTTGTTTGATCCTTATGCAAAAACTTAATGCATTTTTAAAACGGAAAGAAAAGAGGATTGCTTTGTCTTAAATATCAGAGCTTCTAGTAACTTCCAAAGCGAAACCTCCATACTATTGTTTCTCGTGACAAATTTGTTTTTTAAATAATCATGATCAGATGTGTATTAAAAGAACCTATGGTGTTTTCGAAAATGGATGTTAGGTTGATGTATTAGCCATTATCTGCCATCCACCTCTTTCTTTGTGTATATATATATATATATATATATATATATATATAAATAGTGACTGTAAGCACGGCCAGCTACAGGGACCCAGTTTGGCTAGTTGAACTGTTTTGAGGATCTTGTTTAAGATGCGTCACACAGCTGAAATGAAACATCGGTTCCGGGATGCTATGAAGCGGTGGTGTGAGATCTTTCTGCATTGTCAAAGATCCTGTTGATTAGGACTTGCGTTTGGAACTCTGGAGTCAAAGATGTGTTGTGCAGTTGGAGCGATGTGTCAGTTCTGAGGAGCTGCAATGTGTAGTCTGGTGTCATCAAGGAGGCTGCTGTTCACAAGAGATGCAAAGGCCAGCGCTGAGGATGCATTATGCTGTGGCAGTTTCAGTGGACGACGGATTGCGATGGGACTTTGCAGCGGTTCTGATCCATGGAGCAGCGGTGATGCGTAGATTCTGCTCAGGGCTGTGCCATGCAGCAGAAGAGATGCATCTGTTCAGCTGGATCCAAGGTGGCTGGCAGAGCACCTTAGGCCCACTTCCAAGGGTCCAGGACTGGGGTGGCACCACTTGGCAGGGTAGACTCCCAGATGGCAGAGTTCAGCAGGGCAGCAGTCAGGTAGATTGTTAGTCTTTCAGCAGCTCACAATCATTCCTGGAAGTGTGTCCACAGGTCCAGAAGTGAACTGACCAGGTGGTGTTTGAGGTTCAATATTTATATCTGGTACCGTTACTCAGGAAGATCGGAGAAGCTTCTAGAAATTCTCTTTGAAGTCCCCATGCATCCTGCTTTCCCTGGCCTGGCTCTAGAGTAACTGCAGGTGGTATGCAGCTCTTTGTGTGGAGGCAGGACACAGCCTATTCAAGTATAAGTAGGGCTGTGCCCAGCTCCTCCCTCCCATCCTGCCAGTGGGGGCCCATCCAGGCACACTTAAGCTGTCTAGGGGAATACACAAAGCCCAACTGTCTGCTACACCCAGTCAGGTGACCAGAGAAAGGCTACGGGCACTAAATGTCTAAGACAGGAAAATGCCAACTTTCCAAAAGTGGCATTTTCTAAATTGTAATTCAAAATTCCAACTTCACCATAAGTTAAGATTTATCACTATGATTCCAAAGACACCAAACAGGGAGAGGTTACGTGCTCTCGTTCAGAAATTGCAGCTTATTAAACGTAAAAAGGTAACTTCAGAGTTAGTGTATGAGAGAGGGAGGTCTTGCAGTAGTGAAAAACTAATTTAAGGTGTTTTCACTACCAGCACATATAAAGTTCAACAGTACATGTCCTACTTTTTAAATACACTGCCCCCTGGGCTGTTTAGGGCCTACCTTAGGGGTGACTTATATGTATTAAAAGGAAGATTGGGGCCTGGTAAAACGTTTATTTTACAAGGTCGAAATGTCAGTTTACTGCACACACAGGCTGCAGTGGCAGGCCTGAGACATGTTTAAATGACTACTTAAGTGGGTGGCACAATCAGTGCTGCAGGCCTAATAATAGTATTTAATTTATAGGCCCTGGGCTCAAGTAGTGCCACTTTACTAGAGATTTACAAGTAAAATAAATGTCATTTGGGTATAAGCCAATGTTATCATGTTTTAAGACAGGAGCACATGCACTTTAGCACTGGGTACAGTGGTAAAGTGTGCAGAGCCCTAAGGCCAGCAAAAACAAGATCAGCAAAAGTGGTGGAAAAGGCAAAATGTTTGGGGGAAGACTGCCCTAAGTCTGATAGGTCTAACAGTGAAATAGGCTAAGACGCAGAACAATCTGAACAACAATACAAAGGTTATCAGTCTGTTGTTGTGTCTTGTTATAAGGGGAAGTCACATGAGGTTTAGCTTAGTGGGACCTCTAGAGGTAGATTTCTCAACAGCCTCTGTAAGTAAGCGATTATTGGGCACCTCTGACCAGAACCCAAGAAAGGCCCACAAAACAGACTAGCCTCCTGAAAGCTAGCCTGTGAACGTATGCTTAACAAAAAGACAAAGTCATCAATTTCTCAAGAGTGGTTTCGGTTCCTGGTATTTTGTTTTCTTATGACTCTTATCTGAAAGTTCTTCCGTAGACCTCCGGCATTTTGCCTTTTTGCCTTTTCACATTTTAGTTTCAACAGCTTCTGACATATATCTACACCTCTTGTACACCAGTTGTTTTGCAATAGAAAGTCGACTTGGACGAATGCCAATTTTCAGTTCTCTTGCTGATCCTGTAAACTGTTCCATGAATTCAAAACAATATATAGTACTGTTGTCAAGATTATCAGTTTTTGCAAAGGAAAATTGTGTTGCCTTGGAAGATTAGTGAACCTTAATACCTCATTCGTCTTGTTTGGGGTCAAGCGTAACCATTCTGAATGTTTGTTGTGACTCCAAAATAAGTAGGCTGAATCCTCTGCAGCTCAAGCCCTTATGCTGCAGGTTTGCAGTGCACTACCACTCTGCTGCACATACTGTGTTTTTTAGGTCGAGCCTGCGTTGCCTGCGCTCGCGCATGCGTATCGCAGCGAGACGCTTTAGTATTTAGAAAAGGGCTCGGAGCCCTGTCAACTTCACGTCAGTGTTTTTTATTGGTTCGTGGGCTTGCCTAATAAAATCTGCTTGCTTTCCTTAGTCGAAGGCACGCATACGTCATGCCTTTTCCGGTGGCTAGCCCTCCTCGAGCGCAGCGACCAAGTACAGAAAACATGCGAGGCTCGCTGTTTTCCATCGGGCTCGTGGACTTCTTTATCTCTAATTTACGAGCGCGATCTCGCTTGGCAGAAGTCGGGTGCTTTACATAGTTAATTTCACTTTTTCGGGTGATGCACATAAATGCACTTTTGCCCGATAGGTGAAAAGTCGGGTTAGGAGTTTACAACGCGATCAGCTCTAACATGAGCAAACGCGAGACCCGTTGCATTGTAAATGCTTGTTTGTTTTTGCAAGCACTTTTTTCAGGGTTAAACCCCACGCTTGGCTAGGACTTCCAACTGAGAGATCAGAAGTCAGCAAGAGAGCTGTTAATTGTACCCTGTGTAGCTGAATTACGCTCAACCTGACGTCATGAAAAATGTCACACAAGCCAAGATAATAATCAATAATCGGGGCTGCACACACATTAGTTTGGTGAAATGAGTAGATTAAGCAACAGAGAGTAAGTGGTGGTTTGCAAAAGAAGTAGACATTTGTGTATGATGTGCATGGAGATCTGATATTCCAAAATATAGTGGTGTTGGAAAGAGAAAAAAGAGAAACTAAAATTAGGCACAAAGATAATTCTGTAATCGTATTCAGATTTTAATACCAAGAAGTCCGGTAGGGAAATAAAGAGTGATGCAAGAGATGTCAGGAGCAAGTACACAAATGCATTCAAAAGTGATAAAAAGAAATCAAAACTGGAGATTGTAGAATAAAGGTACCTAGTGAAGAAAAGGGTAATAACAATAATAAAAAGATGAATAAGGAGAAAGAAGAGTTAAGTCATAGATTGGTGGGTGGCTAGGGTACACGCAGGAACACTAAGAAGTCTAAACAAACAATAGTTAAAATAATGAAAGAAAATAGCTACCAAAGCAAATGATAATATGGAATGTGGGATAAGATCATGTTGCAAGGTTGGTACCGGCATACATGAAAAAGTAACTAGATGTGGATCAATTAAGGGAGAAAAAGAGTTAGAAAACCAGTGCCTATGTTACAGGCCAATAAACAAGGAGAAGGAAGCATGGTGGGGAGAGTAGAACAGGAGAGTGACAAGTCAAAGGATGATAGACGGTAGAACATGTATTGAGCTTAAGTTAGTGAGTGGTCATTAAATGCAACCAGTGATCAGTAAGAGGGAGCCTATTGAAGCTAATGTACTGTAGAAGAAATAAAAATGAAGAACCTGCAATCACTATTTGAACAAGCATTGGCAAACCCAATAGGTGTTGCGTTGGCCTGCAGCCTTTTGATGATTCTTGTTTTGTCTTGGCTTTTTGCAAATCGTTATTGTTTGTGGAGCTAACAGACCCTTATCAACCTAAAAATAATATTGGCTAAAGGCAAAAATGTTGTTTTGATCCCAAAAAGGCATACATTACAGTATTACTCCTTGGCACCGAACGGAACTAGTTTGCCTGTTGATGTGCTCCTTATGAAAGGGCAGCAAGCCGTAACTCATAGGGAGGTCAATCAATGGCTGCAGTAAGAAAAATGTAAATGACAAAGCCACAGATAGATGGATAAAGTCTGGCTAAAATCCCCCGAAGGTAACTATGTTACACACATAATTTTATTAAAATCAAAAGATCTTGGCCGACGCACACTTAAAATATCCAATCAGCTAGGCATTGACTGTCATTTTTTTTTTCCTTTTGGGAAAAGAAAGTGAGAGCAAAATAAATGGAAAAGAGGGAATGAAACAGGAAGGAGGGAAGGAAAAGAGGAAAGAAGAATGGGAGACAAGTTATAGTTTACCTAGAGATACAGTGCCTGATGTAGAGTGTGGTGGAAAGGGTACTCTGTCACAACAGGGACTGGGTACCCTATCCACTGTACTGAAGTTCTACTTTCCTCATATAGAATTGGGCTGTCCTTCCGTATGTTCGCGGCAGAGACTAGTCGGTCTCTGCTGCTGACATACCTCAGATTTCGGGACAGAGTGGGGGACGTCGGAGCTTTTGTCTTTGTCCGTCCACCTTATTTAGAGTGGATGAACGAATAGCACGTTTTTACTTTTGCTTACCCACATCCAAAACCTGACGGTAAGTGAAAGTAAACACAGTTTGTTGGAAAACTAAAAAAGAAATTAAGAGTGTCCTGTTGACAGGAACCAGTGTACTTACTTCATCATGGCAACAGAGAAAACGCCTCTTGTGAAAGGGCTAAATGACTGTAAAAGACTTGCTTTTTAGAAAAAAGAGAGAGGATCAAGAACAAGCCCCGACGGAGTAACTACTTTCTAATTCAGGCACGTAATTTTTATGTTTACAATAATTTAAAGAGACTTTTTATTTTTGCGAAATCACGGAGTATCTATCTAGTTACATGCCGCAAGTTTTGTAGATATTTCTGTTCCACAAAATCTTACTGTTGGGCTGGAGGAGGGGGTAACAAGTCATAACTTCACCAAACATGTTTTTAGGAGTTTATCTTTCTAAAAACACAAAATTAATTAAGAGTTGTATTAATAAATCTACCTCTGCACCAACTCTACTCTTGTGAGATGATGTTACCTTCATGTTTTTAAACGTGATGATCGTTTATCAGGTTTTTTCGAAGTAATTTACAGATTTTGCACTGTCAGTGAAATTGCAGTGAAAGCCTTAGGTTTTGATTATGAGTGGGCTGGACGGGTTCAGGTATTTACCACATTGGGTAAATATTATTACACAGGATGAGGTATTTATTGGACATAGCAAATACCTCCTATTCGAAGTTGTAAGTTTTAATTAAGAAATGAGGCATGTCATGCAAAATCAGAGTGTAAACTACTGAATTCTGCATGTTTTTGCCTTTTTTTCAGCGCCTTTTTCCCCTGATGGATTTTGACAGACCTTACTTACCGAAAATCTTTCAGGGGAAGGCAGTGGGGGAAAAAGTCAGAACTGCGAACCCTGCACAACCTTTTTGTGCATGGGGATCAGAATTGAAACCCCGTCTTGGCTCCACGTCTAAAAAAGTAATGTAACTTTATGGCTCAGTTACTTGGCACTCAAGTAGAGGCTCATCCCTTTAAAAAAAAGTTGATTTTAATTTGCATTTATGTATGACTTGGGGTCCTTACACAGACAGAGCAGAGCTGAAAACGATGGAATGGGAGAAAAACAGTTTTGGATTTAGAACAGGCCAGAGCGTTCTCTTGCAATTATTTAAATTGCACACAGTATAAAAAAAGAAAACCTCAGGCACTTGTGTTTAGTGTTTTTTTAATTTTTTATTATTATTATTATTTGGGAAGGCACTTGAGATCAGAATAAATATTAATTGTCACTTTAAACTATTTCTGGATCTGTTGTATTTATTTCTTTACATCCGTTTTTTCTTCAGTTGAATTCATTACAATCCAACAGCTGACACACATTTTGTAAGGGTCTATCTTTTTAAGGCTGAATAAACATGAAAGACAAAACAATAAACTCTTTCTATAAGGGTATACATAACAATTAATAGATTAATTTTGCATTCCTTAAAACAAATGTTAGAACTCTTCATAATATTCAGTTTTTTCATCATTTCCTAATACAAAATATCTATTTAATGTTAAATAATTATTAATGCCTATTGTCACAATTTATTTTCATTTTAGACTGTATATTCTAAAAATGTTTTATAGCCTTCAGTGTTGACCCAGGTTGCTGTATGGCAGCTTACTAACCTCATTCATACTTTGTACATAAATGATGTATACCATACACATTCGATATGTATTAAAAATACATTGAGGGGTTGATCATGGGTTTGTTTTTTCATAATGAGTGTGCCTGATTGGCAATGTATTATTTACAGTGATAAAATATGAAGTCTCACTGATTTTGTGCAAAAGTCTGGGTACATACAAATCATTAAAGAGATTTGGATTACTCATTTGAATATATTATTTGTGATGTCAAGCAATATTTATGTTAACTTGTCCACACAATGAGGTGATCATGTATATTAGTGGATCTTCCCAGTGATCTAAAAAGATTGAATAGTTTATGATTTAATGAATGATAACATTTTAATGCTACTGAAGAAAGAGGTTTGGAAAAAATATATTTTCATCAGTTTCATTGATTGTTTTATAGCTTTTCTATAATGAAAAATGGCAGAAGGGATCTCAGGGACTAGTTATGATACCTCCTCAATCGTTAATAAGACCTAATCTTTTTGGCCTGCAAAATGTTTATTGTATTTTCTTTTCTCTCACATTCCTCCCGAGGCAGTAACTTGTTTAAAAAAACAAGACAAAATACTAAAAGGATGAACATGCGTCTTCAGTTCTGCCATGTTATTTTTAAGAAGCCAGTGTTTTATCAGTTCCAACTTTTTTAAACCCCCTTTTTATACCCACTTGACCATCCTTGATGATTAAATGTAGATTTTCCTATTAATATATGAAAGGAAGTCTTAATTTTATTAAAGACTCAGGCGAGTATTATGCTTCTCTGTATTTGCATTATTTGAATAGCAGCAGTCAAGAACTAAACAAGAACTACAATTCTCCTTGCATTTATGAATTATAAATTTACAACAACTGCATTTGTTACCTTTTGGGTAAACAATGATTGCTTATATTTCTGCCATTGTTTTCTACTGTGTCACTTGGATATTAAATCTTTTAGTTGTAAAGTTGTAACTCTGCAATACTTAATTTCAAAGAAATACTGTCACACTCCGTGAGAGCCTGAATGGGTTTGTTGACAATAGAAAAATGAATAGTAGGTGTATCATTCAGACAGTTAGCCAGGGGGTCTGCCTGAAATAGTTGGTGAAGGCAAGTGAGTTGAGTACAAGCAAGACCCTACTGCACACAAGTTTATAATATTTGTCTTATAAGTTTCACAGGAGGACTATGAGTAAGTGTCTAGTTCATCTGATGACCAGAGGAGGATAACTTTAAGCAGTAGCAAAAATGTAATCTGTTTTGGGCTGAGCTGAGCAAGTTAGTAAATTATTGAATGTTTCAAGACCCATAGATCAAGGTGCCTCAGTGTCCGAGATGTGCACTTTCTGTGGGCAGTGGCGGCTTGAAGAAAA
Organism: Pleurodeles waltl; assembly: GCF_031143425.1. Taxonomy (NCBI): domain Eukaryota; kingdom Metazoa; phylum Chordata; class Amphibia; order Caudata; family Salamandridae; genus Pleurodeles; species Pleurodeles waltl. The sequence continues at coordinate 753,568,071 of NC_090438.1, read as the reverse complement.
AAACTTGGCTGAAGCAGGTTATAGTTACGCAAAGACGGGCAAAAGGATTTAAACTTTTTCATACTCATCCGTGGTTTGTCAGATAAGTGTCCTGATGACATTATCAAGTTTTAGAACATCCCAGTGTTCTCTTAAAGATTAATGCGCTTCATTATTTTGTGAGATAAATAGGGGCGTGCTGAATTTTAATTCCGCTGGCAAATTGGAGGAATGTAGTAATTCCGTGTTACTCTTGTAACACAGAATTACTAATAAATTCTGCTGCTCCGCTCTACTTGCGGAATTAATCAGCACTGGTGTAGTTTTGTGTCTGTATCTCTCAGAAATCCATTCTGTTGATAAGAAATATGACCTGCCCAACAATGATGGCCTATCCCCTTCCAAAGAACATTCCTGCGCAAAGGAGAGGCTTACTCTGCTGCTTCACTGGAAGAGATCTTGTTACCCCGGAATACATGTGCCTGCTGTGTGAGGCCAAGCCTGCTGTCTGCGACTCAAGACCCACCACCAGCGCTGGGGCTTGTGTGAACCGGGGTTAGAAGCACTGAACCATGACCCCTCCCTTGTCACACCCAAGCTGCCAATAGCTAGTGTAAGAAGCATCTGAGACTTCTATGAGCACTGGACTGCTGTTCCCTCCCACGGCCGGCAGGTTTGCCCCTCTTGTCTGAGCCCTGCTGAAGGACGCAGCTGTTCAGAGACCTGGGGCTGTCTCAAGTGCTGGCTTCTTCTCTGCTCTCCATTGTTACCTGCAGTCTGCAGGAGGAGGAGAAACCCTGGGCTTGGGGTGATTTCAGGTTGCACGGCTGGTACTGCTGGCAGTGGCCCACATGAGAGGCAGAGGGAGCCAGGCTTGGCCTGCTACTGCACTCCTGGCACTGCACAGCCAAGCACTGCTGCTGCTGGCGACTCTCGGCCTGGGACAGTCACCTGCACTGCTCGCCGCCATGGCAGCGACACTCCGGACACCCAGACTACAGGTGAGGAGATCCCCTGAGGCACGCAGCAGTCTAGTTCACCCCGGCTGGTGCGCAGCGCACATCACTGTGGATTGCATCAACTTCCTCTCTTTTTGTTTCCCTTGCCGCAGACAACACTGAGCTTGGGACTGGTACCAAGTGGTGTAGCTATCAATGTTGCAGCATGTGTAGTGGCACCGTACCCCAGACTCGTTGGGGGGCTATGATAAGTGGCAAGAGATCAGTATGATGACATCAGTTGTGTGTAATCTGCAGCTGCCATGCCGTACCAATGGGGTCTGCATTATTAACTATAGGCACGCATTTGAGTCTGAATGATTCAGTTTTGGAACATATTATACTATTCATTGATATCATTAGAACTGTTTTAAGTGTAACATATATAAGAATTATCCATATCGAATTCCCTCTGTTGGAGAATGTGATAACCGCCTCATAGCAGGTCCAGCTTTCCTTCCCTTTCTCTTTGCGATGCAGTCCATCCCTGGATTTTTCACATTAATGTTTTAGCCCAGCTTCAGTAAACTCTGCTACTGTGCATGATTTCCCACTGTGAAAAGGATGCAGTATCTCCACACCAATATGTGATTAGGCATTTTCTATATGTGGACTATGTTAAACACTTTTGTACAAGCAAAATTGAAGCTCCTGTGATTGTCACATTGCACTTAAGCAGTAAAAAGCAGTGTATTTAATTTAAGAGAAGGGTCAGCGCATGGCTTAGAACTCAGACTGTGTTACTCTCTCTCTGAGGACGGGAATATGGGTTTTTAATTAAAGAGTTCTTCACTATGCTCTCAGAGCCTTTTTTTAAATTCAAATAATCTTTACTGATTTTTCATACACAAACCTCAAACATAGGACAGTGCGGGAACTCAGATGAGTAAGAGAGAGTGTGTTCATCATTGCTAAACATATTGCATTGGTGTCACTGAGATCATTAAGCACAAGTGAGGGAATACAGAATGTAAGAGGAGAGGGGTAAAGACTATGCACCGAATTACACATCAGTCATGTCATATATTCATAGAGGTTAAATATCCAGCATGTGAATTAGTGCAATAAATCAATATTGTATGCAAGTGAATAAAGAAACGTTGTGACATCTTTTATATTGTACAATATACCATATTAATGTAATCTTATATGCACAGTGGAACAGTCAGCACTTGAATAGATTCATTTAAGTCAAAACAATGATCGAGTGAATACCAAAGTTTGTATATAATTCACTTGGGTTTAGATGATGGGAAGTATGATTGAAAGACAATCTGGAGCAGTGCGCTTTCGGGCGCCTGAAGTAGGGGCAAGTGAAATGTGACTGTGACTATGGTGGTTCAAAATGAAGTGAAGTGGCTTCATGTGAGCCCCACGTAGGTCTGTGTTCTTCGGTCTCCAAGGCAAAAGTTGTAATTAGGTATTATTCGCCCCTCTAAGAAATGTGAGCCATTCACACCACATATGGAATGAAAATTATAGTGTAATTCTTCCAGTTATTGAGAATCCGTTTGCAGGCAAGGATCCGCATTAGATCTAACAGAGATTCACCTGCTTCGTTTTTTATTTGAGGGTCTAGCTGACAAAGTAGTATGTGTGAGAATTCACCAGTGAGATCAATACCCAAACTGTTTTTTTATAAATTTAAAAATGTTATCCCAATAATTCTAGAGGATGGGACAATGAAAGAACATATGAGCCATATCGCCATTATGTACACCACAGTCACAACATTTGGGGTCTTGTATAAGATTAAGTTTGTGAAGTTTTTTGGGGGACCAGTAGCATCTGTTAATAATCATGTAGTTTGTTTGGGATAGTGTCGGTGATATCTTGTTTGTAAAAGTGGATCTATTGATACACTTCCAGTCAAATTTTGCTTTGCTTTTGGAAGTGCCTACCATCTTTGTTTATTTTGAGTGTGGGCTCTGTGTGATTTGGGTAGAAGTGATTTATATACTTTGGATAATACATGTCTGATTTTGCGCAAGTTACCAATTAGTGTAGGTAGCGGGGCACTATTCTTTAATAATGGATGTTTCCATATCTGGACTTGTGGTCTCAAAGGTCCAGGTTATCAAGTCTGAAACATGACTGTAAGGTGGGGAATTGGAGCAGTAGGCTGCTGTCAAAAATGTGTTTGAACAAATGAATTCCTTTCTTTGATCAATCGGGCCAGAGTACTGGATGACCATCCTTTTTAATTTTGAGTTTGAGCCATATGGGTGACAGTTTAAAGTTGCAGAATTTTACTTTCGAGTGATAGTCGAATCTTAAAATATCCTTTTTAGTGTTATTCATGACATACTTGGAGTGTGGGAGGTGGAAAATGTGCATTTTCAGGAAAGCACTTATTGGTGTGTCATTTAAAAGTGATTTCTCTAGGTTTGCCCGGACTGGTAAATAGTCCTCCTCCTCAATGAACCAGTTAGTAACTTGTTTGGTAGTTCCTCAAGTTAGCTAGACGTATGTCACTGCTGTCCTTAGAGAGCCTATGTTTTTTTTAGTGAAATTCTAGGTTTCTTACCTTGCTATAAAAATGTATTAAAAGTATTGTTGATTTATGTTGGGAAGTCATTTGAAAGAGACATAGGGCACATACTAATGAGATAATTAACAGGGGGTGAGGGGTATCATAATTTTTAAGGGACCTGCTCTACCCCACCATCAAAGAAATTGGGTGACCAGCCATCTAGGATATTATGATATCATTATTAATCTTCTTAAGTAAGGAGTGTATATTTTAAAGTAGTGATGAGGTCACTGGTAAATTCTATCTCTGAATATATTTTTTTTTTAGAAATAATTTTTTATTGATTTTTGCTAAAGAAAGAAAAACCATAATACAAACGTCAAAACACGATGCCAACGGGCACCCAACATTGGTCGAACCTGTGATCCCAGACAGCCCTAATATTGGAGATGACATGTTATTCAGGTGCCTATTGCGGCCTCCCATTTCCCCCATATCCTATTGTATTTATTCGGACATCCTCTAGCCTCATATACAAGTTTTTCACTCTGTGCGCACCAATCCACTCCCCGTCTCCATTTAGCCAATGATGGGGCACTCTTGGCCTTCCAGTTAGCCACTATATCCCTCTTAGCCACTAAGCACACCACCCCGAGGAAGATTCGATCTGGTCTCCTTAGCTCGGTGTCACCCATGATCCCAAGAAGGAGGGGCAGAGGCTCTCTCTCTATATTCTCCTGCAACACCTCAGAAACCTCCCCCAAGACAGCTCCCCAACAGGCTACCATGGCCGGGCAGGTCCATACCATGTGGAAGAAGTCGGCTGTAGGATTTCTGCAGTGGGGGCACTCCGCAGTGGGGCGGAGGCCCGCTCTGTGTAGTTTGTCGGGTGTGAGGTATGCTGTGTGCAAAAAATAAGTTTGTATCAGTCTAAGGCGGGTAGCGATCGCCAGGGCACGCGGGGCCATTAGCGCCTCACCCCATTCCATCTCTTCCATGGGGCCCACCCACCCCTCCCATCTCTGGCGAAGCACCCCCAGGGAACCCGAGGTGCCGGAGACCAGGGTGCGATATATCTGGGAAACACCTCCCTTGCCCAGGCTCCCCATCAATGCCTTGGCCTCCATGGGGCTGCACTCGGGTATGGTTTCTCCCACTCGGATATGTACTGATAAGGCATGTCGGAGCTGGAGGTATCTGTGGAACTGTGTCTTATTTAATGAAAAGTTTTTCTGGAGATCTTCGAAGGATTGTATGTGTGACCCGTTCCAGACATCGCCTAGTGTGGAGATGCCAATGTTATCCCAATTCTGAAACCCCCCCAGGCCCGCCACCTCCACCAATTGCCTCCCCTGCCACAGTGGGGTCTGTTGGGTAAGTCGTCCCCACCACCCCGTCGATTTTTGAGCCGTCCGCCATCCCTGCAGAACCACCTTGGTCACGTCCGGGATGTCTCGAGAGATCGGACCTCCATAGAGGGTGTCCCAAATCCGTGGGTACCCCATCGTTTGGAGCTCCAGTCGGTATGCCGGATCTGTCCACCCACCCCCCATCCAGTCATTAATTACAAGTGCTTGTGACGCGAGGTGGTAGTAATGGATATTGAACATGCCCAAACCTCCATCATACACATCCCTCTGGCAAGTTTTGAGTGCTAACCGTGAGCGGGCTCCGCTCCATATAAATTGGCGTGCCAATGAGTCCATTTCCCCAAACCATTTCCTAGGAATGGGATGGGGAAAATTGTGCAGGAGATAGAGGAGCCTAGGAAGGATCATCATCTTGTAGAACGCTATTCTACCAAGCAGGTTAAGAGGGAGTGTCCTCCAGTGTAGGAGATCACTTCTGATTTTCCTGGTTAACGGTGTAACATTAAGTTCCCATGTCAACTCGGGGAGAAGTGAAATAAATATTCCCAGGTATTTAAAGCTATTTCTTCGTACTGCAATATTCCGCTGCCAGTCCACACAATCTCCGGAGCGGTGTAGGGGGACCAACAGGGACTTGGCTGGATTCAGGATCAGCCCCGAGGCTTCTGCGAAAAGGCCCAGGATCTCTAGCACGCGGGGGCCACTTTTAGCCGGGTTGGAGATATATAGGAGGACATCATCTGCGTATAGCGCCACACGGTCCTCTGCGCAAGCGGGCCAGGACCAGCCTTCGATCAGGGGATCTCCTCGCAGCAGTATCGCAAGAGGCTCTATCATTAATGCGAAGAGCAATGGGGATAGCGGGCAACCCTGCCGGGTTCCGCGGCCAATAGGGAACGGGTCGGAGACCACTCCATTCACCCGGACTCGAGCTGTCGGTTTGGAATACAGGAGTCTCACTAGGCCTCGGAATTTGGGGCCGAGCCCATTTTTCTGCAGGACCAGTTCAAGGTAGGACCAATCCACTGTGTCAAAGGCTTTTTCAAAGTCCAGTAAGAGTAATGCCAAGGGTGTGTGTGACAGAGTCTTGCGATGTGCCAGAGCCAGATGCAACCGCCTAATGCAGTGCCTGGTGCTACGAGTGGGCATAAAGCCACATTGATCAGGGTGCACTAGTGTGGGCATTATCTCTTTCAATCTAGAGGCCAGGGTCGAGGAAAGCACTTTGATCTCAATATTCAGAAGTGAGATGGGTCGGTATGCCGAACAATGCCGCGATGGGGGTTGGGTTTTTGGTATCACAACTATCGTAGCTTGGTCAATCTCGTGGGAAATCGGCCTAGTTTCTCGGCTTCTCCATACATATTGAGTAAGTGGGGACCCAATATATCACTGCATTTGCTATATAGCTCTGCCGGGAGTCCGTCAGGGCCTGGGGTCTTGCCTGATGCCAGGCCGGAAATTGCACTGGTGATCTCTGCAAGGCTAATAGTTTCATCCAGTCTATCTCTTGCCTCCAGGGAGATCCTTGGGAGAGTGACATCATTCAAGAGGGGAGTCTCTTTCTCAATGGCAGGGCGGGGATGCATTGCATAGAGGCGGGCATAGTAGGAGGCAAAGCTTTGTGCAATTTCAGCAGGTGTCCTGGAGAGGGAGCCCGAGGGTTCTAAAATCTCAGGTATAACCCTGCCGGCCAGAGGGCGAGCGGCCAGCCAGTGCAGGAGCTTCCCATTTTTGTCCCCCCAGCCATATATACGGGCTACCGAAGCTCTCCAAATGCACCTAGCCGAGTCTAGCATTATGTGTTTAATTTCTTCTCTAACCATAGTCAGCTGCCTCAGGGCAGTGGCAGACGAAGAGGTCGTTTGTTGACGTTCCAGTCTCAGGGCCCTAGCCTCCAGGTCAGAGATCTGGGAGTTCCTGTCTCGCTCGCGGGAGCGGAGAAGGTGCTTGGCATGCCCTCTGAGGGTAGCCTTACAGGCGGCCCATAATGTTCCCGGGGATCGGACCGACCCAAGATTCAGATCAAAATATTGGGTTCGTTGATTTCTGATCTCCTGGGTGTAGTCTTTGTCTTGTAAGTACCATGCGTTTAGGCGCCATACCGGGCGTCTGGAGGGATCTGCTCCACCCAGGCGGACCCGCACTGGTGCGTGGTCCGAAACTCCCCGGGGAAGTATCTCTGTCCCTGTGACGCTCGAGAGGTCCAGAGCGGACATGAATACCAGATCTATTCTGGATTGCGTCCGGTGGGCGGCCGACGTGTGGGTGTACCGACGATCCCTAGGGTGCCAGGTTCTCCATACCTCGCAAAGGCCAAGGCTCTCGGTCCAACCAGTCAGAGCCGAAGCCCTGGCTAATCTACTGGCCGTGATCTCGCCGGATACATCCAAATCGGGATCGAGAACCGCGTTGAAGTCCCCTCCCAGCAGGGTGGTCCCCTGGGGCAGTCCCACAACCACTCGGCGGAGCGAGTGCAAGAAGGCATCAAGTCTCGTCGGGGGGGCATACGCAGATATAAAGTTTATCGGTGTTCCATGAAGAGTCCCAGTGGCCACTACAAATCTGCCCTGTGGGTCGACCTGCGTGGCTGTGATCACCACAGGCAGAGAGCGGTGAAGTAAAATGGCTACCCCTCTAGAGCCCCTGGAGAAGCCCGCGTGGTATACTCTGTCATATCCTCCCCGCATGAGCATGGGGCACTTAGTCCCAAGGAGGTGAGTTTCCTGCAAGAGGACCACTGAGGGGGAGTACCTGCGGAGAGTGTTAAATACTGCTGACCTCTTAATCTTGTCCAACAGGCCATTTACGTTCCAGGAAAGGACCTGAGTTAATGAGTGCCAGGCATGAGTTGCGTAGGTGTTACATAGGGCTGAGTGTAAGGCTGTGGACCCAGGGGCGACCATTCCAAACATAACAATGAAATAATAAGAAACCTAACCAACTTATTCCTATTCCTGTCTAAACTAACTTCAAAAACCCAACCCCCCAACCATCCCCCTCCCCATACTCCCACCCCGGAAGCATCTGTCGCCCAAATACCCAACCAAAACCAGACAGCCAGCAGGACTGTCCTTGGGGTGGAGTGGTGGACCCCTCCATATAGTCGGATCAATTACAATTAGTGATAACCTGACAAGTCTCGGGTGTCATATAGTAGAGAGGCTTGACGCCTTCTGTAGTGACCCTTGTAAGGTCTGCATAGGTAAGTCTGACATCCCAAGTCTTTTGGACTCCCATCAGCGGGTGTCAAATGCGTCATATTAACCGAGGGCCGGGGATTGGCTCAAGTTGTTGTCATCTATTGTTTGGCTTGAGGTCTGAGGCCCGAGGGGTCTGCGGGTTTCCTCTCTGTTTGTGAGCCAGAGTCTCGGATTTCCTCATTATTTGCCAAGGTGTTTGTGTCTTTCGGTCTCCCTCTCTGGGATCTGGTGCGCCTCCGGCTCCTCCGGGGGCCTCCCGGGGTGAGGGGACCAACCCGAGGGGCCCTCTCCGAGCGCCCCGAAGGCCCCCCTCGGGCTCCGATGCCCTCCTCCATCAGCCAGTCCCAAGCCTCTTCAGGTGTTTCAAAAAAGTGCGCTCGCCCGGCCAGGAGGACCTTGAGCCTCGCGGGGAAGAGGAGCATGTATGAAAGTTGCATCGCTCTAAGTTTCTGTTTAACGTGTTCGTACGACCAGCGACTGGTCTGGACCTCACGGGTGTAGTCTGGGAAAATTAGGATTTTATGGTTCTCCCATTGAAGATCTTCCAACCTCCTAGCCTCTTTAAGGATATTGTCTCTATCTTTGAAGTTAAAGAAGCGCGCAATCATTGGGGGTTTTGGGCCGCCTGGTGGGGGGCGAGGAGCCAGTGCCCTGTGGGCTCTTTCGATCGCAAACCAGGGCGAAAGGGACTGCTCCGGCATCCAGGTTTTAATCCACTTCTCTAGGAACTCAGAGGCCCCGCCATCTTCTATGCCCTCCGGAAATCCGATGAAACGCAGGTTATTGCGTCTTGACCGGTTTTCTGCATCTTCCGCACGACGGTGCAGCTCGCCGGTTCGGGTCTGCAGCTGGGCCACTTTACTTCTGAGGTCGGCTAGGCCGTTTTCAGTCTGGGAGACTCTAGTTTCAACCTCGGTGATCCGGTTCACTGCGTTTCTGAGGTCCTGTCGAACAAGACCCACGTCTTCTCGTACTTCCCCGATCTTAGTCTCTACCGCAGACTGTGATGATTGAATGGCTTGAAGGATGGCACTCACTCCGTCTGGTGCGGGGCCTCTGCTAGCTGTGTCTCCCTCTCCTCGCTGGCCCGCCGGCGTCGTGAACTGGTCAATCTTTTGCTGGGAGGGTGGGGGTTGTTTGTTCGCCTTGTCTCTCCCCATCACAATATCGGAAACAGGAGTCAGGTAGCTCACTTCTTGCAGTCTTTCAAGTCAAACCTAGGTCCCCTGCACGTTTGTAGTTAACACAGTTATAAAGAGGGCGTGGGGAGAGGCGTTCAGGCCCAGGTTGTGGTCTTCTCCACCTTTGGTATCCGGTGACTCCACGATGGGTCCACCTCCGTCCCGGCCCAGCTGCTAACTGCCATTAGGTATTAAGTGTTAAGGGGGGGGGTAGGGCATCTTCTTTCCCTAACTCCTCTCCCCTCCCCCCACCCTGTTGTCACTTTGTGCCGTTACCTTCAGTGGGGCCTCGACCGGCTTTAGTGTTGATTACGCTGCATCAGCGACACCACAAGGTCACTCAAGGCCATCGCCCTCCGTTAGGCCAGATCGCGGTGTGTTTCCCGGTGCGGCAGCGGTCCGCGGTGGGCCTGTTCAGATCGGGGACTCGGAGAGGGTGGCCCCAAGTCTCTCCGTTCAATTGCTGGTTATTCAGTCATGTCGGTATCTTCAGAACGGCCTCGTCCCGTCCCGGTGTCTCTGCCGCACTCCAAGGACCCCCAGCATACCTTTGTCGTCACTCATGACACCAGGGAGTCGCTCTCCGCAACCGCCTCTCCCCCGCTCCAGCCCCGGCCAGCGGGGTCTCCCCCGGGTGCAGCGCAGCCTCTCAGCTCCCCTCGCCGATGTCCTCGAGCCGGCGCACGCCCGCAGCGTCACCCACACAGCGCTCTCTCCCCCTGGATGCAGCAGCACTGCTCCTGCATGCCGCGAGGACCACGTTTGGAGCGCAGCCTCAGCTCCGTCCAGGGTTCTTTCCTTACCCCGTCACACCTCCGTTCCAGTTCGGCCGCACCGGGAGGGATCGTCGGTCCGGCCCCGACTCAGCCGCGGGAGTCAGCCCCGCCCGCCATTTTGTTTTCAGGGACGGATCGGGCGCGGCTCGGGAACGGGCCGCTTTCATGAAGGTGCTCGCCGCTGGAGATTCCCAGGGGTCCAGGGGTCGCAAGGATCGTCAAGACGACGTCTTCAGCTTGGTCAGGCCACTCTAACTACGGGCGGATGACGGAGGGGTCCAGAGCACTCTGAGTGCGACCGCCATCTTGACGCCCGAAGCCACGCCCCCTCTATCCCTGAATATTTAATGCAGCCTGGTTACCAGGTGAGACCCAAATCGCCTGAGATATGTTTATTTCCAATATTATTGATAAGTTTAACCTCAGATTTGTCCTTATTGAGTTTATAGCCTGATGCATCTGCAAATTCTTGAATCGATGTTAAGGAGGCAGTGGAGGAGGGGGCATTCTCGGTGGTAATTAAAATATCATCTGCATACGCAGCTATCGTTATAGAGTTATTGCCAAAGGATACCCCTGATATACCTTTAGTTTCCCTCCAAATGATATAAGAAATGTTTTAATGCTAATAGATAGAGAGGGGACAGCTGTGTCTGGTTCCTTGTTTCAAGGAGAATGTACTAGCTATAGTGTCCCCCGTTCTAACTCTAGCAATTGGGTTGTGATGAAGTGACACAATCCTACATATCAGGGACTCTCCAAAATTAAACTTCTCAAGGGCTAAGTTTAAATAGTGCCAATCAACTTTGTCAAGCACTTTTTCGGCATCAAGCATGATTGCTACTGTGGGGGTCTTCGCAAGTTTAGCTTTTTCTAGGACGTGACAGAGTATTCGTGGGTTGTAACTGGATAATCTGTTCTTCAGAAATCCAACCTGTGAGGGGTGAATGAGTTTAAATATGTATTTTTGGAGCCTGCAGGAGAGTATCATGGCATATATTTTGCATTGCAAATTAATTAGTGAGATTCGTCTGTAGGTTTTTTTAAAAGCAAGGTGTCTTTGCCCTTCTTGGGAATCACGGTTATTCTAGCCTCCCCAGGAATGCCCGTGGCTTTACCAGATTTGTCCAAGTGACAGAGTCTTAATAGAGGTGGAATAATTCTTGTGGGAAAGAATTTGAAAATTGTGCATTATACCCACCCGGGCCGGGGGCTTTGCCTGTTTTGTTTTTTTTGATAGCACAGGCTATTTCTTCTTTTATTACTGGACCAGTAATCAATTTAGTAATTTGTCTTAATCTACATATATTTCAATTTCTTGTGATCCAGGGAGCTATTGTTTTTATGAAAGTTAAGTCTTTAGAAACCTCTTCAGTTTTATTGAGGTTAGTGTGAACAACTCCTTTGTCATCCTTGATGACACTTATGGAGTATATTTCCAATATTTTACATTTTAAAATAAAAATAAATCAATCAAAAAATGTACATTTTGAAATTGCTATTTTTTTAAAATTTCTGAAATTGACAGCCACATACCCCCATTTACCCCCGGATCACATATGGACAGGTTTAGAAAATGAGTGTTCATTTGGTAGGTTACTTTGGGGGTGATATGGGAGCTCAAGGCATATTTTTGCCCCCTTAGAGCATCTATGAATATGCAGTGAGCTTTCAGTTAGGGACTTGTTGTTGCAGGAATATGGCTTCTGAAGCCATACGCTTCATAAGTCCTAAAGAATTTCTTTCAGTGGGCTATAGCATTTCTTGAGAATGAAGATGGGAGCATGGTCGTCACAAGGCGGGAGCAACCAAGGCTATTTGTCCCAAGTCCTGCTCTTTGTAGCGCCTTACCCTGTCTGCCGCTGCTAAACTTGTATCACTAAAGGAGGCCTGATCTGTGATATATTGATATTCCTGATGAGGCTTGTACCGCCAGCGGCCACTAGATGGCACAATATACTGACAATGCCTGGAACAGGCTAGTGCACAAGCAGCTAAGCAACGAGCAGACAAAGGAGCAGTACTTATATTGGTGTTTGTGGAACTCTGCGTAATCTTGGAGTTCCAGACTCTGCTTTGGAGGGACAGCGAGGGGATTTAAAGCTGTCTTAAGAGGAGTGTTAGAACGGGCATCCTTAACGTGGTTCTCCTCTAATTTTTTGCCTTCAATCCTTGTGTTTTGCTGCCTTTATGTACTGGTTTTAAGCATATTTTCTGAAGTGCCTGTACAATAGCTATGAAACATGCGTGGCTTACACCTAATTGGCCTGTTTAATTTACTTGTAAGTCCCTAGTAATGTGGTAGTACATGTGCCCAGGGCCTAGAAATTAAATGCTACTAGTGGGCCTGCAGCACTGACTGTACCACCCACTTATGTATCCCTTTAAACATGTCTCAGTCCTACTGTTGCATTCTTTGTTTGCAGTTGTAAACTGCAAGTCCTACTTGGCAAGGTAAGCTTCTTGCCAGGCCCAAACCTCCCTTTGTAATACTTATGTCACCTCTGTTGTAGGCTCTGCACAGCCTAGAGGACAGTGTGCAGCGTATGTAAAAAGTTGGACATGTGCTTTAAAGTTTAACATGACCTGGTAGTAAACAAAACTCTTCAATTTGTTTTTCACTAACGTGAGGCCATCCCCCCCCCCATAGGATAACATTAGGTTACCTTATCATATTTAATAAGTAATTTAGGAAGCAATTGGACATTTCAAGGTGGATGTCTAAAGAATTGTAATTAAAAGCCGTCCTTAATTGTAAAGTTGGATTCTTAGTCACAGTTCTGAAATTGCCACTCTTAGAAAGTTTGTATTTTCTTGTCCTAGCCATTTGGTGCTTTCAGCCTGATTCTAGGTCACATGAGTAGGTGTAGCTGGCAGCTGGACCTTGTGTATTGCTCCTAGATAGTGAGACAAAGGGAAGATAGATGTTGCCAGGAAGGGCCACACTGAGTTAACAAGGGGGTGGAGCTGTTACGTACCACACTTGCACATCACAAAGGCTCTCCCTGAGCATCCTCACAAAGGGCTTAACTCTGGACTTCTGTGACCCCAGACAAGCTGACACCAGGACAGGGAGGAAGAGGAAGCCTGACACCTCAGGTAGGTGGAAACCTCTGGATGCTTCCTCTAATTCAAAGTGGGCACCAGGTATAAATATTGGACCTTTAGGTCCAACTCTTTAGTCCATGCCTGGGCCTGTGGACTTTGCTGACTCTGCCAGGAAGAAGTACTGCTGTACTGCTGAAAGGACTGCCACTCTACTGGACAGCTGTTTTAAAGGACTTCTGCTCTGCTGTGCTGACCTTCTGCCCTCTGCTGCCCTCTTGCCTGGGTAAGAAGACTGGATCTGCAATTCTACACCCAGGACCACAGAGTGTCTTGAAAAGCTAGTTGGTCTGTTTTAGGGACAAAACAGGCTTCCAACAACCTTGAACCCAGAATCTGGATTCTACCATCTGTGAGCCCTACCCTGTCAAGTGTTGCCCTCCATGTCCTGTACCTTTGGAAGTGGACCAAAAGGTGCTCTGCCAGCCCATCTGTGGATTCAGCAGAACTGACTCATCTCCTTTACTGTGCAGCATCACCTTTGCTCCTCGATGCGTTGCCCTCAGAACTGATGCATTGCCTCTGCTGTGCTGACTTCTTGATGCAAGGACTTTGCATCATACATTGGAAATGCCGCTGTATAACACATCTTCACACAAGGACATTGCATCGCAATTTGCAGCTTCCCAGAGCCAGCGGGATGCATCTCCTCACCCAGACCTCACAGCGCCTCTGCTATGCAAAGCATCCTCAGTGCAGGGCTCCACATCTCTTAGCAACCAATATTAAGGTACTGTGTTCAGCTGACCTCTGTGGCTCCCCCTAGCAGACCTGCACTCTATTGCGGTCGGCCTGAACTTGTGACTTAGTTCCAGTCTTGCGTGACCATATAACCACAGTTGGCACTTCATGCTTTTTGGTGCTATTTTCACTTACATTTTTTAAATTGCATATCTCGATTCTAATGATTGGATTTTGTCTATTTTTCTAATTGGTATGGGATTTTTCTTGTGTTGTGTTTTTGCTTTGTTACTGTTTGAAGTGCTTCATAAATACTTTACACATTGTCTTTAAGTTAAGCCTAACAGCTCTATGCCAAGCTACCACTGGGTTGAGCATAGGTTAATTTGGAGGATGCTTGTGGCTTCACCCTGACGAGGATTGCGGTTGCTGCGTCCGTAGGGTTTCACGCTCCTCAACCAGTATGCCAGTTTCTTACAATGAGGAACAAAGATTTTTCCGAACAGACAAAAACCACCTCAAAATATCTGTCTACGTACACCTAACATTGACCTAGGTGTTTATATTTTCAACTATTGGTTTTGGGGTCTGCCTGTCTAAAGATCAGTGAAAACCAACCGAGATCTGGAATGGCAGATCCTTAATGTTCCGGAATGGCAACTTCTCACTACCAATTTGGGGGAGAAGAGGTCACCTAAAGCATTTGCTTATTAGAGCATGTGCCCGCACCCACCCTTAGGTGGCATGCTTCATCATCCGGTTTAATCCTCGTAGGGCCGGCACTGCAGTGCCAGATCGGCCCCTCTGGAGCGCTCTTTGCCAAAGATCTTTTTGATAGGTGCCAGGAAAGTACTGGGATGCCAAGTGTATCCCGGTATATGTTTGGTGAAGGACTGTAAGGACTATGAGTTAAAATTGACTATAGATGCTCGTGCTGTATTTTTACTATGGGTGATAGGACCTTTGGCAAGGTTAAAAAAATGTAAGTGCGATTTGCCCGAAATGATGGTTTGGTGTTCCCGGAGTGTGAATCTGTATGGGGAGTACCCTACACTACAGAATTGTGGTTATATAAATCTGTGTTAGATTACCTACACTACACCAGGCAATACCAGACCATCATCTCGGGCAAATCCTGCCTGTATTTTTTAACCTTAACATACTTTATACTCTGTTGTTTATCATTTGCTGATGTGTGGGAGACTGTACACTGGACCATCTATAATCTCCCAGTCCCCCTTCACTTTTCTTTGAGGATCAATGACCAGCACCACCTTCATTTGTATTCTACAAATTGCTACACATGATTCTTTCCACCTAGTTCTCAAATTATTTTTTTTAATTTAAATTATATGATTAAACATAATTAAACACTAATATAAGTTAAACATGAATGTCCACGAATACATAGATCAGTGAGAGCTCTTCTTTGTGTCATCTAATTACTAATAAGGTTTTAATAACATTCTTTATGAGGATAAACTACAAAGTAGTTGGACCGCTTTGAGAGGGATGGAGAGAAATTGGATGGAAGGAGGTAAGAGAGGTCACTCTCACAATGCAAACTTTGCCTAATACGGCAGCCATTCTGCCTTCTTTGCTTTCTTATAACATTGACGCTGATGTGAACCCTTACTTGCTTGTCAGTTGATATGCAGACACTTAACTTGGTTTACTATTCCTTGGTTGTTCTACTTCTTTTTTTATCTTTACTAGAAGCACTCATGAAGCATCTGTCTGGGTCAGAATATGGTCGTCTGTATGCATTACTGCAGTCTAGCTACATGCCAAAGGAAGGGCCTTCAAGCATATCGTAACCAGTACTTCATGTATGTTTAGTAGCTCCTGGCTTCACATGTGTTTCTCTGGACAGTCTGAGAAATCCATCACTTTAATTTCTTGCTGACATAAGAGCGTGTATCTTAGCCATCTTGTGAATTATCAGATTCCATTGTCTCTGGCTTCTCATCAGCAATGTTTGTACACCTTTCCCTGTATTTTATTTTTTAACCTCCAGGGCGTCAGATGGAAAGCACTTGAGCTCCTCAATTCTGCATGCAGTTGCTGACATGAGTTTCGTCAGCAGTGTTTGCACTAAAACTCAAAGCTTTATTTTCTTCTGGCTCTGGGATACCAACTATTTTTAAGATGGGTGCCCTTGTATTATTGTCAAGCCGCTCAACCACTCAATCCAACTAGATGATCGAGGGCTAGGCTCAATTTTTATCCACTTTAAAGCACATAGAGCCGCTCTCTATATCTTGCCCTCTTTCTGTTCTTGCTATCCCACGGGTCATAAACTCATGTTTGTCCTCCAGGAATTTGGCCCCTATAATTCCCAAGTTGTTTTCTAATCTTTTAAGAAACTCCATTGTGAATTCACCCTAAGATAATTGCACTTTATAGGCATTCTGCATTCCATAATTCCCTAAACAATTCATAATCTTCCTTTGGCAAAAATGTAGGAGATTGCACACAGTCCTTATTAGCTTAAGGCTAATAAACATATGTGCATTGAAAGTGATTTTGGTTGCTGAGGAGGGACGGTGGGCACAATATATTCTGGCCCTTCAGACCCCTGAAGCTGTTTATCCTTCAGCTAGTGTTTACTTGTAAGACCGATGGGTTCAAGAAATTTTTATTTTTCTGCAGCCTACAGTTCGGGAGAAAGATCTGCTGTATAGCATTTGGCAGTTCAGTATTTATTGAATCCCACAGGTGGGTGTGCACGATTGGTGTAGACTTAGTTTCCTTGCCTCATGCCCATGTCTGTTGCCAGCCATCCTCACTTGTACGTATGCAAGGGCCTGTTTGCCCTTAAATGGCCAAGCCTCTCCATTCAGTTGGTTATGAATTGCTCCCACTACATTCAGCAACCATAGACACTGATCATATAACCAAAAACTTCCAACTGGACCTAAAGCAACGTTTTATGTGAATTGACCTGCGTGTTGGTAAGAGGTGCTAGGAGACTCAGTGCTTAGCTTGAGATGCCACTGCTGGTTGTGTTCTGTTATTTGTGTGATGTGTACATATCACTTCACCGTGCACTGTATAAGTTTATACCACTGCTATTTTGGGATATGTTTTCACCTGTATTATGTATGCCTTTGCAAGAAAACATCATTTCTGGCTCAATTTACGCAACTTTGCCCCCCCCCCGTCCCCCCTAGAAGGCAAAACGTATTTTCTCCATCTGGCCCACTCTTGAAACCATTCACACTATTTCACACTTAATTATTTTTCAATCTTCTTTGTCGCTTTACATTTCAGTTGGTTTAACCTGGTAGTTTATCATGGGTATTACAGAGCCCCAAACTGTGAAACTTTCTGTACCTGTCCATGAACCTACAACCAAACCACCTACATTTCGAGACCCTTATCAAAACAGAACTATTCACAGGACACTCAGTGGACGTCCTTCCCAAGGCAGAGAGTGAAGAATGTCACATTCATTCAAGTACTCCCAAGAAGTCATACTTTGCGTACTGCCTTCTGTAAAGCTCGTAAATAAATGAGTCGATTCATATGGGAGAGAGGGGAAGACACCTTCTTTAAGGTGTGTTTAATGTTGATAAAAAGTTCATTATAAAGAGGTGGTAGTGTATCGCCCACTTCTTAGATTATTGTATGCCATACAGTTGCGTAGCGTTATTTGTAGCGCATTGTTGATGTCTGCACCACCCTTTCCACATTTCTAACCCACTGTTTTCCTTTTAGGTTTGCATGAGTACTTTTTTGTTTGACCGTCTTGGGAAGGGCATTGGAGAGTAAAATTGATAGTTACTCTCACAATCTAAATGACCTAATAGAATCGTGACAATGCCGGTTTTGATGAGCGCGGCCATTTCAGGTGCCTAAGCTTTTCTGCAGCTGAGAGCGAAATAACGTGTGACTAACATCTGTTCGTTTTCAGATTCCAGGGTCTTCCAGTTGTCCCTAAAATGGCGATGTGCCCCACAAGCAGAAACGTCTCTTTGGAGGAAATCCGCATGAACAGTGACGATCTGCTGGAGAAACAGGATCTAGACGCTGGTGGTTTTGGGATGGTTTCGCTCTGTTTCCACAGAAGGCATGGACTAGTTGTTCTGAAAACTGTGTACACTGGTCCTCAGCGCACAGAGTAAGTGGGAGAGGGATGCAGCTTTTCACAACAGATGGAAAGATGAAATTACAGACTGACTGGAGGTTGTGTTGGCATAATATGTCACTTATGATCTATCACAATTCTATGTGTCCAACGTGGAGAGGTTTGTGCTTATCCATTGCGGTTTTATCATTTCGTTTCAGTTTATTTGCTCTTGGCTTCTTAAGATCATGTTAAGTCCTGCAGTGATAGTTGAACTCAACATCCTTGTTTAGCTGTCACTCAAATGAAATGCAAACGCCATTGAAAGGAGTGGCTTGTTCTTTGAACACCTAGCTACTGCTCATATGGCCTGATAAACCCTAGAGTAATA
Source organism: Pleurodeles waltl (assembly GCF_031143425.1). NCBI lineage: Eukaryota > Metazoa > Chordata > Amphibia > Caudata > Salamandridae > Pleurodeles > Pleurodeles waltl. Next base: position 753,549,845 of record NC_090438.1, on the reverse strand, counting down.
AATTATCACTTGAAGCCAGGCCAATAGCAGATTGAAAATAAAGGGCTGTAAAAAGGGGGAAATCAGTAAGCTTGCCTTCTCTACCCACAATTCCAGCATCCTCCGCAGTCTTTCGGGAGCAATACTTCGAGAGTCGATCCATCCATTGCTTCACCAGCTAGTTCTTTGTTATACAAAGGGCCACGCATATCACATACGACATAGAAACACTCTGTGAAGTTGAAGGCAAAAAATAAGAACCATTCTAGGGACTCTTGAAATCCCCAAACACACAGAAAGAGAAATGGCATGAGAATAGACTGTCACATTTGTAATCTCTCTGTTCCCATTCTTTTCTTGAGATGTAGCATAAAACCATTTTGGGAAGCAAAAACATAAAACTCTGAGGAATGTTCTTTGTGACATGAATTCTCAAATCACAGTTTAGTAACCTTCCAAACAACAGTTCCGCACAGAGGGGGCACATTTCGTTTCACTTGAATGGCAGCAGCCAGTGAATGTGTGGATCTGTTGATGGGTGAGTTGAGCTCCAAAGGCTTTTCCTTTAAAATAACAAAGTTTTAGTCTAGCTCAAGTGCTTTTGCCACTTCGGTTCTATGTGAATGGCATCCAAGTTGATTTCAGTCTTTCTTTCAGTGTCTGCAAATCATGTGCTGCCTCAGTGGTTCAGAAGAAACATTGACCAATAACATGGGGTGAAAGAGTGTACATTACGTTCTGTAGCCTAGTTACCGGATGGCTTATTTATAGTTCAATGCCACTGGAGACCTATCCAATAATTTCTAATGAAGAGGCCCACTTATTTCAGAATTTCCAGTTGTTGGATAACATTTTAAGTTTGTACAACGCACAGTTAAGAAAGACAAATGAAATGTCAATGTACCTACAATTGCACCATTTCTGTGATGAATTAGAATTACTCTCCACCCTTGAATGAAAAATTAGATTTTGTGTTGCCTAGAGCACACATCTGTAAATATATAGGTGTTCGTTCGGTAGAACCATGAATGCGCCTCTTTTCAATGGTTTATTGGAACATTTGTAGCCTTAATGCACTGACCAGAAATAGTAAAAGAAGGTACTACAAATTTGTTTGCGAAAGAGGCATAATATCTAGCATGTGCATGTTCCAAATAATCTCACAGTTCATACACAAAAAGAAGATTTTGAACGGTCTTAGACATAAGGCATTTCAGTCTATTGTACATATTACTTTTAAGTAAGAGTTGGCTTATATCCTTTTATAATATTGTGGCTAGCATTCATTCTATTTTTGTGTACTGGTGACTGTTCAGAGTGAGTTGTGACAGATCTGGTCGTTTTAGCACCCCAATGCTTTATGCACACTAACCTTGGAAAAACTTTGTCAGATTGTCATGTTCCATCATCTTTCCAAAAGAAAATCCCCCATTTTCTGGGAGCATGATAGATTTCTGGGTGCTTTATGGAAGATTTCCCGCCTTAGCATTATCTCAATGGAATTTCATCCCAGGAGACTGACCGAAATATATTTCCTTGTTTTCTCTCTTCCCTGTAAGTCTGTTAGGTTAATTTTATGAGAGTGGGTGATTTGTAAATCTAATATGTATCATTTTTACTTTTTGTTATTTTGAGGAGGGAGAAGGATGGAATCTGGTACTGGATAAAAGTGAATGAAAGGTTGTATTTTGGAAATGGCTTACGTGGAGAACTGAGTTATGAACTAGCAAGTGGCTAACATGTTCCCTCCCTTTTACCTGAGTAAACTGCATCTCCTGATTGCTACAGGCCTCTTGGGTTTTCTTCTCCACAAACTGTTTGCTTTTTAAATTGGTTTACTGTATACAGGGGCAATTAGGAAACTAGAAGCCTTCCATTGCAAGTAAAGTGACTCGTAAAGCTGTGAAGAGGAACGACTGGATTCACAAACTATTCTTCCGATAAATAGTCAACTGGTAATAATTGTCTAGTCAAGAATATAAAATTTCCAAGCTAATGGAATCTTTTGAAGTTGAGGTTTATGCTTTCTTTCTCTTCGCTTCTTTAACTCACAGTAACACAACACTCTATATTTCCCATGAGGAACAGGGAAAAATTAATTTCCTAATCGCCAGTAACCGTCCGTATCCTTATATGTATTCCATTCTGGCTAGCATCCAATTGTGTTTATTTTTGCGAGCTGAAGTTTTATGCTTTCTTTGTACTTCAATGTTTTTGATTTGTGCCTACAAGAACAACGTTCCATTTTAACATAAATTATCAAGATTACGTCATAGTTAAATTATATTATACGTTATCAAACCTGTGTTTATCATACAATAGCAATTCATACAATAACAATATATTGTTCTCTGTTATTAGGCATTAACCTCATACGTACTCCTTAAACTTTATCGGCTTGGGTCATAAAAACAGATATGCCTCTTACTATATGTGCAAAGTGGGCTAGTCCTCACCTCCATGTCCTGAATATAATTGAAAACCTTCCTTTATGTTAGCTAGGACATTTTATAATCTTTGTCATGACCGGAGGTGAGAAATATGGTAGTTTGAAGCTTGTATATGAAGAACAAAGCCAGTTCTGCCACTGGCTTGAAGTAGAAATGTTTGAAAATGCAAGCATATTACCGGTCGGCCATCTTCATAACATCCTCCCTTCGAGACCCCACATAGAGAATGCCTTGAATGTTAAGGGACCCCCTTGCTGATCATGCACCAAAACTGCAAGTGTCTACACCTGCATCTTGCTTTATCCATTTAACCCATCTGGCTACGATTAGAGAGGATACAGTTTTGAAAGGCAATTTAATTTTGATGGGGAATTGATTAACTTTCTGACACCTAAATTCCTCCATCATTGTTTCACAAACATTAATGCATCTGACTACACAAAGTTTGGAGAGTCATTAAATTCTGGGTATGAAATCACTCTAGCATTTGATATGGTTTTTCTGGAAATTGAGAATATGAAATTGAGATTGTGATTCTATGCAAATTGAACCTCCTTCATGGGAGGATTAGGCACCAGAAGGTTTTTGCATGATATTAAACTAAGAGGCATCACAAATCACACGATAACACCTTTCTGAATGCTCACTCATTATGTTTCTCTGAGAGACTTTATTGACATCCCAAGGATGAGAATACTTAAGCACCGGGGATCCCAACAATAGCACACTCCTCAGCAGTCTGTTCACTAACTAATGTTTGCTAATGTTCCCACCATTTATGCACATATGGGATGCTGAGAGGCCGTTCTAAAAGTGTTTTCTAACCTGTGACATTCCGTGACAAAATCCATTTCCCATTCCAGACTCTAAAATGCCCATCCACTCCAAGGCAATTTATATCACTTGACCATGCCTCACACCAAGCCTTCCTAATGAGACTCCGAGCTTGTTTAGAGAGGCTTAGGGACCGTCTAACACTTCCTGTAATCTTCCTACCCATAAGCCGAAGCGAACCGTGTGGTACCAGGGGATGTATTCCCCCTGCAGACCCAACAAAATGCTCTGAAGTTGGGTGAGATGGATCAGTGAATCACAGGAACATTGCACCAGAACTGGGAACCACACTTAAGGCTTCCAAATGTGGATGATCAGTAGCAAGTTTGCCTTTTGCTTCGTCACTTTACCTGCCACCCTCGCAGTCATAGCAAAAGGGGGAAAGCCATACTTGATTTACGGGAACCGCAACTGAAGGAAATCATCCATTGCTGCTGCTTATAGGATCCAGTTTCCAACTGTAATAATTTGGAAACTGATGGCCTGGTCTGGAGGCAAAAAGGTCAATGTGACATGGATACAGTAACACCACGAGGGCCCGAAATCCACCTGTGTGTAATTTACAGGCTCTGGCATCCTCCAAGTGCTGTGATTGGCAATCTGCTGTCGTTCCGATGTCTCAGCACAAATTCTGCTGTAACCTTCAGCTGGTGCCCAGGCACAAATGTCAGAACTCTTGGCCATTTTGGCAAGCAGTTGTGAATGGGTTTCTTCCCCAACCCCCCCCCCCCCCCCACCACCCCACCCACTAAACCTCCCAAGTGATTTATGCCCAGTGGTTTATGTAGTTTATCACTGAGATGTTGTCCATCTAGAGAAGGACACTCATTTCACTTAACCCTTTGCCTAACCTCACCTGCTGGTATCCGAATCTATAATCAGGTCGGACATTGATCCAATGCCCTTCCAGATTCATGCTTACATATGGTGAAGCCAGCTGTGAATTTCTTCTCTGGTGCCCTCTGTGAGGTCCACAGATCCAGTGTATTTTAGCCCTCTTGTGAGGTGGATGGCTTTCAGTCATTACATTGCTCAATAATGTAGTGGTCCTGGAAATGTAGGCTGGATCTGCGAAGCCAAGAACCCTGCTATCATTGGTAGCTTGATAGCTGTCAAAACAATATTTTGGGTCTGGTCAGGGCTTGTCTCAGTTCTTACTTCATGTATATCATTTTTGTAGTCCATAATTTGAGTATTGCTTGTATTGAGTACACCACAGTACCCAGAAACTCAGTCAGTTGCGTTGGAGTGACCCCCAATTTCTCTTGTTTGATCACCAAACCCAGGTCTTGTAACACCGCGACCATCAATGTTCTGATAGTCTGTGCAGACATTGATGAATAATCCGAATGTTGTTGAGATAAATTATGCACCTATCTCACGTAAACAGAAATTCCATTACTGGTCATAGGACCTTTGTAAAGCACCACGGTGCAAATGGAAGGCCGAAGTTTAGTCTTTGAACTCTGAGGTCTTGTGTCCACACTGGAACTGCAGGAATTTACAATGAGTTTGTAACATTGGTAATGCCAGGTATGCGTCCTTCAAATCCAACTACACCGTCCAGTCTTCTTGCCTGAGCAGGGGAATCGCCTCAATTTTAAAATGTCAGATGACCACCGATTTGTTTATTTCTCTGAGGTTGCTTATGAGACGGAAATCCTTGCCCTTCTTCTGAACTAAGAAGATGTTGCTGATGAATCCTCTGGAGTGAGATACTGCCTGTACATCAGCGCTCTTCAGTTCCAGACCTGCTACCTCCTGATCTCTAATTTTGGACTTTTCCCCTGTAAAAATGATAGATTTGGACCTTCGCCATTGCCTTGTCATGCAGTCAAACTACAATTGGAAACTCCTGATGAACTGAAGGAACCAATGCATTGTTAGTTAGCTCCTGCCACTTGTGAAAAAATAGTGCTAAAATAACCCATACGCTTACAAGGGAAGAAGACAAGCAACTTGGCAGAATATCGGTTCCCTGCAGTATTGGCACTTCTGAAGGAGGCGCTGGAACTTCATCCTCTATTTGTGATGGAGACCTCCAAAGCGGGAGTGATCTGCCATTGTCCACAGTGGTGTGTCTGACCCCTTTGAGAGCCTTGATGTGGGAGACGGCCAGCAGAATACCCTCATCTTCGAGTAGCCCATCTGACAACCTTAGGCCAAAAATGTCTTTATGGAGTTATGGGTCTTGACACGGGAACTGAAGTTCATCGGTAATGGGTTGCCAAATGGACCACCTTCAGATATTGGACCTGTCTCTGACATTTTCAGCTTTTGGGTTGATCTTGATTAGAAGGGACCTGTGTCTCTCTGCGAAGGTGTATAAGAATTTGGACTGCCACTGGCTGTTAGGAAATACGTATTTTCTTTGTGACTTGTAGGAAATATGTAGTGGCTGCTGTTAATAAAGTAAAAATAAAGCATAATCCTCACCCTCTGGTCTGACCTATTATTAAGCTTCTGGGCCAAAATGCTCAGATTGAATGAAATTACAATGCTCATTTTGATGCCAGTGTGACTAAGCAAATTACGTTATATTACAATGTAGCATGGTAAAAAAAAAATATACATTGATATGAGCCTTTTCATGGGGTCTGTTTGATCGGTTGACAAATGCTGTTCACCACTCTAGAGTTTTGTGTGCTAGGTTTTGCTACTATTGTGATTGAATTATTAACCTTGTGATTTATTATTTCCGTTTATTGATGTATTTTATTGTATGGGAACCGATTCTCACACTAAAAGTTTGATTTAGACACCAAAATCAATCTCCTAATGCTTAATACACCTGCTTGCTTTTCTATCAGATTGTCCTAGAACTTATTTCTTGGTGCTCTTTTTTATTTATTTATTTATTAAGGTATAATGATGCACTTCTAGCAGAAGGCAAGATCATGCACAGACTCAACCATGATCGGGTATTGAAGTTGCTGGGTCTCATCTTAGAAGATGGAAACTATTCTCTGGTGATGGAGTATATGAAAAAGGGAAACTTGATGGATGTACTGAAAACGGTACGTTTTGAAGTTAGTGTCTTACAATTCAAACATATAAGTTATATTCATAAATGTCATGCAGCGTGTTTGCCAGTAGTTTCCCTGATAAAGATGGATTTGTTGTTTAGGGAGATGAGATTTCCTGTGACACAATAGTTCCATGTTCAACTCCAGACTTACTCTCTATTCCAGTGGTGCCAGCAAATTTTCGCCAGGATTGAATAATTACCGAATATCTGAATGATTTTTTAAAAATTAAACAGTATTTATGTTTCAAAGTTATACAGCAAGCAGAATATATCTAATGTCAGTTAGTATCCGGTCTTATGGTTCATCAACAAGATCGTAACAGCAGCCTGAATTCCCATCCCACTTCCCCCCATCCCCCCCCCGTATGGTTGTATGATGGATTCAAACATGCCTGAACCACACGAGCCTTAAGAACGCGGTCACGACAACGACCGCGTATTTACCACACATGCTTTTACCACGCAGGCCTTTGCATCTAATTTCCTTGTAAGAGCATGCTTGGTAAAGGAACATGCATGGTAAATTGTCCCCGCCTCCTTAAACCTGATACCATACTCTGCAATCCACCACACCGCAGGCCTTAAAACTGCCCCTTCAACCCCTGCCCTGAGCCCCCCACGCCCTGAACCATAAAACCTACCCCACCTTGTCCTAAAAACTACCCCGAACCCATGCTTTGAACCCTAAAACCTACCCTTACCTGTCCTAAAAACTACCCTGATCCCCCGCCCTGTACCCTAAAACCTGCCCTGCCCTGTCCTAAGAAAAACTACCCCAACCTCCCGCCCTGAACCCTAAAACCTACCCCGCCCTGTCCTAAAAAACTACCCTGAACCCCGAATTCTAAAAACTGCCCTCCCTAATCCCTGAAACCTACCCCACCCTGTCCTAAAAACTACCCCACCCTGAACCCTAAATCCTACCCCATCCTAAAAACTACCCCAACCCCCCTGCCCTGAACCCTAAAACATACCCCGCCCTGTCTTAAAACTACCTGAACCCTAAAACCTGCCCTGCCCTAAAGCCCTCCCCGCTCTGTCCTAAAAACCTACCCTGACCCCCTCTGCCCTGAGCCCTAAATCCTACCCTGCCCTGTCCCAAGAACTACCCCGACCCACCCCACCCTGAACCCTAAAACCTACCACACCTTGTCCTAAAATCTATCCTGACCCCCCCGCCTGATACCCTACAACCTACCCCACCCTGTCCTTAAAACTACCCCCCCACAAGCCCTAAAACCTACTGTGCTCTGTCCTAAAAACTACCCCACCCTAAAGCCTAAAACCTACCACACCCTGTCTTAAAACTACCCCACCACCCTCAACCCTAAAACCTACCCAGCCCTGTCCTAAAACCTACCCTGCACAGTCCTTAAAACTACCCTGAGCCCTAAAACCTACCCCGCCCTGATCTAAAAAACTACCCGACCCTCCTGACCTCCCCCCGCCCTGAACCCTAAAAACTACCCACCTTGTCCTAAACCCCCCCCCCCCCCCCCGCAGCCTGGCTCCACCATTCCTCTCCCATCTGTTGCGACTGTGTGCCTGAACCACGCATAGAATTGGTGCCTTAACCACACACATGCGTGGTTCAGGCACATGCGTGGCTCATGCAAGCGTGATAACATATGTGTGGTTATGGCCTGTGTGGTTACGGCCACATAGTAAAGGCCACCCCCCATACTCTTGTGTGAAGCATTCCATGGATATGGATGAGGTATACATCCTGGAGGGCAGTATACACTTATGTAGCATCATTGGTAGGTGTCCCATTGTATGAACAATCTGTGATGTCCTCAGAGGCGGGGTCTTTCAGAGCAGTCAGCATTGCTGCCAATGCTGTTGAATCCTCTGCTAGTTTATCATCAGTTCGTAAATGTTTCTTGCAGATTTCTTCTGCTGTAGTTCATTCAGTAAGCTCCCTAGGGGCGAAGGACTTAACCATTTTCTAGCAATTCGACATTTTGCCAAGGTCAAATCCAACACAAGGACCTTTCTGCTAAGTTTCCTGCCAGAAGGGGACAGGATAAGGCCCAGTTGTAATTGTCTTGTTTCCATTGCTATAGTCCATATTGAGACTCTGTTAATATTATCTACCACTTGAGGCCAGTATGAGTAGAGGCCAGCACAAACCCAGGCCATGTGTATAAAGTCCGAACCAGGGTTGGCAGCAGGGACACCTATCAGAACAGGTGGGATAAATTATATTTAGTGTGGTGGGAGAAAGGTAGGATTGGTGAATAAAGTTTTATATTGTATAAGTTTAAATTTTGCATTAGTACTGGCAAAGCGGACCCCCTCATATATTTGCTCCCACTCTTTATCTGTCAATGGATCTGTCAGCATTTCCTTCCATTTGGTATGAATTTGGGGAAGGTGTAACAGGAGATCTTCTCGTAATGCCCAATATAGATGTGTGATTAAGCATCGGCTCCCAGCCATACCAAGTAGTGTGGTAAGAGTGTTGGAGCTAGGTGGGGCATTGGGAAATGCAGGCCATAGCTCATGGGCTATGGCTGAAAGTTTCTGATCTTGTAAGAATTGGCCATGTTCTAAAGCGAATACATTTACTGCATCAGCATGTTATGAAGTGCTCTGTGGGGTATAGATCTACCAGTGTCAGACAGCCTCCAGCCTTCCAGCTCTGTAGCGACATGGATTCATCTATTTTGTTAAAGGGTTGTAGTAGCCAAATGAAGAGGTCTGGGGCGAATGCGGCCTTTTCGATAACCCTCTTGACCACCCCCTCCCACATCTCAGCTACTTGGTGCATTATGTAGGGTATGTCGGGGGGTCTTTGAACCGGTCATCAACAATGTGGGTAGTGTTGTTTCTCTGTATGTATCCTCCAATAGCAGTGTCTACCATGAGCTTTCGTCAGCCAACCAGTGGATGGCATGCTGTAGATGTGCAGCAATGTAGTACAATTCTAGGTGTGGGATCTCAATTCCACCATGACACCAAGGTCTTTTAAACATAGAAAGGCTGACACGTTTTCATTTATTGGCCCATAGTAAATATGCCAATATACTGTCAAGTTGTCGGAAGTAATGGCGGGGAATCTTAAACAAAGTACCTGGGAGAGTTTACAGACATCAGAGTAGGATCATTTTAGGTATTGCCATTTTTCCCATAAGTGAGAGAGGTAAGTCTCTCCAGAAATGGACTGATGTCTTAAGCCCTTTGTTTACTCTGCCAATATTTAGTCCTTGGAACTCTGACTCTGTGGGGGCAAGATGAATCGGACATCCCAGGCATTCCCACTGGGTCAGATTAATCACATCCCTTCCCAATAATGCACTCAAAGGGTATAAGGTAGACTTAGAAGGGCTAACTTGTAACCCAGAGATATTGCCAAACTCCTGCATCTCCCGTATGGGCACTAGGGCAGAATGGGACAGGTGCTGGAGATAGACCAAGGCATCATCTGCATAAAGAGACACCACCTGGGTAGTCCCTCCTACTGCAATCCCCCTTGGGTGGAGCTTTTGGCGTAGTCGCATCTCTAGGGGTTTCATTGCAATAGCAAAAAGAATTGGTGACTGGGCATAAAATCAGAGACCAATCTTCCACTTCAAACACAGTCACATGGGTCCACATATAATAAGTGGACCCATCGATTAAACCTGGGACCCAATCCAACTTTTTGCAGGACCTGCCATAAATACATCCAGTTTAACGAATCAAAGGCTTGTTTAAATATCTAGTAAAGCCAGTGCATGCACACCATCTAGTTGTTGTGAGGCATGATAAATGTGAGATAGTTGTCTTTAATTGTGTAACATACTTCTCCCTGGAATAAACCTGGACTGGTCCGAGTGTCTCATAGACGGGACTTGCCGGTGGAGACGGCTGGCCAGGACACTAATAAATATCTTCACATCAAGATTTAGGAGGGAGATGGGTCTATATTCTGAGGGCGGGGGGGTCTTTGCCTGGTTTTTGGATCATCACCACCATGGCTTCTCGGAGTGTGGGAGAGAGCATCCTCAAAGACCTCCAGTAACCTATCTATTAGGATATCTGAGTCTTTGATATAGAACTTCATTGTGAAACCATCATTCCCCGGAGTTTTGGCAGGGTTTCATCCTACGAAGGACCGCAAGGAGCTCCTCCCGCGTGATTGGGCTATCCAGGGCCTTAATATCCTCCAAGGGAAGATTGGGAATCGGAGTGAGAAGGAGATATCCTGGTATGTTGTTGAGGTGTGGCTGATTGCGGCTAGCATACACCTCACTTAAATGAGAGCAAAAGACATAATTGATGGCTCTTTGTGTATATACAAGATTACACGCATTAGTGCGTAAAGTCAGGATAGGAATTCCAGAATGTCCCATTTGTGAATGATTTTGTGTGGATATGCTGAACATCTAGGATTGGTCTAGCCGCTGTCCCCCAGTATTGATCAAGCCTGTATCCTTTGTGGGTACTTTAAATAAATTATGGTTGTAAGCAATTGCTATCCAGGCAATGGATTTAATTTCAACTTTATTTAATCTATTTACATAGAATAAACATGAAACTTAAAACCGGGCTCGATTTTCCTAGATGGAGACAAAATGGATCAAATTATTGTGAAATTTTAGTTCCTGGGAAGTTACAGAGACAACACTTTTTTAAGAGCAAATGGTTAGATTAGTTCAACCAAAAAATATATACACACAGATCCAACACAGCAAAAACGTGGGGGGTTCTCTAGACCAAAGGTTTCCCAAAGAAGGGCAAGCAATATGCTTGAAGCAAGAGCCCTCACTCACCTTCTGGTGACATGCTTCATCATAGGGCCATGCTCCTCGTCAGGCCGGCACTGCAATGCCTGACGGGCCCCACAAGGGGGGGGGTCTTTGCCAGAGATCTTTTGAAAAAATGATGTGAAACCGGTCAAGACGTGAAAAAAGGTTTGGTGTAGAAAAAAGTTAAAAATGACTAGAGGTAAAAATTCATTCTTTATTCTGATATTGATACCCCTGACATGATTAAAAACAAAGCACAGGGATGTGGTAAAATAATGTCTACGCTCCCTAAACAAAAAATACATACAATTTACTAAATCTCGTTGTGAGAAAGGCACAAAGGGAGAGAACACAGATTTCTTGTGTCACTCAATCAAAGGGTCAACATGTTTCTCGCTATTTTAAGTAAAAAATGATCTCATGCGATTCTTCAGGACCTTAGAACGTACCTAATCCTTATGAAAAAATGCTTGTGGAAAAAATAAATTTGAGTTCCCTACTAGGGAAGTCAGAAACCTAAAAGGTAAAAAGGAAACCAATATCAAGGAATTACTTAATCATCAACAGTTGTATTTATTTCTACCCAAACAGTTGTCCTATACCCTCATGGAGAATCCCAAAAAGGTGCCAGGTGACCAAGGTGCCATGGTGACAGACTAATAAGTAACAACTGGTGAAGGTAAATCAATGCTTACCCTCCAAACATTGCTGGTGGGCCCCATCAGGGAAGCATCAGGCTCAGAAATCCACTATGATCTAAACATATACACATATAAACACAAAAAAACTCTAAGTGACACATAGAATGCAAGGATTATTATATTATTAAAAACCATTATCTACTATTGGGAGACTTACACACTGGACCAGGAGTTGTTTTCTCCGAATCTCCCACATTGCCCCTCCTTTGCTGTTGTTTGATGATTTAGAGTAGCCTTCTGGCTACGGGGCTTTTTTCCAGTACACCCCGATAGACTATATCTGGTGGTAAACATGTCTGACCTACAAGGATCTTAGTTTTGATGACAGTATGGTACAGGCGATCCTGCAAACTCCTTCAATACTGGGGGACGAGAACAGCGGTCCCTCTAGCGGTACAAAAGAAGACTGAATGAAGTTATCGACCTTGAAGAAGGAACTTATTAAGACCGTCCTACATGGCACAATTATGACAGAATATCTGAGGGCCAATATTTCACCGAATGGTCTAATTGTTACGAACGTTCCAAGGATTTTCCTACAAGACTTACAATTTCGAATTGATTGGTCACAGATTTCATGGAAGTGCACTCGTGACTGGCTGATCTTGATCATTAATACATCGAAATGTTTGGCAGACTCTATCACTATTCAGATTTCCATCACTGAGGCGGCCATAAAAACCTCAGTCCAACTTTCTCAGTTTAAGTCTCGTTTGGCAGAAATTAACCTGGAACTTGATGAGACTAAGGAATACCTTACAAGACAAAAGATCAATAAACTGCAGAAAGATATCAAACGTTTCAGTAGGGAGAAAATGTACCCCTACACAAAAGACAATTATCATTGTGAGGGAACTTCAGAAACTTCAGAGGATTCTGATGTTCCACAACGCAAGACTCATGTACCACATTATGGTTCGAGCTCAGATGATTGGAGTAGCGATGAGGGACAGAGAACAAACCGGAATCGTTATATCCCACCTCCTCACTACAACTCCCCCTTTCCGTACCAGCAGATTCCACCATGGCAACCGATGCCTATGCCTTTTTTTCAGCCCCAGCCCCAATACAATTTCAATCCTTTTTTAGGAAGAGGCCGGGGCAGAGGCAGAGGCAGAAACAGAAGGAGAGGAAGAAATGTCCACTGGGCACAGGAAGAACCACAGATGGTGACCAGGAGCCGCAGTGTGATGGCACAAAAGAAAACCTAGTCGTCAATCTTTCCAGCTCCACTCTCACCCCTCCAGAGATGGCGGTCTTAGAGAAAGGCCTGGGTTTTGTGCCTACTCCAAAGGAAGACCAGTTTAGATTGAATTACGAGATGGCAGCTCTATTTCGCAAAATTAGATTACACTTCTTCTTCAAAGACCAGCCACCGAAGGACACTAGGGGTGACACTAACCTTAGGACCCCTTCCACTTTCATGCCTCCCGCGACCTCGATTCCGACAGAGGTACTTACTTTTGAAAAGGCGGTCCGTCATGAGCTTCAGCAACTGGAATCCCCTCGAGTGTTTCAAAATGTGTCCAGTCTGGAACGTGCAGCCATACATTCTTTATCACACAACTCTGATATCACTTTAAAACCTGCAGATAAAGGGGGTGCAATCGTGGTTATGGACACAACTTACTATAGACCGGAATGCCTGAGACTACTTAGTGATGAAACTTATTACCGACATATCCCGACAGATCCAACTCCACGTCTACAGCGGGAGATCCGTGGTATGATATTTGAAGCAGAATCAGCAGGGTGGATCACCCAACAGGAAGCCAAGTTCCTGGACACTAGAGTCCCAGAATTCCGTACTTCTACTGTCTCCCAAAAATTCATAAGAACATCCCGCCCCCTGGCCGCCCGATAGTATCCGGGATTGGCTCCCTTCTGGAACCTCTGTCCAAATTCTGTGACTTCTTCCTGCAACCTATTGTCCATAGAACCTCCACTTTTCTCAAAGATATTAAAGATACTTTGGTTTTACTCAATAATATCAACGATGCAGGTCCCACAGATATTTTGATATGTCTGGATGTGGAAGCCTTGTATACAAATATCCCACAGGAAGCGACTAGCTGCAGTAGAGGAACTACTTCTGGCTGAGACTTGGACCTACAACACCCCAGTGAGTTTCATTATGCAATGTGCAAGTGTGGCACTAGGAGAGAATTTCTTTCAGTTCGAAACACGTCTTTTCCACCAGATACAGGGCACTTCCATTGGGAGTACCTTTGCGCCCAGCCTGGACTGTCTATATATGTTTGCCTTCGAGCAGTGCCACATACTTACTCCTGGGCAACTGTTCTTCTCCAACATTAGACTATGGCGACGTTATATCGACAACATATTAGTGATTTGGAAGGGCAGTAGTGAACTAGCAGTAGCCTTCACACAATGGATAAATACTTTGGATACCCACCTTCGTTTCAGTGCTAATATTTCTGACCAAGAGGTGTCCTTTCTTGATCTACGAATCACCCTTAGAGACGGGTACCTCCATTCCTCAGTGTACCATAAACCGACTGATAGAAATAGCCTTTTACTCTACAGTAGCCACCACCATAAGGCATTGCGAGATTACCTTCCGTTCGGGCAGTTCCTCAGAATAAGACGGAACTGTTCGGATACCAATGACTTTCATCTTCAAGCCAATACACAGTGTCAGAAACTTGGCGAACGCAATTACCCGTTAAGGAATGTGAGGCGAGCGAAGAAAAGAGCCAGTAACATCCCTAGGGAAACTTTATTGGCTAACAATACCCGCACATAACAATCCAGACTTACATGCGTAACTACGTACACCTCTTTGAGCAACCGGATTAAGACCATTGTCCGGAGATTGTGGCCTATTCTCAATAGTGCAGGCGAGACATTAGAATGCCCTTTATTCACCTTTAAAAGAACCCACAAAATTAAAGATCTGGTAGTTCATACTAGACCCATACATCATCAACCTACTGACGACCCTATCCGTAGTCAGTGGCTGAAGGTTATAGGCCACCACCCATGCGGTGGGTGTAACGTCTGCCCTATGACTAATAGCACCCATGAAGTGGACCTTGGCGAATCTAAGAAATGGCAATTGAGATACCATACCAATTGTCGTACAAAGAACTGTTTTTACATGATTACTTGTCCATGCGATCTGAAGTACATAGGTATGACGACGAGAATGCTGAAGATACGAATTAACGAACATCGCAGTACCATCAGATGCAAGAGGTCCGCCACAAAACTGACTAACCACTTCATTGAAAAACAACACACTCCAGATAGCATCAGATGGGTCATACTAGAAACTATGAGAGGCAACAAAGAATGTACGAACAGACTTTTTGAAAAGGAACAACGTTGGGTTTTTAGGTTAAGGACCCATATGTCTGGACTGAACGATGAGATTCCGTGGACTACTTTCATCCATAGATAATCCAGTCCCTTCTGGTCGTTGTATTTTTCACTCTGTTTTTTATATTGGTCTTCTTACAATGGATTTTGCCACCCTTTGATAACTAGGTCTCTTAATCCAGGCCCTCACTACTTTCCATTAATAATACTAGGTGTGCATCCCTTTCACTACTACATGGCTACTTTGGTAAATTACCTCTTTATAAATGGCCGACATAATTTTTGTCCCTTTTCTATTTTCCACACATTACTAAACCCATGAGTCCTTTTTCTCCTTTTGTAGCCATTTAAACGGACCCTCTGTGGTCATTATTCAGTGTTCCGGGGACCGACAGGGCTCATAGGTAAACCAACACTCGCGGTCTTACACCAAGTAAGTGTTTCCACTGGAACCCTCCTTCGACGAAGCTAGCATGCCGTCTTTCCTTCGCGGTTCTCTGAACCTCTAATTAAGCCGTTTTATCTCGCAAGCGTCCCGTACCGGTTACCGGCCAGTTTTCATGTATTCCCATGGCCGGGTAGTGTAAGGCGGGCATTATGTATCGGGCTTGCGGTCAGGTGAGATACGCTGCTGATTATGCACGCTCTCACCTTCCCCGCCCATTGTCTAAATTCAGCATGTATGTGTGTTTTTCAGCCCGTTATATACAGACTGCCCTTATCCTCCCTTACTCACCTTTAGATGTACACCATGGTATTTTGCAGTGTCAACTGTGTGGTAAACGCGCTAGATTTTCCGCACGTTTATATTTTTTATATTCTCTTCCGCCAGAAGGGTCTGGGTGACTTGCTCCGCATGCCGTCTTTAAATTTACATTTTATCTTTGTACTGACGTATTCTTCTGTAAACTAGATACAACGTGTGACTGTCCCTGCATTACTAATATCTAGTGTACTTGAGCGTGATACTGTCCCACAGCTTGGTCTTTGTTCTTCGTTTGAGAGCCTTGACAATTGGTCATATTCCTTCTTCCTCATCATCTTAGGAGTCCTACCCTGTACCATCTTTTTTAGGAAGTTAGTCGCTCGTTCTACACCATTTCTGGCATGGTTTTTGATAATATAATAATCCTTGCATTCTATGTGTCACTTAGAGTTTTTTTGTGTTTATATGTGTATATGTTTAGATCATAGTGGATTTCTGAGCCTGATGCTTCCCTGATGGGGCCCACCAGCAATGTTTGGAGGGTAAGCATTGATTTAACTTCACCAGTTGTTACTTATTAGTCTGTCACCATGACACCTTGGTCACCTGGCACCTTTTTGGGATTCTCCACGAGGGTATAGGACAACTGTTTGGGATAGTAATAAATACAACTGTTGATGATTAAGTAATTCCTTGATATTGGTTTCCTTTTTACCTTTTAGGTTTCTGACTTCCCTAGTAGGGAACTCGAATTAATTTTTCCACAAGCAATTTTTCATAAGGATTAGGTACGTACTAAGGTCCTGAAGAATCGCATGAGATAATTTTTGACTTAAAATAGCGAGAAACATGTTGACCCTTTGATTGAGTGACACAAGAAATCTGTGTTCTCTCCCTTTGTACCTTTCTCACGACGAGATTTAGTAAATTGTATGTATTTTTTGTTTAGCGAGTGTAGACATTATTTTACCACATCCCTATGCTTTGTTTTTAATCATGTCAGGGGTATCAATATCAGAATAAATAATTAATTTTTACCTCTAGTCATTTTTAACTTTTTTCTACACCAATCCTTTTTTCACGTCTTGACCGGTTTCACATCATTTTTTCAAAAGATCTCCAGCAAAGAGCCCCCTTGTGGGGCCCATCAGGCATTGCAGTGCCGGCCTGACGAGGAGCATGGCCCTATGATGAAGCATGTCACCGGAAGGTGAGTGAGGGCTCTTGCTTCAAGCATATTGCTTGCCCTTCTTTGGGAAACCTTTGGTCTAGAGAACCCCCCTGTTTTTGCTGTGTTGGAACTGTGTGTATATATTTTTTGGATCTACTATTGGGAAACTTACACACTGGACCAGGAGTTGTTTTCTCCGAATCTCCCACATTGCCCCTCCTTTGCTGTTGTTTGATAGATTATTTCAACACCATGGGTATGGCAGCAGAGAGCAACTCATTTGTTGATTTTCGAGAGCAGAAGGGCAGGTAAATTACAATAAGGTATGAAGCCCTAGCATCCACCTTTTGCCTTTCCCCATGGCACAGTGAGGCACTCCAAGGTAATACAAATGCTAAAAGATATTGCCAAATTTAGAAGATTCAGACATTTTCAGTGACTAATGTAGATATTTTGCACCAAAGGATCTATGAGGAGCGGTCATTTATGGCGTTGCATTTTGTAGTCTACTAAAGTGCTTCAAATTTAACACAGTTCGGTCCTACTTTTGCAGCCAGACAGCAACCCTCTCTCCCAGTTACAGACTACTGCTAATTCATCTCAAATTCTTACAAAGATTATACCGCACCCCTTTACAGCTTCACCGAATAGAGCTGATCGCAGACGTGCACTGTCTTAGATGCGCAGCGCCGCAAGCCTCCTTCTTACACCTCACTTGGGAGTGTCCACGGGTGGCAGCTTTCTGGGCTGAGGTGTTTTCTACTGTACGTACCATCCTAGGCCATTCCCTGGTGCAGAACCCACTAGTTGGCCTCTTGGGCTATGTAAGGGATTTACCTGCTGGGGACCGCTGACTCACTGCCATGCTCCTTCCCCTGGCCAAGCTCAGAGTTGCAAAACATTGGGGACAATGCCTGCCCCTACTATAGAGGCTTGCTCGCAGGATGCATATTGTCAAGAACAACTATACTACTTTTGGGAACTTATTCCACTATGCTTCTGCCGCCCCAAAGACATTTGAGAACCCTTTCTAACCTTTCTGCGACATAGGGACTGTTCCCCACCACCTAAATAGGAGGCGAACTCTGGGTACTGCCCACATCTCCTGGATCATGTGTACAACCGTACTCTGAGCTACGTCTGATCCCGACATAGCAGCTTAGTGTCCTGTCACCATCTGTTTAATCACCTCTGTCTGCCTAAAGGGCATACTCCATATGGGGGAGGCTTTGCTAAATTTGTGATACCCAAGGTCATATGTGGATGGGTATGAATAACACTATCGCTGTACCTACCATTGCTTTGTACCATGCTTCCCCCACCTTTCCATTTCTGCCCCCACCTCCCCTCCTCACTCCCCTTTGTTGTGTTCATTTCCCTAATTTGCGGATGTTGTTGTACCATTGTTTATACCTAAATGCCAATAAATAAATTATTATAATAAAAAAAATTAAAAAAAATCAGGGAAAGTGATAGCAGAAAAAGGGCACCATTTACCATTTCCATAGTTAAACTAATTTCTGCAACACTCATTCTTTCATTTAGTTACATGCTTTAACTATCCCCATTGGTAAAATGGGAGTCCTCTATAGAAGTGTTAAATCACAAGTGATACAATAGAGGTATTAACATAGTACTTTACACAACCTTTCCACCTAGTACCTACAATAACAAAGCAGCCAACAAAGGGGGCAGGTATTGAGCTCTACTCCCAAAAGATCCTACTAAAACTCTAATTTTCTACCACACTTTAAGTACAATTCTCTGGAGTTTTGCTCTTTTGGAAAAATATCTAGAGTCAGCCCAAAATCGACTTCAGTTGATGATATGGGTAGTTTCTGTAGCCAGCACAACTAATAAGGACTTTTTTATACATTTTGTTATTTTTTCTTGTTGCTTCAAGTTGGTTGTTGACATCCAGCTTTTTTGTCCCTGTATCTGGTTAGTTAGTGAATGGGCATCCTGTTAGTGATTTGGCATTTTGGGCAACCTACCTCATTGAAGACTGGCTTGTCAAATCTCCCTTCTTCATGAATAAGGGCCTCTTCTCTTAATAAGCCAAAAGGTCATCAATAACCTCATTGGTGAGGGCTATGTTGTTTACCAGGTTACCAACTACCAGTTCATTGGAGTGACAATATGATTGTCACCAAAAAGTGCACTCATGCCAAGAGCAGTACAAACAACAGTGTGACAAGTTGTACAAGCTAGACTTGTGTCTTCTTTCAGCAACACAATACTTTCAATCAGGATGACCCCCTCAGTCTCTAGATCACGCCTTGTTTATTAAGTGGACGAGAAGGTGGTAGAGAAGGAGAAGGAGGAGGAGGAGGCTTAAGACATTTCAAGAGAGAAGAGCTTCCTTAATGTTGAAAACTATGAAGATCTTGAAGGTGAAGGAGCCATGAAACCGGAGGATCTGAATATTCAGTTTGTTGTGGAAGACTGGCAGGGCTGTTGTTGTGGCAAAGAAGTAAGGGTCTTTTAACATTGTTACTTTCTCTTCAATCTGCATTATTAATACAAAGACCCAGAGTGCATAAACTGTTCCCTTATAGTCCACCTAATGCTGAATTCCCAGGAGTTCTTGAGTGGGATGGTGCAATATTTTGCTGTATGCTAGTTGTCTGCCATATGGGCCAATACCAGATGGAAGTCCAGTATAGCTGTAAGCCCTCAAGTGCATGCACCTTTTGTACTGACATTGTCTCTGCCATACAGTCCTGTGTTCCACCAACACCCAAGGTCTTAGGAGAGGATGAAGAAAAAGAGGATCCCTCTCGTCACCACACGAATGGTAGCCCCACACTCAAACCAGAGGCATAGCAAACTTAAGGGTGCAGGGTGAGTGGGTACCTCCTTACCTTCTTGGGTAGTGATTGGCACATGTCATTCTAAGCTCTCTCCAATTGCTATAGAGGGTTACACAGTCTCATAGTGAAATGTGATTTACCCAGATCTTCAACAAAAAAGAATTGCTTCATGTTCAACCTCAAGAACAAGCATGTTAATCAAAGCTTCCCCCAGTGTAAATAAATCAGCAGCACTATCTCGGTTGGTAAACTGAAAACCGCATACATTTTGTTCTAGAAATGAAAATGATATGCCTATATCATATTGCCGCAATGGTCTTTAGCAATAGTTTCCATGAGTTCATCACAGTATCCCTTTTCCCTTGATGGTGTGTCCCAGGGAGTCAATGGCCACTGCTTTACTGTCTGCTTAAATTTTGTTCTCATGCTTTCTAAATCTTATCCCATTTCTTTGGGCAGCCAAGCCCTGTTCAGATTGATTTTTTTAGTCACCATACACTAAACCATCCCTCTCTGCCACATGTGTTTATCAGCTTGCTCAGCTATATCTCTGTGGCAATCCTTAAGTCAATTTTTTGTATCTGTTAAGTAACAGATCACCCTTCATTCTCAGAACTGCCGTCGTAGTGCATAAGTTAAATTTTACTCCGACAATCCTTACAAATTCAGTATGTATGCATGACCAGAATTAATTTATTCAAGGGCATTTCAACAGTGAATAAAACAATTGACAGGTTGTCTATGGTATCTCAGTGACGTCAAGTAACCAGCCGAATTTGGTATTATTGTGATCTACTGTAGTAAGCTCTGTGAACAATTGTAAGCTGAATTAGCCTGAAATGTGGATGTATTGCTACTGTTCAGGTGTATTGTATAGTTTCATCCAAATCTCTATCTTCAAACTGCCACAGATCATCTATCACTCATTACCACAGGCATGTCTGGTTAAGTATGAATGTCAGATTTATATGTTCCGGGAGCAGCCCTTTTCTCAAGTTCATACGTTAATGTTTTGGCCACTGGTAGAGAGTGGTTTGGTGAGGTGTCCCAATAAATCCATTGATCCAAAAGCTTTTACTTCATCTGAGAGTATTGTAAGAATGCAGATGTAGATAACTCAAATTATGAATGCAGTTTTGGAAAATTATGTGTACAGCCACATATGTCTCCTTACTTTTTATTCCCAATGAGATCCTCTGTGATGAAGTCTTCAGCAATTGTCACTATCTTAAGGGCCATACCACAGGAGTGTTCGTTTGGTAATTATCCTTGCCCACGTTATAGCTTTTAACACCATTTTTAAAGCATAATCCGCAATTTACATTATCTTCTCCCTGTCTGATAAGTCTCTGAAGCAAAAGACCAGTTGCCTAATAATGGTCTCTGAGGTAACACTATTCCTACTCAAACATGATATATTGTAAAACATTGTAATTTACACGGTGCAATACGAGGTGTGATGTAACCACATAGCAATTTTCTGAGAATTTCATCAAACTGTATTGTTCAGGGATATACAAAGGTGTACTCTGTATAGCATACAATAGAGATCAGCTTGAACAAGGCGGTGCTTCCCAGCTGGAAGATCATCAGTGTGCACCAGTGAGTACCATCCTTCTTAATCCCATGTATTAGTTTATTGAAACCAATTAGAGATTTAGCACTCTCCGTGCCTTTGTGCAGATGCCGTAGGTTTGAGCAAAAAGGACCAATGCAGCATAACATTTGATTGAGATAGGTGTTTGAGGGATGGCTGCAGGGACAATCAAAATATTAGATTTTTCATCCTCTGTTTTATTTCTGCATATATAGTGCCTCCAAACCAATCTATATCCTCATCTTAAGCCTGAACAGGTGAGTTATTGAGAGTATATTAGTACTTTGGAAATATCTTGGCCTTTTGTTTATCAGCAGCTAGTGGTCATTTTTGTACATCCGTATTAAACACACTACCTTAGGGCTTTACCTCTCTGATTGAGCCAAGTTGACACCTTCCTCACCTTCTGTTCTAACTCATAGATGCTCCTTTTTTGTCTGTTGTGCAAGTTACCTGTATTGGCAGCAAGTTTTGAATATTTGTCCTTTGAATAGTGTACTATTCCTTTATTATTAGGATTAGGTGCTTCTCAGTGGGCCCTTTCAGCAGGGATTAGTGCACCATAAATTTCCCAGATAGCCAGAATAGATACTTTTCATATGACACGAATGACATGACTTGACCCCAAAATACTGTTTTGAAAGCTGACTACCTAAAGTTTCAATCAAGGTTGTAAATATCCAGATCTACCACAATGTGATTAAGTGTGATACAAAGCAATGCTACAGGACCACGTAAGAATATCTCCTACATTGGCTACACTAGGGCAGGATAAACATTTATCTGGTTGCATAAGAGGGCAAACCTCTGGATGCATGGGTGCTGGCCATTATTCACTCTGGCTTTTTGGTAGAATTTGTCACAAACCTCAATGAAGTAGGGATAACTAACATCTGAGTCTGCAAGAGGGTAATTTTTGCCAAGGTACTTAAGGGGCACTAGAGAACATTCCCTACTTCCAGGGGGAGAGCAGTTTTAATTATGGTGTTATATTACACAAAAGATCTCTTGTGGTTGATGTCCCATCTTGGACCTCTGTATAAATATGTAAAGAAACAAAGCTCAAGATGGTGTTCCTACAAGATATAATTCAATTTGTGGAATGAGATGACTATATCACCTATCAGCCTCCAGGAAGCATGTTTTTTTGTCTTTGTGTACCAGAAATAACAAGAATTCCTGCACCGAGGGGGCGGGGCCAAGCACTACA
Source organism: Pleurodeles waltl (assembly GCF_031143425.1). Lineage (NCBI taxonomy): Eukaryota > Metazoa > Chordata > Amphibia > Caudata > Salamandridae > Pleurodeles > Pleurodeles waltl. The sequence continues at coordinate 753,527,281 of NC_090438.1, read as the reverse complement.
TGGAATAGGCAGCAGGGCTCCAGAGCTCCGGGACCCGCGGCCACATTGTAACTGTCCATCCTGAAAGGGGGCACCACTTGGGGGTCTTCTCCCAGGCCCCGAGGCACCCAGGGGCTCAACGAGTGACCATATTGAGAGCGGCAACTCCTTGAACCCAAGATCTGCGGCAACGAAACACGGCCCACCCAAGATGGCAGCCGTCCCTCACGGCAGCGGCTGCTGAAGTTAAGGTGAGCGCCAGGGCCTGTGCCAGAGGCTTGCTGTGAGCCAGTTGACACGCCGGCTCGTAGCCCCTTCTGCCAGTGAGGAGCAGCGACGGTGGGAGCCTGAAGGCTTGAGGCCCCGAGTTTCCTGGTGGACCATCCAGTGTTGCTGCATCGCTGGGCCCCGTGTGGGCTGCGGGACCCTCTGAGGAAACGCTCCGATGATAGCGTCCTTCACGCCTAGCAGCCAGGAGGTGAGGGAAGCGAGCCTGGTCCAGGCGGCAGCAAGAGGGCCCGGCAGGGTTAGAGCGAGCAAGTAAAGGGCAGACAGGAGCTGTGGGAGGGTTGCGGGCACGCGTGGCCTAGGCAGCAGTACCCCAGGGCTTGAAAGATGTCGATAAGGAGAGGAGAGCAGAGCACTGACGCTGAAAGCGTACCACACACTTCCGTTAGTGCGGGCCGGTACTGTATGCAGCAGCACCTTGCAGGGGTTGATGGAAGGCCTGGAGCAGAGGATGATCAGGTCATGCGTTGCACAGAGACAAGGCCACTGGGAGAAGCCCCTCACAATAACATAGTGGTGGGAGAGGAGATTACCCATGGATGGCACTGGCTACAACGATGAGAGCTAGGGCTGCAGGCCTTGACGTCGTGGGGCCCCAGGAGGCCCACTGAGAAGACTGGACCACCTGGAGGGGCAGGGCCACCTTGAAGGGACACAGGGCGCTACAGTGACACCCCTGAATATGGGCTGAGACTAAGAAACCCTATCATAAAGAACTACGCAGCTGAGGAAAGACGCGGTGACACCAGAAGCCTGGTGGGAAAAAGTACCCTGCAGTGAGGAGAGGGGTGAAGCGGCAGGGAGACGAGGGCCTGTGCCCCTGCCGGCTCCATGCGAGATGAGCCACCCCCCACAAATCCCAAATGAGCCATAGAGAGGAGGGAAAAGAGTGAAATTGGTGATTTAGCAGACCTAAACGGTGAACCATGCAGAACGCGGTTAGGCCACGTCAATATGGCTGAAGCCCTCACACAACCAACCTAGGAGACCCAAGAAGCGCTGGCTTTCCAGATCAACCAGAATGTAACAGTAAATCACTGCACAGAGGCCTCCTGCAGGGCACAAGCACAGCACAGAGGAACCGAACCTGGTCACGGGGAACACCTAGTAACAGGGGCCTACCTTCAATATAGTACCAAATGGGGAAAGCCCTCAAGAAGAGAGATTGCGACGCGGGAGGCCCTTTGCGGGCAAAGCCAACCAAGGAAGCGGCAGAAACACGAACACCCCCACAGCGGCGATGACGACCACCGTACCAACATTACAGGACGTACTTTAGGCCGTAGAAGTCTCACGAACAGCGCTGAAGGTCAAAATAGACACCCTGAGTATAGACTTAGGCCTCCTTCGAGATGCCCACCGGCACTTAGCGGAGAGAGTTACCACGACGGAACGGAAAATATGTGCGTCAGTCCCTTCTCTAGCGGATGGCCATTTGACTGCCATTGAAGCCCGTTTAAGAACTCTAGAAAATAGAGTGGAAGATGCTGAAAACAGGGCAAGACGCAGCAACATTAGGGTAATAGTACTTCCTGAGAAAGTTGAAGGTCCAGACATGGTAGGCTATCTGGAAGAATGGCTAAAAGTAGTAGGTGCCCAAAGGGCCTCTCACCCTTTTTAATGCTGGAAAGAGCTCACAGAGTACCTACTAAAGCACCTCCTCTGGGAGCTCCCCCCAAGTCCAGTGATAGTGCAACTACTTCATTTCAGAGCTTGAGACTACATTCTACGCCAGGCACGACTTCGCGAAGATCTTGAAGATTGAAAAACGCAAAATATCAGTATTCCCTGACTTCTCTTGAAGTCCAGTGCCAGAGAGCAGCATTCATTTCTGTGAAACAAAAACTCAGGGAACTAGAGATCCCATACTCCATGCAGCTTCCGGCTAGGCTCCGAGTGGTCACCCAAACGGGTGGAATTCTTCAACACACTGGTGAAAGCGTGGGCCTGGCTAGAACTGGGGCCAAACCCGGGCTCAGGTGCCTCTTAATGCCGAAAGAGGAAACGCTGCCCTAGGTCCTGTCGGAGACAGCTGTCATCCAGGATTGACCCACCCACACCTGAGGAAGCGCAAGATGACCGACAGAAGTTGGTGGCAGTGGTTGTGTCGCTGGGCGGGACATCACAGAGCACGATGTCCCGAGCTGACGGGTGTGTGAAGAACAGACAGACTCAGACAGTGAGACCATGGCTTTGACCTGTTTGAATGTGGTTCTGTCAGTGGTCACCCCATGCACCGCAGATGAACTCCTATAGAAGGGTAGCAGAACACTGCCGTAGCGCTCATTTATGATCTTCAGCTGCCAACCCACTGGCTGGCCTTTGCCGGGCAATATGAAGATTGATACAGCCTACCCCAGTACTATCAGCAATGATGCTCTCACCACACAATCTTGTAATATTCCCACATTGCAGATAACAAGATGAGGGGCGAGATGGGAGCTGGGGGGGCGGGGGGGTTCCGGAGCACCCTGCCACATGACAACTGAACCACTACCCCCGCCCAAAACGTAGCCTGAAAGTCAGAGGCCATGAGCATTATTGACTTTTGTTTTTTTGACTGTTTGGGCGAGAGCAATATGCTTTTGCCCTAAGGTAGGGGAGTTGGGGAAAATATTGTTTGGTTACAGAACAATTTACTTTGCGTTGCCTAGATATGTCTTATAAGTGCATGGATGTGAGTAGGGCTCTCTTGGGGTGGGAACGGGGCCTCAAAATCATCCAATGTGCTCTCCACTACACCACTAAATGGATACTACCCTTAATCTCAAGTTCCTCACTTGGAATGTTAGAGGGATACAATCCATGGCTAAACGACATAAGATATTTTCATACCTCAATAGGTGTGGTGTCCAAAAAGCGATGCTGCAAGAGACCCATCTAGATGCCGTTGAGGGCCGTGCTCTTGAAAGGCGGTGGAGAGGCCAGGTATACTATACCACTTATTCTGCCTAGGCCAGAGGGACTTTGATATGGATTAAACTTGGGGTACTTTCCAGCACACTGTGACTTTCATAGACCCATTGAGATGTGTACTATAATTATTGGAAAGCTAGACGGGAGAGTGATAGTTCTGGGCAGCATCTATGGCCCCAGTACTGACCAGGTGGGATTTCTAGCATCCATCTCTGAACATCTGGCTGCGCACTTATCGGGACCTGTATTGCTTGGGGGAGACTTCAATTGAATAGTAGACACAACATTAGATGGGTCATCCTCCCCCCCCCACCCTCTTCGCTGACTACTAGGACAGTCCACGGTACCGCACTTGGCAGCAGGACTGTGGCCTGGTCGACTTCTGGCGCACTCATCACCCAGACCATAGGGACTACTCCTTTTACTCACCAATTCATGATCTACATGTAAGATTGGATACATTCCAGTGTTCACTAGATATACACAAACTGACACACCTGACTGAATATCTAACCGGGACGCTTTCAGATCATAACCCATAGCTAATTAAGCTTGGGTGGTCTCGGACCCGTGCACCGATTTCCCGCCCATATGGCAACTCCAGACAGCTTTACTAGAGGACGAGGCTTTTAAGTACACTATTGTCGCAACAATAGATGCTTACTTTGAGGCCAATGAAGGCTTGACAACTTCAAAATTGATAGCGTGGGATGTGTTTAAGGTAGTCATTAGAGGGAACTGCATCTTGGCAGCCACCGGCCACCGCCGGACGCTGCTCTGTGATATAGAAGCGCACACTTGAGCAGAGGCGCTCCAGACGGCACTACTAACAGCACGAGAAGCAACAGCGGTGGCAGTCGACAGGCTGCGCTGTTAAGACTATAAAGCCTATATAGCACATGCACACTAGGAGGGGGATCGTGCAAGTTCGTTACTGGCATGGTTAGCGAATCCAGCACTCAGGGGTTCCGTTATAGTTGAATTAACACATCCTATGGGGCACAGTATATACTCACAGACTGCAATCAATTGTGAATTTCATAAATATTATGCTGATCTCTACACAAGCAAAGTCCAACCAACTGAGGCAGAGATCCACAATTTTATATCACATCTCACACTCCCAACAGTCTCTGAGCAAGAGGCGACGGAGCTGGGGGCAGCAATTACTATTGTACAAGTGAAAGCTGCCATAGCAAGCATAGCGTGCAAAAAAAAAAACGGGTCCAGATGGACTCCTGATAGAATTTTATTCGAGATGCATATCTAACCTAGGCCCAAGACTGGTGGCCGTATATGAAGAGGCTAAAGAATGTCTTATTCTTCCTACATCAGTTTGAGAAGCCCTAATTATTCCTTTATTGAAACCGAAGAAACCGCCCACAAATGTAGCCTCATACTGGCCCTTATTGATGCTATCCGTGGACTATAAGATATTGAGCAAAATTCTAGCGACGCACCTCTTGCGACATATGCCACACCTGGTTCACATGGACCGGGCTGGGTTTATCCCAGGGCCCCAAACAACGATGAACATATGGCACCTTTTTTCCCTGCTTCATAGTGATGCTTATGAAAAGCAAAGGGCAAATGATTTTTACAATTGAAAAGGCTTTCGATAGCCTGGAATGGCAATACCTTCATGAGGTGCTCCGCAGATTTGGGCTAAGGGACCAGTTCATCACATGACAAGACTGCTCTCTTCTGACCCGAATGGCCAGGGTTCGCACAGGTGCTACAATATCAGAGAACTACCTGGTGGCGAGGGGGAACAGACAAGCCTGTCCCCTCTCCCTATTGCTTTTCATATTGGCTATAGAACCGCTGGCTTGTATTTCCAGGACGGGACATGCCTACGAGGGCATAACAGTGACTCAGTGACTTTGCTCAATATGCCAATGGCCTCCTTCTTTGCTTGAGAGATGCAGGAGACACTTTGCATGGAGCTCGTAACCTGTTAGAACGATTTGGGAATATATCTGGGCTCAGAGTGAATTGGCAAAAATCCAATTTATTCCCTGCATTGGAAGACAGTGCTGCTTCCCCAGACCTTAGGGACTTACAATGGGAGTCAAGATGCCTGCCTTACTTAGGAGTTTGGGTCTACCATAATAGCCTGGACCTGCTTGAGGGCAACGTGGCACAGACTCTGCGAGGACTTCATAGTAATATTACTTTCTGGGACACCCTACCACTATCCATGGCGGGACGAGCGGCACGTTTGAAAATGATAGCTTTACCTCGTCTGTTGTACTTTTTCACCACTAGCCCGCTATGGATCCTGAGAACCTTCTTTAAAGAACTGAACTCCATGGTCAGAGGCTTTCTGTAGGGGACGGGCAGGCGGTGATTGGCACTTAGGGTACTACAGCGACCACCCCGAAGAGGGAGGAATGGCCATCCCTGACTTCGAAGCATACTATTTAGCAGGCCAATTACAATGGCTGACCAGATGGATAGCAAGGCAAACTATGCCTGATAGGGACATTACCCCATTTATCCCAGTCCTGCAGTCGCTAACTAGGGTTGTCCTCTGCCTGGGCCCCCCACCTGCTTCCAGCTCCAACGAGCGGAAAGTCATACACAAATGCTGGCTGCGACACTTCTGCAGATCGCAAAATACCACACCCTCTGCACCTGAAATGTCTACTTACCACATGGAGGGGACTGGAGGAGAATCTCACAATTGTAGGCGGCAGGAGCAACCATTATGGGCTCTATGAAGCAGATTTTCTATTGCACTGTGGTGACTTCTGCAGGTGATATCATATCCCCCCCAGGGCACTTTCTGCTCTACAGAGCAGTCACTGAGGTGATCGTCAGACACTGGCAAGTGGGACGAGCAGAGCCACAGATATCGGCAGCGGTTCACTATCTAGTGAGTGCCATGGGTACACATAAGGCAGTGACCTGCCTTTATAGAAAAACTAGATCCACACTATGCAAGCCACTAAACACTTAAGCAGAAATGGGAAACAGATCTAGGAGCCCCTATTACAAACACCGACTGGGAGGGAATATTAGCTCAGACTCAGACTCCACAGGCCTCTAGGAATGCCCGATTCAAACTTATCAATATATATGTTCTATATAGAGCATACTTGACGCCAAGCAGATTTAGGAGGCATTTCGGTATTACAAAGGTCAGATCTCCTAGATGCGGAGAGGAAGAGGCAGAATGTATCCACATATTTTGGTCTTGCCCAAAAATACTAGAGTTTTGGAGATCGATTACACAACACTTAACAATCACAATTGAACGAGAAGTATCACCGACCAGGCACAAAGTCATTGACCAGTTCCAAGACTTAGCCCTGGTTTTAGAGAAATAGCAATGACTTGGAAGGCGACACTGAGCCCCCAAGAAAGTACATGGAAAGGAGAAGTACTGAAATGGGCAAAGGCAGAAGAAGCAGTCAGGCACCGGGAAGCACGGACAGGCCAGGGGTTATTGGAGAGGGCGTGGGCGTGGAGCACCCTGGTTTGAGACTGGTAGAGGGACCACAAGAGGAAATGATGCACCCCTGAACAACCTGAGCCAACACCCATTGCAGAGACCCAATGACTAAACCCACTACAGACTAAGGACACACAGCAACCCCTGTGGGAATAGGAGCGGGCTGAAAGCAGACATAGGTTCTGTCAGTGCGTCGGACCTTAATAAGTAAACTTACAATGGGACGCGAATGGGTGAACCTTTTCACTCATTTAAGGAGTTCTTACCACAGCTCCAGTACATGAACCAATAATCCATGCACAATAATCATTAGCAATCAATAATCAATGGAGTCAGTAATTGTCTTGCACCATGACCTTTCAGCTATGAATAACCACACCTTCAATAAAGTTTGTAAGTTTATTTCCCTATATTAATAATGCTAAAGTCATGTAGATTAATCTCAAAATCAAATGAAACCCATACAAAAACAGCAGTGGTTGTCCAAAGGGGCAGAAGAAACGCAATCTAATCAAAGCTTAAATCACGACACATTCTAGAGCTACAGTTCAAATCAAAAGCAGAGTCGGCTGCAATAGAGATAACTCATCAATCGTTAGTCTCTTTGATTCGTCAGTCAATTTGAGTAACCTTAACTAACGTCAAATTAGCATCAGCATGTTGGGCTTCATGCAAAACAATTTAGAACACAAAGTTAGAAGAAACATGTAGCCATGGATCTATCGTAACAGTGCAGTTGGTACCTAGAAAGAAAAGGCATAAAATGCATAACAGTCACATTTCGTCATATGTACCTATACACGATATGGGGAGCCAGAATCACTCTTCGTCCTCAGGTCATCAATCGTTCAGCAAAGCATCAGGCTCTCAGTCAGAGAGTATGAGCCCAATGACAGAATGAATCTCTAATCTCTCCTAAAGTGTCTCTTCTTCTCTCACTATCACAGTAATTCTGAATAATTCTCCTCTGGTGCGTTGTTATATCAAAATCACCTAAACTATTCCCTAATTCTCTATTGGTCAGTTAATCGTACGGTTATACTCTACCCAATAATATTTCTATACCAAATCTATGAACTTCTAATATTTCGTTCTTCTCATGAAGTTGATTGGTTCACTTTACGATGTTCTCATCATCCGACTTATCAGGTAACAATATTGTTGTATCTTCAGCTTCAGTCAGTGTCTTCATTGTTCTCGTCCTGGGAAAGTACACCTCACACACATTACACAAAAGTTGTTAATCTAGCGGGAACATCATCTCCTGTTAGTCGGTTCTCACGAAAAGCTTCTGTTGTGCACTTTAATGGACATTTCACAGTTTTGTTCACTCTGTCAGCAATTTTATTAACCGCTAAGAAATACAGCTTCTGCATGAGGCCTGGCAAAGACTAGGCCAAGACACTGGCTAAGTTAAGGCCTACAGTTAATAAAACTAGAGCACACTTCATAACCCTTAATATGACACATTACTACATTCATGTAATACATTTTCAAGTATTAATCATTAATTTGTACATTTTGTGTTTGTACATTTCGTGAACACCAGTGGGCATTCTTCGAGGTCACATTTTCAAAATGCGTGCATTATTTTTCTATGTTATTCTCTCTTATACATACTTCATAATTCAAAATACATAAACCTTCGTTAATAATTTCTAGTTAAAACACCTGCTCTAGCAGTTCCCGCCCCACAAAGCAGCAATGGAGGCCTGACAGCAGTGACACATGGAATTATCTAGGCACACAAGAGGGAGGGGGGAATTCAATCCCTCAAAGGGGTGCTCTCCTATAGCAAAAAATCTACCGGATCCCACGATAAAACACGAAAGACTTTAACAACAGTAGTTTCCATTTGATAATTATACATGGGATGGCAAACAATTATGCTAAATGTTGAATGTAACAACACAGTATGTATGTATCCTCATGTATGAAGCATTGAAACAATTTACCATGTCGTGCCACTAATGAAAAGAAGAACCCCTAAGAAGGGTTTTAATGTTTGTATTTTAAAACTAATAAAATACGTTAAAAAAAACAAAAAAAAACAATCTTGCACCAAGTGATAACTGTCAAACATTTTCAGTTGAAGTTCTTGCCTTCTGGCCTGAAACAAGTCCATTGTTTCTGATTGTGGCCCATCTGTGACGACATGGACAACTGAATAATGAAAGTGATGTTAATTTAAGTCACAAGTTAAGTCATAGCCATGACGTCTACATTCGAAGACCAATGAGGCTTGTTCCTCAATGCAGACAAGCCTTCTCTTACACAATACCATGTAATGGCATTTTCCTGTTCAAGAACCGTCATGTAGGAGGTGAATGTTTACACTTTTAAAGAGGAAAAGCAAAATTGAAACTTCTTTGCTTTTAGGTTATAGACGAAGACTGAATGTACAGTAAAGCAGTACGAGGCACACCTGGGTTCCATGATACTCTTCTTCTCCAGAGTAACCTATCCAACTTCATATCTAGTGAAGTAGATGCTCAGTTTTGATAGTTTGGGTGGTTCAGATGCCTTTGTTTGGGTGACTGCTCCATAGCTGAGAAAATCATTACAGTAGTGTTATCGATCTCAGGAGTAACCCAGAAGTAAATCATTTCAATTGAATACATCCTGTTTCTACTTAATCTTGGATTCATTGCTCAAAGGTTGTGACGCCCACTTACAGGAGCTAACTGCCAGTGGTCACTGAACAACAGAGTATACAAGTTTGATGTCATTGACATCAATGTACCGGAGCTCATGATTGTTTTCCATGCATAAATGTCTTCCTGCCCTGCATCAGAAACTCAGAAGTTCTCCTTCACATAGATAATGTGACTTACATTTTTTTTTACATACACAAGCAAGGTGCACTACAGTTTCCAGTTTTTGTCAGTGGAACACAAAGCACTCAACTCTGAGTTCCAGCATTCTCTTAACCATCAAGCTCTTCCACATCTTAGACAACAAGCAAGCAGACTCCCTGAGCACAACGTGTCTTGCCATGATTGAGAGCAGCATATAATTTCACTGAAATTCAGAGACTGGGGTACCCCTGCACTATTCCTGCATGCAAAACCATTCAACTCAAAAACCTGTTCTTTGGCAATAGGAGGTGGCATTCAGGCACTGAGGTGGATGTGTTTTCAAAGCAATGGTGTGGGATGCTTTCCTATGCACATGGCACAGTTGTTAACAGGGATGACGTCTGCAAGTCCCTCATTGGTATCCCAGCCAGCCCTTCTAGTTTCCCATCATTCAGAGGCTTAAATTGAGTACCTTTTTAAAAAATTAAAAAATTTTAAAAAACAATATTTTAAAAGTTATCATTATTATTGTCAATAGTAGTGTTCATATTAGTTTATTTCTTTGTTTCCTATTCTCATGACTCCTCTACTCCTACTACTATAGTTCATTTCACTAGCTATGCCAGGTGATATTGATAGACCGGTTAGCATTCCCCTTTAAGGCACACCTTCATGTCCTGATCAATGACAATGGACTGGTGCTCCACCACAGTCCACCCCCCCTTTTACCTAATGGATTGGCTCCTCAGGATGTAGAGTTTAGCTCCTTGACATGATTAAAGGCCCGTCTGAAAAGCTGTCAGGTTGCAGTTCACATATAAGACATTCACCCTAAAGTGTAAAATATTCTGCACAGCAACTAATGGCCTGATTACAACCTTGGCGGATGGGGAAAAACCATCACAAACGTGACAGATATCCTGTCCATCATATTACAAGTTCCATTATATCTTACGGAACTTGTAAAACGGCAGGCAGGATATTAGTCACATTGGTGATGGAGTGTACCATCTGCCAAGGTCGTTATCAAGGCCTTAAGTCTTCCTCCTATCCCTGTCTGTAAAAGCTCATTAAATTTTTTCTTACCTTGTGCACCGAGCAAGGTTAGGCTTAAAACAGTCCTTTATCAGAGGCCACCTAGCAGACCTATCTCAATTTAGATGACAAATATTCAGTTGATCTTCTCTATTCTATTGAGTGATCACAAAATCATTAAGGGTTTGTTGATGACATTCCCTTAGTCTTAGCCACAGTTCTTGCATGGAAACTTAACACTACATTGACAAGGCTCATGGTGCCTCCCTTTGAACAGAAACACAAGATACAAATAGAATATCTTTCTTGGAAAATAGCATTTATACAGATCAGAAAAATACTCACTAACAGACTCCTAACCTCTAATATTCATCCATATGGGATAAATCAATGTGTTTTGGCTCTCTGAATAATTTGAATGGAACTTGCCTGTGGTGGATTGGTGTATTTAACCTATACATACCAACCCTAGTGAACAGTTCCCTCCAATCCTTCCCATTATCATTCACAATTTGCATAGCCCTATTAATTACCCTGATAAGTCTCTCTACCATTCCATTAGCGTCAACAAGATAAAGGACGCTTTTCTCGTACTTGTAGCCCCTCTTCCTTAAGATCTCCTTAATCTAACTTGACACTAGTTGAACACAATTTTTTTGTTAAGATGTTATTAAGCCGACCCTTTTACTAAATACATCAAACAAAAACTTCATAACATTCCTTCTCTCAGTTCAACTTGAGGACAAGCCAGTTAATACATCAACACACTGCTGACTTATTTTTCCATGCAGTGGCCCCCATATCTCTAAAGTTATGTCTTTTCATGGTTTCCCTTGTAACCTCCTGACAACCATTGCTTATACCCTGGGTTTATGTTTTTTTTATCATCATCCTCACAATCTCTTACAGCTGCCTCAGTTCCTGCATCCAGATTCAGCCAACAATAGCTCAGCCTTTCGTTTGTTTTGCAGATGCCTAAATGCCCTTGACAAGCTAGGTCCCTCATAAGATCTCTCATCTCACTAGTTGAAAACATCCTATTACTTCTGAAGGTAAAGCCCTCATTTCCTGAGACTCTGACAATCCTGTATGTTGTGCACGCTTGTCTACAGCATACCTTCCTTTTCCAACCTTACTTTATTTTCATTGCCACCCCATAGAACACCTCATAACTTGTGACCATTTCCCTTCATTCAGTTTCACCCACTCTTTCCTCTGCTACTTCTCAGCCTATAACATCATCCAGAACATCTCCTTCCCATTCTCCCACATTTACATTGTCTTTTAAAATCAACCTAGAGAGACAGCCTGCCACACAATATTTTGTTCCTAAATTGTATACTGCAGCATAATCAAACTCCTACAGTGGAATCATCTGTTGACCTATCCTGTTGGGCACAGCATCAATCCCTTTCTTTGTGAACAACTCTTTGATAGGCTTATGGTCTGTCTTCATTTCAAATGTACTCAGAACACTAACCAAATACTGCCCAGTAAATTGTGAAAACTTTCTTTTTAGTGGCTTTTTCTGAATTCTGGTCCTTTCAAACATTGTAAACCATACATCATAGTTCTTTCTGACTCATTTCACCTTCTAAACAAATTGCCTAATCTCAAAGCTAGCATCTATTATTACACTTTATTGAACCCTGAGGGTATTAGATAAGCTAAACGGAATATCTAATAACTGTTCCTCACACCCTGAGGTCCACTAATCTCAAACCCCTTTCCTCAAATTCCTAGTTCCATCTTCAAAACATGGTACAAATTAGTATTCTGTCATCTCTAAGAATTTCATCAACTCATCTATGTTTTCCAAGATGGCCATATTTCAAATGATTGTTACCAGTTCTTACTTGGGCCTAATACCATGCCTAAATATTTTAGGTCCCAGATACACAATTTCTTTAATGTTTAATTCACATTTCCCAGCCTTATGAGTCAGAACATTTTCCCAGAGTCTGCACAGTATCTGCCTGTTTCTTAGTGTTTCCGATCACTTGAACCAAAAACTAGGCTGTTTTCTGAAACCTTAAACCCATAATACCCTCTTCATAACCCTCTGAAAAAGTGATGCTGCTGAGAACTACCCAAACTGCATTCTAACGTATCTAAATATATTAAAAGGCATGCCGAAACTGTCAAATCTTTCGACTGGTCATGGAACTTTATCCGATGGTAAGCAAATACTAAATCCAAAGTGGTGATTATTTGCAACCCCTAAACAAAGAAAACTTTTCAGAAATCTTTGGGAGGATATACTTATCCAAGGCTCCACATTTGTTGAGTTCCTCTAATCATCACACAATATGACATCTCCACCCACGTTACACACTATTACAACTAGTGCTGGGTACTCTGTTGCCTCAACTTCTTCAATAATGCCACCATTCTTGCACCTCCTTAATTCATCATACATGGCTTGCTTAACCATGATGGGCACCCCTTACTTAAATTATTTTAGGTTTCACATCCTTTCCTAGCAAAAACCTGTGCATGCACAGCTTCAGACTTACTAACTGTTGTTTGCATGTTGTACCCCTAAAATCTTACTTCTCAAAAACACCCCTATAGGTTGAGTTGATTGGGGATGGTGTTAACCTAAATTTCTTTTGGTAATGTGTCTCAAGATAAGGTACAAATATGTATATCACAAATACAGTCAAATAAGAAAAGGCCGATTCAATAAGTGAGTTCAAGGGTGGAATTAGAAATTCCTGAAGATTTATTACAAAAAAATGAAAAGGTACAATATAGAATAATTACATTCAGAAGCTGCTGGGATACATAGAAATCAATTGCCATAGAGGCCATCAGTACAGAAAAGTGCCAAAAATTTGAGAAAGAGGTAAGACCCAAACGTTCAGCAGAATCCATAAGAAATTGGACAGCAAGCCTGGTAGCACAGAAAATTTATCTGACTCTCCCCCAAATGTAATGGTTTATATAGGAAATCTTGCACTATAAAACAGAATGTTAAAACTGCAGATTCATTGTGGTGTTAGCAAATAAATACATTTTCAGCAAATCAGAATGTATACTTTGAAATCGTTACCACCTAAGCACTATACCGCTACACGAATGTTGGTTCAGTCCCTGCTGACCTATTATAATCCGGAGGTGTCAGAATAAAGAAGTAACATAAACAACAGTGACCCAATGTGAATGAATGCAATACCACGTGCAAGTGGAAGGTCCTTGGAGAAATGTTCCAACACTGAACACATGCCAAAGAGCAGCCGTCGAGAACCGTGTCAATTTAAATAAACAAATATATTTGCTTGACTTTGTGCAGCAAAAAAAATACATAAATAAATGAACATGACAACACATCCGTTTTGAATGGGGTGGCATTCAAGCCTAGTTAAGGCATGGTTAGCATAAGCCAGAAAAATGCACTTTGGCAGGTGATAGCAAAATTGTTTAGAAAGCAGTACTATCGTGTCAGTGTTATTGTGAAGTCAAGTGTGGATTATTATTCTGCACACTACTTTAATGCACAGTTTTGATTTATACATGAAAGCTTCTTCACTGGTCTTGAAAATCCTCTGAAAAATCTCTCTCTAATTTTTGGGCTGACTTACATGCACCAATCACGCTGTTCACTTCCACATCTCTTAGCATGGACGTTTGCCGTTTGTATCTAAATTTGAAACTCTCTGTGGTGGAACCAGCTTACAATGCTGTTTCCTTTATTGTCTAGTTTATCACCGCAATGGCAGCACCCCCTCATCATCATTAAAATATGGTGGAAGACTGCAGTCAATTTTGGTGACAATTCACCAAACTTTTAACATTTTTTTTTTGTCTCTCAGAAACAAAACACCTCTAATGGAGTGTTCTCGAGAAGAACAAAAAAAAAGCTAATGGCCTTCAAACGCTGGGAGTCTTCTCTCAGGACAGAGCCACTATTTTCCTTTCAGTCTCCCATCACTAGGTTTTTCTAAGTGTTTTCTTTAGTTGATATATAAATCTTGAATATTAATATTTCCTGTTGTATTCCAAACCCTGATCTGGCTTGAGCAATTTCACCTTTCCTCTTAGGCTGTTTCTGTAAGAATCCTTGGGCTTCAGAATCAAATATAATTTGCACGTTCACTCCATGGACTTTCACATGGTCTGTGGGACCATCCTTTCGTGTTTCTTTCACTTGTATAGATTTTGGCAGCTTGTTTCTCCGATCTTCCCATTGTTGCTTTTGCCCCTGCATAATGTCCCTTTGCCTGATAACTTTACACAGAAGTTTACATTCGGGGCAGTCTTTGTTGGCCATATGACTTATGTTGGCACATCTAGAACATTTCTCTTGGAATCCTTGTTTTTACTAATTTCTGTTATATTATGCTCGATTCCTTGTGCTACCAAACGTCTGTTGCCTTTTTTTTAATCTCTTTCACGCTTGCAATAGAATGGGCTGTTCTATTTTCTTAGCTGTTATCAGAACTTAATTTAGATTAGGATCATTTTTAACACAGTTAGTCTTTCACTCTCACACTGTTGCAGTCGAACAAGAATTGATCCCTGATACTCTCTTCCAGTGGTGATCCAAATTTATAAGACAATGCCAGTTTATTTAGGTCTGACACACAACTCTTTTATGACTCGCCACTCCTCTGCCTTCTTTTCACAAATTATTAACATCTGCATATACAATATCTTTGTAAGTTGACACTCCCCTTAGGAAGATATTGTGGGTTTAGCTTTTTAATGCATGCTTCATATTTGAGTTGTGTGGCTTATTCATTTGTAAATATGGGAAGACCGTGAAACACCTATTGACACATTTGCCCCTAAACAGTGTTATAAAAGGGGTGTCTTCCTTTCAGTGCTCAAGGACCTGCCACAAACTTGGGCAAAGTAGAAAAAGGGTTAGACGCATTATGCCAGTCTAAAGAAGCATTTACAATGCAATGGTTCTCACATTTGCTCGAGTTAGAGCTATTGGCATTGTAAATTCCTAAGTGGACTTTTCTTGCCACATAAATTGGACTCTGCAGTGTCTAGCTAGATGAAAAACACCTAAGATAGGAGGGAATGTTACCAATAAGCAACACACTTAAACATAGCAGCGTGGGCTTTTTTTGCAGTAAGAATCAGTAGAAGACACGGCAAGTGTGCTTGCCGCCAAGTACCACACTGGTGAGACATAAAGTGGTAATAATGCTTGCACGGCTTTCTCAAACAGAAAATGAAAAGTAAAACAGTTGACATAAGTGAGCATATTCAAAGCACCATGGCCACCATGAGCTTGAAAGAGACACAAAAGGCAAAAGAAGTTCGCTCACATTCAAACATATTGGCAGTCGTGCAGTTATCCATTTAACAGGGTCAGTCTGCAAGACGATAACAAAACCTCCCCCAAGGCGGGACAAACGTAAAGCATTTACCAATGATATCAAAGGATTTTTGAAAGGCAAGCCCAAGAACGAGTTAACTGATGGGCGTGAAGTGGGCATGGTAAAAAGCCCAAAATACTAACAGGTGCACTCGATCTAAAAAGGATCATTTGGCATAGTATGATGAAGTGCAGGAGCTGTAATGTTCTGCATCTTGTGCAGTGGACTCACAATAAACATAGTAACCAACCTTTTTTTTCCCTGCACTTTCAATGCAATGTGCTGCACAAGTGCCAAAAAAAAGAAAATACCCAACTTGACGATAACATATTTGGAATTTGTTACAATAGACACTTGCAAAACAAAACACCTGCACACCATTCTGTACACAAATGTACATGTAAGTGGGGGGCTGCAGTAGGAATAGAACAGTCAGGCATCGTAGGGCCTGATTTAGAGATTGGCAGAGGGTTTACTCCATCACAGTGGTGACGGATATCCCGTCTGCCGAAATCTAAATCCCATTATATCCTATGGAATTTAGATTTTGGTGAACAGGGTATCCGTCACTTTTGTGATGGAGTAAGCCCTCTGCCAAACTCTAAATCAGGCCCTTAGTCTTTCAGTGTTTACCATTAATCTGTTCAACAGTGTTACAATGTGGTAAAACTGTGTTGTCCCCTGACGTCTTCAGTCTTACAAAGCACACAGTCTCACCAGCAGCCATTCTGACCATAATTGACTTGATCACCCAGCTGCTTACGGATGCCACTGCCCAGCACATCTTTGGACTCTGATACATCCTATTTTTTCTGTTTGTTTTGTTGTCTTAGATACACGTGTTTATGTAAAGCGATCTCTCCAGTTATTGCTCTCACATACGAGTTCCAAAAGGAAAGGATGACTGGAGTCTTGCTAGCATGTTGATAGAGCACCGGTGTCTCATCGAACACCCTGTTCGGTCTCGAGAGCATTCAACCAGGGTTTCTTGTAGATAAGCTCACAATAGCAGGAGCATTTAAATCTAAACATGTCACAGGCAAAACGTACATTTAGTCAGCCACCAAATGAAATGGATCTCTCTCTTAAGAATTACACCTACCGGTGATATGTATTTAACAGTAGTCATGCCCAGTTTAGGTAAAGCTGGTGGGTAAACAAAGTAGCTTAACTGTGAGACTGCTGCAGGATCAAGGTAAAATAAATTATATTGTTAAATGGTGGATCAAATCTTCTCAGGAACGACACCAGCCTAGGGTGATATAAACAAATGATTTGTCTCAGCCGAATGGCACAGCCACTGTGCACTGCCTTTCTGTTGCTAGATCAGCTCTCTACCGCCTCTCTTCATATGATGCTGCTTGTCACATTCTATTTGCATCATAGTAGTCTCTGCGAGCATTCCAGTGTTCACGTCAAAGAGTACCACACAGACACAACTAAACAAACCAGCTGATATACATCTGAGACCACTATGAAAAGGGAGTCCAGATTTATAGAGATCTGAGGTGCCATACAAATGGTATATGTGCACTCTACACATTAATAACATACTATTATGTAGCACTTCAGTGCTCGTTTTGTTGACCTGGACGAGATAGTGTGCCTTCTGAATATTAAATCCACAGTATCAGTGGGATAGACTATCGAGGACAAAATATCAAAATAAAAAATCGACGTCAAGTACGTCTAGATTTTCTCTATCTAACTCTACATAAATGTACCTGCTCGGTACATATATTTTCAAACTAGGTAGATGTGGAGTTAGGAAGAGTAAATCTACACTTCCTTATACGCACTTACCTTTCAATATTTTGTAAGTAGATATTCTGTCCTTGATATTGTTATACCACACTATTGTTGGTGTTGATATTAACCAGTACAATCGAGGAAATGAAAGGCTGAGTCAGACATACTAGGATTGGAACATTTGCCTGCATGTTGCACATAGATTATTTCAGCACTCACAAAAGCACCAACCATTGGTTGAACTGCAGGTGGTCCCTGCATGTAGCATCTCTGCTTGATGACATTTCTAGGTGTTGGCTCCTACAGAATGTGAATATTTCATGAAGTTATTCATCACCAAAAGGTTGGATTATTTGCTGTATATTAGGTTGTTTTTTAGGATTTGCCTGAGACAGCGCATGCAACAGATATTGTATCCAAGAAGCTTGCAGACCACCCATTGCCTAACATTAATTGGCTTTACTGTCACTCCTGTTTGCTGCCTTATAATTGGCCAGTGCAGGCCAGTTTCACTACCTCTTTGTTCGGCTGGAGCATGGACCAAGTACTGATTGCTTCTGCTTGATTGCTTTTGTTCCACTGATCCCTCTGTCATTGAGGCAATACTCTTATTTTTAAGTTTCTCCTGCTCAGCGCTTGCAAAATCTATTTTATTTATAAAAAACGAATTATTAAAAGGGGCTTGGAACACGCCAATTACTTACCTCTACTTACCATTGGCTGGCATCTACATGGCTCCCACATCACTTTACTTACCATTGGCTGGCTCCCACATGAGTCTATTGGCCGGCACCTTTTTACTTCCCATTGGCTGTCTTCCACGTGGGTCTTGTTTCCTTGCTTACTATTGGTCAGCATCTCCTCCTGACCTCTGACTTTCTCCTACCCTTTGGAGTCTTCGACTTCGTTCAATCTGAAGAGCCTGGACCAAGTACTGCTTCATATGGGCAGTGTTCTTTCACTGGCCGGCAGGTACTCCTTTTTTTAAAATGTTATTTTATTATGGACTCTCGTGCGTGTGTTTGCAGTCGCTCTCCTTCTGCCCAGCACTCCTCCCGTTTCTGCGTAGTTTTGAGCCACGCCTCAGTGTCTTGGCTTTTGCTAAAGGCTTTTCAAATCGGCATTCCCCTAGAATGCTGCACATCTACAACCCTCATATAGGTTCAGAGACCTCCTGTGCTGGATCCATCCCCTTGGTTTGTAAAATGCTTCCTACACAACCTCTTCCAGGAAGACAGTGAGGGGCCCAAAAGCTGCTGAACATTCCTAAAATGGGGTTCGCACTGCTAAAGTGATGGCTGTCTGCTGGCATTTAGGGCAGCTGTTTCTCCTTTCATCACATGCTCTGTCTCCTCATATTCTTCGGGCTTGGTCTCTCTTCTTTCTGTGCTTCTTTTATCACATGCTCAGTCTTATCATACTCTTTCTCTGTCCCTGGTGGGTTCCGTCGTTTTTCTTCCTGTCTCCTCCTATCATCAAATGCTGTGTTCTCATACTCTTCCTCTGTTCCTAGCAGGCTATCTCTTGTTTTCCTATTCCTCCTTTCATCACATGCTCTTCTCCTCATCTCTCCGTCCATAGCTGGCTCGGTCTTTCATCTCCTTATCCTGTCCATCTCTCCTTCACAAGTTCTCTGTCTTTTCACTTTGTCCATTACAGGATCTGTCATGCCTAACTGTATAGCGCCTAATATCTTGAGCAATACTTTTGGCACTGTACAATTATACACATTGTAGCACAATGAAGTGAGGGCATCTCCGGCTCACTTAGAAATCCTAATGTATGTAGCAGACTGCAGGAGGGCAGCGATCATGTGACAGACATATGGGCTCTGCAGGGCTTAGTTCAGCGATAGGTTTTACAGAGCATGTCCCCATTTCAGCCCCATGCATGGGATAGAGCAGATGTCCATATTGACTGTTGCCCTCCAACAGGCTAGTGGGGCTGGGGCATATATAGCCCCACCAGCCTATGATGTTTGGGAGCCCGTCCCACTCACGCCCTCCGTATTGTCAGCAGTTCTTCTTAAGGCCTTATTTTTCATCATTGTAATGTGTTTTTTTGTTTGTTTTCTTTCATTTTGCAGCTAAAGGAGAGGTGGACTCGGGAGAGGCAGGGATGAAGCTAAAATTACAGAGTGCAGAAGAGAGAAAATACTAAAATAAACCATCATTGGCAAAGTCAATAGATTTTGCCTATGTCAATGTTTCTGTTTATGCTGCACAGCAGTTGAGATTCTGTGCATCATGGCATCATATCGCTTTTTTATTTTTACTTTAAGCCATGTTGCACAGAAGCTCAATTGATGTGCAAGATGTAAAAAAAACATTAATAACGCCAATAGATTTTTCATAGTTGAAACCTATTGGCTTTGCCAGTGTTTGTTTCCTCTTCCCTGTCATACTTATAGAACCTCTTGCGATTTGAGACTTTGCTTTATTATGCCACATGCACTTCAAATAAACCTTTTTCTCCTTTGAAATCGAATTTATTGTGACAACAGATGTTACCTGCATCCAAATCTGTTTTCCCTAACACATGGGCATGGATGCATTATTTAATACCTGGGGAGATTAACTGATTTGCTCAGAATCACAATGGTGTTGTGCTGAGACTTAACAAGCATTGGCAAAGCCAATATATCTCGTCTATGAGACTATTGGCTCTGCCATTGCCTTTATTCATGCTGTGCAGCAGGAACATTGCTGACTTTGGCAATGATTTATATCCATGCTGTATAGCAGCATAGCACAAAATAATTAAAAAAGGACTATGGTCTTCCAGCACTAATTGACTTAAAAACAGAAGCTCATTAGATTTGAGTGCGTGATAGTGCTTTTTAAAATGACTTTTAGCCACACTGTAAAGCATTGAAGCTGCTTTGCAGCATGGCTGCAAGACATTACCAAAGCAAATAGCTCTCAGAAGTTAAACCTATTTACTTTGTTTATGCTTGTTAATTTTATTGCTTGAGGAGAATAACTGCTGTGGTTTTTTTTGTTGTGTTTTTTTTTTTTTAAGGTTACAGTGCCATTATCTGTGAAAGCATGTTTTATTATGGAGATTATCGAAGGAATGTGTTACTTAAATGAACAACATGTGATACATAAAGACCTCAAGCCTGATAATATCCTCGTTGATGACGACTTTCACATTAAAGTAAGAGCTATATGGATCTTTCCTTCTCAATTGCTTTTGAGGCTTTCGGTGGGGTGGTGGCATTTGTGTAAAGCATTATAAGCAATAAAGTTCTCTGATTACTTTGGGTCCAAGAATTTGATGTCACTTTCTCTTGGAGACGTTCTGGCCCACCGTTTAATTCAGTGAGTACTCCTAGCGTCCCTAAAACATACTTATGTCACTATCTATGTGAATTATCTATGTGAATCTGACAGCAAGTCTTTAGTTCTTTGAAATGTGTCCTAATTATATAGACCGTTTATGTAATGCAATTTGTTAACTGAATTGTCGTTTGAGACTGTTAGCTAGTGTTACTGGTCATCAGCTTAGTATTCATGTTTTTTCTATCTCTGTGCAGTGAGGCATGTTTGCTCCACCTGATTTTTCAGATTGAATGCAACTTTTTTCCAGATTATTTACTAACCATAAAACTATTGCGGTCCGTACATAAAACATGTATATAATTTTGTGTTTTTGTTTGGGTGTATATATATGTTCGATGGCATGTGTAGCTGCAGATACACATGCTGTGCATATCCCGCCATCTAGTGTTGGGCACGGAGTGTTACAAGTTGTTTTTCTTCGAAGAGGTCGAGGGACTCCTCCCATTTAGGCTCCATTGCGCATGGGTGTCGACTCCATCTTAGATTGTTTTCTTTCCGCCATCGGGTTCGGACGCGTTCCTCTTCACTCCGTGTTTCAGTTCAGAAAGTTAGTTAGATATCGGAAAAATTCTACGGTATTGTTTGCGTTTGGCATCGGGTTAGTTATCACAGATCGACACCGAATTTTGAAGATCCCCAGTGACCTTTCGGGGTTTCGATTCCCCGGCGGGGCCTGGTCGGCCCGACCACGTGCATCTACAAGACTAATGGAACGGACCCCATTCCGCTTCTGCCCTGAATGCCACAGCAAGTATCCTTATACAGATCAACATTTGGTCTGTAATTTGTGTTTGTCTCCCGAACACAAAGAGGATACCTGTGAGGCCTGTCGAGCATTTCGATCAAGAAAAACGCTGAGGGACTGGAGAGCGAGAAGACTTCAAATGGCGTTCGCGCCGTCAGGACACCACGACTTGGAGGAAGAAGAAACCTTCTCCATTGCAGACTCTGACTCGGACGAGGCCGAAAAAGAAGAGACGCCGAAAACCGTGAGTAAAACAGCCCGGCCAAAACTCACGTGAAAATCATCAGAGCCCAGGGGACGCCACCGCCGGCAGGCCATGGCTTAACCCAAAAAATCGGTGACCATCCATCGGCACCGAAAAAAAGGGCACACATGTGTCGAAGTCATCCGACTCCAGTCTGGATACTGTCACAGACTCGGCCCAAGACACCGGGTCAGAACAATCTCGACATCAAGATACCGGCGCCGAGATGAGTCGGCACCGAGAAATCGGAACACCGAAACACAAAAAAGTGGCTTCGGAGCCGATAAAGACGGTGGAAAAGGTTTTGATCCCGAAACATCCGGCTTCGGAGCCGAAAACAAGTTCCTACACCGAGGAGCAAGGGCTTTCCACACAAATGCAAAGCCATAAATTCGGACAGGAGCTAGAGGCAGGGGAGCCAGATTATACACAGAGAAGGCTCCATATCCAAAAGGGGACAGGGAAAATAAGAACTCTCCCTACTATAAGGATGAAAAGGAAACTGGCTTTCCAAGAGAAGGGTAAACCACCACAAGCAAAGGTGGCAAAACAAGTAACTCCGCCACCATCACCTCAGCGCTCACCGCAATCCTCACCAATCGCTAGCCCACCTATGGGGCAGTCTCCAACACACACAAGCATGAGCCAAGATGACCCAGATGCATGGGATCTTTATGATGCGCCTGTGTCAGATAACAGTCCTGACTGTTACCCAGCAAGACCATCACCACCTGAAGACAGTACGGCTTACACGCAGGTGGTGTCCAGAGCAGCTGCTTTTCACAACGTGACAATGCACGCTGAACCTATCGAAGATGACTTTTTATTTAATACTCTGTCGTCCACACATAGTCAGTACCAGAGTCTTCCAATGCTACAGGGAATGTTGAAACATGCAAAGCAAATATTTCAAGAACCCGTTAAAAGCAGGGCCATTACTCCTAGGGTGGAGAAAAAGTACAAGCCTCCACCAACAGACCCTATGTACATTACGCAGCAACTGACACCGGACTCAGTAGTAGTTGGCGCAGCACGCAAAAGGGCGAATTCACACACCTCCGGAGATGCACCACCACCTGACAAAGAAAGTCGCAAGTTCGACGCTGCGGCAAAAAGTGTGACAGCACAAGCAGCCAATCAATGGCGCATTGCGAATTCACAGGCTTTGCTGTCAAGATATGACAGAGCCCACTGGGATGAGATGCAACACTTTATTCAACATCTGCCCAAAGAATTCCAAAAACGTGCACAACAGGTGGTAGAAGAGGGCCAAAGTATCTCAAATAACCAGATATGTTCAGCAATGGACGCAGCAGACACAGCTGCAAGAACTGTAAATACAGCGGTGACAATTCGGAGACATGCATGGCTACGCACCTCAGGATTCAAGCCTGAAATCCAACAGGCGGTGCTTAATATGCCTTTTAATGAACAGCAGTTGTTTGGGCCGGAAGTGGACACTGCTATCGAGAAGTTGAAAAAAGATACAGATACAGCCAAGGCCATGGGCGTGCTCTACTCCCCACAGAGCAGAGGCACTTTTAGGAAGACACAATTTAGAGGGGGGTTTCGGGCTCAAACCACAAAACCCTCAACTTCACAAACCAGACCCACATACCAAAGCCAGTATCAGAGAGGAGGCTTTCTGAGACAATACAGAGGGGGACAGTTCCCTAAGACTAGAGGGAAGTTCCAAAGTCCCAAGACCCCTCAAAACAAACAGTGACTTCAGTGTCACAAATCCCCAACACATAACACCAGTGGGGGGGGGAGACTAACAGATTTTTATCAAAATTGGGAAGAAATAACAACAGACTCGTGGGTCCTAGCCATCATCCAACATGGCTATTGCATAGAATTCCTACAATTACCACCAAATGTGCCGCCAAGAACACACAACATGTCCAAACAACACATGGATCTATTACAAGTAGAAGTACAAGCGTTGTTACAAAAAGATGCAATAGAACTAGTACCCAATCAGCAAAAAGGGACAGGGGTTTACTCCCTGTACTTTCTCATACCCAAAAAGGACAAAACTCTAAGACCTATATTAGATCTCAGAACACTAAATCTTTACATCAAATCAGATCACTTTCACATGGTGACACTTCAAGACGTAATCCCCTTGCTCAAACAACAAGACTACATGACAACATTAGATCTCAAAGATGTGTACTTCCATATACCCATACATCCTTCACACAGGAAATACTTAAGGTTTGTAATCCAAGGAGTACATTACCAGTTCAAAGTGTTACCATTCGGAATAACAACAGCACCAAGGGTATTTACAAAATGCCTTGCAGTAGTAGCGGCACATATCAGAAGACAGCACATACACGTATTCCCGTATCTAGACGATTGGTTAATCAAAACCAACACCCAAAAACAGTGTCTTCAACACACACAAAACGTCATAGAAACCCTTTACAAGCTAGGGTTCTCACTAAACTACCAAAAATCACAATTACAGCTGTGTCAAATACAACAATACTTAGGAGCAACAATCAACACAAAAAAAGGGATTGCCACTCCAAGTCCACAAAGGGTACAAGCATTCCAAAACGTAATACAAAGCATGCACCCAAACCAAAAGTATCAGGTAAAACTAGTAATTAAACTACTAGGCATGATGTCCTCATGCATAGCCATTGTCCCAAATGCAAGATTACACATGCAGCCCTTACAACAGTGCCTAGCAACACAATGGACACAAGCACAGGGTCAACTTCAAGATCTAGTGTTGATAGACCGCCAAACACACACCTCGCTTCAATGGTGGAATCCTGTAAATTTAAACCAAGGGCGGACTTTCTAAGACCCAGTGCCTCAATACGTAATCACAACAGATGCATTTCAACCGCTAATAACCCACAAACACATTCTTGTCAAAACGGACAACATGACAACAATGTATTACTTAAACAAACAGGGAGGCACACAATCATCACAACTGTGTCTCTTAGCACAGAAGATTTGGCATTGGGCGATTCACATTCGCCTAATAGCGCAATACATCCCAGGAATTCATAACCAATTGGCCGACAATCTCAGTCGAGATCACCAACAGATCCACGAATGGGAGATTCATCCACAGATACTGCAAACCTACTTCCAAAAGTGGGGAATACCGCAAATAGACCTATTCTCAACAAAAGAAAAACGCAAAATGCCAAAACTTTGCATCCAGGTACCCACAGCCTCACTCCAAAGGCAATGAGTTATGGATGAGTTGGTCAGGGATATTTGCTTACGCTTTTCCCCCTCTCCCACTCCTTCCGTATCATGTAAACAAATTGAGTCAAAGCAAACTCAAACTAATACTAATAGCACCAACTTGGGCACGACAACCTTGGTACACAACATTACAAGACCTGTCAGTAGTGCCTCATATCAAACTACCAAACAGACCAGATCTGTTAACTCAACACAAACAGCAGATCAGACACCCGAATCCAGCATCGCTCAATCTAGCGATCTGGCTCCTGAAGTCTTAGAATTTGGACATTTAAATCTTACACAAGAGTGTATGGAGGTTATTAAACAAGCCAGAAAACCTACAACAAGACATTGTTACGCAAACAAATGGAAGAGATTAGTTTGCTACTGCCACACTAATCAAATTCAACCACAACATGCCTCCACAAAGGACATTGTAAGCTATTTATTACACTTACAAAAGTCTAATCTAGCATTTTCTTCCATTAAGATCCATCTCACTGCAATATCTGCCTATATGCAGATTACACATACATCACTTTTTAGAATCCCAGTCATTAAAGCATTTATGGAGGGACTAAAAAGAATCATACCTCCAAGGACACCACCAGTTCCTTCGTGGAACCTCAATATTGTATTAACGCGACTCATGGGTCCACCATTTGAACCCATGCACTCTTGTGAAATGCAATTCTTAACTTGGAAAGTAGCCTTTCTAATAGCTATCACATCCCTCAGAAGAGTGAGTGAAATACAAGCCTTTACCATACAAGAACCCTTTATACAAATACACAAACATAAATTGGTTCTACGCACAAATCCCAGATTTTTGCCAAAAGTTATATCACTGTTCCACTTAAACCAAACTGTGGAACTCCCAGTGTTTTTTCCACAACCAGACTCTGTAGCTGAAAGAGCATTACATACATTAGACATAAAGAGAGCTCTAATGTACTACATTGATAGAACCAAACAGTTTCACAAGACAAAACAATTGTTTGTAGCTTACCAAAAACCTTATACAGGAAATCCAATATCCAAACAAGGCATTGCCAGATGGATAGTTAAATGTATTCAAACCTGTTATGTTAAAGCTAAAAGAGAGTAGCCTATTACACCGAAGGCACACTCCACTAGAAAGAAAGGCGCCACAATGGCCTTTCTAGGAAATATACCAATGACAGAAATCTGTAAGGCAGCCACATGGTCTACGCCTCATACATTCACTAAACATTACTGTGTGGATGTGTTAACAACACAACAAGCCACAGTAGGACAAGCAGTACTAAGAACATTATTTCAGAACTTTAACTCCTACAGGCTAAACCACCGCTTTTGGGGAGATAACTGCTTACTAGTCTATGCACAGCATGTGTATCTGCAGCTACACATGCCATCGAACGGAAAATGTCACTTACCCAGTGTACATCTGTTCGTGGCATGAGACGCTGCAGATTCACATGCGCCCTCCCACCTCCCCGGGAGCCTGTAGCTGTTATAAGTTTATTAAAATTAGACTTGTACATTTGTAAATATAATACTTTTAGTCACATTATGTACATACATACTTACTCGATTGCATGGGCATTATTACTATATATACAACTCCTACCTCACCCTCTGCGGGGAAAACAATCTAAGATGGAGTATACGCCCATGCGCAATGGAGCCTAAATGGGAGGAGTCCCTCGACCTCGTGACTCAAAGACTGCTTCGAAGAAAAACAACTTGTAACACTCCAACCCAAACACTAGATGGCGGGATATGCACAGCATGTGATTCTGCAGCGTCTCAAGCCACGAACAGATGTACACTGGGTAAGTGAAATTTTCCATATATATATATATGTTCGATGGCATGTGTAGCTGCAGATACACATGCTGTGCACAGTCCGCCATCTGGTGTTGGGCTCGGAGTGTTACAAGTTGTTTTTCTTCGAAGAAGTCTTTTCGAGTCACGAGACCGAGGGACTCCTCCCCTTTCGAGTCCATTGCGCATGGGCGTCGACTCCATCTTAGATTGTTTTTTTTCCGCCATCGGGTTCGGACGTGTTCCTTTTCGCTCTGTGTTTCGGGTCGGAAAGTTAGTTAGAATCTCGGAAAAAAACGTCGGTATTGTTTGCGTTCGGTATCGGGTTAGTTAGAACAAATCGACACCGAATTTTGAAGAGCTCCGGTGGCCCTTCGAGGTTTTTTTGATTCCCCCGTCGGGGCCTGGTCGGCCCGGCCACGTGCGACTTCAAGGCTCATGGAACGGACCCCATTCCGTTTCTGCCCAAAATGCCATCACAAGTATCCGTATACGGATCACCATCTGGTCTGTAACTTGTGCTTGTCCCCCGAGCACAAGGAGGATACTTGTGAAGCCTGTCGAGCGTTTCGGTCGAGGAAGACGCTGAGAGACCGAAGAGCCAGGAGACTACAAATGGCATCCACGCCGACAGGTCAAGATCGTTTCGAGGAGGAAGAAGCTTTCTCCGTCCGCGAGTCGGATTCGGAAGAACTCGACGCCGAAGAAACAACCAAAACCGTGAGTAAGACGTCGAAAATCAAGACTCACGAGAAGTCTACAAAAGCCCAGGGGACGCCACCGCCAACAGGCCATGGCTTAACCCAAAAAATAGGTGACCCATCCAAGGCACAGAAAAAGGGCATGCTGGTGTCGAAGTCATCCGACTCCGGTCGAGATACCGCCACACAGCAACCTCGGAGCCGAGACGGCGGCTCCGAGAAACTTCGGCACAGAAACAGCGGCACCGAAGAATTTCGGCACCGAGACACGCAGAAATCAAAGAAGGTTTCTTCGGAGCCTAAAAACACTTCCGGAAAGGTTTCGGTTCCGAAACAGCCAGCCTCGGAGCCGAAAACTAGCTCCTATACAGAGGAACAAGGACTAACCTCCCAATTACATCGATTTGGAGAGGAGCTTCAATCTGCAGAGCCTGACTACACACAAAGAAGGCTTCATATTCATGAGGACACAGGGAAGATAACCACTCTTCCCCCAATCAAAATAAAGAGGAAACTTGCCTTTCAACTAAAGGACAAGCAACCACAGGCAAAGGTGGCAAGGAAAACAACCCCACCACCGTCTCCACCACCATCAATACATGCATCACCAGCAACAACTCCACCACTGATGCATTCACCAGCTCATACCACAATGAGTCAGGATGATCCCGATGCATGGGACCTCTACGATGCTCCAGTGTCTGACAATAGCCCAGACTCTTATCCTACAAAACCATCACCACCTGAGGACAGTACATCCTATACACAGGTGGTCGCAAGGGCAGCCGAGTTTCACAATGTCTCCTTACATTCGGAACCAATTGAGGATGACTTTCTATTTAACACCCTATCCTCCACCCATAGCCAGTATCAATGCCTTCCCATGCTCCCAGGAATGCTAAGACATTCAAAACAAATTTTTCAGGATCCGGTTAAAGGCAGAGCCATAACTCAGAGGGTGGAGAAAAAATATAAGCCACCGCCCACAGATCCAATATACATTACAACACAACTAACACCAGACTCAGTAGTTGTGGGGGCAGCTCGTAAGAGAGCCAACTCTCATACCTCAGGCGACGCACCACCTCCAGACAAGGAGAGCCGCAAATTTGATGCTGCGGGAAAAAGAGTTGCAGCACAAGCAGCAAATCAGTGGCGTATTGCCAATTCACAAGCACTTTTGGCAAGATACGACAGGGCTCATTGGGATGAAATGCAACATTTCATCGAACACTTACCCAAGGAGTTCCAAAAAAGAGCGCAACAGGTGGTGGAAGAGGGACAAAGTATCTCAAATAATCAGATACGGTCTTCCATGGATGCAGTAGATACAGCTGCAAGGACAATAAACACTGCAGTCGCAATACGAAGGCACGCATGGCTGCGCACTTCTGGGTTCAAACCGGAAATCCAGCAGGCTGTGCTCAATATGCCGTTTAATGAACAGCAATTGTTTGGGCCGGAGGTAGACACTGCCATCGAAAAACTCAAAAAGGACACTGATACAGCCAAAGCCATGGGCGCACTCTACTCCCCGCAGAGCAGAGGCACATTTCGTAAAACACCTTTTAGGGGAGGGTTTCGAGGTCAACCCACAGAAACCACAACCTCACAAACAAGGCCTACCTACCAGGGTCAATATCAAAGGGGAGGTTTTCGGGGACAATTTAGAGGGGGCCAATTCCCAAGAAATAGAGGAAAATTCCAAGGCCCCAAAACCCCTCAAACTAAGCAGTGACTCACAAGTCACACACCTCCATCACATAACACCTGTGGGGGGAAGACTAAGCCAATTTTACAAAGTTTGGGAGGAAATAACAACAGACACTTGGGTCTTAGCAATTATCCAGCATGGTTATTGCATAGAATTTCGCCAATTCCCTCCAAACGTCCCACCGAAAACACACAATATGTCAAAACAACATATAGATCTTCTAGGACTAGAAGTTCAAGCATTGCTACAAAAGGACGCAATAGAATTAGTTCCAATTCAACAGAAAAACACAGGAGTTTACTCACTGTACTTTCTAATACCCAAAAATGACAAAACTCTGAGACCAATACTAGATCTCAGAACACTAAATACCTACATCAAATCAGACCACTTTCACATGGTCACGTTACAAGATGTAATCCCACTGCTCAAACAGCAAGACTACATGACAACATTAGATCTAAAAGATGCGTATTTCCATATACCAATACATCCTTCACACAGGAAATACCTAAGGTTCGTATTCCAAGGAATACATTACCAATTCAAAGTGTTGCCATTTGGAATAACAACTGCGCCAAGAGTTTTTACAAAATGCCTGGCAGTAGTAGCTGCACATATCAGAAGGCAGCAAATACATGTGTTCCCGTACTTAGACGACTGGTTAATCAAAACCAACACGCTAAGACAATGTTCACTGCACACAAACTACGTCATACAGACCCTTCACAGGCTAGGTTTCTCGATCAACTACGCGAAGTCACACCTCTTGCCGTGTCAAACACAGCAATACATAGGAGCGACAATCAACACAGCAAAAGGGATTGCCACTCCAAGTCCACAAAGGGTTCAAACATTTCACAAGGTAATACAGGCCATGTATCCAACACAAAAGATACAAGTCAAAATGGTAATGAAACTCCTAGGCATGATGTCTTCATGCATAGCCATTGTCCCAAACGCAAGATTGCACATGCGGCCCTTACAACAGTGCCTAGCATCACAATGGTCACAAGCACAGGGTCAACTTCTAGATCTGGTGTTGATAGACCGCCAAACATACATCTCGCTTCTATGGTGGAACAGTACAAATTTAAACAGAGGGCGGCCTTTCCAAGACCCAGTGCCACAATACGTCATAACGACGGATGCTTCCATGACAGGGTGGGGAGCACACCTCAATCAACACAGCATCCAAGGACAATGGGACATACATCAGAGACAGTTTCACATAAATCACTTAGAACTGTTGGCAGTATTTCTAGCGCTGAAAGCATTTCAACCCATAATAACCCAAAAATACATTCTTGTCAAAACAGACAACATGACAACAATGTATTATCTAAACAAACAAGGAGGGACACACTCGACACAGTTGTGCCTCCTAACACAAAAAATATGGCATTGGGCGATTCACAACCACATTCGCCTAATAGCACAATTTATTCCAGGGATTCAGAACCAGTTGGCAGACAATCTCTCTCGATCACCAACAAACCCACGAATGGGAAATTCACCCCCAAATACTAAACAATTACTTTCAAATTTGGGGAACACCTCAAATAGATCTATTTGCAACAAAAGAAAACTCAAAATGCCAAAACTTCGCATCCAGGTACCCACAAGATCAATCCCAAGGCAATGCTCTATGGATGAACTGGTCAGGGATATTTGCGTACGCTTTTCCCCCTCTCCCTCTCCTTCCATATCTAGTAAACAGGTTGAGTCAAAACAAACTCAAACTCATACTAATAGCACCAACATGGGCAAGGCAACCTTGGTACACAACACTACTAGACCTTTCAGTAGTACCTCATGTCAAACTACGAAACAGACCAGATCTGTTAACACAACACAGACAACAGATCCGACATCCAAATCCAGCATCATTGAATCTAGCAATTTGGCTCCTGAAATCCTAGAATTCGGGCACTTAGACCTCACACAGGAATGTATGGAGGTCATAAAACAAGCTAGAAAACCTACCACTAGACACTGTTTTGCAAATAAGTGGAAAAGATTTGTTTATTACTGCCATAATAATCAAATTCAACCTTTACACGCATCTGCAAAAGAAATAGTAGGATTCTTACTACATTTGCAAAAATCTAACCTAGCTTTCTCTTCCATTAAAATACATCTTACGGCAATTTCTGCTTACCTACAAATTACGCACTCAATTTCATTGTTTAGGATACCAGTCATAAAAGCGTTTATGGAAGGCCTAAAAAGAATTATACCACCAAGAACACCACCAGTTCCTTCATGGAACCTCAACATTGTCCTAACACGACTCATGGGTCCACCTTTTGAGCCCATGCACTCTTGTGAAATGCAATACTTAACGTGGAAAGTTGCATTTTTAATTGCCATCACATCTCTAAGACGAGTGAGTGAGATTCAGGCATTTACCATTCAAGAACCATTTATTCAAATACACAAAAATAGAGTTGTTCTACGGACCAATCCTAAATTTTTACCAAAAGTAATCTCACCGTTCCACCTAAATCAAACGGTAGAATTACCAGTGTTCTTCCCACAACCAGATTCCGTAGCCGAAAGAGCACTACATACATTAGACATCAAAAGAGCACTAATGTACTACATTGACAGAACAAAACTAATTCGAAAGACAAAACAATTATTTGTCGCCTTTCAAAAACCTCATACAGGAAATCCAATTTCAAAACAAGGCATTGCTAGATGGATAGTTAGGTGCATTCAAACCTGCTATCTTAAAGCTAAAAGAGAACTGCCTATTACACCAAAGGCGCACTCAACCAGAAAGAAAGGTGCTACCATGGCCTTTCTAGGAAATATTCCAATGAACGAAATATGTAAGGCAGCAACATGGTCTACGCCTCATACATTTACCAAGCACTACTGTGTAGATGTGCTAACTGCACAACAAGCAACAGTAGGTCAAGCTGTATTAAGAACATTATTTCAAACTACTTCAACTCCTAGAGGCTGAACCACCGCTTTTGGGGAGATAACTGCTTACTAGTCTATGCACAGCATGTGTATCTGCAGCTACACATGCCATCGAACGGAAAATGTCACTTACCCAGTGTACATCTGTTCGTGGCATTAGTCGCTGCAGATTCACATGCGCCCACCCGCCTCCCCGGGAGCCTGTAGCCGTTTAGAAGTAGATCTTAAACATTTGTACATTTGTAAATATATTACTTAAAACTTTATTATGTACATACGCATTCACTCCATTGCATGGGCACTATTACTAGCATACACAACTCCTACCTCACCCTCTGCGGGCAAAACAATCTAAGATGGAGTCGACGCCCATGCGCAATGGACTCGAAAGGGGAGGAGTCCCTCGGTCTCGTGACTCGAAAAGACTTCTTCGAAGAAAAACAACTTGTAACACTCCGAGCCCAACACCAGATGGCGGACTGTGCACAGCATATGAATCTGCAGCGACTAATGCCACGAACAGATGTACACTGGGTAAGTGCCATTTTCATATATATATATATATGTTCGATGGCATGTGTAGCTGCAGATACACATGCTTTGCACATCCCGCCATCTAGTGTTGGGCTCGGAGTGCTACAAGTTGTTTTTCTTTGAAGGAAGTCTTTTCGAGTCACAAGATCGAGGTACTCCTCCCCTTTCGGCTCCATTGCGCATGGGCGTCGACTCCATCTTAGATTGCTTTCTTTCCGCCATCGGGTTCGGACGTGTTCCTTTTTCTCTCTGCGTTTTGGTTCGGAAAGATAGTTAAAATCTCAGAAAATTTGAAGGTATTGTTTGCGTTCGGTATCCGGTTAGTTACAACAGATCAACACCGAATTTTGAAGAGCTCCGGTGGCCCTTTGGGGTTTTTCTATCCCCCGTCGGGGCCTGGTCGGCCCGACCACGTGTCTCTTCAAGGCTAATGGAACGGACCCCACTCCGCTTCTGCCCCAAATGTCACAACAAGTATCCTTATACAGATCAGCACCTGGTCTGTAACTTGTGTTTGTCTCCAGAACACAAAGAAGATACTTTTGAAGCCTGTCGAGCGTTTCGGGCGAGGAAGACATTAAGAGACCGAAGAGCGAGAAGAGTGCAGATGGCGTCGGCGCCGACAGGACAAAGACACTTGGAGGAGGAAGAAGAAACCTTCTCCATCGAGGAGTCGGACTCGGACGAGGTCGATCCCGAACAGATGCCTAAAACCATGAGTAAGACATCGACACACAAAACTCACGAGAAGACCGCAAGAGCCCAGGGGACGCCACCGCCAGCAGGCCATGGCTTAACCCGAAAAACAGGTGACCGATCATCGGCACTGAAAAAGGGCACGCATGTGTCGAAGACATCCGACTCTGGTCGAGATACCGGCACACAGCAGAGTCGACCCTGAGACAGCGGGTCCGAGCAAGTTCGGCACCGAGAGACTGGGACGCCGAAAATAAAGTGTCGTCGGAGCCGAAAAAGACTGCCGAAAAAGTTTCCATTCCGAAACATCCGGCCTCGGAACCGAAATAAGGTTCCTACACAGAGGAACAGGGACTGTCCTCACAAATGCAAGGACATAAGTTCGGACAAGAACTAGAGTCAATGGAGCCAGACTACACTCAGAGAAGGCTCCACATCCAAAAGGACACAGGGAAGATAAGTACTCTTTCCCCAATTAGGATGAAAAGAAGACTTGCCTTTCAAGAAAAAGACAAGCAGCTACAGGCAAAGGTGGCAAGACAAATAACACCGCCACCATCCCCACCACGCTCAACGCACACATCACCGGTAGCCACTCCACCACTGATGCAGTCCCCAACTCATACTGGAATGAGTCAGGATGATCCCGACGCATGGGATCTTTATGATGCGCCAGTGTCAGATAACAGCCCAGACTGTTACCCAGCGAGACCGTCCCCACCTGAGGACAGTACAGCCTACACACAGGTGGTGTCAAGAGCAGCAGCATTTCATAATGTCACCCTGCATGCAGAGCCTATTGAGGATGACTTTTTGTTTAACACACTATCCTCCACTCATAGCCAATACGAAAGCCTCCCTATGCTACCTAGAATGCTAAAACACTCCAAACAGGTGTTTCAGGAGCCTGTGAAGGGCAGGGCCATAATTCCAAGGGTGGAGAAAAAATACAAGCCACCACCAACAGACCCGGTATATATCACGCAGCAATTAACACCAGACTCTGTGGTGGTAGGGGCAGCTCGCAAGAGAGCAAACTCTCACACCTCGGGAGACGCACCACCTCCAGACAAGGAGAGTCGCAAGTTCGACACTGCGGGGAAAAGGGTTGCAGCACAAGTGGCCAACCAATGGCGCATTGCCAACTCACAGGCACTGCTGGCACGATATGATTGGGTAAGTGTTCAATGAAATGTTACATTTCGTCCCAATGAGCCCTAAGAGTTCCAGAAAAGGGCACAACAGGTGGTGGAGGAAGGACAGAGTATCTCGAACAATCAGATACGGTCAGCAATGGATGCAGCAGATACGGCTGCTAGGACAGTAAATACAGCAGTAACCATAAGGAGACACGCATGGCTGCGTACGTCAGGATTCAAGCCGGAAATACAACAAGCCGTGCTGAATATGCCTTTTAACGGACAGCAGTTGTTTGGGCCGGAGGTGGACACTGCTATCGAAAAACTTAAGGACACTGATATGGCCAAAGCCATGGGCGCACTCTACTACCCACAGAGCAGAGGCACATTTCGCAAAATGCAGTTTAGAGGGGGGTTTCGAGGACAAACTACAGAACCCACAACCTCACAAACAAGGCCCACTTATCAGAGCCAATATCAGCAGGGAAGTTTTCGGGGACAATATAGAGGCGGACAATTCCAAAAGTATAGAGGAAAGTTCCAAAGTCCCAAAACTCCTCAAAACAAGCAGTGACTTCCACGTCACAAATCCCCAACACATAACACCTGTGGGGGGGAGACTAACCAAGTTTTACAAACATTGGGAGGAAATAACAACAGACACTTGGGTCCTAGCAATTATCCAGCATGGTTATTGCATAGAATTTCTCAAATTCCCTCCAAACGTCCCACCGAAAACACACAATATGTCAAAACAACACATGGACCTTCTAGGACTAGAGGTCCAAGCGTTGCTACAAAAAGAAGCATTAGAATTAGTACCAATTCATCAAAAAGGAACAGGAGTTTACTCTCTGTACTTTCTCATACCCAAAAAGGACAAAACTCTAAGACCTATATTAGATCTCAGAACGTTAAATACCTACATCAAATCAGATCACTTTCACATGGTGACATTACAGGACATAATCCCACTGCTCAAACAACAAGACTACATGACAACACTAGACCTAAAGGATGCGTATTTCCATATACCGATACATCCTTCACACAGAAAGTACTTAAGGTTTGTATTCCAAGGGATACATTACCAATTCAAGGTGTTGCCATTCAGTATAACAACTGCACCAAGAGTTTTTACAAAATGCCTGGCAGTAGTGGCCGCACATATCAGAAGACAACAAATACATGTGTTCCCGTACCTAGACGATTGGTTAATCAAAACCAACACGCTAGAACGGTGTTCACAACACACAAAGTACGTCATAGAAACCCTCCACAAACTAGGTTTCTCAATCAAATACACAAAGTCACACCTTCAGCCGTGTCAAACACAGCAATACTTAGGGGCGACAATCAACACAGCAAAAGGGATTGCCACTCGAAGTCAACAAAGGGTACAGGCATTTCACAATTTAATACAGGCCATGTATCCAAAACAAAAGATACAAGTCAAAATGGTGATGAAACTCCTAGGCATGATGTCCTCATGCATAGCCATTGTCCCAAACGCAAGGTTGCACATGCGGCCCTTACAACAGTGCCTAGCATCACAATGGTCACAGGGACAGGGTCAACTTATAGATCTAGTGTTGATAGACCGCCAAACATACACCTCGCTTCAATGGTGGAACAATATAAATTTAAACCAAGGGCGGCCTTTCCAAGACCCAGTGCCTCAATACGTAATAACGACGGATGCCTCCATGATAGGGTGGGGAGTGCACCTCAATCAACACAGCATCCAGGGACAATGGGACACTCAGCAAAGACAGTTTCACATAAATCACTTAGAGCTACTGGCAGTATTTCTAGCGTTAAAGGCTTTTCAACCCATAATAAGCCACAAACACATTCTTGTCAAAACAGACAACATGACAACAATGTATTACCTAAACAAACAGGGAGGAACACACTCAACACAGTTGTGTCTCCTGGCACAGAGAATATGGCATTGGGTGATTCACAACCACATTCGCCTAATAGAACAGTTTATTCCAGGGATTCAGAATCAGTTAGCAGACAATCTCTCTCGGGATCACCAACAAATCCACGAATGGGAGATTCACCCCCAAATACTAAACACTTACTTCCAAAGTTGGGGAACACCACAAATAGACCTATTTGCAACAAAAGAAAACGCAAAATGCCAAAACTTCGCATCCAGGTACCCACAAGATCGGTCTCAGGGCAATGCGTTATGGATGAGTTGGTCAGGGATATTTGCATACGCTTTTCCCCCTCTCCCACTCCTTCCATATCTGGTAAACAAATTGAGTCAAAACAAACTCAAACTCATACTAATAGCACCAACTTGGACAAGACAACCTTGGTACACAACACTACTAGACCTCTCAGTAGTGCCTCATGTCAAATTACCAAACAGACCAGATCTGTTAACTCAACACAAACAACAGATCAGACACCCAAATCCAGCATCGCTGAATCTAGCAATTTGGCTCCTGAAGTCTTAGAATTCGGACACTTAGACCTTACAGAGGAATGTATGGAAGTCATAAAACAAGCTAGGAAACCAACCACTAGACATTGCTATGCAAATAAGTGGAAAAGATTTGTTTATTATTGCCATAATAATCAAATTCAACCCTTACACGCATCTGCCAAAGACATGGTAAGCTACTTACTACATTTGCAAAAGTCAAAGCTAGCTTTTTCATCCATTAAGATACATCTTACCGCAATTTCAGCTTATCTGCAAATTACGCACTCAACTTCACTATTTAGGATACCAGTCATAAAAGCGTTTATGGAAGGCCTAAAGAGAATTATACCACCAAGAACACCACCAGTTCCTTCGTGGAACCTCAACATTGTCTTAACACGACTCATGGGTCCACCTTTTGAACCCATGCACTCATGTGAAATGCAATACTTAACATGGAAAGTTGCATTTCTAATTGCCATCACATCTCTAAGAAGAGTAAGTGAGATACAAGCATTTACCATGCAAGAACCATTTATTCAGATACACAAGCATAAAGTAGTTTTACGAACAAATCCTAAATTCTTACCGAAAGTCATATCACCGTTCCACTTGAATCAAACAGTAGAACTACCAGTGTTCTTCCCAGAGCCAGATTCTGTAGCTGAAAGAGCACTACATTCATTAGACATCAAAAGAGCGTTAATGTACTACAATGACAGAACAAAACAAATTCGGAAAACAAAACAATTATTTGTTGCTTTCCAAAAACCTCATACAGGAAATCCAATTTCCAAACAAGGCATTGCTAGATGGATAGTTAAATGCATTCAAACCTGTTATCTCAAAGCAAAAAGACAACTGCCTATTACACCAAAGGCACACTCAACTAGAAATAAAGGTGCTACTATGGCCTTTCTAGGAAATATTCCAATGACTGAAATATGTAAGGCAGCCACATGGTCTACGCCTCATACGTTTACCAAGCACTACTGCGTGGATGTGTTAACACCACAACAAGCCACAGTAGGCCAAGCAGTACTACGAACTTTGTTTCAAACAACTTCAACTCCTACAGGCTGAACCACCGCTTTTGGGGAGATAACTTCTTACTAGTCTATGCAAAGCATGTGTATCTGAAGCTACACATGCCATTGAACGGAAAATGTCACTTACCCAGTGTACATATGTTCGTGGCATGAGACGCTGCAGATTCACATGCGCCCACCCGCCTCCCCGGGAGCCTGTAGCCGTTTCGAAGTTGATCTTGAACTTTTGTAAATTTGTAAATATATCACCTTAAACTACATTATGTACTTATGGATTTACTCCATTGCATGGGCACTATTACTATAATACACAATTCCTACCTCACCCTCTGCGGGGAAAACAATCTAAGATGGAGTCGACGCCCATGCGCAATGGAGCCGAAAGGGGAGGAGTCCCTCGATCTTGTGACTTGAAAAGACTTCTTTGAAGAAAAACAACTTGTAACACTCCGAGCCCAACACTAGATGGCGGGATGTGCAAAGCATGTGAATCTGCAGCGTCTCATGCCACGAACAGATTTACACTGGGTAAGTGACATTTTCCATATCTGTCTATTCGTATATATATTATTCAAATCTGCCAAGTTCCATTTTTGCTGTGCAGCCACTTAGGGGTGTCACGTGGTACCAAGGGTGCCACCCGGTGTGAAATTTGTAAAAAACGAAATAGTCACATGCACTCATGAGGAGTAGGTAGGAAGAATGTATTTTGCTGCTCCCAGCACCTGCAGCACGTTTCAGTCAAAGGCCTTGATCATGCATAGGGAAACTTAGTGATACAAACATTTAAATGCTCTTGACTCCAAACCAATTGTGATATTGCTATGGAAACAAAATAGTGCTCGAAAGTGGACTGGATGGATATCTGTTGTAAGACTGGCCTGAACGTGTCGGCCACTTCATATTATTAGGGTGAATGGTCAGAGTGTGAAGCAGGCCGTTCCCTGTTGTCGGTTTGCGGTGTAATGATGTCTAAAAAAATGTTTAAAAAAATTGATGTGGTCCTTACTCATATTGCACACCAATTCCTGATTAAGGACTCATCACGAGGTCATGAGACCACCACTCTCGCGGTCGCATCGCCATCCCCTCCGGGATCAAGGTTACCGACGGCATGATGGTGGTCGGACTCGCTGTCAGACATGGTTCAGCGCTGCTTGGCTGATTACAACCCCTCTTTCCACCAGCCCTTTCATGAAGTGAGCCTGCCATGAAAAGGCTGGTGGAAAGGAAGTTCTTGGGGCCTCAGGGGGCCCCTGCACTGCCCACGATCATGCTGTGGGCAGTGCAGGGGCACCCCTGCCCAGCACGTCAAATGCACACTGTTTGCTTTGCCGACAATGCATATTCTGAGGGTGCTGGAGTGTTAGGATACTGGCCTCGGCTCCCTTAACACTGTTCCCGCTGGTCAGCTCACGGAAAGACAGCCAAACTTGTAATGAGCCCATAAGACTGTTATCATTCAAGTGTTCCACAAAGTCTTCTGCCTCCTTCTCACTGCCCTGCCAAATAAGAAACCGGTCATCTATTGGTGCGGTGGACACTTTCTCCTGCCCCTTCCCCCCAGCAGATTTGCATAGCTGGGGGCAAAGCGCTCATCGGAGATTTCGATCAAAAATGAAAAGAAAAACCCCAATTCAAAAAGAGAAAGGTTGCAGCAATTTCGGCTAAACATGCCACACATATAGAGAACATTACTGAAGAACAGGACGTGGGCAGTTACTCCCCTATATAGAGCGGAAGAGGTCACGTTCGTTCGTCATAATCCTCGCGATCTTCTAGATTCAGCAGCAATTAACAACTTCCTTGAAGTTGAAACAGCAGTCATGTCTCCCCTCCTGATGAAGTCTATAGATAAAGGATTCAAATTGAGGGAGACATGGAGCACACCATTAAAGTAATCTTCTGGGGAAGATTAACACTAAATCATGACACATTATTGGCAGAAAAAACTTGGCCACCTGACTTAGTCTTCATGCTCCCACAGGGGGAAGATGTTATTTTGCCTTTTTTCTCAGTTCTTGTTCCTGACTCAGTAAACAAAGCTTATGCCTCAGATTGGGCTTTGTCATAGGCACCAGTGCTGTACTGCAACCGTGTGGGGTGGCATGGAGTTTCTCCTTACCACATTATTATGATAAGATCTACTCCCCAGATAGCCTCATGTTTAATGGGATACTGAGCTTCCAACCCACCAGTGAAGGAAATTCTCTCACAACTTGAGTGCCAGGGAGTAATTCATCTCTGCGTCTCTGCTATGATAACCCTTTGTTTCCCATACCTAAGACAGACTATTCATATAGAATAGTCTTAGATTACAGATACTTAAACAGTCATGCATGTACGTTTGCTATACAAAATTCCCTTAGACCAGCATTAACGAACATCGTGCGCAAAAAATACAAAACAACCTTAAATATTTCCAGTGTTTTTTTCCTGCGAAAATCTAGCTCCTGAAAGCCGGGACTTAAGCGCCTTCTCTGCGCTAGGCTCTCAGAGAAGATTTTATCAACTCCCCCCAGGGTATAAGAACAGTCCAGAATTGTTCTCTGCCTGTGTGACATCAATATCGCATGATATTGATCCTGAGGCATTGTCTACAACCGATGACATCTATCTCACAGTTGACAACCTCAACACACATTTAGCTGGGGTGGATCGCATAATTTTGGGATTCACTGCACAGGGCTACAAATGCAATTTCAAGAAAACAAAGATTGCTTTTCTTAGTGTCCTATTCTTAGGATACAAATCATCAGATGAGGGTAAGAGCTTGGCTCCTCGATGTCTAAAGAAATGTTTGCAATTACAACCGCACAATACCGTCAAGAATTTGTAGAGAAATGTGAACAATTACAACCGCCAAATACCATCAAGAACTTCTACAGAAATGTGAGCAATTACAACCGCTAAATACCATCAAGAACTTGCAGTCATTGCTGGGTTTCTTTAATTTTGGCAGAACTTACATTCCAGAATATGTAAAAAGCTTAAAACCACTTTGATTTAATCCTTCCAGACTTCTCAGTTAAACATTGGACATCGCACAACACATAGATTCTTAGAGCATTACAGATCGACATGCTTGAAGCAAAACTTTTGCGCACATGTGACAACAAAATAAATTTGGCAATCCGGGTAATTCCTGATGCCAATGGGTTCACCTACGTCACATTCAATTAAGGGGACACTAAAACCATAATATTCAAATCTCACTTGTACTCTCACGCGGAACAGTGTTTTGCACAGCAGAAAAAATAATGACTGCTGTTCAGACGGTGGTCATCAAGGAGAGACCAGTAGCCCAAGGAAAACACATTGTTGTTGTTACCCCAATAACAGCCCTTGAGGCTGTTTCAAAAGAGAGCGTCTCAAATGCAAAGGCATTACAGCCACGTTGGATTCAATGGGCTACCTCCTTGACTGCCACTGATCTCAATTACGTTTTTGGTCCAAAACTTCAGACCTAAGAATTTTTCCAGTATGAACTAGAGTATCCCATGTCCACTAACATTCTGCCTCTTGACTAATACAGAATCATCATTTACACTGATGGTTCAGCGCAACCAGCTGTAGGTACCAATCGCCAATACTTTGTGGCCTGCACAGCCGTCTGTGGAGTAATGAGGGATGTTGATTTCTACCCTCGACAGACTTACACGCAGACCCTGGGGGACCTTACAACACACCTTGCAGAGCTAAAGGCTCTAATTTGGGCCCTGGAATACACAGATCCTGAAATTTCTGCTTTGATAGTGTGTGATTCATATTACTTTGTCCAGACCTTTAATGAATACATTACTGGTGACTAAGTGTGTTCAGAGACTCCAAGGGTAACACCATAGAACACAAATTATTGTGGGGGAAGGTAGCAGATCTCAAAGAAAAGCTGCCACGTCTTGTGTAGTATATATGCTGGGTCACCAATTAGTTGGAATACATGTTGTTGTAAACTCATTGGGTTGATGAAGCTGCCAAATCTGCAGTAGCTTCTGCTGCTGCGATTACTTATTCCCAAACGAGTTTGGATGGTGAAACATTGGCTGCTGTGAAAGCTTTGGCTGATGGCAAGCCCTTACCAAGAGCATATCCTGCAAAATATTCCTACCACTTAAGTGCCAAAAACATTGCCTTTACAACAATACCAGGAGTGGCAGATTGTGTTATCCCCAACCAAGACCAGAGATTAGAGCTCATCAAAGAAGCACATGAAGGGGTTGCATCAACCCATGCTGGTGTGGCGGCTACCATCTCACTTCTGCAGAAACGCTATTGGTGGCCTGGTCTTTACAACAGACCAAACAGTATATCCTTAGTTGTGATAGTTGGCAACAAATAAATGGGTCGACAGTGAAACGCCACCGTAGACACCCCTCTTAATTTTCAACAAACCATTACAATGTGTGTACCTGGACCATTGTGGTCCCTTACAACCATATGGTGCATACAATTCTTGTTGCTGTTGAATAATGGTGCTGGTTTCTATCGGTGTGGCCACAACGATCGGCTGATGCTCGAACTGTTATTAAAGATTTGCTAGTCTTATGCAGTTGCAGCATTCCGCTTGGACCAGGAGCCTGCTTTTTCCTTCAGGGCATTCAGCGACACTGGGACTGTTTGCTATAATAGTCACAATCATCAATGTATTGAGTTTCATCCTCCTAATAATCACAGCTCATGTTTTTTATCATAGAATGCAGTCGCTTCAATAAATACATTGAAACTGATCCTGCAATTTTTTTGTCTGCCTTCGCATGTGTGACTTTGTGTAACTGAGAGAAAAGGGTCTGATCCTTTGACCACAACTTCCCTGAGGAGTCAGTGTGTCATGTTTCTGCGTTGCCACAAATCACCTTTACTCTCTATGTTCGGGTGAGGTGCTGCTAGCTAGCCGAAGAGGTCAGACTGACAGCTTCCACTTGGTGTTGGACTGTCTGCCATCTACACACGGTGGTGCTGCCGTCCAACACCAAGCAGTTTTACCCCCAAGGTAATAGTCCTACAACTGGGGTTGTGTGACCTATGGATAAAAAGAATGACCTACAAGCTGCACAACAAATATTTTTATTTATGTACTGTTTTTTCACTTCCATGAAAAAAAACACTATAACAAACTTGCTTTTTCGTTTTCAGATTGCAGATCTAGGTGTAGCTTCATTTAAAGCTTGGAGCAAGTTAACTAAAGAAGAAACCAATCGACAGAGAAAATTGAAGAGTAGCACAGGCCCGAAAACGAATGCTGGGACTCTTTTCTTCATGGCTCCAGAGCATCTCAAGTCAGTCAATGCAAGGCCAACCGAAAAGTCAGATGTTTACAGCTTTGGCATAGTGCTCTGGGTAATTTTGGCCTGTAAAGAGCCATATGAAAGTAAGAGCATATTCTTATCTTTTGAAAGTATGCCACAAATTTGTTGGAAAGAGACCTAAAAACATATCTCATTTCAAGTATAATTTTATGTACTTTGGACCGACCTGCCATACATAGGTTTCAGAGTCTCTCCCATCTCAGATGAAGCTGTTAAAGGACTTTCAGTTCTAACTCAGTTAGTTTAGTGAGTGTTTCCCCTGTATGTGTTTATTGGGTGCTCAAAAGCCATCGACAATCCGTACGACAATTAAGTATCAAAACATGGGGTATCCTGTATCAAATAAAGAATCCCATTATAAAAAGCCCCACGTGTATCTCTGCTGCTCACAAGCAAAATGTAGGGAAGAGA
Source organism: Pleurodeles waltl (assembly GCF_031143425.1). Classification (NCBI taxonomy): domain Eukaryota; kingdom Metazoa; phylum Chordata; class Amphibia; order Caudata; family Salamandridae; genus Pleurodeles; species Pleurodeles waltl. The sequence continues at coordinate 753,483,432 of NC_090438.1, read as the reverse complement.
TAGCAAAGAGACAAAAGATCCTATGGATCAACCTGAAACTTAGCTAGCATTCACCCTTTCCTCAGTGTCTACTTCACGGCCCATACTGAGCCCATGGACCACACACTGCATCCATAATATCAACTGCAGCCCAGACACTGCTTCATCGAAAACACCCAAATCAGAACTCAAAACATTTAAAAAGACCCTTGTGGGTTTGCCCTTCAAAGAATTTGTTTCTCCATCTTGTTCAACCCTCAACTTGAAAGAAGCACATGAAAGCCTTGAGTTCTTCCACCACCATTCCAATATTATTATCCAGCCATTTTGACAGGCTAATGTTGTCGGATCCAAGTCCGTAAACAATACCAAATGGTTGCACTCCTACATCACAGCCCTTTTCCGGATTACCTCATGGACCATCCGTTCTCTCCATTCCAACGTGGTCACCACCACCATCACTGTGCCCTTTGTGCTTCATCTCCGATTCTTTCCTGGTTGTCAGGCTATAGACCTTTTCACAAGTCCATCCAGGACTTAAGGTGGTTAATCTCTCTATAGAATCCCCTTCCTCCTCAATTGAGCATGGAAAACATCTACTTTTAATATAAGTTACAATAGTTCTCTGGATTCATTCTATGTCCTGTCCACTCACACATCTAAGACTGGCTTTGCTTCTTCATCCAGGCTCTCAAGACTCTTGCTCTTTCAAGACTTTTTCTTGCTTAATACATATTTGACCGTGGTTACTTCTAAGAACTTTTTATTGATGCTGAATGATTGACTGGTTCACCATCACTGGTTCTAGCAATATACGATAATACAACTTCTTACTATATATAACAGTACCAAAAGGTGCCTTGAGGCCACATCCTAGTGTTTAGTTACAAAAAGTCTCCACCCACATCCTAATCAACAGCCTCCACCACATCTGGATTCAAGGAAATGCCCTCAAACGGATCGCCTCGCCGGCAGAACCCAAACGATGAGTCTCCCGCCGTTCACCTCAGAGCCCAAGAGGATAATCTGTGGAGTCCCCAATGGATCCTTCCTTTGCCTGACCCTCTTCAACACCTACATGACCCCCCCCCCCCCGGCCATCAACTTCAGCTCTCACTGCCACAACGTCATCTGTTACGCCGATGAAACACAGCTCATCCTCTCACTGTCCAATGATCCATCCACCACGAAAGCTAATTTCCACAGATGCATGATGAACGTAGTGGACTGAATGAAGGGCAGCTGTCTCGACCTCAACACCGAAAAGATGGAAGTCCTCATCTTTGGGAACAACACCTCGCCACATGGACACATGGTGGCCCGCAGAGCTCGGCACACCCCTTGCCCCAACAGACCATGCCCATAACCACAATATCATCGTGGATAGCCAGCTATCCATGAAGAAACAAGTCGGCGCAGTATCATCCACCTGCTTCCATATCCTTTGCATGCTCCGCAAGATCTTCAGCTGGCTCCCAGAAAGACCGTCATGCAGGCCCTCATCACCAGCAGACTGTACTACAGAAACACACTCTGTGCAGGAATCACAGCACGCCTCCTGAAAAGAGTCCATGCAATACAGAAATCAGCGGCAAAACCCATACTCTACCTCCCCAGAAGGACCCACATCACACCCCATCTCAAAAAATGACACTGGCTCCTGATTCAGAAGAGATGCTAGTTCAAGATGCTGATCCACGCCTACGAGGCCCTGCACCACAAAGGACCAACATACATCAACAAATGCCTGACCTTACAACAATAGACCTGCACCTTTGATCAGCTTCCCTCTCCCTCACAGACATCCCACGGATATGTCAAGCCAACAGTGGAGGAAACTTTCAAGGGGTTTGTTATATTCTGCTAATTATAGGCCAAATAAACTTTTGTACTACAGTTGCAAATTGCTTGAATTAGCTCTGATAAGTGTACCATCATACTTTAAAAACCAGCATTGATTTGCTGGACCAGTATGTGCAGTTTCTTGACAGAACAATTGTGCTGTTATCTTAGTTGCTGTGTTTGTGTCCCAATTCCATATGGTGGAGGTTATGGAGTCGGTGTCTTGAATTGTATTTATATCTTTCAGTAGCCTCTGAGACTGTTGACTCTCTATTCTTTTTGGAATTCATTAAACTCTTTTCTAGAGTGCTTTTTTAAAGTGGGTTTCATCCTTGGCCATCAGATCTTATTGTTGAACCCAGTTCCCTATTTAGTTATTTCGACCCTGAATTTTTGTGTTCTTTGGGCAGCCTTTGTCTCATGAATCCTTATCCAATGTCCACTTAAATCCTAGGTGTGCAAACTCGACATTACAAGTAGCAGTTCGGTACGTCAGTGGAAGAGGGCATTAAAAGTAGAGAAGATAACCTCAAGTGGTCATAAGAGGGATGTGCCTCAGCGAAGAGGGCAGAAAGTCCACAGGGTGGATGACAAAGCATTCAGTAGGACAGTTGATGGCATCGTCTCAACAAGAGGCTTTTTAATTCTCTCTAGAAAAATGTGAGCTTGAAGGAGGAATAGATTTACCAATTCTTTGAGGATATCCTGAAAAAGACAAAAAAAATGGTGCAAGTTTTTTAAAGGAGGTGTAGTATCCTGTATAGTAAACAAATAACTCTGGTCTACTTCACTAAAGAAGTCAGAGTAGTTCATTCATGCAAGAACAATCAGAAATAACACCTCCCGACTCCCTTGCATTCACATATGAGATCTTGACCATTGGGAAATTAACCTGATGGATATAGTTTCCACTTTGTGCATTAGGTTCCACTATCTCCCATCTCTGTTAGTACAATCACACCAATTTGTTATAGTCCCCATCTCTGTAGCGGGGTCAATGGTACCTTTTTACCAACACCACAAAACCTTAGTAATTAGTACTACCATAGTATGTCTCTTCTGTCCCTGGATCTTGGAGTATTTCAAGTCCGATAACATCTTCAACCGCTCCAAACCAAGCAAATTAGAACATCTAAATTATCAGCTTTACCAAAACACATAACCTCAACACAATAACAAAAACTCAACAAAGACAATGGCGACACATAGCCCTATTGACCTCCATCACTGCAACCACCTTTCGGACTGTGAACTCTTTCAGTCTTTAATTCGGGCTTTGAACTTAAGGGAATTGGGCGATTCTAAAGTTGGGCAGTTTATTTTAGCTCCTTTTGCTCTTGTGGGATAAACCATCTTTTACTACCCCTTGACCGCGTGTTTTTAAAAAAAAATTCTATCTTAATCTTCAGATTGAATCATTATTAATCCCCGCCACTGGTTATATGGTTCATCAATGAAAAAAGTTTAAAAGGAGCAATCATTTACACCAATACTTTTTTGTCAGCACACTAATTAGACTATTATGATACTCGGGTAAGAGACTTTAAATGAGTTAAAGGGCTTTTATTAACAGTTAGTAAATTCACATAATTGTATTCATGAGTTATTAGTCTTTAGTCATCACTGTAAATTCAAGTAATCCATTGGTAAGTATTTAAAAAATCAGGTATATTTCCAGATTGGTGTGAATTGCAAATAATCTAAAAATAATTCAGCAAGCATATTCCATCACTGAATTTCAATAAGCTAAATTAAAGGATTAGGTGACAAAATAAATCAGATTAAAGGTGTCCGTTCAAAAACCCAATAACTAGTTCTGATGAGAGAGTAAATGCATAAGCATAAAGCTTTTGTATTTAAGTAAAGAGAGTTTCAAGCAGGAACATATTCTGAGCTATAAATCATCAGACATCTTCTATAAATGAAAAAGATAAAATGGAAATCTCTCCTAAAGAGAAATAACTTGACAGACCTCCGAAAAAAGTCCAAAGTGCTCTGGCATTTAAAAGCTAGAGGGTCAGGCCTAGAGAGAACACCTCTACCTACTCTAGGAACATATGCTGATATAAAGTCAAATTAACTAATTGTGAAACACCTGGTACATTATGCTTTCCTGGGGTCCAGTAGGATCTCAGCAAACCCCGAGAGCAGGTATACTCTCCACTTTTTTCACGTCTTCTCAGTGGAGCACAGTAATACATCTTTGGACTTCGTGCACATCTTGTGGTTCAGACAGATCTTCATATAGGTCATACTTTCTCCAGTTTCCTTTCCTCCTAGTGAGAATCTCAATGTCAGTTGTCTAATACAAAACAAATGCCTATCCACTAATTACCAGAAAGATGGCGGAAAGTTACACAGTCTGGAGCAAGAAGGACAAACATCTCATGCAAAACAGTTCACTGCAAATCAGTGCTAATATATAATTCTGCTGTTAATATGGCATCAGTAGTTAGGCTAACGTAAGTTTAGATGCTTGCAACTCCTAAGTACGACTACTCACTACAAATTTCCATTTACCATACATGTAGTATTTTTACATAAACTTTTATATTTTCTACTTAAATGCGTTATTATTTTCAAAATGAAGGCATTTGCTTCTGCAACCCAAGGAATTTTTCACCTTCTGTGCTACTTATTTGGGGTGGTCTGTGACATTAATAACTTTGGCTATAACCAAAACAATCACTTTCTTTGGTGAACATTGCAAGCGTAATCAGTATCACAGTACTCCAGTTGGAACAGCAACATGCTATCATCAAGGCATATTTGTTCATGTAAAATGGATATCAATAATTTTGCCTTTCCTTTAAGAGTTACATGTGTTGCAGTTGACTATACCAATACTCTTCAGCTTGGCATTCCTTAAATTCTCACATTCCAGAATGTTCAACTTAACTCCTGTTACTTTTATACAGGTAGGCTTGTATCTTGCCTGCTCTGGCCTTTCAGCATTGGCTCCTGTACTCCAATCACTGGACTATCTTCGAAGCACTGTGCTTAAGCATATAACACTTTTTCACCCTCCTTATTTGTTTCCCAAGCTCTGGCAGTGTATTCCCTTGTGAGTCTGACAAAATCCTGTTGATAATTTTACCTCATTTCTAAGAAGCCCCTGGGGTTGATGTTGTTAGAAATGAGGTCTTTAGTTGGCTGTCCAAGTAGGGACCCTCACTCTAGTCAGGATAAGGGAGTCACACACCTAAGATAACCCCTGCTCACCCCCTCGGTAGCTTGGCACAAGCAGTCCGGCTTATCTCAGAGGCAATGTGTAAAACACACACACACCCCCCCCAATATTTCTAAACAACAAAAATCCAACATATACAAGCAAATATACCACTTTTTTAAAGTTAAGAGTCTTAATCCTGAAAAATCAGTGGTTGTATCCTGATGACACACAGTACCTTGGATGCGTCAAAAGCAAAGCTGATGCTTGCCGCAAAGCAGGTGATGCACTACAAGAGCAAGCGATGTTTCGATTATTTTCACTGTGGACAGGTGATGTGTGGATTCTTTTCCCTCCTGCCTAGTGAAGCGTGGAGTCTTTTTCCACCAGACTAGCGATGCATTGATTCCTAGTTGCGGAGCAATGTAGATGAAGAAAATGACACCCAGGGATGATGTGTGGAAAATCCATAGGCACAGTAATGATGGATCCGCGCTGAAGCAGTCGATGTGTCGATTTCACTGCCACGAGAAAGGAGCTTCATCAGTTTAAAAAAAAAAAAAACTCCTCCTCTCCTCCCCCCGCCCACTGCAGCGGCTCTGGACTGTGGATTTTCACTCAGATTACCAACTTCCACTTCCAAGGGCACAGGGACTGGGTTTGGCACCATTTATTCAGTCAGGACTCAGTAGAAGAGCTCAGGCACTGGCAGATGAAGTATTTGATGTCCCTGAGACTTCAAAACAGGAGGCAAGCTCAGTTCAAGCCCTTGGAGACCCTTGGAAAGCAAAATGTAGAGAGTAAAGTCCAGTCCTTTTAATCTCAGGACAGAAGCAACAAGCAGCAAGCCAGCACAGCAAAGCAACAGGCAGAGTGGCAGTTCCTCCTACAGCATCCAGCTCTTCTTCCTGGCAGAATGTCCAGAAGTGTTCTGAAGTTGTGGGGTCAGCAGTCCAATACTTACACTCATTGTTGCCTTTAAAGTAGACAAACTTCAAAGGAAAGTCTTTGTAGTGCACAAGACCCTGCCTCTCCCTGGCTTGGCCCCAGACACAGCCCTATTTAGGTGCAAGTATCATCTCCTTCCTCCACCGTAGTCAGGAAGACCAGTCAGGATATGCAGGACACACCTTTGCTCCCTTTGTGTGACTGTCTAAAGTGAATTCACCTACAGCCCAACTATCAGTCTGACCCAGACGTGCATTCAGCGCAGAGGCACAGAATGGTTAAGCAAGAAAATGCCCACTTTGTAGTTATGACATTTTCAAACTTACAGTCTAAAAAACGACTTCACCAAAAGATGTATTTTTAAATTGTTAGTTCAGAGACCCCAAACTCCAGATCTCTATCTGCTCCCAATGGGGAACTGCACTTAAAAGATATTTCAAGGCAATCCTCTTGTTACCCTATGGGTGAAATAGGCCTTACAATAGTGAAAAACTAATTTAGCTGTATGTCACTACAAGGACATGTAAAACACACCAGTACGTGTCCTACTTTTTAAATTCACTGCACCCTGCCCATGGGGCTGCTTAGTGTCTGCCTTATGCATAACTTATATGTAGTAAAAGTTAAGATTTGAGCCTGGCAAGTGGGTACACTTGCCAGGTCGAACTGGCAGTACAAAACTGCACACACAAACCCTGCAATGGCAAGACTGAGACAGGTTTGCAGGGCTACTCATGTGGGTGGCACAATTAGTGCTGCAGGCCAACTAGTAGCACTTGATGTACAGGCCCTTGGCACACATAGTGCACTTTACTTACCAATAAATCAGTAAATCATATATTCGAATCATGGATAAACCAATCACCAATCCAATTTAGACAGAGAGCACTTGTATTTTAGCACTGGTCCGCAGTGGTAAAGTGCCCAGTGTCCTAAAACCAGCAAAAACAGATCAGAAAAGATAGGAGGAAGAAGGCAAAAGGTTTGAAGATAACCCTGAAAGAAGGCCCATTTCCAACAATTGTTCTTTATTGATATGATAAACTACAGTGTTAGCTGTCTGCCAGAGTTGAGTTAAGGAACAAAAAATTACAAATAAAAATTCTGAGGTCAAATGGGAATTAGTTGCTCAGCGCCTTAACCTCTAGCACCGAACTCGACTGGTGGCTCTTGTACATAACTGTTCCACAGGAGATAAAATAATGATTTTTCAAAGTTCATACATCCAGATGTATCATTTATTCTTTTTCACAAGTGTAATTAATTTCATATTTAAATTCTTCATAGGCTCAAAGGGATTTTTCTTCCTTGCAAGCACCTGCTCTGAGAGGTGAAGGGTAAAACCTTTGATTCTAATACCACTAACAGTGGGGGGGCTTTAATTTCATTGGACTGAGAGTTTTCTTTTGAAGAATGAAAATGGCTAGAATAATTAATTACAAGTAAAATGTTTGCCATCTGGACTATGGAAATGCTGGTACTTAAATAATTAAGAAAGGGAGCACTTACCGAACTTTGATAGAACAAATATCCACATACTCTAGAGCAGGAGTCCCCAACCTTTTCTATAATGAGAGCTGCTTGTGATCAGTGAAACTAGTCCTGAGCTACTAATGACTTTGATCATTGTTGCAGTAGTGACCAAATCAGATACAACCACAAAAGTGACCATACCCTGCAGGATTATAGAAGTACCCAATCAAAAATATGTCACAAATAAACCTAAACTTACCTATAAATATTTTACTTCATGATGTTGTGGTTGTTATTATTCTGGATACAAAGTTTAAATACTCAATAATATGATGGAACACCGACCACTCTAATGCATAAGCCAGGGATACTAAAAGCAATATGGGAAAAAACTTTATTAATATGTTTTTTCCACATGACTAATGAAACAGCCACAGCAACAGGTGCCCACTGGCACGAAAGGAAATACTGACAGCTATAAATCTTCCAAAAACACATGAATTATCATTGAAAGAAGTTTTAAATGTAAATATTTTTGGGATTTTCATTGATTTTGTTTTCAGTCATTTGCATGTCACGCTCTCAAATTACAAATATTTACTTTAAATATACCCTTTTCGTTTTTATGAGCATATTCCACAAACATCTTGTCTTTTTCACATACTGTTTCACTGATTAGAGTGTTGCTTCAAAATCACAAATCTGTAAATAGGGAGAGGGGACAGTTGGTTATATTTCAAGTCCTGAAGGTTGTCACTGTGTGCAATCTGGAGATGTATTGTGCTGCCTTCTTCAGTGTGTCTGGACCCTCTGAAATACATACAGTGCTGGGCTGCACTTCAGAAAGCTACTTCCAGGGTACTGGTGAGCTACCAGTAGTTCCCGAGCTACCATTTGGCCTTAATAAAGGAGTGGTCCCCAAAACGTGCTGGCTGGCTGTACCTGTTGAGAATTTATGGATTAAATTAGTTACTCTTACAAAGAAGAATAAAGATTAAACAATTTGAATTAATGGGGTTTGTCTGGATATATGAACTTTGACAAATCATTAATTTAACTTCTGTGGAACATTTATGTACAAGGAATAAAGAAAATACTACAAAAAGGAGCTTTGAGCTTAGCCACCTTCATCCATACAGTGCAGAGCAATCAATTATTTACATTCTTCAAAATTTATAATGTGGCTTTTCTCCTACTACTTTCTTCAAAGTACCCCTTTAGCTAACCTCAAGTTTCACTTGCACCAAGAAGTCAGTTTTGGCATAGCTTTGTTTACTGACCAAGTGAGTGATTTCCTTAGCACATGACAAAGATTTGGCAGTTCTAGGCACAGGATAAATCCAGTTAACATTGTGTCGAATTATGTGGAATTTTGTGAAGTGATCCGATTGACCTCTTTTTGGGATTTGTTGCAGGTCATCTTTGTTGACAGGTCTTTTATTTTGTTTGTTCTATTCGCCAGATGCTCTTACTGAAAGGCAGGTTTGCTTTTGCGTCTTGAATGGAGACCGGCCAGAAATTGATGAAACATGGCCACTCGAAGTTGTTGGATTGATGCAGCGATGCTGGGATGGAAATCCAGACAAAAGGCCTACTTTTGCCGGTAAGCACGCATGTATTGTAGTTGCAATTGGATAGTGCTTTGTGTGTCTGAGATGCCAAAAAGGCTTTTGTTGACTGTAGCAAGCTACTCTGTAGATCTTAATAGGTTAAAAGTATGTGTCTGTAATATGGCTGAAGCATGTAACACTGTGGGGTAAATGTCTGTAGTGGAGCAAAGGCGATGATTAATAAAATTCTCAAGCTTATGTGGCATTGTTTTTCTACTTGGAAAGATATGGGTTGTAAGTATGACCAGCGTGGGAAGCGTTTTGGTGTAGTGTGTCCTTAGTAGTGGCTTGCTATGACAGTGTCTGCGAAAATACAGCCGCAAATATGATATGTTGTAAAAGGGAGTGAGACACAGCTACTCTTGTGATTATGCCTCCAACCCTTGTATGCAATATTTGTTGCTTGTTCTTGGACTCTTGAACCATCTGCTGGGGATCTCAACCTTGTGGGGCAGACTGGTTCTGGCTCTTTACATGTGCAATCCCATTTCATCTGTTGGAGATGATCCAGGTCTTTTTTGCTTTCCTGAATTTCAGGTGTTCTTTGATATTTCTTGACTTTTAAGTTTTACTTGTGCAAAGGATGGCCCTGTACCACAGGTGACCCTTTGGCAACAGAGTGCATTAATGGAGGAGCCATTTGGTATGGGTAAATGTTGGTGCTCTCAAAGGGTTGATGTAGTTACAAAGGTCTACATGTGGTGTTTGACTTGCTGCTGCATTTTGGATTCTTTGTAGACTTGCAAGTGACAGTCTCATGGCATGCTGTCACTGAAAACTGTTGCAAACCTCAAAGTTTTCACTTACAAATCATTATCAGGTGTGTAAATCTGATTAGTTACATGGAAGTAAACCATGACTAGAATAACACCCTAAATGCATTAGGCTGACAAAAATCCTTGGACTGGAAATGTCCGTAATGGCACAGAGGGAGGTGGTCACTCTAGAGTAGGGAAAAAAGGGACCTAATGTGAAGTCAGCGTGGTTTAAACAAAACAGAACTTGGGTGATAGTAGTCTGTAGCTTCTGTGGAATACCTTGATGTCGGAAGATGCTTTTTTCCTTGGCGAGATGTAGGGTTGGGGCGAAGGGGTATAGGCTGTAGTCCATGATCATGCCAAGGCTGGAGTCCAGGATCATGTCTAGACTTTTTGTTTGATATAAACTTCAGTGTAGCAGTCCTCACTTGGTTGTTTGGTACTGAAATATGGTATTTTCTCTAAGTTTAGAAAAAATATGTCAAATAGTGCTACATGTAAAGCTAAGTAGATCTTCCTATGGAGGAATATTAAAGGCAGTTACTGGAGTCCATTCCTTTAATGAATAGACATGTTTTATGCAGCTTTGAATTTGTTTTAGTGAGGTGTGATATTCTCTGTCAGTGTAAAGTACTATGCTATGGAAGAGTCTAACAGTTATGTATGTGTTTGAATTTAGTTTTTTTGTAATGCTTAGTAATTATCCTTCTTCGCAGAATGTGATCAGATCTTTCGGCCATTTTATTCTTCGCGCCTAGAAATGGATGTGGAGAAGGATGTGGAAAAATTGAAAGTGAGTACGAAGGAGTATTTCAATTTCTTGAAATTAAAATTAATTTCCGTAAACTTGCAGAAGTTTTTATTTTTTGTGATAGAGAGATAACATTTCCTGAAATAATTAATGTTTTCCTGAACCCATTGGTGGAGCTTTGATATGGGAACAACTTCTTATCTTTGCTATGACTAGCCGTATATTTTGATTAGTCATTGCTCTAGGGTGGGGTCAATCCAATAATAATTTGCCTTTAGGTTGAGCCCTTTACTTACTGTCATTGCTTTGCTCTACAGCTTTGTTATGATGGTCTCTTCTACTCCTTTTGTTTTTCCTTGGGCCTGCCTCACAAAGATTCACACGTAAGGTTTGCATATATTTCTGAAATTCTTTAAGAAATTCTGAACTCCAGGAGTACCTCCGGGAAGCTTCATTAGTCGTAGACTCCGAGAAACATTCTCATAGATGAATATTTACGCTCATGAAAATGTATCAAATCTATATGTTCGATGGCATCTGTCGCTGTAGATACGCATGTTCTGCAATAGCTCGCCATCTGGTGTTGGGCCGGAGTGTTACAAGTTGTTTTTCTTCGAAGAAGTCTTTCGAGTCACGGGACCGAGTGACTCCTCCTTTTGTCTCCATTGCGCATGGGCGTCGACTCCATCTTCGATTGTTTTTTTTCCGCCATCGGGTTCGGACGTGTTCCTGTCGCTCCGAGTTTCGGAACAGAAAAAATAGTTAATTTCGGAAGATTTTCGTCGGTATTGTTGCGTTCGGGATCGGCGTACTTAGATTCAACACCGCATCGAAGATCGAAGAGCTCCGGTGCCCTTCGGGGTAGTTTTTCGATCCTCCGTCGGGGCCTGGTCGGCCCGACCGCGTGCTGAGGAACGCCGATGGAACGGACCCCGTTCCGTTTCTGCCCCAAATGCCACAATAAATACCCCTACACAGACCAACACTTGGTCTGCAACCTGTGCCTGTCACCTGAGCACAGCGAAGACACCTGCGAGGCCTGTCGTGCGTTCCGGTCCCGAAAAACACTCCGAGACCGTCGAGCCAGAAGACTTCAAATGGCGTCCGCACCGACAGCCCGACGGGAGTTCGAGGAACAGGAAGAGGAAGGTACCTTCTCGATCCAAGACTCAGACTCCGAAGGATTCGACGATACACAAACCGTGAGTAAGACGTCGAAAACCACACAAAGAAACATTTACAAGGCCCAGGGGACGCCACTGCCACCAGGCCATGGCTCAACCCATAAAATCGGTGACCGACCGTCGGCACCGAAAAAGGCCCAAACAGTGCCGAGATCGTCCGACTCCGGTCGAGACACCGGCACGCAGCCTTCTCGGGACCGAGAAAGTGCTGGAGACAAGCCTCGACACCGAGATGCCGGTGTGGACACGGCTCGACGCCGAGACAGCGGCACCGAAACAGATCGACGCCGAGAGGTTTCGGCCCCGAAAAGGAAAAAAGTCACCTCGGAGCCGAAAAAACACGCAGACAAAGTTTCGATGCCGAAACAAACTGCAAGCGACCCAGCTTCAGGCTCTTATACAGAAGAGCACTCGCTAACCTCCCAAATGCAGAAGCATAGGTTTGAGGAAGAGCTACAAGCAACTGATGCGGACCATACGCAAAAGCGTATCTTCATTCAGCAGGGGACAGGAAAAATAAGCACCCTTCCCCCCATTAGGAGAAAGAGAAGGTTGGAGTTCCAGACGGAACAAGCACCACAACCAAAAGTGGTGAAAAGAGTTACACCACCACCCTCTCCTCCGCCCGTGATTAACGTTTCACCAGCACAAACGCCATCACACTCCCCAGCTCACACCACCATGAGCCAGGGTGACCAAGACCAGGACGCATGGGACCTATACGACGCCCCAGTGTCAGATAACAGCCCAGAGGCATACCCTACAAAACCATCTCCACCAGAAGACAGCACCGCGTACTCTCAGGTGGTGGCTAGAGCAGCACAATTTCACAACGTAAGCCTCCACTCAGAACAGGTCGAGGATGATTTCTTGTTCAACACACTCTCCTCCACCCACAGCTCCTACCAAAGCCTGCCTATGCTCCCTGGTATGCTCCGGCACGCAAAAGACATATTTAAGGACCCGGTCAAAAGTAGGGCAATCACACCAAGGGTGGAAAAAAAGTATAAGCCGCCTCCTACGGACCCGGCTTTCATCACAACACAGCTGCCACCAGACTCTGTTGTTGTAGGAGCAGCTAGGAAAAGGGCCAACTCTCACACATCTGGAGATGCACCACCCCCAGATAAAGAAAGCCGCAAGTTTGATGCAGCTGGTAAGAGAGTCGCAGCACAAGCTGCAAACCAGTGGCGCATCGCGAACTCCCAGGCACTACTTGCGCGCTATGACAGAGCCCACTGGGACGAGATGCAACATCTCATTGAACATCTGCCCAAAGACTTCCAAAATAGGGCAAAACAAGTGGTTGAGGAGGGACAGGCCATCTCCAACAACCAGATCCGCTCCTCCATGGACTCTGCAGATACAGCTGCACGGACAATTAATACATCTGTAACTATCAGAAGGCATGCATGGCTCCGAACGTCTGGATTTAAACCAGAGATTCAACAAGCAGTTCTCAATATGCCTTTTAATGAAAAAGAACTGTTCGGTCCAGAAGTGGACACAGCGATTGAGAAACTCAAAAAAGATACGGACACTGCCAAAGCCATGGGCGCACTCTACTCCCCGCAGAGCAGAGGGAATTACAGCTCATTCCGTAAAACGCCCTTTCGAGGGGGGTTTCGGGGTCAAAGCACACAAGCCAGCACCTCACAAGCCACACCGTCCAGTTACCAAGGACAGTATAGAGGAGGTTTTCGGGGACAATATAGAGGAGGGCAATTCCCTAGAAATAGAGGAAGATTCCAAAGCCCCAAATCCCCTACTACTAAACAGTGACTCACATGTCACTCACCCCCTCCACACAACACCAGTGGGGGGACGAATAGGTCATTATTACAGAGCATGGGAGAAAATCACTACAGACACTTGGGTTCTAGCAATTATCCAACATGGTTACTGCATAGAATTTCTACAGTTCCCTCCAAACATACCACCAAAAGCACAAAATTTAACAACACACCATTCCAATCTCCTAGAGATAGAAGTGCAGGCACTATTGCAAAAGAATGCAATCGAATTAGTGCCAAACACACAAATAAACACAGGAGTTTACTCACTGTACTTTCTGATACCAAAGAAGGACAAAACACTGAGACCAATCCTAGACCTCAGAGTAGTCAACACTTTCATCAAATCAGACCACTTCCACATGGTCACACTACAAGAAGTATTGCCATTGCTAAAGCTGCACGACTACATGGCAACTTTAGACCTCAAGGATGCTTATTTCCATATACCAATACACCCATCGCACAGGAAATACCTAAGGTTTGTATTCAAAGGAATACATTACCAATTCAAGGTACTGCCTTTCGGATTAACAACCGCACCAAGAGTCTTTACCAAATGTCTAGCGGTAGTCGCTGCACACATCAGAAGGCAGCAAATACATGTGTTCCCATATCTAGACGACTGGCTAATCAAGGCCCATTCGTTAATAGAGTGCTCAAATCACACAAATCATATCATACAAACCCTCTTCAAACTAGGGTTCACCGTCAATTTCACAAAATCCAAAATTCTGCCACGCAAGGTACAACAATACCTGGGAGCCATAATAGACACATCAAAAGGAGTAGCCACTCCAAGTCCACAAAGAATTCAAAATTTCAACACCATCATACAACGCATGTATCCAACACAAAAGATACAAGCAAAGATGGTATTACAACTCCTAGGCATGATGTCATCATGCATAGCCATTGTCCCAAACGCAAGACTGCACATGAGGCCCTTACAACAATGCCTAGCATCACAGTGGTCTCAAGCACAGGGTCACCTTCTAGATCTGGTGTTAATAGACCGCCAAACTTACCTCTCGCTTCTGTGGTGGAACAACATAAATTTAAACAAGGGGCGGCCTTTCCAAGACCCAGTGCCACAATACGTAATAACAACAGATGCTTCCATGACAGGGTGGGGAGCACACCTCGATCAACACAGCATACAAGGACAATGGAACGTACATCAAACAAAACTGCATATCAATCACCTAGAACTTCTTGCAGTTTTTCAAGCACTAAAAGCTTTCCAACCAATAATAGTTCACAAATACATTCTCGTCAAAACAGACAACATGACAACAATGTATTATCTAAACAAGCAGGGAGGGACGCACTCCACGCAGTTAAGCCTGTTAGCACAAAAAATTTGGCATTGGGCAATTCACAACCAAATTCGCCTAATTGCACAGTTTATACCAGGGATACAAAATCAACTCGCAGACAATCTCTCTCGAGATCACCAACAGGTCCACGAATGGGAAATTCACCCCCAAATACTGAACACTTATTTCAAACTCTGGGGAACACCTCAGATAGACTTGTTTGCGACAAGGGAGAACGCAAAATGCCAAAACTTCGCATCCAGATACCCACACAAACAATCCCAAGGCAATGCCCTATGGATGAACTGGTCAGGGATATTTGCTTACGCTTTTCCTCCTCTCCCTCTCCTTCCTTACCTGGTAAACAAACTCAGTCAAAGCAAACTCAAACTCATATTGATAGCACCAACTTGGGCAAGGCAACCCTGGTACACAACGCTGCTAGACCTATCAGTGGTACCCTGCATCAAATTGCCCAACAGGCCAGATCTGTTGACACAGCACAACCAAAACATCAGACACCCAGATCCAGCATCGCTGAATCTAGCAATCTGGCTCCTGAAATCCTAGAATTCGGGCACTTACAACTTACCCAAGAATGTATGGAAGTCATAAAACAAGCAAGAAGGCCATCCACCAGGCACTGCTATGCAAGTAAATGGAAGAGGTTTGTTTGCTACTGCCATATTAATCAAATACAACCATTACACACAACTCCAGAACATGTAGTGGGTTACTTGCTTCACTTACAAAAATCTAACCTAGCTTTCTCTTCCATTAAGATTCACCTTGCAGCAATATCTGCATACCTGCAGACTACCTATTCAACTTCCCTATATAAAATACCAGTCATTAAAGCATTCATGGAGGGCCTTAGGAGAATTATACCACCAAGAACACTACCTGTTCCTTCATGGAACCTAAATGTTGTCCTAACTAGACTTATGGGTCCACCTTTTGAACCCATGCACTCCTGCGACATACAGTTCCTAACCTGGAAGGTGGCATTTCTCATCGCCATTACTTCCCTGAGAAGAGTAAGCGAGATTCAGGCGTTTACTATACAGGAACCTTTTATACAACTACACAAAAATAAAGTCGTCCTAAGGACCAATCCTAAATTTTTGCCAAAGGTTATTTCACCGTTCCATCTAAATCAAACAGTGGAACTTCCGGTGTTCTTTCCACAGCCAGATACCGTAGCTGAAAGGGCACTACATACATTAGATGTCAAAAGAGCATTAATGTATTACATTGACAGAACAAAGAACATCAGAAAGACTAAACAACTCTTTATTGCATTTCAAAAACCTCATGCAGGAAACCCAATTTCAAAACAAGGTATAGCCAGATGGATAGTTAAATGCATCCAAATCTGCTACCTTAAAGCTAAACGACAGCTGCCCATTACACCAAGGGCACACTCAACCAGAAAGAAAGGTGCTACCATGGCCTTTCTAGGAAACATCCCAATGCAAGAAATATGTAAGGCAGCCACATGGTCTACGCCTCACACATTCACCAAGCACTACTGTGTAGACGTGTTATCCGCACAACAAGCCACAGTAGGTCAAGCTGTATTAAGGACATTATTTCAGACTACTTCCACTCCTACAGGCTGATCCACCGCTTTTGGGGAAATAACTGCTTACTAGTCTATTGCAGAACATGCGTATCTACAGCGACAGATGCCATCGAACTGAAAATGTCACTTACCCAGTGTACATCTGTTCGTGGCATCAGTCGCAGTAGATTCGCATGTGCCCACCCGCCTCCCCGGGAGCCTGTAGCAGTTTGGAAGTTACCTTCAATTATTTATATATGTATCATCTCAACCTTAAATAAGTGCATACTTAGTCACTCCATTGCATGGGCACTATTACTACAATTCAACTCCTACCTCACCCTCTGCGGGGAAAAACAATCGAAGATGGAGTCGACGCCCATGCGCAATGGAGACAAAAGGAGGAGTCACTCGGTCCCGTGACTCGAAAGACTTCTTCGAAGAAAAACAACTTGTAACACTCCGGCCCAACACCAGATGGCGAGCTATTGCAGAACATGCGAATCTACTGCGACTGATGCCACGAACAGATGTACACTGGGTAAGTGACATTTTCATTTTGAACTTTATAATCAGGAGTAGTCATTTTTAGATTATTGCTTCCATAAACTGATTGGGAAAGTAACATGTACTCTCCTTCCTTTTTATGGTCGAGCGCAAAGTTCTCTGTCCCTTTCTGTGGGCTTTTAACCACACCCAGATCATGCCCATCAGTTTGGTTGGTTCGTGGGATTTCCTTTTAAAACTCACTTGATTTAATTAGCAAAAGGCATGTATACATATGCATTTTCCGGTGTTAACCCGCCTCGAGCACACCGGCCTACTACTGCAAACATACGAGGCTCCATGTTTTCAGTATGGTTTCTGGACTACTTTTTCTCTTTAATTCGTAGGCAGTGCGATCTCGCTGGGCAGTAGTTGAGCGCTTCGCGTGACATTGACCCTGTTACATGGATATTTGCAATTTTGATGGTTACATGGATAATTGCACTTTTGACGATACGTTTCACTCATCGCTTATGGGAAACTGTTTTACTTTTCATTTTCAGTTTATGTGGCAAGAAAAGTCCAGTTAGTTATGTGAAACTGTTTTACTTTTACTTATCAGTTTATGTGGCAGGAAAAGTCTGGTTAGGAGTTTACAATGGTAATAGCTTTAACTCGAACAAATGCAAGACCCATTACATTGCAAATGCTTGTTTTAACTTGTATTTCTTGTCGTCTTGAAAGTCAGAAAACCAGAAATATGCCTTAGCCTAATAAAGGCATTATATTTAGGCTTGGGTGTAACTCATCTAATTTACTTATCAGAAATTATGTGAACACCCCAAAAATGAGACATTACTTATTATGTGAAACACAGTTCCACACCTCACACACAAAATTGACACAAGGATACATTTTCTGCTTACAATAAGCATGAAAGTGGTGTGAAGTGGCACATGATAGAGGTCATTTTGATAAGGGTTGACACTCCTGACTCTAGCCTGCTCCTCCCTGCCTGTTCCCTAATGTTTCCCTGCCCATCACAGTCAAGATTGACCCTTTTCCTACTCACCTTTCATACTTTAACTTTTTGCACCTGCAATTTTATATTTCATTTATTTTCTCCCTGTTTTTATTTTTTTTAAATTTCAACCCCCCCTTACCCCCCTCCCAATCTTCTAACCTCTCCATCCAACCATGACATAAGCAGGCAGTGGCCAGGGACATCAGTTCCCAAGGGTGCAGGCATAAACCTGCATAATATCTTTTTGATGGAGGAGGAAGCTGTGTTTTTTTTTTTTTTTTTTTTGAGCTTCAACTCCCCTTCATGTTGGAGGCAGGACCAGCGTGGGCTACTGCCCTGCAGAGTGGAGCCAGGGCTATGGCAAGCACAGCCCTGTGTGCACCACCACTCTGGGTTCTCCCACATCCAGCCACAGACCATGCACCACTGGACTGACATCCTGGACCAGGAGCAGGACCTGCTTGTCATAAAGATGGCAGTGCTGACAGCGACTGTTTTGAATATTTTACTGTTATATTGTCATATGTTATATTGGGGATTATATTGCGATAAGTTAAATTGGGTTGTGTATATATACATGGTGGTTGTCAGTAGGAAGTAATAGTTAGGACCCAGTCTCCATAGGAAGAGTTTTTTTTTATTTGCTTATAAATTTGACGCTGTTTAACAAATCTTCCCGAAATTTACAAAACTAGTTTGCCGGTCAATTCAGCTGCTGTCTGGAAAGTTTCTGGGGATCCGTCAATTGGAGGCTGAGTAAAAGGGGGGTCTCAAAACGCATTTTCCTCTTGCAGTTTCCCATAGGGATCTTAGACACAACTACAGCCTGAACCTCTGAATGGAATTACACCAGATCTGGCTGAAAGCTAGATCTTGCTTCAAAAATTGTGTTTTTTGTAATTTGGTGTCAATCCGTTGTGTAGTTTTGGGGTTATTAAAGTAAAATGATTGAGACGGGGATCCACGCGCCAACAGCAGTACGTCTGTGAGGGACCTCTGAAAGGGTAAGAAATTGCCCAAAATATATATTTTTAGGACACATGAGGTTCTGTGGATTTTCCGCGGTGCTCAGCGCGGCCCCCCATGTAAATCCACGACACATCCACACCCATAGACCCATTCTCACACTCGCTCACACACCCACTCACAGACCCATAGAACCACTACCACACCCATTCAACTACTCACACGCCCATACAGCCACTCACACACACACTCATAGACCCATAAAAACACTTGCATATCCACTCACAGAGCCTCTGACACACACCAACTCATAGACACACACCTACTTACACACACCTATAAACCACTCACAGAATCAAAGCATGGTGATGCCTGCAGTGCCTGGCCACAGGCCAGGTCCTGCGGCCAACCCACTCTGAACACAGTGGCAGTTGGATTTACGTATGGTAATTATTACGTTACTTTAAAAAACCCTAGAAATTCATTGGAAAAAAACAAAGGTTACAAGGATTTTATAGGTAGGAAATAGAATTTTAAAAATCTTGGAAATTCACTAAAAAAGCAAAACGTCATAGTGACCTTATACTTAAGTTCAGATTTTACACATACAAAGTCATAGAAATTCAACAGTTGTAGTTATACTTATCTCAAGAAACTATAACTCGTGCCCTAAGCAAACTATGAACCCTATAGCAAACACACATTGTTATGTGTGTTTCACTGGCTCCAAATGTCCTCCTGGTGATAACTAGGGGAGTATCGGCCCATCTTCTATCTGTGCGTTGTTGTAGTTTGGCACCTCGATAGTGTGGTCTGTGGTTTGCAACCTGTTCTAAAGTGAGTTATGGAAAAAGATATAGGGGTTGGGAGATTCACCCTATACTTCACTGTGTCCAAAAGAATAAACCACTATTTAAAGATTTACTGGTGTTTGTTTTTATTTGAATTATTGATCCTTAATCACAGTAGCCTATTGTTCAGCTCTCTTGGTGTACTTTTGCTGTAGTCATTTTGGAAATATGCTTTCAGAGCCTTTTTACCAGAGGCACTCTCCCCACATAAAACAGCACCTCGCACATGTACATACGGAGCCAGACATACTATTTCACAAACGCGCATCAGCTTGCTACTGTACTGTAGTCAGTCTGTCCAAAGGGCAGAGACGTGCACTGCACAGAGGAGGTCTATGGGGGCTCCTTCAGCATAACACGTGTCACGTAAGGCCAAAATTCACTTGTAGGGTTTTCTTTACATGCTATTTCTGATCTTCATTGTTACTGAACTTACTCATTCTATTGCCTGCAGAAGAAGGAATGGCTAAGTGCTGGTATTCAGCGTGTGACCATGAGGCTCAGACATAGATCCCTGCAAAGATTAATAGGCACACAGAGCCACCTAGCCCCCTCTACAGCTAAGTGTCTCTGGGTCTAGAGGGGGAGGTCTGCTGGTACACAGTGAGTGCTCTTGTGTGGGATCAGCACACCCCCTTTCCGTCCTGTGATTGGTACAGTTACTGCCGTGTTCCAAAGAGAAACTCATCACTTAAATGAGTGCAGCTCCTCCCGCACATGCGAGACGAAATCCGAGCTCCGTTCCTTACCCTGCTGTTTGCGTCGGGATCCTCCACAATTCCTGTGTTGCTTCCAGGCATACTGCCATTCTGAACTCCTCCACGATTCCAAACAATTTTGAAAATACCAATAGATGCTGCAACTGCACAATGTTGATGACGGAAGCACAAGACTGCCAGGCCTGGAGGAAGAGACGGAGACCGCACCACCAGCAGACAGCACTCAAGTCAACCACAGACATGACACCGCGAACTGTAGTGCACTCTTTACTTTAATAATACAAAGTCACAGAGAACTTGTTGAGGCTGATGACAGTAGCAACATCATGTTACTTATCAGCCTGAGCCTCTGTGGCCTGCTCTCTCCTCACCTTGTGTTCCTGCAGCTCTGGTGCCTGAGGTCCATGGGGTAGTTAAGAGCTGGGTGGTGCTCATGTGCTGGTGCAGGCAGTCACTGTGCTCGGAAGGCACAGTCCAGAGCTGGTGGTGGCACAGTCTCCTCTGCTTTGCGGGTACACTGCCGTCTCCTTGGTTTAAAAGTACCTTGCAGTCTCCTCAGTTCACTTCCTCTGCACTGGAAGCTTATTTTCTCTTTCACTTCCTGCATGACGTGTGAGTGATTGACGAGAGAGGTGGAACCAACACAAGGAAAATGAGAGGAGACAAGCTCGGGTATTCTACAGTCAGTGCACAAACAGCCAGGGTGGACGCTTGACAAGCCTGCGGCACCTTCAAGATTTGACACTACTTTGCATCATTAGTGGTCAGTCACTGAGAATCCCCAAGTAGTGCAGGCCAGGGTTTCCATCATCTTCTCAGACCATATGCTGCTTAAAAAAATCGCAACACAATCAAATATATTTTACTGCCACATGCACACTAACGCGTGTGCCTCAGGAAATCTGTCTGCCTGACGTCCATGACAATGAGCTCCGAGAGTAACATCAGGCAGACAGGTAGGCAATTTAATTTTAAAAGAATGCCATGTGGGTATGATAGTTGCTTTTTACAATTACCATCAACATGGCTAGTCAACATTAGGCACCGCCCGTGGGGGTTGGACAACAGTCAAAGGCGGGGGGGATGGAAGGAGTAGTCCCCCCGCCACTTTCTTTTCGTTCTTATATGTCCCTGTTGTTTGATTGGATTGCTGCCATCTGGTGGTGGGGCAGATGTGGGGATAACCCCTTCAAGTCTTAAGACTGCTGGGGCCATTATAGGTTGGGGGCACTGCTATGTCTGGGCATTCCTCTCCACCTCTCCTTTTTGATGTGTGAACCAGAAAGATTTCCTTGCTGAATGTGATGGGCAAGGCTTTCGTGTCTTCTGGATTCCAGAGGTAGTGTGAAGGGTGTGAACATCTTGTCCTCTTCTAAGTGGTTAATTGCTTAAACTGAGGTGGTTGATAGGGTTCACACATTTATAATAAAAGTAAATGAAATGATACTGAATAGAAATGATGGCACTTTATCTATACTATTCTGGAATTATACGTCTTAGTTCGAGGATGGAACTGCAGGTCAGGGGGGATTGACATGGAGATTCTTTGCTAAAGGGAAGGATTGTAGAATTAGAAATTGATAATATTTGTGAGTCAAGGTAAACATGGTGTGCAAGCAGAGTGCAGAGCGTAAGCATGCATACCATAAGCTATTGGCTAATCTGCTACTTGCACAAACCCTGAATGATCATGAAACAATTAAAAAAAAAAAAAATTGCCGTGCTGCTCATGTTTACTTGCAACCAATTAGGATTTGCCACTCGAGCCACTAGTTTGCATTATTTTAAATAAATCACCTCTTTCCGGTCCATAGGAGTAACCCAGTTTGAGTCTTTTTCTGATACAAGTAGATAGACATTGTTCCTTTTCCTGGCCTTGTACATTTTATTTCTTCCTCAAAGAGACAGACATATAAACAAGAAAATAAAAGGAAATTGAGCCTTAACCTAGTTGAGGTAAACTGACAAATTTGAGAAGCACTGAGAGATGATGCAGTACCACTCCCAGTGGCATATGGAGATGGGGTTTCCAGCAAGGGAAGCTCTAGGCTGCAGAGGTGATGAATGGCACCAGGTATTTTCAGATCCAGAGCATAAGTAGTGAGAAAGGTCAAAATGAAGAAGTTTATGAACCAAGCATGAAAGTTAGTATTATGCCCAGCCATCAACAGGGAGCCAGCACAGGTAAAAGAGAATAGGGGTGATATGTTTGAGAATGAAAGGCTCCTCATTGTTGTAAATTTAGTGTTGATTGCTGAATCATGCAAGAGCTCGGGACGTAACCAACCAGTTTCTGTAAAGCTCTCTAAAAGAAGAAGCTATTCTGGATTTTACAGATGCACACTGGATGAGGACTAAGGGGCCCAAGAAAAAGAGTAACATCATTTTCTGATAGAGAGTTCTCTCCACAGATTCTTCAGCTTTTTAATATTTTTAAGGCATCAGACTGGATCTGGAAACTTGTCAGCAGTATCTCTTTGCATCAGTAGGTGGCGCTGTGTAGTTCTGCACTTGTGCTGTTCCACTTTGAAAATGACGTGCAAGGCCTTTAAAGGTGCCACTCCTGCACTGGACGGAATTTCCTTTCTTCCCATGACACCAGACATGGATCCAGAGTTCTCCCCTTTGTCTCTGAGACATTTACCTCAAAAAATTGGTTGGACTATAAAATGCCATTTGGGCATAGCATCCCCAAATGAAGGCTTCAGTTCCTGTAAGGATTGTCTCAATCAAATCTCTGTGACAGGTCCCCATCATGTGTGCCTGGGGTCGAGGCACAACTCTAAAGCCTTCTCCAGTTGCTCATTGATGATCCGGAAGGCAGTCCGGGACCATGAGGCACAAGTCTGTACTGCCAAACATAGACTTCTGTGAGGAGACCAGTCTAAGAGCACAGGTGCAGCCCCAGTCCCGTATTCACTCTAGAAGCCGACTGAGTCGTCCCAGAGGCTGGTCTTCATTGAGATCTAAATCATCCGGAAAGTCCAAAATGAAGCATAAAAAATTCAAAGCAGTACTTGACTCCTTGCCATTTGCATTGGCCTCAAAAGGTGCAGCTGCGGCACCATGGCTTTTTATCTCGCTTCTGGAATTCGCCATCTTCGAAGCCGATCCCAAAACTGTTTCTGGCGCAACTTGAATTGCTGCGGTTGCCCACCACTGTCAAACAGATCGAAGAGTTCTGTAGGCCATGTTCTGACTCTGTGGGTCTTTGCCAACTCCCTTTGGTGTGGGGGTTCGGGCCCCGAGGATCCGAGCGGTCCTCTCGCTGGAGTACCACTAGAAGGTTTGCCCTCTGCACCAGTGGGAACCTCTGAACCAATCACAAAGTATTTATGGCTCCAATTCCAACCCTGCTGCAGTCCACATCAGTTCCCAGGACTTTGAGGCCAATTCCAAATCCATCGAATCAAGACGATACTGATTATACACTGACTCTGAGTCGCTGCCAGTCTGACCTGGACCGAAGTCATGTCTGCCTGGTGCCGAGGCATCATTTCCACCACTTGATTTGCCCTGCTACATTGGCGAACACACACTTTAAACTCCATTTTCCTCACTGACTCGGACAACTTCTGAGCCCCTTCTACCACTTAATGAGGCACTGACAGATACCTTGTTAGGCTCCTGGGCCAAACCTTGCTCTGTTACCCAGTCAGAAGATAAATAGTGAAAAGTCATCTCCATTTCCTGGGCGATCCTGTATTGAAGTGTAGCAGAACCCTTCCCCTGAACTTTTAATGGTACAGCCATCCACCAGCAGAATTAACCCAAACACATTACTGCTACTCCCTCTGATAGAGAATCCAAGTGAGACAAGATGTTTTGGAAGCAAATCTTTTCTTCCACCAGCCGGGCTTTTCGTTCTGTAAACGCCAGCTGTCTCCTGGGACGCTATTCCCACATCCTTTGGGACTCTCTGGCTCAAGTCCTCCCAGGTGTTACTGAAGATCTCCAACCTGAACTTGCCCAGGCCATTCAGGAGGTCGCAAAATGCAACCACATTCACAATCCTTTGTGTGTGCAGGTGGCGTCCAGTCGACCCTCATGGACATGCTATTCGATGGGACCCTCCTGATTATAGATAATGCAGTCTCCAAGGCTGCTCCCTACGTCTTTTTGCTCCACCTCACTAACAGAACCAGACCTACCACTCCTTTAGCTGCTTTGGCAGAGGTTCCCCATGCCACCAGCAATCCAACCCCAGCACGACACCCAGCATTTTTGGACCATGGTTCCCACCACCTCTGTTGTCAAGGGCAATGAGCCACCCAGTCCCTGCAGCCCCACCTGCCATACCTCTTTATGGTGTCCTTAGTGGACCATAGCCACCCAGTGGGAGGTAGAATCTGACAATTCTTGCCCAGTTGGCATGGCTTACATCAGACAGGTGGGTCCTGCAAATAATGCGGTAATGCCAAACGCTGCCCTTTCTTTCTGTACTGCCGCATCTTCCACCATCTTCCCAATGACAGACAAAGGGTCTTCGTTCTGTTTTGAGGCAGGGAGTGCAGGCCTTTTTGGCCAAATGGGTGTTGAAAGAGTGCCTCTTTCCCGCTATTTTCAGGTACCCAGGAAGGACAAAGGCCTTTGTCTTATTAGACCTTCCCCCCTCTCAACACCTTCCTCTGGAAGGAATAATTCAAAATGCTCACACTCGCCCAGGTTCTGCCTTAGACCCTGGAGGCTAGATGGTACTGTTGAACCTGAAGCATGGCTGTTTCCACACACCTGTCCTGCAGACCTATAGGCGCTACCTGTGGTTTGTGGTAGGGCAGCATTACAAGTTTGCTGTACTCCCCTTTGATCTCACCAGTGCTTCTTGAGTGTTCACAGAAATGATGGCGGTGGTGGAAGAACCCCCTAAGGAGATTAGGGGTGCTACTCTTGGCAACTAGATGTTGGTGGCAGGCTCTCCCCAGGCAGTTGTCAGCCACCTCCAGACTACGCTGCACCTCCTGTCATCTTTGGGGTTTACACCTGACTTCTTCTCAGAAGCCTTCTTCATTGGAGCCATTGGGGACACGGTTTCATTTTGTGCCTTCTCCTGGGGAAAAAGAATCCAAAACATTCAGGCTCTGATCTCAGTCTTTAAGCTTTTGTCCTGTTTTTCATTGAAGTTCACTCTGTTGAGACTGATTGCCTCCTGCAGCCTACTGGTTGAGCATGTCTGGTGGTGCATGGGGGCTCTGCTTTGGTACCTGAGGGCTCTGCTTTGGTACCTGAAGTATCGATGGAGCTAAGATTGAGGGGACCTTTCTGACCACATCCAGAGGAGACTGCAAAAGACCTGCATTGATGATTATTGAACTACAGTTGGATCAGAGGCAGACCAGTCTCCCTTCCCCAGAGCTGAAAGTGGTGACTGATGCATTGCTGCTGGGATGGGATGTCTATCTGGGAGAAGTGGAGATCAGAGGCCTCTGGTGTTTGGCAAAGCCCTGGCTCCATATCACCCTTCTGGAGCAAAGGACCATCCATCCCTTCCTACCTCCCTTCCATCAATCAAGGGGAGGCTGGTACATATGTTCCTGACAACCCCAACCCTTGTGCTTCTGGAAGTGGCTGTACATCAAGTAATGTTCTTATTAGTGAACCACCTGGCAGGATCGCTAAATGCTGGGGCAGACTAGCTCAGGCTTCAGCACCTAGTGGATCACTAATGCGGATTATACCCAGCAGTGCTGCGAGGTCTCTCTTCCACAAATGGGGAGAACCTTTACTCGATCTGTTCACTGCCGAAAACTTGTTATGTCAGCACTTCTGCGTGTGAAATTTCCGAGGCGTCTCTCACTCAAAGACACATTTTGCCTTGAGTAGAACTCGGGACTCCTTTATGCCTTCATGCAGATACCACTCCTGCCCAGAGTTATGAAGAAGATCAGGGCTGACCAGGCCCAGGTCATCCTAGTGGCCCAGAGTGGGCAGGGAGAGTATGGCATCGGAAACTCCTGGGTGTGAGTGTTTTTCCTCCGCTCAGGCTGCTCCTCCAGGAAGATCTGCTGTTGCAGCAGCATGGCAGGATTCTGCACCCAGTCCTTCGCAGTCTGCACCTTCATGCATGGGGATTGAGCGGTGACAGCTGAACACCTTAGACCTTCCTCCGGAGATTGTTGATATTATTTTGGTTGTCCGACTTCCCTCCACCAAAAACTGTAAACGCCTGTCGTCGAGACAAATTTGTGGCTTGATGCGGTACTCTACAGCTGCAGGTGAAGCTGTCCAAAGTTTTGTTGTTTGCTTTGTCTTTAGCAAGGCAATGCCTTGCTCTGGGCAGAGTTAAAGGGGACTTTTGTCTCTTTCTGCTTTTTTGAGATTGCCGTATTAGCCCTCTTTGTTTAAGTCTCTAGTTGTTATGTGATTTTTTTTTTTTTTTTAAAGGGTTACATTTGTTTTCTCTGCCTCCCCCCCTTTGTGGTGTTGTAGTGAGACCTTAACTTGGTCCTCAGTTTTCTGTTGTGCACTCCATTTAAGCCTCTTCACAGCTGTTCTTCACACTTAAAGTGTTCTTCAATGCCATAACATTGACGTGGCCTGTGAGTGAGCTTCAGGCTCTGTGTTCACCCACCATTCCCAGGAAAACTTCCTTCCCCAAAAAACTGGTTTTGCTGATGCAGGCTTCTTTTTTGTTGTTGTTGAAGGTTGTGACACCGTTCTTTGTGCGTCAAAAATCTTCTTGCTGACTTGCTATGATCAGCCTCATTTCTCTAAGGAGGAGAAGAGACTCCATTGCTTTGACCTCAAGAGAGCAATGAGCTTTTACATAGATTATACGAAAGAACACTGGGTGGACAGTCAGTGCTTTGTGGGATTCGCTTGAGCGAAAAAAGACATGGCTTTGCAGAAGAGACTTATCTCTCGCTGGATCAAGCTCTGCATTAAGCTCAAAAGCAACCTCTGGAAGGGGCTGTGTGCTCATTCTACCAGGGTCAAACCTGTTACCACTGCATCAGCACACAGTGTCCATGTCCTAGACATCTGCCGAGCGATTATGTGGTAGTCTATATGTCCATGAAGCACTATTGTCTGGACAGTCAGGTTCGCTGAGGAGGGTATTTTGCCTAAGTCCTGGAGGAATTTCTTGTTTGAATCCATTCACAGACCTACCTCCTAATAAGTGCGGTTTTCGAACCTATTCAAAGGTGAGAAATCTGGGCCTGGAAGGTTCTGTCAGAAGATCAAGTTTCTTGCCTTCAATAATTTCTGGTAGAGACTGTATCTAGCCACAGATTCCAACCCTTCCATCCTCTCTACTCTGCAAATTGAGCTTTTCACCCTAAAGATTCCATTAGATGCAGCTGCACATTTTTGGTGCAGAAATAGTCACAAAAGAAAGTGATGTCAGTGCAGGGGTGATTCTTATATGGGAACTGCAATGTCTCTTTCGGCGTGAGCGATGCAGACACTGAGCCAAAACTTGGAGTTTTAACTTATGTGCTTCAACAGCACCCTGCTATCTTTTTTTCCTTTTCACTAAGCATTTCCTCATTTTTGTACCATTTTACTAATGTTGCAGGCGCTCGTCCCTATTCCAAATGTCAATATAAATCTAAAGTTCTAATTATGAACGCTCTACTTGTTTCTGATATTTTTTTTGAATTTTAATGATTATGACTGATGCATGTTTCTAATGTTAAATTTGTACTCCATTGAGGAGAAGGAAAGTATTGTCATATAGCATTCTAGGCACACTCTAGGCACACTACTCTTATGCACTCTATGGAAGTGAATTCAAAATATGTCACCCAAAATTGAAGACAGATAAGAGTCTCTTCAGAATTGGTGTGTGCCATGAAGTGCTTTAAAAATAAAAATAGCTTAGTAGGCTTTCAGTCTGATACTACTTATGTCAAGCTGAAGCGCTAAAAAATTGTTGCGATAGACCCAACTGACAGCCGCAGACCAATTTGATGACCAATAAAGGACCAAATAATAGGACTGAAGTTAGTATTAAAATAAAGGACAATAAGAATGTAACGAGAAAGAAGCAGAGCAAGAACAAATAATCAATTGCAGCATTGGTATAATATGGAATTAGGTCTTCTGTCCTGGGAATAATGGAAATCTATTCAATGCTCCGTCATCAGTGTGCTCATTTTATGCTTATGGGCAATAAAATAGTACAACAAAACTGTGAATTCAATGCCTCTTTTAGTTTTACACTTCTTAATTTTGCTCCAGTTTTGTACTCTTTATATTTTAGGTATTTTGTGAGTTTTGCCCCAGGGGCAGCGAGTTGGGCACAGAATAATCTCCCACTTTTTCGAAGTACATATGGGCATCTCCTTTCGGAAATCGATCCGTTTGACCTTATTCATGATACAGTGCTTTCTGTCACAAGGCCTTTTAGAAAAATAAGTGGAAAAAATCAATATAGCACG
This sequence comes from Pleurodeles waltl, assembly GCF_031143425.1. Taxonomy (NCBI): domain Eukaryota; kingdom Metazoa; phylum Chordata; class Amphibia; order Caudata; family Salamandridae; genus Pleurodeles; species Pleurodeles waltl. The sequence continues at coordinate 753,454,615 of NC_090438.1, read as the reverse complement.
CAGTTAAATTGTAAAGAATTAACATTTGGATAGCATGTGAATAAACTTTATTAGTGTGTTTGCTTTCACTCCTATTTTATGCTCTCTCTTGCTCTCTCAGTTATACATCCTTTTTTCACACAGTACAGTTGCAGACATTTACGCAATTTCTGAAGGACTTCTAATGAAAACACTATTCTAGATCGCCATAATTAACATTTCCCACTTGACCAGTCTGCAGGGAATTTGAAATAAAAAGCCTGAGCAGGATGTGCTTGCTATGGGTCTACCAGATGTCAGGCAGATTTGTCATACATCATCGTAGTTATTAGCAAATAGAACAAATTCTATGTCCTATGAAATCTCAACACAATCATAACATACATCATCACTTCTTCTGACTTTATAATGTAAGTGTGTACATATTACACAGTAAGCGATACCTAACTTATACTTACGACTAAAATTGTCTCCATGTATCAAAAACAGTTTTTGATGATGTGTAACAAAACTGTCTGAGACTTTCCAAAAGTTTCACCCACTCCATTTAACTTGATCTTTAAAAATATTTTGCTGACACCCCTCCCGTAATGCACAAAAACCCTTTCTTCCAATACATTTGGAGGGATGAACTAAAGCAGCCCAGCTCACAATCCTATTTAAGATTGGTGGAACATTCTTCCACTATTATTTCTTAATACAAAAACACAGACACAGCTTGGTCTAGAATACAGCGAAAAAGATATAGAATTTTTGTATGGTTAAAATCGTGTTCTGACACCCAATTTCTGTCAGTCTGAATTAGATTTTTTTTTTAATGATTGTTTTAAAAAAATATATATGTATTTTGTTGTACATTCAGAACTCGATTTTCAGGCGACATAGTCATTTCATAGTGTGGCAAAAAGTATTTGGGGCAAAAGGGAACACGTTGGGTAGTCTTTGAAATATCAGAATTTTTTGATTTAAAAAATCTCGATTTTAAGATGGGGTGAGCCTACTGTGGAATGTTAAGGGCCGTGAGCAGTTGATAGTGGTGACATATGTATTGGGTGCCGGTTGTAGCATGCACCCAATGCCCGATGTTGTCAAGGGACAGGGTGCCTAAAGTATCATACAGATGTTTCTTTTTATTATATTTTCCATTTGTTTGCAATGTTAACAGTACTAGTCAGGACATTTAGCAGTAACTTGCTTACATGTTATCAATATTTACCCTTTAAGTGGTTCTTAAGTTGTGTGCAAGGCTCATGTCTCAAGTACTGTACAACTGTGTCTGTAGTAAGTTGGGGTCCCTTTCAGTAAAGTTACCTGGACATTCTCCTCCCACACTTTGGTTCAAGTTGCCCTGGCCAACACTGCACCGTGTTCATTGTTTCCTGAGCGATACTCTAATAGGAACAGATTACTGTGCAACCCTAAACTATATAGATGGACCTGCATATCACAACTCAACATCACATGCAAGCCCTGGTATGCCTTCTGCTCATGTTCCATAGGTTTTCAAGCATGTAATAGACTATGAATAATTGTAAACTAGATCAGATGGCGGTGGGTAGACCAAGGGTCATAAAGCACTTTACAACTGTGAGTGGAGCTGCTGAAGGGGGAGGTGGGTTAGTCATGTTTATCATTAAGGATCTATAAACTGGGGAGTTGCCTTTCCTGCCCTTCGCGTCCGTTGTACATTTTACTTCTAAGAGGTTGAACTCTGTGAGGTTTAACTAAAGGCGAGTTTATCCCAGCCTTTTCAGTCATATCACATGCTGTCTAGGAAGGGAATTAATTTGAGATCCCAAGGTTGTTTTTGGTCTAGGATTATGTCTAGTCCCAAATATCTAAAGCTATCCGACTTACTCCGCAATTTCAACTGCCAGTGTTTGGCCATGTGTTCCACTGGGACAACATTAGGATTGAATTGTCCCAAATGGCTGTTAGATCCACAGCTGTTCCATATTTATCTGAAATGTCCACCAATTTCTGTACTTTCAATTGAGGCTATTTGAGGAAGAGGACTTTGTTGAGACAGGCTGTGAAGGCCTGTTGTTACAGGTTAGTGGGCTTCCCAAAGCGTCCCAGCAAACTTGATAGTGTCTGCAACATGTGTGAAATAAGAATTTAATTCCTCGCACAAAAAGAGAAGGCTTTATCTATGTATTATTTAGCATTCTTCTGACAGATGCAGAATTACTCCAGCTGCTTAGGATCTAATTGCAATACTACTGGGGAATGGTCCAAATGCAGGGCCCACTACCTTTTTTAGGGGCGAGCACAAAGCGTTCCGTCCCTCTTCTAATCTCTCTTTAGGGGGATTTTAACCACACCTATGTTATGCCAGTCACTTTCATAGGTTCGTGGGCTTGCCTTTTAAAATCCGCTTGCTTTCATACTTGAAAGGCATGCCTATGTCTTGCCTTTTCCGGTGTTTAGCCCTCCTCGAGAGCACCGATAAACTACATGGCTCCATGTTTTCCATATGGTACTTTTTGTCTTTATTTCGTAGCACGATCGAGCTTGTTTTTTTCCCCTTCATTTAATGTGGCAAGAAAAGTCTGGTTAGGAGTTTACAACGCTAATAATTCTAACTCAACATAATGCAAGACCCGTTGCATTGTAAATGCATGTTTAGTTCTGTTGCTTGGAGAATGAAATAGTTCAAGTGTAATAAAGTGTAATGGGATCCTAAGTAAAGCATGTAAGCCTCGTTTGTGGCATGTCAGACCTACCACACATCACATATTTCTGTTACAGAAGCCTAGTTTGAAAAGGATATCCCTTCTGTGGGACCCAATGATTGGGAACCTCCAATGTAAAGCATCCTATCCATAATGATGTTGAAAGCTTCCCCACATCCCCCAAAAGATGATCGGTCCCTGAGAGGTGTATGTTCGAAGGTCAGCGTGAACCTGCAATGGGGTGGCATGAGTGTACACGCTAAGTAGCATTCATGGCTTCCACTCTATGTGCCTGTGACGAACACAGATCTCTCCAGCCCATCTGTATGCACTGCAGAGACCACAAGGTGAAGGTACCTGTGGAGGAGAATAGCTTCCCCTCAGTATCCCCTTTTGAGCCCAGAGTGATACACTTGAGTGAACCCATGTCTCGATAGGAACTTGCAGTTGGACCCTAATAGATATGTTCCTTGAAGCAGTATTATGTTTAGATAATAGCACCTAAGGAATTGCATAAGTGTCCCCTCTTAATCTAGTAGGTATGGTAATTTATTTTTCAGGATAGGACGTAGTGCTTAGTTTTGTCTCAAACCTCTCTGAAGGGTACCATTGGTCAGGGGAATAACGTACCTCAGACACTTCTGGGGTGGTGTGACCAAACTACATAACCAACTAAATGCCCATGGCCACACTCCCCTTCCAGGTTTTCTCTACAGAAGCATCTGTCACCTACATTTTGCATCATCCCAACTCACTAGTATGTTGAAGCTCCCCAGTTAGTTGTCAGCCCACTCCCTTTGAATTGTAGAACTCTTGAAACAAATATTTGGCACCTACCAGGTCCTTGACAGTATTGGCTTCAATAAGGAGGGTTCAGCACTTTTCCCTCCCTGCCGCTGTAATACTCCCAGAATGCTCCAGGCAGTCATCAGAGATGTGCCATGGTGTCATTGGTCTCTTTGGCAGTGGGTAGTAGAGTGCGGACCCCCTCCAATTAGATCTCCCAGTGAAAATCTTACAGGAGCTGGAATTGCTCCTTATGCCCATGAACCCAACCTGGTGTATTTTCATCCTGGACCTCTCTGCAGAAACTGATCCTGTATTCTCTGATATACAGTGGTCAGCAAATTAACTCCAGCAGTGCCAGTCTGGCATGAATGGGAGGGAGTGAAGAGAGCTGGGCAAAACAAGGGAGTTGGGACCTGTAAGAGGAACACCAGCTACAGCACAGATCATTGGTGAGCCTCCTGCCCCTTAAAGCTGCCTTCAAGACCCTGGCCACCACCCCCTTATCCTCCCAAGAATGCTGCAGCCCAGGTCTACCTGCCACTCTTCCATCCACTGCTTGTGGTTCTGCCCCTGTGTTCATACAACTTGGCCCCAGCCTCTACTGGTACACCATGCTCGGGCCAAATCCCTGTTGTGCTTATGGACAGGAGGAACAAACACAAGAAAAGAAAGGAAATTGAAGCAAGCCAATGAAACTGACAAGAAAGCAAAGGTAAGCAATGGGCTGATCCAAAGCCCTCTGCAAGTTTTGTCCCATTAGGCCTCTCAGTAATAGATGGTTAAAGCAATCTGAAGACGAGACCGAAAATGGACCTGATTAGATGCCGAAGAATGATACATTGGTCACTTAGTTGGATGCAGCTGGAAAGCTATGTGCCAGGTAATTCTTGCAGCTCTAGCAACTTGGGTCAAGAAAAAGGGAGTAATTGCACACATGCAGTTTGTTTCTAGCCAACAGGTCCATCCTTTAGAATATAATAGTATTACATACCATTAGGGAACAATATTGTGACTGTAGGAAGAGGAACTGTAATTTATCTACCAGTCTATAATGTTCCTGGGGGCTGTCCAATATTTTAGTCCGAATTAATTAACCGGGACACCCTACCTGTGTTGATAACTGTTGTGAAAGTCCTGCACTCTGATTATTGGATCAGGGTACTATAAATTAATTTAAAGAGTTGATACCTGAGGGAAAATGATTTAAAGTATGGGTGCTGTAGGAGGCTGGCCTGGCTTGTAGTGGGTACCTGAGGTACTTACACCTTGTGCCAGGTCCAGTTATCCCTTATTAGTGTAGAAGAGGTGTTTCTAGCAGCTTAGGCTGATAGAAGGTAGCTATGGCAAAGCAGCTTAGGTTGAACTAGGAGACATGTAAAGTTCCTACTATACCACTTATAGCATATGCAAAATATCATAAGAAAACACAATACACAGAGTTACTCAAAATAAAGGTACTTTATTTTTATGACAATATGCCAAAAGTATCTCAGTGAGTACCCTCAGTAAGAAGGTAATATATATATATATATATATATATATATATATATATATATATATATATATATATATATACACAAGTTATATGTACACAAACCAAAATTAGTTAAGTAATAGCAAGAAAAGTAATGCAAACAGTGTAGAATCACAATAGGTTGCAATAGGAGCACATAGGTATAGGGGCAACACAAACCATAAACTCCAAAAGTGGAATGCGAACCACGAATGGACCCCAGACCTATCTGAGCTTGTAGAGGGTCGCTAGGATTGTAAGAAAACAGTGAGGGTTAGAAAAATACCCCACCCCAAGACCCTGAAAAGTAGGAGTAAAGTGCACCTACTACCCCCAGAGAGCACAGAAGCCGTGATAGGGGGATTCTGCAGGAAGAACACACACCAGCAGTGCACTGACAATGGATTTCCGGACCTGAGTACCTGTAAGACAAGGGGACCAAGTCCAATAGTCGCAACAGTGTCGAGAGGGGGCAGGAGCCCAGGAAATGACAGCTGAAGGAAGCTGCCACCGGTTGGAAGAAGCTTGGAGTTCTGCAAGAAAGAAGAGGACTAGGAACTTCTCCTTTGGAAGACGGATGTCCCCACGTCGTGATGAAGCTTGCAGAGGTGTTCCCATGCAGAAAGACGGCAAACAAGCCTTGCTAGCTGCAAGGGTCGCAGTAGAGGTTTTTGGGTGCTGCAGGGGCCCAGGAGGGACCAGGATGTCGCCACTTGGAGGAGGAGACAGAGGGGGCGCTCAGCAACTCAGAGAACCCTCAAAGAAGCAGGCAGCACCAGCAGAAGTACCCCAACAGGCACTTAGAAGAAAAGTGAACCGGAGTCCACGCAAAGTCACAAAAGGGAGTCCCACGACGCCGGAGGACAACTCAGAAGGTTGTGCACTGCAGGACAGAGTGCTGGGGACCCAGGCTTGGCTGTGCACAAAGGAAATCCTGGAAGAGTGCACAGGAGCCAGAGCAGCTGAAAATCACGAGGTACACAGCTTTGCAGTCTAGCATGGGGAGGCAAGGACTTACCTCCACCAACCTTGGACTGAAGAGTCACTGTACTGTGGGAGTCACTTGGACAGAGTTGCTGTGTTTCAGGGACCACGCTCGTCAGGATGAGAGAGGACCCAGAGGACACATGTTGCAGTCTTTTGGTGCCTGCGTTAGCAGGAGGAAGATTCCGTCGACCCACGGGAGATTTATTCAGAGCTTCTGGTGCAGGGTGAAGGCAGGCAACCCCCAGAGCATGCACCACCTGGAAACAGTCGAGAAAGCCGGCAGGATTAGGCGCTACAATGTTGCTGGTAGTCATCTTGCTACTTTTTGTGGTTTTGCAGGCGTCCTGGAGCAGTCAGCGGTCGATCCTTTGGTAGAAGGTGAAGAGGGAGATGCAGAGGAACTCTGGTGAGCTCTTGCATTTGTTATCTGAAGAATTACCCAAAGCAGAGACCCTAAATAACCAGAAAAGGAGGTTTGGCTACCAAGAAAGGAGGATTGGCTACAAAGGTAGGAGGATTGGCTACCAAGAGAGGTAAGAGCCTATCAGAAGGAGCCTTCTGACGTCACCTGCTGGCACTGGCCACTCAGAGCAGTCCAGTGTGACCCCAACACCTCTGTTTCCAAGATGGCAGAGGTCTGGGACACACGGGGGGAGCTCTGGGCACCTCCCCTGGGAGATAAGTCAGGGGAGTGGTCACTCCCCTTTCCTTTGTCCAGTTTCGCGCCAGAGCAGGGCTGGGGGATCCTTAACCGGTGTAGACTGGCTTATGCAGAGATGGGCACCATCTGTGCCCATCAAAGCATTTCCAGAGGCTGGGGGAGGCTACTCCTCCCCAGCCCTTCACACCTATTTCCAAAGGGAGAGGGTGTAACACCCTCTCTCAGAGGAAATCCTTTGTTCTGCCTTCCTGGGCCAGGGCTGCCTGGACCCCAGGTGGGCAGAAACCTGTCTGAGGGGTTGGCAGCAGCTGCAGTGGAGACCCCGGAAAGGCAGTTTGGCAGTACCCAGGTTCTGTGCTAGAGACCCGAGGGATCATGGAATTGTCATCCCAATACCAGAATGGTATTGGGGTGACAATTCCATGATCTTAGACATGTTACATGGCCATGTTCGGAGTTACCACTGTGACTCTATACCTATGTATAGTGCACACGTGTAATGATTTCCCCGCACTCGCAAAGTCTGGGGAATTTGCCCTGAACGATGTGGGGGCACTTTGGCTAGTGCCAGGGTGCCCACACACTAAGTAAATTTGCACCCAACCTTCACCAGGTGAAGGTTAGACATATAGGTGACTTATAAGTTACTTAAGTGCAGTGGTAAATGGCTGTGAAATAACGGGGACGTTTTTTTCATGCAGGCTGCAGTGGCAGGCCTGTGTAAGAATTGTTAGAGCTCCCTGTGGGTGGCACAATAAATGGTGCAGCCCATAGGTATCTCCTGGAACCCCAATACCCTGGGTACCTCATTACCATATACAAGGGAATTATATGGGTGTACCAGTATGCCAATGTGAATTGGTAAATTTAGTCACTAGCCTGTTAGTGACAAATTTGGAAAGCAGAGCGAGCATAACCACTGAGGTTCTGGTTAGCAGAGCCTCAGTGAGACAGTTAGGCATCACACAGGGAACACATACAGGGCACATACTTGTGAGCACTGGGGCCCTGCCTGGCAGGGTCCCAGTGACACATAGACTAAAACAACATATATACAGTGAAATATGGGGGTAACATGCCAGGCAAGATGGTACTTTCCTACAGGTGCTTATTGCTAATCCTGCTTTCTCATTTAGCAGTGTAGCCCACTGCCAAGGGCTATACTGGTTGTTAAAGGCCCTGAACCCGATTTGTTGGCCTGAGTCCATCCGGAAGTCAACATAAATTGACCTAATTTCAGAAGGACATAATTCATGTTAACTAGATAAGAATTAAGGTTTTTGGGAGCACTGCAGGCAGAATGTGATATAGTTGGCATGTGTTAGACCTGGCATACTTAGGATGATCATACCCCAGACTGTTTGCCTTTCAACTTCTGTTTTATTGTGGTATCTTTTGTTGGCCTTAGGACTCTGAGCACTTTACCACTGCTAACCAGTGCTACAGTGCATGTGCTCCTCCCCTAAACATGGTAACATTGATGAATCCACAATTGGCATTCTTAATTTACTTGTAAGTCCCTTGTAATGTGGTATACCTTATACTCGGGCCTGTAAATTAAATGCTACCTGTGGGCCTGCAGCACGGATTGTGCCACCCACTTGCGTAGCCCTGTACACATTTCTCAGGCCTGGCACTGCAGAGCCTTTGTGTGCAGATCCACTGCCACTTCAACTTGGCATTTAAAACGTCTTGCAAAGCCTTAAACTCCCCTTTTATTACATGTAGGTCACCTCTAATGCAGTCCCTGGTTAGCCCATAGGACAGGGTGCTATGTAAGTAAAAGGTAGGAGATGTCTTACATGTCCTGGTAGTGAAAAACTCCCAATTGTAAGGCCTGCTTCTCTCAGGCCAGCATTGGGAATTCCATAATGTCTTTAAGCTGTAATTCCTGATCAGAAAGGAGTAGCTGCATCATGTTTCATACAGTTGGAATGGTAATGATAAACCTTCTTTACTGGTGAAGTCTGATTTATTATTACTGTTTTACATATGCCACTTTTAGAAAGTGAAAAGAACAGATGTTTTACGGAATGCTGAACAATGCAAACATTCACCCCCAGTCACAAAGATCTGGGTTTAATTCATTATAGTTTTGTCCACCACGCCACCCCAGTTTACACCCAGCCATATCTTGACACTGCTCCCCATGGGAACTATCGAGCCCAAACTGACAGACTAGGTCCTCCCTGGACCAGAAACAAGCATGCTGGGGCCAGTTTTGCGGTATCACCCTTCATCAGCCAGGCTGCCATGAATCCAGTGGCGCAGTGAGCATGGGACATACGTCTGGGCATACCCTTCCAGCTTTGGATGACAAAAGCAAAAAGAACAGATGATGAACAATGCATACATTCACCCCTAGTCACAAAGAGCTGGGTTTAATCAATTTTTTTTTTGCCCACCATGCCACCCCAGTTTGGACCCAGCCATATGCAAATCATTCTTTACCCTGCTCCCCATGGCAACAGTTCAATCTGAACTCCCAACCCAGGTCCTCCTTGGACCGGAAACAAGAATCCTGGGACCGGTTTCAGGGTATCACCCCTCATCAGCCACCCTAGCTTTAATCCAGCTCATATTGTGTGTTGTTTGTGCAACAAGCAGGCAAACAGTTGACATTTTGGCATAGGTATATGCTAAGAATGTACCTGCTTTAATGGTATATGGGATAGAATGCTATTATAGAGTATCAGTTATTGAAATAGGTTGTGAGGAAATTCTGGAAATCACATTTAATTGCTAGGAAGAGTATTTCTGTACATACCCTTTGGTTAGAGCCTCATATGGTTGGAATATTATTCTGAAGATATGTACAGTTGTTGCAAACTTGTTTTGGACTGCAAAAGCCAAACACTGATACACTGAAGTTGAATATGTATATGGCCTTATTACAGATACAGAGCCAATCTTCATGTATGTCAGTTGTAAATTATTGCACTAAGCCTTTACTTGTAAAAATGGAGAATTGTGATAATATGACCAACAGCTAAATAATATGATGCTTGGCCATGATCTGGTGCCAGGCCAGGTGCCCCATCAGTGCAGTGTTATGTTTGCTTTATGTGACAAACTGTAATTTCCAAAGGGCTTCCCACTTCCAAATTCAAATGGCTTGACGTTAACCCTCTACGTAAAAAAGCAGACACACAGTGCATGGACTGAGGCAATGCCCCTGCTAGCTACATACTTATGTACTGTGTGCCCCTTTATGTAGTAAAGAACAGATGTAGTAATGGGCACATGGCATGTCAATCGACCATTCCCCATTGTACAACATGCATGGTCTATTTGTAGGCAACGCCTTGTGTACCCTGTTCCTTTGTATAGAATTGGTGCCAGACATGCATATAGGCAGTGCCATGTTTCTACTACGTATAAGTCGTTGTCACAGGAGATCCCATATGTGCGGTTTACCATTTATATTGTAAAGGGTAATGCACAAGGAAAGGCTCAGGAGTTAGAGTTATGGTTGCCTACCTACCCATAACTAGTACATTTTAATGTTTTATATGTACATGTACAAACTGTTGTGTTGTCTCTTCCTTTCAGTCTTACTTGGTAAATTTCAATAATTGTTTTGTCTCTATATACAGAGAGAATACCCTATCCCAAAGGAGTTTGTTAGAAGGATGGAATCACTACAACTAGACTGTGTTGCAGAACCTCCAAGCAGCCAAACACCTGGTAACCAATCATTTATTTAACAGCAAGATGACATGCACCAAAAGGACAAACTGCTATTTCGATGCACATCCTTCTTAATGATTGAACAAAAAGTAGCCTATGTCATGGGATTAAAATGTTTGTCTACAGACCTCGAATTCACCATTCCTGCAGATATCTTGCCCACCAATTTGATTTTATTCTAAAATCCTTTTTGCTCTCAAAATTTTAATAACCAGATCCTTTGAGGCAATTAACTATTGAGTAAACGGAGTTTGGTGACCTTTTTCTTCATGGAAGGATTTCCCACATGTCCAAAAAGCTACAGCATGTTGTTAAAAAATATTTGTTAACTCATGTTGTTTGAGCTTCCAGGCACTCAGTAATATATTTCCTCTCTTACCAGGCATTTGTAGGAAAATTGTTACCTGAGCACTGATATTCTCTTGATTGGATTATGGGCATGCAGTTTAATACATGATACGTGGAAAATGTTATTCAGAACCTGGCTGCCTGGCTGGTCCTGCATTTGCTTCATAGTGCACTTCTTTCTGAGCATTAAAATCATTATACTGGCTTCCAATCCAGTGGCCAGTTCTTTTAAAGCTCTTTGCAGCTGCTGTAGAACTCTCATTGGGACTAGCAAGGAGTGAATTATTCTCTTACAATGCTTTACTTTCCAGTTTGAAAAAAAGATTCACATTCTGTTCGAATTCATATACAATGAAGGATTGAGTCAGCAGTTACCACTTAAAATTAGGTAACCAACTCATTTTCTGAGTCCTCAGCCTCTCATGTCCTGCTGGGGCTGTAATGGTCAGCTCCTCCAGTACTGATCATAATTCTTAGCAAACAGAGAAATGTTGGCTGGGGTGCAAATCTGTACTGCATGCACATGTTTCCTGCTCCTTCCCTGATTTTATTTTTTCTCTCACTCACTACTGTGCTCCTGGTGTTTCTTTCTTCTTTTTCTCTTCCCTTTCTGTGAACTACTTTCACCCATGAGGGTTTGATCTGTCTTTGACATCTGTGTGCTGTTGAGATCTCTCTCAGCTTTGTATTTCTGATCTCTCTCCCCGTCTCTCAACCTTTAATGTCCCTACAAGGTTGAAAGATGCCAGCCCCATGGGCAGCTGCCCTACCACACTATCATTTTTTGTCCTAGAAAGGAAGTTCCCTTGTGTTGCTCCCTCTTTTTAACACAGGTTGTGGTCTTCTAAATCCTAAAGGACCCGTAACCTGGAGCTGTGGTGCACCTTAGGGTCACCCCTGGTCTGCATAGAAGCTAGAGTCATCCCAAGGATTACAGAGATGTGAATATTGGGTTCCAAGATGTCTCCCACTACTGAGACAGGATTATAATGCCTAAGAAGTGACCATCTACAAGTGAGGTGGCCATTGAGATGATTTTGCCTCGTAAATACACTCCCTCCATGTGCCAGTCATCATCATGTTGTTTTTGTTCTGAACAGCACACTGTTTGCATTGAGTGAGTGATAGTGAACATTAAATATTGTTTGTAACTTGAGTGCCTATTACTATATTTCATTGTGTTATTTTTGTAACTTATTTGATTATTGTAATTTTTATTCTTAGATTCTGTTTTTGTTGCTTATTATTTTACATACTTTGAAGTATTATGAAAGTGTTGTTCATTTACGTAAAATAGCTCTTGTACAACAGTCTCACCTTTTTTGAAACCTTAGTAATTGTTTTGTATAGTACCTCGACTCAACCTTCATTCAAACTTCTTTGATCTAGTTTTGACTATCTGACCAAACTACAGAATGAATTAAAGAAGCACAGGACCACACACTCCTGTCGCAGACTGAGGACAGAGCTCTGATGGCTAAGGAACACCTGCAAACTCCCCTCTGATATAGATGGCTTGTCCTGTTACTGTAAAAATCACAGAAAAAGCCTCTTATCTCTCAAAAGAAAGTTCTCCTAAGGTGTTGTCTTTATTTTGTTTAAGTTACTTAATCTTAAGTTTTCTCCTCCGGGACTGTGCCAATTATAGCTTTTGACACACCACCAATTCTGTTTGTTGATAGACTGAAGTCTGTCTTGCCAGTATCTCGCTGCTGTTCCAGGACCAGCCGCCTACTCATGTACTTGACACTGACTTATCACTTCGCACTCCGACATGTTCTGGCACATCTGTGATTATAGGAATAAATCAAAATAGAGTTTTCACCAGATATTGTCGGAAAAGTGGTTTTGCAATGTTGAGATCCACAAGATGAAAGATCCTGCAAATTGTATCTTGCCCTCTAGTAGGCAAAGCTAGGCAAATTCTTTTTTTGCAGTATACCGTCAACACCAGTGAATCAATAAGATTAATGTGGTTCTTTAAAATGTTTACCTGGTTGATAATCCTATATTTCTGTATTGTGTTTTGGCTTCGCTCCTGCTCTTATGTTTTGATTCTTTTGCCAGAATCTGTGAGGAACTGACCTGCTTCTAACAATAAGAAAGATTTGTTGTCTTTCATCTTCTTAGCATTGCTAACCATGTTCTTTCACTATTTTGATCCATGTTCTAGATCCTCCCCAGTCTTTGCATAGCTCTCAAGGGCTTCTCGTGTCGAACCAAGTGGATGAATCACAGTTTTCTGCATGGAATTCGAATGTGCCTGTGGAGAGTGAAGAGGACAACTACCAACTGCAAAGAAAACTTCAAGATGAACTTAGTTACCATCAAAGAGGCAGCCGCTTGGACCAGCTAGAAAGCCAGCCACCTGAGGTTTTTGCTGCCAAGACTGATGAAAGGAGCAGAAGGGTGTTCCAAGAAGCATCACATACAAATCCTGCTCTTCAGGAAACTCTGCTGACATGTCCACAAAATCCTTTGAACCACAGTCAAAATCTACATACTTCTCCTGAGCACAGTGAGGATGAAGTAGCAAAGGGATTTTTCTCACGGCCTTTGTTAAATAATTTCAAATTCCCAGGTGTACAATATACTGCAAATGAATTTCCAATGATGACTAATGGGTTTGGCCCCTCAGGAGGGGCAGGCGACCTCTATAGACCTATTTCCTTCTCAACACACCCTATTTCTGAATCTAGCAGCCAAAGAGCTCCTGTGCCAGAATCTACATTTCCAGGGTCGTTGCCCATGAAGCATGAACATTTATTTCCAAATAGCACAGTGCCAGAAATGGGTAAGTTGGCCCTCCCTAATGTTTTGTCATTTTTCCATCGATTTTTACTGATGCAGAGTGTGCAGTACCCTGAAAGATATTCAGCGATTGTGAAGGTTCTGCAGTCATATTATGAGATAGGTCATTATAATGTCATAAAGTTTTGTTTTTCAGACAGTGTGTCTCAAATTGCTGGAGGTTTCAAGCGCAGTACTGTTCACTATAGGACTATGTATTATTATTTATTGACATCGGACACAGAAACAACCTAATTTTCAAAGCAGTACTTAAGAACAGGGTGGATATAGATTAGGTTCTCTTATGAAGGTTAGTACAGAGCTAGAGATTTCTGAGAGACAATGTGTGTTTTCTTTACAAGATACACAGCTTGACGCTTGATGTCTGTTATTTGTTGCTGGGGCATAAGTGTGTGATGGAGAAATAGCAGTGTTTGACTGTGACTTGTAGCCACTGCATGTAGATCAAGCTCTCTGAGGCCAATGCAGAAGCTCCAAAATAAGGCAGGCTGTGGTTTGTAATATTTTACGTTTGTTCATTGTGTGACTCACACGTTTTCAGTAGTCTGCAGGTAAACCAAGGTCAGTAAACATATAAGGAAATATTCAAGTGGGACAGCAATCCTTTTAAGTAATGGAATGATATTAAACCCAAAGAAAGGATAGAGTTAATCTGGAAATTGAAACTGGCATGATTGTCATGCTCAGCTGCAAGGCATGTGCTCATACGTACAAATTTACTTAGAAAGTCAAACATCCTCGTGTTCAACTTTCTGCTTTGTGTTTATTGGTATGCATGCAGTATTAAAGGTGATCTCTGATTCAGCGTGGGCAGCGCATAATTCTGGTGGTCTTCTAGACAGAGGTGAAAACCCATCCTAGGTGATGTCAGAAGATGGCAAATGTTAGTGAGGGGCAGGGAATGGTGTACCCTGAGAGGTGCTGTAATCTGTTACAATGTTGAAGCAATTTTGTTTTAGGAAACGCTACAGGAACTATGTGGGTCAAAAACTGAACTATCCATGCATGGGTCTGAGGCTACAGGGCACAAGGATGATGAAAATATTATGGGTTTGGATGCTAAAAGCTCCCATTACTCTATTTGGAGTATTGCTCTAAAGTCACCTTTTCCCTTGATTGACAGAAATTTCTTAATTGTGTACAGGGTGGTCTACAATCTGTGACAGAGACCAGAATAGAGGCAGCTCAATGTGTTTTTAGCTTCAAGATTGGAATGCAGTCAGATGGTACGGGAAGTGGTGTGAAACCTTGGGAAAAAAGGGGGTTGGCAATTATGAAGAGGAAATTAGGATTTCTCCATCAGGGGTTCTTTGAAATCGAAAAGCATTCTCTGTAAGACTGAGGTGAATTAGTAAGTGGCCCTCCAAATATCCTAGTTGGCAGATGATGATGGTAACCTGTCCTAAGCGTGAACTTCTTAGAAGTAAAAAAGGAGGTCAGGAGTCAGACTGCTTTGTGCTGAAATAAGAAAATATAGAGTATGGGAGTTAGATTGAGGATTTGTAAATATTTTGTTACGTTGTGACCATGAAGTGGGTTGTATATCAGTCACTTGGTTTAAGAAGGGGGTTGATAACAAAGTGCAGTGGGAGTCTTTGAGTAACTTGCACGTTACAAAATGTAATTCTTTGTGATTTAAACAAAAGACCAGTTTTACAGGATGTACACACTTGAGTTTGTGGATGCCCTTTAACTGCCCTATCAGCCTAATAGCCTGGTATACGAGGGCTCTGCACATCCGTATGTACTTTTGTAATGATCTTATGTAGGGCTCAGAAGGCTTGGCAAGGGTTAGCAGGGGGTTAATGAAGACCAATTGGAGTAAAGAACGGGCCGCCACTGGTCCTTATATGCTAGTTTCACCCTGCCAAATGTGACATAGAACCGACCCCGTGCTCTATAACTGCTAGCATCATGATGATGCTCAAACAATTTAATTTGGCCATCCGCATTTACAAGTGAAGACATTCCTAACGTGTCTCTTTAAAGAAATTATGGACTCTTATGTGAACTTATTCTTATACCATGCTCTGACAATTTCGTCCATTATTTGTATATATTTTCTGTTCCCGTTATATTTCTTTGATCATTTTCTCTGAGCTCTACCCTTTTATTATGAGCATTGTGTGATCAATTTCACGTTTGTGCACTAGGTTTCGCCTGCAGTGAAAGCTATTGGTTTTGGGGAAAAAATAGCTTAAAAACTGATTTAGAGCTTGCCAATACTTACAGTTGGTTGTCTTCCATATCACTCTTGTTTCCTTGCTTTTTAATGGTCACACCTCCTGCTTCCTGCATGCTGATCACCTCCTCTTACATTCTTTCTGGGGCTTCTGTCCCTACTGTGGAGTTTTCCACTGGCGGCTTGCTGCTCCAGGTATTTTCCTTTTTATTTTTACTTTGTGCCTTGCCCTCACCTCCCTTGAGTTATTCACATCCCTGGCGTCCCCTGCTGTCCTTTTTTTTTTTTTTTTTTTTTTTTTGTCCCATCCGTCCCCTGTGATGATTTAGCAAGTTTAACAAGAAAAAATGCTCTATCATGTGGTCAGTGCTGGCTATGTCATAACACTTTTTTTGGTTAAACTTGCTAGGGATATTCAAGCACACCCCCTGCCTTCCACTCACCTGGCACTTAAGAAATTCCACCTCCCTCTCCTGCCCCATCACATGTAAAACCTACTGCATCCCTTTCATAGCACTCTATTCCAACACACCTCAGAATCTTGCTCCCCAGAGGCCAATTTAACACGTGCAGCAGTGACATCATCAGGCTAGAAACCATGAAGTACAATAAGGAGAACACTAGAATACAAGGCTTCTTCTGCTGTCAGGGGCTTGCATCCCAATCCAACACTGATTGGTCAATACCAGTCTTCCCAGTTCCAAAAGAAACTGAAGACACACCTCTGCAAGGGACAACACATGCACAAATAACTAAAACTCCTGTGCCACCCACATTGTGGATCCTCTGTGAAGTATAACCAGTACCTGTGAATTGTACATGCCTCCCCCCTTTTGTATCCCATCACTCGTTTTCTGTAGTATTCTCATCCTCTGCTGTTGGCTTTGCCCTTTGTGGATCTATCTATGTAATTACACCATTTTAGTTCATCTAACATTATAAGAAAACATTTTGATCATGAACTACGTGGAGGAGTAGGGGCCCAGTAATAATCAAACCTATTGTGCTATCTTTGCCTTCAACTTCCCTGATAAAGTTTATACTGATCAGTGACATCAGACAGGCACAGATAAAGAAACAAACTACCTGAAAGTAGTTGTGCTACTACCCTGCTAGCCGCAGCTGTCTTTGCATAGCAGTTTCTGGAGTAAATATTATCACAGTTGGAAGCTTAGAAACACTGCTATTGGTTAAGGACTTACATTTGTATATACAGTGCATTTCCTGCGTAGATTAAATATCACTCAACCTACCCATAACAAAAGGTGCGTGCTTGATGTAGTGTCCAAAATAAATTTTAAGAACACTAGTGCACCTGTCAGCTTCCTGATCTGATCATCACACCAATTTATTTCATGCAGCTTTTTTTCTTCCACCTATCTCAATGAGGCCCAAACCTCCTGAACATGTTGAAATGTAAAAAACTTCACAGCTGTGCCAATAAAACTACTGTTGTACAATTAGTGAAATAATGTGGCAAGATAGAGGCTAAATGGTAAACAATACAGCAGTAAATAAATAGTTGTGTTATAAAACGAACTCCTACCCTGAAGGAGTGTTTTTGCGGATTCTGATAATTGCAATAACGTCAGGCAGCATCTTACATTTTTCCCAGTTTCTAAGTAAGTAGTACACCTTCTACTCCTGTAAGAAAAAGTTACTGAGTGTCTTTATAGCCCCGTACCAGGAAAGCTACCAGAGCTGTTTTCTAACAATATCCTTTCCCTCCTGACCGCCTTATGTGTGAGGCTTGGCAATAGAGCTGCTCAAACATGCCTCCTCTACTCCTTCTTAAAAAGGATATACAATATACACCAAAATTATCATATTGGTTTTAGACTTTTTGCTCAGAATCCCACACTGAACAATATGGCCAGGGATTGTCTATTACCACCCATAAACACCTTGATCATAAATATCTGCCTGAGCCACACCTTTGGGGCTTTCGCCCATCTCTGTATGAATACGGCTGATAATACTGATTATGTTCCTGCATTTGTTAGAGTAAGCATTCCCAGTCAGTTGTAACTCTTATCACTGACCTGGAAAATCTACTTTTGGCCCACTTCAGTTTTTTTTTAATCTTTGTGCCACCTCACCTAGGGCAGGAACGTTCTCACCACAGCGATGTTGGAATTTAGAGTTCCTCGTGACCCTAAACCTGTTCAGTAACATGAGAAGACCGTTCCTGTGGCTCAGTCATGGTTTTTGATTCTGCCTCTAATATTGTACAATTAAAAATTTACTATCATACCAGAAAATTTCAATTCTGACAAGGAAGCGACGAGTAGACTTTACTCTCTTCATTTTTAGTCACCAGTAGCCATTAAAACAGCATGTAAACACATCTTAACATTAAACTTTATTTCCCATGAGGCACTGGGAAGAGTATAAAAAGGACCAACAGTTCATCTCATCCACGATCAGCGCGCTCTTCAAGACCCTCTGTGGATGCTCCTTCTCCCTCTTTCTTCCTGCGACTGTAGCCGATGCAGTTTAGTTTAGTAGAATCTGTCCCTGAGAAACACAACACAGTAAGCGTCTTAATCCCTTAAAGGGGTATGTAAACATTGCATATATTACATTTCATACTAAAGAGAAGAAATTCAGTTGTCAGGCTAATAAAGGAATAATCAGCTAACTGATAATCGGATAGCTATGCAATTCATAGAATGGCTCTCAAGTAACATAACATTGCATAATCCCTCTATATTGGGTGGGCAAAAGCAATACTCTGAAGGGGAGTGCGAATCCTCACTTCCATGTCCATAAAAGAATTGAAAATTTCCTGTTACGATAGCTAAGAAATGTTTCATTTTATGTCAGGACTTGAGGCGAAGATTAGGCTACTCTAAAGCTTTTCACTCCAAGTGATGTTAGGTGCTGGACTGGTTTAAAATAGAACCTCTTCAATGTAGAATCCGAGAGCCACTTCACCTCATTTAGAATATCTTCTAAACGGGCTCCCTAGGAAAGAGCTTTAGAGGCCATGGCCCGCCTGACAGAATATGCTCCGAATGCCGAAATATCAATGCCAGCTTCTTCTATGGCCCAGCGAACCCACCTGGCAATAGTAGGAGAGGAAACTGCTTCATGGTGTTTCATGGGAGCTATTAGCCTAGGCCTTTCTTACCCTGACAACACACAACTTCAGAACATCTGAAAACATAGTATAAGAAACAATTTTCAAATTGCATTCCCTTCTTCTAGAAGTGTGAAAAGTCACTCCCTTCGAACAAGGCTCTCAAAGCTTAGACTCTGCAAGATACGAGACACAACAGGGTAGCTAGTTTCACTGACATCGGTTTCCTTGACAGATATTTATTCAAAGGCCAAGATTTAAAACTTTATTGACATCCCAGCGTGTAGTGTATCTAGGTTTGGGAGGAAGGGACAATCTTATGCCTCTAAGGAGTTTACATTCCAAAGGATGTTCCCTACCGGATGGTCATCCCCTTTAGTGTGGCCTGACGAGATGGCAGATCTAAAAGAGTTGATGGATCTGTACGCCAAGCCCTCTGAGGCCAGACAGGCATGGAAATTCAAGATATGGACACTGTTTGCCCCTATGGGATCCACTTGTCGTTGATGACACCAACCCATTGATCGAGACCAGGCCGAGCAGTATCATTTATTGGTGCTATCCGACCAAGCCTTGGTGGGCAGAGAAGCTGATTCTCGTGAAATGCCTATATCTTTTCAGCGTTCCTAGTAATTGTCTATGCCATGAGATGCAGAGAGCCTTCCAGGACCAGGTGATGAGGGCTTCCCTGGGGGATCTGGGAATTCCTGCGGCCGCATTGCAAAGGAAGCAGCAGTTAACCCAGAGGCAACAAACAGTAAAACGATATGTCAGAAAGCACAATAGGCCGTAATAAACATATAAGAAGCCATCAAACACAGAGTACAAGACACTGAGCACAAGCACTTAACTGAGACTGCTGGAGCAGCAAAGAAAGAGGAAGAAGGAACGTCCACAGAGGGACTTGAAAGACGCGCTGATCGTGGATTGGATAAACTGTTGTTTCTTTTGATACTCTTTCCCAGTGCCTCATGGGAAATGAAATGTAATGTTAAGATGTTTTTACAAGCTGTTTTGATGGCAGCTGGTGAATAAAAGTGAAGAGAGAAAAGCCTAATCCTTGCCTCCCGTTCTGAGATAGAAATAATAGGTACGCATTACTCCATCTTAATGTGATACCTGATCAGTTAGAAAAGATGTGCTCATGTCTCTCAGCTAAGAAATATTTGATATGCTAGTGTGACCTCCAGTTGGATACAGTCAAGTCTGACTTCAAGAGAATCCTCAATCTGTTTATCTGTATTAAGTAAAAAGATAGCCCTGTTAAGAGAGAAATTGCCATTCCCTATTTTTCCATTGGTGAAATGGGAAAAGTAATTAAAATGATACTCTCCACTTAAATTCTGTAGAAATTAAATATGATACAACTAACATACCTTAAGCATATCCATACTTGCATTGAAAAATGCTCAGCCTGTCTTATGGATGCCTAAATGACAGATAATCAGATGTGTAAAACTTATATTGCTCATACAAATAAGAGGTATTTCTGCTAAATGTTAAATTATATCGTGCAACTTTCATAGATAGCCCTTGCATTGTATAGCTCAAGGAATACACACTTCACTCCACCAAGGCTAAAGACCCCAAGCAGATATCTTCCATTCTATTACTGCCATTTTCACAATTAAAAATAGCTCTAAAAATCTATAAAGTCAGATTCTAATTTCCACTGAATTTGTCAATAGACACAATAGTGAAGCATTGGTGTGGGATTTTTATGAATGTTGTTGCAGGATTAAAACAAAATAGATATGAATTAAAGGTCCAGAACACTTAAACGTTGAAGATGTGATGTAGATTTTTGAAGGTGATCACCTTTCACGTACTTGAACATCTGAGTGTCTTTGAGATCTCTAGACATTGACATAGTAATTTTCAAAAATCCTTGAAATTTTTAATTTCAGTTCTAACCCTTCTTTGTGGTATATGGACAGCCTATTTAAGTTTCCAATTCTGTTTTCCTCAGGAGATTTTTATAGTGATATTATGGTTACTATTCTGGGTCAACCCTATTTGGAATCTGTTGTAGGCTTACCTCTCCACTGGTTTTCCTGCCTATATGCAGAGGGAACCCGCTATAACTGAATAAAGAAAAAGTTCAAAGACACTGTAATGCTTCAAAGGTTACTTAATTTAAAAAAGGAATGGGCTGGCATTTCAGAACATCACACCTGACCAGACTAGGGCTGTACTAATATTTAAGTAGGATTCTCTAGTAATGACCACGAAAACTATTTCCAGGTGGCCCATGTGTTGTTTTTCAGAGTTAGTTCTTTTTCCCACCAAGAGTATATTCTGCTTTCACGTGGCCAATTTTCTCAAGAGTGAAAATATTTAAAAATTCTTTAAAATTGGGCCACAGGTACTTCTGATTCTATTCATGTCTTGGCTATGAATCTTTCTAACCTGCACAAAAAGGTTGCTTGCTGTTGTGGATTAACCTAGTGCGTGATCTTTGCTCCCTCAAGGAGATCAGCACTGACTGATGTAAGAGTGAAGTCGCACTTAAAACATCTAGTAAGAATATTACTTATGGAACTTAATAATTAAAGTCATTTTGTCCAATTGTGATTGTTTGAATAATTTCTAAACCTGTAAAGACTGGAGTAAATGCATCATAGACTATAGCCTGGATTTTAGCACGTTTGGTATCAGGAGAGGGTGCAAACAAACTTTCTTTAGACACATTAACTTAGCAAGTTAATGTGCTCATTTTTTAGCAATTCTTATTCTCTCATATACTATACTTTCCAGTGTGAAATAGATACTTATGAAGGTTTTGCAGCAGATCAGATGGTCCAACTATAAAAGATTGCAGGTGCAGCTAGCAGGTAGATTAATGAAGCTTACTCCAGTATTGGAACTTTCATAGATTCACATGCTTGAATCATTCCCCGTCGTCGAGATGGGAGTCCCGGTATAAATTTTCATAAGTAATGTTAAAACATATTGAAGAGAAAAAGGTCCTAGGCCTCTTCAATTTGATAGTCTATCAGAGTCATTTTGTGAAAAGGACCAAACTTGATCCTCCACCAATCAGGCGACAGCACCCTTCAGAACCTCCTGAGAGAAGCTCTAGCACCTCAGATTTTCTACCGCACGTCGTGCTAGGGAGTCTCCTCAGAGCTCTGCTCTGTTTTCACACCTTTATTCAGCTCTTTTTCTCTCAGAGAAACTCAATTATTTGATCTGTCAGCTATTTTTCAACTATGTCTGACAAGGAAAAGAAAAGTCTCTTTAGAGACTGCAAGACTTGTGGGAAGAAAAGACTTCATTCTGAAGATCCTCATCAAGACTGCATTTACTGCCTCTATCCAGATCATTCAGCCAAGGACTGTAAGATTTGCCGTACTTTTTCTTCTAAAACCTTAAAGGATAGAGAAGGCAGATTACTAATATGGCTGCAGAAACTGAAGCATAGGAAGGATCCAGTTTCTGATTCTGAGAGTGAGGAATCATCCACTTCCAAGAGATCAACTAAAAGAGCAAGATCTCGCTCTAGATCTCCCTCACAAACCTCAAGGAAAGCCCTCAAAAAGACTGCTTCAGGGTCTTATAAGGGTCGCAGCCCATCTTCTTCCCCAACTAGACTCTCAAGTAAAGAGGGGAAAAAACATTCTTCCAGTTCTGAGAGGCACAGAAAATCCTCATCTGTTCCACCATCTGTGCCTTTCAAAAGGCCATCTTCTGTGACTGGAAAAAAGGCTTAGTCGACGGATTCCCCGTCAACGGCACCGTCGGTGGGCGCATTGCCGACGACTCCAACTACTTTAAGTGTTCCGTCGTCTACGGCTCCGTCGGCGACATCGTCGATGAGTACACCACCGTCGACGAGTACTACAACGATGACTTCAGCGTCGACGACCGTCTACACCTCGTCGACGGCGCTGATGTCAGTATCAGCTTTACCGTCGACGGTAGACTCGTCGGCGAAGCTTGCGGCTATTAAAATAACAGTGCGTCCAGCATCGACGGCACCGTCTACGACAAAGTCAGTTTACACGTCGTCGACGAGATCGTCGACGACACAGTCGACGAGGGAAAAATACCAAAAAAGAACAGAAACATTAACTCCAACCCACACTTCACCTAGTAAGGTATCCTCCCTGGTACCAGTACATCTTTTGGAGGGAGATGATGATTCAGACGAAGATGGGCCTTTTGGTACGGCCCACAGCCCCTCTGAATTGAATGTAAAATATCAGGAAGAGGAGGAATATGAGGAAGCTTATGATCCCCAGGCTTCCTTCGAGCATCAGCAGTATCAACAGGGAACGTATATCCCTTCCGACCTGCTTACTGGCCTTAGAGCCATGTTGGTGGATTATAATAGAAGGTTTCCTCCACAAGGAGAACAGCCTCATCCATCGCCCATTTCTGGTCCTTCTACTCCACATCAAAGACCGACGACTTTGCATCTCACAGATGTGGCTACCCCAGACATGACAATTCCCCAGGACACTGACATTTCAGATGGAGATCAAGAAGAAGGAGAGCTCATAGATGCTCACTCAGAGTGGGATGAGTATGTTATTCCTGCTCCATCTTCTCCTTCTCATTCGAAGGTGGAGTCCCCACCTGAAGACATTGGAGGTTTTCACAATCTCTTAGAGAGGGCAGCCAAGCGCTTTGCATTACCGCTACCTACGAAGCAAACAGATTGTTTCCTTTATGATTTTAAAGAGCCCTTCCAGAAGTCTGTGCGTTCCATCCCAATGGTGAACTACTTGTGGGAAGAAGGCCTTAAAGTCATGACTAATCCAGCAACAGTCACAGCAGTTTTACCACGTCTGGATAAGAAATACAAAGCTCCTGATGATGCCCCAACATGCTTGACAGGCCATCCTCCTCCAGATTCCGTAGTAGCTCAAGCGGCTCAAAGAAGATCAAAGAATCCTTCTGCTCCAATTTCTGCGCCCCCAGATAAGGAGGGTAGAAGGCTAGACAATATAGGAAAAAGATTTTCTTCTATGGCCAGCTTAGTGCTTAGAGCTGCCAACTCCTTGGCTATTTTGTCTCGATATGACAGACAGCTTTGGGCAGATATTGCACCTTTCATTAGTCAACTGCCGGAAGACGTAAAATCAGAGGCAAATAAGACTGTGCAAGAGGGTCAACGCGCGTCTGCAGAGCTTATAGACTGCGCAATGGACATAGCGACCACTGCTTTCAGACAGCTTGCAGGCGCTGCTGTATTGAGAAGACAGGGCTGGCTCAAAGCCACCTCATTTCGTCCAGAAGTCCAGAATAAGATCCTAGACTTACCCTTTGATGGCCAAGCGTTATTTGGGAAACATGTGGACGAAGCCCTACAGTCAATTAAAACGGACACGGACACTGCAAGGTCACTAGGGACCCTGCAATTTCGGAAATCGTCCTTTCGCCCCAGGGGGCGCGGCCAGCCCTCTTACAGAGGAGGGTATCAACAACAGAGATACTCTTCCTGTCCGTCATCTTCACAACAATTTCGGCCATACTATTCCCAAAGACAACCGACTCAACCAGCCTATAATAGACCAGCAGGTCGTGGACGCTCAACCCGCCCTGCTAAGGATGCAGCTCGTCGAACCTGATGTCTTCGAGGCGCCGGCTACGCCCAGTCTTCCTCCTGTCACCCTGGGCGGAAGAATTTCCTTATTTCTCAGTCAATGGCAAACCATTACGTCAGACAAGTGGGTCCTACAATTAGTGGAACGGGGCCATACTTTAGAATTTGGCCAGAAACCTCCCCCCAACCCTCCCCGCAGGACTCCTTCAAGATACCCTCAACAACTCAAAAAAGAGGTCTACAAGCTCCTTCTCAAGGGAGCTATAGAGAAGGTGCCGCGGGTTCAAAGAGGAACAGGATTTTATTCCAGGTTCTTCATAATTCGAAAAAAGTGGAAGGATTGGAGACCGATCCTCGATTTAAGGCAACTAAATGTATACCTAAAGAAGCAATCGTTTCGAATGATCAGCCTGCAAGACGTCCTTCTGCGTCTCAATCAAAGAGATTTTATGTCATCGCTAGTCCTCAAGGACGCATACTTCCCCATACCAATCCACCCTGCCCACAGAAAGTATCTGAGATTTACCGTAGCCGGGAGCCATTATCAATATCGCGTCCTTCCCTTCGGGCTCAAATCAGCCCCAAGAATATTTACCAAATGCCTAGCACCAGTGGCAGCCTTTCTCAGGAGAAGAAAGCACCAGGTCTTTCCATACTTAGACGACTGGTTAATAAAGGCAAAGACTTACACAGGAGCACACAAGTCAACAAGAAAGTGCGTTTCCTTGCTGACCAATCTCGGATTCACGATCAACTGGGAGAAGTCCAACCCTCTACCAGGCCGCAGTATTACTTTTCTGGGAGCAAAACTGAACACGGAATCCGGCATCGCATGTCCCACGTTAGAGAGACAACAAAGGTTACTAACCCTAGGGAGTTTCATACAAAGAAGACGAAAGGTTACAGTCCGTCTCTTCAAATCCCTATTGGGCATGATGTCTTCATGCATACCTCTGATCCCTCTGTGTCGGCCTAAGATGCGCCCCTTGCAGGAGCAGCTAAACCGTCAATGGCTTCAAGTATCAGGGACTTTCGAAGACCAGATACAAATTACTCCGATCATGATCAAAACTCTCAAGTGGTGGTCTCAAAAGCATCATCTCTCAATCGGTCTCTCGTTTCTTCAACAGCCAGCCCCGTGGACCATAACAACAGATGCCTCACTGGAAGGCTGGGGCGCAGTATTACAGGACCTGAAAATAAGTGGCAGATGGTCAACTCATCTGGCATCAAGGCATATCAATTGGCTAGAACTCAGGGCAGTGCACCTTGCTTTACAAGCGTTTCTCCCAAGAATCCATGGATCGCGAGTGGTGAGAAGAACGGACAACACCACTACGATGCACTATCTCAACAAACAAGGAGGTACAAGATCTCTCACCCTATCCAGGGAAGCCCAAGCGATCTGGAACTGGGCCTCGCAGCAAGGAGTCACACTGTCGGCGGTGCACTTGCCGGGAATAAACAACAAAGCAGCAGATGCACTCAGCAGACAGAAATCGGAATGCCACGAGTGGGAATTAGACCAGACGGTACTCACCCAGATTTTTTCCCAGTGGGGAACACCAACAGTGGATCTGTTTGCGAAGAAGGACAACGCCAAATGCCAGTTCTTCGCAAGTTGGCATCACCAAAAGGGATCTTGGGGGAATGCGTTTTCGATAGTCTGGTCAGACATCTTTGCTTACGCCTTTCCTCCCATTCCGTTAATCCCAAGGGTCCTCACGAAGATGAAAACAGAACCGTGCACTCTCATACTGATAGCCCCGTATTGGCCGCGCCAACATTGGTTCACAGAGCTCCTCATTCTCTCAGTCAAACCTCATATTCCGCTGGAGCCGTTACCTCATTTACTAACAATGAACAACGGCCAAGTTCAACACCCCGATCCACACTCAATGCGGTTAGCGGCATTGCTCCTCACCACAGAGAATTTGCGCATTTAAATATCCTGCAGGACTGCAGAGATATTTTGTCACAGGCCAGAGCGGATAGCACTAACAAGGCGTATCAGTGTAAATGGAGGAGATTCTGTGCCTGGTGTCATCAACGTCAAATTGACCCTTTTCTTTCACTACCAGAAGAGATTTTGCCGTATCTCTTAGAGTTAGCTCGATCTGGCCTAGCACACTCGTCCATTAAAGTTCATGTAGCAGCCATAGCTGCATACAGACGTTCAGAGGACACACCCTCGCTCTTCTCTTCTCGGCTGATTAAGAGATTTCTAAAGGGGCTGTTCAGGGTTTACCCTCCTTTCAGACCTCCACGTCCTTCGTGGAACCTGAACATTGTTTTGGCACAATTAATGAAGCATCCTTTTGAACCGATCCACCGTGCTTCCCTCAAACATTTATCGTGGAAGGTTGCCTTATTGATAGCTCTTACATCAGCTAGGCGGGTCAGTGAGGTACAAGCTCTCTCCATCCAAGAGCCATTCCTACAGTTTAAACAAGATAGACTACTAATGCGCACTAACCCGCATATTATTCCGAAGGTTCCGTCAGACTTTCACATTAACGAACCTTTGGTCTTCAAGTCTTTTTTCCCTCATCCATCTACTCCAGCAGAGAGGGCATTACACTCTCTAGACGTGAAAAGATGCGTTCAATTTTATTTGGACAGGACAAAAGCTTTTCGACGCTCTAATCAGCTATTTGTGGCGTACAGTGCCCCTAGGAAGGGGTACCCGCTATCCAAGCAGAGTATTTCAAGATGGATCGCCTCTGCTATTCGCTCCTGCCATCAGGCAGCGGGCAAACCTTTGCAGTCATCTGTGCATGCTCACTCGACGAGAAAAGTCTCATCGTCAGCGGCACTGTTTGCCGGAGTGCCACTACAGGACATATGTAGGGCAGCAACATGGAAGAGCTGTCATACCTTTACTAAGCACTATTGCTTGGAGTCCCTCTCGCACGGAGAGGTAGCAGTGGGCCAAGCGGTTCTCAGGAATCTCTTCAGGTGAAGGTGAGCCATTTCTCCTCCATCCCTCCATCCTAGAAAAGGTATGAACATATGAAAAAAAAAAAAGAAAAAAAGAATGTATCTAAAGATAATAGAACACACTCATAATCCCATAGTAAGCGGGTTATCAGATATTGATCAGCTTACATTACTGTCTTATGTTTTAATACTGGTTTGTTATTTAAATTTCAGCATGTATCTTCACAGGAATATACCTATTTATATTAAGAGATAAAAACATACTGTTATTTATGTATATATACGTGTGTATAGATAGATGTGTATATATGTATATCTATATATAGATATATATGTAGGGACATATGTCAGTACACTTATATACTTCATCACTTTATACATGATGATGATAAGGTTTTGTGGTCTAAGATAACCTGTTTATTAATAGGGTTGTCATTTTACAATGTGCATACTTATTGCTTTCTACTCTGATTCAAGCATGTGAATCTATGAAAGTTCCAATTCTGGAGTAAGAAAATAAGTTACTTACCTGTAACTGTAGTTCTCCAGTATTGGAATCTTTCATAGATTCACATGCGACCCACCCACCTCCCCGGAGAAGCTCACTTCACCTCTTTCTTTCTAGTAATACATATACTCATTGTAATATACGCACTTGTGCGTGGAAAATCTGAGGTGCTAGAGCTTCTCTCAGGAGGTTCTGACGGGTGCTGTCGCCTGATTGGTGGAGGATCAAGTTTGGTCCTTTTCACAAAATGACTCTGATAGACTATCAAATTGAAGAGGCCTAGGACCTTTTTCTCTTCAATATGTTTTAACATTACTTATGAAAATTTATACCGGGACTCCCATCTCGACGACGGGGAATGATTCAAGCATGTGAATCTATGAAAGATTCCAATACTGGAGAACTACAGTTACAGTTAAGTAACTTATTTTCTTCTTTTCACTAAGCCACAAGTGCATCCTTTCACTTTGGTGTCCTGGTGTAGGGCAAAAATTCAGAAAGAAAAAATATACACAGATGTAAATATAATGTAATATCAAAGATTATGATGATGATTGGAATGCACAAACACCCATGAGGGTGTCGGCCGTTAGGATATTTGATGTGGGTGGGGTGACTCGGACAGCTAGAGCGATGCCAGGTAGGATGAGAGACAAGATGTGAAATGGCACATTTTAAAGCCTTTTGAAAAGAGAATGTCATCTAGATTGCAAAGATCTTTGAGGCGTATGTTTCTGTGACTGATTTGCAGGTAGAAGAAAGATTAGCAACCCGTGCAGGTGAAGTGAACTGAAGGGATTGTTAGCCTAGGGGAGTATGAGTGAAGTGGGTGCATAGGACCAGGGGTGTGGAATTCCTATAGCTCGACGCCCGGAACATATTGTTTGGAGTCAAGGACAGCAAGTTTCCAGTTTGAATTTGTCCTAGGGACAAGTAGGCCCAACCACCAGCAGCACAAACTCTTTGTCTGCCAAATTACAGTACTACATTATAGAAAGGGAAAGGAATTGTCTTCAGTTGAGGTCATATTTGTGTCCATATGTTAATGTTAATCGAACTTGTATTTATGGTTCATTAATACAAAGCCTTTATTTTTAGGGTGAGCGTTCTAAATAAATGGTGTAAGCTCGGACTGCACTACTGAGTTGTTCAAGTAAAGAAATGTGTACACCATTTGCAAAAGTGTAACAATATGACACTACATAAAACGCTCCCAGGATGCTGTTGGATTAAATGCAAATATTTGCAGAAGGTTGAGAGCAAGTTTGTTGACTCTTTGCTTTGTAAATAAAATATTCACAAAACGTTTTGCTAAACTGAGTAGAATGTACCATTTCTTTTTACGCATCATTTAGTAAAACGTGTTGATGTATGGTAGCATTAAAAAAATATATTCATAATGGAAAGTCACTGTAACCTGTTTCAACAAGATTATGGGAAATTTGAAAATAAAAAAAAGCTTTGGCAAAACCAATAGCTTTGGCATTGGTGGTCAGTCCTTTGATTTTGTCAATGTGTGTCTTCTTTTGCCATGGCTTTTGTAAAGCTTTATTGTTGTGAAAGCTGCTGGGCACTCACTAGTGTAACAAACATTGGCAAAACACAAAAATATGTTTTGGTCTCAAAAAGCACACATTGCGATAGTAGTTCATGGTACTGAGCACAACTACTCAATGTTTAAAGACAGACAGAAAAGTATATATAGGCACATGCAGATATGCATGTGTAGATTTGCTCATGCGAAAATATGTTGAGGGTTCACTTTCCCTCCAACTACTTTTTTCTAAACCCAGAGAGAAGTTTTACTTCTGAACCTTGTCAGAAGTAAATTTCCAACCTTTCTTGAAAAAAATAGAGAAGAGCTGGTGAAAACCTTTAAAACACTCAAGTTAGTTGGTTGGCACAGACTCAAAAGGGCATTCCAACCCTGGAATTATTGCTCACCGCTACCTTCAGCCCCTGTATGTAAATCTGCAGATAGATGGCAAAATAAGAAAATTGCTAGTATTCAAAACCTACTATAGTGTTAGCCCTGACATAATTAGAAAGAGTGTTATAAGAGCTTTTATATAATGAGATTGCTACCATAATTTGTCACCACACTACATGGCACCAAAGGACAAGTAGATTTTGTTACAGCACAAGTAGATTTATGAAGCAAACTGTCCCATCAACAAGTAGACATTTTATTAAATTCCACACCCCTAAGGGCTGTAGTACCTGAATTTAGATTAAAGGTTAATGGTACTGGGCTTGTAGTAAACCCAATCCATAGAACACAAGGATTTATAGATCACTCCTGCGGTTATGGAGAGCCAGTAAAGGGAATGCGTATGAGAATTGTGAGACCTTGGCGAAAAACTGATAATTAACTGCATTCTGGTATGTTGAATATACAGAAGGTGAGTTAACAAATAAGAAGGGCGACCTATAAAAAGTTGCAGTTGTCCTGGTGGCTAAGAGTGACAGCCTCTACAACTATACGTTGACTAGAGATGAATGGGATAATTTTACAGAGCAGCTGAAATTACAGAAAGCAGACAGAAGATATTTTTTTATCACAGTAGCAATGTAAAGTGAAAGCCCTTATTATGTACTAATGACATAATCTTGGAGTGATGGCAGAACCAAAATGACAAAGCTCCTAGTTAGTAGGCCGGATGGTTGGATTATTATTCCATTTGACTGGCAGTATTTTAGTTTTATCAGTATCATGTTAAAGGAAATAATGATTCATCTAGGAAACCACTGCTAGCAAATTTTATTGAAAATTTGCATGAGCTGTAGGAGAGTGTTATCAAAATTTTGGTGACAAGAGTGGAGGCAACCTGAGGTACTCTATGGATCAGGGTTTTGAACCCAGATCTTAAAGGAAGGGAGATGGACAGCCTTGGTTTGGTTTTTCAACCATAAGGCGATCCAGTTCAGAACCTTTCCCCCGTCTCTGTCCAGAGCAAGATGATGGGCTAAAAGCTCACAATGGTCCTTATCAGTGGCTGCATGGGGGGATTGAGTAAGAACAGGGCAACACAGCTTCCCTGATCTACGAGCAGTGTGAGCTCATCTAGCCGAAAATGGAAGCCAGAGCTCTGATATTGGCCATTAAATTCCACACATCTTAACACACTGATTGGATTTCCGAGACTTGGTTTACAGCACCAGCACTGTTTTCCCTAGAAATTTACTGGGGAAAAATGCTCAGTAAATAGTGAGACTTCCAAAATGTATTGTGGGTAGCAAAACAAACTGCATTTAATTGCTTATTGTCATGAATAGAGCACAGAACGTGACCTATTTACCACTCATGGTAAATGCGCTCTGGCCCAGATCAAAAGTAGGGTAAAGGGACTTTAGGTATTCACCAGGCTCAGAGACCAACACCGAGAGTAAGGTATTTACACAGTCCGGTAAATACCTCCTATAGATACCTCGTATTCAAGTTTCACCCAAGAAAATGACTTATAACATGAAGAGTTTGCACAGAATTTTGCATGCCTCTGCAATTACTGGGCATTTATTCCCTGGTCGATTTCAGCAGGTTTGATTCCTCATTACTTGGAACTTTTATCCTTGTGCAAACAAGAGTTTTACATCCCACTTCTGATTGGGCTTCTTGGTATCGTGTTTAATAGGTGTGCTAAATACCTCACCACATCAAGCCCACTCATATCCTTTGTATAGGTTCTCTATAGTGTCTCTCCAGTCAATAGCACATGGTAGAGATGACTGGGTACGCCTTCTAAACAGCCCTGAGAGGTTTGCACTACCACACCCAGAACACTGAGTGGCAAAAGAGCTGCCCACTGCCATTTCTGCGCTCGGAGGCACTACTTAAAGAACGCTGCACTCCTGTTGCGCTGGACACCTGCTAAACAGCCCTTGGGGGGGCTGCACTACCACACCCAGAACACCGAGAGGCAAGGGAGCCACCCACTGCCATTTCCGCACCCGGAGGCACTACTTAACGCTGCACTCCTGCTGCGCCTGGGCGAAGAGAAGCAGGCTCGTCTGTGCCCGACCGCAGCCTTACGAGACTGGGTAGGGCATAGTTTCTTAGTCTCTTGGTTCGAGGACTTGGATACTTTTGTTTGACTGGTAAGACCTCTCTATATAGAATTTCTGCAGATTACTTTCTATCATGGGGGATGTGCATTAATGTGAAACCCCCCAGTACTGCTAATATGATCACTAACTACCTTACTGATGCAATGGGAAAATGAAATGAAGAGATTATTAATGCTGAAGCGAGATTATTGGCCACTAAGTGTTTTGCGAGAGGCCATTATAGAAACTAATGCAGAAGCTGTCAGTTTGATTACTGAGTCAGAACCACCAAAGGATGATATCTCTGGTGTAGACTCTATACCATCTACACACTTACCGGCATCAATAGAGAGAATAGGATTACTGATTAGGGGAGATGACTCCCCCACCCCTTTTCTAGAGATACAACCTAATGTAAACCATAGATGAGAGTGTGTGAATAGAGGGAGATCTACGAAAGATGTCCTGCATCTTCCCCTAGACACAACTCCATATATAATTGTACTCAAAACGTACCCAAACTAGGACCAAATATCGTAGAGACCTGGTTAGACCTGCATAACAAAGTTGTACACTGGATGTCAATGAACACATGCGCACCTAATGTTCTATACCAGGAGATCATATTTGTGAGACAAGTTCGGTGGGTGGGACATTTGAAAGAAAAAGAGGGAGATTGCATTGTGGTTAACTTTCGCGATCCCCGTCTTGTGAAAAATCTACTGTCAGACCTACATAAAAGGCAACAAATTTGCATAGATATGAAAAGAAAGATAACGGCTGTCCCCTTAAGGTTTTTTTTTTATAGACCATTGAATAATCCCAGCGCGAGGCAGCCGGATGGCATAAGGGAATCAGCTAGCAATTTGAATGAGATGATATTCAGATATGATTTGGAATTGATAGAACAAGAGGGGTCTCTAAAGGGAGAGAAGATTTCAACATTTTGAGGGCGGGGGCACTTCTCAATTATCAACCATGTACAAATTTCTAGGAGCAGTGTCACCATGACTGACCCACTCAGGATTATGCCCACTCTTTTCAGCAAGCACCATCCTGAACCATACAAACCAGGGGAATGAATAGCAACAAACCTAGAAGTAAAAAGGAAAAATTGAATTACTGTAAGATGGACTGGTATAAATGAAAAAGATTTGATGCAGAAAATTATAACTGGGCATAAAAAAGAAATCTTAGCATGCATTGAATTCAACCATAGTGCACTATAGATGCTAGTGTCCTTCAGTAAGCTTAGTAAGGCCATCTCAGGGAGTCTAAAATTGAGGCCTGAAAACAAAGAGAGAAAAAAGCAGGGCTGGTTTGACCGTAATAGCTCACAAGCAAGCCAAGAACTTAAGAGCTTTGCAGACTCAGCCCAGAAATAGGGAGGAAGTTATCATCAAGTGTTCTAACTATAAACTTGCATTAGAGGCTAGAAAGTCCTGATTAAGAACAAGAGCATGGGAAAATCTTGAGCAAGCAGCAGTTTTGATGGATAACACCTTATTTTGGAAAACTGTCATTTTTGAAAGACACAGATACCTTTAAAATTGTTACATATGTACAGTCATCGGATTGGCTCATTCATTTCGGCACGATTTTCAATCCACATAATTTGGATATGCATCCTTTGAATACTGAAATCATTGAGATTAAGCCACCCTTTCTAAATGCGATCACCTTAGAGGAAGTGAGATCTGCTTCTAAAAAATGTTTAAAAAGGAAAGCACCCAGCCCTGACGGGGTCCCAGTAGATGCCTATATAACATATATACCGATCTATGGTGCTCTATCCTGACCCAAGTATTTTTGGTAGTGACAAAAGAATATATGCTAATTTAATGGACGGAAAGTATAATTGTCCCCATTTTTAAAAAGGGAAATAGGGGCGAGACTAAATGTTATCTACCCATCTTTCTTCTAGACTCTTCGATTAAATTACTAGGGAGAATACTTCTAGAAAGACTAGAGATGTGGGTAACCGACAGTCAGATACTTACAGAGGCACAATTGGGATTCAGACCTGAGGTTGGCACTCTAGAACAATGCATTAACCTAGATTAAATAGTAAGTAAAGATACAACAGTGAAAAAGGGTCATGTACTTCTCTGCTTTGCAGATTTTAGTAGCGCTTTTGATCTAGTCAAGCATGCAAAGTTGTGGAAAGTTCTAACGGATTTGGGTGCCCCCCCCCCCCAACACACACACACAGATATAATTAGCTTCCTGGCACAATTGTATAGCTATCTAACAGCGCAAGTACGGTATGGGAAAAATTGAGAATGTACTTCAGGTTTTAGGATCGGGAGAGGCATACAACATGGGTGTGTATTAGCTCATTTGCTATTTTCTCTCTATATAAATAAATGGGGTAGATGCCTACCTAAAACAACTGGTAGGCGATGTACCACAAATAGGAAACCATGGATTTCCAGTCTTCCTATACGCAGATGTCGTGGTCCTGTTATCACAGACCGCAAATTATGCGCCTAAATCTGAGTAATACAGTAGTATTTACCTGTGGTCTAGGAAAAGCTTGCAAGAAAACCTATTTCATTAACGGTCAAAAATGCAAGGAGGTAAATAGCTTTACATATTTGGGTGTACAGTTTTCTAATCTGGGTCATTGGAATGGACACCTAGAAATAACAAGAGCAACAGAGGCCGTTTTTAGGTTCACAAAGAAAATTGGCAATAAGCCCCTTAAGGACATTTTACAGATCTACAGAAGTAAAACTGTTAATAGTGTTACGTATGCCTCTGCCCTGTGGGGAGCATTATTAGTATACAGTACTTTTTCCAATGCAGATTTCTTTTTTAATCAGTGTGTATATTGGATATTGAAAATGTATATGCACTAAGAAAATCTCTGCCATGAGAATGAATAATGGCTAATGTGCACAAATTGGGGACTCCTGCTCACTTTTAGTGTGCAGTTTTTTTTTCTTTTAATGTAGATTCCTTCTATTAACCTTTGTGTATATTGGATATTGAATGCATTCTGGATAAGCTATGGCATAAGAAAATGTAGCAAAAGTTACCTGAATAATGGATCTTTTAATTGTATGCTACTTTGTTATTAATTTGTATATCTTTTATGGATTGATATCCGAATAAAGATTGATTCGATTTGACCATTTGTCTATGTAATCACTATATAACTATGTTTTAAGCTATTCATACCTAGCTTTGTTGTTTGAACGAGAACTTACATGCTTTTACGACAGAGAATAAGCTCAAATGTTTGCGCTTCTTGTAATTTTTAGGCACAACTCCCCCTAATCCTTTTCAGAAAGGACATTTTGCATATGGTTTTAACCCAGCTGAACAAAGCCTTAACCCGCTTGGTAAGAATCTTTATTTTATTATTTGCCTTTACCTTCTTGTTTCTGCTGTTATATTTCTTCAATTGAATCACTTTTATATAATCATAATTATTGAATTGACAGTGTTTATACACCAGTTATTCTATTCACGTTAAACTTGTCTGCACATTTCGTATCTTTTCCGTTTTATTATTTTGAAGCACTAATGAGGATCCTTAATAGTCACAAATCCATAATTAAGTGCAATATAGTACACCTTCCCTCCCCCACTCATTCTCCCTCTTAACCACTAATTCTTACATATAGCGCCTCGTCAGTCATGAATTTGGAATAATGTCAACTGATTGACCCATGTGACACAACCGGAGGATGTTAGCTTTGAAAATAACTAAATGCTATCTGAGGATATTTTCTCCTAAATATCACAAACAGTTCCAATTCGAAAGCTATAGGAACCAACAATGTTTCCCCTCAAGTCTTGTCATTGCCTACTCTAAGATATGAGATGGAATTATATTGATCGCCACAGATGTCACAGAATGTCTGGAAAAGTCATATAGACTTGCATATCATTCAGATATGGAATAGCATACAATCCAAATGAGTTGCCCATCCTCGCAATATGTCAGAAAACTGATTACAAAGGTTCCTTCTTGAAAAAGATCCATACCCTGCCTCCCAACAGCCTTTCATAATCTGGTGAGCTGCTTTGCTCTTGATGTCAATACATAAGATAACAGTCATCAGAAGCCATGAACAGTTTGAAAATGCTCTGTTAACCAGGTAATCAAGTGCCTGTACTCCCATACTGGATCCATGCTAGACTAGATCTTCACCCACAGCAATAAAGCTGCCGTTCTGGAAATGGTAACTCAAACTTCATCAGCCCACTTCTTAGTCGCCTAAAACCTATCCAATACGGCTCACTTTCTTCTTGTAAGTGACAGAAGAGATTCCCATTGACGTAAACTGCTCCAAATCGGTGAAAATCAAACAGTTGATTTTCAGAAAACCTCTACTGCATGGCAGACCATTCTTCCTAAATAGACAACCACCATATATATATATATATATACTGATGCTATGCTCAAAAACGTTGCTAGATAAACAGACATTTGAGGTGAGCAGATCTAGAGTGGCACTGGTGTTTCAGGGTGCTCCTCACTGGAGCTGCTCTCCACCTAAACTTGGGAACTACCCAGAGTTCTCTTTTCTTTTTTGCATAATATATGCGTCACTGTAACCCTAAAAGGGATTCGTTTTGATATATATATAAATTTGATGGCATGTGTAGCTGTAGTCAGTGATCTAGTGTTGGACTCTGAGTGTTACAAATTGTTTTTCTTCAAAGAATATTTTCGAATCACAGGATTGAGTGGCTCCTCCTCTCGGTGATTCTGCGCGTGGGCATCAAGTCCTTTGTCGCATTGTTTTCTTTCTGCTGTCTGGTTAGAAAGTGTTTCCTCTCACTCCAGTACATCTTGGTTCGGTATCTTCTGAACTCTTTTCTAACTTTCTGTGGCCGTCGGTATAGTTTTGATCGCAATTTCTGCTCTTATAGTTAATCCGTTTGCGATAGTTTGGGTCGATTAAACGCCCTTCAGGGCGATCTCGCCCTTTATGGGCCTACTTCGACATGTGGGAATCGAACAATGTTAGGCTGATGAAACAGACCCGCTTCAATTCTGCCTTCGGTGTCACGCCAAATTTCTCTACACCAATCAACATTCAGGCCCTCATTATGAACATGGCGGTCCGTTCCGCACCACCGGCAGTGGCGGTAGAAACCGCCAACAGAGGAGCGGTCCGGACCGCCAAATAATGAACCAAACGAAACTCACGCATCCCGCGCACCACCCACCGCCAGGAAAGGAGTCCCGCTGACAACGGCAGAGACCGCCCACAGGGTGTCGCAAAGGCCCAACCCGCCATCAAATTATGAACCACCATTCTGCCGCCAGTTCCGGGGCGGGAACCACTGCCACACAAAGCCAGGCGGAAAAGAAACAAATTGAAGGAAACACTCACCGTAGCTCAACAAAACGTGCAGCGGCAGCCATGGACAGAGAGCTGCAGATTCTACCAGCCTTGCTCCTTACCATATATCTACACGACCGAGACCGCCGACGAAGGCAACGATGGTAAGTACTGCATCCTACAAAACAAGGGAGGAAAGGGCAAAGTTACATACCCACCCACTCCACACACCCGCGAAGTCCCCCCAACCCTTCCCAGCAGCAATTTTCAGACACCCCATACCAAGAGGGACGTACCCGACCGAAGGCCACTGCAACTTGGCCATAGGACATACAATATCACCACAGCCAAAAATTATTTAAACAAACACCAGGGTGGAACTGCGTGCAGCCCAAACACAGGCCACACAGAAACTTTATTCAGTAGCTCACTGAGCTAAATGATGATAACAGGGCCAATGGCCAGTCCATAAATAGTCAATTGTCCTTAGCCACAACTGGCCACACCTGACTTCCACAAGTGCTGTGTACTCCACTCAACAGGGCACTAAAGGGGGATCCAGGCACCTCACGGAATGGGGGCAGGTGGGTGGGGTTGGAGATTTACGATGGGGGTGGGACTTAGACTTGCGTGAGGAGGTTGGAGGGGGGGGGTGGGCTTCTCCTTTGAAGGGGTTGGGGGCTGTTTGGCTCGGGCGGAGCAGGATGCCTTCGGCTCTGAGCGGGCCTTCTTCTTAACTGGAGAAGGGGCAGGGGAATGGGAAGGCTGGACCGGGGTGGGCTGCGGTGTGGAAGGAGCGGAAAGGGCAAGGAGGTGGGCACGTTTAGGGACAAGACAGGGTGGGCCAGTGGGTTCGAACAGGTCTACACGGGAGAGGAAAAGTTTTTTGGGAGCAATTGGGGTGGGCGTGGATGAGGGCGTGGGAGTGGAGGCAGAGGGAGTTGATGTATGGGGTCTAGGTGTGCGTGTAGTGGGTGCCGGTGACTGCTCAGTATGCTGTGGTGTATGTCTTTGTGCGTATGAGTGTTTTGGGAGGTAGGGGGGTGGACACAGTGGGAGAAGACAGACAGCTAGTGTGGATGTATGTTGGGTGGGTGTCTGCAAGTCGGGTCAGTGTGCTGCATGTGTCAACTACAGTGGAGGTGGTGAGTGCAGGTGTGGTGTATGGGGTGCATGTATGGCTGTCTGCTATTGTTGTGAGTGCAGGAAGAGGAGCAGTAACAGTGAGTGAAGGTGCAGTGCATGAGGGTGTGCATGTAGGGGGGACAGACAGGGAGGCGGAAGAGGCGGACACACTGGGGGAAGTGGATGTTGTTGTGTGTGCTGGTGTCTGTTGGCTGTGTGAATGCTTGTGGTGGGATGTGTGGTGCTTGTGTTTGGAAGTGTGTTTCTTGTGTGTTGATGTGCTTGACTGCATGTCTGAATGTGTGCCTTGGACGGGTGAAGGGGGTGGAGTGCTGGAAGGGGTAGAGGAGGTTGGAGGGGGGACGGAATGGCCAGGGAAACTGGCTGCCGTCCAAGAGGAGGCCAGAGCCTGAAAAGATCTCTGTAGGGCAGACACGGCACCATGAATGCCATCCAGATAGGCATTAGTCTGCTGCACCTCTGATGCTAGCCCCTGGATGGCATTGACGATGGTTGTCTGCCCTACAGAGATGGTTCTCAGGAGGTCAATAGTCTCCTCTGTGAGGGCAGCAAGGCTGACTGGGGCAGGGGAGGAGGTGCCTGGGGCGAAGGAG
The DNA here is from genome assembly GCF_031143425.1 of Pleurodeles waltl. Lineage (NCBI taxonomy): Eukaryota > Metazoa > Chordata > Amphibia > Caudata > Salamandridae > Pleurodeles > Pleurodeles waltl. The sequence continues at coordinate 753,415,813 of NC_090438.1, read as the reverse complement.
ATGCCCACCTTTCTGGGTGGGTGGGCACGGCCAACTCGGTGGGGAGCAGAAGGGAGGGCGCTGATGGTATGGATGGTGGCGGAAGATCTCACGGTCGTGATTTGTCCACAAGTGTCCGTCACCGCTGGAGGACCTCCATCAGAGGAGGTTTGAGAGTCACTACCCCCTGTGGTAGTAGCCTCCCCCTTGGAAGTCCGCTCGCCCCCCCACCCACTGGTCCCCTGGGCGTCCGTTGTCTCTGCCTCGGAGGATCCGTGGGCCACTGTCTCCCCACTAGCCGGTGCCTCAGCTCCCTCACCTGATGTTGATGCTGTACCAGACACACAAAAGAGAACAGGAATGGGGAGACAAAACAGGAGAGACACTTGTAAATAGCTGAATGCTGATACACAATGGCCAGACATACACCTACCCAGCAGACACACCCAACAGGCAGCACCGTGCACTAGGCCCATGACCATGGTCCTGACTACTGAGCAGTATACTGACCTACACCCATATCCTGCCATTGCATTGAAGCAGAGGTAGGTGAAACCTGACAGGGACACCCCAAACCCTTTGGGGGGCAGACAGTAGCTGCACAACAGTCAAAAACTCTGCTCTAAGCATCATGAGCCCTATCGCACACACGCTCATCCTTCTAGGCTGAAGTATGGGCTGTGAGTACTCACCTCCTTGTGACTGCTGTGCAGCCGTCAAGCGCCCATACAGGTCTGGGTACGCCTCCGCCAGGATCCTTCACATGAGGGGGGTCAGTGCCCGACGGGCACCCCTACCATGTTGGGAGGACTTCCCCAGCTGGGCCTCACTGATCTTCCGCGCCCAGCGCCGCAGGTCCTCCCACCTCTTACGACAGTGGTGCTTTGCCGGTTGTAGACCCCCAGGGTCTGTACCTCATTGGCGATGGCATGACAATGTGCCCTCTTCTGGTGGGCGCTGACCTAGTAGGGAGACACAGAGAAGAAACATAGGGGTCAGGCACCTGCACGATGGCAATAGCTGGCTGACTGTTAGACATGGGACAGACAGTACTCCCATACATGCAGGGCAGTGGCACGCAGCATTCCATGCACCAAGCCCCTTCCTGGGCTCACATGAGTGCACATCTGAGCAATCCACTCCATCCATTACACACACAGTGCCCCCCAAACCGGACTCACCTGTACCTCTGGCCGGCTGTAGGGTCTGCCGTACAGGGGCAGGACCCCTTCCACCAGTTTCTCCAGTTCTTCCAGGGTGAAGGCCGGGGCCCTTTCCCCTGCACCACGTGGAACATCCATAGCCAGAGGCAGGCCACAGCAATAGACAGAGTGGAGTACTTGTCCGCACAGGATCAGGGAGTCAAGTGATCACACGATGACGAACGCACGTACGTTCCGTGGCGGTATGCACCGTCACCGCCGGAGGCGATCATGATACGCCAGGATTCCCCATTGGCATCCATGTTAGCCAATGAGGGTTGCGAACAGCGGTCAACACCACTGTACGCTGTGACATCAACCGCTAGCGGTCTTAGGTCACTTCCACAACGAAGGGGCAGAACTACATTGGGCAGACATTTTGCCATCACCTACGCATCTTGAAATTCAAATTACTCACAATGCTGGACCTGCTAGCCATATGAAGCACCTAGGCCTCTATCCATAGAGTATATAATCACACATGATTTACTCCATTCCCTCTTAGTTATGTCAATGTACATCTGTCAGGTTGCAGTTATTGTACAGACACTACTATGAACAATGCAGTGAATGTGTTTAGCAAATATGCCAGTGTATGTGTGCACTTGACTCATTGTTCTTAACCCTCACAGTTACCGACCCTTGTGGCGAGGAAGGGCACCATCTTTGTACAGACCACTTGTGGATATGGGGACCATGGTGGAGCGTCAGATCATTATCACTTACAGACTCACACGTGCAACTTTTCAGGATCTATGTGCATTACTGGATCCTGCACTGACTCCCGGAAATCGTAATCAGCATGCCATTCCAACTGAGGTGCAGGTGCTCTCCGCACTCCATTTCCTGGCCACAGGCTCTTTTCAAGTGACAGTGGGCATGGGTGCTGGTTTCTCACAGCCAATGTTCAGCCAGGTACTGACAAGATTTATGAATGCATTTGTACAACATCTGCAATCCTATGTGCGATTCCCACAAAGTGCTGATCTCCCTGCCATCAAGTCAGACTTCTGTGCCTTTGCAAATATTCCCCATGATTTTGGTGCCATCGATGGAACCCACATACCGATCATCCCCCTAAGAGTGAGTGAACAGGTGTACATAAACGGGAAGAACTTTCACTCCATGAACATCCAGTTGGTATGTACTGCAGACCAGTACATATCCCATGTGAATGCCATGTTTCCGGGTTCAGTCCATGATTCATTTGTTTTGAGGAACAGTGGTGTGCCACAAAAGATGGAACAACTCCAAGAGGACAGAGGGTGGATCATAGGTAATTGTGCCTGTCACTAACTGACACATTGCAGAAAAACAGCCTGTCAGACTAAGGGACATTCCAATGACGACTCTGTATTGACCATTTCCCTAGGTGATTCTTGCTATCCAAACTTGCGTTGGCTCCTGACACCAGTGAGGAATCCCAGGACGGATGCAGAGAGGAAATACAATGAGGCCCATGGACGTACTAGGAGGGTACTATAGGTCTCCTGAAGGCTAGATTCCGGTGCCTACATATCTCTGGGGGTTCCCTGGCCTATGGGCCTGATAAGGTGTGTAGGATAGTCGTGGCATGCTGCATGCTGCACAACGTGGCAGACATTCAATCCCCCTTTTGGAGGTGGAAGGTGCTATAGGTCCTGATCTGTTACCTCAGAGAGGTGAGGAGAGTGATGGTGAGGATGAGGAAGGGGAAGATGTCAATTCCAGAAACCAACTGATACAACTCTACTTCCAATAACTGTCTGGGGCTTGTGTGGTTAGTGACTGATACTGTAAGTGTGCCATGTCAACTAGGGGGAATTGGTCAAGATATGCGAGTCATGGTCCTCTTCAGCATGGTACAGACAGACAATATATGCATTCCCTTCTTGACTATTTTGAAACAGACTGTACCACCACCATGCGCAATTTGACAATAAAGTTTACCCCTGCCTGTTGCATCATTACTCCACTTTGTTCAACATTGAAGACAGGGGACAGTGTTGCAGGTGAGATATGTTGTTTATTGGTGGAATACATTGAAATGTGCTATGTACAGTGATGAAATTCGTAATGGTTGGGTGTCCTCAAAACCGACTTGGTGGCAGGCCTGTTTGATGTCATAGGTGGGTCCTATTTGTAGTTTAGTTCTTTATTTAGCCCTCAGCTAAGTGCAGTTGGTGAATGGGAGGGATGGTTGCTTGGCAGTAGTAGCAGTGTCAATTGTTGGAAGGAGGCTTGTTCTTAGCTGGGTTTCCCGTGCCATATCTTGGCCTGAGACTACGTTGGGCGCCTGCTGGGGAGCTACTTGGGGTGACGTGGTTGGCCCTTGTGATTCCTGGGAGGGTATTTCCTGTGCTGTTTCAGCTGCTTGGGGCAACTGTTGCTGGTTGCCCAGGGCTGTTGTGGGGGCCTCTTGCCCGGTGTGGGTGTCTGAGGGTTTGTTGACCAACTGCAGCAGTGCTCCAGCAATGGTGGCCATTGTGGCATAGTGTTCTTTCCACTGCTCCATGGCCTGTTGGTGGTGTTCCAGCTGCATCCTCTGACTTTGCTCCAGGGTGGTTACAGTCTGTGCCAACCTGTCCCGGGTATGTTGGTATGCCCCCAATACCTCAGCAATGATGTCCTGGGCTGCTGCATCTATCCGGTGCCCTACCCCCTGGGGCACTTGACCCTGCCCTGGCCCCCTGTGCCCGTGTCCCCTGCGCAGGTCTTGATGTGCCACTAGTACTGGGGCCCTCATCTTCCTGCATGTTGGGGGTGGGAGACTGTGGCCTCTGTTGCTGTGTTCCACCTGTTTGTGCCCTGGGTCCACTGGTGTGGGCACGCCTCCCCTGGCCTGCTGGTCTTGACTGGGTGTTAGGGGTGACAGTGTTTTCCTGGGTGGGGCTGCTGCATGGTGAGCATCTAGGGCTGTGTGAGGGGCCTGCCTGCTCATCAGTGTCCAGGGATCCTTCACCAGTGTCCTGTGATGTGCCTCTGTATCCCTGGAATGCTGTGGCACTCCTTGTCCCCTCCATTAGGGTTGCATGGGTGGTGGTGCTTGTTGGGGGACATAGAAATGTTTGTTACATATGCTTGAGGGTTTGAGGTGGACTGTACTGTGCAATTTAGTGCTGGTGTGCCTTTCAGTGGCCTTCAGGTGTGCCTTTGTGAGGTGGACATTGCATTTAGTGGCAGTGGTGGCGTTACATTGTGGTGGAGGTTATTATTCCATTGTGGGTACGTGCAGGGGTGGGTGGCTGTGCACAGCGGGAGTGATGTGGGCCTGGTAGTGAGTTGTGGGTGGTGAGTTGTGGGTGATGTAGGGTGGTGGATGTGAAGGGTAATGGCTGGGAGGGGTGTGGGTCTAGGTGGGTGTGGGTGGGGTGGCGTGGTGCATGCATTACAGGTATGGTGTATATGGGGTAAATGTAGATGACTTACCCGAGTCCATTCCTCCAGGAAGTCCAGTGAGTCCCTCTGGGTGCAGGATGGCGAGTACCTTCTCCTCCCAGTCGGTGTAGTCGGGTGGTGTGGGTGGCGGTCCTCCCCCAGTCTTCTGCACTGCGATGCCATGGTCCGGACCTTCCCCCGCAGGTCGTTCCATCTCTTGCGGATGTCGTCCCTGGTGCATGGATGGTGTCCCACTACATTCACCCTGTTGACAACGGTCTGCCACAGCTCCATTTTCCGGGCGATGGGTGTGTGCTGTACCTCAGACCCGAATACTTGTGGCTCCACTTTTAGGATCTCGTCCTCCATGGTCCTTAGCTCCCTTTCGGTGAAGCGTGGATTTTTTGGGGGGGAGCATGGTGAAGGTGGTGGATGGCGTCGGGACTGGGGACGGTGTTTGGGTGCTCCTGTGTGGGTCGCTATGCGTGTCCTGTCTGCTGGCGTTCTCTGTCTGGCTCTGGTGCTCTCAGTCTTCTGGTCCTGGTTTCCTTGCAAGGGATTGTGGGGTGTGTCTGGGGGTGTTTTATGGTGTTCTGGATGTGTGTCAGGTGTGTGGATGCTAAGCCTAGCCAATTTGTGCATTGGTTGCTGTTGGGCCCACTTACTGCCCATGGCGGTCGCAGCCGCCAATGGTCGTCCGGCCTCCACTGTCCGCTGAGGTGATTTGTGCATCATTATTTGGAGGGCGGGGTGTGGGTGTGCTTGGCGGTGGCGGGGTGGGGTGGGCCGGGATTCCTGCCGACAGGGTCCTGGCGGGGAGTGGTGGTGTGGGAATGTTTGGCGGGGTTGTGTTTTTAGTTCATTATGTGGCGGGTTACCATTCGCCGGCGGTATTCTGTTCATCGCCGCCTCAACGGTCTTTCCCGCCATGTTCATAATGACCGCCTTAGTGTGTAATCTCTGCCTGTCTCCAGATCACAAAGAAGAAAACTGTGGCGCTTGTTGGTTGTTTCGATCCAAGATAACACTGAGGGATCGACGAGCACGGGCATGTGGTAATCGAACAATGTTAGGCTGGTGGAATGGCCCCCGGTTCAATTTTGCCCTTGGTGTCACACCGATCAACATTTAGTGTGTAATCTCTGCCTGTCTCCAGATCACAAAGAAGAAAACTGTGACGCTTGTTGGTCATTTCGATCCAAGATAACTATTAGGGATCGAAGAGCGCGTCGAATGGAGATGGCGTCCAAGTCATCAGAGCACACACCGTACATCTTCGGGGACGAACATGCGCAGGAAGAAGTAGCACAGCAGACTCCAATTAGGATCAAGATTCCGATTTCGACAGCCAATCCATCCCACCGGCGCAGTACATGTGTACACCAGCTCGGTCCCACCACCCAAAGACAATTAAAAAGACTTCTGCTTTGGTCTTCGGTCCTCCACTGCCTTCCAGCCACCGTCGGACTCAAAAAATACATTTGGATGACCAACCCTCAGGTTCGGCATTGAAACAAAAGACCAAAGTGCATTCGGCACCGAGCAAAAAGCTTGCCACATCTGTTTCGGTACTGAGCCAAAAATCAGGCTTGACTCAAGCATTCGATACCCAAGCTTTCAGAGCTGAAACCTGTTGGTGGTAGATATGCTCCAGCTACTGAGGAGTCATCAGAGATACAGCCCATATTGGAGGTTATAGACGCTAAGCAGCAAAAAATCCATATACATAAGGAAAGAGGAAGCCACTCCTCCTCCAACAATCAAAAGAAAATTAACTTTTCAAGAAACTTTAGATGCTGAGCCTCCACCTACCAAAATCTTTAAACAAAAGGAGAAACAAAAGGCACACCAGCAGCCTTCACCGCCACATTCTCCTTCCCTTCCTGCTACTCCACCACCTGCTACTCTACCACCACCTTTACCTATACAATTCTCTCTACAAGAATCCCGTTTCACCACATGGGGATGATTTATCCGATCCTCAAGAGGATGTAGATCCATGGGCTATATATGACAGATCTCATTGTTCCCAATGATCCTGATTTATACCCAGGAAGGCCATCTCCCCCTGAAGATAACACTGCTTACAATCTGGTTATAGCCAGGGCAGCTGCATATCATAATTTGCAATTACATATAGATCCCATTGAGGATGATATTTTATTTAACACCTTAATGTCTACTCATAAAGAGTACCAGTATCTACCTATGCTTCCAGGCATGCTTAAACATGTCAAAGATATTTTTAAAGAAACCGTAAAATCAAGAGTAATTACACCTAGGGTTGATTAAAAAAAAATTATATATATGTTTGATGGTATGTGTAGCTGCAGATACACATGCTTTGCACATCCCGCCATCTAGTGTTGGGCTCGGAGTGTTACAAGTTGTTTTTCTTCGAAGAAGTCTTTTCAAGTCACGAGATCGAGGGACTCCTCCCATTTCGGCTCCATTGCGCATGGGCGTCGACTCCATCTTAGATTGGTTTTTTTCCGCCATCGGGTTCGGACGTGTTCCTTTTCACTCCGTCTTTCGGTTCGGAAAGTTAGTTAGAATCTCGGAAAAATCGACGGTATTGTTTGCGTTCGGCATCGGGTTAGTTATTACAGATCGACAACGACTTTTGAAGAGCTCCGGTGGCCCTTTGGGGTTTTTCGATCCCCCGTCGGGGCCTGGTCGGCCCGGCCACGTGTCTCTTCAAGGCTGATGGAACGGACCCCATTCCGCTTCTGCCCAAAATGTCACAACAAGTATCCGTATACAGATCAGCATCTGGTCTGTAACCTGTGTTTGTCTCCAGAACACAGAGAAGATACTTGTGAAGCCTGTCGGGCGTTTCGGTCGAGGAAGACATTAAGAGACCGAAGAGCGAGAAGACTGCAAATGGCGTCGGCGCCGACAGGACAAAGGCATTTGGAGGAGGAAGAAGAAACCTTCTCCATCCAGGAGTCGGACTCGGATGAGCTTGATCCCGAAGAAACGACTAAAACCGTGAGTAAGACGTCGAAACATAAAACTCACAAGAAGACCACAAAAGCCCAGGGGACGCCACCGCCAACAGGCCATGGCTTAACCCGGAAAATAGGTGACCGATCATCGGCACCGAAAAAGGGCACGCTGGTGTCGAAGTTATCCGACTCCGGTCGAGATACTGGCACAAAGCAATCTCGAGCCCGAGACAGCGGCTCCGAGCAAGTTCGGCACCGAGACAGTGGCACCGAAATGGGTCGGCACTGAGAGATCACGACGCCGAAAATAAAGAAAGTGTCGTCGGAGCCGAAAAAGGCTACCGAAAAGGTTTCCATTCCGAAACATCCAGCCTCGGAAACGAAATCAAGTTCCTACACAGAGGAACAGGGATTGTCCTCCCAAATGCAAGGACATAAGTTCGGACAAGAACTAGAATCAATGGAGCCAGATTACACACAAAGGAGGCTCCACATTCAAAAGGATACAGGGAAGATAAGCACTCTTCCTCCAATTAAAATGAAAAGAAGACTTGCCTTTCAGGAAAAGGACAAGCAGCCACAGACAAAGGTGGCAAGACAAACAACTCCGCCACCATCTCCACCACCATCAATGCACACATCACCGGTAGTCACTCCACCACTGATGCAATCCCCAACTCATACTGCAATGAGTCAGGATGATCCCGACGCATGGGACCTTTACGATGCGCCGGTATCGGATAACAGCCCGGACTGTTACCCAGCGAGACCGTCGCCACCTGAGGACAGTACATCCTACACGCAGGTGGTCTCAAGAGCAGCAGTTTTTCATAATGTCACCTTGCATTCAGAACCAATAGAGGATGACTTTTTGTTTAATACACTATCCTCCACTCATAGCCAATACCAGAGCTTACCTATGCTACCTGGAATGCTAAAACACTCCAAACAGGTGTTTCAGGAACCAGTGAAGGGCAGGGCCATAACTCCATGGGTGGATAAAAAGTACAAGCCACCGCCTACAGACCCTGTGTATATCACGCAGCAATTAACACCAGACTCTGTAGTAGTAGGGGCAGCTCGCAAGAGAGCAAACTCTCACACCTCTGGAGACGCACCACCTCCAGACAAGGAGAGCCGCAAATTCGACGCTGCGGGGAAAAGGGTTGCAGCACAAGCAGCAAACCAATGGCGCATTGCCAATTCACAAGCACTTCTGGCAAGATATGATAGGGCTCATTGGGACGAAATGCAACATCTCATAGAACACTTACCCAAAGAGTTCCAGAAAAGGGCACAACAAGTGGTGGAGGAAGGACAAAGTATCTCAAACAATCAGATACGGTCAGCAATGGATGCAGCAGATACAGCTGCAAGGACAGTAAATACTGCTGTAACAATAAGGAGACACGCATGGTTGCGTACGTCCGGATTCAAGCCGGAAATACAACAAGCCGTGCTGAATATGCCTTTTAATGGACAGCAGTTGTTTGGGCCGGAGGTGGACACTGCTATTGAAAAACTGAAAAAAGACACTGATACGGCCAAAGCCATGGGCGCACTCTACTCACCACAGAGCAGAGGCACATTTCACAAAACACAGTTTAGAGGGGGGGTTCGAGTACAAGCTACAGAACCCACAACCTCTCAAACAAGGCCCACTTATCAAAGCCAATATCAGCGGGGAAGTTTTCGGGGGCAATATAGAGGGGGACAATTCCAAAAGAATAGAGGGAAGTTCCAAAGTCCCAAAACTCCTCAAAACAAACAGTGACTTCCAAGTCACAAATCCCCAACACATAACACCAGTGGGGGGGGAGACTAAGCAATTTTTACAAACATTGGGAGGAGATAACAACAGACACTTGGGTACTTGCAATTATCCAACATGGTTATTGCATAGAATTTCTCAGATTCCCTCCAAACTTCCCACCAAAAACACACAATATGTCAAAACAACACATGGATCTTCTAGGACTAGAGGTCCAGGAATTGCTACAAAAAGGAGCAATAAAATTAGTACCAATTCAACAGAAAGGAACAGGAGTTTACTCTCTGTACTTTCTCATACCCAAAAAGGACAAAACACTGAGACCTATATTAGATCTCAGAACGTTAAATACCTACATCAAATCAGATCACTTTCACATGGTGACATTACAAGACGTAATCCCATTGCTCAAACAACAAGACTACATGACAACACTAGACCTAAAGGATGCATACTTCCATATACCAATACACCCTTCGCACAGGAAGTACCTAAGGTTTGTATTCCAAGGGAAACATTACCAATTCAAAGTGTTGCCATTCGGGATAACATCTGCGCCAAGAGTTTTTACAAAATGCCTGGCAGTAGTAGCTGCGCATATCAGAAGACAGCAGATACACGTGTTCCCGTACCTAGACGATTGGTTAATCAAAACCAACACGCAAAAACGGTGTTCACAACACACAAAGTATGTCATAGAAACCCTCCACAAACTAGGTTTCTCACTCAACTACACAAAGTCACACCTTCAGTCGTGTCAAACACAGCAATACTTAGGGGCAACAATCAACACAACAAAATGGGTTGCCACTCCAAGTCCACAAAGGATACAAGCATTTCACAATGTAATACAGATCATGTATCCAAAACAAAAAATACAGGTCAAGATGGTGATGAAACTACTAGGCATGATGTCCTCATGCATAGCCATTGTCCCAAACGCCAGATTGCACATGCGGCCCTTACAACAGTGCCTAGCATCACAATGGTCACAGGCACAGGGTCAAATTCTAGATCTAGTGTTGATAGACCGCCAAACATACACCTCGCTTCTATGGTGGAACAAGATAAATTTAAACCAAGGGCGGCCTTTCCAAGACCCAGTGCCTCCATACGTAATAACAACAGATGCCTCCATGATAGGGTGGGGAGCACACCTCAATCAACACAGCATCCAGGGACAATGGGACACTCAGCAAAGACAGTTTCACATAAATCACTTAGAACTACTGGCAGTATTTCTAGTGTTGAAAGCATTTCAACCCATAATAAGCCACAAACACATCCTTGTCAAAACAGACAACATGACAACTATGTATTATCTCAACAAACAGGGAGGAACACAGTTGTTTCTCCTGGCACAGAGAATATGGCATTGGGTGATTCACAACCACATTTGTCTAATAGCACAGTTTATTCCAGGGATTCAGAATCAGTTAGCAGACAACCTCTCTCGGGATCACCAACAGATCCACGAATCGGAGATTCACCCCCAAATACTAAACACTTACTTCCAAAGATGGGGAACACCACAAAAAGACCTATTTGCAACAAAAGAAAACGCAAAATGCCAAAACTTCGCATCCAGATACCCACAGGACCAGTCTCAGGGCAATGCGTTATGGATGAGTTGGTCAGGGATATTTGCATACGCTTTTCCCCCTCTCCCACTCCTTCCATATCTGGTAAACAAATTGAGTCAAAACAAACTCAAACTCATACTAATAGCACCAACTTGGGCAAGACAACCTTGGTACACAACACTACTAGACCTCTCAGTAGTGCCTCATGTCAAACTACCAAACAAACCAGATCTGTTTCTCCCCGCTCCTGCTTTTCCTCTCCCTCTCTTTATTTTACTTAGATGAGGTGCCGGCAAGTCCGTCAGCACTGCTAATGGACTACTTGGGTGTTTTATATAAACACCATTCACAAACAAAATAAGCATAGGTAAAAGATTGTTGACCAGTTTCAGAACTATTGGCATTTCCAATTCTTGTTATGTATGGGCCAGCAACACTGACTCTGGGCTATAGTTTGGCTTAAAAGCAGCGCTGCAAAAGGCACCAATGTGGTTTGAGTCCAGAAAATGTATTGTGAATTCTGAACGTCATCACGATTTTCAATAAAGGCTAATATACTAGCTACATCTAGGAAGCGAGTCTCAGAAGTGTCAAATATGTGTTTCTCCAAGGGTCCACGGCTAGGGCTCTGCAGAATTCTACAGTTTTCCTATCTTTGGAAAATCAGGTTCCTATGATTTGAAAATTATCTCGTAATAAAAAAAAACCTCTCAATTCCATGAACTTTGCTAAACTTATTTAGGAAAAAAAAGCTTTAGATGCTCGACACACACATACCTATCTGTCTCCTCTTACTTATTCTGTGGTTCTTTGAATAGCCTAAAAGCTCAGGATAGTGAAATTCTAATCATGTTTAATCTGTGGAGCAGTTAATTGTATGATCAAATAGGCTTAAAACCAAGCATGCAGTGGAGAATATTCTTCCAGAGGATTATCCTCTGCGTCAGAAATTCTTTCAGATATCATAGGACTTTCCATTTCCACCCAGGTGTAAATAAGGCACTAACACACACATTCAACAGAATACCTTCAAGTACAAAAAATGGCATATGTTCAAAAAAGTTTGTATTGAGATCTCATGCTGCTTTCGGTTCCTCCTTTTTTTTTTTTCCGCAGATGAGCCTCCAAAGTCAGTTTCATTATCACATGTTGCTGGTGTTCAGATTGGAAACAACAACGTCATTCACATTGGAAAGCCGACAAGTCGATCTCCTATGCCGGACAGCTATGAATCATTTGAAAACATGGGAATATTTGGTAACATTTTTCTTCTTTAAATATTGTCTTCGATAGGATCAGTGATATTTGTTTGTTGATAGTATTGGCAATGTCCCATCATCTGAGCCCACCCTTGTGACAGTGTGATCCCTTCCCACTATCAGTGCTGGCACTGTGTATCAGTACACATCTTGCACACCTCCTCACCCTTTCACTCCTTATGAATCATTTTTAGGTCTCGCATACCAGACAACACCTGATTGCGAAAAAAGGCCTAATGTCAGCTCACAGTATGCTTGGGTACTCCCAATATGAGTACGTGTGTGTGTTTTCCAGCTCTCTCCCGCATGTACTTCTCCTCCCCGCTCTGTTGCTGCCCGCGTTCTTCTCCCACGCACAATCGATGTTGCTTTCTAGCTCATGTGCTTCTCCCACTAGTGCTGCTTACCCTCCCCACCTGCTTGCTCCTCTCCCTCCCACTCCTGTTGCTGCCCCTTCCGCTCTCACCTGCCCGTTGCCAGGGGCGTAACACAGACCCCTGTAACTCGTCATGGGACCCTTATTCATCTCATGATTGATGAATATTTGTGAGATAAGAGAGGTTCTGGGGCTTTTCTACAAACTCTGCAGGTGGGCCTCACCATTTTACGTTACATCACTGCCCGTTGCTGTAATTTGCCTTTTTTACACTTTTTTGGTGCCACATTGTAAAAGTGAACATACCAGCTTGTGTCTTCAAATATGTATTGTTCAAAATATGCCATACATTATTAAACCGTGCACAATATATTTAAACTAAAATATGCAATTTAGTTACTAATATATTAATTTCACCATATGCCACTACAAAAGACAAATGCTGCTTGAGGGGGAAAAAAAAGCTTGCCTATAAGATAAGGCGAAAAAGCAAGCATTGACTCATCAAGTAGGCCTATCTTTTTTTGTACATGTGCTTTTGAATAGTGTATGGCTGGGTGTGTGTATTTGTGAGCGTGACTAAAGATATGTATGAACGAATGGCGGCTTGAATGAGTGATTCCATGAATAGATTAAATATATTAATGAGTGTGTGGATACTAACCCATGTTGTTTCCTTTATATCACAAAACAACCCTCCAAAAACAATGTGTTTGTCTGTAGAATCCTTGTTCTGTACCCTCTTATTTTCTGCCTCGACACATTTCTTCTTTATTACCTCTATTGTTCTCACTTCTACCAGTTCACTCCTTTCCTCCTATGGCCACTACTTTTCACCAGCCTCTTCATTCTCAAGCAGCCGTCTAACTTCAGGAAACAAATATCTATATGACCTTGTATATACGTGAAAACATTATATAGAGATAACCATTGTATATTACGATATTGAAGGCTTCTCCAACGAGTAGCTCCTGAGCTGCCAAGAGTTCTCCAGCTACCAATAAGTAGGTCTCCTGTGCCCAGCCCTGTAAAATAAATTAGAAGTTTTTTGCTAGGTTGAATTAAGATATGTATGCCAAAACTGAAAATTATGTATTTGAAGTGTAAATGTGTGTTCGGTGGCATGTGTAGCTGCAGATACACATGCTGTGCATAGTCCGCCGCTTTTGGGGAGATAACTGCTTACTAGTCTATGCACAGCATGTGTATCTGCAGCTACACATGCCACCGAACGGAAAATGTCACTTACCCAGTGTACATCTGTTCGTGGCATTAGTCGCTGCAGATTCACATGCGCCCACCCGCCTCCCCGGGAGCCTGTAGCCGTTTGGAAGTAATCTTCAACATTTGTACATTTGTAAATATATTACTTTAACCTTCATTTTGTACATACTTATTCATTCCATTGCATGGGCACTATTACTAACATACACAACTCCTACCTCACCCTCTGCGGGGAAAACAATCTAACATGGAGTCGACGCCCATGCGCAATGGAACCAAAGTAGGAGGAGTCCCTCGGTCTCGTGACTCGAAAAGACTTCTTCGAAGAAAAACAACTTGTAACACTCCGACCCAACACCAGACGGCGGACTATGCACAGCATGTGAATCTGCAGCGACTAATGCCACGAACAGATGTACACTGGGTAAGTGACATTTTCCTTATTTTCGGTACTCATAAGTTGATGTTTGAAGAAAATGGTTGAATCTCCCATATATATATTTAAAGCTTCTATTTGAGTGATAGAAAAATCTAACTAGGTTGGGGAAATGTATTACTAATGTTTTAACTTGATGCTTGGATTAATGCAGAGGTTGTTAATGTATTACCCATATAGAGGTATTTCACACTCAAAACATTTTTTTACATTACTGCTGACAGCCATGCCTGATGATGTGAGGTGATCAATGCAGGTAATCTTGCATATGGTGACCACTAATATTCTCTTGTTTTATGTGATTACTATTACATCTCTAATAATATTAGTAGCTCTGGAGGACTTTCACTGCACATAAGTAGCTCTTATTACAGAAAAAGTGGGAGGAGTGGGAGACCCTTGCATTATTGTTGTATTTCCCCTACTGAATGTTTTCCTAATTTTGATTTCCCTCTGACTCGCTGAATGGGCCTCATGGATTATTTCCTTGTACTGTCAAACACTCAACTTTTGACTGGAGTCAACTGCTCCTGTGGTTACACTCTCTCTCTTCTTGATGCTACTAGATGTTCTCATTCCACAGTCGAGTCACAACCGATCTCCATGGACTGCGAGAGATGCACTGTGGTCTGGCCAGCAGTCACCCTTTGATACTCCAACTCTAGTCTCCAGCTTCTGCCACATCAACATCTAGTGTGAAGGAGAGCAGAGACGCACCACTCTGACGAAGTGGCGTGATGTCTACAGTAAATAAGCTGTTATAGGCAGGAGGCAACTTGTTGGACTTCTGTGGTCTGCTCAATTCTCCACCGAGCTGTGCCCACCACTTACTCTACCTGTTATTGTCACCACCACCAACTCATCTCGAGCCTTTCCTCTGTTACATGGAGTGTGCACTGTTCAAGTGCGAAATCATCTTGTTGTCACTCGTCTGCCTTATGGGCCAGAATGCTAAAACCACACGTGAATGCACAAATTTACCTGACTCACAACAAACAACATTATTAGTCCACTCCAGTGAGCTTGATAGTATCTGTCAACCATCAATTGATGTAATCCGGACCTGGTGTCTCAGTGGACTTGTTCATCCAATACACAGGAATCTGTTTCTCAGCAGGGTCATAGGTTTGAATTGTGGCAGGTCCAAAAAACCTTGCATCCTCCTGAATCCAATAAAATGAGTTACTATAGCATAGGGTAACTTTAAATATCTATTGCTGCCAAGAAACCCTAGGATGAAGGGGCGATTTATCAATAGTTTATATCCTGATACTCACAAAAGACATATGATTTCTCAAAACAATTTTGTTGAAAGATCTCTTTGTCCTATTCCAACCTGACCTATACTCTTCCCCAGAGAAATTCAGGACCCTCAAATGCATCTCCATGAAGTCTAGAAACCGTTTTGTTGAGTCAGTGCAGCTGGTGCTACTGTAAACATGGCAAGGGAGGCCATGATCCTCATTAATAGGTAGGAATAATAAAGCGTTTTATGACTTCACCTAATCATTAGCTTTGATTCTTCGCACAGCTGTTCACTTTTGTTGAAGATCACAATAGGAATTAACAAAGCCACGATCCTCAGGATGGAGCACTTAACAGGAGGAAGAACAGAAAGTCCCATTTTACTGGTGCATCTGGGATCTAGATTTGCTGAAATAATAAATAGTTGGATGTAGTAGTTTGTTCCACTCTCCCCCTACGACCAGTTCATAATCAGATTTACTTGACTGGGCTGAAGCTTAAAGATGGTAGGATCATTTTGATTTCTGTCATATGTGAACATAAATATTGTAACTTTGTCACAGATCTTACTAATTGCAGTAACGCATTTGCCTTCCTTGTCTAACACCTTTCTGCATACATAAAAGGAACATGCTTAATGTATCAGTTTCCATCACCTTTACTTTCCCAACATAAACCACTTTTTCAGGTTTCATTCTTGCCAAGATGAGTCTCCCATAGTAGTGCCACATTGGTTGTTTGCTTTCATAGATCTCTTGAAGGTATTCATTTTGAGACCTGGCTGTAGTGAGTTACCCAAATAATCTCCGTTTTTGGAATTATTATTCTTGATGGTATTGCTTCTCTTACTAGGGTGTGATCCACTGTACATCTCTATGGTGTAAAGTAGCTCAACAGGGAGTTCATGACATAGATTCTGATTTCTGTTTTTGAGTGAGTTTTGTGTGGCTTCTGCATCTCTGATCTCTGAGAACCCAGTCTCAATAACGGCCTAAAGCCTTGGGCATTCAACCTCCTTCGAGGTGGACACCAATAACAAGTTGCAGATCAGAAGTTCCTGTGATTTCTGTTCTAATTGCCTTTGGGCATGCGGAGTAACTGCTTCCAAGCAAGCCTTCCTTTTGGATGAGGGCCATCTTTCTCAGTAGTCAGGAATCCCCAATTATGCCTTAGTTAGCCCATGTGTAATGTCTCCTTGTGTCATTTTCTACCTCTATATCAGTCATAATTAAGGAGAGAGGTGCCTTCATATCCTGCATGAGGGCAAATATCTATCAGGGAAGAATCATTTTTATAGTACTAAGTGTTGGACTTGGCAGGTATATAGACTGATCATGTAAGTATTCCCTCTGGGTGTTGTTTATGCTTGTTTGCTGAATGCTTGGTTTGAGCTGGGCTGGTTCCGTAAAATAGGTTTCTACCATTTCCATTGCAGTAAACTGGCAGCAGTTATTTCTAGGCCTGAATTTACAACGCATTTGCCTTCTTTTTGTAATCTTTTGATTTTTTTTTTTTATGATTTTTTTTAAATGTCATAACCCCAGAGCAACAGTGGTAATGCTTATAGAGCAGACATCATCAATATTCAGCAATCTGTTTGGTAATGATACAGCTACTGGAGTAGCCCTAGAGACCCACAGTATTTTTTAATCCTGCCGTCCAGCTTCCTTGAAGAGGTGCAATTTCATCATAATCTTGTACATATTCCTCTCAATTTGTTTGGCACTATTTGAATTCATTGTGCAACCTATGTACCCATGGTGTATCATCCACCACCCAAATTAAACACTCAGACTTCACACACTATTAACATTCAACAGTATAGTAGTTCCTCTTATACAGGATATAATCAAATGTCGGTATATACTCTTTTGTTTGGTGGTACCTCAATGCTTTTCGATGATGCCTACTATAAGGGGAATTCATCACATCTCCCATCATCGTTGTCCAAGCATCCTTTTCCTGCACTAGCTTTTCCTCAGTTCCAGTGTTTTTCATATGTATCCCCTCTCCAATGGGGCATTCCGCAAAGTCCCCCATTCACTTGTATAGAGGCGGGGCTCGTAGTTTCAACCCATGGATGGCTATATATATATCTGTTACCATCAATGATTTCAGGGCTGCAAATGTCCTTTTCGTTTTCACTTTTTTATACTCCAGGAATATTCCAAACAATCTTTGTTTCAGTGTTGGTGTCCGTAATCCTCAGGCGATGGGATCCATCTTTGCCATTACTTTTGTTCATACTTTATTGCATGAGGGTATTAACACATCATATGTAAGAGGTTTGCCTGTGTAGTTCCTCATTTTGGACAGTCAGTTGAATGCTTAGAGTATATATGCTTTAGGTACTTTGGCATAAAATAGGTACTGTGCAAATAATTGAACTGGACTAATTTAAGTTGATCATTGCTAGGTACTTTCTTAGCTTGTACGCATACTCTGCCCCATTCATTGTCTGTGATAGCCTCTGGGTTATTCTCTTTCTTTTTAACTATAGCTATGGTATGCCCACCTCCCTTATCACTTTTCAGAGCCTGATAGTCGTTAACCACCCATCTACTACCTCACACTACAGGGAGTGCAGAATTATTAGGCAAATGAGTATTTTGACCACATCATCCTCTTTATGCATGTTGTCTTACTCCAAGCTGTATAGGCTCGAAAGCCTACTACCAATTAAGCATATTAGGTGATGTGCATCTCTGTAATGAGAAGGGGTGTGGTCTAATGACATCAACACCCTATATCAGGTGTGCATAATTATTAGGCAACTTCCTTTCCTTTGGCAAAATGGGTCAAAAGAAGGACTTGACAGGCTCAGAAAAGTCAAAAATAGTGAGATATCTTGCAGAGGGATGCAGCACTCTTAAAATTGCAAAACTTCTGAAGCGTGATCATCGAACAATCAAGCGTTTCATTCAAAATAGTCAACAGGGTCGCAAGAAGCGTGTGGAAAAACCAAGGCGCAAAATAACTGCCCATGAACTGAGAAAAGTCAAGCGTGCAGCTGCCACGATGCCACTTGCCACCAGTTTGGCCATATTTCAGAGCTGCAACATCACTGGAGTGCCCAAAAGCACAAGGTGTGCAATACTCAGAGACATGGCCAAGGTAAGAAAGGCTGAAAGACGACCACCACTGAACAAGACACACAAGCTGAAACGTCAAGACTGGGCCAAGAAATATCTCAAGACTGATTTTTCTAAGGTTTTATGGACTGATGAAATGAGAGTGAGTCTTGATGGGCCAGATGGATGGGCCCGTGGCTGGATTGGTAAAGGGAAGAGAGCTCCAGTCCGACTCAGACGCCAGCAAGGTGGAGGTGGAGTACTGGTTTGGGCTGGTATCATCAAAGATGAGCTTGTGGGGCCTTTTCGGGTTGAGGATGGAGTCAAGCTCAATTCCCAGTCCTACTGCCAGTTCCTGGAAGACACCTTCTTCAAGCAGTGGTACAGGAAGAAGTCTGCATCCTTCAAGAAAAACATGGTTTTCATGCAGGACAATGCTCCATCACACGCGTCCAAGTACTCCACAGCGTGGCTGGCAAGAAAGGGTATAAAAGAAGGAAATCTAATGACATGGCCTCCTTGTTCACCTGATCTGAACCCCATTGAGAACCTGTGGTCCATCATCAAATGTGAGATTTACAAGGAGGGAAAACAGTACACCTCTCTGAACAGTGTCTGGGAGGCTATGGTTGCTGCTGCATGCAATGTTGATGGTGAACAGATCAAAACACTGACAGAATCCATGGATGGCAGGCTTTTGAGTGTCCTTGCAAAGAAAGGTGGCTATATTGGTCACTGATTTGTTTTTGTTTTGTTTTTGAATGTCAGAAATGTATATTTGTGAATGTTGAGATGTTATATTGGTTTCACTGGTAATAATAAATAATTGAAATGGGTATATATTTTTTTTTGTTAAGTTGCCTAATAATTATGCACAGTAATAGTCACCTGCACACACAGATATCCCCCTAACATAGCTAAAACTAAAAACAAACTAAAAACTACTTCCAAAAATATTCAGCTTTGATATTAATGAGTTTTTTGGGTTCATTGAGAACATGGTTGTTGTTCAATAATAAAATTAATCCTCAAAAATACAACTTGCCTAATAATTCTGCACTCCCTGTAAAATCGGCATCATTCTCATAGTCTGCATAGGTTTGGGAGCTTCTGGGAAAGTTCCCTACCCTTCGGTCGCTATCTGAGCTATCTTTGTGTTTTGTATAATTTAGCCCATTGCCAACTTGAAGCCTATGTATCTTTGCAGGAGATCATCTACTGGTTGGGTAAATATCGCCAACCATCTCACACCCACCTTCTATCCTTCTAACTTTAGGCATATTCGTGTTGACAACTGCCTACACTTTGTTACACATACACCTAGCTACCAGTATAGGGTTAGCTGTTCAGACTATATGGAGAGCTACCTTACCATCATAAACAAATGGGGAAGTGTTACAAGTGCCTTGCAAGAGGCTCTATTTCTTTTTTTTTGTTTTTTTTTTTTGAACTTTTTTTTTCCCAGGGTAAAGCCAATATACAATGCAACTCTTATTACAGAACAACATATGATATAATCATGTGTATTGGAAACATTGGTCCACTCTTAAGTATCTAAACAGTTGAGACTTAAGGTAGTTACCCCGTAAAAAGATCCCCTCCTTCATGGGACATAAACATGTAGGATATACATTCGTGGCACAGAGACTACATGGTACGTTTTGTCACATTAGTTCTGCTCAAACTCTTCAACCAGTATCTGTGAGGAGGTATAGGATCTAGCAGTCTCAAGTTTAGATACCTCATCTTTTCTGCACTTCATTCGTTCCCAAAAAAAGAAAAAACCCTCTTGTTTTATTTTGTTTCCCAGCTTGAACAAAAACTACACTACCCACTCCCTCCCACCTGCTCTGCGTTGGATGAGGAATACTAGCCTGGTATCAGTTATTATGAGGCAAGACCGGGTTACCCCAGAGACTCTACTCAGGAAGCTGGATAACCCTGTGTTCTCTCGCACCCTTCGCGGATAACAACTCCTCACACTTCCTCACCTTCGGGCGGGTGGATCCCACCCCTCCTGTAGCTCTTGACACCATAGCCCCCCCATGCATGCAGATCATCGTCCAGTCTGTCATTCCTTTGGACATGATGCATTTGTACCTCCTCCGCAGTTGCACATTCAAGAACATCTTTCTGCCATGCCAAGCAGATGGGGGGCTGGGTGCAGCCATGTTATAGCTATCTGCCTTTTCTCCAACACAGATCAGGGAAGGACAAATTTCCGGCTTACGTTTGTCTTCTTAGGGGAGGAGAGCAAGCCCACCAGCACGGATCGGACCTCCATTTGCACCTCCCATCCCGAGGCCCTATTAAGGTGTTGGACTACTGCACCCAGTAGGACGATAAGACTGTACATGACCATGTCCTATGTTAAAAAAAAAAAAATCTGCTGGCAGGGGGGCACAGCAGTGGCATCCTGTCGAACGAGTTTCATAAATCAAATGTAGCGTCTTGGGAGTAAGGTCTGTTTGGTGTACAATGTTGTATTGTAGGAGTTTAAAGCGAGCATTAGAGCTAACTCTCCATACCCCCTCATGTATCTTTATCAAGTCGCTGGACGATATATGTTCTCCCAGTAATGACTCCCATTTGGCCTGGATTGAGAGCTCAACCTTTGGCAGGTCATCACAAAGGGCCCAATAGAGATACAAGATAAGTCGCCGTCCCTGGGCCTTGTCTAGCATAGTAGTGAGCACATTCAACTCTGATGGCTGTGCCGAAAAGGAAGGCCATACCCCCCGAGCCATGCTCAAGATTTTTTTATATTGGAGGTATTGCTCCTACCCCAGGGAAGAAAGTCTATGGCCTCCTCCCCTGTGATGAAATGTTTTTCTAAGTAGAGATAACCCATGATTTTACATCCACCACCCTCCACTTCTTTACCAACATAGGGTTCGCAATTTTCATAAAGGGCTGTACTACCCATAAAGGCATATCAGGGGTGTAGGGAGCCCAGTGCATGACCCTACGAACCGCTCCCTCCCAGGCATCCGCCACAAAGCGGATAATATAAGGGAGGGAGGATGGAATCTGTGTTCCCATCATCAAGAGAGTCGGCAGAGGTCGCCTCCCACATGTGCCCCATAGTAACTTATTTTCCTAATTCTCCTCTGTATCTAGCCAATGAATGGCGTGTTGTAGCTGGGACTCCATGTAATGAAGTGCCAGATCTGGAACCTCAAGCCCTCCCTGATCCCATGGTCTCTTCAATGTGGCCAGGCTAAGTCTCTTATGCTTGGACCCGCACAGTAGATCACCTATTAGGCTTTCGAGGGTTCGGAAGTAGTGGCAAGGAACTGGGTATATCGCACTCTGTACAGCATAGAGACATTGAGGCAGTATATCATTTTTTACTAAGGCAATCCTGCCCCTGAGAGACAACGGCAGTTCCCACCAAAACCAAATCGAAGCGTGGACCCCTTCCACCACTCTGCTGATATTACGCTTGAGGTCTTGAGATATGTCGGGCCTCGTGTGTCAGAGGTCCCCCCATGCGAAGCTCATCCGAGGCAGACCGTCAGCCGTCCCCCGCTAATTGTCCCAGCAGGAATAATTTGGATATATCAGGGTTCACCCATAAGCTGGAGACCTTTCATTTAGTAGGATGGGTGCAGAGTAGGCCGGCTGCCTCAAATATACCAGGGCATTGTCTGCATAAAGCAAGACCACTTGTGTGGACTCCAAGACTCCTCCTCATGGGCCCATCACCCGTCGCAGGGTTTCCTCCAATGGTTCCATGGCAATAGCGAGTAAAAATGGTGAGAGAGGACAGCCCTGTCTGGTGCCTCCACTTAACTGAGAGGGTGCCAACACCACCCCTCCCGAGCGCACCCGAGCAAACAGATCAGTGTAAAGAAGGCGAATCAATCAGATGTACCCTGGGCAGAAACCCATCTGTTGGAGCACGCTTTAAAGATACACCCAATTCAAAAAGTCAAATGCCTGCTTGATGTCAAGAACTGCCAAGGCAAAATCATCAAGCTGGAGCCGAGGAGCTTGCTACACATGGGCAAGGCGTCTTATATTGTGTAGTGTGTTACGCCTTGGAATAAATCCTGATTGATCAGGATGTATAAGATTAGGCATCTGGGTGAGTACCCGTGCCACCAGGACCCCACTGAGAATTTTCGTCTCTAAGTTTAGGAGTGATATTCGTTTGTAAGCCAAGGCTGTCATCAAATCACTGTCTGATTTGGGTATCATCACCACTAGTGTCTCCCGCAGGGAATCTGGCAGTGAGCCAATGCCCAACACCTCATCGTACATCTCCAGCAGCTTGTCAACTAGGGACTTAGCATATTTGTAATAGAATTTGACAGGCAGTCCGTCACAACTGGTGGTATTTGAAGGTTTGAGGTGCTCAAATGTGCCTAGGAGTTCTTCCCTAGAGAGTGGGGTGACTGATGACTCCCTGGAGTCTAAATCAAGGCATGGGAGCCATACCTTTCTTAAAAATAATCCTGAATGGTCCCTGGCGGCGGGCAGGATCTTTCGGTATAGACTTCACAAAGATGGGTATAGAGCAGATTATTTAACGTCTCTTGGGTATAAACTGTGGATCCAACAGGAGTTGACATAAATATTATTGAGATATCCGAGGATTCGCGCTGCACCAAACATGCCACCAACGCCCTTGTCTTATGTCCCTCTGCTTGTAGCCATTGTCTGTAAGCCATATAATCTTGTGTTTTGAGTCTACGCCAGTCCTCCAGTAGTTCAGTGCGGGTTGTGCGCCAAGCAGTCAGGTCACATGGGTCAGACAGGAGCTCGACCTCCAATTCCCCTGGCGCCTCTTCCCACTTAAGGATATCCCTTCCATTTTGTGTTGGAATCTGTAATAGGCAGCAACATAGACCCCTCTAAGAACGACTTTCATAGCTTCCCAGTCAAAGGCTCTGCTACTCTTTAATCCCCAGTTTTCCACAAAATAATGCGTTGGTGCATCCTCCACCAGCATTGCAAATGGGCGTTCCACAAGGACTTTCGCATGAAAATGCCAGAGAGGTATCGCTGGTCTACTGGGTCCACTTTTAAAGCTCAACAGAATTGGGGAATGGTCAGCTAGATATCTAGTTAAATAGGTTACATCTGCAACCTTGGGTGCCAGCTTGGAGGAGACTAGGCAGTAGTCTAACCAGCAGAATGTACCCATTGCCCGGGTATAACAGGAGAACAACCTAGTTTTGGGGTGTTGAATGCGCTACACATCACAGAGGCTTAGACTCTCCTTCATATCGCCCAGCAACGCAGTGAGTCGGGGCTCGGTGTTAGGTCTGGGCGGCTCCCGATCCAGCCTCCCGTCTAAGACACAATTACAATCCCCTGCAAGTATTACCGAGGCTCCCGCATATGGGAATGCTGTGGCCAGAACCCTTTGAAAAAAATCTGGCCAGTCAATATTAGTGGCATACACATTGATGAAACATATTTCCCTACCATCTAGTGTCCCATGTAGGATGACATATCGTCCCTCCAATTCCACTATATAGTTTTTGTATTTGAACTGGGTCCCTGGAGCTATCTATATAAGCACACCTCGCGCATAACCAGAATATGATGTGGCATATACTTGTCCCCTCCAGCGCTTGTGCAGTCATGGAATACAGTCCCCCCCCATATTTGTGTCTCCTGGAGGAATGCTATGGCAACTTTATAGCATTTTAGTTAGGCAAACATTTGTCTGTTTATCAGGGTGAGCTATCCCCTGACATTCCACCTGATCAGTTTTGTCCTGCCGGCATCTATAGCATTAGTTTAATTTCACCCTGCATCCAAAATGGCCAGAGTCATCCAGCAACACAACTCCCCCCTCCCCTCCATTACCCATCCAGACGTCAGGCGCTCTCCACACAAAAGCAGAGTCAGCTTCTCCAACTCTACCACAACATCAAACTCAGAACTGTTCCTTAACACCCCCTCCCCTTGGGCAGTAGCGCCAATCCACCCTATCCAAAGAGAGACCAGGAACAAATCAACGAGTCCGGCCCTATACCACTTCCAAGAAACTTAAACTAAGATAACAAATTAATACAATGTTCCCTTTCTCCCCTCAACCCCGTGAACATGTGCTACACGATAGGCAGGGTGGCCAGGGAGGGTGCGGGGCCAATGAACTCAAATCCCTTGTAGGTGGCCTCTGCCTCCGGGTGAAAGCACTTCTGCCGACAACTGAGAATAAGCCAGGGAGCGGGGATCAAGGTCCCTCGCCCACTGTGCATCCTGAAAAAGAAAAAACACACATTTATCACACAGTATATTGTAGGATCCAATTAAGCATATCTGCTACTCTCATCACTCCTGGATCTGTAATAAGAGCCGGGCCATTGGAAACCGGTGGCCACCTCTGGCCGAAAGTTTGATTGTTTTTGGTCTGAAAGGCCCCTACTCCTATCTCTTAGGAGTGTCCTTCCCAAGGCTTGCCTCCTGTAACAAATTGTCCTCCTGTGATGTCCCCACCAAGTCAAAGGTCCCCTCCAAAGCCCACAGAGTGCCATTTGGGGGCACACCAGGATTTTTCCCTTTAGTCTGTCAGTTTTCTGGCTCTGCCATCGTCCCCGTCGTCTTCCAGGGTGCTTTGACTGACTGGTTGGCTCTACTTGGTCATTCTGCCTGTGTCAATTCCTGGTTTGACCTAGTCACCCTGGAGTCCAGCCATTCATTAGCATCTTCGGCGGAGAAAAAGATCGAGGCCTTGCCGTCGTGTTGTACTCTCAGCATCGCTGGGAATATAAGACTAAATTTCAAGTTCAGATCTTGAAGGCACCTCTTGACAGCTTGGAAGGTCTTTCTTTGGTCTTGCACCCTTTGGGTACGATCAGGATGAGTGGATATTGGATGACCCTCAAACATCAAGGGGCCACGTGCCCAAGCAGTCTGTAGCAGTGCATCCCTGTCTCAGAAGTTAAACAACCGAGCAATGATCACCCTAGGTGGGGCACCCATTCTTAGCAGCGGGGCAAGGGCACTGTGTATGCCATCAATGGCAAAGAATTTTGAGAGTTTGTTAGGGAGCAAGGCTGTTGTGATCCAGTCCTTCAAGAAGAGTATGGTGGATTGACCGATTGACCCTCTGCTCTGTTAGGGAGCCCCACAAAGCATAAATTATTCCAAAGTCTTCCATGCGGTCATCTAGGTGATTGGTGTGCATTTACAGATGAATGACCGTGTTGCAGAGAGTTTGGACCTCCTATTGTAGAGTAGTCATCATCCGTTCCGTGGTCGTGACACTCTCCGTCACTTTGCACAGAAATCAGTTCCTACCAGATTAATGTCTATAGCAACGGAATAGATGTTTTTTAGCAAGTTCAGAATTTGACGTTTGTATCGCCGCCCATAGGTCTGCCAGGGAGAGCGTGTCCCCCTGCTGCGCTTCCATGCCGGTCAGCAACGCATCTTTTTGAGATGTTCCCCCATGAGGGGTTGGTTGCATGTAATTGCGGATTTTGTTTGCTTGGGACGATATGGTGCTGTTGTCTCACCATGTCCACAGTGTGTAGAGGCGCCTCTGTTCAGGAGTTTGAGGCAAAATTATGATAGAAGGGGTTCCAAGCCTCTCAGAATCCTAGATGTGTCCCTTCAAAAGGCACTACGCCCATGGTCATTCTTTGGGGCCAAAGATGTCGAGAGTCTGCCACAGGAGAGGCCAGCCACTTACCCCTCTCCTCCCAGGCTCAACATTGTCCCGTTCAGAAGCTATATTGTAGACATCTTCAGCCTACCCTTCCCCCCGAGTCAGGGGCTCTTTGACCAATGATGTCCGTCAAGCCCATCCGCAGGTGGGGCAAACAGTGCAGCTTTAGCGGTGGTTTGTCACTGGGTAGTGTGAGTGCGACCTCACTGTATTCTCCAGTGTCCGATGGGGGCTCCCTTGTGGGGGTCATGATTAAGGGTGTCTCCTAGGGACCCACTGAGGAGGCACTGCTGCCTTCCTACCCCTCCCTCAGTGCCTTGATCACAGGAGATGATTATATGAGGGCCCCTAGGCCGGTCCAGCTAGAGGTTCAAAAGGATAGAGCCTTGTGGTCCCCATACCAGTAGGTCTCTCTCTAAGTTACTGGGCACCAACCGTTCATCTGCCCAGGGAGCACATATAGCCATCAATGTGCACTCACCTGGTCGCTGCTCCATTGGTTATCTGCTGAGAAGTCTCCAGCATGCAGGGAGGCCGGTCCGGCACGGGTCATTTTCTGTCCACTACAAGCTGCGCCACCCAGTCTTTGTGGTGTGAGGCCAATCCTGAACAGCCACAGGTAATCAGGCCCAAGCAAGCTCCTGACTGCCTCACAGCACCACAGCAGGGCCCGTCTGCAAGTGTTTTGTCTTTCTCTCACCCTGGGACCCCAGTCCCCTCCCTATCTGATTGTCCAAACTCAGGGCCAGCGGGGGTCCATGGGAGCCTCCAAGCCCACACTCGCTGTCTCAAATTCACTGGGAGCGGAATCACGCCTCCCCCCTTTAAAGTAGGCAAGACGCCAGTCTGAGAGTCAGCCACTTAATGGGATTAATGTTCTTTACCTCGCACAGTACAGGACTTTCAAGAGTTGAGGACCCAGGCCCTGCCTCCGGCTGGAGTCCAAGTACAAGTCCTACTACTACTATGTGCCAGGGCCTTTTGGTCAATGTCTCATCCACTTTTATTTGTTTGTTTGTTTGTTGTTGGCATGTCTTCTCCCACACGGCCCAGCCAGCCTGAAATGGAGGCATCAGTCCCGGGGTCTGCCATGTAGCGCAGCCCCGTCAAGGTCAGGCAATCTGCAGGAGCAGGTGAGGTGCAGCCAGGCCCCATCTGGAATCCCTAAGTCAGTGGCAGGGCCAACGCGTCTCGCCTCGCTTCTGGCCCGACTGCCGCCAGGGCAGCCCCTTGTGTCTCACAGGCTCAGGCAGGCTATATCTCTCTCCGTCTGGGGCAGCTGACTCATCTTCTTCAGTCCCCCACAGCAGCCCCGCGGGGGATCTCACCTTTAATGGGCCCTGGAGAGTTGTTGCAGCACAAGGGCACTGCGACCATCATCGCAGTGTACCGAACCCATCCTGTCAGTCCTGAGCCCAAGCCACACTCAGTGGGAGAAGCCACCACCACTCCCCAGGTCCAGGAAACGCCACCACAACGCAGGGCCCGCTGTCCAGAGCCCCTCACCAGCCTGGTAGGCCTCCCCACCTCACTCCGCATTGGGTCGTTACCTGAAGCCAAAATGGCGCCCGTCCAGGTCATCAGGCCTGCACACCATGTTGTCGCGCAGGATAGACTAGGAGTCTGCAACGGTCCTGTGGATCACCAAAGATGGGTGCAGGAGAAGGTAAGGAGCAGCTAGAGAGAGGAAATAGACCAGGATCACCCAGAATCCACGGCAGGATTGACTGGCTCCTGTGGGAGCACTGAAAGGAACGTCTACTCAACCATTTTGCTTGGTCATGTTCCCCCCCCCCCCCACCCCCCCCCCCCCAGCAAAATACTTTTTTCCCAGTTTTGTTTGTCTTTAAGTCATTGTACTACTTGTTGCATCTGTGTACATATCCAGCAGCACAGTTCCACTCTTTTCATACAACAGCTTCAGCATTGCCACTTTAATTCTACTGACCCCTCCACCTCACATCAATGAGATTATTAACTAATCCAGTTTCTTTACTAGGCTCTGTAGGATAGCACAGAGAATCAGGAGAGGTAGAAATATCAGGTTACCACTCAGCTTCCCATCTACCCGTCTTTTAATATCAACAGGAGTGTAACCACTTATCCCAGTATTCACCATGGAGTCCCTCTACTTTCTTTTGGGAGACCCTCACCAGCCATTTTCTGCCACAAGTATATTATTACTCTGGTGTACTCATAGCTAATAGCAGCATCATGAGGTCTCCTTCTTCCCCTAACCAAGGGGACAGTTTCCACATAAGTCCAGGAAACTATCAGGAATCCGTGAACAAAAATACTAAAAAGTGCAGAGAAAGTGATCTAAAATGCCTCTATCACTCAGATACAATCCAACTTTACTCTGGCTGGGATAGGGTGTGTCTAAAAACAGATATAATGTGATAGGAACTAATTACATGTACTTCACACATCATGTCGACATGTTTCAGCCCACTCTTGCCCAAAAGGGTCATTGGCTTTCTAAGAGAATCCTGGATCCCTTGCGGTGAGATCTTGGGAGAGAGCAGACGACCCCAAAAGTGGGGAATGGCTGCTAAGGACTGTGGGAACCGCCGCAAGCGTGCGGTGTACTTTCAGCCGAGCGGAATCCCTCCAAACAGAAGGGGCTCTTCTTCCCCGAAGCACTCGTTTCACCAGCCTGCTGGTGGATGGGGAGGCTCCGGTAGAGATACCGGTGGAGATACCGGTGTGCCCTGGGGACGGGCCCCACCTATTTAACTCCCAGGTGGGTGCAGCAATATCAAGCCGATGACTTCCAGGAGCAGTGCACAGGGAGAGCCTCTGGTGCAGTGTCCTTCTCACAGCGCTGTGACGTTTGGGCCCTGCTCTCTGTGTCTCTCTGTGTCTCTCGCGGCAGAAGGGGTCCCACGAGTGAGGGTCCTCAAAGAGCGGCGGTCAAGAAACAGCCAGTGGTGAGTGTGTCAGTTGTCCTGTCAGGTGCTCGCTCCAAAGGTGGGGAGAGGGGCTGCACTGATCAGTTGGTTAACCAAGGCAGCTCAGCGGCTCGCGTTCTCCCTGCTAAAGCGGCACTAGTTGGTCAACATGCTCCAGAGGGCTTGCCCAGAAGCGCCTAACATGTGCTTGCTCCTGGTAAAACGGAGAACGTCCAGCACGCACTGATCCTAGTGACTAGGGCAGATGCCAGTGCTCACCCAGCACTTGTGTAAAGAGAATACATCTGTCTGCCTCATGACCCCA
The DNA here is from genome assembly GCF_031143425.1 of Pleurodeles waltl. Taxonomy (NCBI): domain Eukaryota; kingdom Metazoa; phylum Chordata; class Amphibia; order Caudata; family Salamandridae; genus Pleurodeles; species Pleurodeles waltl. The sequence goes on along the minus strand of NC_090438.1, from coordinate 753,386,516 downwards.
CTGGCACGGAGACCCTGAGGGCGCAAGGGTCGGACGGCAAGCCCCTGGAGGCTCTTGGTGCGGGGCCCAGTGGGAGAAACAAGCACATAAGGTAGGGAGTCCAAATGGTGGTTCCACTTGGCACAACAGCACTCCTCTGGTAGAACAGGTTCAGGGAACAGCTGGGCAATAAGCAGAAAAGCAATCTAGTGAGTCCTTTATGCCACCCAGCAAAAATCAGGCAGCAAGGCAACAGCAGAGGAGCGGTCCAGGTTAGTCCTTTGGGGCAGCGCAGCAGTTCTACTGAAGGAGGTTCAGTCCCAGTTCCAAAAGTGCTCTCTCATCATGGGGTCAGAGCCTCTGTACCTGTACTCCAAAATGCCTTTGTTCAAAGGTTGACTTTAAAGGAACCCTTCTAGGTTTAAAACAACCCCTTTCAACCCAGCCCTTGCTCCTTTGTGTGAGGGCAGGATACAGCCTATTGACATGTGCGGGGTGAACTACCTTTCCGCTCCCCAGCCCAGAATGACTGTCATCATGCAGATGAATGCAGATGACTCTTCTGTCACACCCAGCCATTCCTGTATTGTGGCTGTCTGGAAAGCCTGCCCCAAGTTTAGCTGTCACTTTGTCCTAGGTGTAGATAGTAATCAGGCTGCAAATCACCTAGAGTTATAAGCACAGAGAAATGCCCACTTTCTGAAAGTGGCATTTCTAAAATAGTAATGTAAAATCCAAATACTCCAGTAAGCAGGATTTCTCACTACCATTCCAAACATGCCCACACTACTCCTCACAGTTTAGAAATTAGCACTTAGACATATTTAAGGGAATTTTCAAAGCTAAGCTGTGAGAGGAGCAGCCCCATAGTGACAAATGCAGTAATCTGAATTCTTCTTGCTGGGAAATTATTCCATTCCTTTGGTCTCCCAGCTGTGGCTTTGAACAATGGGCAGTCCTCCTAGTCCAGTGCCAGTCGTAAAAAGCTTTGGAATGTGGCTTGACAATAAACTCACCATGAGCCACCAAATCTTTATGGTTGCTGCTAGCTGTTTTAGCATTTTAAAATGTCTTAGAAAGATTTCTTATTGTCTCCCCATTGCTGCTCAGAGAACGGTAGTCCAGGCCTTGGTGATTTCCAGACTGGACTATGGAAATGGTTTGTATCTGGGGGCAGGAAATACTTTTTTTAAACACCTCCAGATTGTTCAAAATGCTGCTGCCTGGCTTGTGCTTCGTCCACCGAAACTGACCCCTGAAAGCCACTATGCTTCGTATGCTTCATTGGTTACCCGTTGAGCGTTTGGTATATTTTAAGGCATTATGTTATGTGCATACATGCTGGCAAACCCCCTTGAGAAAAAATTCTTAAGGGAAAGGGTCTGTCCCTGTATAAATGCTGAATATGCTAAACAGAAGGAAGCACAGAACACACACAAAAAATGCCTCAGGCAGGAGACACGCAGATACTTCCGGCTCCGGCAATGAAAATAGTGACTAAGAGTTCTGATCTAGGACAAGAGGAAGAGGATTCCAACAGGGCCAAGCACATATGTTCCCACCCCCAGGCCCAGGGTTTGGATGGCCCCCAACGTTCCCACAAATGCAACTCTTCCATTACTACCAAAACCCCAACCCCTTTTCAGGGAGAAGAAGGGCAAAATCAAAGCGACAAAGAGTACAATGGGAGGACTTGAATCAGAGGATTACCATGATCATGACAAGAGATGTTCTACCAGGCATCAGCAAGGTCACTGTTTGGTTATCGATCTGACTAATATTGTGCTCATGCAGGAACAGGAGAATGTTCTAAATAAGAGCTTGGGATTTGTCCCTACTAACAATGGATCCTTTCAAATTAAAATGCAAACGCAATGAGTTCTTTAGAAAGGTATGCCTAAATGTCTTCTTTCATAAAGAATATGAAGAGCAGAGGCAACAAGGAGACATGAGTCTACATCCAAAATCGGCCTTTACACCATCTCTTTCACCGCTACCTCCAGAGATTGGGGTTTGTGAACAGGTAGTACTATGGGAGATTGAGCAAACTAACAATGCACCTAGACACACATTCTTTAATCTGATGAAGCTGGAACTGGAGGCCATACAGGAATTGAGAGAGGACCCCAGAATAATAATCAAGCCAGCAGACAAGAGGGGAGTGACTGTGAATCAGACTATAGAGGCGTACGAGACAGAATGTCTCTGCCGTTCATCAGACAGATGTAACTACAAAATACTAGAAACTGACCCTACCGCAGATTTGCAGAGAGAGATTGGATCCCTGTAGGAGGCTGGCCTGGCTTGTAGTGGGTACCAAGGGGTACTTACACCTTGCACCAGGTCCAGTTATCACTTATTAGTGTAGAGGGGTGTCTAGCAGCTTAGGCTGATAGAAAAGGTAGCTTAGCAGAGCAGCTTAGGCTGAACTAGGAGACGAGTGAAGCTCCTACAGTACCACTAGTGTCATATGCACATTATCATAAGAAAACACAATACACAGATATACTAAAAATAAAGGTACTTTATTTTTAGAACAATATGCCAAAAGTATCTCAGTGAGTACCCTCAGTATGAGGATAGCAAATATACACAAGATATATGTACACAATACCAAAATATACAGTAATAGCAATAGAAAACAGTGCAAACAATGTATAGTCACAATAGAATGCAATGGGAGAACATAGGGATAGGGGCAACACAAACCATATACTCTAGAAGTGGAATGCGAACCACGAATGGACCCCAAACCTATGTGAGCTCGTAGAGGGTCGCTGGGACTATAAGAAAACAGTGAGGGTTAGAAAAATAGCCCACCCCAAGACCCTGAAAAGTGGGTGCAAAGTGCACCTAAGTTCCCCAAAGAGCACAGAAGTAGTGATAGGGGATTTCTGCCAGAAACAACAACACCAGCAATGCAACAACGATGGATTTCCTGACGAGAGTACCTGTGGAACAAGGGGACCAAGTCCAAGAGTCACGATCAAGTCGGGAGTGGGCAGATGCCCAGGAAATGCCAGCTGTGGGTGCAAAGAAGCTGCCACCGGATGGTAGAAGCTGTGGATTCTGCAAGAATGACAAGGGCTAGAAACTTCCCATTTGGAGGATGGATGTCCCACGTCGTGAAGAGTCGTGCAGAAGTGTTTCCGTGCAGAAAGACCGCAAACAAGCCTTGCTAGCTGCAAGGGTCGCGGTTAGGGTTTTTGGATGCTGCTGTGGCCCAGGAGGGACCAGGATGTCGCCAATTGCTTGAGGAGACAGAGGGGGCGCCCAGCAAGACAAAGAGCCCACTCAGAAGCAAGCAGCACCCGCAGAAGTGCCGGAACAGGCACTACGAAGTGGAGTGAACCGGAGCTCACCCGAAGTTGCACAAGAGGGTCCCACGAAGCCGGAGGACAACTCAGGAGGTCATGCAATGCAGGTTAGAGTGCCGGGGACCCAGGCTTGGCTGTGCACAAAGGGAATCCTCGAAGAGTGCACAGGAGCCGGAGTAGCTGCAAAACACGCGGTTCCCAGCAATGCAGTCTAGCGTGGGGGAGGCAAGGACTTACCGCCACCAAACTTGGACTGAAGAGTCACTGGACTGTGGGAGTCACTTGGACAGAGTTGCTGAGTTCAAGGGACCTCGCTCGTCGTGCAGAGAGGAGACCCAGAGGACCGGTGATGCAGTTCTTTGGTGCCTGCGGTTGCAGGGGGAAGATTCCGTCGACCCACGGGCGATTTCTTCGGAGCTTCTAGTGCAGAGAGGAGGCAGACTACCCCCACAGCATGCACCACCAGGAAAACAGTCGAGAAGGCGGCAGGATCAGCGTTACAAGGTCGCAGTAGTCGTCTTTGCTACTTTGTTGCAGTTTTGCAGGCTTCCAGCACGGTCAGCAGTCGATTCCTTGGCAGAAGGTGAAGAGAGAGATGCAGAGGAACTCTGATGAGCTCTTGCATTCGTTATCTAAGGAATTCCCCAAAGCAGAGACCCTAAATAGCCAGAAAAGGAGGTTTGGCTACCTAGGAGAGAGGATAGGCTAGCAACACCTGAAGGAGCCTATCAGAAGGAGTCTCTGACGTCACCTGCTGGCCCTGGCCACTCAGAGCAGTCCAGTGTGCCAGCAGCACCTCTGTTTCCAAGATGGCAGAGGTCTGGAGCACACTGGAGGAGCTCTGGGCACCTCCCAGGGGAGGTGCAGGTCAGGGGAGTGGTCACTCCCCTTTCCTTTGTCCAGTTTCGCGCCAGAGCAGGGCTGAGGGATCCCTGAACCGGTTAGACTGGCTTATGCAGAGATGGGCACCATCTGTGCCCATCAAAGCATTTCCAGAGGCTGGGGGAGGCTACTCCTCCCCAGCCCTGACACCTTATTCCAAAGGGAGAGGGTGTAACACCCTCTCTCTGAGGAAGTCCTTTGTTCTGCCTTCCTGGGCCAAGCCTGGCTGGACCCCAGGAGGGTAGAAACCTGTCTGAGGGGTTGGCAGCAGCAGCAGCTGCAGTGAAACCCCTGAAAAGGCAGTTTGGCAGTACCCGGGTATGTTCTAGAGACCCGGGGAATCATGGGATTGTCTCCCCAATACCAGGATGGCATTGGGGGGGCAATTCCATGATCTTAAACATGTTACATGGCCATATTCGGAGTTACCATTGTGAAGCTACACATAGGTAGTGACCTATGTGTAGTGCACGCGTGTAATGGTGTCCCCGCACTCACAAAGTCCGGGGAATTGGCCCTGAACAATGTGGGGGCACCTTGGCTAGTGCCAGGGTGCCCACACACTAAGTAACTTAGCACCCAACCTTTACCAGGTAAAGGTTAGACATATAGGTGACTTATAAGTTACTTAAGTGCAGTGTAAAATGGCTGTGAAATAACGTGGACGTTATTTCACTCAGGCTGCAGTGGCAGGCCTGTGTAAGAATTGTCAGAGCTCCCTATGGGTCGCAAAAGAAATGCTGCAGCCCATAGGGATCTCCTGGAACCCCAATACCCTGGGTACCTCAGTACCATATACTAGGGAATTATAAGGGTGTTCCAGTATGCCAATGTAAATTGGTGAAATTGGTCACTAGCCTGTTAGTGACAATTTGTAAAGAGAGAGCATAACCACTGAGGTTCTGGTTAGCAGAGCCTCAGTGAGACAGTTAGGCATCACACAGGGAACACATACATATAGGCCACAAACCTATGAGCACTGGGGTCCTGGCTAGCAGGGTCCCAGTGACACATAACAAACATACTGAAAACATAGGGTTTTCACTATGAGCACTGGGCCCTGGCTAGCAGGATCCCAGTGAGACAGTGAAAACACCCTGACATACACTCACAAACAGGCCAAAAATGGGGGTAACAAGGCTAGAAAGAGGCTACTTTCTCACAATCCCTTGTAGAGGAAGCACCAACAAATGGGTGGATCTGCCAAAAGGAAGCAGTCTTCCTCTGCAGAGACAAACTGATGGTCCTGTATTTCTACACATTGCCGAAAGCACACAAGCTCAGAAGACCGCCACAGGGTAGACCCGTAGTATCGGGTATAGGTTCGATATTGGAGACGCTATCACAGTTCTGTGATTTCTTCTTGCAGCCTCTTATAGAGAAAATTGCCTTCCTACTTAAGATACCAGGGAAGTACTGATGTGACAATCAATCCCCAAATGAAATTTTTGAAAGCGCTTGACATTGAATCCTTATATACCAACATTCCCTAAGAGGATACTTTGAGAGTCATAGAACATGTTTTGTACTCTGAAACATGGGATTTTCAAACACCGATATCTTTTATTTTGAGCATGTCAGAATTAGCACTCACTAAGAATTTTTTTCAGTTTAAAGACCTGTTATATCTTCAAATACATGGCACCTTCATTGGTAAGTTCCTTCGCATGGCATGCTTGTATGTCTCAGATTTTTAGAAAGAACACATTTACTATGCCTGAAATCCCTTCTTGGAATCTATGAGAATGTGGCATCGCTACATATACAAGGTGCTAATGTTTTGGCATGGTGATAGTGAATCTGAGGATGAATTTCTCAGGTGACTCAATGGTAGAAATCCTTATCTGTTTTTCACTTCCACGGTTACTTCCATGGCTCTACCTTTTTTGGACCTGATCATTAAACCAGAACAGAAGTGGAGCTGGTCAGTGAACTATATCAAAAACCAACGGACAGAAATAATTTGCTGTCTTTTCAGAGTTTCCATAATAGGTCCTTGAAGGGGAATCTGCCTTATGGACAGTTTCTCTGCTTAAATAGAAATTGTGCAGAAATTGTTCAGAGGTTAGTAATTTTGCAAAGGCAGCAAGAAATGGAGTGAGAAACTACAAGAACAGATGTACCCTGAACAGGTTATCAGGAAACGTGGAAAAGAGTGAGAAATACCAATAGGGAGTCCCCCCCCAGAGAGCCATGAGGGACTGAAAATAGACAGAAACATCTGTGACAACATTCAGAACGCCTCAAATTGTGTAAAGAAGATAAGCTGTTCTCTTTCAAGACATGCGCGAGTATTAGAAATCTCCTGGTACACACAAGACCACGAATGACCAAACAAACAATAGAACCGAATCTTTGGGATTTACCCAGTGTCTGGCCACTATGTCTGGGGGCGGTGTAAGGCTTGACCCAGACCAGTAATACGAAATCTATGAGCCTGGGACTGAAATGTTTGTGGCAGTCGACTAGCAATACTTCTTGCAACTCGGAAAATGTAATATACTTGATCAGGTGCCCCTGTAATTTCCTATATGTGGGCATGACTACAAGGCAAGTGGAAATCAGAATATTAGAGCATGTGAGCAACGTGAGATGCAAAAAGACGATAACAAAAATAACCTTTCTCTTTTTAGAGATAGAACATTCAGAATGAGATCTTAAATGGGTGGTAATAGGCAAACCATTTATTCTGAAAACAGTCAAGGACATGAAGACCTTTTTGTTCAGGCAAGAACAAAGATGGGTGTTTAGATTAAATAATAGTGACAGGGGCTTCGATGATGCGATCCCCTGGCATTATCACAATTGCATCCTATAGTCATGTAGGTCTGCAAAGATAATCTGCGTTGTTAGTCAGGACTGAATAGCCCTTGAAATATGAGAGAATATTCAGAAGGAATTGTTTCAGTGCGCTATAAAAAAAAATGTGAAGGGCTTCCAGAATTGCCCCATTTGGGAGGACTTGGGAATGCTAACAAAACAGAGATTAGGTCCATATAGATGAATTGAGAGGACAGATAGATGCGAGCTACAAGAAAAATAATGTGACAAACTAAAAATGGATAGCCAAATGAGACAGGATATGAACTCGTTTGAAAGTCTAGCTTATGTAAAGGCTCCTTTGGGGGGCGGGAGTGTCTGAACAACAGCATGATGAACACACACATGCAAGCATAATTAAAGAATAGTTTCCTCCAGTGATAGGCGAAAATATAATAATATTAGAATGAACGGAATAATTGCTTCTTTATTTATGGATTCGAGGAGCGTTATGTGTAGCACTACCAGATCTGACTAAGATGGTGTGTGGAACCAATAATAGAAGGCTGAAGAGACGCGCACTGACTGGTACCTGTTGAGTAGAATCACATAATCCACAGTACCACATGACGTTTAGCAGCGGCCATCTTGACAGTAAAATGCCTTCGCGTCATCACCTCTGTCATCTTCGGAGGGTAACGAGTGGTTCTGACGGCAATGTTGGATCTTGATAAAGGAAGTGGTTCCCCCCCCCCCCCCCCCCCCCCCGCCCGGCTCTCTCCCCCGCCGAAACCCGGGCCTCCCTTCCCCAGCCTCTGGCCACCTGTAAGGGGGAATCTGTAGGGAACACAACAAGAGGTATCTCTGGGCATTGACAGGATTTATAATGACGGACACACCGTTAAGACATCCTGAGTACAGGGTTCAGTAAGCTATAGAGTGGAGATCTATAGACACTATTTGAGGTGAATGAGAGAGAGAGGAGATAAGATTTTGAGTATAAGCCCAAGAGCAAGGTATAGTGGTTAATTCTTCACATGTTTGTGCAGTGTGTGACTAAAGGGCAACGTTCCCACTCTTAACCTGGGTTTGGAAAGGTGAAAATAAAACTCTGGTAAGGAACGCTAATTATAATACATTTCTTTGGTATTAAGGGTGAGTCGTGCACTCTTCTACAATGGTTGTAGGTGGCACATTGGGTGTGTGTATTGACACAGGTTTTGACAGTACTATATAAAGTGAAGAAAATGATGGACTCAGGGAAGTTTTTCTATATTGCTAAAAATGTGATATTGTTTTTGTGTGCAACTTTGTGGAGTGTTGTTATGAATGGCAAGTATTGCCCAATATTTAATGATAGCCTTCATCGAGTTATAGACAAGGAGGCTCATTTTAAGGGATCTGTATCCCGAGGAAGTCCAGGGCCCAGAAGGCCAATAAAAATGATTGGAACTTGGCGATACCAGCAGAGAGGGTGGTGGAGATCTAGGTTCCCGGGTTCACCCTGTTGCAATCATTTTAACCCTGCCAAGAGGGGCCCATAATAAAATTGGGAGGGCACCTTCTTAGACATATTAAACATTTTTCTGCAGTGTGGATTTCTCTTCTAATTAAAAAAATACAGCTCTCCACCCTGAGTGTTGGTCTGCACCAGGATGTGTTAGCCGCCCTATGATGAAGCATGCCACTGTTTAGTGGGTGAGGGCAGCTTTATATAATCCTATGGTCTTTCTGTTTAGGATTTCCTCCCTGCAAATCTATGTCCTGGAATTTGTACTTTCCCTTTTTTGTGAATAGAAGGAAAAAGAAACTCAGGACCTGCCTATCTTAGAACATTGGTTTCCCCGTACACTCCCACTTTCTGTTTGCAATCAAGTGATTCCAAGTTGGGTGTAATCCCTAGAATTAGGAAATCTCGCCAAGGGGGCTGCGCCTTTTGTTTTTTCATTTGGTCTGAAATGCTGGATTGCGCTTCCCTCCTAGATTAAGGGTGTGCCAGTCACTCTCTCCGTTTCCCAAATCTTTGAAAATATGGCTGTTTCAGCATTCAGAACCCCTTTAAATATAAGTCTTTCTGAAGACTGGTAGGTTTGCAATCTTTCAGTAGATGAGCCTAACACTGGTAAACCTTTTTTAGGCAGCTATGCACTTTACAAATTGTGCTTATTAATATTAATAATGCTGTAATGAAGGCAAATTAAAACCTAGGTTCTCGTGATTTATGAGACGACCCTCTGGTGTGTTCTCTGTGCATAGTTAGGGACAGACATTAATGCAGATTAAGATGGTGTTATTCCTCATAGAAAGCATGTCAGCTGCAGTGACATGTTTTTGCGTTCATATCATAAAGTTTTAGTCTCAAATCATTTTGTCCAGCTTTGTAAACCTGGACCATATCTTCTGTCAAGGAGAAAAAATGCAAGCCTTTTTTCGTGTACAGGAGTGTATCTTTTGTGTGGGGAATCATGCCCTCTATATGAAACCCTTCCTGTTCATAATGCCTCAGCAACAAGCCCAATCAGCATATCAGGAAACACTGGTAGCCCATCTGTGCAAGCATTGTAAGCTTAGGTGACTACCTGCCTAGGAAACCATGCTGCCAACTCAGGGGCAGGGAGGTACATGGCCTACCTATTTCCCCAGACTCCCCGCTCCCAAAACAAGATCTTATAAGAAGTCTGTTTTAAAACAAGAAAGTGGCATCTGAAGAAAAAATGAGAATGTGTTAATACCACAACCAACGAAATGATCAAGTTATACACATTTAATTGTGTAAAATAAGAATTGGATGCATGGATAATCTAGCAGTACAAATTTGGGACTTTTTAAAGTTCTGATATGTGTTTAACCCCTTAGCTGATAACTCCCACCCCCAAGTGCAGAGCCCTTTTCTGGCTATTTGGGGTAGTCCAAGCTTACGGCTCCGTAACTTTGTTCCACGTAAGGTATCCATGCCAAATTTGAATCCTTTTTTTCCCCAGCATCCTGGGGGTTGTAAAGTTACCCAGGGTTTCTGTCTCACCTACACCAGGAGATTACACCCCAGATCCCTGGGACACTTATGATCCTGGCCTCATCTTTTCTAATGATCCTGACCTGTCCCCAGCACACTCCTCATCACCAGAGGACACTACTTCCTACCAACAGGTAGAACAAGAGCAGCTGCATTTCACAATGTAGAGCTACACAGGGACCCCATTGAACAGGACTTCTGTTTGACACACTGACATCCACACGCAGGGATATTCAATTTCTCCCAATGCTCCCGCCATGCTTCTTCATGGTGATAAAATATTTAAGGAGCCGGTCCACTCTAAGGCTATCACCCATAGAGTCGACAAAAAATATAAGCTGGCTCCCTACGACTCAAAATATATTAGATCTCAAGACCCTCCTCAGTTGTCTTCACCACAGCACGAAAACGTGCCCATAGCCAGGCAAATGGAGAGTCACCTCCTGCTGAGAAGGAGAGCAAGAAAATTGATGCTGCCAGCAAAAGAGTTGCTGTGCAAGCTGCCAACCATTTGCGTATCACCAACTCACATGTGTAGGAAAATGCCATCTTTCTGGCATAGTTCCCCCCACTTTTTGCCTGATGTCAGTGTGTTTGGACTGTAGCTCACTGGGATCCTGCTAACTGGGACCACAGTGACTGTGCTCTTTACCATAATGTTTCTTGGTAATCTTTCACATCCACAATTGGCATACTGGTGCACCCATGTAAGTCCCTAGTATCTATTATGCCACCCATGGGAGCCCATACAAACTGTCAATCAATCAATCAATCAAATAATTTCTTAAGCGCACTATTCACCGTTAGGGTCTCAAGGCGCTGAGGGGCAGGGGGTGCCGGTTACTGCTTCCTGAAGGTTAGGAGGGCCTGGGTCTTGCGTAGGTTGGTAGGGAGGGAGTTCCAGGTCTTGGCGGTGAGGTGGGAGAAGGATCAGTTTACTCGTTTGTTGAGGTAGGCCGGTCCAGTGTCGTGGAGGGCTTTGTGAGCGTGGACGAGGACTTTGAAGATGATCCTTTTGTTGATGGGCAGCCAGTGTAGGGATCTGAGGTGGGTGGATATGTGTTCGAGGCGAGGGAGGTTGAGGATGAGACGTGCTGCTGCGTTTTGAATTCGCTGGAGTTTTCTTTGAAGTTTAGCTGTGGTCTCTGCGTAGAGAGCGTTGCCGTAGTCCAGTCTGCTGCTGATGAGGGCGTGGGTGACCGTTCTTCTTGTTTCTAAAGGAATCCATTTGAATGTCTTGCGTAGCACGTGAAGGGTGTTGAAGCAGGAGGATGGTATGGCTTTGATTTGCTGGGTCATGGAGAGAGATGAGTCTAGAACGATGCCAAGGTTGCGTGCGTGGGCAGTGGGTGTTGGGGGTGGTCTGAGGGTGTTGGGCTACCAGGAGTCATTCCATGCCGTCTTGTTGGGGCCGAAGATAAGGATTTATGTTTTGTTTGAGTTTGTGTGACTGCAGGCCTGCTATTGCAGCCTGCGTGAAAGGGTGCATGCACCCTTTCACTGCCAAACCTGACCACTGCACTCAGACGTTATAAGTCACCTCTCAGGTATGCCCTTCAGCCCAAGGACAGTGTGCATGTCTCTTAAGTGTGAGGGTACACCTGCCTGAGCCGGGTGCCCCTGCAGACCCCAGACCAATTCCTGGACTCTGTAAGTGCGAGGAAGCCATCTGAAGGTATGTAGTGGACACTGGTCAACACGATTGGTACAACTACATATTGGCTTCCCCGAAACTAGGCAAGTGTGGTATCAAATATATTGGAATCATGCAACTACACTGATTCCAGTGTTTGTTGCATGATACCATGTACTCTGAGTGTTCCCTAGGGGATCCCCCAGTTCTGCCTGTGCAGCCTTGCAGGGCCAAGCGGCCAGCCCACGCTGCTACTGACCCCACTGTTCTGCCCTCCTGCTGGTGAGCCAGGTTCAGGCCGGAGGAGCAGGACAAGGGATTTCCTGCAAGGGAAAGGTGTGACCAGCTCTTCCTGTGTATTCGGTGTCTAAGGGCTGGAGTGGGGTGGCTCCTGAGTCCCACAAGACTGCTTTGTACCCTCCTTGCACAATCCAGTTTGCACCAGTTCAGGAACTCCCAGTTCACGCTCTGGCGTGAATTTACACAAAGGACAGGAGAGAGACAACCCCCCTGTCTAGGTCCTTTCCTATGGAGGTGCACAGAGCTCTGCTAGGTGGCCACTTGATTCTGCCATCTTGAAAATAGGATGTGCAGAGGCCCCTGGGAGTATCTGACTGGTTAGGTCAGGTATATGACATCCCTGACCCCCTCTGATAGGTGGATCACTGTAAAGAGTGACCAATCCCCTTTTAGGGTTACTTAAGAGCTCCCTTGTGGTTGGTCCTCAGATTCTTCGATCAAGATTCTCCAAAGAACTCCCTGCAAGACATCTTCTGCTCTTGGCCACTGGAACCACTGCTGGTCTTCACTGGAACTGAACAAGTCTGCTTCTCGTGGGAAGGCTCCCATTGCAACATTATTTCTCTGGATCCTGCAAGAATTCTGCAAACTCCAAGGCTGTGCATCCTCCAGGGTCACAAGGGCTCTGTTTGCACCAGTAAGCACAAAGGAATCTCCCTTGGAGTGAAGGAGTCACTCACCTGCAACCACAGGCACCTCAAGACTCAACTGGCTGGTGGGGTCTGCTATCCACAGATATTTGACAAAACAGGTGGTGAGTCTGTGGCCTCCTCTGGGTCTGTGACTGTGGGCCCCTGCTCCTGCCACAGGACTGGCACCCCTGTGCACCATGACTGTTGCACTTGCCAAGGATTGTTGACTCTTCCTCTGGGAAATATTCAGGCTCCAAAAAGCTCTGGCCTCCAGCACTCTGCAAACTGAAGGTCAGCTCCTGTCCTGCAACTCCTATGACGTGAGACTTCTGTTTTGCTGGGCTGGAAAGGTCTCCTTGTGACTCCCTGTGTCCGGCACCTGTGGGTCATTCATGGATGCTCCATTGACTTCCTTTGGCATTCTGGCGTGCCGAGGGCCAGCTCTGACTCACACCTCCTGGATAGAATCTCTTGGACCTTGCTGGTCCACAAAACGTTGCAAACTCCTCTTCAGCTCCTGTTTGCATTTGCCAGTGCTTGTTGGTGACCTGGCCGGTCAATAACCCTCCTGCAATCCGGCGACCGTAGAGGTACAGCTCACAGGTGACTCCTGGGATCTTCTGCATCTCCGGGACCCCACATCTGGACTTCTTCCACCGAGATGCAGGAACTTCACCTTCAGGAGGGTGGGCATTGCCACCTGCACCACCTGGGCACTTCCAAAGGTGTTAGACTCTGACCCCTTCCTTTGCAGGTCCTCCATGTCTGTAATCCGTCCCTGAGTTCCACCGGCCTAGTTCATGGGTCATGACAGCAGCTGGACAATCCAAGGCATCCAGTCTTCGGAGAAAGTCCCTTCTCCCCTCTGCATCTGAGTCCCTGGTGTAAGTACTCCTGTCTTCTCGGTATCCTGGGGCAGGATCCTCTTGCCTTCTGGTTTCCTCGGGGTCCACTGGGAAGGGTCCTGAATTCCACAAACTCCAACCACTGCTCTCTGTGTTAGTCTATGGGACAACTGGGTGGGTAATTACATTAATTCTGGTTGCTGGGGACACTTACTGTACTTACCTCTGGTGTCCCTCAGCCCCTAACTCACTACCACACTTACCTTGACTGGAGTCACCATTTCACATTCCACATTTTATTTTAGTATATGGTTTGGCCCTCCCCTATTGCCCTGTATGTGTATCTGCTATTTCTAATGGTTATTTTGTGTGTATATATTGTGTGTAATATCTCCAAAGGGAGATATACCAATTTCAGTTTTGTAGTGGTGCTGTAATAAAGTATCCTTTATTTTTGCAACACTTGTGTGGTTCTTTCTTGTGAGTGAGTTACTGTCTGACTACTGTTGTATTGCAAGTGCTTTACATACCTCCTGGATAAGCTTTAGCTTCTCGCCTCAGCTACCTGTAGAGAGCTTCTGCTATCCAGACACCTATTCACTATCACAAAGGGTTGCCTGGACTCAGTATAGGGTGCCACACCATAGGTGTATACCATAAACTGAGTCAGCCCCCTACACCAGGCATTGCTAGCCAGATATGACAGGGCTCACTGGGATGAAATGGAGGCGCTCCTCCATTTCTACCAGATGTGCACAGGAAGAGAGGGCAACAAATAGTTGCAGAGGGGAAAACAATCTCTAATAATTCCATCCGCTGTGCCCTGGATGCCGCAGATACATCTGCATGTGGCATTAATACAAGTGTCTTCTAAAGGCACGTTTGGCTCCAGTGCTCTTGTATCAAACCAGAAGTTTAGCAAGGGGTCCTTAACATACCCTTTGACAAGAAGCATCTTTTTTGGCCCTCAAGTGGATACTACCCTTGAGAAGCTAGAGGACACAGATACAGCAAAGACCATGGGTGCCCTCCAAACCCCCACACAGAGAGGCACTTTTGGTCGCCCCAGTTTCAGGGGCTCATATAAATCCACATTCTCTGAGGCGTCCATTTCACAATTAAGACAGCCTTAAGCCTCCTATTCTAGGGTTTCTACAGGGGTTCCTTCAGAGACAACAGCAATAAGGGGTAAGGTAAGAGCACTGCCTCCTGAGACTTTTCCTCAACTGCAAAGCAGTGAATGCCTCTGCCTTCCCCTCGCTCACTCCACACCTGTTGGGGGACGACTCCAAAACTTTCATTCATAATGGGTCGGCCTCACCACGGACCAATGGATCCTTTCCATTATCCAACATAGTTATTGTCTGGAGCACATTACCAGTTCTCCAAATATTCCCCCTTGCACTCACAGGCTATCCCATGAGCATCTCACCCTTATCAAACAAGAGGTTCAATTCTTTCTTCTCAAAGGGGCCATCAAGCCTGTTCCCTTACAACGCAAGGAATCGGGGTATATTCCCTATACTTCCTATTCCTCTAAAGGATTGCTCTTAGGCCTATTCTTGGGCTCCGACCACTACATTAATGCATCTGTCAGAACACTTTCATGTGGTTGCTCTTCAAGATTTTATTCCACTTCTGTTACAAGGCAACTTTATGACAACTCTAAATCTAAAGGACACCTACTTTGATATTCCTATCCACCCTGCACACTGAAAATACCTACGGTTTGTTATTGCAGGCAAACATTACCAGTTTAAAGTCCTGCCTTTTGGGGTCACTACCACTCCCAGAGTCTTCACAAAGTGTTTAGCAGTAGTTGCCGCACACCTCAGGAGACAAAACATCCACCTGTTCCATTACCGAAATGACTGTCTCATCAAAACCAGTACCTTACGACAGTGCCAATATCACGCACAGTTGACAGTTGATCTCCTTAACACTCTAGGTTTCATACTCAACGTTTCCAAATCCAATCCAGCCCCTTCAGATACAGCCTTATCTAAGAGCTATTCTCAATGCAGAGTTGGGGATAGCATACCTTAACCCGGCCTGCGTTAAGAATTTTCAGTCTCTTCTCCCCCAGTTTCAGTAGACTTGCTCATAAACAGTCAGGACTATTATGAGCCTGTTAGGAATGATGGAGTCCTGCATTGCCATCGTTCCCCATGCCAAGACTGCACATGCGTCCCCTACAGCAGTGTCGGTCTCATCAGTGGTCTCAGTCAAAGGGTCACCTGGAAGATCTAGTGTTAGACCACCAGACTTGCTGCTCTCTGCAATGGTGGAACCCCACCAACCTCTCTAAGGGGCGGCCCTTTCGGGACCCTGTGTGTCAGATCACTCTGACTACAGATGCATCACAGACAGTTTAGGGAGCTCACCTCAACAACTTCACAATACATGGTCTGTGGGATCCCATTCAACAAGCTTCACATATCAATTACCTAGAGCTTCAAGCAGTTTTCCTAGCAATGGAGGCTTTTCTTCCACAACTCTCCCACAAAGTGGTTCTGTAGGCAACATGACAACCATGCATTATCTGCAAAAAAAGGGGGTGGGGGTGGGGGGGGGGAGACACGTTCTTCTCAGTTGTCCCATCTTGCTCAGACAATATGGAAATGGGCAATTCACCACCACATTCACTTAGTGGCAGAGTATCTTCCAGGCATGGACATCCAATTTGCAGACCTCCTCAGCAGGATGCAGCAACAAGTCCACGAATGGGAACTCCACCACAAGTCCTGCAACAGTACTTTCTAAAGTAGGGAACACACCAAATAGACCTCTTTGCCACCGCAGAAAATATAAAATGCCAAAACTTTGCATCCAGATACCCACACCCTAAGTCAACAGGCAGGTCTCTATGGATGAATTGTTCCTCCAGGTCTCCTGATAATAGTGCTGCCTCACTTGCGTGGGTGGGCCAAGTGACTGCGACAGAGAAGGGCCCAAAATTTATTGTGGCGATAATGATAACTATGGTAGATGTAATAATTAGTCCTTGGATCTTCAACCATGTAGGGAAACCTATCAAACCCAAAAATTTCTGGAAAGTAAATATCAAGGGGAGTCCAGGGAGGCAACGGTTTTGTGGATCCCCAAAAGTTTTTTTAAAATTATTATTATTATTATTATTATTTTTTTTTTATCCAGAATACCCTGCAAATGTGTAACATTGAATAAAAACTCTATTTTTCCTGGCATTTGTGTTATGTAAACTACATGAGTATGCCTGGATCCACAACCTTCATGCCACCCAGCGTTCACCCCCCACTTTTCCCCCAAAGAAAACCCACCCCACTTGTGTGCCTTGGCCTAGTGATGTGATAGGAATGGCTCACACATAGGTCAATGGTAGTCCTTGCATGAGACTTTGGGGAACCCAGGCTGGTAGGAAATTTTGTGGTTGCCTGCAGATTCCAAGACTTTTCTTCATGGAAATGTGTTTTTAAGCAAAGTTTGCGCTTTGCAGGGCATTCTGGGTAAAACAGCATGGTCAGAGTCACACAGGTCATGGACCCTGGACCCCCCCTGGTTGTCTAGTTTTCAAAAATCTGCAGGTTTGCCTAGGTGCCAGCTGAGCTAGGGCCTAAAATCCACAGCCAGCCATAATGACAGTAAGATGGCCCTTACTAAGAACTCTTCCTGAAGTAGAGGAACTAACATTCTGTGGCTGCTTGCCTTGCGAAGTAGTGGCCCATAGATGGTAAGTATCCATACACACATTGGTAGGTATACTTAATGGCAGCTCCACCTCAATCAATTTCCCAGTAGTTCGCTTTAGTGTAATACAAGATAAAGCAAGTAGGAATACAGGCCTAACGGTAATGGGCACTGGGGACAGTAAACACAACACTCCTGCCTCTTTACCTGCCTAAAAACGATGACATGGTCAGTCATTTTTAGGTGTTCTAGGAATGCGATCAGCAAAGTGTCCCTCCTGCAGCCTTGCCATGTCCTCCAGAACATATGAAGTGGAGACTGCCATTGAAAGTCTCACTGCTACAGAAGCAGCAGACAACTGAAATGTCAAGGAAAGACATGAGTCTTCCTCTGGTTATCTGACGATAAACAACATATACATTCTGTGTTGCCATCAGGTGGGTAAACACTTTCTTGTACCAAGTGCGAGTTTTATGTCTTGCATTGTATGGCTGAAGAACCTGGTTGTTTTTGTCCACTCCGCCCATGTACATGTAATCATGTATAAAGGTGGGCTTGTGATCTTCTGCCATCATGATCTCAAACAGTGACGGAGGAAGTACTCATCATGATTTGTAGTGAGCACATACAAATTATGCCTGTCTGAGAACTTGACTGCCAGCACTTTGTTGGAACACAATGCCGTGCTCTGGGATTTCTGGAGCTTCTTGCAAGCAAACTCCTGTGGGAATCCTTTGCGGCGACAGCAAACTGTACCGGAGGCCACAGTGCCAGCTTTGTAGATCTCACTGAACAGGTCTACTTCTGTATAGAAATTGTCCACATAAAGGTTACACTCTTTGTGAAAGAGTGTCAGGACATGACCCCTAGTGTGGGAGGGCAACCTACAGGGTTTAGAGTGGAGACTTTACCGGTATACACTCTCAAGCTACCAGCTAGCCACTAGAGTTCTCACACAACATGTACAGCTTGATGCCATAGTGAGCTGTTTTGCTCACAATGTACTGCCTGAACAGCCGTCCTTTGTACAGGATCACAGACTCATCGACAGCTATGTTCTTACCAGAAGTATAAATCTCTGGAAATCTGAAAATGTTCCACAGCGGTCTGAAGTTTAAGCAACGTGTCATGGTCTGGCGATCTCTGCTTATGTACAGTAAAAAGATGGGGCTTAAAGAAACCGTGTGAGTAGACAGTGGGGACTGCAAGGTTGGTTTCTGCACTAAACCATTTTGAGCGAAGGGCCCAACAATATCTTCAGCTCTTCCGGCGACGTGGGAGTCCACTGGTGTGCCCTGGAACAAGTCCCTAGAGAGCCTCCATCAGTCATCCAGTAGACGCCATCTCTGCTACTGGCTAAAACCGTCCTTCTAAAACACTATTCTACATAGAAGGCAGATATGTTGTTCTGTAACAGTTAGTAGGTGTGTACGTGAGTGATGTGTGCAACAGTAAATAGCGCCGGTCACCTTACCCTATCTTCTCCCCTATATCTGCAGGTTCTCAAATTAATCTAAAAAAGAAACAATATTACTTTACCTTGCCACATACCCATCAGCACAGCCTTTAGCACTGGTGACGCTCATTGCAACAATCATTTTTGCCCCCCCATGATCCAGCAAAAGTGCCCCTCATCTCTCCATAGCCCCTCTTTCACATACATTTCATGTGTTCTAACGCAATGGGATGTTTGCCATAAAAAATACTGGTCTGTTCTTTACAGCAGCCACATTATAACCCTGTGCGCAACTTTTTGGCAAAACTGCCACTAGACAAAGCGCTGACCTCTCTTTCTAGCAGGAACATAATCATAAGTTATATTGACATTTGTATATATATATATGTTCGATGGCATGTGTAGCTGCAGATACACATGCTGTGCACATCCCGCGATCTGGTGTTGGGCTCGGAGTGTTACAAGTTGTTTTTCTTCGAAGAAGTCTTTTCGAGACCGAGGGACTCCTCCCATTTCGACTTCATTGCGCATGGGCGTCGACTCCATCTTAGATTGTTTTTTTTCCGCCATCGGGTTCGGACGTGTTCCTTTTCGCTCCGTGTTTCGGGTCGGAAAGTTAGTTAGAATCTCGGAAAAAACGTCGGTATTGTTTGCGTTCGGTATCGGGTTAGCTACAACAGATCGACACCGAATTTTGAAGAGCTCCGGTGGCCCTTCGGGGTTTTTTCGATCCCCCGTCGGGGCCTGGTCGGCCCGGCCACGTGCGACTTCAAGGCTGATGGAACGGACCCCATTCCGCTTCTGTCCAAAATGCCATAACAAGTATCTGTATACGGATCAGCATCTGGTCTGTAACTTGTGCTTGTCCCCAGAGCACAAGGAAGATACTTGTGAGGCCTGTCGAGCGTTTCGGTCCAGAAAGACGTTAGGAGACCGAAGAGCCAGAAGACTGCAGATGGTGTCGACGCCAACAGGACAAGAGGTTTTCGAAGAGGAAGAGGAAGCTTTCTCTATCCACGAGTCGGACTCGGAAGAGCTCGAGGCCGAAGAAATGCCGAAAACCGTGAGTAAGACGTCGAAACATAAGACTCACGAGAAGTCAACAAAAGCCCAGGGGACGCCACCGCCAACAGGCCATGGCTTAACCCAAAAAATAGGTGACCGAGCCAAGGCACCGAAAAAGGGCGCGCTGGTGTCGAAGTCATCCGACTCCGGTCGAGATACCGCCACACAGCAATCTCGGACCCGAGACATCGGCTCAGAGAAATTTCGGCACCGTGACAGCGGCACCGAACAAATTCGGCACCGAGAAACCTCCACGCCGAAAATTACAAAGGTTTCTTCGGAGCCTAAAAAGACATCCGAAAAAATTTCGGTTCCGAAACATCCAGCCTCGGAGCCGAAAACAGGTTCCTATACAGAGGAACAAGGATTGTCCTCCCAAATGCAAAAACATAGATTTGGAGAGGAACTTCAAGCTGTAGAGCCAGACTATACTCAAAGAAGGCTCCACATTCATCAAGACACAGGGAAGAGAACCATTCTTCCCCCAATTAAAATAAAAAGAAAACTTGCCTTTCAAAAAAAGGACAAGGAGCCACAGGCAAAGGTGGCAAAGAAAACAACTCCACCACCATCAGTGCACACATCACCAGTAGCAACTCCACCACTGATGCACTCCCCGACTCATACTGCCATGAGTCAAGATGATCCCGATGCATGGGACCTTTACGATGCTCCAGTATCGGACAACAGCCCAGACTCGTACCCTGCCAGGCCGTTCCCTCCTGAGGACAGTACATCTTACACACAGGTGATCGCAAGGGCAGCTGCTTTCCATAACGTCACCTTGCATTTCGAACCAATTGAGGATTACTTTTTGTTTAACACGCTATCCTCCACTCATAGCCAATACCAAAGACTACCTATGCTCCCAGGAATGCTAAAACATTCAAAACAAATCTTTCAGGATCCTGTTAAAGGCCGAGCCATAACTCCAAGGGTGGAGAAAAAGTACAAGCCACCGCCAACAGATCCTGTTTATGTTACAACCCAGTTAACACCGGACTCAGTAGTTGTCGGGCAGCTCGTAAGAGAGCAAACTCTCATACCTCGGGGGACGCACCACCTCCAGACAAAGAGAGTCGCAAATTTGATGCTGCGGGCAAAAGGGTTGCAGCACAAGCAGCAAACCAATGGCGCATTGCCAATTCACAAGCACTTTTGGCAAGATATGATAGAGCTCACTGGGATGAGATGCAACATTTGATAGAACACTTAACCAAGGAGTTCCAAAAAAGAGCACAACAAGTGGTGGAAGAAGGACAAAGTATCTCTAATAATCAGATACGGTCTTCAATGGATGCAGCAGATACGGCTGCAAGGACAGTAAATACTGCAATAACAATAAGAAGGCACGCATGGCTGCGCACGTCAGGTTTCAAGCCGGAAATTCAACAAGCCATGCTAAATATGCCATTTAATGAACAGCAGTTGTTTGGGCCGGAAGTCGACACTGCTATTGATAAACTCAAGAAAGACACTGATACGGCAAAAGCCATGGGCGCACTCTACTCCCCGCAGAGCAGAGGCACATTTCGCAAAACACCTTTTAGGGGAGGGTTTCGAGGACCACCTACAGAAACCACAACATCTCAAACAAGGCCCACTTACCAAAGCCAATATCAGCGGGGAAATTTTCGGGGGCAATATAGAGGGGGACAATTCCAAAAAAATAGAGGAAAATTCCAAAGCCCCAAAAGTCCTCAAAATAAGCAGTGACTTACAAGTCACACATCCCCATCACATAACACCTGTGGGGGGAAGACTAAGCCAATTTTACAAACATTGGGAGGAGATAACAACAGATACTTGGGTACTAGCAATTATCTAGCATGGTTATTGCATAGAATTTCGCGAATTCCCTCCAACAGTCCCACCGAAAACACACAGTATGTCAAAAAAACATATAAATCTTCTAGGATTAGAAGTTCAAGCATTGCTCCAAAAAGAAGCAATAGAATTAGTACCAAAACAAGAACTAAACACAGGAGTTTACTCACTGTACTTTCTGATACCCAAAAAGGACAAAACTCTTAAGACCTATACTAGATCTCAGAATATTAAATACATACATCAAATCAGACCACTTTCACATGGTTACATTACAAGAAGTAACCCCACTGCTCAAACAACAAGACTACATGACAACACTGGTTCTAAAGGATGCATATTTCCATATACCAATACATCCTTCACACAGAAAGTATCTAAGGTTTGTATTCCAAGGGATACATTACCAATTCAAAGTGTTGCCATTCGGAATAACAACTGCGCCAAGAGTTTTTACAAAATGTCTTGCAGTAGTAGCTGCACATATCAGAAGGCAGCAAATACATGTGTTCCCGTACCTAGACGATTGGTTAATCAAAACCAACACGCAAATACAGTGTTCACAACACACAAATTATGTCATAGAAACCCTACACAAACTAGGTTTCTCAATCAATTACTCAAAGTCACACCTTCTGCCGTGTCAAACACAGCAATACCTAGGAGCAACAATCAACACAGTAAAAGGAATTGCCACTCCAAGTCCACAAAGAGTCCAAACATTCCACAATGTAATACAAGCCATGTATCCAAACCAAAAGATACAGGTCAAATTAGTAATGAAACTCCTAGGCATGATGTCCTCATGCATAGCCATTGTCCCAAACACAAGGTTGCACATGCGGCCCTTACAACAGTGCCTAGCATCACAGTGGTCTCAGGCACAGGGTCAACTTCTATATCTGGTGTTGATAGACCGCCAAACATACATCTCGCTTCAATGGTGGAACAGTATAAATTTAAACCAAGGGCGGCCTTTTCAAGACCCAGTGCCACAATACGTAATAACAACAGATGCATCCATGACAGGGTGGGGAGCACACCTCAATCAGCACAGCATCCAAGGACAATGGAACATTCAGCAAAGACAGTTTCATATAAACCACTTAGAACTGTTAGCTGTGTTTCTAGCGCTGAAAGCATTTCAACCCATAATAACCCACAAATACACTCTTGTCAAAACAGACAACATGACAACAATGTATTACCTAAACAAACAGGGAGGAACACACTCGACACAGTTGTGTCTCCTAACACAAAAAATATGGCATTGGGCGATTCACAACCACATTCGCCTAATAGCACAATTTATTCCAGGGATTCAGAATCAGTTAGCAGACAATCTCTCTCGGGATCACCAACAGATCCACGAATGGGAAATTCACCCCCAAATACTGAACACTTACTTCAGAATGTGGGGAACGCCACAAATAGATCTATTTGCAACAAAAGAAAACTCAAAATGCCAAAACTTCGCATCCAGGTACCCACAACATCCGTCTCAGGGCAATGCACTATGGATGAACTGGTCAGGGATATTTGCGTACGCTTTTCCCCATCTCCCACTTCTTCCATATCTAGTAAACAAGTTGAGTCAAAACAAACTCATACTAATAGCACCAACATGGGCAAGGCAACCTTGGTACACAACACTACTAGACCTTTCAGTAGTACCTCATGTCAAACTGCCAAACAGGCCAGATCTGTTAACACAACACAAACAACAGATCAGACATCCAAATCCAGCATCGTTGAATCTAGCAATTTGGCTCCTGAAATCCTAGAATTCGGGCACTTAGACCTCACACAGGAATGTATGGAGGTCATAAAACAAGCTAGAAAACCTACCACTAGACACTGCTATGCAAATAAGTGGAAAAGATTTGTTTATTACTGACATAATAATCAAATTCAACCTTTACACGCATCTGCAAAAGAGATAGTAGGATACTTACTACATTTGCAAAAATCTAACCTAGCTTTCTCTTCCATTAAAATACATCTTACGGCAATTTCAGCTTACCTACAAATTACCCACTCAATTTCATTGTTTAGGATACCAGTCATAAAAGCGTTTATGGAAGGCCTAAAGAGAATTATACCACCAAGAACACCACCAGTTCCTTCATGGAACCTCAACATCGTCCTAACACGACTCATGGGTCCACCTTTTGAGCCCATGCACTCTTGTAAAATGCAATACTTAACGTGGAAAGTTGCATTTTTAATTGCCATCACATCTCTAAGAAGAGTGAGTGAAATTCAAGCATTTACCATTCAAGAACCATTTATTCAAATACACAAAAATAAAGTTGTTCTACGGACCAATCCTAAATTTTTACCAAAAGTAATCTCACCGTTCCACTTGAATCAAACGGTAGAATTACCAGTGTTCTTCCCACAGCCAGATTCTGTAGCTGAAAGAGCACTACATACATTAGACATCAAAAGAGCACTAATGTACTACATTGACAGAACAAAACTAATTCGAAAGACAAAACAACTATTTATCGCCTTTCAAAAACCTCATACAGGAAATCCAATTTCAAAACAAGGCATTGCTAGATGGATAGTTAAGTGCATTCAAACCTGCTATCTTAAAGCTAAAAGAGAACTGCCTATTACACATAAGGCACACTCAACCAGAAAGAAAGGTGCTACCATGGCCTTTCTAGGAAATATTCCAATGAACGAAATATGTAAGGCAGCAACATGGTCTACGCCTCATACATTTACCAAGCACTACTGTGTAGATGTGCTAACTGCACAACAAGCAACAGTAGGTCAAGCTGTACTAAGAACATTATTTCAAACTACTTCAACTCCTACAGGCTGAACCACCGCTTTTGGGGAGATAACTGCTTACTAGTCTATGCACAGCATGTGTATCTGCAGCTACACATGCCATCGAACGGAAAATGTCACTTACCCAGTGTACATCTGTTCGTGGCATTAGTCGCTGCAGATTCACATGCGCCCACCCGCCTCCCCGGGAGCCTGTAGCCGTTTAGAAGTAGATCTTAAACATTTGTACATTTGTAAATATATTACTTGAAATTTTATTATGTACATAAGCATTCACTCCATTGCATGGGCACTATTACTAGCATACACAACTCCTACCTCACCCTCTGCGGGCAAAACAATCTAAGATGGAGTCGACGCCCATGCGCAATGGAGTCGAAATGGGAGGAGTCCCTCGGTCTCGTGACTCGAAAAGACTTCTTCGAAGAAAAACAACTTGTAACACTCCGAGCCCAACACCAGATGGCGGGATGTGCACAGCATGTGAATCTGCAGCGACTAATGCCACGAACAGATGTACACTGGGTAAGTGACATTTTCCATATATGTGGGTGTGTGTGTGTTCTCGATGGCATGCGTGGCTGTAGATACACATGCTTTGCATAGGTCTACCATCTAATGTTGGGTCCTGAGTATTGTAAGTTGTTTTTGTTAGAAGAATCTTTTCAAGTCACAGGATCAAGTGACTCCTCTCGCTGATACTCGGCATGGGCATTGAGTCCTTTGTCAGATTGTTTTGTCTCCGCCGTCGGGTTTCGAAGTGTGTTCCTCTCGCTCTAGTATTTCCTCGGCTCAGTCTGTTCCGAACTGTTCTCTTCTGCCTTTTTTTCAGCGACGGTATATACTTTGGATGCCCCGCCTTCCGGCTCGGCACCGAAAACAGCCAAGACCAGGACATCTTCGGCATCGACCTTTGGCTCGGCAACATCACAGGCACCTTCGGGATCAAGCAGATCCACCAAACTGAGCACTCCGCCATTAAGCAAAAAGACCTCTATAGCCTTTTTGGAGCCGACCGCTTCGACCCGATCAAAGACTTTGGTACCCAAAATTTAAAGACTCCAGTCATTCTTCCGAAACAGCTTCACTAGTTGAGCCCATTTTAGAGATTATGGATGCTCATCAGTGCCAACTCCATATTAAAAAAGGAACAGGAGAATCATTGCCTCCCTCCTGTTCCAATTAAAAGGAAGCTAACCTTAGAAGAGGGTTTGGACACAGCTCCTCCCCCTAAGAAGGCCTCCAAGGATAAGGCTCCAGTTAGACCTCAGCCTTTTTTACCACACTCTCCAATGCTTCCTCCCACCCCTCCACCACCTCCTCAATCTCCTTCACCACTTATTGAACCACAGTTTTCACCACAGGGTTCACCAGCACCACAGGAAGATGATTTGGTGACAAACCATATGAGGTAGATCCATAGATTCATAAGATCCATATCCGATCCTGCCAAATGTCCCAGATTTATATCCTGCACGGCCATCACCACCTGAAGAGACAACATCTTATCAGCAGGTGATAGCAAGGGCAGCCGCATACCACAATGGCCAGCTGCACATGGACCCTATTGAAGAGGATTTTCTCTTTGACCCCTTTACTACAACACACAGAGTCAATTCCTCCCCATGCTACCCGGCATGCTTAGACTTGCTAATTATATATTTAAAGTACCCGTAAGGCCTCGAGTGATAACCCGTAGGGTGGAAAAAACATACAAGGAGACACCTACAGACCCTCTATTTATACGGTCTCAAATCCCTCCAGACTCAGTAGTGGTCCGTACAGCACGAAAACATGCTACTAGTGAATCCACAGGAAATTCGTCCCCTCCCTACAAGGAAAGCATAAAAATGTGTTGCAGTGGGAAAAAGAGTAGCTGCACAAGCTTCCAATCCTTGGCGTATTGCCAATTCTCAGGCACTTTTGGCACGGTACGACAGGGCCCACTGGGACAAAATGGAGGATCTCCTTCAATGCCTCCAAGAGGAGCATGGCAAAAGGATGCAAGAAATAGTAGCAGAGGGTCAAACTTTCTCCAATAATTCCATTTGGTGTGCAACTGATGCTGCAGATACCGCAGCATGCAGAATTACTGCAAGTATTATTATACGCAGGCATCCTTGGCTTAGATGTTCTGGGATAAAGCCAGAAATACAGCAGGCAGTCCTCAACATGCCATTTGATAGAGAACACTTATTTGGCCAACAAGTGTATACCACAATAGAAAAACTTTAAAAAAGACTCAGAAACAGCAAAAGCAATGTGGGCATTACTCACCACCACACAACATAGTAAGTTTTATCCCCCCACAATTCAGGGGAGGCTTCATACCATCCTGTGCCGAGTCTTCCACCTCTCAGAGCAGAATAGGCTTCCATTTCTACAACAGAGGTTCCTTTAGAGGATTCTACAGAGACTCAAACAGCAGAGGCAGAGGCCTTCACTGCACACCAGTGACTACCTACACCTTCGACCACCTCACACCTCTCCAGTAGTGGGAAGACTCAAAAACGTGTACCCACAATTGTCCGATACCACCACAGACCATTGGGTTCTCTGAATTATCCAACATGGTTATTGTCTGGAGCACACTTCCACTCCCCCAAGCATTCCCCTCGCACTCACAAATTCTTACAGGTACATCTTACTCTTCTCAAAGAAGAGGTACAATCCCTTCTTCTCAAAGGGGCAATAGAACTAGTCCCCTTCTCACAGCAAGGGTTAGGAGTATACTTCCTTATACCAAAGAAGGATGGGTCACTCAGGCCAATTCTAGATCTCAGATCACTAAATCTCTACATTCTCTCAGAGGATTTTCATATGATCACTCTCCAAGACATCATTCCACTGTTACAGTATGGAAACTTTGACAGCTTTATACATAAAGGACCCTTACTTTCATTTTCCCATACCCAGCACACCGCAAATATCTCAGATTCATTATTGCAGGAAAACATTATCAGTTCAAGGTTTTACCTTCCTGGGTTACAACTGCTTCCAGGGTCTTCACTATGTCTAGCAGTAGTTGCTGCATATCTCAGATGTCAACACATTCATGTCTTCCCTTACTTGGACTCACCAAAGCCAGTATTTTACAACACTGTCAGTGTCGCACTCAGATCACAGTGTATCTCCTTCACACTCTGGGATTCACGATCAACTTTCTCAAATCCCATCTTCAACCTTTGCACCCATGAAATAGAATTTTTGGATGTGAAAATCAGAGTAGAGAATAATACATTGGAAACTACATTATTCAGGAAACGAAATGTAGGCAATAGCATTATGCATACAGAGTTTTCACCCAGTATCTTTGAAGGAGAGCATTCCTTATGGAGAACTACTTTGAGCTTGTAGAATATGTAGCAGCCAGCTACAGCACAGTCATTTGTTTTACCATCTTTCAATAAATAGTCCAGTTCAGGTTCATGGAGTGCCTGTGGTCTTTTACGTAAGGAGGAGATTCGAGGTTTGAATAGGTGCCGCAGCGTGGTGCCACAGGAGGCACCACTGGCGTTTTGGCAGCTAACTGGCAAACGCTGAAATGAGCGGAGGAGAGAAAAATGTTATTTATATATATATATATATATATATATATATATATATATATATATATATATATATATATATATATATATCCACACAAATACATACACACAGAGAAATATCTCACTTTCTCTCATATATAATTCTATTAATCCTATAACTCAATATCAATTGACTTATCATGAGAAGCTTAAAGAATGGCACATCAAACAATTTATTGATTATGATGAGTTTATATATTTGAAAATTGATTATCCTAAAATTCCATGTATTTACTTTTTGCCCAAAATCCATAAGAACAAATCACATCCCCCAGACAGACCTATAGTTAGTATGAACCAGTCTTTGCTGGAAAATACTTCGCGATATTTAGACCTGTTCCTGTGCACCTTTTGTCAGTGAAATACCATCTTATCTACGTGACACCAACGATTTCCTGGCTAAGATACACAATAATCCGTGGCACAGAGATTATCTAATGGTCACCATGGATGTGGCCTCCCTGTACACCTCCATTAAACATCAATATGGGATACAAGCATGTAGATATTATTTACAAACACGACCCATTGAATTCCTTATACACACAGACATGCTTTTATCTATGCTGCAATTTTGTTTGACCCATAACCTGTTCCTATTTGATAATGACTGTTTTTTGCAAAAACAAGGGACGGCTATGGGGGCCTCTTTTGCTCCCACATATGCCAATTTATATATGGGCTGGTGGGAGAAAGAGGTGGCATGGTCTGAGAACAATAACATCTACATGGATAGGGTCGTGTTGTGGGTGCGATATATTGATGATCTTTTTATTATCTGGGATGGCTCTGATCAACTACTTCTGGAATATATAAATATGCTGAATGACAATTTAATATTCACTTGGAAACCACCTTCAGCAGAGAGACAATTACATTTTTAGATGTTTTACTAAAAGTGAAAAATGATCAATTAGAGACTACCATCTATCGCAAACCCACGGCATGCAATTCCATCCTGCATGCCAATAGTGGACATCCCACGACATTAAAATGGAGTATATCATATAGCCAGTTTATCCAGTATTGGATCTTTCATAAATTCACATGCTTGAATCATCCCCGTCGTCGAAGTGGGAGTCCCACGGTACATAAAATAGCAATAATTAACAAATAAAATTTGTTTGCCATAGGCTATAATGGAGCCAGCAATTGCTCACATAGCCTATCCATGTCCTTTTGTGAAAGGACCCAAACCTGCCTGCTGTCCAATCAGGCACCAGCACCCTCTAGAACCTTCTCCAGAGAAGCTCCCTTCCTCAGATTTTCTACTGCACGTCATGTGAAGAGAGTCTCCCTGAGCTCTGCTCAGTTTTTATTCTACTTCAGAACTCTTTCTCAAAAGAGTTGAAAATATGTCGGATTCTTCTAGAAAAGGCCTTTTCCGCCCTTGCAAGACCTGTGGAAAGAAAAGGCTCCATGTGGATGACCCACATAAAGACTGCTTGTATTGTCTCTACCCACAACACCAGGTTAAGGACTGCAAGATATGTCGCACCTTCTCCACAAAGACCCTCAGAGACCCTGAGGGCAGGCTCCTGACATGGTTACAGGCTAAATCCTGTACTTCAGGTGAGGAGAGTGGGTCAGAGAGGCCACACAAAAGGTCTAAATCTGAGGACCTGGGCCACACAGAAAAATCCAGGAAGAGGCAGAAATCACATCATGGGAAGGGCTTACAGACTTCAGTCTCCTCTGAGCCTTCCTCTCCTCTTCAGAAGAAGGAGTCCTACCGTCTCTCTCCTTCTTGAGAGCCTTCTACTTCTGGAAAAGTGACTCTAAAAATCAGATCGACGACAACACCGTCGACGACCGTGACGACGACGGTACCAACAACTACCATCTCCACTACATCGTCGACGAGACCGTCGTCAGCGTCGACTACTTTAACATCGACGGTAAGGGATCCTATCCCCTCACTCAAGCCCCCGTCGACGAGTACACCATCGACGACAATAACATCGTCGTTTATAACACCGTCGACGACTGCCCCGTCGACTATAACGTCAGCGACGCCAATGTCATCGGCGGTTTCGCTGTTGACGGAGACACCGTCAAAGAAGTCATAGTCAACGAAGACACTACCGTCGACGACACTACCGTCGACGAGACCATCGTCAACGAGACCACCACCGTCGACGAGACCATCATTGATGGAAAAATCTGGACCGTCCACGGCTACATCAACTTTCACGCCATCGACAGCACTGGTGCCTATTAGACAGATAGAGGCCACTCCTGCCTCTTCCAGGTCTCCGGATCTCCGAGCCATGGTCAGGATCACATCTCTACCCACACCGGACATTTATCCAATAGACACATCTCCAAACAAAGTGTCGACTTTAGTACCCAGTCATCTTCTTGACTGGGAGGAATCTGACGAAGGTCCATTCGGAGATGCACACAGCCCCTCGCAGCTCCATGTCAAGTACCAAGATGAGGATGACGAGGATGAGTATGACCAATAGCAACCATACTACTCTCATCAGGAACAATATTACCAACCAAGAGAGCCTCAGCATAGAGATTCTGTACAGATGCCTTCCTCTTTAATCCAGGATTTACAATCTATGCTACAGGATTATAGGAGAAGGTTCCCACTGGCAGCAGAAGATCAGCCACCAGCACCAGTTTCTCCGGTGACACCAGTCAATGTCCCTCCTCCTTCAGCTACTCCAAGATGGACATCCCACTCGGTGTTAGCTGCATCCCCTAGAGACGAAGGTTCCACTTCAGGGGAAGAGGAAGAAGAGGAAGGAGAAATTTCCACTCCACAACATCCTACAGAGGAATGGGATGATTACTTAGCTCCCACTCCTTCTTCTCCACCACCTCCTCGCCCCTCTGATTCTCCACCCGAGGACATAGGTGGTTTCCATAATCTTATGGACAGAGCCGCGGTACGCTTCCACCTTCCAACATCTGTCTCCCAGTCGGAATGTTTCCTACATGATTTTAAGGAGCAATCACAGAAGTCTGTATGGTCCATTCTGATTATTGATTTCATATGGAGCGAAGGTACAAAGATTATGCGAAACACGGCTACGGTTCCTCCAGTTCCGCAAAAACTGGACAAGAAATACAAGGCAACCCAAGATTCTCCGGCATGCCTTACTGGCCATCCAAAGCCTGATTCAGTGATCTCACAGGCTGCTCAAAGGCGCTCCAAAAACCCATTGACTCCTATCTCTACTCCTCCAGACAAGGAAGGACGGAGATTGAACAATATAGGCAAAAGATTCTCCTCCATGTCAGCAATCACTGTCAGAGCAGCAAATTCTTTGGCAATTCTAGGTCGATATGACCGCCAAATGTGGTCCGACATGCAACCTTTCTTGGACCTCATCCCTGAAAGTAAGCAAGCAGAGGCACGGAAGATCCTTCAAGAGGGTGGGCGTACGTCGGAAGAAATTATCGACTGCGCTCTTGACATAGCCTCTACTGGTTTTCGTCAACTAGCGGGTGCCGCGGTCTTACGCCGGCAAGGTTGGCTCAAAGCCACATCTTTTAGGCCAGAAGTGCAGTCCCGAATCCTAGACATGCCCTACGATGGCGAATCTCTATTTGGCAAACATGTAGATGACGCGCTCCAAGCCATCAAGACTGACACTGCCAAGTCCATGGGTACCCTGCACTATCGGAAACAGCCCTTTCGGGGGGCTAGAGGAAGAGGTTTCACCTCATTTCGAGGTTCCTTCCACAGGCAATACCAGCAATCCCAGTACAGGCCTTCCTACCACCAACAGTACAGGCAATCATCGACTGCTTCCTATACCAGACAAGGAGGTAAACGAAGACAGGGTTCGCACTCTAGGGATCAACCCAGAAAACAATGATCTTCTACAGCCACCGGCTATGCTCCCCCAATGCCCGCAACATCAGCAAATAGGAGCAAATATTTCCAACTTCATCCAAGAGTGGAAGAAAATAATATCAGACAGTTGGGTGCTGGATATGGTGACAAGAGGCCGTACCCTGGAATTCACACAAAAGCCACCGCATCATCCACCAACATCAGGCAGATCTCTCCATCTTCGTCTGCTTCAAGGGGAAGTATTCAGCCTTCTTGCCAAAGAAGCTATAGAGGCAGTTCCTGTGCAACAACGGGGTCTCGGATTCTACTCCCGGTTTTTCCTCATAAGGAAGAAGTCAGGGGAGTGGCGTCCTATACTAGACCTCAGGAAGCTCAACAAGTTCCTTCGGAAGCAATCTTTCCGGATGATCACACTGTCAGATATCTTGCACCTGCTCAATCCTGGAGATTTTATGACGACTCTAGATCTCCAGGACGCCTACTTCCACATACCAATACACCGAACACATCGCAAATATCTCCGCTTTACAGTAGCCGGTGCCCATTATCAGTTCAAAGTCCTACCATTTGGTCTCAGATCAGCTCCAAGAATCTTCACGAAATGCCTTGCCCCGGTCGCAGCCTTCCTCAGAAGCAAGGGTTTCCAGGTGTTCCCATACCTGGACGACTGGCTCATAAAAGCTCAGTCATCTCTACTAGCTTCCAAAGCGACAAACGCCTGCCTAAAACTATTCCACAGTTTGGGTCTAACAGTGAACCTACAGAAGTCAGTCGTGCTTCCCTCATGCAGGAGAGTTGTCCTGGGAGCAGAATTAGACACTATCCAAAACAAGGCATATCTCACTCTAGCAAGGCAGCAGAAGCTGACCCACTTAGCTGTCAGAATCTCCGCAAAAGAGTTAGTTTCAGTACGACTGTTCAAATCGCTCCTGGGCATGATTTCCTCAGCCATAGTCCTAGTACGGCTAGCAAGACTCAAGATGAGGCCGCTGCAAGAAGAACTGCAACTTCAATGGACCCAGTCGCAAGGGTCCTTCGACGACTTAATAACTATCACACCAAAAATTCGGCAGGCGTTAGAATGGTGGTCTCACACCAACCACCTCTCCCAAGGTCTTACTTTTCTAGCACCAATAACCGACTTTGTCATCACCACGGACGCCTCCTTGGAAGGATGGGGAGGCCACTTACAGGACTTGCGCATTC
Source organism: Pleurodeles waltl (assembly GCF_031143425.1). NCBI lineage: Eukaryota > Metazoa > Chordata > Amphibia > Caudata > Salamandridae > Pleurodeles > Pleurodeles waltl. The sequence continues at coordinate 753,353,729 of NC_090438.1, read as the reverse complement.
AAGGCAGATGGTCCAGGCTCTAAAAAGAGATGCACATAAACCTGTTAGAGCTGAAGGCGATTCATCTCACGCGCAAAGCTTTTCTGCCACGCATCGCAGGATCATCAGTGTTAGTCAGAACGGACAACACAACAAGTATGTTTTACATCAACAAGCAGGGAGGAACAAGATCCCTCTCCCTCTCAAGAGAAGCTCAGTCTCTTTGGAACTGGCTCACACTGAACAACGTCCGCCTCAGGGCGGAGCACCTGGCTGGGGTCAACAACGCTCTAGCGGACTCTCTCAGCGGGACGGACGACAGCTGCCACGAGTGGGAACTCAACCAGAACATACTCGAGGGCATCTTCCAACGATGGGGTTCGGCCGATCCTAGACTTGTTTGCCACCAATCTGAACGCCAAATGCCAGTTTTACACCAGTCGATACCCAGTCGATGGTCCGGGATCTCTGCATACGCTTTTCCCCCCCATTCCACTGATTCCCAGGCTCCTCAGGAAAATGAAGGCCGAATGCTGCAGGATCATTCTTATAGCCCCCAAGTGGCCCAGGCAGTACTGGTACACGGAGCTCCTACTCCGGTCAGTAGCCAATCCAGTCCGCCTGCCTTGCAACCACAATCTTCTAACGAAGAATCAGGGTCTCATCCTACAACCTGACCCAACTTCACTACAATTGCATGCTTGGCTAGAGTTTCACGATATGAACATTGATCAAGAATGTAGACTTATATTATCTAAGGCACGAGCAGAGAGCACGAACAAAACGTACAAACTCAAGTGGAAGAGATTCTGTGTTTGGTGCTCTCAGAACAATTTTCACCCATTTCAAATTAACCCTGAGCAAATTCTTTCTTACCTTCTCTCTCTCTCCAAAGCTGGTCTTTCCCGTGCATCAGTCAAGATTCACCTAGCAGCTATAGCCTCTTACAGGCGATCGGCTGACATGCCATCTATCGGCTCATCCAGAATCATCAAACAGTTTATGAAAGGGCTTTTCCGCACTTTTCCCCCGGTGCGGTTATCTCCGCCAGAGTGGCATCTTAATATTGTCCTTTCCCAGCTCATGAAAGCTCCTTTTGAGCCCATTCATAGGGCAGAGCTCAAGTACATCACTTGGAAAGTGGCAACCTTGCTCGCTCTCACCTCTACCAGGAGAGTCAGTGATATACAGGCGTTCACTACTAAAGAACCCTTTTTAGTTTTCTCTGAAGACTTCGTTATGCTCCGAACCAATCCCAAATACATTCCCAAGGTTCCATCTTCGTTCCACCTCAATGAACCCGTTATTCTACAAACCTTTTTTCCAAACCCTACTACGATTGCAGAGAAAACTCTACACTCTTTGGACATCAAACAATGCCTAAAATTTTATCTTCAAAGTACCAAACACATCAGAAAATCAGACCAACTCCTAGTATCTTATTCTCTTGGATGATAGGGAACAGGAGTAACCAAGGCCACTATAGCCCAATGGATTTCTTCGACAATCCAGTTTTGTCACACCAAGGCAGGAAGACCGTTGAATAGGCGCCCGAGATATACATATATATATATATATCGGCATTTACAGCATGAAGTTCAGTATATGTGTACATGTACTTAAAAGTATCTATGCTTCTTCGAAGCTCACGATGAGAAATGTATGAGTTAACTATTTATATTGGAGTTAGAGGGTCTTCATGCTCGCACTCTCCATCCACGTTGGATACAATGTTTATCAACCATACTGCTGTCTATTCAGATTCAAGCATATGAATTTAGGAAAGATCCAATACTGGATAAGAAAACAAGTTACTTACCTGTAACTACAGTTATCCAGTATTGGTATCTTTTCATAAATTCACATGCGACCCACCCTCCTCCCCTTTGATGCTCGCATTTCCTCTCAGGTTATAATTTTTCACTCTCGTGCTGGAAAATCTGAGGAAGGGAGCTTCTCTGGAGAAGGATCTAGAGGGTGCTGGTGCCTGATTGGACAGCAGGCAGGTTTGGGTCCTTTCACAAAAGGACATGGATAGGCTATGTGAGCAATTGCTGGCTCCATTATAGCCTGTGGCAAAAAAAAAAATGTGTTAATTATTGCTATTTTATGTACCGTGGGACTCCCACTTCGACGACGGGGATGATTCAAGCATGTGAATTTATGAAAGATACCAATACTGGATAACTGTAGTTACAGGTAAGTAACTTGTTTTCTTCTGCGGGCTCGCAGAATATGCTCCGATGAGAGCAGATATGATTTAGAAATTAGGACAATGACAGAAAGATTTTTAAACAGAGGATATCCTCTCAAAATCTTGGTGGATGCACAGAACAGCGTTAAATATAAAAGCAGAGATGAGTTACTTTTTAACAACACACCTACAAATAGTGAGATAAAACAATCGTCCCCTAGAATATTTTTGGAATATAATCAACAACATGGCTCTTTGAAAACCATACTACAAAAGAACTGGCATATCTTACAGAATGATCCCAATATTAGGGATATCATTGACCCACATCCATCCATAACTTTTCGTAAGGCTCGCTCACTAGGGGATCATTTGACTAGAAGTTTCTTCTCTACAAAAGAAAATACATCCTGGTTGAGCAAAAAAAGTTTGGGGTTTTGGAAATGTGGCCAGTGTAAGGCGTGTAAATATGCACAAAACATGCAGAGATACCAAACTTTTGATGGTCGCCATTGTGACATCAAGGATCGTATCATGTGTGATACTGAATTTGTGGTTTATGTTGTTGAATGTGGATGTCATAAAAAATACATTGGTAGTACCATCCACAAGCTAAAAGTCAGATTCTTACAACATTTTAGAGCCATTAAAAATCAAGACAGAACATATCCCTTGGCCAAACATTTTTGGGATATACATAAAGGGGATTCCAGTACACTAATATTCTATGGTATCAAATCCATTAAAAACAACCCTAGGGCCGGCGATAGAACATCCGAGCTTAGACAAATGGAATCTAAGATGATTTTACTACTTGGTTCAGAATCTCCCTGGGGGCACAATCTTGATGCGAAATTACATGTCCATTTATGATAAAGTATAGGACATGTATTCCATTCATGAAATATTTGGAGATGGGTCTAAAGTGGTATAAACGTTTGCCTCTATTGGACTCTGTACACAATATAATTTCCATAATCGCCATTTATAAGGAGTGATTTTAATGTTTTATGTGGTTTTGAAGAATTTATGAGAATATGTTTGTCCTCGATTGGTCTTTCGGTCTTTTGACCTTTTGATTGTTTGATTTTTTTATTTTGATTTTTTCTTCCCTTTAAATCTATAGGAGAGTAGATGCATAGATATAAGTTTCCATCACTGTTTTTCACCTGTGATAGACACATAATTTAATATAGAAGTGGTTTTGTCCGATTAGCACTTTGCACTTTATCCAGTGGCCTTCTTATCGTTAATACGTGCATAAATTATAATCCTGCAATAAAGATCGAAATAGAGTAGATCAGTCTTACAAAACAAATTTATCTTTCTTAGGTCAGTAATTTTAGACATTTTGAAGGGTAAAGGCAAATCTAGGACTTAAAGAACAAAATGACCACATATGTGGGCCAAAATACATGATGTTATCAAAAATAAATGCCATATAGAAGAAAGAATTCCCAGCACGGTTTAGCGACATATCGTGATTATCTGTATATATTTATTGCACTTGACACTTTATGATTGGTTTTAGATCATGAATTAAACAACGATTATGATTTTACTTACTGTAAAATTGTAACAATAATGGATGTCATTTTAGCATTTAACTATAGGATTTCAGCTATTCTGCTGCTAGGATTGTATTTATCAACAATTTATAACACTTTACAGTATTTAAAATATTTAAACTATTTAAAACATTTAAAATATTCATACAAAAACTAATATTGAAGAATAATTCTTATAAATATTTGTTAAAACAGATTGAAAATCGTTGATTAAGAGAAATTGATGACAGTGGTCTAAAAAGTGCAATAATATAAGCCTTCTAAAATGTTAATTTTCATATGACATTGAGATAATGATGATAGATTCACATGCAAGGACTTTGTTGCACATAAGGTAAATATATTAATGAGACTTAGAACTATTAGTTAATTTTCTATCACATTACTGGCATTTATTATGAATTAATGAAACGTGCGGGATACATGATGTCCAGATTACCGAAAGCAGTTCATGTCAATATTATTGAGTTAAAACTGTGCATTTATGTGCTGATCTACTTAAGTTTTTTGCATGTTTAAAGATGGCCCCTGCATTAGGTCACACTAGAATGTAATGAAAACAAATGATGGAGTTTAACTCATATATATGTTGCCGGTTTTATTGCCGAGTTTGTCCAGCAGAAGGCGTTTGCCGAAACGCATTGACACTCGTTGCAGGATACTGTGAAACCATTATATGGAATAAATTCGATACAATTCAACTCTGAACTGTTGAACTTTACTTCGTCCCTACGATCGGGATTTGACTAAGGGATAGGTGCAGCCGTCGGGTGGATATTGTTCCATCTGTTGAGGATTATTATTATATATATATATATATATATCTGAAACAAAACGGTCAAAAGCAGCGCGCTCTGACTGCTGGTGCCAACGGAGGATATGACCGATATCCTTTAAATATAAATCAGCAAAAGTAAACGTTGCACTCTCGTGAAACGCGTTGGTGGAGGATTATCTTCAATTAAAACTAATTAGACATTGAAGTTCACGAGAGTGCAACGTTTACTTTTGCTGATTTATATATATATATATATATATATATATATATATATATATATATATATATATATCCAAACACATACATACATACACACAGAGAAATATCTCACTTTCTCTCATATATATATATATATATATATATATATGAGAAATATCACTTTTTTTTTATGTGTGTGGTTTCCCTGGGGACCGAGTGCGTATTAAAAATTAAAAAAAAGTGATTGCTCTATCTTATAAACCACACATCTATTCCCACAGGAGGTCGGCCGTGAGCAAGAAAGCCGACCTCCTTTCAATATTACTGATTTAAAAAAAAAACATTGCTTGTGCATATAACCCCTGGAGGTGCGATCGCTCCCCCTCCCAGGGGAAAACCAACATATTAGTACTACAATAAATGCTCCAGCAAGGAGGGTGGGGGGGGGGGTCTACTCCCATGAAAGCTAACCTGCCCAATTTAATTTTCAAATCCCTGGCTTTGAGTGGGGTTTCCTGGCCATGGATCTCAGTGCTGCTGCAATCCATGGCCAGGAAACCCTTTCAGGAAGGCCTTGTTTGAAAGAGGTACTCTCCCCTTTGAAATGAGGCCTCCCTGAAAGCTGAGGAGGCCGTTTTGGCCTTTTTTTACCCACCATAGTAGAAAGTTGCCTTACCTGCTCTCTTCTCTGCTCCAGTTGTGAGAAATTGTGACGCCAGCATGCCTTGTGACTCACTGAAGTCACAGATGGGTGGGGGATGGGGGGCAGGGAGAGATGGGGAAGCGATTTTGCATCTTTCCCAGTGGTTAAAAAAATAAATCCTCTGGTTCAATTATTTAAATCCCTGCCTGATGAGGGTGTGCTGGCTTTTACACCCGCTAACAGGGTTAATCGAAATTCCTGTTTATGCTTTTAATAAAAAAAATTGTCTGCTTTCTTTAGTTGGGAGTTCTAAATTTTCAGATAATTAAGCTTAGGCAGAAACAAATGTGTGTATTGGTTTGATCATCGATTTACTTTCTGCCACGCGCTACCCTGATATGTTTTTGTTTTCTTTCAGAGTGTACGGAGCTAGTTGTGGAGGAGCATCTTGATAAGGTCAGAGACAACTTGGGGAGACAGTGGAAAACCTGTGCTCGCAAACTGGGCATGCGAGACCCAGAAATTGATGAGATAGACCATGACTACGAACGAGATGGACTAAAAGAAAAGGTTTACCAGATGCTGCAAAAATGGCAGATGAGGGAAGGCACCAAAGGTACCACTGTGGGGAAGCTGGCTAAGGCTCTCTATGACTGCCACCGAACAGATCTCTTGCTTGAGTTGATAAGCCTCATCAACAGCTGAGCTCACTGGAAACTCTTTAGAAGTTGTATTTGTCTGCAGTTGTCTGCTAAAAGAGAATCTGGACCATGCCGGGTAGAAGTGGGCAAGTTTGCTCATTTCTGAAGACCTTCTTTTAAAGAATCGAGTCATTGGAATGGGCCTCAAAATGCCTCGGGTGTGTGGCTTGTACGAATAAAACAGTTACCATTAAACCATGGACAATAAAGGCTTTTGGGGACCTCCCTTCCCCCCAAAAAAAACAGTTAATTCAGGAAGGCTGTTATCATTTAGATCCCGATATTCAATACAGCACAATGTGTACAAAGATCATTGGTCGCCTGGTGAATGTAAAGAAGGGAATTAACACTGTAATTCATTAACAGGTTTGCAAATGCCTTTAGCAGTATCGTGCACTGTTGACACAACATATGCTATCTGCCAGCTAAAATATGGGCTTCCCGGGTGACTGGAATTAGGTGTTTAAAATCTCTCCATCCTCCTCCGCCTCCCTTGACCTGGCCGTGTTACAGCACATCCTTTACACACATTAAAGGTCTTGGACTAAGAATCGCTAAAAGCCTATAGTTTTATCACTGACGTCATTGATTCAGTCAGTTTTCAACACCCCCGCTTCATAAACACCATGAGCATGCTCTTGATAAATCACTTGTGCACTACCCCGAGCTCGTGTTGCTTGTATAGTACATTAATGTATCACCCTCCAATCGCTGCTACTCAACTAACCCTAAACAGTTGCACCCCAGCTAGTCACTGGGTGTATTACCAACACACAGTGAACCCCGAAGCCTGCTTTTAAAGCTGTCACCCAGGCTCAGCGTGCATTAAATGAAATCTGTCATCCATGCCTCCTGGTTCAAGCATCAACTACTGTCACACAACGGTGTGAACTCCTATTTTCATCCGCTGGTGTGGGTGGGTGGGTGACTGAATGCCTGCTACTTTAGGATCTGCTAAAAGTCTAACACTGTTTTAGGTGTCTAAAGTATTTTGAGTGGGAGAACTGATGTTTGCAGATTCGCATGAACGGGATATTATATGGCAATTATTCCAGTCATCTGTGCAAAATGTCTTCACCTCATTCGTGCACTCCCAGCATTCAAGAATAACCTTGTTAATTCGAGCCTGCTCCTGAATGAACTGCACCGCATATGGTCTCAGCAGGCTGCTGTGTTTGCTTTGTAAATTCATGTTGTATTCAATTTTTTTCTCAATATATTTTGGGACGGACACATGAACTGTGGAGTAGCATGGCTTTGCCAGTGTCATTTCTAGGATTTTCACATTTGTTCCCAATGAGTAAACACCACCGTATTGTTTAGTGTGAAACTGATGTGACAACGTGGCAATTCATAAATGTATATTAGCTATATCAGTAGCCACGTCTGTGTGATTGGGAGCCTTTTTTTCACTGTGCTTTTCTTACCCAAGCCTAGTGAGTCAACTTCATTCACAAAATGGATATTATAGTCAGAGTGGGAGGCAAATTTGGTTGTCACCACACACAACAAACCGATCACTGTCGCCACCCTCGGGTAAGACGAAGTTGAGAGACGAGTCTTGCCTTAAACGCAAGAAGTACAAGCACCCTGTAATTGATGCCAGCTCCCTATGGAGGTCCTATTGGCACCATTGCACTGCGTTCCTGTTGATGAAATCTGTCGGAAAGTATTGTAAACAAATGTTTAAAGGGAGTGAACAGTAAAGAAACAAGTGGGCTTTGTTCGTCCTTGTGAAGAGCAGGGCGTCTTCCGTAGAAGCTTCCTCGTCGTAAATCAAATGCTGGTGTAATCTCCTGTGTTTTTAAGCCCCTGCCGTTTATAGGGCATGGTCAACTCTTTTGTTTTATTAGTGCTGTACATAGGCTTAACTTATGCATACATACAATTACGGGTATGTAAACCCATGTAGGGCTTACGCAGTAGCGTGTCTTGTACAGTTTGATCCTCCAAAGAAGTGCTTAACTTTGTTGTTGGTATATACAAGCAGTGACTTTTTATATTCATTTTTATTCACACACCAATTGCTCCTCATAGACAGTTCGCCACGCAATATAACAAATGATATTTCGCAGACACCGGCATTGTTCTATTGTTACTTAATTAGTGTCTAGATGAAGTGAAAATGTAATGAATTTCGCAGTTTCTCTACAGCATTGGTGTTTTTATCAATATTTTCCACGTTAATTGAGCAGCGAATCAATGTGAATATGTTCAATAAACAGCGTAGATCCTCATTGGTGTAAATTTAAGTATTTCCTGATTGCTTAATTTGCCCCATTGTTATAATGCTTGGAATGTTTGTGTTTGTGAGCCAGTGTGTGAATGTTTGTGCTCGTGAAGCCTGTGTCTGAGGAAATGGTCTACACTTTTTAGGCAGAAAAGATAGTTCCAGTAAGTAACGTTAGATTATATCTCTGGTTGAGAGAGGTATTTATATGTATGAGAGACTAGTTAATTTGAAGCGTGAATTGAGAATTGTGATGAGGTGCAGGGCCTGCTATCCTCGCTGTGCAAAGGCACATACACTAGTCAAGTTTATTCCGGAACTGCTGGGTCAGCAGCCCCAACTTTATTTATAACATTGGGCGGCGGCCTGCCCTCGCGTCCTTGATTGGCAACAATGTATAGTAGAGCCCGAGTGGCTCTCTACATCCCTCCAAGGCTTTAATCGAAAAGAAGAAAAGAAAGAAGAACAGAAAACAATGGGGGAACCCCACCCAAGGTGAACATCTAACAGAAGGATCCTCCAGGGTAGCATTCACGAAAGGGGAAAAATACCAAGCCACTATCCAGTTACCCAGAGCCTGTCACACCTCATGTCATACGATCTCTATTAGGTGGCAAAGTCTCGGAGTCTCTGGCTAGGCGCAGGGTTGGGAAGGAGATGATATCTCTCACTCTGACCACCTGACACCAAACCGCCAGCTTCATCTGCTAGCTGCGCCGATGCAGGACATGGCACCTCTTGGCCACCGGATCTCTCCTCAGTCCTGTGTTCTCCTCCTCCAACTACACCCTCGTCTTCTCCATCGTCTTCTCCAGTCTCCTCAGATACACCCGCTCGTTTGAAACATGACATGTTTCTCATCACTTGTCTCTCCTGTCTACAGGCTGTCTCCTTGGTCCCTCTGACCACCACGACCTTCCACACCTCAGGTTCGAATGTAGTTTGAAACTTTCCTCCAGGACGCCGGTTTTTCACGACCACTTGGTCTCCCACTCAGATATCAGGGCATCTGGTTCTTCTTCTAGCAGTCGCTTTCTGGTTGGCCTGCGTTCGTCAGTATTCTGTAGCTTCCACATCCAACTCAAAGGGCTCCCAGTGAGAGCCAGCCGGGATGCAATCCGGTGACGCTACCTTTAACATCAGAGCAGCTGGCTCACAACCAGTGGTGCTGTGGGGTGTCTGTTGATATGCTCTTAGGAACTGATGTAGACACCTTTCTACATCTTTGCCTCTTTCGACACCGATCCTCTTGGCTCTGTTAAGGGTTCGCATGAATCTTTCAACATCACCGTTTTGCCTGCGGCCAGTTTGGCATGATCTTGCGGTGATGTATGGCAAACCCTTCTAGGTAGTTCTTAAATTCTTGCCCCGGAAATGGACCATTGTATGTTTGGACTTCATCGGGCCGACCAAACAACGCAAATACTTTCTCTAGCACCGGTCTCATATTCTCAAAGGCAGTGGAAGTCACTTCTTCCACCATGGGAAACTTCGTGTAAGAGTCAATCAGAACCGCCGTTAGCCTCCCATCGGGAAAACTTCGAAAGTCCATGCTCAGTTTTTACCACGGCTTCCGACTGGGAGGTTCAGTGACTACTGGATTGGTGGGCTGTTAAATAGAGGTGATTACACAGGAGTGACAGGTTCCTACCAGGGTGTCTACCTTGGCGTCCATGCCAGAAAACCAAACCTTGGCTATGAGGCGGGCCTTCGTAGTGTAATGTGACGCTCTCTCTTTATGGCACGATTTGGTAACCGCATGTCCACACAGGTGGATGGCCCATGGCTGTTTCTGCTTGGGTGCGATTACCAATGGCGAAACCCAGGGGTTAGGTCCCTCAGCCTTTTCGATCACCCCTTGGTCCTCCAGCATCTGCAGTTCTTTCTCAACCGCTGGTCGAAGATGAAAAGGCACCCTCCGGTGCCGCAGCGACACTGGTGTTACATTCGGGTCAAAATGCAGTTGAGCTTTCCCAGTCCCGCGAACAGTTGTGGGAAATCGTTGAGGAGGGACTCTGTGTGTGATTCATATACCTGGCGTGCAAAGAAAACAATTTCAAGATCTTCTGTAGTATGACACCCCAACAGAGTGCCTTGGTTTCCTTTGACAACGTAGCATTTGGCTGTGGTTGTGTGATCTTGGTTGGTGATGGACACTTCTATGGTGCCTTGCAGAGGAAGTGGGTCACGCCCTCCATAGGTGTAGATTTTCGTGTTGCTTGGCAACAAACTCGGTTTTAGCGAAAGTCGTTGGTACATTGTATTGTCCATGACATTGACCAGGGTGCCTGTGTCGATCAGCACCGTTGCAGGGGTGTTATTTATCATGACTGTGCCCATGGGGAACGGTCACCATTTATGTTGTCGCCATCCAGTGAATTAGATGACGAAGATGTCCTCTTCGTCGTCCTCCACGTACATCGGCATCTTCGTGTCCATGCACCCTCCAGGCATACTGTCCTCAGGACTTATGTTCTTTACGGTGGCCGCCTTTCCTTTGGACTCGCTCTGCCTGACTCTTCCCATCCGGCACATCTTGGCAAAGTGGTTTCCTTTTCCACATTTGTTACAGACTGTCCCCCTCGCCGGGCATCCACCTGGTGTCTTGTGTTCGTACCAGCAGCTGCTGCACATACCTTCCCCTTCTTTCAAGGTGTTGGGCTGCCGCCAGGGGGTCTGGCGAGGTTGAATGGTGTCGACCTGTTCCTCTTTCACGGTTCGTTGTCGAGGGACAGTGGCTGCCGACATTGATTGCTCCCTCACGGCGGCCATAGCATCAGCACGAACAGCTGAGAGCTTGCTGGATCGAGCCAGGATGAATATTTCGTCCAGGGAGATGCCTGGCTGGAGCATGATAAGTTTTCATAGCATGTTCGAACTGCATCCCTGCATGATTTGTGCACAGATTTCTTTGTGTTGCTTGAGGCCTAATCATGTGCTGGCGAGCTTCCTCAGCCTGGCATAAAACTTGTCTACGGATTCTACATCCGTCTGCTGGGCTTGGCGCAATTTAGGGTTAAGCTGGGGATTGAAATATCTATTTAGCGCCGCCACTGTAGCGTCAAAATCCCCTGCATCACCTGTATTGGGGAGTGAGTCGAAAACTCATGAAGTTCATCGCCTCCCATGTGTAGCATCAGCGACCTGCGTACCAGGCCATCCGTTTCCCTGGTTGCACAGAAATTGTTATCCTGGTGGCCAAGCCAGAGGCGCCATCATGGCGCCGCTGTAGCAGGGTGCGCTAGCTGACTAAACGAGGGCAGCGTAGCCACTGATGAACGTGCCCTGGCTGCAGTGTGCTCATTCTTTTTGTTTTTTCTTTTGTGGCTCAGGTGACCAGCTCTCTATGACACTCTTTTATTTCTCGTGTTTTGGGAGGTGAGAGTCTTTTATTGTCTCTCTTTATCATATATCTTTTTTCACTTAGGTGTGTAGTATTTCAATCCACTTATACGTGCTGCAGGTGTTTAAACTTGAGTTGTGCTTTATTATTTTGTTTTCCCCTCCCCTCCTTACTCGGGATACAGCCAGTGTTGCTGTCGTGGGTCACGTGCACCCGGTCCTGTAGGTGACAACTCAGGAGAACACAGAGGGCAGCCACTCCCCTCCATGGTGTTCAGGGCAGGCACCGGTGTGGACACTCTCTTGGGTCCTTGCTACTATGCGGCCCAGCACCGCTCCTCGTGTAGCACAGTTGCTCGTCACAGCCGATGCCTGCCAGACCACACCCAGCACCTGCTCCGCACACGCGCTTCGCCAGATACAGCGAGTGCAACTTTCTTTGAGCGGAGGACGGAGAAGTAAACAGGTAGCCACCTGCAATCGTTCGCCTACAGTGCCGCCTGCGCTTCGGCGTGCCAGCTCTCGGGGAGAGGGAAGGCAGTGAACCAGTGGGTGGTGGCACTGTTTGAGCACTGTTGGGCCGCTGACGAATCCTTACTCAGCATGCGCCGGCGAGGTGAAGCACTCTGGGGTTCCCGGCCTCGTTGCAAGTGTGATGAGGTGCAGGGTCCACTGTCCGCGCTGCGCAAAGACACACACATTAGTCAAGTTTATTCCGTAACTGCCAGGTCAGCAGTCCCAACTTTATTTATAACTAGGGCGATCCAACAGGAAATATTGATTATGCAGAATAAAATCTTACCCCTCTCACCTGAGCCTGTCGTTCATGCAGTGTGGCTCGAGGTGAATGGGACTTTCTCTTTTCCCCGAATGGCTTATAGATCTGAGGGTGACTGAAGGGACGTGACTTCTGGTTGATGTGTTTAGTGTCTACACATATGACCGTTTTGTTAGTGTCATTTTACCTAGATTCTTGTTTGCTGGGACAAGAGAGCTGTTTTTATTTTTTCCATGTTTGTCCTGTTGTGTGCTAAAGTTGTTGAGCACTGATGCTGGCTTTCCCTTGTTAGGTGTTGTCGCAGACAGCTTTAGCAGCTTTTTGATGGCAGCCTAATGTCTATAAAACATTACTAGGTTGTGCTTGGGACCAGCTGCTTGTTCATGACTGGATTATTTCTTATCTATCTTCGCAGTTCCTTGCTCCTGATTAGATGGCTTCCCCTCCTCTTGTATTTGTGTTACATGGTATAAAATTGTTAGTATTACTCAGCTGGTCTGAACGGGAATGCTCACCTTGTAACCAGGCTATAGTACCAGTGGCATTGGAAGGCCACCCGGGGCTCTAAAGCCAGTAGGGAAATTGTGCCCACCTATCCAGTTTTGGTTTTAAAAAGCAGCCACTAATTAGGGCGAAGTAGACCCTTCAGATCAATAATTAATAAAAAAATGAACAAGAGTACATATAGAGAATGTGGTAAAAAACTGAAAAAAGTGGTTCATGAAAAACGCTTACCAATTCAATGTAAAACGTGTGGATAGTATGCTGTACATGCAGTGCTCAATATCTCAATCTTGATACTTCATGACAATGGATTTATGGGTATTTTTAATAGTCACTTGAAGGACACTGAATCAAGTGACCTCCAGTGTTCATTCTCCAGCTTCTTGTAAATCTGCCACTAGCTGGTGTACACATTTCTGGAACTCGGGCATTAAACTACTACACACTAATGGATAAAGAACCTTTGACCATTGCTTAGTATGTATTTTTTTGTTCCAAGAAATCTTTATTAAAATGTTATTGTGACAAACAAGTAGCAAATCATATTTAAAATCAGAAGATTCGTACATATACTGTATGGCTATGTTAGCAACTAAATGGGGGAACATTCTTATAAGCTATACAAACCGATCAAATGAAAGACAAATCTTGCATTGAAATTGGACAAAAATGAACTAGCCAATGGATAAAACATTTGGGTAACAGTGGCACCCCAGAGAACCTCCAAGTTATCTTCAATGACACAAGTATACAGACCTTATCCTTAACATTCGTGTATGTCCAATGGAATTAACAAAAGATATTATAATAATTGAAGCATTGGGGGTAACATACAAATAGTTAATTGTATATTTACTCAGTTATTGCGTCTCAGCGAGAGTTGGAGGTGTTGGAACAGCAATATTGTGGTCAGCGATATTGTGTTTTGTAAAGTCATCCAGGGTCTGCCATATCTTTTGTGAAATCCTGTGATTTCCTGGTAGGGCATCTGGGAGATAAATGCACTTCTTTTATATATGATCCATGCCCACCACGTGTGATATGAAATGTGTCTTTAATATTTCCACTCCAGATTAGCTGTTGTAGCAGTGACCAAGAAAAGGTAAAGCAGTGCAAGATCGTATGTCATAAGGGTCTGTGACAGCAGTGAGCACCATGGTCCCAAGATGAACATCGGAAAGTTTAGGGAGATTGTTGTCCTGAATACTTTTGATGATTGGTTTGCAATCATTTACGAACATAACCTAAGTTTGGGGCAGCTAAAGAACATATTTTGCTGTACCAGAGGATGAATTGCAGTTCCAGAAGATATTATCACGTGACTTTAGTTTGTGCTGTTTGTCCAGTGTGTAATGTAGTAGATGCATAGTAAGAAACATAGATTGAGCAAGTGAGGGAATTGTGTTTGCTTTATTGGAGATATTCCGGGCTCCTAATGGAGGTGAATCCATGTGTAGAGTCTTAAACTGTGTGACCCATTTTAGCTGGCTGGTTGTTAAGGTTTTTGTCATAGAGTTGCTTATTAATTTATATATCACCAATGCAGCATACCCAGTTGAGTACCATAATGTCTGGCAGGAGATACTGTGAGGGAGATACTGAGAGGGAGATTTATATAGTCTATATTTGACTTCGGGAACTCATAAACGTCGATATTGTCCAATTGGAATTTTATTTGAAGTTCTACAGAAGAGCAAGGAGGATAATCAGTTTTAAACAGATCTCAGAGTAGACATATATCTTTGCTGGCCCAAGAAGGGCCAAGTTTAGTGACCCCATTCTGTTTTAATTTTAGGGTTGTTCCATAGTGAGATGAATTTAACCTAGTAATCGGATCTGGCATGTGGCTTACCATAATTTTCAGCGCTTTGATAGTATCCATAAATAATTGTCTGGAATGGATATTGGGAAGCAAGACATGGTGAGAATGGAGGAGATATGATACGGTGTGCACAGCTCATGCTGCTCATGCTCCAAATTGAGCCATTGGGATGAATAATTGAGCCCCCCAATAGCCAATGGGCACCTTTAGCTGCCAGAAAGGCAGTTTGGGAATGGTTCCAGTTTGGTAATTTACAACCCCCTTGTGCATAATCTAGTCAAAAGGTTTTTGAGCTAATCCTATCCCTTTTTCTGTCCCATTAAAAAGGCAGATGTCAGTTTGTCCATGGTGTTCAAAAAGCAGGTGTGAGACGCATAGGAAGCATGGATGTGACAAAGTTTATTACGGGTGTAATCATTATTTTTTTAGAGTTTCTCTCCTTCCCCACCAAGATATGTGCTTCGAAGTCCAGGAGGAGAAAAGGTCTTTAATTTTACCTATAGTTTGGGATTTGTGTTTGAGATTCTGATAAATTGTTGGTAAACCATATGCCTAAATATCTGATGAATTTGGGTTACCATTTAAGCCCAGCATCACCAAAGTGAGGTGGTAAACAATGCAGGTTAAGAGGCAAAACCTCTGTTTTGCCTTTGTTTAAGGTATAGTCAGATACCTATGAAAACTGATGTTTTTTGTAATTGATTGCTCGTATGGCTACCTCTGTTTCATCTGAGAATATAAGAATATCATCTGCATTTGCTGTAGTTTTATCTGTTGTAGTGCAAAAACAAAAGCTATTGTTTCGGATGCGCTGTTTAGGAGTTGAATTAGTGTGCAATGGATAAGAAAAAAATAATGGTGATGGGGTAACCTTGTTGTGTACCTTGGTACAGATGAAAGGGGTGTGTATAAAACTCCATTAATTCTGATTCTCATTATAGGATTGGCATATAATGCCATAGTCATTTTAAGGAATACGGCATCCATCTTATGTGTTGGGAATATGGATCCTAGAAAGGGTCATAAGACCTTATCAAAGGCCTTTTTTGCATCAGGGCCTGTTGCCACCACCGGATGTGAGAATAGGTGGGCCTTCTCTATAGCATGGCAAAGAGTTTGTATGTTGTTGCTACAAGTCTAACTTTGACAAATTCCATTTGGGAGTTGTGTGTGAGTTTAGAGGTGATTAGTTCCAATCTCTTAGCCAGAGCCAGAATCTTCGCATATATTTTGGCCCCCATATTCAAAAGAGAGATCAGTGAGTATTTTTTGTGATTGGCGTGAACTTTATCATCTTTGGGAATTACCACAATTGTGGCTTCTGCTGAGGTTCCTGAGACCTCACCTGTTTGAATAAAATGGTTAAGAGAGTCTCCTAAGGGGTTAATGATGGGATTGATAAACGTTTTATAGAATATTATGGGGAAACAATCAGATCCTGGTGCTTTACCAGACGGAATGGACTTTATTGCCTCAACAATTTCTCCTACCTCTACAGGTCTATTTAATCTAACCTTTTCTTAATCCGAAATCGTTTTTGGCAATAGCTTGTTTTGAATGTTAAACAGTTTTTTGGTGATTTTTGTCTGTGTTCGATAAAGAGGCATAGAAATATTTAAATATCTCCAGAATCTCTTCCGTTTTCGTTTTTTTGTGAACCATCTAGGGCTCTGATATGTGAGATTAGGTTGTTGCCTTTTTTTTTTTTTAAACTAATTTGAGAATTGCCTCTAACGTTTTCCCCACTTTATTGAGGTAAACCATTTTTTTGGATTTCTGTGCATGTACCCACATATATGCTTGTTTACTGATTATTGAATTATAGTTGTATTTTAGTTGTTTAATTTCAGTTAAAATGTGAGTGTCCATAGAAGTCCTAAAAACAACTTCTTTTCACATGATAGAGGTAGCCAATTGTTGTAGGCTCTTTTATGCCTTTGTTTTTCATGGCCATTTGTTTCATCATTTGACCTCTAGTATAGCATTTAAATGCACCCGTAAGGATGATTGTGGAGGAGACTGTATTTTTATTTTCTGAAAAAAATATGTTTATTTATTTCTGCAATTCTTGCACATCTGATTCTTTATCTAGAATTTCGGAGGTCATCCACCATATGGATTTTTTCACTGTATTGAGAGTGTTAATGATCGTAATGGATATAGCTGCATCATCTGAAACAACTGTAGGGTGGATTCTAGTTTCCGTAGTGGCCTATAGTAGGGCAATGTCTACCCTTATATAGTCAGTGTGGGAGTAGGTTGATTGGGGAGGGGAGAGGAATGTGAAATCAATAACTTTAAGCACATGTATTCTCCAAACATCAGAGAGACCATGAGTTGTGCATAAATTTACCAATTGTTTGTGCTTTGGGGGGTCAATATTTAAAAGCGGAATGACGGTCTAGTATAAAATCCATCAGGAGATTGGAGTCCCCCACCCCCCAAAGTTATTTTTGAGTCTATTTGAATAGTCATTAACTTTTTGTTTAAAGAGTGCCAAAATTGGGGGTCACCCCCACTAGGGGCATATCTATTCATTGTGTACAGATCATTTCCCCCATTTTTAAGTCTGGTGAGTAGCCACCTATCTTCAATATCATGTTCTGCAGAGATCACAGATAGAGCAGAACTTCTAGAAATTAAAGTGAGTATCTCATATTTTTTTTTATAACAAGCCGAAAAGCAGGTGATGTCTACCACCCATCTTTTCATAGAGGATAATGCTTCTCTAAATCCAATTTTGGTTTCTTGTAGATCACATCACCTTTCAAGGTATTACAATTTAAGGGTTATTGTCTTATGGGACGACTTTGAATATTTAAAGTTTATTATCTTATTTGATGACATTGGTACCATTTATGAAACCGGAATATGAACTTGGTCAGGAAGTGGCTATAAATGGGCAGTAACAGGTTGTGAGTAGGCATACCCTTGTCAAACATTCCACCAGATCTGAAGAAGGAGAACATAATAACAAGACAAGAGAAAAAAGATACATATATAGCAGTGGGAAGCCAGGGGAACCCACGAAGTGGGCTCTGCTCTCAGTCCCACCAGGGAAGTCTCTAAGAGATGAGGGAAGCGACCAACACCTGAGGACTAGTCTGTAAATTCAAAAATCCCATGTGTAGCCAAGTAGTATGATTTAACCACTAGTGGCACAAAATGCGATATTGGATAACACAGTATAGTATAGAAATACATAAAATTGAAAAAGCTTGTCCTATAACATGAGTTGAGGCAGTAGTACAAAAAGCTGTGAGCTAAATTGAGCAACAACAAAAGGGCATTACATGCCCAACATATACAATTTGTGGAACAATAGTAGTGGAGATTAGCACATAAACACACGTTTTAAGGACCTTGAGTCCCAATAGAGGCACAACGCTCTATCATATTTAAACTAAACATTAGCTCTATATATCAAACCCCATCTATTCGACTTGTTTGAAGAAGAGCCCGCCTCCATCTTGGATTCCTATTTATTGTCTAGAAAAGAAGAGAGTTCAGCAGGGTCCGAAAAAGTACTGGTGTGGCCTTTAAACGTAATTTTAAATTTGAGAGGGCTCGCAAAGGAGTATTGAATATCCATTTCAGTAAGTCTGTGTCGTAAAGCTAGGAAGCCTTTCCTCTGAACTGCAGAAATCCCTGGCGTAATCTTGGGAGATTGAGATTTTATAGCCTTGCCAGACCAGCGCCTTGACTCTCCTCATGTGAGCAAGAATTAATTCAGAGTGCTGATGGTGTAAAGGCTTAAAGATCATTGGTCATGGGGCCTTAACATTCTTCAGTTTGTACATAGTACCTCTGTGGGCTCTCTTGATTTGAAAGTCTTTGGTAAATTTAATTTGCTCAGTGTTGGGAATCCACAATGCCAAAAAAGTCAATCAGTGCTGCTCCTTCTGGTAGGATAAAGATTTGTAGCTTACCTTTCCTAGTATGATCTTCGAGTTCAGTCATCTCACGTTTAAAATTGACCAGAGATCTCTGCAGGCCACGAAGTAGTTTGGAATGTGCTTTTTTGTAGTCCACAACTGAACTAATTCTTGATTCGGCATTTGATATCCATATAGTTAGATCTTTTAGGTCTTTATGGATGCCTGTAACTTTAATTTGGAGTAGGATGGTATTTGTTTTGGTGCTTAGAACTACATCATGGACTGTGTCAGGTTTTTTAAGGATTGGTCACAAATATTGGTGTGATATGGTGTGCTATGGGCAGCAAAAGGAGCTTTCTTGCAACAATAGAGAGGGTCAGCTCACTGCTTTGGGTCTGCGTACTGCGCACCTGAAGCGGACGGTGCATTGTTAATTCACATTCTGCCTCAGAGCTGCCCAAAGCTGCCACAGTATCCTCAGTACAAGATGCTCTTTATTGCTGTCAGAAGGCGACCGCTTGTATCAGACTCCCTCTACTTCACTTGCCCTTTATGGGATGTCTCAGATTTTCTATGGTGTTGGCATTGCACTAAGGGCTCGCTGGAGTTCAAGAAGAGCTTCAATCTTGGCCAGGATCCAGGACACTCCACCATCTTAATATATAGTTTAAGTTACATCCAGGGGATAAGCACTTGTAGATCAGACTTGTGCAGCCTGCAGGTTACCTGTTTAAATCTGTTAGGGCCAACTCAGTCTTCCATTCTTCTGAGGGTGATAATCATTTAATTTGGCAAAATCCCTTAGGGTACTAATTTGTGATAGCAATAGCTCTGTATATTGTACTATAAATCACACCTTTCTTTAATTACATGGACTCCCACTCCCCAGTCAGTCTGCAATCTCTATACTAATATTCTGCCTGCCTATGCAAATGTCTGGTTTTTTTGTTGTTGTTTTGTTATTTGGATTTTTTGTAAATTGGTATGCAGCTACATAATGCTACTGGGTCCTTGTTTTTTTTAGTTTGTGCAGTATCCTGTGCAACTCATTTTTTTATTTTATTATTCCAAAATGGTCATCAGCCATTTTATACTAGTAATAAGAATACATTCCAAAATGGATAGTGGTGGCCAGTATTTTAAGCACACTAGCAAATGCACAGGTGGCTATTTTGGAATGCTTTTTCTTTCTGATTAAAAAAAAAAAAAAAAAAAAGAGCAAGATCGCCATCTTTTTTTTTTTTTTTTTTTTTTTTTTTTGTAATCATAAATAATCATAATTTGTACCATCAACTATGCCATGCATGCTTGCACACCATTCTTTTGTTTCAAATTTACTTTATACAATACAAACTAGCATTAGTAAAGACAATTGCTCTGTCCATCGTCATCAAAGGTGAGACTTACTGGCTTTGAAAAAACAGAGGGCTCCTGTCAGAATATAGTAGCTCTTCCAGGGAAAAATCTCATATGAAAATAAGTTGTAGCTATTATTCCTTCTTTATATTATAAATTGGTTATCCACGTGGTTGTTGGTGATGTACGGACCCTGCGTGGTCTAAGACTCCGGAGTATATTGACAAGTGTAGGAGACACTTGGGTATATGTTATCTGTTTGGGTTAGTAGGTTGATAGGGCATGGTCAACAAGTCAAATGGTAATTGAGTAAAACAAATTTAGACTGAGATTTGGTGAGTTCTATGTGCACCAGGACAGACCCATTGATCAGTTGGGAGTAGAATTTGCGGGTTGAATTTTGCTTGCAAATGTGGGAGACTGAGAAAGAGGAATAGCTTTATGAGCCAAGAGAGCCATTAGTGAAAATCAGTAAGGTGTCTGAAGCGATAGTGACCCTTACTGTAGTAACCCAGCAGGTTTGTTTTACTTATAGGTTTTTGGTAAGTGCTCGCAAATAATTTGCATTAATCGTGTGAGTTGAGTTGAGGAGGAAAAGCCGCGAAACTTTGTCAGCCGCTGTGTGTGACGTCAGGTTGTGATAGGTCGATTAGTGAGAAGAATCGCCAACAGATTGGCAGCCGTCTGTAAGAGGCAATTGGTTGAGTAAGCGGGTGAAGGGAATCTTTGGAGTAAAAGTAATTTCATTATTGAATCGAAGTAAACAAAAATAGACAAAATGGAGTTTTTCCAGGCATTCAGAAGTGCGATGAAGGGTGATACTTATATTAAAGCATCAGTGGGGGAGCTGACCCCACCGGAAAATTCTCCGGCTTACATTGTGATGGAGGAGCGAGGTGTAGCACCGTGTTTGTGGTTGAAGCAATGGTGTGAGCTAACTAAAAAGCAAGGGTCTTTAGCGTTTCTGGAGCATGGAACGTTTAATTTGAGAATTTTGGACCAATTACAAATTTCATTATATGATATGAAGCCATTACCGAGACCAGCACAGTTTGAGGCTTTAGCGGTTTGGGAATTAGTGGCCAGACAGCAACAAGAGATGAAGTTCAAAAGGAGAATGAAGCGAGTAGAGAAATCTGTAGCTGAAGCTAGATGGGATTGGGAGCAGAAGAAATGGAGAGCAGTGACACTACAGGATGTTCAATTGTTTCCTGCAATTACGGAGGAGGATGAGGCAGAGAAGGAGAATAGTGCTAAGGAGGATGAAAGTGCAGAGAAAAAGAGAAAGTCATGTTGATGAAGATTCTGATGTTGAGGATCTCATTACGCAGCTGTTAAGAGATCGACCTCCACCTTTAACGACCTATTCAGGGGGTCCAGGCACTAGTGCCACTGCCACTACAGCTGCTCCAGCACAAGCCCAGGGAGTTGAGGGAACTGTACAGGCAGAAGTCGGACAAATACCATTGGTAGTACAGAGTACACCTAATGCAGGAACTACTACTATGGTTCAAGTGCTGATGCATCCACCTACGGTAAAGAGAATTTATCCAGATGTACCAGTTCTTGAGACAGTCTTGAACATAATGGTGCCGAGGGAGCAAGTGCTTCCAAAGCCAACTTTAGTTCAGACAGAACCAACCCCAAAGTTATTGCCTTCAGCGCAGGGTTTGCCGAAGTTCACACCACTAAAGGGAACACAGTCAGATATTACACCAGTCATGAATCAGGCAATGGGGGTGACATTCCCGCAAAGTGCAGGTGTTAGGGCAGCTCCAGATGCAATATCGGTACCCTTATTTGCGCAGAAGAAATCGGACACAGAAGAACAGAATGAAATGTCACAGAGTCTTGTGAGGAGGGAAGTGAGTGATCCTGTGCAAATGATGTAGTCTGCAGGACAGACTTTCAGTGGATCTAGACCTTTAATGGATCTTAGTCCACTTGTAGCACTGCTTCCAGATGCAGTGACTGGCCTGAATGCGAGTCAGAGTTTGAAACTTTTGACACTGCAAGCTTTAGGTGCAGTGGTGCAACAGTTACCAGTTCCAAATGCGAGTAACATTTCATTACAGGGATTGTCAGCTCAGCAGTTGAGTGAATGGTTAGACACTCTAAACACTCCTCAAAATGCATCCAAGGGTGAAGATCAAATAAATCGTGTAAGGTTAAATATAGAAGCAACCAAACTAGTTTAGGGAACAATGGGTGTGAACAGATTGGAATCTTTCACTCAAGAAGAGCGGCAATATTTGTGCCCAAAGATTACAAGAGAAGTGAGTAAAATACATCAGAAATTGGCAGAGATAGCAGAAAAACATGGCATCGAGATTGAGAAAACAAAGCATTTGAAACGCAGTTACAGATTAGATTTCGAGGCAAAAGATTTTGAGCACATGAGATCAGCAGGAATGACGGCACATCTGAAGGAATTGCTGCAGAGCGCTCAGATTTGGGGAGCATTAGAGAAGTGGGAAGGTAGATGGACAAAGAAAAAAGATAAACGGAAGCGTGATTCACAAGAAGGGTCTGAGGAGGTTCAGAGAGAAAGGGAATCAGTAAAGATGCTTCTGATGAGAGAGATTCCAGGAGGGCAGTTCGTTCATGTCCCATGGCACAGGAGTGATATAATGTCATTTACAAATGATTACCCAAAATTGAGGGAGAAGCCGGTAGAGTGGTATCACCAAACAGAGAGATTCTTGAAACTTTCTAAATGTCTGTGGGAAGACTTGAACACACTTTTGGAGATAGGTGTACCAGCTGACTTGTGAGTTGAATGTAAGAGAGCAGTGGTCTGGCCAAAAAGTAAACCAGAAAGGGATAAGGTCACGGGTGCACCTTCACCTGAGGTAATGAGCAATTATTATAAGGTGATCGAATTCCTGAAGACAAGAATTTCTCCAAAAAACATTGATTGGCAAAGGATTGACAGAACGGTTCAAGAGTCTAAAGAGTCAATAAATACTTATTATGAAAGATTGTTAAAAGCATTCAAGGAGTACAGTGGCAAGGAAGCAATTGAGCCGAAGGACATGTATTTTGTGTTCAGATTTGTCGAAGGGTTGAGACCAGAAGTAGGGCAGATGATTAAGAGTCATTTTATTTGCTGGCAGACGAAACCGATCGATGAGGTATTGCAATATGCAAAATATTGTAATGACGAGATTTAATTAAAACAGAAAAAGTTGAAGGAGAAAGCGATGGTGATGCAAACAAAGGCAGCTTAGGAGTGCAAGGAGCTATAGTACCGCCTATGCCGCCGCAGCAGAGAGCTGTTATGTTTCAGCCTCAAGTGAGGGGTAGAGGACGTGGAATTGACATGATGCGTAGTCCAGATTTAGGGACTGTGTGTTGTTCAGAATGACATGCAGGGGATGAAAAAGATGTTGCCGTGTCATTTGTGCGGAAACGTTGGGACACTGGAAGCGGAAGTGTCCATTGATGGCGCAGGATGGTGTTGTTCAGCAAGGTGATGTCAGTACATTTCAAACTGTGAACGTCCCAAGAATGAAAGGATTTATTCCTAACGTTCAGAATCGAGGACAGAATTTCTTACCGGTGAAGCAAATGCAGGTGCCACGCACACAATTAACACAGTTGCAACCAGTACAGCAGCAGGTCCCCATGGTACCTAGACAGCAAATGCAGATACCTCAAGCCCCGATGGAGCAGCAACAGGTGATGCTTTCTCAGCAGGTCACAGGTCAGAGACAAGACAGTAGTAATAACAGTGCATCAGTTTTCATTTTACAGTGAGGATGAAATAAAAGAAGAATGGATGAGTGACAGTTCGGATGAAGGAGCTTGAATGCTTGCTGCTTCCCCAGAAGTAGATCAGAGAGGACCTTTTGTGAAGGGAAAAGTGATGGGCTACAAGGTATCATTCTTAGTGGATACAGGAGCTACATGCTCTACAGTGAGAAGTATATAGGTCCCGAATTTTCCTTGTTCAGGCAGAACAGTTCAAGTTGTGGGAGTGGAGAATAGATAGTTAACAAACTCAATCAAAGAACCAGTGCAGGTCGAAATCAGAAATTACCAGGGACTGCATAGATTTGTGGTGTGCGATTAAAGTCCTGTATCTTTACTGGGAAGATACTTACTGTGCAAGACCAGGTGTTGCATTAATTGTTCGGACACTGGAATAAAAGTTCAAACCAATAGTGATGATGAAGAAGAACAGGTGACTGAAATGATGGTTAACAATGCCTATGGAGAATACCCATTGATTGAATTTTTCCCGATGTTTACTGTGAGAGAATTGCATGCAGATTTGCAGGGAACAGTGAAAGAAGAGGTCTGGGCCCTGACTGGAAAAGAAGAAGGTCTGATCAAGGGAGCAGAGCTAATTAAGATTACTCTTAAGCCCAATGCAGTATTCCCGCAGCTTCCACAGTATAACATGCCACAAGATGTTCTAATGAAAGTGGCACAAATAATTGGAGACTTTCTAAAACAAGGAGTTTTGAAAGAAGTGTTGATCAGCCCGTGTAATTCACCAATAATGGGTTTCAAGAAGCCATGTGGGAAAGTGCGTATAGTGCTGGACTTGTGAAAAGTGAATGATCTGGTGGTTAAATGTTGTCCAGTGGTGCCAAATCCAGCAGTGATACTGTTTCAGATCCCGTGCGATGCAGAGTAGTTCACAGTGGTAGATCTGTCACAAGCTTTCTTTTCTGTGCCTCTTCATGAGGATAGTCAATTTCATTTTAGTTTCAAATTCCTAGACAGTCTATAGCTGGTGCAGGCTTCCACAAGGGTATACAGAGTCACCATCTCTGTTTAATCAGATCTTGAAAAAGAACTTAGAATCATTGGAATTTCCATACCAATCGTCTTTAGTACAGTACATTGATGATTTATTGATTGCATCAAGAACAAGGGACGAGTCTAAACATGACTTGAATCATTTGGGAGAATGTGGACATAAGGTTTCACCTGTGAAATTGATGTATTGTAAAAAATCAGTAAAATACCTGGGACACCAGATTGAAAAGGGATTGAGGGAAAGAATGATTCTGCAGAGACGTCCCCTGACTTCACAGAGAGATGTCAGGATGTTTCGGGGAATGGTGGGGTACTGCAGACAGTGGATTCTGAATTTTGCTGAGATTGCTACTAAACCTTTGCAGCAGTTGACACATAAGGAAGTTACAGATCCCATTACTCTAGATGAAGACCAGATGAAAGTATTCACTGAATTGAGAGAGAGAGTTTGTGCAGAGCTCCAGCGTTGGGAATGCCTGATTACACAAAGCTTTTCACTTTGTTTTGTCATGAAAGTGATGCTTGTTCTTTGTCTGTTTTGACACAGGTCCATGGAGGTGCTTATCGCCCAGTAGCTTATTTTTCAGCTACCCTGGACCCAGTCGCAGCAGCTTTACCAGGTTGCCTGCACGCAGTAGCTGCAGTTGGTCAAAGTCTTTCCCAATGTGAGGGAGTATTTATGGGGTACCCTTTGACGGTAATGGTACCACACTCTGTTGAGATTTTACTGACAAGGACGAAAACGCAGTACTTGATGGGTGCAAGACTGACGAGGTATGAGACGAGCATATTGGGTGCTCCAGATGTCAAATTAAAGAGATGTACAGTGCTGAATCCAGCAACATTGCTTCCAAGTGATACTGTTGAAATTGAAAAAGAAGATGTTGAACATGATTGTCTTGAGGTAACTGAGTTGTGTACGAAGCTGAGGGCTGATATTAGACACACGCATTTAGAAGAAAATGACCAAATTGTCTTTGTTGATGGTTCGTAACTCAGAGATACAACAGGCACACTGAGAGCAGGATATGCCGTGTGCACAATTACAGGCACGTTAGAAGCTTCATGGCTTCCAGGTGTATACTCAGCACGTGGCAGAACTGGTAGCTCTTACTAGAGCCTGCTATGTTTCTGGAAGATTAAGAGTCACAATCTATACTGATAGTCAATATAGATTTGGAATTGTTCATGATTTTGGCCAGTAGTGCAACAAGGGTTTATGACCTCTACTGGAACACCAGTGAGAAATGGCGACCGAATAAAAGAGTTGTTGTACGCAATACAGTTACCTGAAGAAATTGCTGTAGTAAAATGCAGTGCACACCAAAAGACACAGGATTACATTTCACTGGGAAATGGATATGCAGATCAAGTCGCAAGGTTTTGCGCATTGAACTGTACATCGTTTAAAGACAAGTGGGAACTAATGCCTGAAGAAGAAAATAATTGTGCAAGTTTAGCCTTAAAAGTAATTGACACATTGTAAGAATTAAAAAAAACTACAGGAGAATACAGGAAGAAGAGGATACTACGAGAAAAGAAGAATTAAGTGAAGGAGAATCAAGTGGAGAACGAAGGTTGAAAAGAAAGAGGGTAGCAAGTCGAAGATGCACAGGTCCTGAGTGGGCATATGCTACAACAAGTGAATGGCAAAACAAGTTCATATCCTTTTGTTTTGACAGAGAAGTTCCGAATCAGTACTTTGATGCAACCTGAAAGGGATCAATTGAGTTGTTGAGCTAATCTGAAGAAAATCTGAAAGGAGTCTGTTGAAATAAACCCGGAGAAGACACTGATAACCTGATATGACATTTTGAAAACCCAGAGGTGACAAGCTGCTGACTGATTTCGAGAAAGGAGAAAAAGGGTTACGATGTGTGAAACTGAACTGTGAGAAATAAATATTTTTCTTTTCCTTCATTTTTGATTTTTTTCTGTTGCACTTTATCTAAGAGTTATTTCTACTTCCTGATTCTTTACAGATCATGGCTGAATTAAATAATCGCACTAGAAATATTAGTAGTGATAGGTATTTGAGTGTGGGAGTGGCAATTATGTGTGGAATAATGTTCATAATAATGATTGTGGGTATGTCTGTTCATGAAATGAAAGAGGCTACTATTGCTTCTGTTCCTGAGACTACAACACTAACAGCATGATTATACTAATGCTCAAGGAGAGCTTTCTTCTAATGTGTTCGATCGGTTGTTGAGTGAGTATGTTGAAACAATGGATGCAAAGAATTGTCTTGTGCGTACGCAAATTCCTTCCTCTGTGGAAGAAGTGGTTACGTACCATAGCTTGCCTTTAACTTATGGCATAACTTGTAGTTTGCTATTAACCAGATTCTATAACCAAGAGTATATTCATTATTTTTACTTTAATCATGATGTCGTGTTTTCTTTTGTTCCTATTATTAGATATTTAAGTAAAATAGCTAGAGAGCATGATATAGTATTAGTTAGGGGATTCTTTGAGCCAACACTAACATTTGAAACGGCTTATGCCCATAGAAATAACCTAACTTGCTTATTAACTCCGTTAGAAAAGAGCTTCATAGGGCAAACTGAAGATAGAAGAAAGGCATTGAAGGAGAAGTTATAGAAGGGATTGGAGAAAAGGACTTATAAGAATGATCATGCTTTTACTGCTATTAAAACGCAAGGGAAATTAGCTCTAGATGCACTACATGTAGCAAAGCTTTGTATATATAGGCCGAAATCATGCACTGGCACTTTATTTGTGGGAACGAGTGAATGTAGGCATGTGTTTTGTTTCAGAGTAAATTGACTTTTATGCTGAATGGTCAGGACCCTGCGATTCCCAGAATTTTACTATATTTGTGGCCTTAATGCTTATACGCTCTTCCTAGAGGATGGTATGGAACATGTTATTTGGGGATAGTTTTCCCTAAAATTTATCAGATAGATGATTAAAAGAAATGTCCTAAAGTAACAGAATTACATCCTCAGCGACAGAGGAGGGAAACCTCTTCTGCAATTGTGGGAGATATTTTTGGTGCAGTAATTCCTTCTGTAGGAGTTATTTTGAATGTAATTAAGATACGAAAGTTGTCTACTATTGTGGATAACATACTGACGAACTTAACAGGGGCAATACTCCTGTTAGATACTGAATTGGCTGCAGATAGAGCTGCAATGCTTCAAAATAGGCTTGCTTTAGACATAATTTTAGCGAAAGACGGCGGAGTCTGTAAAATGATTAATGCCAGGCATTGTTGTTCTTACATTCCTAATAGTGATTAGGAGATAAGAGACTTACTTACTAATTTAATTAATTCAAGCAAGGATTTGAAAGAATTGAAAGAACCAGGAGTTTGGGAAAAGGTTGGAAGTGGTTTTGCTTCCGTGGGCAACTGGTTTAGTCAAATTTGGAATGGGGTATTATGGAAAATTGTACAGGGAATATTGATTGTGATTGTTTCTATATTGGGATTATGGGGTACGTGCAAATTATGGCAAAAAATAAAATTAGGAAATCCAAGAATGATCAGAGGAGGGAAGAACCTCCTAGGAGAAGAATTTATAGAGAAATCTCAAAGAGAAAGCAAAGTACATCTGAAACAGAACTGTAAATTGATGGTAAAGAAAGGTGTGATTTAGTTATCAGAGGAGGGACTGTTGAAGCAGATATGCTAATTAAGAAAATTATTAATGATTTATATGTTGTTACTAATGTGAAAACGCATAGAGAAATTTATCATAGAAAAATAATGTGCTCGTTTGAAAATGTGCCCTCAGGGAGCGATCACCATGTGTACTAAAAATGACTAAAGCTATATGAAATAATGAAAATGTATGAGAAAAATGTAGTAATATGTCATAATGAGACTTATAACCTCTGTTATGTATTATTAAGTTAGCTAAACTGGAAGCCTACTTCCACTGGGCCTTGCACACTCTGAACATGGAGAAACCGGACACCTTGCAAAGTACTGGAAATCGTGAACTGCAGCCTTGAACTGCTCGAAGTTCAAGTTATTTAGCTAGAACATTCTGCAATGCACCGATGGAAAGGAGATGATGAATGCAATTTGATACAATTACGTATAGAGCAGGCTAAATGTACTTTCCCAGGACTTCAACAATAGAGGCACTGACTGGAGAGCCATATGCAACAATTTTGATACCTGACGGGCCGGATGATGAGAGCATCGAAAGAAGAACCAATCCGTTTCGTGTAAATTTAAGATATTAAAATTAGTAGATTCAGTAAACAAAACCTATAGGTTAAAGTCATATCTATTGACTGACGGACCAATTAGGAATTAGAGGGATGGACTGGGAGACCCTAATAAAAAGTTGTGACAAGGGGTGAGGAATTCGAACTGCGGGGAGAAAATTGATAACGTCAGGAGACGCTGTCTGAGGTGCTGATATTGGGCTCATACTCTGTGAGCCTGATCTGTAGCTGACTATCCGATGACCTGAAGACAAAGACTAACTTGTTGGTGATCCATCCTGGATAGGTAGCTATAATAATGTGACTGATGATTTTGTGCCTTTTCTTCTGGGTACCAACTGTGCTATTCTAGAGATTCATACTTAGGTAGATTTTTCCAAATTAATATTTTCTCTAAATAGTTTTTTGCATGAAGACCCCCATGCTAATGCTAATCTTGGTTAGGTAGGCTGTTAGGGGTGACGTTGACGGTGACAAATGACTGACAAACTTAATTGCTGGATTACATTATTAATGCTGCTATTCATAGCTTATGGTGTTGCTTTGTCACATATGTTTCCTTGAAGAGATAATGTCTAAACTAATGAATTAATAAAGAGTTGATTTGAATAAAGGTTGAACTAACAGATGACTTAGAATTGTAAGCAATAGGGAATAAAACGTGTTAACCCCTTTCCTGAGTAGTGGTTATTTTTTATTAGTATGGTTTAAGATTGTGGTTTTCTAGAGTGTTTTCCTTGATTATTGATGTTAGTTATTGATTCAATAATCACTGCATCACTAGGATACTCCATGTGATTCAAAAGATTAATCGACCTATACGCGTCCCCTTGTAAGTTTACTTACTAAGGACCAGTTGCGCTAGCAGACTCTAATAAGTCATGAAATAAAAATCCTTATACGGACCTAGAACAAGATCCTTCTGGGGGTTCCTCCTAATTCACCAGAAACTCTGATACCCATATTATACAGATTCTTAAATTACACATTATGGTACATAAATTTCACCCTTTCAAGGTACAATGAAGAGTACAAACATTGAACTAATTAGAAGCCATACATCCAATCAATTGTTCTTTATGGGAAGTGTGCCTTATTATTGACACAATGTAAGTCTCTTGTCTATGTTGGTCTTATGGCTTCTAATTAGATCAATGTTTGTACTCTTCATTGTACCTTGAAAGGGTGAACTTTATGAACCATAATGTGTAATTTAAGAATCTGTACAATATGGGTATCAGAGTTTCTGGTGAATTAGGAGCTGCTAGTGCAGCAAAAGTGAAAAATAAAATGGTAATAAAAGGAATTACCATTTTATTTTTCACTGCTCCCTGCCCAAGCAGTGTTTGAGGGTGGGGCATTGCTGCTGACTGGCAGCAGAGGAGTGGTGCTCACGCCACCAGTTTACACAGTACATGTCAGTTTGGCCAGCTGTCATGCGAGGGCCAGCCTGACATGCAAAGTGTAAACCTCTCCACCTTGCTGGGTGGGGAGTAGGCTCAGGCCCCCTGTGCCTGCTGGAGTGTTGAGGCAGTCCGCTTCAGCCAATCCTGGCACTGCTTTAATGCTGCTCATCTGCAGCATGAGAGCAGCATCAGGATTTGGAGAGGGTTGGCTGAGGATTCAAGGTCATTTCGAGGAAACCGTGGGAAAGTACGTTAGAATTTTTACATTTTTGGCCCACTGACAGGCACTGTGAGACACTTGCGTTGCCTTCAGCCTTAATTCCAGAGCTCTCAGTCACGGCCTGTTATAAAATTTGTTAACGAGCCATGGTTGAGAGCTTTGGAATGTGAGCCTAAAGGCATTGTGATTTATTTCAGTGCCTGCCACTGGGTTTGGCAATAGGCTCGACAACCTTCTGCTGTTGAGGGTCACTACCTGCCACTGCAAATAAGTATAGCTAATTAGCTATAGACACTTTTTAGGGATTGAGAACACCCCTCACATTTAGTTATTTAATAATGAGGGGCTTTGCTAGCTCACAAAAATGTTCCTGTAATAGGCAGTAGTTGCTTATGGATCATCTACGTATACTCGCCGTGGATCATTGAGTTCCTCCTCTAAAAGGATGGGGGTACTCCCTGTCTGTACACATGTATTGCCAACACCTTTAAAGGGCATGGGAGTATATTTGAAGGGGGAGTAGGAGTATCACTCAATGCTATTTGTATGTGCTAGTTGGATCTCGGGCCTTCCCTTCAGTTGTGCAGTGTCTGTGTTGATTTGGACACAAATCAGTAGCAAAGCTCTCAGGTTTCCCAGTTCCATGTGCGAGTAGATCAGATAGTCCAGGTTTTTTATATTTGCATTCTGTGATTTGTAGACATATTGACCCACTTCGACAAGTCTCATAATGCAAAGAAAAAAACTGGACTATATGAGCTACTTGAACATGGAACTGGAAAACGTGAGGGATCCGAAGTCGACTCGCATAACAAACATGTCTCTATGGATTTTTCTAGTGTCTGTTTAAAACAACGTCTCCCACACATACCTGCAGGATAGTAAAAGGAGGTGTTACTGTGCATTGGGATATGATGGCAGTTTAACCAGCTAATGCTAATAAATCTTTCCCATTTACAAATTGGGCTAGTTGCCATTTTTGTAAAGGTGAGAAGTTATTTTCACTTGTTTATTTTTCAGTCACAAACATGGAGGGAGGCTCACAGGCAAGTCCATCTATCTATCTTTGTTATGACTGGAAGGCAGAGAGGTGGAGAAGAGCCAATGGTATCCTGTTTCACCGTTTTTTGTGTTTGTTTTTTTTGTTTGCAAAAGGAAGGAAGCTGGAGTGGGAGAGAAGGACAGGAGCACGCAACAATCCGTTAATGTTCTAATCACATTTAGGATGAAAAACAATTATGCATGGCATCACCTTCTATGGTAGACATGATTTAGATGTGAAATCATCCTTGGTGCAACACCAGCCTGAGCGATGAAACTCTTTTGGGTTTAAAGACTTTTAGGTACAAAATCAAATGTAGTTGCAAATTTACCTGTGGGATACCATCAACAGATATGCGGAGATACTGTTTGGGTGGAATAACACATTTGTTAAGCTCAAATTGCCTTAGCAGTAAAGTCACATTTATTTGTAAAATTGTATTTAGGTGCAAAATGAACCTTAGTGCAAAGCATGGAACATTTTTGTGCTAACACAAATGTCTTTATTATAAATTATTAATGAGTGTTTATGTATTTTGAATAATGCCTTATTTAGAAAATAATTAACATAGAGAAATATAATGTGCACGTTTGAAACTGTGACCTCGGAGAATGGCCACCAGTGTTCACAAAATGTACTAAATAAATGACTAAAACGTATGAAATATTGGAAATGTATTAGATGAATGTAGTAATATGTCATATTGAGAGTTATAAACTATGTTCTTGCTTATTATTTTAGGCCTTAACTTAGCGAGTATCTTGGCCTAGTTGCCAGGTCTCATGCAAAAGCTGTATTTCTTAACGTTTAATAGAAAATGCTGACAGAGTGAACTAGCTATAAAATGCTCATTATGTTACTAAAATGCTTAACCAAAGCTTTCTATGGGAACTGACAGACAGGGGATGATGTTTCTAGAAATGCATCATCCTGTATGTAATATGTGCTAGCTGTACTTTTGCAGGACGCGAACAATGAAGACACTGACTGGAGAGGAAGATGCTACAAAGTTGATACCTGAAGAGCCGGATGATGAGAACATCGTAAGGCGAACCAATCAACGACATGAGAAAGAAGAAATATTAGAACTCATAGATTTGGGACAGTTAATTTATTGGATAGAGTGATAACGTATGATTAATTGACCAATTGGAAATTAGGGGATAGTTTGGGTGACTTTGATATAACAACGTGACCGAGGGAAAAGACTTCCGACCAGACTAGAGAGCAGACGTTATTCAGATTTTGTGATGCGATATTGAGAAGAAGAGGAGATTCGAGATTCAGTCATTGGGCTCATTACTCTCTGACTGAGAGCCTGATGTGATGCTGATCGACTGATAACCTTAGGACGAAGACTGATTCTGTTTGCTGACCCATACCGTGGGTAGGTAGATATGACAATATGACTGAAATGTATAATTGTGCCTTTTCTTTCTAGGTACCACCTGCGCTGTCTTAGATAGTTTTTCTTGGCTAGATGTTTTCTAAATTCATGTTCTAAATTGTTTTGCATGAAACCCCACATGCCAATGCTAATCTGGGTTAGTTGAGGTTTTTCAACTTGACAATTGACAATTTGCAGAGAAAATGATTGATGGACTGTTTTGCTGAACTTTATGGACAGCGTTAAAATATTGAAGCTGACTTTATTATTGATCTGCACTAATGCTCTAGAAGGTATAGTGATACAAGCCTTAATTAGATTGTGTTTTTGGTGTCTGATGGCAAATTGATACTGTTCTTACATGCGTTTTAAATTGAGTTTGAGTTTCATCCACATGACTTAGTATTGTTAATAAACGGGAAATAAAAATACAAAACTTTAACTAAAGGTGTGGTTATTCATGGGTGAGAAGTCATGGTGTGTGATAATAACTGATTCTATTGATTATTGATCTGACTAATGTTTGTGTATTGATTGTTGTTTCCTATGCTGGAGCTATTCCAAGATCTTTTTAAACGAGTCAAAAGGTTCATCGACCTATACGTGTCCCCTTGTAAGTTTACTTATTAAGGACTGGCGCATTAGCAGTTTTGGTAGCAGACTGATGGTTTGTCTCTTTCAAAGCTTGCCATAGGGTGATGAGTTGTGGTAAGAGACTAATGGATAGGTGTTCTTAGTTATGGTGATGGTTTAAGATTGATCCATTAAGAATTCCTTATTAGTGAGATTTGGATTTTGTTTTTCAAGATGGCATTTGTAGAGAAAATGATGTCCCCTTAAACCCAGAAATTACTTTCCTGGATCCTGCTAGTGGTGTTAGGTATGTTCTTGGCGTTCTAGTGATAGTGAGAGAGATAGGTTGCGCTTGCACAGCTTATACAAATCGCAGGTGAATTGTGACGTATGTGAGGGAATGTAGGGAGTCTGCGTATGCCAGGTTAAGTTTTAGTAGGAGTGTGCGTACTCCGCAGTATGAGAGTAGGGAAGTCGTTGAACTTCACATGTGTGTGGCGCTTTGTGCTAAAAAAATTGTCCACATGGTTGTTTATGTACGGATCCTGCGTGGTGTAAGACTACGGAGTATATTGAAAAGTGTATTAGACACTTGGTTATATGTTGCAAACTGTCTGGTTTAGTAGGTTGATCGGGCGTGGTCATCAAGTCAGTGTGTGAGTTAAAGTGGCCGAGAGAAAATTTCGACTGAGATGTGGTGAGTCCTCTGTGCACCAGGACAGACCCATAGATCAGTTGAGAGTAAAATTTGCGGGTCGAATTTTGCTTGCGAATCTGGGAGACCGAGATCGAGGAATAGCTGCATGAGCGAAATGGCCATCAGTGAAAATCCGTAGGGTTTCTGAAGCAATTGTTACCTTTCCTGTAGTAAACCAGCAGGTTTGTTTTTGTTTTTGGTTTTTGATTAGTGCTCGCAATATTTTGCATTTAGTTTTGTGTGTGATTTGGAGTTTAGGGGGATGAGCTGCAAGACTTTGTCAACCGCAGTACGCGTGAGTGTGACGTCATTGGAGCTGCGCTAGGATAGGTTGGTTAGTGAGAAAGGGCGCGCATGGATTGGCAGCCGTCCGTGAGAGGCAATTGGTTGAGTACGTGGGTGAAAGGAATCTTGGGAGTAAAAGTAATTTCCTGATTTGATTTTGAATACACAAGAAGTAGAAAATATGAAGCTTTTCAAGGCTTTTAAAGGGAGATACATACATTAAAGTGAATGTAGGGAAGCCTACACTGCCGGAAGGTCAACCGGCTTACATTGTAATGGAGGAGAGAGGTGTTGCGCCATGTCTTTGGTTAAAGCAGTGGTGCAAGTTGACAAAGAAAAATGGCAGCGCAGCGTTTCCTGAGAATCTGACGATTAATTTGAGAATTTTGGAGCAATTGTGGATGGCGCTATATGAATCAAAGCCCCTTCCGAGACCAGCACAGTTTGAGGCATTAGCAGTTTGGGAGCTGGTAGCTAGGCAGCACCAGCAAATGAAAGTTGAGAGGAGAGTAAGAAAGGTAGAAAAATCTTTGGCAGAAGGGAGATGGGATTGGGAACAGAAGAAGTGGAGATTAGTGACATACAGGATGTTAAATTGTTTCCTGTCATTACACAGGAGTAAAGAAAGCATCTAGGAAAGTGAATAAGAGTACATCTGGGAGTAAGGAAGCAAAGAGGTCTTCCAGAGTGGAGGAGGAATCAGATGCTGAGGATCTTGTTACACAGATAATGAGGGACCGACCACCACCGTATGCAGTGCATGAGGGTGGTCCGAGTGCTAGTGCCGATCCGACAGCTCCGGCACAGGCAATGGGAACAGTGAGTCCAGTACAGGTTAATGAGGCCCAGATACAGGGTGTGATGTAGGGTAGTCCCAATGTGTTGACTACTCCAGTAGTTCAGGCACAGATGCATCCGCCACAGGTACAGAGAATTTATCCTGATGTGCCGATTCTTGAGACTACTTCGAACTTAGTGGTGCCTACGGAACAAATGGTTCCAAGACCATTGTTGGTTCAGACTGAGCCAACTCCGATTTAGTTGGCACAGCCACAGGGGATGCCGAGATTTACGACAATGACAGGGACACAGTCAGACTTGACTCCGATAATGAATCAGAGTATGGGAGTTACTCCCCCACAGAATGCAGGTTCCAGAGCAGACCCAGATGCAATATCGCTGCCAATTACTGTTGGTCCAGAGGTACCATTATTTGCAGAGAAGAAGCCAATTGTGAATGAGCAAGGAGCAATGCCTCAGAGCCTAGTGAGGAGGGGAATAAATGAACAGGTCCAAGTAGTCTCTTCCGTGGATCAGACCTTTGATGGATCGAGGTCATTGTTAGATCTCAGTCCACTTGTTGCACTTCCTGATGCTGTGAATGGACCAATTGCAGGTCAGAGTCTGAAGCTAATGACACCGCAGACATCAGGTGCAGTGGTACAGCAGGTGCCACCGATGAACGCGAGTAACATTTCGTTACACGGATTGACAGCTCAGCAGTTGACTGAATGGTTAGATAAATTGAATACCCCACAGAATGGTTCAAAGGGTGAGGAGCTTATCAATTGTGTTGGACTGAGCATGGAAGTGGGTGAACTAGTTGAAGGAACAATGGCGGTGAATAGATTAGAGTCCTATACAGAAACAGAGTTAAGTTACTTATGCCCGAGAATCACAAGAAAGGTGGGCAAGATACATCAGAGATTAGCAGAGTTGGCAGAGGAGCATGGCATTAAAATTGAGAAAACAAAGCATTTGAAGAAAAGTTACAGACCAGATTTTGAGATGTAAGGAAGAGAGACAAAAAGAAACGAGATTCACTAGAAGTGATTGAAAATGTACAACAGGAAAAGGATCTGGTAAAGATTTTACCAATGAGGGAAATCTCAGGGGGAAATTTTGTTCATGTCCCTTGCAGTAGGAGTGATATTCTGTCATTCATGACTGATTATCCAAAATTGAGGGAGAAGCCAGTCGAGTGGTATCAGCAGACAGATTTGTGAAGCTCTCTAAATTTCTGTGGGAAGACTTCAATACCTTACTGGAAATAGTGGCTCCAGCTGATTTATGGGTTGAATGTAAGAGAGCTGTAGATTGGCCGTCAAGTGAACCTGAGAGAGATAAGAGTACAGGTACACACTCTCCTGAAGTAATGAAACATTACTATAAGGTGATTGAGTTCTTGAAGACGAGGATTTCACCCAAGAATATTGATTGGCAGAGAATTGACAGGACAGTGCAGGAGGTAAGGGAGTCAATACATGCATACTATGAGAGATTGTTGAAGGCGCTCAAGGAGTACAGTGGCAAGGAAGCGATTAAACCGAAAGACATGTTGCATTTTGTGTTCAGGTTCGTGGAGGGGCTGAGACCTGAGATAGGTCAGATGATTAAGTCATTTGATTTGCTGGCAAGCAAAGCCGATCGATGAGGTGTTGCAGTAAGCGAAATACTGTAGTGATGAGATTGAATTGAAGCAGAAAAAGTTGAAAGAGAAGGCGATGGTGATGCAGATTAAGGCAGCTCAAACAGGAGTGCAAGGAACCTTTGTGCAACAGATACCGCAGCAACAGGGAAATGTCATGTCCCAGCCTCAGATGAGAGGTAGGGGTCATGGAATCAATCTGAATCGCGGTCCAGATTTGAATACTGTTGTGGTTCAGAATGATGTGCAGGGAATGAAGATGTTGCCGTGTGGAGTGTCCGATGATGGTGCAGGAGTGTGTTGTTCAGCAAAATAACGATGTCAATACATTTAAAAATGTGAGAGGGCTAAAACTAAGGCATCCTAATCCAAATTTTCAGAATAATGTGAATCAGATGCAACATTTTCAACCCATGCAGCAGGTGCAAATGCCCTGTGCACAAGTGTTGCACTTGCAACCAATGCAGCAGCAGGTTCCTATGGTACCTAGACAGCAAATGCAGATACCTCAAGCCCAGATGGAGCAGCAACACATGATGCTTACTCAACAGGTCACAGGTCAGAGACAAGACGAAGTAGTAACACAGTGCACCACTTCCCGTTACACAGTGAGAATG
The DNA here is from genome assembly GCF_031143425.1 of Pleurodeles waltl. Classification (NCBI taxonomy): domain Eukaryota; kingdom Metazoa; phylum Chordata; class Amphibia; order Caudata; family Salamandridae; genus Pleurodeles; species Pleurodeles waltl. The sequence goes on along the minus strand of NC_090438.1, from coordinate 753,316,130 downwards.
AAATAAATGGTGAATGGATAAGTGATAGTTCAGATGAGGAGCCATGTGTGCTTGCGACTTCCTTAGAAGTAGATCAGAGAGGACCCTATGTTAGGGGAAAGGTTATGGGTCACAGAATCAGATTTTTGATAGATAGAGGAGCTACACGCTCTACAGTAAGAAGTGCAGAAGTCCAGAGTTTGCCCCTTTCAGGAAGGACAGTTCAGGTTGTGAATCAGTATTTGACAAATCTGATTACAGATCCAGTGCAAGTGGAGATTGGCAATTTTCAGGGACTGCATACGTTTGTAGTCTGTGATTCGAGTCCAGTATCCCTAATGGGATGGGACTTGTGTAAAACCAGGGGCCATATTTATACTTTTTTAGCGCCGCCGTTGTGTCATTTTTTGATGCAAAAGTGGCGCTAACTTACAAAATACAATTGTATTTTGTAAGTTTACGCCGCTTTTGCGTCAACAAGCAGCGTAAATGCGGTGCTAAAGTATAAATATGGGCCCAGGTGTCTGATTACTTGTTCGAATGACGGAATTGAGATCCAGACAAATAGTGATGATGAGGAAGACCCATCTCCAGAGATCGAGTGTGTAACCACAAATGAGTAGTATCCTTTACTTGAGTTTTTCCTGATGCTCACAGTTTCATTCTGACTGGCAGGGAACAGTACAAGAGAATGTGTGGGATTTGACAGGGGAGGAAGTTGGTTTGATAAAGGGAGTGGAGCGGATTAAGGTTACCTTGAAGCCTAATGCAGTGTTCCCGCAGCTTCCACAGTATAACATGACACAGGATGTCCTGATGAAAGTGGCTCTGATAATTGCAGATTTTGTGAAGCAAGGAGTTTTAAAAGAGGTGTTGAGCAGCCCATGTAATTCAATGATAATGGGTTTGAAGAAACCTCGTGGGAAAGTCCGAATTGTTCAGGATTTGAGAAAAATAAATGACATTGTGGCCAAGTGTTGTCCCGTAGTGCCTAATCCAGCTGTAATAATGTTCCAGATTCCATGTGATGCAGAGTGGTTCACAGTGGTTGATTTGCCCCAAGCGTTCTTTTCTGTGCCTCTTCATGAGGATAGTCCAATTCTCTTCAGTTTCAAATTCTTAGATCGAGTCTACTGCTGGTGTAGACTTCCTCAAGGGTACACTGAGACACCTTCCTTGTTTAACCAGATCTTGAAAAAGAATTTGGAGTCGTCGGAGTTGCCTTTTCAATCAACTCTGGTACAATACATTGATGATTTATTGATTGCATCCAAGACAAGGGATGAGTGTTAGTACGACTCGATTGCCCTGTTGAATCATTTGGGAAAGTTTGGTCATAAAGTGTCACCACTGAAGTTGCAGTGCTCTCAGAAGGTAGTGAAGTACTTGGATCACCAGATTGAGAAAGGGTCGATGAAAATATCCAGAGAGAGGATTACAATGATACTGCAGATAAGTCTCCCGACTTCACAAAGAGATGTCAGGATGTTTCTGGGTATGGTGGGCTATTGTCAGTGGATCCAAAATTTTGCTGAGATTTCAAAACCCTTGCAGAAGCTCTCATAAGAATGTCACCGATCCCATAGTGCTAGACCAGGAGCAGATGAAAGTGTTCACTGAAATGAGAGAGAGTTTGTGCAGGGCTCCAGGGTTGGGTATGCCTGACTATGCGAAACCCTTCACGTTGTTTTGTCATGAGCGTAATGCATGTTCATTGTCTGTCTTGACACAGGTCTATGGAGGTGCTCATTGCCCAGTAGCATATTTTTTAGCTACCTTGGACCCAGTTGCAGCAGCCTTACCAGGTTGTTTGTGTGAAGTTGCGGCAGTTGGTCAGATTCTTTTACAGTGTGAATGAGTAGTAATGGGATATCCCCTGACTGTAATTGCTCCCTCACTCGATTGAGATTTTACTGACAAGGACGAAAACCCAATACTTGACTGGTGCTAGGTTGACAAGGTACGAGACTAGCATTCTCAGAGCACCTAATGTGACATTGAAAAGATGTACAGTGTTGAACCCAGCAACATTACTTCCAAGTGATACTACTGAAAGTGAAAAAGAGGAAGATGTTGAGCATGATTGTCTTGAAGTAACTGAGTTGTTCACAAAACCAAGACCTGACATTAGAGATACCGATTGGAAGAAAATGACCAAATTGCTTTTGTTGATGGTTCTTGTCTGAGAGACAACACAGGGACACTGAGAGCAGGATATGCTGTGTGCACAATTACAGGTACCTTAGAAGCGTCCTGGCTTCGAGGAGTGTATTCTGCTCAAGTAGCGGAATTGGTAGCTCTTACTAGGGTGTGCCGTGTTTCTGCTCGATTGAGAGTCACTATCTCTAGAGATAGTCAGTACGGATTTGGAATTGTTCATGATTTTGGTCAATTGTGGTCACAGAGAGGTTTTCTGTTCTCTACGGGTTCTCAAGTGAGAAATGGTGAGAAAATAAAGGAGTTGTTGTGTGCAATACAATTGCCTGAAGAAATTGCCGTGGTGAAATGCAGTGCACATCTAAAGTCACAGGACTACGTGTCACTGGGGAATGGATATGCGGATCAAGTCGCAAGGTTTTGCGCATTGAACTGTATATCGTTCAAAGACTAGTGTGAATTGTTATCTGAAGAAGACACTACATGTATAAATTTTGCATTATAAGTGATCGACACATTAGAAGAGTTAAAAACTCTACAGAGTAATGTCGACAAAGAACAGGAACACTAATGGAGCAAAATGAAATGTGTTCAAAGTCAGTGTGAGTTGTGGGTATCTGAGGAGGGTCAGATGGTTCTGCCAAATAGTGTGTTGTCTCAGATGGCAAGATACTATCATGGTCAGGCACACATTGGGAGGGATGCCATGGTTTGATTGTTTAAAATTCATTGGTTTAATCCCAAGTTTAGACAAGCAGCTGAAGCAGTTTGCCATCGCTGTGTCATATGTCAGCCATTAAATGCGGGAAAAGGGACTGTGGTTAATTTGAGCCACATTGGAAGAGCAGAAGGTCCATTCAGAAGAATGCAATTGGATTTCATTGAGATGCCTGCGTGTGGAGGTTTGAGATATGTATTGGTGATTGTGTGTATCTTTAGTCACTGGATTGAAGCTTACCCTACAAGGAGAAATGATAGCCTCACAGTAGCGAAACTGTTGCTTAGGGAGATTGATACCTCTTTTCGGATTTCCAATCTCTTTATAATCCGATAGGGGAATGCACTTCAATAATGAGGTGATAAAGCTATTGTATGCAGCATTGAACATTGAGCAGAAGTTGCATTGTAGTTACCGCCCTGAAGCATCAGGACTAGTGGAGCGGATGAATGGTGCTCTGAAGTCAAGGATTGCAAAGATGTGTGCAGCTATGAATCTGAAATGGCCTGATGCATTGCTCTTGGTGTTGATGTCAATGAGAAATACACCTGATAGGAAGACAGGATTGTCGCCCCATGAGATCCTCATGGGCAGAGCAATGAGGTTGCCAGCAGTTCCAGCCAATGCACTTGTCAACATTACAGATGATATAGTGTTGGATTACTGCAAGGGTCTGGCTGATGTAGTCCGCTCTTTCTCTCAGCATGTGGAGGCCACCACACTGCCACCAATCCACGATCCAGGGCACAACCTGAGAGCCGGTGACTGGGTTTTTGTCCTGAAGCATGAGCGCAAGATGTGTTTGGAGCCTCATTGGTGGGGACCATATCAAGTGATTTTAACGACTACGACAGCTGCGAAGTGTGCAGGGATCCTGAACTGGATTCATCTGAGTCACACGAAGAAAGTGGCATGTCCACTGGATCATGAAGAAGCGTTGTTGAGAGTACCAACGACTGTGAGACAAATTACATCACTGAACCAGAAAAAGAACAAGGAGGAACTGAGGCTGAAACTGAACTTGTTGAGGACGGTTCCATCACTCCTGTGAGAGACGAGGGTGGAGACCTCCAGGAGGGTGCTGGGGAACCTATCTCAACCGACACAGCAGGAGAGCCATGTACAGAGCGCGTTCTCCCAGAAGCAGACAATTCTGAGAGGTAAACAGAGCAAGTGCCAGACCAAGAAGGGGAAGGAGTTGAGCTGGATCAAAGTCAAGGTGATTCGACTCCTCCTGAGCCTGTTACAGGTCCGTCAAGAGAAAACACCATAGAGAAAGAAAAAGACTAGAGTTCAGAATATTGACAGAAGGTTCAAGAAAAGGAGACAAGTGGCCTGAATCGCAAGTAGAGAAAAGGAAAGAGGTGATTGTCGATCAAACAATAGAGGAAGAGGTGGATACTATGAGAAAAGAAGAGCTAAGTGAAGGAGAGCTGAATGGTGATCGAAAGTTGAAAAGAAAAAGAATAGCAAGTTGAAGATATGTAGGTCCTAAATGGGCGTATGCAACTACAAACTAATGGAAACAAGAGTTTGTCTTTTTGTTTTGATAGGGAAGTTCGAGCCAATATTTGAAGGTGACCTGAAGAAGATCAAGGAGCTGAACTGTTGAAATAATCTGAGAAATATTTTCGAGAAAGAGAATGCTGAAAGTAACCGGAAAAGACATTGATAACCTGATTTGACTTTTGAAACCTGATTTTGACAAGCTGCTAACCGATTTTTGACAAGGAGAAGGGTTCCTGGAAGAGAAACTGAACTGCTGAAAGAAGAGTTGTCTATTTTTGCTGCACGTTTTCTAAGTTACTGCTGCTTTCTGATTCTTTACAGATCATGGCTGATTTTGATAAGCATGTTAGAGATGCTAAGCGCTGTAAATATATGAGCATTGGTTTGGCGATTGTGTGGGATTTTGTTTATAGTGCTGATTGTGAGAATGTCTGTTCTTGGCGCGAGAGGAGCCAACCATATTTCTGCTTTTGAGACTACTACACTAATGGCTTTAGAGAGGTTTAAGCTAGATGAGAAGTATTTGCATGATTATACTAATGCTCAAGGAGAACTTTCCTCTAATGTTTTCTATCGCTTGTTGCCTGAGTATGTTGAGACGATGGATGCAAGGGATTGTCTTGTGTGTATGCAGATTTCTTCATCAGTTGAGGAAGGAGTCAATTATCATAGCCTTCCATTAACATATGGGATAAGTTGTAGTCTGTTACTAACAAGGTTCTATAACCAGGGGTACATTCAGTATTTTTATTCCAATCATGACGTGTTCTCGTTTGTTCCTATTATTAGGTATCTGAGTAGAATAGCTAAGGATAAGGACATAGTATTGGTTAGAGGATTCTTTGAGACTACACTAACGTTTGGAACACCTTATGCTCACAAGAATATGCTTGCTTAGCTTCTTCGATCATACTGATGACAGGAGAAAGGAGCTGAAGGGGAAATTAGAAAAAGGCTTAGAGAAAAGGACTTACAAGAATGATTATGCTTATAGTGCAATTAAAACGCAAGGGAAATTAGCTTTAGATGCTTTACATGTAGGGAAGCTTTGTATATATATAGGCCAAAGTCGCGCACTGACATTTTATTTGTGGGTACGAGTGAATGTAGGCATGTGTTTTTGTTTCAGAGTAAATGGACTTTTATGTTGAATGGACAGGACCCTGCGATTCCAGGGATTTATTACATTTGTGGACTTAATGGTATGGGACATGTTATTTGGGGATAGTTTTCCCAAAGATTTATCAGATAGAGGATTTGAAAAAGTTTCCGAAAGTGACTGAATTACATCATAAAAGACAAAGGAGGGAGTCCTCTTCTGCTGTAGTGGGAGATATATTTGGTGTTGTGATTCCTTCAGTGGGAGTCATCCTGAACTTAGTCAAGATTCGAAAGTTGTCTACTATTGTGGATAACATGCTGACAAATTTTACAGGGGCAATACTCCTGATAGATACTGAATTGGCTGCGGAAAGAGCTATGACTCTTCAAAATCGTCTTGCTTTAGACATTCTTGTAGCAAAGGATGGCAGAGTCTGTAAAATGATTAACTCTAGGCATTGTTGCTCTTACATTCCTAACAATAGTAAAGAGATAAGAGACTTTTTTATTAATATGACTAACACAAGTAGTGATTTGAAGGAGTTGAAAGAACCAGGTGTTTGGGAAAAGGTTGGTAAAGGGTTTGCTTCAGTGGGAAATTGGCTTAGTAGTATTTGGAATGGGGTGCTGTTGAAAATTATACAGGGAATATTAATTGTCGTGGGTTGTCTATTAGGAATATAGGGGTTATGCAAATTAGGTAAAAGAATTAAATTGAAAAGGTCTAAAAATAATCAGAGGAGGGAAGAAAGAAATAGGGAAAGAATCGATAGGGAAAATTCAAGAAGACAAAATGTTGAAGAAATTGAGCTGTAAGGTAGTGGGTGGTGAATTTGGTGTGATGACATTTTGTCATCAGAGGAGGGAATGCTAACGCAAATGTCTTAATTAAAAATTATTAATGAGTGTTTATGTATTTTGAATAATGCCTTATGTAGAAAATAATGAACGTAGAGAAAAATAATGTGCACGTTTGAAATTGTAACCTCGGAGAATGGCCACCAGTGTTCACAAAATGTACTAAATAAATGACTAAAATGTAAGAAATATTGAAAATGTATTAGATTAATATAGTAATATGTCATATTGAGAGTTATACACTATATTCCTGCTCATTAATTGTAGGCCTTTACTTAGCGAGTGTCTTGGCCTAGTTGGCGGGCATCATGCAAAAGCTGTATTGCTTAACGTTTAATAGAAAATGCTGACAGAGTGTACTAGCTATGAAATGCTCTTTATTTTAATAAAATGCTTAACCAAAGCTTTCTATGGGAACCGACCGACTGACAGGAGAGGATGTTTCTAGAAATGGAACATACTGTTTGTAATATGTGCTAGCTGTACTTTCCCAGGACGCGAACAATGAAGACACTGACTGGAGAGGAAGATGAAAACATCGTAAGGCGAACCAATCAACGACATGAGAAAGAAGAAATATTAGAACTCATAGATTTGGGACAGTTAATTCAGTGGATAGAGTAATAACGTATGATTAATTGACTATTTGGAAATTAGGGGATAGTTTGGGTGACTTTGATATAACAACGTGAGAGGGAAAAGACTTCAGACCAGACTAGAGAGCAGATCTTATTCCGATTTTGTGATGCGATATTGAGAAGAAGAGATTTGAGATTCTGTCATTGGGCTCATTACTCTCTGACTGAGAGCCTGATGTGATGCTGATCGACTGATGACCTGAGGACGAAGACTGATTCTGTTTGCTGACCCATACCGTGGACAGGTAGATATGACAATATGACTGAAATGTATAATTGTGCCTTTTCTTTCTAGGTACCAACTGTGCTGTCTTAGATAGTTTTTCTTAGCTAGATGTTTTCCAAATTCACGTTTTAAATTGTTTTGCATGAAGCCCCACATGCCAATGCTAATGTGGGTTATTTGACGTTTTTCTACTTGACAATTTGCAGAGAAAATGATTGATGGACTGTTTTGCTGAACTTTATGGACAGTGTTATTGAAGCTGACTTTATTATTGATCTGCACTAATGCTCTAGAATGTATAGTGATACAAGCCTTAATTAGATTGTGTTTTTGGGGAATTAATATTGTTTTTACATGTGTTTTCGTTTGAGTTTAATCCACATGACTTAGTATTGTTAATATAAGGGAGATAAAAATACTAAACTTTTACTAAAGGTGTGGTTAGTCATGGCTGAGAAGTCATGGTGTGTGACATTACTGACTATTGATCTGACTAATGTTTATTGATTGTTGTGTATTGATTGTTGTTTCCTATGCTGGAGCTATGGCAAGATCAGTTTAATTGAGTCAAAAGGTTCATCGACCTATACGCGTCCCCTTGTAAGTTTACTTATTAAGGATCAATGCATTAGCAGTTGTATCACTTCACATCGATGTGAAAAATCGCCTTTAGTGGAACACCAGCACAATTGTGGAGACAATTTTAGGTACACAAATGTTCAGGTGCAAAATCACCCTAGTGGGTATCAAATTAGGTAAAAAAATAATTCCTTACAATCATGAAGTGTGGTAGCAGGATGGCACATTGGGTGTAAAATATGTGCATCAATATGTCATCACATTTGGGCCCATATTTATACTTTTTTAGTGCTGCATTTGTGTCAATTGTTGATGCAGAAACAGCGCAAACTTGCAAAATACAATTGTATTTTGTAAGTTTGTTCCGTTTTTGCATCAAAAAGCGGCACAAATGCAGCGCTAGAAAAGTATAAATATGGGCCTTGGTTCACTGCCCCCTTGGTGCAATATCAGCGTGAGTGTGGACACCGTTTAGGGGCACAAATCACACATTAGTGTAGAAAACTTTAATTGAAAAATCACTTTTAGATGCAAAATCACAATTGTTGCAAATTAAGCAGCATTGTGGTTCACATTTAGAAGCAAAATGGGATTTAGCTTCAAAATCACACTTTGTGCAATATAGGGAGGAGTAGGGAACACATATAGGAGTATAAACCACATTTAGATGCAAAGTGACATTCAAGTGTAAGATTATTGTTGGTGCTGCATCAACAGGACTTTGGAATCACTTTTAGGAGTGCAAATCCTCATCCACTGCAGTGTTTGGATGTCTGCTTCCCACTGCAGTCCATGGACATTAAGGCCCATATTTATACTTTTTGACGCAAAACTGCGCTAACGCAGTTTTGCGCCCAAAAAATTAGCGCCGGCTAACGCCATTCAGAAGCGCCATGCGGGCGCCGTATTTATTGAATGACGTTAGCCGCCGGCGCTGTCTGGTGTGCGTTAAAAAAAACGACGTACACCAGGCAGCGCCGGCGTAGGGGGAAAATGGCGTATGGGCGTCCACAAATGGTGCAAGTCAGGCTGAGGCAAAAAAATCGCCTTAACCCGATTTGCGCCATTTTTTTACGACGCCCATCCCCCATTGAAATGACTCCTGTCTTAGCAAAGACAGGAGTCATGCCCCCTTGCCCAATGGCCATGCCCAGGGGACTTCTGTCCCCTGGGCATGGTCATTGGGCATAGTGGCATGTAGGGGGGCACAAATCAGGCCCCCCTATGCCACAAAAAGAATTACAAAAAAAATACTTACCTGAACTTACCTTAATGTCCCTGGGGTGGGTCCCTCCATCCTTGGGTGTCCTCCTGGGGTGGGCAAGGGTGGCAGGGGGTGTCCCTGGGGGCAGGGGAGGGCACCTCTGGGCTCATTCTGAGCCCACAGGTCCCTTAACGCCTGCCCTGACCCAGGCGCTAAAATCCGGCGCAAATGCGGGTTTTTTAGACCCGCCCACTCCCGGGCGTCATTTTTGCCCGGGAGTATAAATACGACGCATATGCATCGGAGTCATTTTTTAAGGCGGGAACGCCTACCTTGCATATAATTAACGCAAGGAAGGTGTTCACGCAAAAAAATGACGCTAACTCCATGAACTTTGGCGCTAGACGCGTCTAACGCCAAAGTATAAATATGGAGTTAGTTTTGCGTCGAATTTGCGTCGAAAAAAACGACGCAAATTCGGCGCAAACGGAGTATAAATATGCCCCTAAAGTCACCCTTTAAGCAGATTCACAAACACACCTGCTAAAAGTGAGATGGTAACTACTCTAGCCTGATTGAAAAACGTGAATTACACTGTCATCAAGCAAGAAGACAAATGATGATACAAATTAAACAATGAAAGAAGACAACCCAAACAAACTAAGGGCTGATCCAAACTCCTGTGTATATTGTTGGTGTTGCTGAGCATTTGGGAAACATAACAAGCAGTGACAAAGCCAATAGGTGTCAGTGACAAGCAGAGAGCTATTTGCTTTGTCAATGTTTTTTTTTTTATTGTCCTGTTGTACAGCAATATAGCTGCCATATAAGCTTGACTGAAAGTTGATGGGGATGACAAGCAATGGCCCAATTAAAGGAGGTAGGGTGGGAGTGAGGGTAAACAATGTGGAATAGTTTAGACTGGGATGAGGTTTAATGAATATAAAATGCAGTGGCGGCTAGAGTCGGGACAAAGTGTGTGTGAGTGGTGGAGGGTACAAAACAAAAAAGACACAAAAAAAAAAATACTTACCTGCCGCATTGATGGCCAGTCCCTTGCTGAAGGCATAGGCTTCCAACCTGCCCTACAGCCAATCCTAACGATGGGCTCATTCTGCTGGCAGCATGAGAGCAGCATCAGGATTGGTCTGAGCGCTCAAAAATTGCACTTCCAGAGAGACTGTGAGCCTGTGCCTTCGCTCCCCAACCTGGCAACACAGTGCTGGGTTGGAGACAGCTCAGTGCGCATGTGTGTTTAGCTGTCCTGAGACGGCTGACCACACACGCACATGCGCACTGAGGGGAGTGCACCTACTACTACCCCATGGTCCCGCCCCTGAAAAATTAAACAATAATAAACATAGGCCCATATTTATACTTTTATACTTATACAAATGCGGCACTAAAAAAGTATAAATATGGGCCATAGTTTATTATCATTTTATGTTTCAAGTTTGCAGATGCCGCTGCTGGCGGGGTGTGGCACTCTTCCGCCATAGCAGAGGAGACACCACTGATAAAATGAGCTCATAATAGTGGTTGTAGAGAATAAATTAAAGATCTTCCCACAAAACCTTTTCAGAAGTAAATAAGGAAATAGGGCCTATAATACGAGGAGCCTGGCAATGGTGCTGGTAATTCCAGACCTCGAAATGCTGGTACTGCCAGCAGGTCAAATGCACCTTACAATCTGTATCCGGACGGTCCATTTGGGAATAAAAGATAATCTGTGGAAACAGATTTAATAAATCCCCTAATTCCTGGCCCAGTCTTCCACTGGAGATTTCAATTGTGAACCACTAACACATCTACCTTAACTTGCCTTCACTACTTAGCTCAAGTAGAAAAGGGAGGAAGCAGTAGTTGGTACACAAAAGAAGTAACTAGATGGTAGTTTTGGGGGACCAAAACGAATGATATCTTGTTTTTTGTTTAATAATCAGATGCAGTCAGGGATGACAAGGACTCAACAGGCTTTGCCTCCCATACGTACCCATCACCAGCACGAGCAGTTCCAACCAGCGTAGGTTTTGCCTTCCCTTTCTCGTCTCCCCCTGGCTTCTCCCTTGCTGCTCTCTTTCTTCAGCAGGCAAGTGGCAGCATCGTTCAACAAGAGGCTTGATTTGGACATTCATTCGCTTAACTAACATGTTTATTGGGGGTTGGGGGGCGCAGGGGGCGTGAAGTAAAGGTCCATATTGAAAATGACCTCCATGTGTTTGATCTACATACCCAATATTGTTATTTTGGCTCCTTTTCTTTTCACACTGTTCATTATGACAGAGTAATCACAACACTGAAGCATCAATTAGGTTTCCGAGATGAGATCTTAAGAGGGTTTACATGCTTCATCACCGACAGACACATATTGGTGAATGTTGAAGACCACACATTGACCAGAACTCAAATGGTGTGCGTTGTAAATCAAGGATCAATCATCTCTCTAACATTATTTAACATTTACAGGGCACCCCTAGGACTGATGATGAACGACTCTGGTGTTGCACTGCAGCAATTCATCAACAAGTCACAATTGTATCCTAAAGTTTCAACACTGAAAGACAAGTCAACCCTCTGAAGCTGCCTTTCCCAACTACAATCTTGGATGTTGGACAACTTCATTCTATTTCATCCACAGGACACTACGGCCCATATTTATGAATGCTTCAGCATTATTTACAAAGCCCCACATGGCCTGATTTGGGCAGCTTTGTAAGGAACTGTAATGCAAGGCAGCTTCTTGCTATGCAATCTGTTACATTTTCACATGGGTGGATCATGGTTGTCCCCATGCATCCACCCCTGGATTTCTGGCACATTCCTAGATTTACAAAGACTTTTAAACCCTGGAATGTGTCAAAATGCAACACATTTCTAAGTGAGGCATAACAAGTAGAAATATCATTATTTCTCCTCATTATTTCATCTTTCTACCTGTGCTGCGTTAAGCAGCACACATAGAAAGTGTAGGACAATGCCTCAAATGATTGTTTTTGTCCTGGAAGATACCCTCCACCCCCTGCACAAAAACAATCCTGCCTGTAACGCAGACACCTTTGCAGTACAGTATGCCAGTGCAAGGAGTGAGCACAAATGCTCCATATGGAGTATTTCTTCTCTCTGCCTTTTATGCAGTGCAGCAACTTTGCTTGATGTGTTGTGAAAGTTTAGAAAAAGTGCTCTTAAATTCCTCATCCTTGCAACCTCTATCGACAGATAACTTCATGGCTCTTTATCAGTGCTTCCCAAACCTTTTGGAACCACAAACCAATTTTTAGAAATGCAAACCTTTGTGACCCACCTACCTTTATGGACATGAGCCAGGGTGATTTTTTTTTTTAATGTTACAAAAGTATCATGTGGTATCACATTGTCATTTACAGACAGCACATTTTTCCATCGAAATGTATTCTAAATTTGAACAGATGTACAGTTTTACTGCTAAACTATATACCATTCAAATGATATTGTGTCAGGAAATGGGTTTTTACCAATATTTATCACTTGTGCATTTCCAAGTAAAGTATCTTGATTTCTTTTGATCGTATTAAAATCTGTTTTCAGCTTACTTCCGAATTATAATAAAATGTTCTTTATTTTTGCTTTCTTAACTGCTGAATGCATACAGATCATTGGTGGGTGTTGCAAAAAAAAAAAAAAAAAAACAACATCCAGCAGCCTTTCCTTTCACATTTCCCATACTCCAGAAAGATTGGCACACAATTCACTTTTAAAAAACTAATCTCATTTTGCAGTCAGTCAAAGGAAAGGCACTCCCCATGGTAAAATAATTAGCAGTGATTTGTTAGAAGACATAGCCTGGCATTTGACTCCTGTCTTTGTTTATCTTGCCACATATGCTGGTGCTTCACAGAGGGACATACCTACAAGTGGCTTGCGCCACCATTGCTTTACTTTTTATTTTATACACTTCAGTGTCAGTACTCCATATTTACAAGACAATGCATTTGGACCAATGAGTCAGTTTTTGTAGGCCTGCATTGGAAATTACCTGTGCCAGAACCAACTGTGTCACGCAGATCTTAGAATATGCAAGAAAGGCGCTCCCTTCTACCTAACTTAAAACGGAGTGTTATTTATGGGTTTCTGATAGAGTGAAGCATCGTTGGCAAGCAGAGCCTGAAATGTGTCAGGATTCCTGCCCATCTGCAACCCAGGCGTAAGTAATGGTGCAGTGGCTCTTGTACATGAAGAGAACACACACAAAAAAAGTTTGACAAGCTCAACTTCCCCATGGAGGTGCCCATTCTTCAGCTGGGAGTTGCAAGGAGACCACCACCACATAGGAGAAGGGAGCATGTCTATCACCAGCGGATTTTCCTCATTGACCTCAGGGAGGATGAGGTCATCACATATTACAGATTCAGAAGTGAGGCCCTCATACCCTTGCTCAACCAGAATGTGCTAAGGCTGCAGCCACCAACTCACAGGCCCACCAACATCCCTCTGCAGGTCAAGCTGATGGAAGTCCTCCACATGCTGGCATCTGGCTCATCCCAGACCACAACAGATTGACTGGCAGGAATATCACAGCCATCTTTCTGTGAATTTCCACCCTTTCTCCTGGATGCAATCATCAGCCTCACACCCTAGTACCTCCTTTTCCCCAAAACACAACTGGACACCAATCAAGGCTTCTATGCCATTGCTGGTTTTCCACGTCTTGGGGGCTATGAACTGCACACATGTGCAACTTGTTCTTCCTGCAGCAACATCACACCTGTCTCGCATTAGAATGCACACATACTCCATCAACTTCCAGGCAATTGTGGACCATCTGGGGATGTTTACAAATGTGCAAGCCAAGTACCCTGGTAGTGCTCATGATGCCTACATCTTCAGGCACGCCATCATCAATGAGCACTTCCAGAATGGGCAATGTGGGAATTTCCTACTTGTTGGTAAGTACATCTGAAACATTTAACGGACATACTAACAGTAAATAATGCATGACAAAATAGCCATCTCTGTACCTGCCAACTGAGAGAGGGCTGTGTGTGTATGTATATAAAGACTTTTGCCTCATACTTGCACAATACATCATGCCACATGTGCAATGCAAACTCCCAAGTCACACATTTTAAGACAGGCAAAGCCACTGTGTGCCCTTGAATGATGTAAAGATCCAGAGCAATGCAATGTAAAAGCCAGTGTTGCATCATTGTGTGCAAGGGAGGGGTTACATGGCTGTTGTGTGTGTCCTCATGCAACTTCTATGTTTCTTGAGGCACGTCATGTATCCCCCCCACACCAGCTAAGCTGTGAAATGTGGAAATTCAGTTGGTCTTGCCAGGTCACGTGTACCAAGGAAAAATAACTTAAGTTACCCAAGACACTCTTGCAACCTATGTGTACTGCATGCCATGGCACACGTACCTAGAGAATCAGGTCTCCAAGGGTTCATGCTGTACAGGAAGTTGGTGCTTACTTCACAAAGTCAATCCGATATAAAATACAGCAAACAAGCACCATGTTGCAAGTGGGGCTGTCTGTGCTACGCAGCCCAGTGTGTTAATGCAACTTGAAAAGTCTGGACTGTGTTGTATGGTCTGAAATATGTCCAAATAAGCCCTTTCTCTGTGACATAGTGCAGATACACGACTGGCTGCACTATACGGTGCCACATTCCCAAATATCTAGGCCCTTGCCTTATGTCCACATAGTGGGCTCATCGCACTGCAATGTGTAGACAATGATGTCCTACATTGACATGCACTCACTAATCAATGGCAGAAGCTACAGAACAGCAGTCATTAGTAATGGGTCATTTCACTCTGTGTGAATGATTGGAACCACATCATCTGCATCAGGTAACACATTGCAATTAAAATGTGGTAGTCCTGAAAATCCAATAGGAGTACCAAGCCAACACAATAGAGAAGTGCGAGTTAAGTGTCCCCCTCAATGGCGTGCTTACTCTCCGTATCAGTCAAGGGTTATCGTTTTCATCTGAGTGAAAACACGTATTTTGTAAAAGAGTAAGGGCCAGATTTAAGAGCTCCTTGCGCCATATTAGCACCTTTTTTTTAACGCTGTGGCCAAATGAGGCCAAAATCACAGCACCATATTTACAAAGTGAACCAATGCATGCATTGCGCCCCTTTGGGCTACATTATGCCTGAGCCACAAAATTGTCACAAAGCAATTGCAGAGATTTCTTTGCATAATTTGTTTCAGCACTTTTAATACCTGCTCAGAGCAGGCATTAAAAGGAGGCACACCATTGTTTACAATGGGCCTCTATGGGCTCTGCAGGATTAGCATCAAAATTGTTTACGCTAATCCTGCAAAGCTCCAAACTAGCATAAAATAAATTGACACTAGTTCCCTAACAACCACCATGGGGCTCTATCTTAGATACTCTACACACATGGTGGCGTTAGGGTGCACTGGGTGCAGCGCCACTTTGCATAAATCTGGCCCTCTGTGTGTCACACATGCCAGTATACTGGTTTGCTGATTAAAGTGTCTGGACCAGGAATAAGACTTTTGAAATGCCATGTGTGTCATGCAATGGCAGTGTAGGCCCCAGACACGGGTAAATGGCAATACTGATCACAATGTGGCATCAACAGTACAAAACACACATATGTCTCAGCCATACAGACAATTCACATACAGACATACACTTAGGTTTACAATCACATTGATAGATGCAACTAATGTGAGGGCTCGCCTGTTCTGTGTAGTAAGTTACTCAAATGAGAAGCATATGAAATCTGCTATGTGATAATCACAAAGACTAACCATGCTTGCAAATATGGCATACGTAAATCATCAACAAAGAATTTAATGCACCAAGGCACCACAGTGTCCTCAGGATACCAATCTCAACATTAATTTGCCTCAGCAATGATGATAGAATCATTGCATACAGGTACACAACACCCCTTACAAGGTACAATAAAACACGTGAAGACCAATGAATTGTGTTCACGTATGTGGATCACAGAGATTTGTAACAGTGTGTCCTACACAAAGATGTCTCACATCATATATGTTTGTGTCAATCCCAGTTCAACATGACAGTGTCTGATAATCATCAGCTGCTGAAGGCTGACAAGAAATCCTACAACTATTCAGGAAAAATGATTTGATTTAACATACTCAAAAATCATTTGCCAAAGATGTGAACAAATCAAAGGCTGGCATTGTCAGGTAGTGCAGCAACATCAGTGGTTCCACAGGGACACATGTGTAACTGTAAAACAGGGTGGCACTGGCACAGCGTACCTAGGGATGACCAAAAGGGCTAACTTAAGTGCAACATACTATCATATTATACATACAGTGAGTGCACATAACCTATGTGGCAATTAACTTCTCAAAATACCCATCACAGTAAGCTAATGCCCAAATATTATTGCTGGATTGTGACAGTATCAGGGTATCCACAACTTTTTATATGAAACAGAGAACTTGAGGGGTCGTGGAATAAAATGGACAAATGTTTATGTATCAATTATTGTCAAATATTGGCTAAAAATGTGTATGAGTCATTCAGTACACAACAGAAGTGAAGCATTGTGGGTGTATCAATCACCATAATCAATGACAGATTTATTTTTGTGTTTTAGAGGACAAAGGATATGGGCAGCAGCCATGAGTCATGGCCCTATTTGGATATCCCCAGACAAAAGCTGAATGACAATACAACCAGGCATTGGGCAAGATGTATCGCTGAGACAATGTTTGGTGTGCTGAAGTTTTGCTTTTGCTGCTTGGACATGTCAGGTGGAAATTGCCGTACTCGACTCCTACAGTGTGCAAAATAATACTTCTATGTTCCTTACTGCATAACACATAAGAACAAATGTTCCATGAGATAGTGCCACCTCAGAAGCAGGAAGCAATGGATGAGGACAGAGGAGAAATCATACAAACAATTGCATGTAGATGGTGACTCAACCACATTGTCTAGACATTTTTTCTTAAATGTTCTGTCAGGATGGACTAGAATCTGAAATTTTGACTCAGGTCTGCAAAATGGAAATAAATGTTTATACACTATCCTTGTATTCCCCATGTCAGGTCAGTGCCACAGTAAACATCAAAACATTCACATCTCTTCAACTTGATTTAGGCCTATCCCAAAGGTCAGTAACGGGTTGTTGCACTTACTCCAGCACAACATCATGTACACCAAAATATGTGTGCATATCAACACCATGTGGCAATGCATGTGCCTGGGTAAGGCATATACAACTGAAATGTAGCAATTTGGAACACTGTGCACATTCTGAAGGTTTGCGTGCTCCAAGTGTGTGTTCCCCTTCTGACAGAAGCACAGCTCCAAGGGACTATAGATCCAAACATTATGAACTGACTGTGTGCTGTACATCATGATGTTAGTTAACATCAGACATGTGCATCATATTGAAGTCTCACCAACATCCTGTGATAGAAAACAGAGGTGCATAGCCGCACAGTGCAGCACTGGTATTCTCTCTAATGCATGGCTGTCTGTGAAAGGACATTGCAAGTAAAGGATTGTTTCCCTGACTGCTGCTGCCTGCTCCATCTCTCCCTTTTAGGTGTAGGTAAGATTTTTTTCTTTTTTTAACCAATGGGTCACTTTTTAGGCATTTTTGATGCATACACTCCATTGTGACGCAAAGGTGATTTTTGGAATTTAAGCGTTGGCTTCACAAACCCAAGAAGCCTTGCATCACTTTTCCAGCACGTCAGTTTTTGAGCCAACATCCAACCCACAGATGCATCAGTTTTGATGTATCTTCAGACCTTACGATATGGTGCACCGTACTTCAAATATAGCACATCCATTGCATTAAGAAGTGTCTTAGCACAGTGCAACGTTTGACACATCGCTGCCTTGCCACAGCGATGCTTCAGTTTTTGTAAATATGCGCCGAATTTGGAGGCACATTTACTGTTCAGACTTTCCCATGCACACAAATTCGGCTAGTGACCCACAGTTTGGGAAATGCTGCTCTATAATGAATGTATTGACATGGAACTTAAGAGGCTTCTCCCCTCACTCCCACACCTCTCGGATTCACAAGTTATTCAGCCTTCACGCATCAACAAAGTAGCAAAAGCAGACAACTTTCATCTACAAAATCTGAAGAAAATCAGCCAGGTCATCCCACCTGCACATTGCTCAACATTAGTGCACTCACTAATCGTATTTAGATTGGATTTTGGCATACTTGCCAGCTTATCACTTCCCCCTGTAGCCCCACTCAAAGCTGGCCTCTGCTTGTCAGCTCATGCATTCCACTAGCAAGTTTGCCATCCCCACATACTCTGCGTGATCTATATTGGCTTCCGACAGTAACCAGAGTTCAATTGGAAATATGCTGCCTATCTACAAGGCTATGTACAATATTAACCTTCCCTACCTTACAAAACCTCTGACCTTACAAAGCATCTCAATAAGACTGAAAACAGCAAGCAATTCTTCATAGGTGCAGCCAAATAATCTTGCATCTCCCTATCACTCAACCTTAGGATACTAAGGCCAATGATTACTTTCAGGAAGCATTTCCAGCTATACCTCTTCAAACACCACCAAGGCCCAAATTTACTAACATTTTGCATCTTGGTTATGCCGCTTGTTTTGGTGCAGCCATGATGCAAAATGCTAGTCAAGAGTTACAAGGGCAGATTTGCATGACCTTGTGTGGCATTAACAAAACAAAAAAAAGAACTTAACACAGGGCCCATGCTTCAGCTCATGTATTTTGATGCAAACTCAGATGTACTAAAGGCAGAAACCCTGGGTGTGCACCAATATGGTGCACCTACCAAAGAGGCAAAACAAAGAAATATTCTCATTTCTCTTTGTTACGTCCTCTCTCCATATGTACTGAATTCTGCAGCACACACAGAAAAAGAAATATGCCTACGAGGATTATTTTTGAGCATGCAGCAAAACTTGGGAATTCCACAAAAGAGGCAGTCTCGGTACTTCTTGTGCTATGCAAATAAACCGGTGTGAATTGCCTAGCAGTAATATCCAGAGCCTCCATATCTGAAACACTTCTGAATGGAATCAGACATAACATGATTACCAGTTTAGCAGACTGAGGTTTAATTGACAAATGGTCTTTATCCTTCCAGCGCTCGATGAGTCAATGCAATAATGAAATCCCACATGGTATTATACCTTGGTTGTGGAGGGCAGGGGGGGTTAATATACATTATCTGTTAGACCTAGAATCCTTGGTGTGGTTTCCCCCGACTTTGCCTTCTAACATCATATTTGCTGGCTTTAGACTTCTGAGCACTTTACCACTGCTGACCAGTACTAAAGTGCAGGTGCTCTGTACAGTTAACCTAGTAATATTGGCTTATCCACAATTGGCCAATTTAATTTACCTTTAAGTCGCTAGTAAAGTTCACTCTATGTGTCCAGGACTAAATGCTACTAGTGGGCCGGCAGCACTGACTGTACCACCCACTACTGTAGTTTAACAGGTCTCAGGACTGCCACTGCAGAGCCTGTGTGCCCAGTTTTAAGCTGCTATCTCGACCTGGCAAGTGTACCCACTTGCCAAGCCCAAACCTTCCTTTTTATTACATGCAAGTTACCCCTAAAGGTAGGCCCTGGGTAGCCAAAAGAGCAGGGTGCAGTGTATTTAAAAAGCAGGACATGAACTTTTGAGTTCAACATGTCCCAGTAGTGAAAAACGTAAATTCGTTTTTCACTGCTGCAAGGTCTCTCTCTCCCATAGGTTAACATTGGGCTTATACTGAAGCACTTTTAAGTGTAAGTTACAATTGGGAAAAGAAAGATTTTGTTGTCTGTGGGCTCAATTTAAAAATCACAACTTACGGTTAAGCTCGTTTTTTAATTAGAAGTCTGCAAAAGTCACTTTTAGAAAGTTGTACTTTTCTTACTTTAAGCATTCTGTGCCTCTGCCCATCTATAAATACACATCTAGGGTGTGAGACAGCTGGGCTTTGTGCATTCCCTCTAGGCAGTCACATTAAGGGAGCTGTGGTGTGACATTTGCATCATGATGGCCTGTCACCAGGCTGATGGGCCTTCCTGGGCTAGATGGGAGGGTAGAGTTTGCAAATACACCTGAATATACTTGTGCCTCTACCAACACAAAGGGCAGCATAATCCCCTGTAAAGTATCTAGAGCCAGGGACCTTGTGCACTTCAAAACCATCTCTTTGAAGTCGCTCCCACTTCAAAGGCTTGACTGGTCTAAGTACTGACCCCAAACCCCACCAAATCAGAACTCTACAGCAACCCAGGACATTCTGCCAGGAAGAAGAGCTGCTTTGCTACCAGGAGGGATTGCCACTTTGCAAGCTGCATTGATGTGTTGCCCTGCTTGATTGCAGTGTTGAAGGACAGACTGCCACTTCGCTGCCTGCTTTGCTGTACTGGCCTACTGCTTCTTGCCTGGGAGTGAGGACTGAACCTGCTCTCTACATCCTTGAACTGAAGTGGTCCAAGGGTTTGTTGGCTTACCCCTGATCTTAAAGTATTAGGGCCTTCAAAGACTTCCTGCAACTTTGCTTCAGCTGATGGACTGTCAACTGCGAGTCCTCTCTTGCCTGAGGTGCCAATCCAGTCCTGGGCCTCATAAGTGGATTCTGCAGCCATTTTTCAACAAAATGCGATGCATGGAGGCCATTGCACTGTTAGAACCAATGAGGCTCAGGTGGCCTCAGTGTATCCTGAAGCCTCCTTTGAAGTGGTACCTCCCAAACAACCTTAAAGATGCCAAGCCGCCAGATTGTTCTGTTCCACCATTGGATGCACCATCTATCAGGGGCTCCCTAGCATCTATAGAAAAACTGGCAGTTGAATTGGACACGCCATTTCCAACAGCACAGGATACCAGGGTTGGCTCTTCCATAACAGCATCACCATCTTCTTTGCTGCCAACTGCCTCTCCTACTCCCCCGCTAGACCTCTCCGCTTAACAGGCACTTGCCACAGTACCCCACATACAGAAGACCTCGGCTGGAGGAAGATCCTTCACCTATCCCACAGCAAAGAGCTAGGACACCTTGCCTCTTCACCTCAGGCAGCCATCATCACTACCTCAATTCAGGAAGGACCTTAAGACCTGGCTCTTTGACTGTAGCACAGAGGACCGACCACCACAGTGCCTAGATACCCTCATGGGTGAGTAGTGCGCTCTACTTATTCCCGACTGAACAACCATTTCACTGCCTGTACCCAAATGTAGGATTTTTTTTTTTTTTTTTTTTTTTTTAAATATGTGCTTGGTAATACTACAAAACCAGTATATGATATCCCTTTGACAAAATGCTGCCAACAAAGTTCAAAGAAATGGTTTGCAAAATAATTATGTACACCCTTTAAGGCCACAGTCGCAAGGCCTGGAAAATAAAAAAGGTGGTCCTTAATTTCGTTTGGGAGGGAAATGATATGTAGCGACTCAACCAGAGACCTCACTTGTTTAGACATTCACAGAGTTATGCTTTCGGTTTAATTACAAAAACAGGCTAGACTCTGAAAATTATTTTAATTAAGCTGTTCTAGCGAATATTCCCAGTGGTAGACCTGAACTTTACAGCAAACCCATCACCACCACTGGCCCATATTGGGATACCTGTAGACAGTCTGAGCAGAATGCCAATGACTGATTTGAAGGGCTTTGTGCCTACGTAATAAGAAGCATAAACTGCTTTACTCAACAATAAAAAATATCCAGCTGTATGCATCAGACCATCTCCACACTGTCTTAATTCTTTGAGCCAAACTAACATCCCATCAACTCCGAAGCAAGTCTTCACAGACTTGGTTAGCTCTAGCCCGGAACCTTCAAATCTGCGCTTATAAATGGCCTCAGTATGTGTAAGCCAGACTTTCAGACACATTAGGCTACAGTTATGGCCTCGTCTGTCCCACTATAATTTGAAATATAAAACATCAGGATATCTGGAAAATGTAATCCACTAGGACATAACTATTTCAGTAGTGATGTAATAACGATGAATGGGCATCAGCTTTTCCATATATTATGATTTTTACTTAATGATTTAAAAAGAGAAAAAAAAAATAAAAAAAAAAAACACACTTTGCCTGTACAGCACATTTATATTGGTCTCCTTTCCATTGCCTGCTACAACCAAGCTCTGTCCTCTATAAACCCAATTTCCTCCTTTGTGTCCCTTTTCCCTACTCCTGTTATAGTGATAGAATGTATCTAGATCGGTTTGTTTCCATGTTGGCATGTATGCACTTCGTTTGTGTATTTTCTAACAACTTTCCTCCCTCAAGATGCTGACTATTTCAGCCAATAGAACCCGCCTGCAGTAGTGTGCCGCCAGGAGAAAAGTGTGTTGCCTACTTTAGGGTAAAGTGTGCAATTAAGAGTATTAAAGTAAAGGTTAGAAATAATCTCGTGTGGAATACATTTTTCTGTATAATTATAATGATCTGCTATACCCATGACGCATTTGTTTTAGATAATCGCGTTTATATGTACATAATTTAAGGACTGCAGGGAATGAAAATAAAAATCCATTGTTGAAGCACTCCCTTAACAAGTAGTTGTTTCCCACCGTCCCTCCCACCCATCGCAAAAGTTAAGTAAAAGAAGGCGGGAAAAAAATGACAAAATATTTTAAGAGTGAAAACTCTTAAATAATTTTAATGCTGAAAAACAAAAAATATTAACATATGCATGTTTTTCGTCTTCGCAATTTAAGTTAAGTCAGGACCACAACTGCATTATTAATATAAATGTTAAAAGGCAGTATAGGACCACGGTCATACGTTCACTGTGCAGTGAAAACAGGATAGAGCAGACTGTCTAAACGTTATCCTGAGTAAAAGAAAATGTGCCTGTAACCGCACATTAATTTTTTTGGTCATGGACATTAAGCATCGTCATCTTCTTCTTCTTCAAACTCGCCTTGCTCGTCAGCAGTGGCATCTTGATACTGCTGGTATTCTGAAACCAGGTCGTTCATGTTGCTCTCCGCTTCGGTAAACTCCATTTCATCCATCCCTTCACCGGTGTACCAGTGCAAGAAAGCCTTTCGTCTGAACATGGCAGTGAACTGCTCAGAAATTCTTTTGAAGATCTCTTGGATAGCTGTGCTGTTGCCAATAAAGGTGGCAGCCATTTTGAGGCCTCGTGGCGGAATATCACAGACTGCTGTTTTCACATTATTTGGGATCCACTCAACAAAGTAGCTACTATTTTTGTTTTGCACATTAAGCATTTGCTCATCAACCTCCTTCATAGACATCCTCCCACGGAATATGGCTGCCACTGTCAGGTAGCGGCCATGGCGTGGATCACAGGCAGCCATCATGTTTTTGGCATCAAACATTTGCTGGGTCAGTTCAGGCACAGTAAGGGCACGGTACTGTTGGCTGCCGCGACTGGTTAGCGGGGCAAACCCTGGCATAAAAAAGTGCAGACGAGGGAAAGGCACCATGTTAACCGCCAACTTTCTCAGATCAGCGTTAAGCTGGCCTGGGAAGCGAAGGCAAGTTGTGACTCCACTCATAGTGGCTGAGACCAAATGATTGAGGTCCCCATAGGTAGGTGTTGTGAGCTTCAGTGTGCGAAAGCATATGTCATATAAGGCCTCATTGTCGATGCAATAGGTCTCATCAGTGTTCTCAACCAACTGGTGGACAGACAGTGTGGCATTGTATGGTTCCACCACAGTATCAGATACTTTAGGAGAAGGCATCACGCTAAAAGTGTTCATGATACGATCTGGGTATTCCTCCCTGATTTTGCTGATCAGAAGGGTTCCCATGCCAGAGCCAGTGCCACCACCGAGAGAATGGGTCAACTGGAAACCCTGCAGGCAGTCACAGCTTTCAGATTCTTTTCTTACCACGTCCAACACAGAGTCTACTAGCTCAGCCCCTTCTGTGTAGTGACCTTTGGCCCAATTATTTCCAGCACCACTCTGACCTGCAAGGAAAAAAATATATATATATTAAATTGCAAAGCACTGTCAGTCAAAAAAGCCTTTTCAAATATGATATTTATGCATCAACTTTGCTGAAAAATACAATACTGGATAACATTTTCCCTGAATTACATTTAGGAGGTCGCCTACAGGATCTGTTGGGTATACAACACTGAATGAAGTTTAGACTGCAGTTCACGGGAGGGTTTATCCACTAAAAACCACCACCAACATAGACCATGTGCTCGGTTTAAGAATGAATGTAATATTCTGTGCTGTCCAATGGTCAAAGACTTCATGTGTCTACATTAGAAGACATTGTGTAAGGAAATGCCTTCTTGGCATGGTTACCCCCTAACTTTTTGCCTTTGCTGGTTCGAAGTTATGATTTGAAAGTGTTCTGGGACCCTGCTAACCAGGCCCCAGCACCAGTGTGCTTTCTGTAAACTGTACCTTTGTCTCCACAATTGGCACAACCCTGGCACTCGGGCAAGTCCCTTGTAACTGGTACCAAGGGCCCTGATGGCAGGGAAGGTCTCTAAGGGCTGCAGTAAGTCTTATGCCACCCTGGGGACCCATCACTCAGCGCATGCACACAGCCTCACAGCTGGTGTGTGCTGGTGGGGAGAAAATGACTAAGTCGACATGGCACTACCCTCAGAGTGCCATGCCAACCTCACACTGCCTATAGGTATAGATAAGTCACCCCTCTAGCAGGCCTTACAGCCCTAAGGCAGGGTGCACTATACCACAGGTGAGGGCATATGTGCATGAGCACTATGCCCCTACAGTGTTTAAGCAAAACCTTAGACACTGTAAGTGCAGGTTAGCCATAAGAGTATATGGTCTGGGAGTTTGTCAAACACAAGCTCCACAGTGCCATAATGGCTACACTGAAAACTGGGAAGTTTGGTATCAAACTTCTCAGCACAATAAATGCACACTGATGCCAGTGTGCAATTTATTGTAACATACACCCAGAGGGCATCTTAGAGATGCCACCTGAATACCTACCCGACGTCTAGTGTAGGCTGACCAGTTTCTGCCAGCCTGCCACACACCAGACATGTTGCTGGCCACATGGGGAGAGGGCCTTTGTCACTCTGTGGCCAGGAACAAAGCCTGTACTGGGTGGAGGTGCTTCTCACCTCCCCCTGCAGGAACTGTAACACCCGGCAGTGAGACTCAATGGCTCACCCCTTTTGTTACAGCGCCCCAGGGCATCCCAGCTAGTGGAGATGCCCACCCCTCCGGCCACTGCCCCCACTTTTGGCAGCAAGGCTGGAGGTGATAATGAGGAAAACAAGGAGGAGTCACCCACCAGCCAGGACAGCCCCTAAGGTGTCCTGAGCTGAGGAGACCCCTGCCTTGAGAAATCCTCCATCTTGAGTCTGGAGGATTCCCCCAATAGGATTAGGGATGTCTCCCCCTACCCACAGGGAGGAGGCACAAAGAGGGTGTAGCCACCCTCAAGGATAGTAGCCATTGGCTACTGCCCTCCCAGACCTAAACAAACCCTTAAATTCAGTATTTAGGGGCTCCCCAGATCCCAGGAAATCAGATTCCTGCAACCTGAAGAAAG
This sequence comes from Pleurodeles waltl, assembly GCF_031143425.1. NCBI lineage: Eukaryota > Metazoa > Chordata > Amphibia > Caudata > Salamandridae > Pleurodeles > Pleurodeles waltl. Next base: position 753,290,666 of record NC_090438.1, on the reverse strand, counting down.
AAGGACTGCTGACCTACAAGCCTGCAGAGAAGGAGGAAGACGACAACTGCTTTGGCCTCAGCCCTACCGGCATGTCTCCAACTTCGAAAACCTGCTCCAGCGACGCATCCGACAGGGACCAGCAACCTCTGAAGCCTCAGAGGACTGCCCTGGATTAAAAGACCAAGAAACTCCCGTGAAAAGCGGCCCTGTTCAAAACCAGCTACATCTTTGCAACAAAGAAGCAACTTCCAAAGGCTTCACGTTTCCCACCGGAAGTGTGAGACTTCCCACTCTCCACCCGACGCTCCCGGCTCGAGATCCAGAGAACCAACACCTCAGGGAGGACTCCCCGGCAACTGCAAGCCTGTGAGTAACCAGAGACTACCCCCCCTGAGCCCCCACAGCGACACCTGCAGAGAGAATCCAGAGGCTCCCCCTTACCGCGACTGCCTGTAAAAAGGGACCAGGCGCCTGGAACCAACACTGCACCCGCAGCCCCCAGGACCTGAAGGAACCGAACTTAGACGCAGGACTGACCCCCCCCCAGGCAACCCTCTGCCTAGCCCAGGTGGTGGCGGTCCCGAGAAGCCCCTCCTGTGCCTGCCTGCACCGCTAGAGTGACCCCCGGGTCCCTCCATTGTTTCCTACCTGAAACCAGATGCCTGCTTTGCACACTGCACCCGGCCACCCCTGTGCCGCTGAGGGTGTGTTGTGTGCCTACTTGTGTCCCCCCCCCCCACCCCCCAGTGCTCTACAAAACCCCCCCTGAGGATGCAGGTACGTAACTGCTGGCAGACTGGAACCGGAGCACCCCTGTTCTCCATAGGAGCCTATGTGTTTTGGCCACTTCTTTGACCACTGCACCTGACTGGCCCTGAGCTTCTGGTGTGGTAACTTTGGGGTTGCCTTGAACCTCCAACAGTGGGCTGCCTGTGCCCCAGAACTGAGACTTGTAAGTGCTTTACTTACCTCCTAATCGAACCTTTACTTACCTCCCCCAGCGACTATTGATTTTTGCACTGTGTCCACTTTGAAAATAGCTTATTGCCATTTTCACAAAGACTGTACATGACATTGTTTTCATTCAAAGTTCCTAAAGTATCTAAGTAAAGTACCTTACATTTAAAGTGCTTGATGTAAATCTTGAAACTGTGGTTCTTAAAATAAACTAAGAAAAGATTTTTCAATATAAAAATCTATTGGCCTGGAGCAAGTCTTTGAGTGTGCGTTCCTCATTTATTACCTGTGTGTGTACAACAAATGCTTAACACTACCCGCTGATAAGCCTAATGCTCGACCACACTACCACAAAATAGAGCATTAGAATGATCTAATTTTGCCACTATCTTACCTCAAAGGGGACCCCTGGACTCTGTGCACCCTAGGTCTTACTTTGAAATAGTATATACGGAGCCAACTTCCTACACATTGACAAGCTTAATCTTGACACAAGAAAACTTCAGCAAAGTGTACCTTAATTTTATCTTTAAGACTTACTTGTGGGAGTCCGTATATAACATTTAAAGTTTACTATTAAGCAATTATTGTGTGTTGGAAACTCGTTAATGTTTATCATTCACCGTGGGCAACGTTTATTGGTTGGCGATGTGATCCTTGGCAAAATGATTTGTGAAGATGATTCTAGGTGTGAGATAATACCTTTAGAATTCTCATCTGAACAAACTCATCACTTAAGAGTTTGAATGGAAATTTTTAACTTAAATGTTATGCATAAACATAAGTATATGTGTTAAGATACTCTCATGGTAACCTCTACTTTAGAAACAGTATACACACTTCACGGGTTTTATTGTGTAACAATTTTTGAGTGGACAATTTTAACAACTCTTGATGGAAAGGTGACCACAGCAGCAGCTAATCTGAATTCTAATCTGCATTGAATTCAAAATCTGACCAGCAGGACCTTCCTAATTATCGAAAGGCTTCCTGCATATTCTTCTACACACCGACTTGATTATGGCTATGCATAAAGTCAAATGGTGTCACAGAAAATACAGTTAACAAATAGAGGTAAAATCGGCTTTTTCCTCAAAGTCATCAAGTGGAGTCTTGTTAGAAGGTTCCAGACATGGGAGTAGCCAGAAAATGTAAATACCCCCCAACACTTTGAAACAAAGCGCACCAAGCAAGCAAAGGAAGTCAGAGGCCCTCCCCAAAAAGCTGGTCTCTTCCATCTCAGCATCTATCCATGCATCCTCTCATCCACCCGCCTAGATGCGCCATTTCACCTAGAAGTTTTATCATCCATCCTTCAGTTTGTCACCATTTCATTCGTCGGTTCATCCATCTTCAAACATATCCATTCACCATTTCACTGTCATCCGCCTTTGATAAATCCAATCATTCAGCATTTACCCTTTCAATCAACATTCACTCATATGCCTATCCATCCTTTCATCCAGCTACTTTACCTTTCGCTCATTCATCCTTCCTTTAACCCATCATTACATCCAACCTTTCATCCATCCAACACCACTTTTACTCACCCACCCATTCACTCACGTAGCCATCCATCCTGCCTTTGTCACCATCCTTTCACTCATTCATGCATGTCCATCCACCCTTTTACCCACCCCATCCATCCACTCACAACCTCCTGTCAATTTACTGAACTGCAGACAGCCGAGGTCCATCAAGAACCCCACCCGCTGTAGCAGGGGGTTAACGACGCCACTGGTTCTAGATCAAATGGAACTTGCTTCTTTTTAAAAGGAAGTACATGTAGCTCCTGGATAACAATGGTGCAAAGACTGAAGCTATCCGCAGTTATTTGTTGGACTGCTCTGGGGAACAGAAGGCACGGTGGGAAGAGGTGGACCGTGCTGACCATCAGCTTCCTACTTCAGAGCTGCACCTGAGAGACTGAGTCGGGGGGGACATTACCGGTTTAAAGCGATGTCATGGCAGGAAAGTGGAATACCATCCCAGATGCATGTACCAACTAAGTACTATGAAATCCATGCCATGCAGGTTTGTGGATGGACGTTGCTTACACAATAATATAATTTAATACAAATGTGCACAGGAGCAACCGTCACTCAGCGGCTTCCTTCAAATGCAAGTCATGTGATCTGTGTACACCAATTGTTTTGCTGCGTGGAATTCTGCAGTGAAAACAAGCTTTGTTTTGCGGGATTTCTTTTTCTTTTGATAATGAACCCTGTTGGATGAGATAAGCTTATCCCATACTCAACATCTCAAAGTGAAACTAACAACCCCATCCCTTTAAATCCACACCCATCCAACTGCCATCAGTCCGTACCTTTCAAACCGCTATGTCCACTCATCAGCAACGGAAACACTTTCCCAGAAAGTGTGGCAAACCCACTTCAGCAATCTACATATATTGTGTTTTCCTCAGTACCCACGTGATGATAAAAAAAATTAAAAAGACAGCTTTAACATTTAGAATGATTCAATAATCATGACGCATCTCTTCTTTGAAAGGAATTCCCACTAGGGGGACATGCAAGCAAGTTACAGCAAAATACAAACACCAGAAACCAGCTGAAGAGTAAAGGCAACCCATACCAAAGACAAAGTTGTCCGGTCTGAAGATCTGGCCAAACGGTCCCGATCTGACAGAATCCATTGTTCCAGGCTCGAGATCGACCAGGACTGCGCGCGGGACGTACTTGTTACCTGCGAGAGGAACAAAAGGCTGGTTGAAAAGTGACTGGGCCAGGACAAGCACAACCGGCACCTTCTTTCAGAACTCTGTGAATGTGCCAACCAGATCGCCTGGCAGTTTTACATGTTTTCCGTGACAAGTTATTGTTCTTGAAGGTCGTTCCGATTTAGCACAAAGTGACATAGTTACAAGCCATAGTGGAAATGTAGTTTCCAAGCAGCAGAATAAAGAGATTTACAGAAGTAACAAAGCAGCCAATTGAACAGAAAGAGACCATAGACGCTGATGCCACATGGAGAGCCTTGAAGGATTAAAAACTGAGCCGGGGTGAATGTGCAGAAAACCCCCGGAAAAAAAAAAAAAAAAAAAAAAAAAAAAAAAAACACACTGCCTGTTGGCCCGTTAAAATAAGCCTTAGGACTGTCACAACGCATTCACACCTGCTAACTAGCTTCCGAGCGACACTTTCAGCCAGCCCGGGCTGGGCACGAACGCTCCGATTTATAAGAAAAACCCAACCTACATGGATCGGGTACGTATTACCACAAAAAAAAAAAAAAAAAAAAAAAAAAATCCATTGCATATGTAGGCCAAATTTCAATAAAGCAATACGCTGACGACTAAAGCCAGGTCTGACTTGAGGATGTCACACAGCACATACGTGGCACCGAGCTGAGGGAAGGATGGTTTCTCACTGCCCCGGGATAGAGCTGCAACGGGTCACGTTGTTACCAGAATACAGATAAGAGGCACGTCTGGCTGTGGAAATGAATTCTTCACAAATATTCAATACTCCATTGGGCCCAGATGGCCGAGCGTCAAGAGTGCTTAAGAGGTGGTAGATTTCTGGAGCGAGTCATGTGTCTACAAGGACAGAGGTAGGGAGATGCTAGTCATGGTGGCCACCTTGCAACTTCTCCTCATAGTGGCATGAAAGAAGCATTAGAAACAAGGTGAGATTCCCATCGCAGCACAGCTCAGGGAGCAGTCAAAGCAGCTCTCATATGGAGAGAAGTGGAAAAAAATAAATAAATAAAAAATAAAGAGTACCTTAGAGGTTGGAGTGTTCAGGGCAGAAGTGGCCAAAAACGAGCTTGTTGCAAAACCTCTCCCTATTTTAGCCTCCAAGGAGAGCAATCTTGTGGCAGGTGAACCAATATATGTAGCTGGACATGCGCAGCCCTGATGGGGGAGGGGGGTGGGGTGGCGAGTTGTAAGGTGAAATGAAGTCTATAGCATTTGCAATGACAGATGAGTCAAACTTGCTTCATGATCCACCTAATTAGGGAAGAGGTCAGAGAAATTGTCAGAATAGCTACATTGAGAAGGTTCATATTTGTTTACCTTGAAGTTGATCAGTGGGGGAACTGGCTGGCAGCTCGCATTTTTTCAAGGGAAAAAAAAAACAGGAAAGCAGGAGAAAAAAAAAAAAAAGAAAAAAAAAAAAAAAAACACACACACACAACACAAAAGAAGCTGCCAGAAAAGGAGAGGCCTTCTTCATTCAAGTAAGAAGTGCCAACACGCATGACAACCTGATGTATGCAGGGCCTGCCGCAACGAAATTCTATGAATTTCTCTTCCCGGTTTGCTCTAAAATGGTACCCCCTCATTTAAGATGGAGCTCAGAATTAGGCACTTGCTTCTGTCCAAGTTTACGTACCAACAAAACCAAATCATACGTCCAATATCAATACATGGAGCACCATTAAGCAGGAACATAGGGAGCTAAACACAGTGTATTAGGTTCTGCATAGCAACAAAGTAGAAGTATATGGCAAGGTCAGAGGAGCAATATGGGCATGGCAGAAATTAAAAGAGCTAGAAACAGTTCTAGGGTTGGTGACCGCTCTACCATGAGCATTTCTACAAGAATCTTGGCAAATGCCAAAGGACATCCCTCACACAACACTGTGCTTCCTTTAGTAGAAGACTCCAAACAACTTCATCACTTGATAAGGAGCATATGAGTAGTTTGTAGAAAGCGCTGCACTGGATTACGAGTACCCAGCCAGGATTACATTATTATATGAATCATTATGGGAAACACTCAATACAATGCAGATTTTTCACTACTGTTTTACTAGGTAGCAGGATGGTTCATCTGTTGCCCTTTGACCTTGTACCAAAGTATCTCAGGGTGATAAGGGTGCACAGACAGTTGGCCACCAAGTTAGATAATGCAAACTGTACAAGTCAGCCACTGACTGGCAGCAGAGAAACTAAGACAGTACAAACTGGCATAGCAGTGTTTGTCAGCGCACCCAACCCACCCAGATAAGGAAGGGGTGGGTCAAATAATTACACTATTGGGAAAGAAAAGTCCTTCACATTTTAGTCGACATGCACCCTAACTATACTCATGTCAGTATCCCTAATGCTGATTTTTGTTTTGTCACAGGCAAATAGATCATGCGTGTGCCATGACAGACCTGGGTCACAGATTGCGGTATTAAGTATGATCAAAATGATACCCTCATAGCGATGAAAGGCTTCTACCTCCACCGGGAGATGGGCAGCACAACAATGGTGGTGGCAGCATACTGTGAAGTGGTCAGTAGGAGAGAACAGACCCCTTTTAACTTATCATTGGAGTGAGGCCTACAGACTCACTCTGTTAATGTTCTGCTGCTGTGTGCTTCACTCACCCTTAGCCTATATTGGTGAGGTGTGTAGTACTATGCAGCACGATTGTTGTACCAGTGCTGGGTGTATGCGTGCCAGTCAATAGTATAATACACAAGGACACTGGGTTCCATTTTGGCAGACCCAGGCCAGCAGGATGAAACATGAGGCGCATACTCAGGAACTCTTGACTCGCCGACCCTGCAGGGAGGGGGTAAGACCGATTTAGTGCCAGTTGGCGGGGGCAGACTTGCTTCCTAGAAAGAGCAGCTGAGAACTTATGTCTTTATTTTAAAGTCAGCGATAACTCTTAAGACGGACTACTAGTGGGGCTTACCTTGGGTGTCGCCTACTAAGATTTGGGAATAACCACTGTTGCAAGGACAGAGTGACACCCAGGGACCCACTTAACGAAACACTAGAGCCCTGACCTCTAGGGGACTGTGTAATTGTTTGTGAATGTTGTATTCCCCCCTTGTGTAAATAGTGGTAAAATGAAATACTTCCTTTATCACAGAGTATCTGGCTGGATAATCATTTCTTGCTGCTGCCCTGTAAGTTGACAGCCTGTGTTCACTCCCCCTACCACCTATGAGGGGGGCCTTGGACTGCTCAGCCACATTACTACTGACAGTCAACTACTTGGCCCAGTTGCTCAGGATCCATAGTACGTCACGCCCCAGGACATCAGGAGTAAAAGGCATCAACCCAGATGGTGGAGTCCAGCAACGCCTGCTTGCTCCATGGCAATCTGAACATGGTTCTGACAGACCCAGACCATGAGAAGTGATGAAAGCATCAAATCTATACTAGGATGTCCCATCCCTGTAGACCAACCAGGTAAGTTAGGAAGTACAGACCCCAGACAATGAACAAACAGGTAGGGAGAGCTGGCAAGCGCGGGGCCCACAACAGGATAAACTGGAGGTTTAAGGCACACCTCACTAGGATCAGAGAAAAATACATAGGTATGAGGCCCAGGTTCCTCTAGACCCCCTGAAAGAGCTGCAAAGATATGTTGCATTTAACAGCTCCACTATGAAAAGTAGCATTGGTGAAAGAACGAGAACGTTTTGAACACCAACTGAAATTGGACTACAATGAGTAGTTACACTGGGAAACAGATCAGCTACAGAATAGGAGGAGGAGAGCTTGAAAGAAAGAGCTGGCCTGTCCAGTGTTTAGTGTGACAGATGTGGTTCAGGGAGGAGATTTTAGGATGTCTTCGAGGGTAAAGAAAAAGTATAAAGTCAGGCAGTAGGAAACAAAGTTGTTGACTGAAAAAAGGGGGAACGTTCTAGTATTTAAAAAAAAAAAAAAATATATATATATATATATATATATATATATATATATATATATATATAAAAAAAAATGCATACGATTAGGGTGGAGTGAATGCGTGCATCAATAGACCAGGGAAGTGGGACAGGACTGTCAAGGCAGAAGGTGGTCAGCGCCCCAGTGGAAGGTATTAAACATCAAACGCTACTGAAAGAACAGCTAAATGAACCCGACCCCCCTGGTCAGCGTCTGTTGCCTTCCTCAGCTCCTCCTGCTGCTGCCTCAAACTGACAGCCTGCCTGTCTCGCAGTTAGAAGCCCTCCTCCACCCACAAGCTCCTGCCTGTGCCTCATCCCTGGTGGCCTTGTGGCCATCTGCAAGTAAATATCTTCTGTCTCTTTACTCCTGCATTTTACTTCTGCCTCTACTTAGTTTTATTTTTCTCTTTTTATTCACTTAACCTCTTGCTTCCTCTCCCTCGTTCTCCTTGCACCACTGCTGCTCCTGCCCACAAAGTGCTTTTTCCACTCCCCAGCTGTCCAGACACCCTGCCTCCCTCCCCTTGTTCATGGTGGCCACACGCAGCGTGTGCACCAAAGGCAAGCTCATCCACGGCCAGTGTCACCGCCCCCAGTTCTCGCCCCATCTGCCAGTTCAACACCAGCACTGCACACCACCACGAACATTGCGCCCCACCGGATTCCGAACTCCTGCAATCTCCCCCTTCCAGGGAACACCCAAAAACTGATTAACTCCATCCACTCAGGAGCACCCTCAGATCCATGCCCTCATCACATTCTCAACTTGGCCAGAACCTTCATAGCACCGGAGCTCTGCCAAACCATCAACCTATCCTTCAAGGCAGCCACATTCCCCTCAGACTGTAAACACTAAAATCTGTCCGCTACTCAAGAAACCCACTGCCGACCCTAGGGAGCTGAAGAACTAGACGCATCTTTCTGCTCTCTTTCCCAGCCAAGGTAATAGAGAAAGCCAGCAACTCACCAAGTTCCTCAAGACACACTGTATATGCTGGACCCTTCCCAGTTCGGTTTCAGAAGCAAACAGCACTGAAGTGGCACTGTTAGCAGCCACCGATGACATACTCATCATACTGGACCACAGAGGCACTGCCACACTCATCCTCCTCAATCTCTTCGCTGCATTTGACAGTCTCCCACTCCACCCTCTGCAACAGACAGCACAACGCCAGCATCAGAGACAAAGCCCTGAACTGGAACACCACGTCGGACTACCACAGTTCACATTAGAACCTAAAGATACTTGTTGCGGAATGTCCCAAGGATCCTCACTCAGCACAACACTTTTCAACATCTACATGGCCCCTCTCACTAAGATCACCAAACAAAACCAGCTAAACAGTCTCCTATGCGGACACCCAGCAATACCAATAAACTTCAATCAAGACTACAATGAGTCCACAATTCAGCAGCCAGACTTTCCCTGGACATCCCCCAGACACAGCCGTATCTCCTTCCACCTCAGAGACCTACACTGGCTCCCAGTCAGCAAGCGTATCACATACAAACTTCTAATCCACACCTTCAATGCACTGCACATCATAGGGCCAGCATCACCTTCTACGTACCCAACAGACATCTCTGTTCCTTCCAGCTCACTCTTGCAGCTGTACCCAAGATCCGGAAAAGTACAGGAGGAAGATCCTTCCCCTACGTAGCAGCCTGGAGATGGAACACTTCCCCCTCAAGCTCAGGCCGCATCACTGAAGCAGTTCAGGAAGGACCTCAGGACCTGGCTCTGACCAAGAGCACACCTACATTCAGCACATTGATACCCTATGAGAGATTAGCTGCGCTTTACAAATCCTGGATTGAACTGTCAGGAGTTTGGGCACTTTAGGGATCGAGCGCCAGATTTGTTGTTGGGCAGCAAGGCACTTCAAAAAAAGTTACGTGAGTAAAAATCGTGTACCTTAAGCTCTCAAGTTACAAAATGAACTCAAGATAAATTATTGTCAAGTAAGGAGAAGTGGAGGGTATGGTTAGATGAGTGACGAATGATTGTGTGTGTGTGTAAATGGAGCCAAGAATCTAGACAATGACTACTCCAATGTTTTTTGATGGGGGGAGGGGGGGGGAGGAGGGAGGAGCGGCTACAAATGGTGCCAGAGTTTCCAGGTCCATGCAGCCTTATTTCACCCCTGTGGCAAAATTTACCAGAATGAACCCGTAATTTTCCCTGATGTTTCATGTAATACCGAAGGTCTATGCTGATATCTATGATTGTATTTGATGAAGACGACGCAAGAGCTTGCATACACAGAATAAACCGACCTTTGATAAAGCAGGGCGAGGAGTTACGGCTCTAGCAGGCAGCCCCCAATAAGTACCAGAGGGGCAGAACTGAGCCAGTGAATATACTACCACAATATACCTTCCGCAGGGGCAAAACAAGCAAGCAAGGGCAAAACACAAAAAAAAAAAAAAAAAAAAAAAATACATTTTACAAGGTGGGACTTGCTGTGCAACCATGTTAAGCGATCAGTGGCTGCTTGATTTCAAGCCATGAGAGCATGCAATAAATTTTGCAAAAACGTTAAAAAAAAAAAAAAAAAAAAAGAGAAAAGAGGGGAAAAATGCTACAAAACTAAGAAGTGGAGAAACAGCTGCCCTCATTGTGTTGACCTTGCTGCACTGAGGAACAACAGCTGAACCTCTTAACAGGTCTTAACAAAACCCACAGGCAAATATGCACTTTAAATAAAACATGCGCGTGGGGCATTTGAGCAGACGTATCAGTGACCCAGCAATTACTCATCCGAAATGCAATCAGTGCTGTTACCAGAGGCCTCGTTGTAATAGACATTGATTCTCTCGAGCTGCAGGTCGCTGTCTCCGTGATAGCTGCCGGTCGGATCGATACCGTGTTCATCACTGATCACTTCCCAGAACTAGAAGAGAGACAGAAGGCAATTAGACAGCCCCAAGGCCAGCATGTGTCACCCCCACCCCCACCCCAAGGGACGAGTGTCAGCCAGCGCCCCACCAGATGACTCATCGCCCCAGGGCTGCGCAGTGACACCTCCCCTCAGACCGGGGCGGGGCGGGGCCACGCAGTAGTGATCTTGGAATTATTGCTATGCCATCACCCATGCATCCACTCCCCCACCACCAAAATTTGGGCGAGGCCACGCAGTACTGAGCCTGGAAATATTACGATGGAGTCACGCCATCACCCCCGAGTGAAGCAGAACAGTTTTGAGCAAAAACATAAATAAAAATATTATATATATATATATATATATATATATATATATATCTATCTATATCTATCTCACCCCCCCCAAAAAATGAGTTTAAATTCCACGGACGATGTCCTGAATTTTTATTATTTGATTACAAAGTAATAAACATCGTCAAACATTAACCACACTTCTGTCTGTTACATTTGCAGCAAAAGTAACTCAGGGAAATATTCCTAACGGTTTAACTAGTAAAAGCTATAAGGAGAATCCATTACATAAATTGTAGGAACGTAACACAAAAATACAAAATTAAGAAGTGTCTAGGGCTTTAGGGACCGCTAACACACACACACACACACACACACACACCACTTCTCTTGTTTTCTAACTACACATGCACGACTAACGCGCATCGGCAGTAGAGGCTATTTGATAGCCGGTCCATGGGTAATAGGTTGGATCTGAGGGCTGCCCAACGCAGCCATCTGTACGTAAGACATCATTAAGAATACATTATTGAATATGCACGCCCGATACGTCAAACACCGCACTGCTATTGAGGGGCTCGGGTGGAGTTTATAAGAAAGCGACCACGTAGGATTGATGCTGCCCGGAGGCCGCAGACTGAAAACAAAGCACGGGCATTTCGAGCAGTTACGTAATGGACCCCACCCAGTGTTACTCTTTGATGGATGTCATTTATGGTTGGCACTCTATCCACTCACAGTATTGGTCTTCGCTTTTAGAAATTGGTGCGTGGTGTGTAAAGTTAAAACAAACTTTTACGATCACTCCCAGAATCTTTTAAGTCTCGGACTGGGGTATCTGTTCGTTAGCAACATTGAGACACCTGCTAACAGGATAGACAACTGCGGGGCTGGATGGCACGGGAGCAGCATTAAATACTTTGTGGCAAGAACACTTATGGGTATAAAAAGAAAAATATAATTATGTCACTTCCTCATTGCAATTTCCACAATCATCAATTTAGAATTGGGGCTTTCAGCGCTTCTCACACACCTTGCACGAATCATTAGCTCTTCACACAAAGGAGCGAGTTACACGTGGACGAAAAGTATGAGTAAAACAAAACTTGCATTGTATGGTCGTTTATGTAGCGCTTTCGTTGTCGAAAACGAAGCGCTTTGAACGGGCGCACGTTCGTACTCACTCATTGGTCTGGCTGAATTTTTTTTTTGGGGGGGGGGGGCAGCGGTGTTTGAAAGAAGATATTCAATATTCTTCTGCAGTAGGATAATAGCCACGAGCTGTGACTTTGGAGCCTGCCTCCTTCCATAATACGCAGAAGACTAGTAAGTACTCCAATTACCATAGGAGGATAAAGGATAATAAAAAAATAATAAAAATAAATAAATAAATAAATAAAAAAAAAAAAAAAAAAAAAAAAAAAAAAAAAAACACACACATTTCATTCAAACGCCTGTGCACGAGAGAGAATTTAATTCTGGGCTCAGCCAGTCGACCTTCCTTACAGACCCTCTGCCCCCTCAGTTGTGGAACGCTACACCCGGGCGAGCTCTGGCAGCTACTTGCGCCGAATTCGGGTTGTGTGTCCGACTCCCCATTTCCACCCAAAGGAATCACTGAATCCTGTTCTATCATTGGGTGGAACTTATCGTTTAAGACAGGGGAGGTCACCCACAGCAGATGGAGGGTGGGCGCCACAAAGGACCACACCCATCACACCGCCGTTGTCAGTCACTTCTCTGCTGTTTTGGTATTTATACGGCATTTAAATCCGGCCATTTAACTGCCCCGTTTCTTGATTGTACTTTTGTGAACCTTTCGGATTCGGAGTCTGCGAGGGGCAGGCGGGTGTCGTTTGCAGAGAGGGGCATACCCCCAAAAGACTGAGCGGATCGACATCCGGTTCATAGATAAATTAATACAACAACAAAAGAGACAGGCATAAGAGAAGTTGTGTCCCGATCTCATATGGTGTAGAGCAGTGGTTCCCAACCTTTTGACTTATGTGTCCCGCCACTGAATCATTACTGGAGTCCGTGGACCCTTCAGTGAGTCGTTACTGAAAGCTGGGGACCTAGGCTCTTCATATTATTGAATTTTCTATGCATTCGCAGGTCCCCTAAGGAGGCTTTGTAGACCCCCAGGGGTCCCTGGACAACAGGTTGAGACCCACTAGTGTATAAAGTAAGCCTAAGGCGTGGTCTAACATCTACCTATGAACCCCGCGTTCTGGAAAAAATACACACGACCAAGTGGGTTGGAGGTATCCGGTGTGAGAGGGCGTCTAACACCAGTTCTAGCAGTGGCTTGGCGTAAAACGGGGGAAGGGGCGTGCAGAAGGTAACGAGGGCCCCAACTCTCCCATATATCTCACACATTCATCCACTCTCGCCTATATTGGATCTCCGTGAAAAGCCGGCATTTGGGGCGGGGACCGCTGCGCCCCAACAGCTTAGGTTACGCCCTGTACTAGCGGATGGTTGCAGTGGACTCTCCAGGCTACCCTCAGACACAATACACAGCTGCCTCTAATAGTTGAAATAAAGCAAACTAATTTATTTTGGTAACCCGGTCTCTGTAGCCTTCTTTCCCCATGACATTACCTTGGCTCCAATCTGGTTGCCGCACTGGCCGGCCTGGAGGTGCACTATTTCCCGCATGGCTGCTCTGATGGTTGGGGAAAGCTTCTGGCCGGTCCGGATGTCAGCTGTGCTCTGCGGAGCTCGGCAGCTGGAGAAAAAGCAAAAGAGGGAAGCAGCTGGGCGCGGCCCTGCGTGCGGGGGAGGGGCTGTATGCACCCACGCCCACCGCGCACGACTGGTCGTGATTAGCGGAATGTCGTGACTGGGGACTGCTGGAAGGAGGGTTGCTGTTGGAACGAGCGAGGGAAACATGGGGTTGGCACGTCGCCAAAATGTCATGGACAATGTCGATAACAGAAATGCCAACATCGCCAAAACCCGGTATTCCCCCGCTTTTGAATTATAAACTGAAAACAGCAAGAAATTACTTTTTAGCGCTATCCGGTGCGTGCAATGGGCAGGTACTATCAGGTACCATGTGCTTGTAATTTGAAAGAAAGAGTACCAGCACTTTGCAAAACATTTAATGGGAGAATAAACTGGGATAAGAGGTACCCACACTTCTATACTTCAGTTTAGAGCTCTGGCGCTACTCTATTCCTAAATCGCTATAAACACACTATTGCAAGGCTGTTGTGCTAAAAACCACCTTTGGAAACGCTAATAGGTCTAGTCTTTTTAAAAAAAATAAGATGAAAGTGCGTCTTTGTTGATCGTTGAGAGAGTGAATGCGAATATGAGTCCAAGGGCGGAGGGATGAACAAGGGAGGCAAGAACGAATGGGTGAATGGGGAAATAGCCGATGAGTAGATAACTCAATGAGTGCATGGGTGACCACAGGCTTGTTGGGGGCACCCGGCTACTGGGCGAAGCGAAGAAATAAACCAGGCCGAGTGAGAGTGAAAGGCTGCTTTTATTAGGACAGGTATGCAGTTCTGAAATTAATTAAGCATTTTTACAATTTATATTTCATCACCTCACTAATACAAAACAACTCCTAACACCCCACCCTTAAACCGCTCCCCCAACAAAATCCCAGAGCATTCTTACAAGCTTCAATCTTCACCAACCCCTTTACTTTCATCTACTGACTTTCAAACATGACTCAACCATTGCTCCCCGGTGTTCCCTCTGCCAAAGCCTAGTCTGCAATGCCCCCAACCTTCCCGGATTGCTGCACCACCAGGAAAAACCCTGCCAAGATGTTATTTTCTGTCCACCCCTCGCTTTGTTTAAATGAAAAGATTGTCATTCGTTTCTTTCGAGGAAAACATATTATTCTGCCGCAAAAGCAGTGTGTTTTGCCAAAACTCCTTTTGAGCTAGAAAAAAATCTGGCTGTCGCCTTAACAGCCCAAATGCTTATTAGCACCGCTTTTGAATGGCCAAAGTCAATGCTGGCTTTTCCCTTATTTCAAGTAGGTATAATTCGTTGCCCGCAAAGTAGAGATGAACTCCATTCTGCCTAAAAATCTGGAAATCATATGTTTTTTGATGTCATGGTGTTCCAACCAACCTATGCCTCTACTTCTATCAAAATGTGCCATTTGTCGGTTAACCTTGCATCTCACTCTTTCAACTACAGTAAACATAGCAGCACCTCTCAAATAATTCTGGGCACCAAAACTGTTAACACAATTTTTGTCCCTGACCAAAACCTCCCAATGGTATGAAGATCTTTCTTCTTTTCTTTTATCACACCCAAACCTGACAATTGCACCAGATAATTTTCACCTAAAATGTAAAAGTAACACATCAGGGCATAATCTGTCACCAGATTAGATGCACAAGGTAAAAATTGACCTCATTTCATGCCTCCCCTACCAATCAGTTTTTATTTTGTCACTGCAAAAGCCCAAATTCCTTCCAAAAGGCCAGAGCTCGGCTTGTTTCACAGCCCACTTAATGAAAGTGTGTCTGACTATCCAAATGGAAAGAAAAGTCACGCCGGTCCTGCTACGCCACCTGCAATAGGAAAAAAAAAGTTAATAACACCTGAAAAGCTAAGCATCCTCAATCTTTCTAATGTAGCGAAGACAATCAGATGACCAACGACCCAATCTTTTCACCTCATTGAGAAAGAAAACCATTCTTGCTGCTGCATAAGCTGCACCAATTCGAAAAGAATGAGTGCCAAAACAGAAAGGATCCTCCCCAGTATGACATAAAGTCCCTCATTACAACTTTGGGAGTCTTTTTACAAGACCGCCAAAGCCGCAGGCACCAGAAGACCGCCAGTGCTGGTGGTCTTCTGCCCACCATATCATGGGTACTGCCAGATTTCCGCCACACTTTGGGCTGAAATCCGTCCGTTGTCGTGCTGGCGGGCGGAGGCGCTCTGGCAGTTCCACCACCTGCACCGCCCCACCAGTAGGGCACCGCCTTCCATATTATGGGCTATAATACGGCCCGGTGGTGTCCTGCTGGTGGGGCACTGCCAGGAGTAGAAGCGCCCCTTCCCTGCTGGATGACCTCCCAGGAACAGGTAAGGTGATCGCCCGACAGGGGAGGGGTGGTGGGAAGGTGGGGGTGTTGTGTGCACGTGTATGAGTGTGTGGTGTCTGCAGGTGTGCATGAATGTGTGGCTGTATGTGTGTCTGTATGAATGTTGAAGTGAGTGCGTGTCTGCATGTAAGTGTGTATGGATGCATGCCTGAATGCGTGTATGAATGTTGTGAATGCATGTATGGATGTTGTGAATGCATGTATGGATGCATGTGAGTGGATGCATGTGTGTAGGTAAATGGGTGAATGCGTGGTGGGTGTCTGTGTGCATGTATGTGGGAAGGGGAGGCGGTGGGAAGGAGTAGGGGGGTGCTGTGGCTGAAGAGGTGGGGGGTCTAGTGCTTGCCGGGGGATGGAGGGGGCTGGGGGAGGAGTCTACTGGTGACCGGTGCTACAGCAACTAAACCATGTCGGAAGGCTGGCTTCTAATACGGCCGGCGGTCTTCTGAGGACCGCCGGGTCAGAGATGATCATCTCCGGCACGGCGTTTCCGACCGCAATTGGCGGTATGAATGGAGATGTAGCGGTTTGGCAGAGGCCAACCCGCCACACTCATAATGTGGCGGTCTGCACCACAAGCCTGTTGGGGGTGGGACCACCACATTTACCCTGGCGGTCAAAAGACAGCCAGGGTCAAAATGACCACCAAAGTCTTTCTCAGTACGCCCAAAACCTGTGATGCCAGGAGCATTGAGCCATCTTGGTGAGTAAAGACCAGACTTGATTCAGCCCCCCCTGCTGTTTTAAATTCGAGCCAAGTAAACACTGGACACACCAACTCACCTATTCTTTGTAGCAATACCTTAGCCCCCTTTCCTCTCTGGTCCGTTTTAGAATGCTCTAGGAAAATCTGAATCGTTTTGCCCATCTCTGTTATATTTCCTACACTCAAACCCCCAAATGGCCTCTCCCCAGGAGCTCAGAAATCCTAAATGCACCAAATAACAACCAAGACATGCATAACTTGAATAAAGACTGTTCAAAGGCAAAAAACATACGTCAGCAAGGCCTTTTACTAGACGCACCAACTATTTCATGGGGATAGAATCCCTGATAAGACAACCTTTCTGATTTTTTTTTAGCCAGCCTCACCAGCTGAAGGCTCGTAGCCCCAGAAAAACTTGCCATAAAAACTCAAACCAGCTCGTTTACCAGAAATAGTGGTAGCTGAAATCTTCCTGTCAGTATTACTCAAAAGAAAACCTAGTACATCATCTCTCCTTAATAAACAGCCTTGTTCATCTTGACTCCTACCAGACTCCCCCATCCTCAAGAATCCGTCCCATGCTCTTCTTTAAGAGGTTATCATACTCACTGCCATAGATTTCTCAACCAGTTCAAGCATTAACAATCCACTAGCTCCCATACCTCCTGCAGTACCCGTGTTTTCTGCAAATTTGCTCCGGGTGCAAAACCATGGAGTCTCTGGCACTGTGAATGAGACAATGCATCTGCAATATTATTGTCCACACCTGGCACATGCTTAGCTCTAAATACCATATTAAACATCAAACAACCTAGCATGAATCTTTGCAGTAGCCTTAAGAGATGCTTGTCCTTGACATTCTGATCACTGACCAAATCTACAACAGTGAAAGTGACTGTTTTTCTCTCCAGTTTCTTTCCTTATACTGCCAGAGCTACCAATAAAGTAAATAATAAAGGCAATGCTCCTTTTTTCTTCCACCCACTTCACTGGCCATTTCTCCTCACACCGTCTGCCTTTCCAGAACAAACTAAAACTGATGGAGCCAGCCCCATCTGAGGAAATCTCAGTCATCCAGACAGAAACATTACCAAACTCCAAAATCCACCCTCAGCGCCACTGTATTCTTGAGTGTGGTGTTGTAACCTCACTACTGACATAGCAAAACCTAGCAACCTAAAAGACATTCTTCCTGCTCTTACAACACAGCAAGCACAATTGAAATGCCCTAACAATCGTTGAACTTGGGTCAGTTGTAGTTTAGGTCCTTGTATTGCTTCTTTGAGTAATTCAGTGATTTCCTTGCCTTTCATTTGAGGTAACCTCACCTCTATTTTTACTGCGTCTAAATCAATTCTAAGAAAAAAAGACAAGTCCTAGGACCCTCTGTTTTCTCTGTTACCAGAGGTACTCCCAATTCATCTGCCATATTCTGAAAATGTGTCAGAGCTATTTTACAATGCTGAGTGCCTCCTGTACCTACAAACAAAAAATCAATCATGTAATGCGTAGTCAATTCATAACCTGTTCTGTAAGAAAAGCACCGTTGTAAAAAGGTATTAAATGACTCAAACAAACTGCAAGAGATGGCACA
This sequence comes from Pleurodeles waltl, assembly GCF_031143425.1. Lineage (NCBI taxonomy): Eukaryota > Metazoa > Chordata > Amphibia > Caudata > Salamandridae > Pleurodeles > Pleurodeles waltl. Next base: position 753,272,523 of record NC_090438.1, on the reverse strand, counting down.
TCACATTGGTCACAGTTTGTCAACATATAACTGATTGTCAAATTGAATGCCTAACAAGAAAAAGTCAAAGGGATGAACTGGGAGCAGACAAAAGGCTGGCTAAATCTACTGTTGGGCCCACTGCTCGGACTAGATAGCTATATCCAGTGCTTAATTTGTAAATAAAAATGTGCCAGTGCCCTCCTACTAAACACGTGGCTGCTACATTTAAATGTGCCAGCACGGAATACTGAGGCAGCGTAATCCTGAAGCCATCTCGATCCTCTTCAATCCATTTAAAGCCACTCCCTGCCCCTTCAGCTCACTCTTGCAGCTTTTTGCTTTCTCCCTTTGTGATGCTTTTTCGTTTTCTCTTCCTCTGTCTTTCCCATATGTGTCTTTTGCTCGCAGCAAATGTTTGAGGCAGAAGGATACGCACTTGTACTCAAAAATAAGTGCTGGTGCTCAGCACCGGAAACAACAAGCACAAATTAAGCACTGGCTACATCCACTGAAGCAAACTGCACTGCAGCTATTTAATCATTAACAGACAACCCCTGGGGCCAAGAGAGATGGTGAATCATTCAAAATTTACCCATAGTTGTCTTAGGCACTACCCCCACAGGAGAAATCATCAAATCAGGTAAAGGCCAGTATGTAAAGGGATCTGCCATTTGTCCTTTTGCAACTTCTTTGTTCAGTTTTTGTCGTATTATATGATTCTCTTTTGTTGATTTTTAAGTTGTTCGCACACCTGTGCACACTAGAACCCTGATAACCGAGTTTGAATCCTTCCTTGATACCCCATTCCAACCTTGATACTTCATCTCTGTTGGGGTAAAATGTTAACCAATAGCTCAAACTCTCAAACCTAATTGACGTAAAAGCCTTTGTAACCAGACTAGAATGTTCCTCTTCTACCTCTGCCTTGTCCACTGCCTCCAAAACCTTCTTGGTCCCCAAAACACTGGAGGACCGTGTGCCCCCCAAGTTTGAGCACTGGTGCTCAGATGTACAGGAGTTTCTTGGGCAATCACTCCTGTTGAAGCTCAAGCAAACACCTGAATTGAGACTTTAACCTCTTCCCCATGTTCCCCCCACACACTCCCAGGGTGGGTTTTCCAAGAAAAGGCTGGTGTGAGAGTGGCAGTCCATTTGCAGTGTGCGTTGTAGGAGGACATCTCCGTGGGTACATCCATTGCACCCATAGTTAAATGTCTACTTCTCCCCATGGCTTTTCAGGTACAAGCACCATCCGTGCTCTGAACTCCTCGTCGTAGTGTAACCATGCAAAGCCTCAAAACTCCATTTGGGCCTAACAAATTGTATCTATATATTTAAATATGGACATTGCTCTCTCTGGAAATTTACCGCACTACACGCTGGCAAATATTAAAAATGCCGACATCCAGGTGTCGATTATAGTGGGCACTCTAGGTCTTTTAGCAAGCTCCCAAGCCTCTTCTCTAGAACCTTCTTTGGATTGTATTTCTCTATGCAATAATTTGTAAATATCCACAAATTCACCATTCCAAATATTCTCTTTCGTCTTAGTGCTTAAATGCGCCCCAAAGGCATGGATAGCCCCATGTAGGGAAGTCTTTTCGAACCTTCTGTTTTCCTCTTTACCCCATCCTCCTTTGGTTGTTCCTCTGTACTCTATAACCAGCATAGATGTGTCTGCACTGTTACCTTTAGCTGTGGTTTCCTCAGCAGTACCCATCTCTGTGTCCTTTTTTCCTGCAATTTCTTCCTCAGCATTAGAATCTGTACCCACACCTTTATTCACAGCCATCATACTCATTCCCTTGTGTACGTTTTTGAGTTGCTATTGCATATTACCACCCCCCTCCAGCTACACCACCATTGAGTCTCATATGTTCTCAATCTGTTAGTCAATTCTGCGGATGCTGTCCTTCATCTTTTTCTTATGGTTTCTTAACACCCCGTCTTCCATCTGTTGACTCCAAATTGGCATAATTGACCTGAAAATATGACCATTGGGATTTTTTTTTGCATCCCCTCCTTTTTTGCCCCTCTGCTTTTTTGCTTTCCTTATGCTCTTACTAATACGTTATTTCCCAATCTTCCAAATCGTCATCATCCTCGTCATAGTCCAGCTCACACTCCATAAGTTCCTCCAAATTCGCAGAACTTACCATCACCCACACCCCCATCAAAACGCTTTCAATCTACTTTTTTTGGCGCCTGTCAATGATGTAGATACGTCTTCTTCTCCCACAGTCGGGATGGCAGTGTCAAACCTCTCCCTCTCTTCGGGCTGTACATCCCAGGTCGCTGTAAACACAGCTGGCTGGACCTCACTGCATCTGTTGGAATATTGTAGTATTCTCCCTCTGATGCCCTGCACGCCACCACAGCCTGCAGGGTCTGTGGTCCTATAATCAGCCTGACCTGATCTACAGTGCGTTAAAACAGCCTCCCCAGGCACCCGCACACATTTACCCACGTATGAATTTTTTTGGGTACTGCTCTTACTTTTATAACTTTCTTATTCTTTCTGTCATGTGTTGATCTTGGTACGGTGATCAGCCATAACCTTTTCTTTGACTTCTTGGCTTTTACAGCCCTCTCTGAAATTTGCAAATAAATTAACACCTTCCCTTAACAAGCATTTTACAGGCAGAAGTGCAGTTTAAACTTAGTGGCAACTTTTAATTCAATAGGACCACGCTGCAAAGAGCGCTTGTATATGGGCACGTTTGTATTCTTGACTGGAATAAAAAAAAATCTAGCATTTGAGCTAAGAATTTTTCAATTCTATTAAGGACACGGAGGCGAGGATTATGCTTCTCTTTCCATGCTTTATTTTTAACAGCAGCCAATGAAAACCATGGAAAGTAAAAAACTACATTTCCCAACATTAGTAATATCACGTGATGAACCATAGAGGAGGAAGCCTATAAAGTGTTGCATCACACCCAGCCACTCCTCTTTCTTTGTCCAAAATTCGCAACAGAAAAAAACCAAAGTCTTAACATGAACTTGAAAACGAAAATCCTGAAAACAGAAGAACTGGAATCCCACTTGACTGGAAGTAGATCGATATCGGAATGGTCAAACTATTTGTCATCATTTCCTAGGAAAAAGGAAAAAATTCAGGCCATAAAAACTGAATATCATACTAGATACTTATAACAATTACTAAACAGGGTGGGATAGCATTGAAATACAGTAACTTGTACATGAACTTAATGAAAAATAATATGTACCACAAAAACATATATAACAGTGCGGTGGGATAACCCTCGCCTCCGTGTCCTTAATAGAATTGAAAAATTCTTAGCGCGAATGCTAGAAAATGTTTTATTCTATGTCAGGACCGGAAGCTCAGATTATGCTTGTTCAAAGCTGATTCACCACCACAGATGCAATGTCAACAATAGGTTTATAATAAAACGTTTTAAAAGTCGAAGGGGAAGACCAGTCTGCTGCCTTTAAAATGTCCTCTAAACGAGAACCCAAAGCCAAAGACTTTGAAGCCATAGCTCCTCTGGCAGAGTGAGCACCAAATCTAGAAATATCAATGCCTGCTTCACTCAGCACCCAACGTACCCCACCCAGCGAGGGTGGCTGACGAAACAGGATGATAAGGTTTAACTAAAGAAATAAGCAATTGTCCTCTCATATCAGAACAAAACTCTTCTGTACTCACCTCGTAAGCCTTGAGGCACTGTACCACACAAAGGTTGGGGTTGTCCACAAAACAGGGATAAGAAACAGTCTTCAGATTGAATTTAGTTCTACGCGAAATAGAAAAGGAGACCCCATCTGGGGAAAAAACTCTCCCATCCAAATCCAGAGCCTTGACATCTGAGATTCTCTTACAGGAGATTAAACATAATAACATAGTGAGTTTAGCAGATAACTGTTTTCTAGACAAAAATCTATTAGATGGCCAAGAATCTAAATACCGAAGTACAACATTAACATCCCAAAGGGAAGAATAACGAGGGCGAGGGGGGGTTGGCCAATCTGATACCCCTCATTAATTTGCACACAATTGGGGGTTTACCCTCAACAGGAGAGTGGCCTGCTGAAATAGCAGACCAATAGTTATTGATAGAGCGATAAGCCAGACCTGATGCCGCTAGAGAAGAAAGGAAATTTAAGACCAGACAGCAACCTGCTGAAGAAGGATCCGCACTCCGAGAACTACACCAAGAGCTCCATCGCTGCCAAGCCGAAGCGTATCTCTTGTGAGTACTGGAGGACCAGGAACCTGCAATGAACTCGGAAGACTCTTGCGAAAGCCCTGGGATGCTCCATCTTTCCCTGAAAGACGTCAAGCCACGAGGGATAGCTGGCCCGACAGGATTAATGGATGCCACAGACCCTGAGGGTCCTGGAGAAGATTCTCCTGGAAGGGAAGAAGGATCGGATGATCGCAACTCAACTCCATTGCCAACGGGAGCCAAGCTTGGGATCTCCAAAGAGGAGTCACCAGGACCAACTCCGCTTGCTGACGTCTGATTTGAGCCAAGACCCTGGGAATCATTAAGAATGGAGGAAAAGCATAACTCTGCTCCTGAGACCAGTCCTGAAGAAAGGCATCCATCTTTAATGCTTCTGGATCTGGTCTCCAACTGAAAAAGCGTTTTATCTGTCGGTTGAGGCGAGACGCAAACAGGTCTATTGAGAAAGGGCCCCACCGTGCAGAAAGAGCTCTGAAAACTCTGGGATGCAACCTCCAATCGCTGAAGTCTCTCAGGTGACGAGAGTTCCAGTCCGCCACCAAATTGTTGGCCCCTGGAAGGTACTCTGCCACAACTGAAATCTTGTGCTGAAGGCAAAAGTGCCAAAACTCCTTGGCTATCTCCGCTAAAATGCGGGAACGAGTTCCCCCCAACTTGTTGACATATCTCACCGCCGAGATATTGTCCATGCGAAGGAGAATACAGCAGTTCGCGCTGATGGGAGAAAGACTCTTGATTGCAAATGAGCCGGCTAGGAGTTCCAAACAATTGATGTGTAGATCCAACTCCGTGCTGGACCATCTGCCTCCTGTGGACCCTGATCCGCACCGGGCTCCCCAGCCCCAACGACTGGCGTCGGACTCTATCACTACGTCTGGAAAAGAGCTGAAGATGGCCCTGCCGTTCCAGGCTTCCATATGATCCAACCACCAATTCATCTCTGAACGAGACTCCTCGGATAGGGGAACCTGATCTGCATAGCTGAGACCTTTCTGAAGATGAGATATCTTCAAACGTTGAAGGGCTCGGTAATGCAAGGGACCCGGGAAAATCGCCTGAATCGAAGAAGAAAGCAGGCTCATCATGCGGGCAATCGCCCTCAATGATACAGTCTGTTTGGATAATAGAGACCTCAACTCTCTCTTGATTGAATGAATCTTCCCGGGGGGGGGGAAATCAATAGAGATTGTATCAAGTCTATCTGGAAACCCAGAAAGTCTATCCGTTGAGAGGGAACCAGAATGGATTTCTGGGCATTGATAATGAAACCCAGACTCTGAAGTAGAGACACTGAACATTCCAGATGGGACAACAGAAGGTCTCGGTCTTGAGCCATGATCAGAATGTCGTCTTGATAAATTATTAACCGGACACCTTGAGAGCGAAGGAATTCTACGACTGGGCGCATTACCTTCGTGAAACACCAAGGGGCAGAAGACAGACCAAAGGGGAGAACTTTGTACTCGTAGTATTCGGTCTCCCAATAGAACTGGAGAAATCTCCGGTGTGGAGGAAAAATAGGAATGGTCAGGTAAGCGTCCTTTAGATCTAAGCGGACCAGCCAGTCTCCCTCTTGGAGAACGTCCCTCAGCAAATGGATACCCTCCATCTTGAAATGGCGATATAGCAAAAAACCGTTGAAGTCTTTTAAGTTTAGAACCAGGCGAGAAACGCCACCTTTCTTGTCCACTAGGAATACTGGGCTGACAAAACCTGAAGGGTGACGAGGAACTTTGACAACGGCGCCCTTCTTTACTAGAGCTGAAATTTCTGCAGAAATGTGACTGTGCTCTTGAAGGGAAAATATATTTGCCTGGGAAGGTAGTGTTGATGAGGGGACTCGTAAAATTCTAGCTTGAACCCCTGCACGGTCTCTAAGACCCAAACATCTGAAGAAATAAGGCGCCAAGCCTTCAAAAAACACTGAGTTCTGCCCCCCAACATTACCTCTGAACTTACAATCAAGCTCACCTGTGCCTCCCGACTCTTGGGAGAAGGATTGATGACCTTTGGAACTCCCCCTGCGGAATCTGCCTCGACCAGATCTTGGTCTCGACGGGTAGAAGGTAGAGGAGGAGGAATCGTACTCCTGATAACCTCCTCTTCCTTGCTGGTAGAAGCCACGTTGAGGGCCTTGTTGGTTGAAGCGGCCGAAGGCACGCCCTCTGTAGCTTCTGGCCCCTCAAAAAAGTGGACGTAGCACTCTCCTGATGGATCCTTGTGCCTTGTCCAAACTGGCGTATGTGGAAACGAACTTGGACAGTTCCTTCATAAAGGGGGATCCAAACAGTAAACCCTGAGCCACAGGACCAGATTCAGATGCAGCGATGTCCGCCAACTTGGGGTCTAGCTTCATCAGTACCGACCTGCGACGTTCTGAAGATATGGCGCAATTGGCATTGCCCAAGAAGCAAAGAGCTCTCTGAGCCCAACCCACTAAAATGTCCGGGTTGATCGGTTCACCCGACTCCTTGGCCTGAAAGGCTAACTCCAAAATTTTTGTTAAGGGACCGGAAATGTCCAACAGTTTATCCTGGCATCCGCGCCAGGCACGATCAATACCCTTCTTTGGGTCCTTTGCAGATTTCTTGAGGAAAGTCACCAGAGTAGGATCTAATTCGGGGGTTTCGGTAACCTTGGAGGGAAAATCTGGCCTGGGGCACTCAGACCTTAGCCTAGAGCGAATATCCTTATCGAAGCTGTGTCTAATGTGGGCTTCCACAAAATCCACCACCTTCGGGGGTGGTAGCCAAAGCGAAGATGTGGGGTGGATAATATCCTCCGGTTCGAACGTCAGAACCATAGGAGCAGGTGGACGCGGGTTGCGCTATTGGTTTGACTCTCCTCACCTGGGGGCTGATATCGGAGCACCAGAGCTCAAGGGCGGGAGCCCTTTAAATTCTTCCTTTGCGCTCCCGCTCGCGGGGACGCGGGTTGCGCTATTGGTTTGACTCTCCTCACCTGGGGGCTGACATCGGAGCACCAGAGCTCAAGGGCAGGAGCCCTTTAAATTCTTCCTTTGCGCTCCCGCTCGCGGGGACGCGGGTTGCGCTATTGGTTTGACTCTCCTCACCTGGGGGCTGACATCGGAGCACCAGAGCTCAAGGGCAGGAGCCCTTTAAATTCTTCCTTTGCGCTCCCGCTCGCGGGGACGCGGGTTGCGCTATTGGTTTGACTCTCCTCACCTGGGGGCTGATATCGGAGCACCAGAGCTCAAGGGCAGGAGCCCTTTAAATTCTTCCTTTGCGCTCCCGCTCGCGGGGACGCGGGTTGCGCTATTGGTTTGACTCTCCTCACCTGGGGGCTGACATCGGAGCACCAGAGCTCAAGGGCAGGAGCCCTTTAAATTCTTCCTTTGCGCTCCCGCTCGCGGGGACGCGGGTTGCGCTATTGGTTTGACTCTCCTCACCTGGGGGCTGACATCGGAGCACCAGAGCTCAAGGGCAGGAGCCCTTTAAATTCTTCCTTTGCGCTCCCGCTCGCGGGGACGCGGGTTGCGCTATTGGTTTGACTCTCCTCACCTGGGGGCTGACATCGGAGCACCAGAGCTCAAGGGCAGGAGCCCTTTAAATTCTTCCTTTGCGCTCCCGCTCGCGGGGACGCGGGTTGCGCTATTGGTTTGACTCTCCTCACCTGGGGGCTGACATCGGAGCACCAGAGCTCAAGGGCAGGAGCCCTTTAAATTCTTCCTTTGCGCTCCCGCTCGCGGGACGCGCGCGGGCGTGCCCGGGCGAAGCCCGGGCCAAGGGCGGGCCCGTCCGTGCCCGTCAGAGGCCGAAGGAGGCCGGGCTGGGCCACCTCTCTTGGTCCTAAGGCACAGCAATTGTCCCTCCTGCATAGGGAAGTACTCCAATCTCTCCTCTACATTGTGACATAGTACCATTCGCCAATGGGGAAGCGTAAGGCCAAAGACAGCCCGACTTTAGGCTCTGGCAAATCCAAAATACTCAAAATCAATAAGACTATGTTACCCCACACTAGCCATGTTGCCAAGGAAATAGATGATTTAATAGAAGAGGTAGAACAGATTCTAAACAACAAGGAGAAGCCTAGTCGAAAGGGCTCAAAATCTGGCACGCTTATTCCATTTCTAACATCTAGTTCACATACTGTTGTTAACTCTCATTCTGTCGCCTCATCTCACCAACCACTCCAACAGTCGTTGCCTTGCCAAGATCCTATTGCCCTCCCTACACTCTATTCCGATGTAGATGCTCTTAGAGCCTGCACACCTCACCCTTCAATTTTATGCTCTAATCGTTTTTCTCCGCTGGCATCCATTGACTCGGACAATCAGCAACCAGCCGTCTCAGCTCTGCCATGTATAGTGAGTCCTCCTCTACAAAATGATTTGTTCACATTGGTGTGTAGCCTTAAGACTGAAGTTAGCGAGTTGAGAGCATTATTGCTTGAGATCACCACCCTTCTTAAAAGCAAATATCCTTCCCCTATTAGCGAGCCTAACTCAAACCTTTTGCCTACCAAGCATCCACCTGCAAAAGGCGTTTTTCCAAACGGGCCTCTTCTGCCACTAGCTTGTGCTGCAGGTCCCATAGACGATCAGTGTCCTGCAAAACAGCTTACGTCCTCTTTTGGAAGAACTACCCCTCTCCTTCCTAATGTTCCCTTCAAATGGGATACTACCAAAGCTTTATACCACAATCATAAATTAATTAGCAATAACTACATATACATGTGCAATGTTCCACCTTTGCCCCCAAACGTGAGAGAAGACAAAGCCTCACTAACAAACAAGGTCTTGCACTGGGTGAGACATACCAGGGGTTGTGGCTCAATCATCCATGATGACATTGTATCTGTCGAGCGATCTAATGGTTCCCCTGGTCTCTCTGGTCCTAGTGACTTTATAACACTTAGTCTTAAAAGCCCACATTTGGCAGCAGGCCTCATGGAAATGGAAGCACGGTCTATACGCAGGAAGTCCTCAGCAATTACTCTTTCAGCTAGCTGTCCTATTGCTAGCTATATGCGTGCGAATCCTTCCACTAGATCAGCCAATTTGGCCCGAACCATTTTACAACTACTCAAGACATAAGACCAACAGGCCATCAGGTCCAGAGAGATCCACTCCCTGATTTGGCCCCTAAGTTCTGTTTTGGCCCTGCTTCAAGGGCCCAACTAACCCATGATCCTGGGGCTACCTCGGATATTGACTGACTATGTTTCACCAACCTTTGCACAGCCACAGCAGCCATGAACTTTCCATCTAATTCACCCTGCCCAGCCTCTCTTCTTTTATCGGACTCACAACCTGGAACTATTAATAATACCACAAGTTTATTCAAGGCGAACCCCGTTGCCAGTTACGTCCAAGTTGATACTACCACGAACTCAAACATTTCTTGTGTCCAGCACACAGCAAAACTTTTATCCTGGAATGTGGCTGGCATTAACAGCAAACTTGTTGACACTGAGTGGGGGGCACTCGTTGGAAATTTTAACGTTTGCATGTTCCAGGAAACATGGGCAACGCATTGTACATACAAACAAGGGTATAGTTCCTTTTTCAAGCCTGCTAAGCCATCTTTAGCTGGCAGGGCGGCAGGGGGTTTAATCACATGGGTAAAATCTATAGAGGGGAGTGGTACAAAGGAGATATATGTGGATTCCCATGATATTTTGGCCGTTGCTATCTACCCAGCCTCAGGCACTCCTGTCCTTTGTCTAAATATTTATAGCAGACCGGGACCCTCAAATCACCGATCTCCCATTGTCGAGCTACTGAATATCTTAATCTCAGACCTTCGCCTCAAATATCATATCATAATAGCTGGTGACTTTAACGTTCTACTTGAACTTAATGCAGATCACATAGAGGTCATGCAGTCTGAAGATAGTGTATGGAATATCCCTCCTCCTGTGACTTTTCATTCTACCCAGCAAAATTCATATAAACCAAGCGTTAGGGCCTCACAGATAGTGGACCTCATGATATCCCATGGCCTTCGTTTGGGTAATGGCCGCTTTCCAGCGGACATTCCGGCCAGATCAACCTTCTTCAGGGGCTCATATAGTAACAAATTGGATTATATCCTCTTTGACTTAAGACTATGGCACCATATTCTAGACTTAGAGGTGGGTCTTCCCCATACTAGTGATCATGCTCCCCTCCAGATCACATACAAGAGTTCTCTCCTAGTAGGGGTCGCACTTCCCCCTGTCTCCTCTACTGCTATGGAGCTGTCCAGTAATAGGCGTACAGTCAGGTGGGACTCCTTTGTGCAATCAAACAAGCTTCAAGGAAAATTGCGTGCCCTAACCTCTTCTCACCAGTTATTTGATACCAACCTTATTCTGGCTCCATTAGAAATATTGCCTCTTCATTTGGACCTTTTTTCTACTTTGAAAGAGCTGTTTACTAAACGTCCAAGGCCACTGACTATTTCCTGTATTCGACCACATACTAAATGGTTCAACAAGAGGTGTAGGGAGGCCAAAAATACTTTGGCCATCGCGCTAAAGACCAATGACAGATCAGGCATCATCATTGCTAGACGTCATTATGCTTCTACTTGCAACAAAAGTAAATTCGAGTACGAAGAGGGGCTATGGAGCAATTTACTTGAGGCAGCTACCGTCCATGATTCAAAACGGTTCTGGCTCCTAGTTTCCTGTGGTGATCAGAACCGCGCATCTCACCTGGAGTCTTATATTTCTCCTGACATCTGGCTCTCCTACTTTAAGGAATTGTATGGACCATTGTTGGCAAGTCATATTTCTGACATAATTTCGGAGGAGCCAACAACTTTTGACGAGTCTATGGCTTTCTTGCCCCCTTTTACACTGAACGAAACTGTGTCGGCCATTGCAGCTCAGAAAGCAGCAAAAGCCCCTGGGATGGACGGGATCCCCTCTGATATGTTTAAAGTGGACCAGAACACCTGGGGCCCATATATTAACAGACTTTCTAATGCCATCTTGACTAGCAGAATTTATCCTGACTCATGGAAAGAGGCGATTATAGTGCCCATCCATAAGAAAGGAGAGAGGAACAACCCGGGTAATTATAGACCCATCAGCCTCCTCGACAACCTTAAAATTTTTTTCTGTTATCAGTTGTTGAGCAGGCTGAACAAGTGGCTAGTTGAAAATCAAATCTTAAATCATCTACAAGCGGGCTTCAGAGAAAAAATTAGCACATTAGATCAGATATTTCGTTTTACTTCTATTAAATGGAAAGTTGTCGATGTTGACTTAGGCCACCTATATGTAGCATTTGTAGATCTAAAATCGGCCTTTGATCTAGTACCCCGCCACAAACTGTGGGAAGTTCTGTCTAAAATAGGAGTCCCGTGCTCTATTTTAAATATTATCAGGGATCTTTACACTGGCAACTATGGTAGAATTAGATGGGGCCCACAAGGTGAATTAACAGAAAAATTCCTTACTGCCCGAGGTGTAAGACAAGGTTGTGTTCTTGCCCCTACCTTATTCCTTCTCTTCATAAACGCATGCATCCCTTATCTTATGGAGTGCTCTAACGACTCGCCTAAAATAGGAGGGCAGAAGATCCCCTGCCTTCTTTTTGCCGATGACACCCTGCTGGTTTCTCAAACAGCCACAGGCCTTTCAACCCTGCTTTCAAGATTCATTGACTATTGCAATGATTATGGGCTCGAAATCAACCGATTAAAAACCAAGTGCATGGTGTTTGGCGATAGGAAAGGCAGAATGAGACGACCTATCTATTTAGAGGGTGCCGCGCTGGAAAGAGTCAGCGATTTTGATTATTTAGGCCTGAAACTAGAAGACTCGCACAAGTGGCAGCGCCACATCCAGAAGGCAACTTTACGATTGCAACAGCGAGCGAGTGGCATTGCAAGATTTGCAGCTAGATCTCCTAGCTTTGCCATGACGCCCGCAGTAGAAATTTATAAACTACAAGCAAGAGGGGGAGCAATCTATGGAGCTGAACTGTGGGGCCACTGTTGCCTGGATGATTTGATAAAAGTGGAGAACTCTTTCATAAGGTCATTGCTAAGAGTTCCTTCCAGTACCCCACTGCTCCCAATACGCATGGACCTAAATCTCCCTTCTATCAGCCAGATCGTTGCACTCAAGCCCCTGTTGTACTGGATTCGCTTATGGTCATCAGATTCTCTTGTCCATTATAGATGTGCGCTAGCTAACTTGATGGCCAACAACACTAGCTCCAAAATCAAGTGGTGTGCATATGTAGAAAGGACCCTCTCGCTTCTTGGTTTGGGGTCCTATTGGAAGGAACCATTATCTATCCCTAAGAACGCAACCCAGACACTAAAGGATGCTTTCTGGCTCCACGTTCAACTTTCCCAATTGTCCGCTGTCTCGTCATCATCCATGACGGGAAACTTTTTATATTTTAAATGCCATTATGAATTTGCACAATATATGGATATAGTATCTTCTCCGTTTGCTCGTTCATTATACATTAGATTCAGGGTGGGCTCTCTTCCTTTGCGTTCCCTCACTTATAAATGGTCTAATTTTAGTTGTTCTTCTAAGATGTGTCCGATGGGCTGTGCCAGAGAAGAATCAGTAACTCATATTCTCTTCCAATGCCCCGCATACTCCAAACAAAGAGCCCGTTGGATTATTCCTCTGTGCAGAAGTAAGGGTTTTAAAAACTGCTTGCTAGCTTTGAGAATTTTTAAATCTGATTAATCGGTTTTAGTGGTTTGTTGTTTGTCAAAATATTTAGACTCAATCTGGCGTATCAGACTGAACACGCTTAAAAAAGCAGAGGGAAATTTAACAATGAATGTGGTAAACAACAATTGATGGATTTATCATTGTATGCACATATCACTTTTATTGGTTCAGATGCATTCCCTACCTGCTGTTTTTATTTTTCTTAGATATTTTTTAAATAGAAATGTCCTTTTTATCTGATATGGTTTGCCAGGCTTGTATTTTATTCTTTTACCTATAATGTGTTTTTACATAACTATAAGGTGCGATTTTCCATGAGGGAACTGCTTATGTGTAAATATTTCTCTTTTCTTTTTTCTCTCCTTTTCAATCTTTTATGACTTAAATTGTTTATCATGTAGCTTGCCGTTCCTTTTTTGTGTGATGTGCTTTTATGGTATTTATATTTACCGAAATAAAGCTAATAATGATGATGATAGGAGCAGGTGCCTCTTGGTGATGAACTTTCTTTTTGCGCTTACGAGGGGGGTCATCACCCTGCTCGAACGAATGCTCAGAAGAAGAGGAAACTGGGTCACTAACTGCTTTCTTATGCGATCCCGCATTATAGTCATGCTCCCTTGCCATATTTCTTAGAAGGGATTCAAAGTCCGCAGCATGCGGGTTAGAAACCTGCTTAGCAGCCTGGGTGTTAGTTGGAAGGGAAGATTCCCCTATGGATTGGGGGCCCGGCGGGGCAACCCAGCCTTGTTGCTCTACCAACCCCAAAAGATGGTGCTTGTTGGGTTGAATGGCTTGAGCTAGAGCCTGATTGACTGAATGGCGCACTCCTGCGTCAAGAGCATACACTAAATCCTGGTCAAAAGGACCAGAATTGTCCTCACGATAATACAATTCTTCGGCTTGGTCATTATAGCCAGCCATACTGTTGAACAGCAGAAAGGGCTCCAAAGGAGCAGTATAGACAGGTGAGGCAAAAAACAGGGCAGAAAAACACAAAACAAATAGGACGTGGAGGGAGCTGCCCTGTAAAGAGTTAATTACACCCTTATAAGCAGGCCCAGCCTGAATAATAATTTATTTCAACCCCAGTGTCCAGGCACTGGGGTGTAGGTGGGGAGCTGAGCCGGTGAAAATAAGGAATAGTAATAAATAGCGTTCTCGCGCTTAAATAAAATGAAGGAGGGACTCCTGGAGGTAAACACTCATGCGAGCGAGAAATGCCTTGAAAAAAGCTTACTTGCGCCTCAGCCACACTCACTGAAATATGTGCACTACTCTCCCCTAGGCAACGAGCACCTTGAACTTTAATTTTTTGTTGTGGGATCGAGGGTGCTAATATCGCAGCCACACCACTGGCTGTGGCACGTTTCAGCCACTCCATAACCACCCTGGCCTGAGAAAGAACAATAGGCTGAATAGGATCTTCCCTGCCTGCTTCACATAGAACCCTAAGCGCCTTGCTGCCCGCCTCTGCTTTATTGGCCATTATCCCTTACCTCACTATAGGCCCGACCAACAAAGGACCAGAAATAATTATTCACCCCTAATCTGTAGGACCACGGCGTCGGAATAAGGCACCAAACCTCAAGGTGGACTAACGTCTGGAGGAGCCCCGCTCCCAGCGCAAAACTGCCCAATAAGAAGTGCCCAAGGACCAGGATTTCTCCATTCCCCTGAAGCCTTCTGGGGGTGGGCATCCAATAGATGCCATCCCCAAAAGCCCCCATTCCCACCCCATCCACAGCAGAACATCTATTAATTCACCCATTCTTCGAGTCACTCACCCTTTCATGATGAATAGCATTTTTAAAGTACACTTTTATCCTCTGAGGTGTCTTGGTACTGCAGAATAGTGTCTGAAAGTCATTTGTTTTTAGAAAATGGAAAGAGTTTTGTTCCCCAGGAGTATTGAAAAAATGACTATGCAAGAAGGCAGAGTGCTGCAGTGGTTGGCAGCCAGATAGGAAAAAGACTGGTTGCCAAAAATAGTTTTTTTTGCCATAAATGACAATCAGGAAGATATCTGCAGAAGAACACAGGACCTAAGATGAAAGGCAGGGAACAAAGCAACTGTTGAGAGGCAGGATCCATCCTGTAGAAGGCACAATGGCAGCAACTGATGCTGTTAAACATGGCACGCTTAGCAACGGGTAATGGATACTACATTTCACGATGAAGGGTAACAGGACTGATCAAAACATACATCCAGATATATGCATGACTGGTAGATGTAAGGATGGAGTTGAAGTCAAAGAAACGACAAAATGGAGGCAGGACCCCCAGCAGATTTGTTTTTATCTTAGTTTAATTTTAAGGAGTTAGTTTAATCCAGGAGACAACTTTAGATAGGCAGCTACAAAAACTCGATTGAGTCTTGTCTAGATCATCACCAATGCTGATGGAGATCTGTGTGTCATCTTCATAAGTCACGTGTATGAGCCTGCGAGCTGAAATGAGGTGAGCAGGTGGGTGACATATTTGAAAAGCATCAGAGTTAAGGTGATATAACACAGAGAAAAGATTTGAAGGGGGAACAACGAGGAGGCAGATGAACTCCTTGAGACCTGGCACTCAAAAACGGACCCAAGATGCAACTAAAAATGATGGCATGGGACACAGTACAGGGGTGTGGAACTCCTATAGCCTGACACCCAAGACATATTGCTTGGGGTCAAGGACAGCGAGTTTTCATGTTTATTTTGGCCTTGGGACAAGGAGGTCCAATCCTGTTGCCTTGGGACAAGGAGGTCCAACCCCCTGCAGCACCAACTCTTTGGCTGCAAGTTTACAATACCACATTATGCATCAGGGAAGGGGCATTGTCTGCAGTTAAGGTAATATTTGTGTCCATAGGTTAATGCTGTTTGGACTTGCATTTAAGGTTCATTTATGCAAAACCTTTATTATTAGGGTGAGCACTCCCCTGACCTCCTGGTAAGCGTTCTATTGCCCTCCCTACGGCAGCGCCTCCGGCTGCTGCTGCCTCTGCTTGGGACGAACTGAGAGCCTGCCTGACTCTCAGTTCGAGGCCCACCTCCACCCTCCTGCCTGGTCCTCATCCCTGGCGACCTAGGGGCCATCTGAAAGTAAGTATCTTCTTCTCTTCACTTTTTGCCTCTCTTTACTCCTGCCTTTACTTCTATTTTATTTCACTTATTTCTTTTCTGTCCATTTCCCTTTTTTTCCTCCCTCTTACGTTTTCCCCGCGCTGCTGCTGTCCCTGCACCTCCGCTCCACGGCGAAGTGCTTTTCCCCACCCTCCCACCTGACTGGACCCCCATCTCCCTCCCCTTCCTAATGGCAGCCGCAGTGCTGTGAGAGGGCGACTCCTCTGACCTAGTCAGCGTCTGTTGCCCTCCTCAGGGCAGCTCCTCCAGCTGCTGCTGCCTCTGCTTGGGACGAACTGAGAGCCTGCCTGACTCTCAGTTCGAGGCCCACCCCCACCCGCAGGCTCCAGCCTGTGCCTCATCCCTGGTGGCCACCTGAAAGTACGTATCTTCCTCTCTTTACCCATGCCTTTTTACTTCTGCTGTTACTTCTATTTTATTTCACTTATTTCTTTTCTGTCCCTTTCTCTTTTTTCTCCTTCTTGCATTTTCCCGTGCCGCTGCTGCCCTCGCAGCAGCCTCCCATCCCCCCCACAGGATGCACTTTTTCCCTCTTTCCCACCTCCCAGCTGACCAGACGCCCGCCTCCCTCCCCTTCTTAATGGCGGCCGAAGCATTGTGAAAGGGCGACACCTCTGACCTCCTAGTCAGCAATTGTTACTCTCCCAGTACAGCTCCTCCTTTTGCTGCCTCTGTTTGGTATGAACTGAGAGCCTGCCTGACTCTCAGTTCGAGGCCCACCTCCACCCGCAGGTTCCTGCCTGCGCCTCATCCCTGGTGGCCGTCTGAAAGTAAGTATGTCCTCTCTTTACCCTTTTTACTTCTGCCTTTACTTCTATTTTATTTGACTCATTTCTTTTCTGTTCCTCTTTTTTTCCCACTCTTGCGTTTTCCCTGCACCGCTGCTGCCCCTGCACCCTCAAAAGAAAGTGCTTTTTCCCGCCCTCTAGCCTCCCAGCTGACCAGACCCCTGAATCCCTCCCCTTTTCAATGGGGCCGCAGCGCTGTGAGAGGGCGACTCCTCGGATTTCCTGGTCAGCGTTTGTGACCATCCCCAGTGCAGCTCCTCTGGCTGCTGCCTCTGCTTGGGATGAACTGGGAGCCTGCCTTCCCCAAAACTGAGAGTTGGTACAGAAGTAGCCAACGCCAGACATAATGTGGAAGTGATGGCTTTAGCCCAGGCTATAGAGAAAGTAACAAGGGTGAGCAGAAAAGCTGGGACAAAGAGAGAAAAAGAATGGAAAATTAATACTGTTGTTGTCTGTCTGTACCATGGGAATAGGACAACTGCAGAAGTCAGTTACTCGTCCATCCATACAACCTTACATAACCACACTAAACTTTCTCATCAATTACCATTATAACTAATAAAATGCCAGACATATTGGCTTTGCCAGTGCTTGTTTCACATGCCTCATTTTTGCTTTTTGCACCCACGGATATGGCACATTTTTGGGTCTCCACATTTTGGCTCAGCACCTATGATCTGTCTGAACCTTATCTTATTTGGATTTATAAAGCGCATGGCTACTGTGAGGCTTACCCGCACTATGAGAGTAAACACTAGACAGGCCTATTACCATATACTTCAGAAAGTCGGCCAAAGCCAGGTTTTGAGAAGTTTCATTAATTTAATTTCATTGGGTTCCATTCTCAGTCCAACCAGCATGGAGTTCCACAGTTTGGGGGATATGTAGGAGAAAGATCTTCCTCCCCATCTGGCCTTTTGCATGCGGAGAACCTTCAGCAGACCAGTGTTGGAGGATCTTAATGTCCTACAGGGGGAATAGGGAGCGAACCTGCTTTACCATTAGACAGAAATCAGCAGCATTGAAGTTATTCCTACGTAACTCAATATATAAAACAGAAAAAAGAGAGAGTGATTGGAAAATAACACTGATCAGGGTCAGGGATGCAGAAGGTTTAGGGGGAATAGAAGACATACCATCCAGTTTGCAGGGGAAGTGAAATCAGGAGAAGGCATATTTTCCACTGAAGAGGAGAGAACAGGAGCACCAGGGGTTAAAGGCGCATAAGGTAAGGAGTAGGCCTTAGCACAATACCAGCTGAGAGAAAAATGACAAAGGTGGGTGGTTCAAAGAAGACAGGGTTCACAGTTGTACCGCCTGTGGAACCACACACAAAATCAACTTCAAATAAAGTGTTCACAGGGGCACCTCCAATGTAGATCCATAATAAAAAGAAAAGCTGAAAAGGATATAACCAAAACTACATGGATGAGGAGTCTGAACAGCTGCAAAGAAAGTGACAGTGCTTTATTTGAAATTTGTGTCTCTGTTAGCCAAAGACATGGTCTCATGGCTGAACTTGCTGTCTACATTTGCAGGGGTAAAGCAAGCCCAATAAAGAAAATCCCCTCACCTCACACATGAGCATCAGACACATGCAGTGGTACTCTGCTTGACCTGATGTGGGTCAGTAAGCTTTCAGTAGTATCAGGAGTAGCCTCCAATATGTGAAGCTGCTACCTTCTCAATATTTTGGGGTCTCTCATATAGTAGTGTTAAGGTGGCATGACTGAGCATCAGGAAATTGTAGGTCATCGCTCCACAATAGCCGAAAGGGTTGGACTTCAAGAGGGATGATTTAACAAGCTCCAGCCTCCCATGTTTGTTCACTGTGCGAACTTCAGAACCTCTGAAAGTAGAAAGCGAGAGGGGCCAACCCAAGCAGACTCTACTCCCACAGCCAGTTCTAGTCTTCAGTAATTTTATATGCTTGTGTACTGGCACACAATGAAAGCATACTGCACCTGCATAGATATTGCTTACAAGGTGGAGCTTACGCATAGCCCATCACAGTTTCAAGATGTATTTTGCCCCTCACAAATATTGCAGCCGTCCAGAAATATCAAAGCTCCTGTGGGGCACAAATGGGAGAATTAGTTAGCCCATGTGTGCAGCAGGTGACACTGCTTAAATGCATTTCCATGAGCATAAATGATAACCGTCAAAATGCTAAACAAACAAACAACTGCATTTTGCTCCTTGGAAAGTTAGAGGCCAGGCAACAGTACAAGTACTCTTGTAATGAAGGAAGTGGGATTGCACAGATTTGAGGCAGGTGGAGCTGCTCACATGCTCTGCCATGAGCATGAATGTTGATAACAATGGGTTCCATTGCAGTGTATAGTCATTTTACCATTCATGCAGTGCAATCCCAAGCACCCCTTAGGTGGACTCCCACACCAAATCCCCAAAATAGCAGAATTATGCTGAAGAGGATATACATCTGTGAATTAATCCAAGCAGCAATTTATTTAAGAAAGTGGATGGGGAGGGATTACTCAAACCAATGGCTGAAAAGGGGCTGACCCAGACGCCCTCTGTGTATTTTTTTGTTCGCTGTATAAACAGGAATGTAACACCCCTCCTCCCCCTGTAGCCTCTGTGGCGCATTTGGCCCACTAATCCTCCACAGGGCCCCCAATACTTCAAGTATTTAAATCACTTTGGGGGTCATTACAACCCTGGAGGACGGAGTTAAAGCGGCGGTAAGACCGCAAACAGGCCGGCGAAAAAAAAAAGGGAATTATGACTGTGGCGGAAACCGCCAACAAAGACAGGTACTTTAACACTCCGACCACCACAGCGGTACAGACAAACAGCTTGGCGGTCACCACCAACAGACAGGCGGAAGACAAAGTACCGCCCACAGTATCACAACCTACCAATCCGCCACCTTTTCCGGGGCGGATTCACCGTGGATAAAAACACGGCGGAAACAGCCATTTCAATGGGAAAACGCTCTACGAGGAAGGAGGACACCATGGAGCCGGAACTCCAAATCAATCAATCAATCATGATATTTATAGAGCGCGCTACTCACCCGTGAGGGTCTCAAGGCGCTAGGGTGGGGGGTCACTGCTGCTCGAAGAGCCAGGTCTTGAGATGCTTCCGGGAAGGCGAGGTGATCCTGGGTAGTCCTGAGGTGGGTAGGGAGGGAATTCCACGTCTTGGCTGCCAGGTAGGAGAAGGATTTTCCTCCAGCGTTGGTTCGGCGGAAGCGCGGGACGGTGGCAAGGGCGAGGCTGGTAGAACGAAGATGACGGGTGGGTGTGTAGAAGGTGTGGCGACTGTTGAGGTATTCGGGGCCCTTGTTGTGTAGGGCTTTGTGAGCGTGGGTGAGGAGCCTGAAGGTGATCCTTTTGTTGACGGGTAGCCAGTGCAGGTGCTTCAGGTGGGAGGAGATGTGGCTGTGGTGGGGTACATTGAGGATGAGGCGTGCAGAGGTGTTTTGTTTGCGCTGAAGACGTTTCTGAAGTTTTGCAGTGGTTCCTGCGTATAGGGTGTTTCCGTAGTCCAGGCGACTTGTGACGAGGGCGTGGGTTACAGTTTTTCTGGTGTCGGTGGGGATCCAGCAGAATATCTTACGGAGCATGCGAAGTGTGTGGAAGCAGGAGGACGAGACAGCGTTCACTTGCTTGGTCATGGTGAGAAGGGGGTCCAGGATGAATCCGAGGTTGCATGCGTGGTCTGAAGGGGTTGGTGCGGTGCCCAGGGCCGTGGGCCACCAGGAGTCGTCCCAGGCGGACGGGGAGTTTCCAAGGATGAGGACTTCTGTCTTGTCTGAGTTCAGTTTCAGGCGGCTGAGCTTCATCCATTCTGCGATGTCTTTCATTCCATCATGCAGGTTGGCTTTGGCGGTGGCTGGGTCTTTGGTGAGGGAGATTATCAGCTGGGTGTCGTCGGCGTAGGAGATGATGTTGATGTTGTGTTTGCGAGCGATGTCGGCGAGGGGGCTCATGTAGACATTGAAGAGAGTAGGGCTGAGCGAGGAGCCTTGTGGGACGCCGCAGATGATCTCGGTGGGTTCCGAGCGGAAGGGCGGGAGGTAGACTCTTTGGGAGCGGTCCGAGAGAAACGAGATGATCCAGTCCAGGGCCTGTCCTTGGATGCCGGTGGAGTGGAGGCGGGTTATTAAGTGCGGTGGCAGACGGTGTCGAAGGCAGCCGAGAGGTCGAGGAGGATGAGGGCTGTTGTTTCTCCGTTGTCTAGTAGTGTTCGGATGTCGTCGGTGACTGCGATGAGGGCGGTTTCCATGCTGTGGTTGGCCCTGAAGCCGAACTGGGAGGGGTTGAGCAGGTTGTTGACTTCGAGGAAGTTGGTCAGTTGCTTGTTGACGGCCTTCTCGATGACCTTGGCCGGGAAGGGGAGGAGTGAGATGGGGCGGAAGTTCTTCAGGTCGTTGGGGTCCGCCGTAGGTTTCTTTTGGAGAGCGTTGACTTCAGCGTGTTTCCAGCTCTCGGGGAAGGTGGCAGATGCAAACGAGCTGTTGATGATGCTCTAGAGATAGGGGGCGATGCTGGCGTCGGCTTTGTTGAAGATGTAATGAGGGCACAGGTCCTAGGGGTGCCGGAGTGGATGGTGTTCATGGTTGTTCGAGTCTCTTCGGCGCTGACGGGTGTCCAGGTGTTGAGGGTGATGGATGGAGCTACGAGTTCTGTGGTGGTCGGTAGGATCTGTGGTCTGAAGCTGTTGTGCAGGTCGGTGATCTTTCTATGGAAGAAGGTAGCGAGGGAGTTGCAGAGTTCTTGAGAGGGCGTGATGGAGTTGGAGCTGGCGTTGGGATTGGAGAGCTCTTTGACGATGTTGAAGAGTTCTTTGCTGTTGCGAGTGTTCTTGTCCAGTCTTTCTTTGAAGGATGCTCTTTTGGTGGAGCGGATCAGCTGGTGGTGTTCGCGGGTGGCGGCTTTGAGGGCAGACATATTTTCTGCGGTGTGTTCTTTGCGCAGGTTTTCTTGGATTCTTTGAGGGCGTCTGTGAACCAAGGAGGTTTCCTGATGTTGGTTTGTCTTGGGAGACGTCTGGGGGGGGGGCGAGGTTGTCAGCGCAGTTGGTGATCCATTGTGTGAGTTTGAGTGCTGCGTTGTTGGCGTCGGAGGTGATGGCAGGTTGGTTATGGTTACGAGTGGAGAGTAGCTGTTCTGTGGAGATTTTGTTCCAGGGTCTGCGGGGATAGGTTGTGTGCGAAGGTGTTGGGTCTTGCGTCTGAAGGTGAAGTGGACACATCTGTGGTCGGTCCAGTGAATCTCGGAGGAGTGGCTGAAGGATACGTGGTTGCTGGCGGAGAAGATGGGGTCGAGCATGTGTCCGGCGATTTGGGTGGGGGTGTTCACCAGTTGCTTGAGTCCGAGGTTGCTGAGGTTGTCGAGTTGGGTGGTGGTGTTGGGGTCGTTGTTTTTCTCCAGGTGGAAGTTCAGGTCTCCGAGGAGGATGTAGTCCGGTGAGGCTAGGGCGTGCGGGGAGATGAAATCAGGAAGCGGGGAGGCGGGAAAAGTGAAAAGTGGAAGTGAAAGGTGAAAAAGAGAAAAAGTGAAAGAGGGAGGAACAGAGCAAAAACACAGGAGAAAAGGCGAGGATGACACGACAGATAGAGAAATCAGAGGAGGAGGAAGCTCACTGGAAGAGAGAAAAGGACGAGATACACAAGAGGAGGAGAAGGCTCAATGGAGGAGAGAAAAGGACGAGATACACAGTGGAGGAGAGAAAAGGACGAGATACACAGTGGAGGAGAGAAAAGGACAAGATACACAAGAGGAGGAGAAGGCTCAATGGTGGAGAGAAAAGGATGAGATACACAATGGCGGAGAGAAAAGGACGAGATACACAGTGGAGGAGAGAAAAGGACGAGATACACAAGAGCTAAGAAGCTCACTGGAAGGGGGAAAAGGACGAAATACACAGGAGGAGAGAGCGCGAGGCAGAGTGTAGAGGGAGAAAGTCACAGAAAGTCACAGGAGGGGAGCCAAGTGGCGAGGAAAGAGAGAGGGGAAGGACAGGAGAAGCGCAAAGGAGCACCTACGACTTACCAGAGGAGGCAGGGGCCTGGGCTGGTGGAGCTGCAGCGGCGGGGACACGACCTACCCGAATACTCCCAAATACTCCCTGCAATAGTCTTCCTGCTCCTGTACGATCATCATCAATGCCGGCGCCGAAGACAACGGTGAGTACTGCACCTACGACATAGGGGAGGCAAAAGTCAGGGCCACACACACGCAACACCCCCACCCCCACCCCGACCCTCACCCACTACAACACACACACCAATGCATAACCAAACATAACAGTAACAACCCCAAAACCCCCCGGAAGAATGCACAGACAAAAGGAAATGAGTGCAACCATTGTAATATATCAAAATACAGTAACCAAATATATACAGATATAATTTCACATTCAACAAAATATACATCACGAGTAGTAGTGCAGGTAATGCACCATTCAATGTCCGTGGACCACTGGGCCCAAAATGCATGGGCGAGGCCCACACACGATACCTGAGCAAAACGGAGAGAACACTGCTGGGCCATCAGATAAAAATACAACAGGCACCTCCGGGGGAAGGTAAGGGGGGGCACCTCAGCCGGACGACAGCACCACACCAGATCCACAAGGGGGCTCCATGCCCATTGATGTATCCTGGGGAGTGCAAAGCCACAGTCTCTCAAGTCTCTACAGTGGGTGGCTTGCCCACTGTTCAATCCTGGGAGTGCTAAGCCACAGTCTCTCAAGTCTCTACAGTGGGTGGGTTGCCCACTGCCATATCCTAGGGAGTGCAAAGCCACAGTCTCTCAAGTCTCTACAGTGGGTGGGTTGCCCACTGCCATATCCTGGGGAGTGCAGAGCCACAGTCTCTCAAGTCTCTACAGTGGGTGGCTTGCCCACTGTTCAATCCTGGGGAGTGCAAAGCCACAGTCTCTCAAGTCTCTACAGTGGGTGGGTTGCCTACTGCCATATCCTGGGGAGTGCAAAGCCACAGTCTCTCAAGTCTCTACAGTGGGTGGGTTGCCCACTGCCATATCCTGGGGAGTGCAAAGCCACAGTCTCTCAAGTCGATAACAGTCTCCACTGGTTCTGGAGGGGGACTGGTGCCCAGAGTGCTTCATCCTGTTAAGGATAGACGGAGTGGATGCTGTTCTCCACTGGTTCTGGAGGGGGACTGGTGCCCAGAGTGCTTCATCCTTTTAAGGACAGACGGAGTGGATGCTGTTCTCCACTGGTTCTGGAGGGGGACTGGTGCCCAGAGTGCATCACTGTCCCCATGACGGTCCTAGTTACGTCAGTGCCCCTGCCGCACATGGGCTAGCGGTGCTTGAGTTGGCGGTGCTTGCCCTGTTCAGCAGTGCTTGCCATGGCGGTCTTTGCCCTGTTCAGCGGTGCTTGACTTTGCTGTCTCTGACCTGTTCAGCGGTGCATGCCATGGCGGTCTTTGCCCTGTTCAGCGGTGCTTGACTTTGCTGTCTCTGACCTGTTCAGCGGTGCATGCGATGGCGGTCTTTGCCCTGTTCAGCGGTGCTTGCCCTGTTCAGCGGTGCTTGCCATGGCGGTCTTTGCCCTGTTCAGCGGTGCTTGACTTTGCTGTCTCTGACCTGTTCAGCGGTGCATGCCATGGTGGTCTTTGCCCTGTTCAGCGGTGCTTGCCCTGTTCAGTGGTGCTTGCCCTGTTCAGCGGTGCTTGACTGTGCTGTCTCTGACCTGTGCAGCGGTGTTTGCCATGGTGGTCCCTCATTGCCCAGCGGGGCTGTGGCTGCCGGGGCCCTCCTGGGCACTGACTCTGGCGGTGGTCTCCTGGCCAGTGACGATGGGACTGCCCTCCTGGGCACTGACTCTGGCGGTGGCCTCCTGGCCAGTGACGATGGGACTGCCCTCCTGGGCACTGACTCTGGTGGTGGCCTCCTGACCAGTGACAATCGGGCTGGCGGTGGCCTCCTGGGCAGCGGGGATGATGGCGAGCTTCTCCGCCGTGCTGCTCTTCCCAGACTTTGGCGCTTTCTTCTGCCCCTTCCCCACCTTGGGAGGAGTCACGGCTGAGTGGACAGTCCCCCCGGGGCCCTTGTGAGCGGCTTTGCCGGCTGGAGTCTTCCCCCTATCCTGTCGGGCACTGTCCAACTTCTGGTGCTTCACAGTGGTGGGACTGGCTGTGCCGTGGCTCCGTGTCACACTGGCTGCCCTGGTGCCTGGTGCACTCCACATACCTCTAACAGGCACCACTGGTACCGGAGATTTTTTGGCTGAGGTGCTAGTACAGGACCTATGAATTGGAGGGGGAGGGTGGTGGGAAAGAGATCAAGGTTGCTCAGGAAAAGTTTCTTACGAACACTGGGACGGGTAGCTGGAGGGGGTCTGGGAGT
The DNA here is from genome assembly GCF_031143425.1 of Pleurodeles waltl. Classification (NCBI taxonomy): domain Eukaryota; kingdom Metazoa; phylum Chordata; class Amphibia; order Caudata; family Salamandridae; genus Pleurodeles; species Pleurodeles waltl. The sequence continues at coordinate 753,247,411 of NC_090438.1, read as the reverse complement.
GGAGGAAGAGGAGGTGGTTGTAGGAGGTGTAACTTTTGATGATTTGGGTGCAGGTGCATGCGCTGGAGGCTGTCGAGAGGTGGATGGATGTTGTTTGTGTGTGTGCCCGCGCTTGTGTACTTTGGGAAGGGGTGTCACAGACACACTGGGAGAGGACACAGGGGACGTGTAAATGGTAGTTGGGGTGGTGAGTGCAGGTGAGAGGGGTGTGGTGGTGGGTGTGCTGGTGCGGGACCTAGTTGCTGTAGTGGTAGTGCATGCAGGTGAGAGTGTAGACAACACTGGGAGGGAGGAGGGAGACGACGAGGAGGGGGACACAGTGGAGGCAGTGGATGTTGCTGTGTCTGTATGTTTGTGATGCTTGTGTGAGTGCCTATGGGATGTGTGGTGCTTATGTTTGCCTGAGCTTCCCTTGTGTGTTGAGGTGTGTGCAGGCTGGTCTGATGGTGTGCTTGGGATAGGCAGAGGTACATGGGATTAGGTCTGGGTGGAGGAATTTGGAGGGGGGAGGCTAGAGACAGGGACAATGGCTGCCATCAGTGCTGAGGCCAGAGATTGCAGGGTTCGATGATGGGCAGCCTGACCAGAATGAATGCCCTCCAGGAATGCATTAGTGTGTTGCAACTCCCTTTCTACACCCTGGATGGCATTCACAATGGTAGACTGCCCAACAGTGAGTGACCTGAGGAGGTCAATGGCCTCCTCACTGAGGGCAGCAGAGGTGGCAGGGGCTGAGGTGCCTGGGGCAAAGGTGATGCCCACCCTCCTGGGTGAGCGGGCACGGGGCGAAGGCTGAGGGGCTGCTGGGAGGGCAGTGCTGGTAGGGGGGGTGGCGGCTGTACCTGTAGAAGTGGGGGGCAGAGATTTTGCCGCCACCACAAGGGAGCTCCCATCGGAAGACGAGTCCGTGTCGCTGGTTGCTGATCCGGTGACCGCCGTGAAGCTCCCCTCGCCCTCCGTCCCACTGGTGTATTCAGAGTCCGTGGTGTGGCCCTCCATGGCCATGTGGAATGCAGCTCCCTCGTGCTCCGGTGCCACTGTACCTCCACCTGATGATGCTGATGCACAAAAGAACAGGGAGAGCACAAAAGGGGGGGGGGGACGACAGAAGAAAGACAGGTTGAGTGCATGGCTTACCGCTACCGTTGGCGGACAATACAGACACAGCAGCCCACAGCACTACGCCGCGCTGTTGGGCTCTACTGATGCAGTTCCTGGGATATGGCCTACATGGCTATGGTGGACATCAGCACACATAGATGACACAGGGGCATGTATACCTGTACTTGGCACTCTACAGAGGTGGGGTGGAGTGCCACATGGCCTGCATTACAGAGGGGCATAGCCTACGGAACTCGCCCTGGCCTAGGGAAACCCAAAGCCCTCCTCCCCCACCCAGACACCTTCACTGCGCGCAAAGTCCGCTGAATGAGAGTATACTCACCCCCTTGTGTCTGCTGTGATGCCCTCAAGCGCCCATCTAACTCAGGGTAGGCCATAGCCAGGATCCGGAACATCAGGGGGGTCATGGTGCAACGGGCACCCCTCCCACGTTGGGAGGCCATCCCCAGCTGAGCCTCCGCTGTCTTCTTGCTCCAGCAGCGAATGTCCTCCCATCTTTTCCGGCAGTGGGTGCTCCGTCTCTGGTGGACCCCCAGGGTCCGGACGTCCTTGTCGATGGCACGCCAAATATCCTTCTTCTGGTGGGCGCTGACCTACATGACATGTACAGGGGAAGAAGAGAAGTCATTACCAACTGCACCGTCGAAGTGAGTGGCTCACATCCCTGCCCTTGCCATGTGGCACATGCATTCACAGTCCTTCATGCACGCAGAACTCTGCCCCCTTCCTTCTTACAACCAGCCCTCTCCACCCAGGCGTAGCCCATACAACTTGCACCCTATGTACTCACCTGTTGGTCTGGAGGACCGTAGAGTAGCGTGTACTGGGGGAGGACCCCGTCGACGAGCTTCTCCAACTCCTGTGCAGTGAAGGCAGGGGCCCTTTCCCCAGATGCACGAGCCATTGTCTCTTCCAGACCGAGGTCACAGCAGCACTTGCAGTATAGGTCCTCTCCTGTCGAAGATCAGATATCGAGTGATTCAACAGATAGAAAATGGCGGTGACGTCCGCGGCGGTGCGTATCATCACCGCCGGCGCACTTCGTCATTGGCTCCTGGGACCGATAGGGTCCAATGTTAACCAATGCAGCATTGCGCAGCGGTCTTCGGCCGCCTACCGCGACGGTGTACAACGCCAGCGCAGTTACCTCACATCCCATTGTCCCACTTTAGAGGTCAGGCAGCCGCCATTTCAGGGGCCCACATGGCTTCATTTTCAACTGCGTCACACATACCTAGGCCTGGACTCAACACACATACAGACAACTTTTTGGATTATGTTTCGTGTTCTGTGTAGCTGTGGGTACATACCTCTGAGTTGCTTGACTCTGTGGTCGCTGTTGTCCTTCCTAGGCACCATCAGCTGGGACATTTGAGGAGATGGCAGAATCCTCCGGTGTCCCGACCGCTGGTGGACCTGTTGACAATGGAGGAGTGACATTTACTCATCACCTACAGGTTTGACCGTGCCACAATCCAGGAACTGTGTACCCAGTTGGAGCCTGACCTGATGTCAGCAATCTGCCATCCCACAGGAATCCTCTCTCAAGTGCAGGTGCTATCAGTGCTCCATTTCCTTGCAAGTGGGTCTTTTCAAACAACAGTGGCCATGGCATCAGGGATGTCCCAGCCTATGTTTTCCAACGTGTTGTCCAGAGTGTTGTCTGCCCTGCTGAAACACATGAGGAGCTACATCGTTTTCCCTCAGGTGGAGGATTTGGCTACTGTTAAAGGTGACTTCTATGCCCTTGGACATATCCCTAACATCATAGGTGCCATTGATGGGACCCATGTGGCTTTGGTCCCCCCCACAGGAGTGAACAGGTGTACAGGAACCGGAAGAGTTATCATTCGATGAATGTACAGATGGTATGTTTGGCAGACCAGTACATCCCCCAGGTAAATGTTATGTTACCTGGCTCAGTGCATGACGCCTACATCCTGCGGAATAGCAGCATCCCTTATGTGATGGGTCAACTCTAGAGGCACCGTGTGTGGCTATTAGGTGACTCTGGTTACCCCAACCTGTCATGGCTACTGACCCCAGTGAGGAATCCCAGGACCAGGGCAGAGGAACGCTACAATGAGGCCCATGGGCGGACTAGGAGGGTGATCGAACGCACCTTCGGCCTCCTGAAGGCCAGGTTCAGGTGCCTCCATATGACAGGTGGTTCCCTATTCTACTCACCAAGGACGGTGTGCCAGATCATCATCGCCTGCTGTATGCTTCACAATCTTGCTTTGCGACGCCAGGTGCCTTTTCTGCAGGAGGATGGTCCAGATGACGGTGTTGTGGCAGCTGTGGAGCCTGTGGACAGTGATGAGGAGGAAGCAGAGGAAGAAGACATTGACAACAGGGACTCAGTAATCCAGCAATATTTCCAGTGACACACAGGTGAGAACACTTTCTTGCCTACTACAAGTACTTTCACACTTCTACCTCTATCCTGTCTGTCAATTTCAAGCAGTATTTGGTAACTGAGTTGTACATTTCCATTACGGTTTCACAGGTGTGGTTACCAACGTGTGTCATCTGCTTGCATCCTTCATGGACTTGTGATGTGTGACATAGGTATGTTGACATTACATTTGAGAACGGATTTTGTCACTGTCATAGCTAATACACATTTTCTAAATCACAGACTGACTCCAGATTGTTTTGTGCTTCAAGGGTGTTTATTGAAGTGCTAATTATTGGAGGGGGTGGTAAATTGGTGAGGGGTGATGGTGGAGGAATATCCATGGCAGAGTCCAGTCTGTTAGTCTCACAGGTGCACTGCCCATATGGGCATAGGAAGTGGAGCTGGGGCAGTTCCAATATGAACAGGGTTACAAAGTGGGACAGTGGGATGACAATCAGGGTGGTCTCATTTCTTGGCGGGGGTCTTGCCATCGTGCTCTGTCCTGTTCCTGGATCTCAGGGACCGCTTGCGGGGTGGTTCTCTGTCTGCAGGGGCGGAGTGTGTGCTGGTCCTGTAGCGGGGCGTCCTGTCCACTAGCGCCGGCGGAGGTGGTGGGCAGTTCATCGTCCATGCTAGTGTCAGGGGCCCCTTTGAGTGCCACGGTGTCCCTCATGGTGTTCTGTATGTCCTTCAGCACCCCTACGATGGTGCCCAAGGCGGAGCTGATGGTTCCGAGTTCCTCCCTGAACCCCAAATACTGTTCCTCCTGCAGGCGCTGGGTCTCCTGAAACTTGGCCAGGACCGTAGCCGTCGTCTCCTGGGAGTGGTGGTATGCTCCCATGATGGAGGAGAGGGCCTCGTGGAGAGTGGGTTCCCTTGGCCTGTCCGCCCCCTGTCGCACAGCAGCCCTCCCAGTTCCCCTGTGTTCCTGTGCCTCCGTCCCCTGGACCGTGTGCCCACTACCACTGCCCCCAGGTCCCTGTTGTTGTTGGGGTGGTGGGTTATCCTGGGTTCCCTGTAGTGGTGGACACACAGCTGATTGACGTGTCCTGGGGATGGAGGTATGGGCCCGCTGGGTGGGTGCTGTGCTGGTGTTTCCAGAGGGTGGAAGGTCTGTGTTGGGCTGTGCCTGTGCGAGGGGAACCGACTGTCCCGAGGCCCACGATGGTCCTGGCTGGTCATCTGGATCCAGCTGGCCAGAGCTGCTGTCATCACTGTGGGCCTCTTCTGTGGGTGGGATAGAGATGTCTGGACCCTCCTGTCTGGTGACGTTGGGTAGTGGTCCTGCAGGGGTGTAAAAGCATGATTATTGCATCTGTGTGTGTCATGGTGTGCAATGGGTGAGTGAGCGTGTACCCCAGTGCTAGCATTCCTGTGTGGGGGCTTGTGTGATGATGGTTGGGGGGGTGTTCTGGGTATGTGCAGTGGGCATGCTTTAGTGAGGGGTATCCATGCTTAGTTGTGTCATGCAGGGCTTGGTGTTGGGATGGGTGGTTTGTGTTATTAGGACATTAGTGAGGAGTTGGAGTGATAGGGGAGGGGGTGAGGGTGGTGGTCTGTGATAGCATGCAGGTAGGATGGGGGATATGATAGGTAAGATTTGACTTACCAGAGTGCATTCCTCCACCGACTCCTCCGAGGCCCTCAGGATGCATAATGGTCAAGACCTGCTCCTCCCATGTTGTTAGTTGTGGGGGGAGGAGGTGGGGGTCCGCCGCCAGTCCGCTGTACCGCGATGTTGTGCCTGGAGACCACGGAACGCACCTTCCCCCGTAGTTCGTTCCACCTCTTCCTGATGTCGTCCCGATTTCTTGGGTGCTGTCCCACTGCGTTGACCCTGTCGACTATTCTTCGCCATAGCTCCATCGTCCTAGCTATGGAGGTGTGCTGCACCTGTGATCCAAATAGCTGTGGCTCTACCCGTACGATTTCCTCCACCATGACCCTGAGCTCCTCCTCGGAGAACCTGGGGTGCCTTTGCCGTGCCATGGGGTGGTGTAGGTGATGTGTGGGGTGGTGTATGTGGTGATGAGTGTGGTGATGTGTAGTGGTGTGTGGTGTTTTGTGCGTGGATGTTGTGTGGGCGATGGTGTTGTGTGCCTCTGTGTGGTGGGGTTGTCTATGCTGTGCTGTCTCTCTAGCCTTCGTCAAAAGTTTTGGTAGTAGGGGTTTGTGGGTGATGTGGGTGTGTGTTTTATATTGTGTTGGGTGTGTGGGAGTGGTGTTTGTATGTGTATCAGGTGTGTGTATTTCGATTTGTCCAATGTGGCGGTGTTTTGGAGATGTGTGTGTATTTTGAGCGCGGCGGTGTGTACCGCCAATGGAATACCGCGGTTGAAAGACCGCCGCGTGGATTTGTGGGTTGTGATAGCTTGGGCGTGTTTCTGTTGGCGTGATGGTGGAGGATTTGTTTTCGCCCGTTTATCACTGACCTTTGGTGTGGTGGACTTGTGTGGGTGTCTGAATTTCGGCGGATTCCGAGATGTGGGTCATAATAGCTGTGGTGGATTTCCGCGGCGGTGTATTGGCGGTCTTCTGCACGGCGGTAAGCGGCTTTTACCGCCAATGTTGTAATGACCCCCTTTATGTTAAAAAAAAAAACCATAGAAATTCACTGAAAAAAAACAAAGGTTACAGGGACGTTATAGTTAGGCTCACAATTTAAATGTACAAAACCATAGAAGTTCACCTGTTATAGTTATAGTTATTTCAAGTAACTATAACTCCTGCCCTCGCTATGCACTGCTAATTAACCCAGATATTACAGCACTCATGACATCTTATAATATTACTGTAATATTTGCTGTAAAAATATTAAATAAACAACTGAGCATGGCAGGGCACGAGTGACAGTTACCTTAGGGCCCATGGGGGGGGGGGGCACTTGCCTCCCTCCATCTTCAATTTAGTAACAGGCCCGGGGGGGATTGGGGTCCCATGGGCCAATATCGACGCAGGGAGGGAGGCTGTGTGCCCCTCCCCCCATTGAATATGGAACCGAGTCCCGGGGATGAGGTCACTGGGGTTAAAATCAGCCCAGGGAGGTGGGACACATGCCCCCCGCCAGACCCTGGGGATGGTGTCCCTGGGGCTGAATTTGGCCCGGGGAGGGTGGGCTGCATGCCACCGTCCCTGTTCAAAATGTAGTTAGGCTCCCTGGTTCCCCAGGGCCAAAATTAGTCCGGGGAGCTGTTTCCCCCTCACCAAACAAGCACACCTAACCTTGGGGATAAGGTCAGGGGACAAAATAGGCCCAGAGGGGACAGGATCCCCAGGGCTAGGACCTATGGCAAACCCCCAGTGTGCACACCCATAGGCGTGCGCAGTTTGGGGTTGGGTGTATGGTGGTGGGCCCCGTGCCAAACACTGCCAAAAGATATGCGCGGCAGAGAGGTTGCATTTGCGCATGGTAATTAATTGTTATTTTATGTTAAAAAAAACAAAGGTTAAAGTAATGTTATAGTTAGATGTGATAAAAAGATCTTTTTTTTTTTTTTATTCACTGAAAAAATCAAAGGTTAACGTAATGTTACAGTTAGGTGAATTTGTTAGTGTCAACATTACTGTTTTGAAGTAAAAAAACACAGAAATCCATTAGTTAGAATTAGTAGTGCTAAATGTTACTTGTGCTCTGCCATGCACTGCTTATAACCTCACATGACATCAATTATGATATGGTCTATGACATCATTTATGACATCACTGATGACATCATTGATGACCACTGATGACATCATCCAATGAGTCTACAAGTTTGTTTTACAGTTTACATAGTGGGGGTTAACTACCATATTACTTTTCTACATAATTTTGTACAGCTTGAGTCAGCTAATGGGTGTAAGTGTTTACAAAACGCATGAGCCCCTGATGCACCACAGCTATGTAGAGGTTTTGAACACTTTATACATGTTTGCATTTAAGAGTAACTCTGTGCAAGTGACAATTGACTTGTATTCATAATGCTCAGCACAACATTTTGGTTCTGCAGAAAACATTTTCAACAGGAGAAATATTCTACATAGTAGGTACTAACATTTGTAAGAAGCCTTGAGTTATTAGAGAGAATCGTGTCAGCATGATAATTCATAGTTAGCATGGGAGAGTGTGTACAACAGGTACTTACCTATATACGTGTGCTTGTTTTGCTTCAGAAAGAGGGCTGTCTGTAAAGTTTTCATCACAGTAGGAAGAGTGTAGGTAGCATGATCTTTAGCACCTTCAGATTTTGGTTATTTTTAGGAAAGTGTCTTTTTGACAACTGTAGCATAGAATGTACAATGTTCTTAGTAGATTCTTTTGAATATTCTGTGGTGTATTTCTCATGAGAGCTATACAGTTTGCAAACAGTGTGGTATAGAATGAACTATCTCCATAGACTAAACACTCTTTACAGTACTCAGTTCTCTACTGATGTGAACTTAATTTTGTAATGTAGGTATGGAGTGTGTCAGGGGTTTGATAAAGATAAAAGCTGTCTGTAGTTGGGCATTTGTTTTGGAATTGGCGGTGGAGGAAGACCCAGAGGTGACCCTCCCCATGGGACCCCAAAAAAAAAGCAACATTTGCTGCAATTCCATTGGACTAAGTTTAGGCCCCAGGGCTGTGTTCAGTAAGGAGGGGGAGCTGTCTGATACTTTCCCCGAGCCTTCAGAGGCCCCGGGAACCCAATCCCCTGCAGTTGACTTCAATAATGAAGAGATGAGGGTTCATGTGGCTCCTCTCCCTGAGACATGAGAGGCCCCATGGAGCCTATCTCCTGGGCTGAAAGTACTAAAAATGGGGATGGGGCCGAGTGGATCCTCACCCGAGCTATGGCAGACCCCAGGGAGACCTTTCAACAACTTTCCACGCCTGAAGCACAGAGCCATGAAGAACACTGACCCTGGTGCGTCAGAACTAGGGCCCTGAAAGGGAAGTCCCTAGAAATCAGTTCAGAGAGTGCCGAGAATGGGTCGGTTGGTAAGGAATCTGCAACTAGAATATATGTCTACCAGATAATCCATTACTGAAGGTAAGTCACTTGTTCATCTTCTAGAGGATTCTGGTTGCAGATTCCTTACCTTAGAACAGATTCCCAAGCAATACTATCCCCGGAATCGGGTCTGTGAACCAAGATCATACTAAGAAGTCCTGCAGGACCGAATGGGCAAAGTACCCGTCCTTTCGGACCTGATTGTCCAGGCAGTAGTGTACAATGATGCCCAGGACTGGAACACCACATGCTCATGCAGTGGTTGCAAACATTGCTCTGGTGGCATGAGCTCGCAAACACTCCAGGGGATGCTCACTGACCCTGCGGACAGAAGTGATGGCTTCAAGAAAGGCTGTTATTAGAGTAAGAAACCTAAGGGACAGTTATTTAGTGGCTCAAAAGGAGCACACATCAGAAAAGTAAGAACTAAGTTCAAATCCCATTTGGGCATTATGAACGGTAAAGGAGGAAACATATAGAGAGAGGGTCAACAGACTTGTCTGTGCACCATGCCACAAATATGTTCCAACAACACGCGTATACTGTTTTGGTGGAGGGACGCCTGGCTGCTAAGATAATGTCACAGACTTCGGGAGGAAGGTCAAAAGCTGTCAACTGTCACTGCTCAATCTCCACGCAAGAAGAAGGGGACTGTACAGGTTCGGGTAGAGAACCATCCACTGCTGCTGCAACAGAAGATCCTCCCGAAGGGGCAGTCTGATCAGAGGATCAATGGCCATGCCTGAGAGATCAGAATACCAGTCTCTTCATGCCCAGTCCAGAGCCACAATAATTATCCAGTTGTTCTTGATGTTCTTGAGAATTCTGGGCAGAAGTTGTATTGGTGGACAGGCGTAAAGGAGGCCTGAGTTCCACTCAAGACGAAAAGCGTCACCGAGCGAGTGCTGCCTTAGAAACGCCAACACGCAAAACAGCTGACACTGGGACACTGAGTTCTCTGCGAACAGTTCTAACCAGGGCTCTCCGCACAGCTGAAAGAGACCTTGTGCGACCTCTGGATGAAGACACCATTCATGATCGACCAGGCATTGACGGCTGAGTTTGTCTGCTCTGGTATTCAGGGAGCCCGCCAGATGTTGAACCATTAGAAATATACCCTGATGTTCTAGCCCTGTGCATGAACACCTGCACCACTTTACCTTTAAGAGAGGAAGGAATGCTTTCAATGCTAGCCTGATTGCCCTGCACTCCAAAAGATTGATATTGAGCCCGGGCTTTGCCAGAAACCAGATGCCTCTGAGCTCAACCTCTCACATGTGGCTGCCCCATCCCAGGAGTGATGCATCTGTCACTGCTGTCAGATCTGGTTGGTGAAGGGAGAGTGATCTGGCTCTGACCCAGTTACACTTCAAAAGCCACCACTGCAGATCTTGCGCAGTTCCCTCCGAGATCTGGACCATGTCGGAGAGATTCCCCTCATGCTGTGCCCATTGGAACTTCAGGTCCCAATGCAGAGCCCACATATGCCATCTAGCATGTGTCACCAGCATGTTGCAGGAGGCCATGAGTTCCAGCAGCCTCAGAGTCATTCTCACTGAAATCCAGGATAGGGGGTGAAGTACAAGTTACTTACCTTCAGTAACAAAGTATCTGGTAGAGACATGTTCTAGTTGCAGATTCCTTACCTTAGAATTTACCCCCTGGCGTCATACTGGATCCGGAGATTTTTCTTCAAGCAATACCCTTGCGCGTCGGCAGGTGGCGTCAGTCAACTCCGCGGGCGTCGTGGTCACCGTGATGACATCGGGAATTGTATATAGATGCCGCCCTCGTGCAGTGACGTCAGTTTCTTTTAACGACTTTCCACGCCAAAGCACAGAACAGCTAAGAACACTGAGATTGGTGTGCCAGAGCTAAGGACCTGAAAGGGGGAATCCCTGTCCCTAGAAATCAGTTCGCAAGCGGGGAGGATGGGTGAGCGGTAAGGAATCTGCAAGTAGAACATGTCTCTACGAGATATTTTTTTACCGAAGGTGAGTAACTTGTACATCTGATAGAGACTTCTAGTTGCAGATTCCTTACCTTAGAATAGAAACCCAAGCAATGCCATCCTCGGTGGTGGGCTACGAACCAAGATCATTCTAGGAAGTCCCGCCGGACCGAATGACCAAAATAGCCGTCCCGATGGACCTGACTGTCCAGGCAGTAGTGCTTAGGAAATGTGTGCAGGGACGCCCACGTAGCTGCCTGGCAGATATCCAGGACAGGAACTCTGCGTGCCAACGCAGTGGAAGCAGCAGTTGCTCTGGTAGAATGAGCACGCAAGCTTTCAGGAGGTTGCTTCTTGGCCAAAGCGTAGCACATTTTGATGCAAAGCACCCATCGAGAGATGGTACGCTTTTGCACCACCTTTACTTTTTTCGCACGCACATACCCAACGAAGAGTTGATCATCCACCCGGAAATCTTTAGTACGATTGAGGTAGAACGCCAACGCTTTTTTTGGGTCCAGACGGTGGAGTCTCTCCTCCTCATGAGAAGGATGTGGGGATGCGTAGAAAGTAGGCAGAGTGATGGACTGGCCTACATGAAAGGGTGTAACCATCTTAGGAAGGACGGAAGGAAGCCCTAGTGCGCAACACAACTTTGTCAGGGTGCACAGACAAGTATGGATATTTTGAGGAAAGGGCCTGAAGCTCACTCACCCTGCGAGCAGAGGTGATAGCGACTAGAAAGACAGTTTTGAAGGTGAGGAGCTGCAAGGGACAATTATGCATTGGCTCAAAGTGGGTACACATCAAGTAAGTAAGTACAAGATTAAGTCCCACTGAGGCATGATAAATGGAGTGGGAGGAAATAAATGGGTGAGCCCTTTGAGGAATCTACTCACAATAGGAGATTTAAAGAGTGAGGGCTGATCAGGTAGCCTAAGAAAGGCTGAAATGGCAGATAAATACCCTTTAAGGATGCCCAAAGCAGAGCCCTGCTGGGCCAAAGAAGGAATGAACAGAAGGACCTCAGATAGAGGGGCAGAAAGGGGATCAACAGATTTGCTGGTACACTATGCCACAAATGTATTCTGACAGGCATATACCGTTTTGGTGGATGGATGCATGGCGGCCAAGATAACATTGCAGACCTCGGGTGGAAGGGCAAAAGCCGTCAACTGGCACCGCTCAATCTCCACGCATGAAGGCGGAGGTTGGACAGGTTCGGGTGAAGAACTGTCCCCTGTTGCTGCGACAGAAGATCTGCCCGAAGAGGCAGTCTGAGTGGAGGATCGATGGACATGCTCAATAGCTCTGGATACCATACTCTCTGTGCCCAGCCCGGAGCCACCAAGATGACTTGGGCATGGTCGTTCCTGATTTTCTTGAGAACTCTGGGCAAAGAGGGTTAGGCGTAAAGGTGTAAAGGAGGCTGGAGTTCCATTCGAGATGAAAAGCATCTCTGAGCGAGTGCCGTCTTGGAAACTCCAAGGTGCAAAACAGCTGACATTGAGCGTTCTCTGCAGAGGCGAACAGATCTAACCAAGGCCCTCCCCACTGCTGAAAGAGACCTTGCGCCACCTCCGGATGGAGACGCCATTCGTGATTGGCTGTGCATCGATGGCTGAGATTGTCCGCTCTGGCTTTGAGGGAGCCGCCAGATGTTGGACCATCAGGGAAATGCCCTGATGTTCCAGCCATGTCCAAAGGAGTAGTGCCTCCTGACAAAGGGTCCAGGACCCTACTCCGCCCTGTTTGTTGGAGATCCACATGGCGGTAGTATTGTCCGTGAGCACCTGCACTACTTTCCCTTTGAGAGAGGGAATGAATGCTTTCAACGCAAGCCTGATCGCCCGGAGCTCCAGCAGATTTATATGGAGCCCCGATTCCGCCGGAGACAAGAGGCCTCTGATCTCTGCCTCTCCCATGTGGCCACCCCAAGCCAGAAGTGACACATCTGTCACTATAGAGAGATCTTGTTGGGGAAGGGAGAGGGATCTGCCGTGGACCCAATTTTGATTCGAAAGCTTCCACTGCAGGTCTTTCACAGTTCCATCCGAGATCTGGACCAGGTCGGGGAGATTCCCCTGATGCTGCGTCCAATGGAACTTCAGGTCCCACTGCAGAGCCTGCATATGCCATCTGGCATGTATTACTAGCAGGATGCAGGAGGCCATGAGGCCCAGCAGCTTCAGAGTCAGTCTCACTGAAACCCAAGACCAAGGCCGAAAGACTGGAATCATAGCCTGAATGTCTTGGACTCGTTTGTTGGGAGGATAAGCCCGAAACTGGACTGTGTCCTGAACTGCTCCGATGAAGGGGAGCAACTGAGAGGGTGTCTTTAAGTTAGGCGGTGTCGCCCCGGTTCCGGGAAACTCTGGGAAGTGCTGATCCGACCCAGACGCAGGTTCCGAGAACAGAGGTCTAGTGCGTGGATGCTCTTTCCGCGTCGCTTTGGCCGAGCGACGGGGCGAAGTCGGAGAGCGATGGGACTTCTTTGACTTCTTCTTCTTACCTTTACCCGAGGATTTAGAAGAAGACGAGTGGTGAGGACTTCGCAACCCATCTCAAGACCTTCCTCTCGAACGAAACCGGGACCTACGCAGAGTATAGTGCTGGGTCGCCATTAACTTTAGGGACTGCTCCCTCAAAGCCTTCGGGTGCATGGCCTGGCACTCGGAGCATGACTTCGGGTCGTGATCCCGCTCGAGACACCACAGACAAACCTGATGAGGATCCGTTACCTACATCGTCCGATGACAGTCCTCGCATGGCTTGAACCCGGTCTTCAGGGACATCCTCGACGCACCAAAGTCGCACAGAAAAGACTTGACAAAACGGTCGCATTTGGTCATAAAATAGCCAGGGTAGCTCTTCTCCGGATAAGCGAGTGGCACGGAAAGAAAAGAACTGACGTCACTGTGCGAAGGCGGTGTCTATATACTACTCCCAACGTCATCATGGCAACCACAACGCCAACAACACCCGTGGAGTCGACCAACATCACCTGCCGACGCGCAAGGGTATTGCTCGAAGAAAAATCTCCGGATCCAGTCTGAGGCCTGGGGGAAAATTCTAAGGTAAGGAATCTACAACTAGAAGTCTCTATCACGTACGGTCAAACTCCGTATCAATGAGCATCGCAGCAATATTAGATGCGGGAAGGCCACTACTAAATTAAGTATTCACTTCACTGAGGCAAAACATAGCCCAGATGACATGTGGTGGGTCGTACTCCAGACTAACACATCTAATAATACAAGTGCCCTTTTTGAATTAGAACAACAGTGGGTGTACAAACCTCGCACTCATTTAACTGGACTCAACGATGATATACCTTGGTCCACCTTAGTCCGGTATAACTAACCTTGACCGTCAGCTTGTTGTACTTCCTTTTCATATCAGAGTATTAGACTGACCATCTTTTATTTTATAAAAGCTTTGCCATAACCCAATATTCTTGTGGTACTTTGAATATGTCTTTTGTACTGAGTTCCAGTCCCTTCTCATTACAAAAGCTTGTTTAAAATATAGACACTTATATATTTTACTTTTTGAAGTACTTCCACGAGTATAAGTCCTTTTTTTTTTTTTTGTGTTTACTGAGTGGGGCCCGCATTTTGGAAGTCCTTCGTCTCTTTTCATGACCGCCCTGATCAGACGTCGTAGCCAGAGTAGTTCCGGTTTGATATGGCGGCGACTTCCGCATCGGACTACTCTTTTACCGGGTCCCTCCGTGCTCCTCCATTCATTCGGGAGACGCGGACCCGGGTAGGTTGCCCGCCGGCAGGAGGCTCTTAATTCAGTAAGTTTCTTCCCGACGCTGATCTATTTGAACGCTAGATACTTCGGATGAAGCATCTGTCCGGCACCTTACGGGGCTCCGTGGGCACATTAATATTATCAGCACTACTTTTAAGATACTTATGGGACCTTTATCTACGAGGATCCCTTTTTGTTAACTTTACGCCTGAGACCGCAGCAGGGTCTAGTACGGCTCGCTATGGTGTACATTGGCAACCACTATGGCGATCTATTTCTATTTTCTATTTTCTTTTTATGACATGACAGGCAGAGAGATAAGATTGGATCTCTCACAGATTTCTTTTTTCATTTCTCTGTATACTGACCCTCACTACTAGATGGTCTCTTTCAGAAGTTGCATTGTATTAATAAACACTGCATTTTTTATAATGACGATTTGAATACCAATAATTTTGGATGATTCTGCTTCGATAAATTTTGTTTTTCTTTGGATGTCCTCTTGTTTCATATAAATTTTTTTACAGTATTGTGTCTTTTTGAATATTTTACAAACTCTCTTCGCTCAATATAAGCGCAACCTCATTTGTCACATTAACTATTTCATGTACCATTACTCTCCCACTCTAGAGGAGGTATATACCTGACCATTGGTCCGCTTTGTCCCATGTAGTACGCTCCTTAATGGGGACGGTAAGCTCCTTTTTTGATGTCTTTTCACCTTTGTTTCTGGGGTCACTTGTTTGACACTCTCACTGAGCCTGACCACTTTGTTTGACACTACTATTTTCCCTCTCCCATGGTGAAGAATGTGTCATTATGGGGATTTATGTCAATATAACATACCAATGCTCAACTATGTTTATCTCGTTTCAGAGGGCGACTGACAGGATTAGTAATCCCATATAAGTGTGAGTGACTGGATACAATTTGTCCTGACAATTACAGTTATTAGTTTCTTTGTACTTTACATAAATAGGAGATACATCTAGTCTATTTTTTGGTCCTGAAGAAGCGTCACTGGACCCGTTTGGGCCTCTGAGAGACGCGAAACATGTTGACTTTTATGGGGGATGGCGTGGAAATTCCCCACCCCAGCCCAAGAGTGATTGACCATTAACTCTGTTTCACTCTTATGATTTGTTTTAATCTTGGCCTCTGACCCACACACTCTCATTAAATAGACTCTTCTTTGAGGTTCAGTGAGTCAATTTTATATTTCTTTTTCTTGATCTCCTTACTTTATGCACACACTTAGGGTCTTGGCATCATCTCAGACAAGAACTCCGGCAAAGAGCCCCCCCATCTGGGGTGGTGCCCGTCAGACATTGCAGCGCCAGTCTGACGAGGAGCAACTCCGATGATGAAGCATGACACCTATTTGGGTGTGTGAGGTTTTTGCTCCTGAAATAGGACCCTCCCTTAGTTGCCGTCTTTTTTCCTAACTGGAACAGTGTACTTTTCTTGTTTTGCATACCTCTAGGGAGGCTGTGCACTGGACCAATATTCCTCCCTATCCCTCTGTTTATTAGTAGTCTCTATCAGATACATCAGTATCATAGCTTGAATATCCTGGACTCCCCGCTCTGGAGAATAGGCCTGAAACTGCACTGTGTCCAGAACAGCTCTGATGAAAGGCAGCATCTGAGAGGGAGTCAAGTGTGACTCTGGCACGTTTGTAGTGAACCCGAGTAAATGCAGGAGGTCCACCGGAGTCTGAAGGTGGGAGACGACAGCCGGGGTTGAGCCCGCTTTCAACAGCCAGTCGTTGAGGTAGGGGAAGACTGAAACCCCTGACCTGTGCAGATGAGCTGCAACCACCACCATCACGTTGGTGAACACCGGAGGGGAGCTGGTAAGGCCAAAGGGGAGCACAGTAAACTGAAGATGCTCATGGCCTACCCTGAAATTCAAATAACGTCTGTGTCTGTGAGAAGGCAGGACTAGAATATGGAAATATGCGTCCTGCAAGTCCAATGCTACCATCCATTCTCCTGGGTCCAGGGCAGATAGGACCTGAGCCAGAGTGAGCATTTTGAACTTCCTGAGGAACGGATTGAGGCACCAGAGATCTAGGATAGAGCGGAGGCACGTTTCCTTTTTGGGCACCAGAAAGTAGCGGGAATAACAGCCACGACCTACTTCTGGCACAGGGTCCCTTTCTATGACTGTTGGCCAAGAGAGCTGTAACTTCCTTGCGGAGAGTTTCCAGTTGATCTTCCATCATTCAATCATAGGATGGTTGGATGGATGGAAGGGAAGTCTCGAAGAGGAGGGAGTAGTCCCTTCAGACTATTTGCAAGATCCACCTGTCTGATCCACCTGTCTGACATGATGGATTGCCAGTAGGGCAGGTGATGGCGAATCCTGCCTCCACTGTTCCCTGATGAGGAAGCACCAGACTTGGAAGGTTTGGAGGCTGCAGCGGGAGGGGTGGTGGACTGGGCAGACCGCTGGCCCCCGGATGCATGAGGACATTGGATCCTATGTCCCCAACCATGCAGAGGCAGAGGCTGAGTAGCATGCACAGTACAGTGGCTGGAGGGAAAGGGACTTGGTAGGGCACTCCTTGCAAAGCCATAAAAGGGGGAGAAAAGCAGACTGAGGTGGGCAAGGGGCAGCTGCGAGGCCCAAGGACCAAGTAGTAGCTCTGGACTCCTTGAAGCACTTACGCGCCGAATCTGCTTTGTCTCCGAAGAGACGGGTGCCTTCGAAGGAAATGTCCATAAGTGTGGCTTTGACATCCCCCAAAAAGCCAGACGTCATCAACCAAGCGTGACGCCTCAAGGCCACTGTTGATGCAACCGATCTACCTAGTGAGTGTGGTGTCCCCTGACCGCAATGCCAGACTGGAGAAACATCTTCTTCCCAAGCTGATCCAGTCTTTTGGATTCCCTATCTGGGGGTGCAGAAGGGAATGCGCCTGGGGATGTAGAGGCCTGGATAGCCAAGCTCTGAGGGGTGGGGTGTTGCATCAGGAATATATGGGATTGACACTGACAGCGGTCCAGGGCCGCATCAGGAGCATTGACATCTGAACCGTTTCGGGGAAGGTCACAGTGGCACGACCAACGCTGGTTTGGATCTGGAAACAGATCCCTGTGGCCCTCCAAAGCCATAGCTGCCGGCGTGGAACCCAAGGGGGGCCCTGCCAATCCGTCAGGGTCCAATGGCACTCTGGCAGGGTCGGACTGCGCAAAGATGAGGCGCATGGCCTTGTAAAACTCACACATTGGGCAGGGGTGGCTCTAGCTCCCAGAAACCCAGGGAGGCACAGAACCGACCAAGGAGAAGGTTCCGAGGATGGAGGCCTAGAGCGACGACGCTCCTTTTCACGCATCGCATCATCCAACCAATGGGGTAGAGTCGAAGTATGCTTGCTCTTCTTCGACTTCTTCTTGTGCTTACCCGAATATCCCGATGACTCAGAGTAGGACGACAAACAGTGTGGGATCCCCGAGCAGTCTTGGGACCTTCCTCTTGACCGAGTCCGGTAGCGACGCGGAGCCATGCACCGGGCCGCAAATAGTTGTAGGGACCGCTCCCTCAAAGCCTTCAGTTTCATGGTCCGCCACTCAGAACACGACTCTGGGTCGTGGTCGCTCTCCAAACACCAAAGACACACAAGGTATGTACATATTTATATATAGATATTGGTAAACTTAACAACTAACTTTGTAACATGGTCCAATTAATATTGCTATCAAGCCGTTCTGGTGACATCAATAGAATCGAGGCCGAAGGTTGCGTGGTTTATAAAAGTCACTAGAACACAGAGATGGCAGTGAAGGAACATATTACACTTTACCTCTTATGTATATTTTATATTTCATGTTTTTTTGGGGGTAGAACTGTTTTCTTCCATGGACAGCTAATATGGACATTTATTGGAATTAAAATCTTTAGGTTTTGTTAATTTTCATAAATAGATTTTAGATACAAATTGGTAACAGTGAGGGCCAGTGAATTAAGCGAGTCTGTGGGTGCAGCATTTACCACATAATTATGGATTGATCATCTTTGCCATCATAGTTTGCAGATTTCCCAACAATGGTGTTTCTTTATCAAATGGATGAGCGTAATCTATGTCTTTGGTCCTAGATGCCGTATAATCCTAGCAGCCCCAATAATGGTAAAGTTATGCAGAGTGGTTTGGGAACTGCCATTATTATGACGAAAGTGTATTCTACAATGAACGTTCAACAATCTTCTAAATTTAATGTTCTCTGTGCAATATGGGTCTTTATACCACTGCTTTTGTGCAAGAAAAGGACCTAAACATGTAATATATGTACACATATACATATATTAGTTTAAAAAAACATTTAAAGTGAGATCATGGTAACAAAACCTAAAAAACACTGAAATTAGCCAGTTCTGTCAGCTCCACCAACCAT
The DNA here is from genome assembly GCF_031143425.1 of Pleurodeles waltl. Lineage (NCBI taxonomy): Eukaryota > Metazoa > Chordata > Amphibia > Caudata > Salamandridae > Pleurodeles > Pleurodeles waltl. The sequence goes on along the minus strand of NC_090438.1, from coordinate 753,228,809 downwards.
AACTAGCACACCAAAATTTATGCTCATGACCTCACCATTGATTTTCATGTCAAACATGTTTTATAGGCAAGATTAAACAGCACAATACCATTATTAATATGACAATTACGAATAAAGGGCATGATTTAGAGTTTACTCCAGTCACAAATGTGACAGATATCCTGTCTGCTTTATTTTAAGTGTCATGATATAATGTACTTGTAAAAATGTGGATGAGATATCTGTCACATTTGCGCTGGAGTAACCTGTCCACTAAACTCCAAATCAGGCAAAAGTAATATTTATTGGTTTAGTATGTGTTATTTATTGACAGTGTTGTGTTATGTATTGTTAGTTAGTGGCATATATATTGTAAGGTCATAAGAACTGTATTTGCTGTGCAGGTTATGGATTGCGGAGCTAACAATAATTGGCATATTTCACTGGTTTTTACGTTTTGTTTTGTAACCATAACTTGACTTTAACTATGGTGCTTAAATGAATTTATGAGTTAAAAAAATTTTTTTTTAAGGTTCTATAACTAATCCCAACCACGATTCCACTTTCACAGTAGTTTCTTTTGAGTGGATTTCTGCTGCTTATTGATGATATGCTACATCCAACTTCTATGAAAGTATACTTTACCACTCCATGGATGGACAACCTTTGATGTGCAAGGACTTTGGCCTTGCAGTGTGAGTTGGATGCTGGGCCTTGACTTTTGCCAGGCCTTGTTCCCAACCCTTTGTGGGAGGCCAACCTCATGCGCAGCCGAGGGTAGCCTGAAGGCCTGGCAACTAGATCCTGTGCCCTACTGTCTGTTAGAGGCCAACACTCACTGGCCGTGGCCTTTGGGACCTACCCCGACTTCACATAGCCAAAGAATGTGCACAGCAGGAGTTGGCCCCATGGGCCTTTGGCAAGGCTCTGCATCCAGCTCACTGGTTGCAACCAAACAGTGCTGCACATGGCAAAAGGCTGAGTGCAGTTAGTGCTGGCAACAGAGAATGGATTTTGGCCTGGCCCTTTATCCAATCCGGCATGAGCGGCAAACTGCTCACTGTTCCCGATCTTCAAACATTGCCAGGTCCCTTTGTATGTCTTGTCAGACACTTCATGTGCTGTTGCAAGACACTTTGTTTACTTAGAAGGTGCTTACCATTGGTTGGCTTCTTTGTCACTCTTATTTCCTTGCTTCTCTTGGGTCAGCGCATTCTTCCTTCAATACCTCTTTGTGTGTTTGTCCCTCCCCTGGAATATGGGCCAAGTACTGCTTCCTTGCGGCACCCAGTGTCTTTTCAGTGCTGAAGGGGTTTCAGAGGTACTTTTTACATTTTTTAGTTGCAGCAGAAATAAGTATTAGCAAGTAGTCCCTCCCCCACCCATATCCCATTGTACTCCTCACTGTTGCTTGCACCCTTCCAGCCTAGCGTCTCTCTTTGTGTGGTATGAAAAGGGGCAGAGGGAAAAGTCATGGAGATGACCCGACCAAATCCATTTCATCTGAATACCCAAAAAAAGCATGTAATGTGTGGTTTATGGCAGCCAAGCTTGCACATAATTTAACTTTGTCAATTTTAGTGCCAGAGAGAAGAGAAATATTTACAGTGACTATGAGCCCCAAGGCACCTGTGATAACTCAAATGTATCCAAATGCCTCACCATCTTCTAACTAGTAGGTTCAACCTCACAACCTCCAAGACATTCATGCAACCCCGCCCGTAGCTGCCAACTGGAGACATAAAATGTGTGAACCTTTGAGACAGAACCGCCTTTTTATCAAGCAGCACTTTGTCTCTGCAAATGTGGTGTTAACCATTGACATGATACAAGTGAGATTGGAAGCCCTGCAATGCAAGATGCTGCTGATGAACCCTGTATGGAGGCTGATGCATGCTGGGGGTTGGGTTGGTGAGGAAAATATGGTATGACATAAAAGCTCCCTGGTGTCATTGAGCTGGATAAAGAGCAGAATCCTGTTTCTGGTGGCACAATATGTTTAGGAGGAAGAGCAGTTACACATATCTATCTCAGTATAAGTAATGTTTATATTATTTATTCTTCTGCATGGCAAATGTATCATTAATAGGGCCTCATAGTGCTTCATGTCTCATCGTTCGGTACAAGGGAATTATGTCATCTGCGAATTATCCAGTCCCTTATGCTGCCTTTTTCATTATTTCCTATTGCCTGTTTAAATCGATATTTAGTGTAGGCATTTGGTAAAATATTGCTGGGGTTATATTTGTTGGGGGCTATAGGGGATCATAAACGACTAAACAATCTCTCTCACACACCCAGCTCAGATAAATGCAGGCACACCCAATGTAAACACCATCTACAACCACCACCACTAACCTACCACAGCCATCATACCACCAAGCTACCAACACAGTGCCACCACCATCCTAACTAACCTACCACCACCCTCCCAACACCACACCACCTTACCACCACCACACCACTATCCCCACCCTATTCACCACCCCAACCATTACCACTCTACCCATCAACATCACCCTACTTTAACCACCACTGTCCCCTCCACCACCCAGGCTATGCTTCTAAATCTGCTTGAAGGTATTCAAACAGTCACTGACCAGATTTGAGAACTGTTCCTTCATATGCTAAGGAAGCCTCAGTATGGCCAATTTGTTTGTAAAAATCCACAAGGCATGGCAATATCAGCCAAGAACATGTGGCATTGCCATGTAGAGCCAGGCTAAGTAGGCAAAAAAATTCTACCCACAGATGCATGTTTTTATGACTCATGGCCTGGAGGATCCATGGGGAAAGCTTTCAGGTTTAATTTTTGCAGAATAAGCTTGCACCACCCAACTCTCTGATGAGAAGACAGAAAGTTTTGCGTCACACAACTTGCTTATGGATTGATGACCTGAAAGAGGTTCTCCCAGGCAGCCAAAAATGCCTCCAAGATCTGTCTTGGAAGGGGGAAAAGGCAATTCCAATCCTTCCGCTGCTTTCTATACCTCAGAGATGGAAGAGCAGAGTTCTTCTGAAGGATAAAGAAAGTCTGTTGCTAAAGGTTTTTCAAGGGAAAAAGCTTTTTTATGTCTAAGTAGAAGCCAACATCTATATTAAATGCAAAGACGATGTGGTCAGTATCCAAATAATCTTCCTGTCAGGATCCTGCTATCTTGCCATCGGGTGGAACTACCTGAATACCTTCTGTAAGCCTGCTGTCATCATGAATACTAATATGGAAACTGTGCTGAACTTCAGTGTTCAAATCCTTTTGGAAATCAGCTCCACTTCATACTCCATTCCAGGGTTTACTTACCATCTTCTAATGTATTATGGTACTTGTATGCTTTACCTTACCATGAGAGCTGGAAAAGAGACTTTTGGTGAATCATATTGTACTTGCCACATTGTCTTATTTCTCCCCTTATACATATGAGCTCCCTTGCTCAAATTCCAGTCATTACAAAACTAGACCCGATTCATGTTCCACTCTGGATTTTCGTTCTGCCTACTGATTGCTTCCTGGAACCTCTGTGCACTCTTTCATGCAGAGAGCTGGAGGAGGGGCTTTGCCTGCTCTCACCTGCACTGTGCGGCAGCCTGCTCACACCTGTTCTGAATTCCCATCACCCTGTGTGACTGTGAGCTGGGAGAAGGAATTTAAGCTTACCTTCTGCATTTAAAACTTGTGCTTCAACTGCTGCTGCTGGGAACTCACACTTTCTTCTTCAGTAGACTGCACTGTTCACTCCTTGAAATATTGAGGGAGATTCCCATCTCCTGTAAATGGTTTTTGCAGTCTCCTGCTTTCCCTTGACTGTCCTGAGCAGCAATGTGCTTATGTGTTTTCTTTGTTCCTCAGTGTTATCTTTCTTTCTGCCTTTTGTTTCTAGCCAGATATCCTTTCTGTGTTTTCCCCGTTGGGCTTCTGACTGCATGTTTGCTGAGTTGGCAGCAGTTCCCTTTATTTCCTTGTTCTGAATTTCTGTTCTGTCCTTGCTCTGAATTTTTGTGTTTATCCCATATACCAGCAGGGTATAACTTGTTCCAGTGCCTGTTGGATACATCCTTGAATTCCTTGTTCTCAGTCCTAGTTGCAGTTTCCATGTTCCTGTAGGGCATTACTTGTTCCAGTGCCTGTTAGGTTCATCCTCAAGTTTCTTGCTCTGAATCCTAGTTCCAGTTTCTAAATACCAGCACAGCATTACTAGTTCCAGTGCCTGTTGGGTACAGTCTCGAGTTCCTTGCTCTGAATCTTAGTTCCAGTTTCCCTGTACCAATGGGGCATCACTCCCAAGCCTGTTGGGTACAGCCTGCTCTTGATCCCTGTATTCCTGTAAATGATTTCTGAAGCCCTGTTCATAATTCCTTGTTTTGTTTTTTTCCTTGTCTGTCCTGTATTCTGGTCTGTTGCAGTCCATATCTGTTTAAAGTGTGATCTCTGGCTTGGTCTCTGATCTGATCAGTTAAGGGAAAAACTTATGTTGTTGTGCCAAGGTCCTTTGGAGTCTTACCTGTTTCAGTGTTGTTGTCAACCTCGGTCCACCGTGCACAGAGTACAACAATCTCTACACAAAAGGCCCCACTATGACTTTGCTGTATGACTGTTGTTAAGCGCAATCCGCTGGTGTCAGTTCAAATGGCTTTCTCTAAACTACCAAAGGACCTCTTGTCGACATAACAGTACACCCCTTACTTTGATCATATCTTGTTCTTGTTTATCTCCTTTCCTGTGTTATTTAGTGGCCTCAGTGATACCTTGAGTAGCCTGGTATTAGCTTGCCTTGTCTCCTTGCTAAGTGTTTCTTCTGGAATCACTCAGCTCTGCATTCGCTCCGACACCTCCTCTGTGCACCCATTTTCTCTATAGTGTATTTTTCCAGGTCATCAGAATGTGATTTGAAAAGCTCCTCTATCTGTGTGAATTTCTGGGTCCTAGGATGAAGCAGTGCTGCATCGCCTCAAACGCAGCACCAAGGACAATGGCACAAGTGGCGTTAAAGACATGAGGGTTTGCATTGTAGTACAGAGAAGCTTCCACAGGAGCAGTGCTAAGGCTGGGACCTGTGGCGGTACAAACTCAGGTGGCATTCAAGTTGTTGGAGTCTGCAAACTCATAGTCATGAGTCACCTTTTGGAAGTGGCCTGGAGTGTACAGTGACCATCATGACAATGACCAATATGGCCTGCCAAATGACCAAGATCTGCGTTGGGTCCATATATGGAGTCAGGAATGACAGGTTCATTTTTATTTTTAATTAAAATCTGCCCAGAAGATGATAAAGAGACTGGCATTGAGGAATGGCATCTAGTCTCCAAATGGTCCTAGGAGAGGGACTGGTTCCTCTAGGAAGAGGACACCTCATGCACATCATGTTTTTTATGTTTTCTTGTCGGAAGATCCTTTTGGATTGACGACTTACCTTAAAGAAGGGAGCAGGACCAAACAAGAGAGTCCTTGTACACGTTAGCCAAAAATAGCTTGTTCTACAACTCCCCGATGGCCCTGGGATTATCAGAAAACAAGAATCACAGACACAGGGTTCGTAAGGGGATACAAGATAACATATGCTTATGTGATGTTGACCCAACAAGGACATCTTTTTACAGTATCTTCAACAAGGTTTGAACCCCCAAGACCTTAGATGGATACGTTTGACCTAGTCACTGTTGGCAAGATGTTTCGTTGGTAAAACATCAAGGGAGCTCTAGACCTGTGTTGATGCGGTGTGGAAGAACAGGAACTGGACCTGTGAATCAGTTGGTGCCATATATACCATAATGTCAACATATCTGGGGTGGATGAAACTGTAACTTGAACCTGCATGGCGCCACCTGGTGAGGCTGAAGAGTTGTTGCTGGAGAGAAGTTTTTCATATCCAGCCGGGAGCCTGGAGGATCATCAGAAGTTGAGGAAACCCCTGGAAGTGTCCATTAGAAAAATTCAAGTCCATACCAAATTTTAGCTACCTCATTTTATGCTGACTCGTATACGCTTCATATATTCAAATAGTCATATATAATAGTCATATAGTTCTAGAGAATATAAATGTCGAGCGAGCTACATCATTGTAAAAAATAATATGATAAGACACTTGTAACCGGGCTTAGGCTGGTGTAAAACAAATGCTGACTTAGAATGTAGGTCATTGCTGTGAAACAATTAATTGATTCTTTAAAGCTGCATGTGTATTACAGGTGCAAAACACCCCTGGCTCTTTTCTACTCAAAGCACTCATCTGCACTTGTCTGCCTGTGTATCACTATCCATTCAACTCATCTAAAAGTAATGTGTTTAATCAAGGTTATCCTTACTGATGACTCGCTCCTGAAAAGGACACTGCAAGATATTTGATATTTCACTAATCAAATGTTTCTGTGGCCAGTAATCAGCACCTCTTGATTTTAGATGCAAGCACTGAACAGTGATGAACAGCCTATAAATATATGTTTCATCTCTAAACTGCAGCTACTGGCCTTATCAATGTTTTTTTTGTAATCATGTGCATATGCAAATGTGATGCCAATCTTGGAAACGGTTTTCTAATAAATTAAAAACATTCCAAGATGGTTACATTTAGGAAGGCAATCTATTATTAGTCTTTGGTGAAAAACAATATGCAATTTTATAGTGATATAATTTTTTCTCTTGAAAATGTTTATAAAAATGTTTTAAAAAAAATAAGATGGTCATGTGTCGTGAAGTGTGTGTTTTCATGCGTCGTTACATAGGTGAATAATGTTAATATAACACAGTGTGCATCCATGTTAGAATATACCTATTTAAATGAAACTGTACCCGGTGAGCGGGTGGGATGCAGGATAGGTGTATGACAGCGGACGCTTCTGCAAATATCAAGGGGCCGGGGAGGAATAAATAAATTTTTTAAAAAAAGACTTACCATTCTCTGTCACCGCCGTCCTCTCCTGCCGCCTCACTCATCCTCCTTCTTGAGCATTCACTGAGACACCAGATCAGGGTCCCGAGCAATCCTGGTGCTGCTTTCATCCTAAAGCTAGCATGAAAGCAGCATCATGATTGGAATGAGTTGCAGTGACTGCTGCTCAGACACAACCCTAGGGTCAGTGCAGTTTTTTTTAGAAGAAACCTAAGTGCACATGTGTGTTTGAACGGCTGTCTTAGTGCATATAATTCCTCATCCCCTGTCCAACCTCCCGAGCCCCCCCATCACATGCTGGCTGAGCCAGCAGCAGAAAAATCTAATTCAAGTATTGTTTCATTTTTCTGCTCCTGGCTCCTAGCCAGTGAGGCGACGCTCCTCTGCCATTGCGGAGAGCTGCCCCTAGTGTATAGCATGGAGGGGATGAAAAGAGAGAACAAAAACTAGTATAATCGGGGAGAGTTGAGATGGAGGGAAGCAACACGGACAGCGAAAGTGTGTGGAAGAAATTTGAAGAGAAAAGAAGCTCAAGAGCGAGAGAGGAAGAAAACACATGCACTCTGCTGGAGTGTTTGCAGAAAAAGTAAAAAGTAGTTACCTGAATGCAAGCAAGGTTAGTAGAGGAATGATAACACTCAACCAATTAAAACACCGTTAAGACTGAAATGTTTCTTTGCAAAACATACATCTGAATAGAGAGGAAACCCACTGACTGAGGAGCAGGAAAAGCTTATAGTTAATAAAGCCATTCACTCATCAGTAAGGAGCTGAGCCAAAGCCTTTTATACTTAAATTGAAAACAATAGGTGTGGACAACAGGCAGCTAAAATTGGTCTGTAGGTGAGATCTAAAAATGAATTGCCAGTTTGTATAAGTACCTAATACTGACATTAAACTCATTTTGCAGCACATAGTAGCAGAGGGACCGAGGCACAAGGAACATGAGGGATATTGTCAAAATCACACAATATGTGGAAATGGGGTGAGGGCAGCGTTATAACCCAGGATACCCAAGTCGACAGTTACTAAGACTACATCTTAGACTTTCTTTACAGTAGACTACATCTCCTCCCAAGTAGACGATTGATGGTCTTCATGAAAAACATTAGATTTCTCAGAAATGTTGCAATGCCTCAGAGGCCAGTTGGGCCGTGGACAAAGCTGTCACAAGTGCTAGTTTACTATGTCAGAGAATATGCCACAGCTCCACCAGCATTTCCAAATCAGTCAGCTTGTACCAAAATGAGGAAGTGGCAGTGAACCACTGGCATTTTGAAGCCTGGGTGGCAAGTTCTTACACCAAATGTACACTGCAATTGTTTACAGGAAGAAGCACTGGTTTTATGCAGTGCTTTTTGTTTAATATTCTTAAATGGCACTGGCAAAGTATAAAAGGTAGTTAGAGTGCCTATTTTTGTTTACACATAGCTAACATTTAGGGTACCCTTTTGGCACAGTCTAGGACAATCAAATTATAACAGATAGAGCAGTGTGTTAAAAATGGTCACAGCAATGAAATGAAAACATACACAAATGATTCTCCACTGCAATATAAACAGCAAATATACGTATCCATATTATAACGCAAAGCAAATAATGAATTAAAAAGAATGCATCACCATGAGGCAAGGGCAAAACTCCTTCATCTCTCTCCTATTAGCATCAAATCACCAGATCCCAGAATCGATTGAGTAGAGAGAGATCAATTATCCTCACAGGAAGGATGGCACACTTCAGCGTCCTGGATGCGCCTGAGATCTGCTCTGTCCCCGGTCCATCTGGTCTATGCCTGGCTACTTTAAACAAACAAGAGAGGAAAATTCCAGACCTCCCTCTCCCTGCAGAAGTTTAGTTATTCAAAAAATGCTGATTGCTGAATACAAAACGGAGTCTGTAACTGGTGACCACTAATGTAAAAGTGGACAGCTAAGCCATGTGCAAAGTGGTGCAACACAAAGTCAGTGGTCAAAACACACATATCACTACATTCCCCCCTTTGACCAATGACTTGTGTAGCCTGCAGGTTTAAAATCAACTTCTCTCTTTTAAAATAAAAAATAAATAAAACAATTACAAGCAAATCAGGTGTACATTGTACACAGCAACATAATGAAATGACAAAAGCAATCACTATAAAGCAATGGAAGTGGGATTAACGTATTGATCTTATAAACAGTTAAACCAGGCACAACTACAATAAAAAGACTGAAGCTTATATATTCTAATTGGGATAATAATTGATTGAATAGTGCCTCTAGGATAACAAGTTGGTATAGTGTTAGATGGAAACATCATGAGCCCTAATCATGTAAAAGTACACAGTCCACCTGTAATGTTTGCTGGAATGTAAGTAAAAGTGAGTTTCCCATACGAGAATAGTCAGCCAACTGGTAACTTAAACATTCTTAATGTGACTGGTAGCAGTCATCAGGTGATAATAAGCCATGTGGTTAGTTCCATTAGAATTGCAATCAAACAGGCTGACAGGACATCCATGGTACTCTGCATTGTTCCCATGCAGAACTTTGACCTGCGAAGCACATTTAGCGCCAAATGGATCCATGTTTTTGCACTTCAAAAGCAGCAGGGGTGTTGCACAACGTGGTTGATCAATCAGGTTCAGGTTGGGGGTGCTGTCCCTCCCCCGACCCCACACGCCCAAAGGGAGACCACACAGCACACTCATGGTAAGAGGCAAGTCATAGTATGATCTGTAAAAGAAACAAGTATGATTTTTCTTGCAAATAACATTTGTCATCTGAAATGGGCTATTTTTCCTTTCCTTGTTTTATGAGCAGCAGAACATTATTAGGGCCCTTGGCTATAATTTCTGCAGCTTCTAGACGGCCATTTGGTGATTCCATCCACACCTTAGCACCAGGGTTTTTGTCAGTTGAACCAAAACCTCCTTTTCCTTGCACTGTCAAAAGGTTTGAGGCAGTCCCCTTCCTCACCAATCCTCCATACACTGGACTTACGACAAATTGGGCAATTTTGTAATCATGTAGGTCAAGACTTGCAGATTCTGGTGTAACTCTGTAAGGAGCTGAAGTTCCAGGTTTTATTTCCCAGTACACAATGGTATTGGTGGCGACATGTGGTTGTATCAGGAGAGTTTCAACATTTTGTAATGGTCTGTTATTCAGAATCTGGAGGGCTTTAGTTAAAGGCTCACTCCAGTTTTTTCAAAGTCCCATCAGATAATTTTTTAGTCCAAAACCCCTGGGGCACTCCTGTTCTCCGCTTCTGCCACCTGCTCCTATCTACATATTGTCCATGATAGTTACATGCAACACAATGTCTCCTTCCTGCAAGTCTAAAGCCTATTGAATTATTTCATTTTCCAAATCAAAAGCATACTGCTGCTCTTCACCCCATAAAAAACACGTTTTTTTCTTGTCACTCTGTACCAAAGGGTTAAGATTTCACTCAGGTAAGGGTCATGCTGTCTCCAAAAATCAAACAATCTCATGAAACGCTGTGTCTCTTGCTTAGTGCGAGAAGTAGCAAACTCCAAAATCGTTTGTTTTACCTGTAACAACATCTCTCCATGTCCTGGATTCCACTAAATTCCTAGGAACTTCACATTTTGCTATAGTCCCTATGTCTTCTCTGAATTGATTATCCACATTTTACTCTGCAAAAGCTCTCTGAATATATGGTTAACATCCTTAACTTCTTGCTGGGTGTAACCTTTTAAAGAATGCATTTCAACTCCTGCCAAAAACTGTGGGCTACTCTTTATTTTTCATCTAAATATTGGCTGTGCCCGAACTACGTTCTGCTCATCTAGCTCACATTGGCCCCCACCTTTTTTAACCTCCTCATTACTGGAATGTGAAAAATCAGCTGGCCTTGTGACGGCCTGGTAGATTTCAGCCTTACCTTGGAATAACTTGTGCATAATTACAGTATTTTCTGTTTTAACTGTTACTGTAATTTCTGATTTTCATAATCTGTTTACATCTTTCATGCATATTTTTATCAGCAGACAAAGGTATCCAACCCCTCCTGTCAAGAACAAAGGGGACACCATTCCATTCAAAAAGCACCTTTTCTAAACATGTGAAAACATTCAATAATTTTGTTTTATCCAAGCACCCATCCTAAAATTTAGAAAGTCCTGATAAACAAGAAACCACATTTGTGAAGACATCATAAGGCATTTTAATTTCACATGCATTTTCAGACATGGTTTGCGATGCTTCCTTTAACTCTCTGAATAAAAACATATTTTCACTTTTAAATCATTCACTTTCAACCTCCAACCTCTCTTTTAGACTGTCCGTTCTACGCCAAAATGTTTTGCTTCTCACTAATGACCGAGCAGAAACACCCATGCACTGACAAAATGCTCCGGAATGCACTTCTTAGTCCAAAGAAGACATTTATTATTTCACTACGCAAGTACTAAACGGAAATTAGCATGTAGGAAGCACACATTTAAAAATGGTCACAGCAATGAAATAAAACCATACATGAATGATTCTCCACTGCAATATACACAGCAAATATATGTATCTATATTATAATGCAAAGCAAATAATGAATTAAAAAGTATGCATCAGCATGAGGCAAGGGCAAAACTCCTTCATCTCTCTCCTATCAGCATCAAATCGCCAAAACCCAGAATTGATTGAGGAGAGGGAGATCAATTATCCTCACAGGAAGGATGACACTCCAGTGTCCTGGATGCGTCTGAGATCTGTGCTGTCCCCAGTACGTCTGGTCTCGGCTTCTTATACTTTAAACAAACAAGAGAGGAAAATTCCATACTTCCCTCTCCCTGCAGAAGTTTAGTTATTCAGAAAATGCTGATTGCTTTCGGCTAGCTTTGAAAATAACACATCGGGATGTGGCCACAATCACAAGGTGCCAACCCAAAATAAGGCCGTTCCCTGCTGTCTGAGTACATTCTTATCAACCAAAGCCCTTGGTGGGAAAAAGTACGAAAACAAGACAGAATGCACACCGTACAACGTGGAAAATCACTGGCAGCTTTTAACGTGACAATGAAGCTAAGGTTAAGCTGAATAAAAAATGGAGTCTATAACTGGTGACCACTAATGTGACGGTGGACAGCTAAGCTAGGTGCAAAGTGGCGCAACACGAAGTCAGTGGTCAAAACACATATATCACTACACTTGGGGTGGGGTGGGTCAAAGATAAAAGGTTATCTCTGAAACAGCAGTGCAGACCACGGATCCATTTCCGTGCAACGTGTCACTGTAGAGTCCAGGGGATGGTAATGGAGCTGTTGCAGCAAATGGCTGAAACATTTGCAATTCTTTATCTCACAGAGTGTTAAATTAGGTCCATCAGTTGCACTCCTATGACCCACCTACTAAAACACTCAAAAGAGTACATTACTATATGCTTACTGCAAATCTTTCCATTGTGTTAAAAAACTATTGTTGTTTTATGTTATAGAAGCAGAGCCGAGGCATTTGGTACCCCGCATACCTGTGTTTTGTTGATTTTAAAGCTGCCTTTGCTTCCCACGCTGAAAACTGTGGGCAAAACTACAGCAATGGAGGCTGCCAGCACCCATTTTAAATGCCATTCAATTGATTTACTCTGATACGTGGGTGAAGGTTAAACTCAGGGGAGGTTAATATCAATCTAGGGCAGTTAAATCGACAGTTGGATTAAAACAAAGCTGTGTTTTGGCACCAATTCTTTTTAATCTGTACATAGCAGACCTTTCTACCAATTTAAACAATAAGTCAGCTCACTCCTGCGGCTGCTGCATTTAAATGTGCGAGCACTTAATACTGAGGCAGAGTAATGCTAAAGCCATCTCGGACCTCTTTAATCTACTTACAGCCACTCCCTGCACCTTCAGCTCACTCTTGCAACTTTCTGCATTCTTCCTTTGTGACGCTTTCTCGTTTTTCTCTTCCTTAGTCTTTCCCATGTGTCTTTGGTGCGCAGTAACAGCCTGACACAGGAAAATAAGTGCTGGTGCACCCCACCAGAAAACACCAGCTCTAATTAAGCACGGATTGCCCTTTTGGCTGAAATGTGTGCTACGTTCAGAAATCTAACTGTTTACCGTTCCCAAGTTATTAGTGGCATTTATATTATAGTCCAGATGATGATATGAGTCAAGTGGAAGCATGGTGTGGCTCAACAACATAAGTAGTTGAAAGAGCAAAAGCAAGAAAAATGTAATTGGCAGTTTGAGTGAACTACCTTAGCCAATAAATGGAACATCACCCTTTTAAGAGTGTACACTTCATGTAATCTTATGTTTAAAATACGTGCCAAAACTTTCATTAATTCAACTAGGTTATGCAGGATAATTAACCACTATCAAAATATGTGGCTCTTGTTAAGATGTAGTTCTAAAGCACATATTAAATTACTGTAGACAGCGGGAACTTCACCAATTTGGCTCGTTCAGTCGTTGTCATCCATGCCAGTCCCAGCTCCAATGAGAAGCCACACAATATTCTTTTTTATCTATTTATTTTTTATAATTACCACATTTGGAGCAAAAATAGAACTTAAGGCCAGGCATTATAATTCTGCTTGCAAAATACTGGTTACAATTTGTAATAGGTATTTTTGCAGGCAGTAAGTATTTCTCTGAATCAACTTGTGTACCATTAGGTCAGTTCACAAAAACAAACTGGCTGAGCCACAATCTGGCCTACCTAATTAATATTCATTAGGTAGGTCATAAATGGTAAGTCAACTCAATTGCCCACAATGACAGGGATGGAGGCCTGCAAGTGGAAAGTGGCCACATTTCCCCTTTTCGGAAAAGACAGCCATGTTTTGAAAACCATTCATTTTCAATGTGATACATAACTTGCTTTGGCTGAATTATGAAATAATTTCAGGGTTTACAGAGCAGATAATATATTGCGTACCATACTGTTCCTACAGACTCTGTCTTAAGCTTTTTTTTTAACCAACTGTATTACTTTTGGGTGAAGCAGTGCATCTCTGCCATTCCTCAGAGCAACTCCGTCATGTGGGTCAGAGTCACAAGAGAAGTTTTGGTTCCAGGGTTCTCTTCTTCTTGGTTCCACTGCAGTATAAAAAGTCACTTTATACACAAGGAAATTAAATTAATAGAAGTTTGAGTCTTAAATAGATTATAAGAATATCCCGAAGTTATAACACATACAATTCATCTATTTTAAATGTTAACACGAACTATAACACTGGACTTAAGAAGCTGTTACTGTGGATTTTGTAAGAAAGCTACACATTTACAGAGAAGGTATTCACAGTGATAGACATAGAAAGGCAAACTATTTGATCAATGTATACCCCTACTATTTAAATTTATTTTATAAAGATGACAGATTAACAAATCGCACTACATAACTAAAAACTAGTCCCTTTAACATTTTTCATTTTATCCCTTTCTGTGTTCACCCACACTAGAATCCGGTTTATAGTTAAAGACGTTCAATGTCTTAGAACTTCAGCTGCCTTACTAATCAAATCTGTTAACATACTTGTTGCTTCTTCTTGTCCATATTGCACAAAAATACAAAGGGAGAAAATGAATAAAGGGTCACAAGACTTAAAATAGTAAATTGTATAACATTATAAGTGTCACAGTGATTTTCATATTTCCTTCTTTGTCATCCAACATACATTAAAAAATTAAAATGTCAACGCACAGTTTGCCTGACGAATATGGATTACACAGCATGAATTAAACAGAACCTCAGGTAATAATGGCACAGTGCACAATTTCAATTCGTAACTTATTTCTTGACTTTCATCATGATAAAAATAATTTTCTGTGTCTATGCAAGTTTCTTTTTTTCCATAGATATAATCATGAGAGATTCACCTGAATGCCTGGTCTAGAAGTATTATCTTTTATTAGAACAGATATGTATACATCAGCTATGGATAAGTTTAATTCGACGCACAAAGCAACATGTTCATTGTTAGCAACTTAACATACATGTTTTTTAAAATTTTATTTCCACAAAAAAATTACAATATAAGCTTAGCACCTGTTAATTGGGCAATAATTTACACGATGTTGCTAAAACAAAAACTGGAAAAATAAAGCATAATAATACACATACTACATATATATTAATGTGAACACAGATTAACAAATAAATAAACAAACCTGAACATGTCATTTATTAGGTTGCAAAATGTGATTTCATTGCTATTAAATCAAAGAAATTGCATTTATTCTTCCAGAGAATGTCATATTTCTCCCTATCCATCCATTTTGCTTGAGCCCATTGTGAATACACTGCTCTTTTTATAAGCATTATAGCCACCAGTTTTCAAGTCCATTCATGTCTTATGAATTTCTTTGGTTTTCCAGTTTTGTGCCAGTAGAAATAAAAGTCAGTAAAGTACCAGGAGCAATTAGGGTCTGCACGATCTCCTATTTCTCATTTAGCACCATGGACTAACATTCATTTAGTTGTCGACAATTAACAAAATATGACTGAGAGTCCCAATAGCAGAGCATCGTAAGAACTAAGGTGAATAAGTAGTGGCAAGCTTTCAGCGCTTTCTTCCAGGAAGAAGACAACATCATACAAATGAGATCAAAGTACCCCAAGAACATCCTGTAATTCCTAGAACTTATGACCATATGGATATGCCAGTTTTATTTATTGTTATTGTTAATTGCAGAACATTTTTTAAGATGATGCCCAAATTATCAGCGAAGAACTTGTACCGCCTTCACAAGTACGCTTCAGATTGTTAGACTATATGCATGATGAATATATCTGTTTGATGTTTAAGATGTTAAATGGCACATCAGTGGTGGCCAATGTTTAGATATTCAGAAGAAAGGGGTAAGGCCAATAACAAGTACCTGGAACATAGGAAAGGGTCGAAGTAACTGGAGGGATTTTTCTAAAAAATCATGCGGTAAGCTGGTGATTGATTATTTTTGGGTTATTTTAAATTTTTGTTGAGTTGGCACACGTTTATTAGAGCCTCATTCGATTATCAGACAAAGTGGGTGAAATTGTATTTTGTTCAACACTGATTTTTTGTGACTATGATAAGGTGTCAGGCAATGGTGTACAATTTGGACTCTTCTTCTTCATCTGAAAGAGAACAGATTAGACATGTCAACAGAATTATCTGCGTTGGAAAGTTGCTGGTGGATTTCCATTCTTTGGCTATATTTTAACATGCTTCCTTCTACAATGGAAGACCTTTGGTAGAAGAGTGAAGCCATTATTTTGATATCTGCCACTGATCCCTAGAAATGGTGACAGGTGTTTGTATGTGAATAAAGCTCATGTGGAGGTCAGGAACAATTGAGAAAAGTGCAAGTTGCAAGTAATGTTCGATATGGCCAGCCTTGGTAGAAAAGCTTTCCCAAGTTTGGTGCTTCAGTAGTGACATAAGACATTACAGGACAGAAACATTGTGAAAATATTGGTTCAAGTGACAGTTTTTTCAACAAGCTTTGTGCACACTGGCAGGAGGATTTGCAACTGCCATGCCCCTGAATGGAGTAAAGATTGTGTGTAGTTCTCTCTTGGTCGGTGTGCCCTATGCTTGGTGTGTTCATTTCCTGTTATGAATATGTCTTATATTGAGGTGTGTGTTGTTTCCATTGCTCATTAAAAACTTAGACATATTTAGTGCCGAGTTGTTTATTATGCACCTGAGATCCACCTGATTCAAGGATTCTAAAGGTTTACAGCATAAAAGTCTGTTAGGCCTGATCCTAACCTTGAAGGGGAAATACGTACACTTGGTGCTACTTCATCTCTGCATCCCTAATAGTTGCTCTTGGCCATGGGAAAACATATCATGTGATCATACAGGAAACAAAGATTGAGAAACAGTTTAGTGCTTTTAGAAATGTTTATTTATACTTATAAAGTTTTAGAGGTGTTACATAAGCACATATAACATCTTAACAGCAGTTTTTAATGAAACAGCAGCAACGTCTTTTGCATAAAAATACATAACTAACTTTGCTTTAAAATAAATAAATCATCTTTTATTTAAAAAAAAAAATGAATCACAGTCCTTGCTCTTTGGAATTACAAACAATCTTGACAGCCCATTCCAAGAGTTCTCCAGGTATCCTGAAAAAAAAAAATCAGACACCCACAAAAATTAGAATGAATCGTTATGGTCACATGGATAGGAATTAATAAAAGAAAAGATGAATGTAAGATTTCAGGGTAGACCGATCTAGTTCTCCAAAATTCTGGACCCAACATTTCCTAGAAAGGTCAGTTATTTATTTTTACTTACCTTAAATAAATGAAATTCCGCTAGCTTCTGTTATCTTGTAGCTAATATCATCTTATGAGATACAAATCCAGTTAGACCGGATAGAAAATCCCAACACAGACACAAGGGGAATCTGTTATTCTGACAAGAGCACTATGACTAGCAATATGACAATTTAAGAATATTTTTTAAACATTTTGGAATGGACCGAGAACTGTTCATGATCATAAAATATAACTTTGTTTAGAAAATGTACCTTTACCAATTTTGAAATTCCTGGACTGAGATTTACTTGCTAAAAGTCTACCAAATGCAGATGTGTCCAATATGGCCAACTTTTTTTTAGAAAATTATAACTTTTTTTGTGCACCATCTGCATCAGCACAAACACTGATATACTATAAATTAGCTAAACATGTGAAATGTCTGCCACATTTTGTCTGAACGAGTCAAACAGTGCTCTACTAATAAGGAAATAAAAAAAAAACCTTTTCAATGGAAACTGTAACTTAACCATTCATTGCATATTCAAGATTCTGTTAAACTTTTTTGTAAACTTGCAAATTAGTCAAAAAACATCTTTCTTCTTAAAATAAATTTTCCATAGCTGTGGCATCCGCCCTCCTCCTCTGTACTTAAACAGTGATCATTATGCTTTCCCTTGTCCCTTTCAATTTTTTCCTTAAATGCAAAATAAAGCTGAATTGGAGTTAAGGTTGATAAATATATTTTTATTGGCTTTCCTATAATAAACCAGTGTGTGATGAAGAATGTAGATTATCCTAGTTTTATGATCAGAGAATCTGGATTTCATTAAGGACACAGGGACTAGCATTATGCATTCATTTTTATTGCTATTCAATTCAGCCCTTTAAAATAAACTTTTAACCATACTTAAAATTCTAGAATTATAACCACCGATACTGTCTATAGAAACCCAAAAGCAGGTGCTATTCGCCTCTTTACAGCTGCTCCAAGGCTAACATTTTTTGAACTGGAAAAACAAAAAATAACAAAGTGTTCCATATCTCCACTCTTCTCTCCTATCTTGCAGATTTCCAACCTTATTGATTCTCTGGAGAAAAAAAAACATCAAATTGAATGTAAACTGTAACTTTAATATTCTTTTTTACAAAAAAACATAATGGGACTGTTATAATGTGTACTTGTATAATTTTCTGAGCTCTGCGAAGCGAAGCTCTGTCAAATGGAATGCTGGTTATATGAGCTCCTATGACATCAAGGCAGTTGTTGTATGTGCCTGGCTTGAGATGCTGTGAAGAGGTTTTCTCCAACCAGAATAAAAGAACCTGTTGGCAACTTTACTGTGTCCAGTGAGTTTACTACATTGCTTTGGTCAAGTATCTGCCGACTCTCAGGAGAACTCCTTTGAGAAGTAAGGCAGAACAACTCAGCTGTGACGGCCTCATGTACTGTGCTTCGTACCAAGCTGAGGATCAGCTCTTGGCAGTTAACATGTACATCACAGTAGGCCATGATGTGATACTTGTTAGTCTACCCTGCGCAGAGCAGAGCTCTGTTGTTCCAAGCCCTGGGTGTATTTTGAAAGGTGCCTAAAAGGTACAGGAAAAGCTCTTAAAACTGCCAACATCACCCGCTATATTACAACTGGCTGTTTATTCTACTGAGCGCTGGCACAGAGAAGGGAAGCACCCGTATGCCTCTATAAACTATGGCAAGTAGGTGTGACACTCAGGCGAGACCCTGCACGTGGCAAAGAGCGGCTCTTCAAGCACATGAAGCACGCAAAGCAAGAAGCAGAGAAGAGCAGCCATGAGTGGCGCGCAATGCACATCAAGCCAGCCTACGTGCTTCAAATAATGGGAGCAATCGTGTGAAAGGAAGGCACACAACAGTGTTGACAACCAAACGCTGCAAGTTTAGTTAGAATCAGTGCGTTAGCCATGAAGAGCGGGGATCCTCTCACCTTTAAAAGGCTTCACTTGTTACAGAGATTTGCATAAGCGCAAACATCGAAAATCAGCACATTTCCACTAGGACCAGTGATCTGCTCACCTTTTTAAGTCTTCACTCAGTAGCCAGGGATCTCCGTCTCTCAGCTTTATTCCTCTCTTCAGCGTCTTTTCCGGGTTCATTAAAACATCAACTAGTTCTATTTGCATGTTCACAGCCTGCCACTCAGTGATGTTCAGGGGTATTGTGGTCAGTAATTAAATTGCTTCAAACCTCTAAGACCAATTTACATAAGGTTTAAGTTACATCTGTGCAGTGCCAAAATAAATTTAAGTCAGTCCATAGTCACGCCGCCAACACTTTCAATGCTTCCTGGCGCTCTGCCTATTGAATTGGAGGATTGGATAGACGTTGTTGAAAATTATTTATTTGCTTTGGAAGGAACCAGTTTTACTTCAATATGAAAAAAACACTGTCATTGGGTCCTTTGAGGAAAGGAGGGCCAACATGATTTTAAATATCTCCCACCAGCTCGTGATAACCAAGGAATTAAATTTTAAGATGTTTACAAGG
Source organism: Pleurodeles waltl (assembly GCF_031143425.1). Classification (NCBI taxonomy): domain Eukaryota; kingdom Metazoa; phylum Chordata; class Amphibia; order Caudata; family Salamandridae; genus Pleurodeles; species Pleurodeles waltl. Next base: position 753,209,226 of record NC_090438.1, on the reverse strand, counting down.
AAGCCAAAATACAACACCTAAAGAGATTTGCCAAGACTGTAAACATTTGGCGCAAGTTTTATATCCAACCTCAACATCCAACAGGATCAGTTGATGATTGTGTGGCCAGGTTACGCAAATTAGCTGCTACGAATCAATTTGGTCAAATGACTGAAGAATTAACATGAGATCAGATAATTGTTCAACGTAGCAGCAAAAAAAATGCAAGAACGTTTGTGGGGGGCCAGCAATCCATCTTCAAAAGAATCGATTACTATAGCTAATGTGGTGGAAGAATCTGAAAGATGTATGAGAGAAATGCATAGGAATGAAGGTTGTAACAAATTTTCTGTTGAGATAGGGGAAGATGATTAGACCATGGTCAATGCAGTTAGGAAGGAGTTACATACCACCAATCTTATTAGCAGCAGGTGGTGCGATAACATCAGGCACAACTACCTATCCTGTAAAAGGTTTGCCTCTTGCATGCTACAGATGTGGAAGCACATACCATATCAGGGATTTAAAAAATTGCTTTGCAGTAGACAAGGACAGTCATAAGTGCAGAAAAAAAGGAGACTTTGCATGAATGTGTTAAGCACTTAGCAAAAAGGTTGCTGTGGTGGAGGATGATGAGGGAGAACACGGGTCAAAGACAATGAACGCAAAGAAAAGAGTAAAGATTGGAAGTGGACAACGCGCACCAAGGCTGATTTTAACAAACAGTGAAGTGGTATCCTTGATTGGGGATTCTGGGTTATTACACACAATTATACATAAACATCTGTGTGACTTGGTGTAGCCGAATGGTTCCTTACAACCCACTAGTGTGGTTTTGAAAGGCTATCACGGAGAAAACATTGGGGTGGTTGGATACAGGAGAGTAGGTATCAAGATTGGGGGCAGGATGACAAATGGGAAGGTGTATGTGACAGATGAGGGACCAACCGTCCTTGCATGGATACACCAGTATGACTTGCATATAGCGGTTAATCGGAGAGCAGTCAACCAGGTGATGGTGGTGGGAGATGAAGATTTGCATGAAAGTTTGAAACAACATGATGGAGTATTTGAGAACAGGTTTACGGGCCAATAAGCAGTATATGCATGAGATTAAGATAAGGAAGAATGCAGTGGTGAAAAACACGCAGTAAGGAAGGTACCCTTTGCTTTAAGACATAACGTGAAGGGAATTCTGGAGCAGATGATTGAGGATGACGTGATACAGCATGTGGAGGCTACTGAATGGCTTTCACCAGCTGCCATCACAAAGTCATCAGATGATTCTTTGAGATTCTGTGTGGACTTATGTAGTCCTAATGAAAATGTGGTGATGGACTACCACCAAGTGCAACTTCATCCAGACTCCAGGCACTTTAACGCCTTTATATCATCAGAAGGCATATTTCAATTTAAGAGACTGACGTTTGGCTTGTGCCGTTTGGCTTGTGCTCTGTGACAAGTGTTTTCCACCGACTGATCATCAACTTGATGTCTGGTGTCTCTACTATTGTGTTTTTCCTAGACAACATTTTGTTTTTTGTGGAATGCGCTGAAGTACATTATGGGGCCTTGGGTGAAGTGTTGTCTCAGGTTGGTAAAGCAGGGTTAACATTACGAAGGGAAAAGTGCAAATCTTTGCAGCAGGAAGTGGAGTACCTAGGGTACTTGATAACTAGAAGTGAGGCCTGTAGTGAATGCTGAGGCACCCAATGACAAAGACAAACTATGATCATTTATGGACTTGGTTAAGTATTACTCCAAATTTTCCATGACTTTGCCCATAAGACAGAATGTTGAGACTCCTGTTGAGGAAAGGGAGAACATTTTCATTGGGACAGGAACAGCAAGCTCCTTCCATGTTTATCAAGATTGATACTGCCATTGAAGAAGTTCTAATGCCGTTCCCGAGCAGTTTGAAAACTGATGACGGTCGATGCCAGTGCGGTTGGGATTGGGGCAGTAATGTCACAAGTGCATGGGCATGTGGAGAAGAATGTAGCATTTGCCTCGCACCCCTTGTCGGAGGCCGAGAGAAACTACTCCGTTATAGAGCGGGAGGCACTGGTGGCGGCTTGGGCTTTTTGGGGAAGTCAGACACTCTTGAGAACAAATCGCAACCCCTTACACAAGGTTTTGGGGCTGGAGGGAACAAAAAACTGCTCAGGCTGATTTGCCAGGTTGGTGGTGAAACTGCAGGATTTTGAATGTAAGATTAGGGTATGTTCTAAACAAAGTAGCGAATTGTTTGTCAAGGCTGCCCGATAAAGCTGCTGAAGATGAGAGATTTTTATACAGAGGAGGTGGTGGCTAATGTGACAGATGTCATTGATGGGCTAGGGGGTTGCATCTCCAGGCGGAGTGGATGAGGGTGATGGCGAGTGACAGCATGTTCAAAGCGGTAGTTGAACTGGTCAGAGAAATATGTGGAGGGAAAGCTCTGTGCCGGAGGCACTCGGACCTTTCATAAGGTTCTGGAGGAGTTATCCTTACAAGGTGATGGCACTGATTTGAGGGCGACCCAAGCTAGTACATTTGGCACATGAGGAGAAGGTCATCTGGGTCAGACATTCACACTGAAGAGGTTGAGGGAAAAAATTCTGGTGACCGCTCTTGGATGGCCAGGTGAAAACATGGGTGCAGAGATGTGGTTTATGCAATTCATCTAAAAAACATTTGTGAGTTTACTTAGGAATCTCTGCCCAGGATCGGCAGATGGAGGAAGGTAAGGACGTTTGTAGAAAGATCTGTTTGGATTGCATAGGTCCTTTTGTTTTCTTACCTGATCAGGAAATGTTTGCTGTAGTCATACTGGATGCCAAAACCAGGTGGGCTGAAGTAGTTTTTATAAGGTCTATCAGTACCAGATCTACTATAGCCGTCCTAGGCGAGGTGTTCTGAAGGGAAAGGATTCCTTCGATCTTGCTTGCGGACAATGGCACCCAACTCATCTCTTTGGAGATTAAGCTCTTAGAGGATTTGGGGGTAAAGCATGTGTGTACATCGTTGTACAATCCCCAAAGTAACGGTTAGGTTGATAGGGTCAACAGGTTGATCAAAAGAACTATGGAAATGGGGTATACTGTAGGATTGTCAATTCAGGATTCCATCAAAGATATGCTCTGGGCTCATCCCACCACAGTAAATACTAGCTTGAGTAAAAAGCCATTTGAAATGATGCAGGGGAGACACCTTTGTTCTATGTTGGCTCCCTCTTGAATGTGGATGGTTGGTGGTAACCAGAGAACTGTAGGAGTGTCACAAGGTGAATCCCACAGGCTGATTAGGTGAAAGTTAAACCTGGAGGTGTGGATAGAGGTTTGTCCTTTTTTCTTGGCCTGTTCAAGGTGATGGAAGTGGGAAGTAATTGGGTCAGTTTGGAGAACGGTCAAACATGGAACTTAGGAAGGGTTGTGTTGTATCAGAAGGGTGGTACCTTGAATGTATCCCTAGGAGGGTAACAGAATTTCTCTGGGTGGTTGCTCATAAATTATGGTGATTTTCAGGGTAGTGAGGCCAACAGTGATCAAATTTGAGTGGGTGCAGGTGTTAGTGATGCTGGATTGTCTGGTGTCAGGAAGGTACAGTCAAGGAGGCTGTCTGGCTATTTGGGGGATTACTCTTGTGGATGATCTTCATTGCCAGTAAGGTAGTTGAGTTAGTACTTTATCTTTTTGTCTTGCGTTTATGTAGTGTTGTGTGTAGTCTCTGTTGTGTTGTTGTGTGTATGGTGTGAAGTGTTGGGGAGGGTACTGAGGCATACTGTTGTGAAAAAAGGGGATATGGGTTATGTTTTTTAAGGGTTGTGTTTTAAAGGTTGTTCTTTAAAGGTGAGTTATAGTGCGTACTTGTGCAATCTTCTGAGCTCTGTGAAGCTCATCTTTGGCTACGGGATGCTGGCAAAATGCAGCTTATGTGACATCATGGGGTTCTGGGTAGGTCTGAACTATGCAAAGGCAGTTGTTGTAGGTGCCTGAATTGGGATGCTATGAAGGGGTATTCTCCTGATATAATATAGGAACTGTTGACAACTCTACTGCTCCTGCCCTCACATAAACACGTCACTCAAAAAGTCTACTCAAAGAACTCAGAGTCTTATCAAGTTGTGAAAGTGAAAATATACTTCTCCATACCTTTCACAAAGGCATACCCAAAAAAACACTCTTTTAGGTCTTCACTCTGCTCCTTTCTTAGCACAGTCCCCTTGCTTAGGACTAATGCCCATGATGATTGCTTTCCCCCTTTCTGCCATCAAATGAAACAAACTGCTCTCTTTGACCAACCTCTAAACAACTCTGTATCTACAGAGACTAACTTAGACTTAGCTTCCTCAGCCATATCCAGTAGTGGACCAATTGCGTCCAGCAGTCTATCTTGACACTGTTTGAGTTCTCTTTCTAGACCCTTTCTGGGGTCATGACCCAATGTAATAAGAAAACTATTCAGATTTGGGTCTAAATCTCAGGTCATATAGGCCTTATTCTCAATTACTGGACAAGAACATTCTGCTTTCTTCATAGCTCTTGCCTCTTTCTCCAATGGCCGTCTTATCCATAATTTTATAAAATCAGATACATGTGTCAAAGGCCACCAATCGGCACTTCTAGGGTGCCTTATCATATCAAGACTGAACATATCTACAGCTTGAGGATCCTTCACAATTCCTATCTCCTTCCTTATCGTAGTCTAGATCCCAAACATCATCCTCGTAGTTGTCCAAAACGAACTCATCACAACTGTCTCCCTCCTGGTTATAGGAGTTTATATCATCATGTTTTCACTGAATCTCATGTGTGCCGCGCTGGACACTCCTGTGCCACAGTGCCTAGACCACACTTCTGCCAAGATAAAAAAAATATAATTTTTCTCAATTTCAATAGTTTTCCTCTTTATCTTTTTCTTTCCTGACCCCGTATTTTTATTTGCATCCTCCTCCTTCAGAGACCAAGATCTTTATCTGAAAAATCCTTACCCTTCCTTTTACTCTTCATAACAGATTCCATAATATCTTTTACTGAGGTCCTCACCTCATCTAAAGCCATCTTTTTAAAAGCATTATCATTACTATCAACTTCTGAAGGACCTCTTTCCTCACTCATCTTTATGAAGTAAAAAACAAATCCTCATTCAGCTAAACACAAAGCCTGTAAAATATATATTTCTTTTTTTATGTAATTTGATAGCAAAACCTCTTCTTCACACTCTCGCAACGTCCATCTCAAAATTCTGTTTGGAAATGAGAGGTAACGAAAGCACAAACCCGCCTCGTGTTTCTGCTTTACAAATATGGCTGCTGGAGACATCAATTCCCTTGACAACCGTATACCAACCAAAATGACTGCCTGATCAGGTGACGCTGTCACATGCGCACAACGTATGATGTCACTGTAATCAGGAACCTCCGAGACCACACGTTCCCTCAGGGCACACTCGCTTTCTGTGCACATAAAGAATAAGCTGAATGCATGGCCCTCACTTCAGCACGAGGTGAAAATGACTTGCGCTGAGTCTGATTTCCTCACCCTTGTTCACAACGCCAAGCGAGCGGTGCGCTAGGGCTACCACAGGCAAGAAATCTTTAAAAATACCTTCAAAAACACTCTACAAATGTTTTTTTCAAAAAAAAAAAAACTTACATTTACTGTTCTAATGTACGTCTAAAGTATCTGGTAAATTGGGAAATTCACTACAAGAACTGCTAAACAGCTAAAATAACAAATATATAACTTACCACAATGTATTAACATGTCAAAATAATACACTGTATCACAAATTAAACACAAGTTAACACATCTCTAAACAATGCAAACAGAAACAAGTGGCAAGGAGCAGCAAGCAAAAAAGAGGAAGATGGCTGCTGGACTTTTTATATAAATTGTAGTGGTGGTTCTAATTCTAGAATTTTAAGTATGGTTAAAAGTTTGCTTTAAAGTGCTGCATGGAGTACAATAAAAGATTAATGTATAATGCTAGCCTCCGGTCTTGACATGAAATGGGTTGAAAGAAAGAATATATGATGGGGAGGGTATCTGTGTATGATGTACTTATTGTTTTATATTCTCAATTGTGTTCTTTTCAGTGCGAAGAGGTGGGTGCGTAATTTAAGGTCGCCTTAGCATGGTATGGTTGAGGCACGAGGTGAAGATCGCACCTTAAATTAGGATTATTTATTTTTAATTTGTTTCATTCATTTTCGAACCATATTTGCAGTTTTACTTAGGATAGCACCAGTCATCCCTGCAGTCATGGCCCTATTGGACGCCGAGAAAGCTTTTGATTTTTTAGAATGGCCTTTTCAGACAGCTGTCTTGAGTAGGCTGGATATTCCCCCCCCCTTTCCTATCCATAATCATGCTGTTATATACTGATCAGATCACCTGAATTTGAGTAAATGGCTCGATTACCAATACATTCCACATCACACGAGGTACCCGACAGGAGTGCCCCCATCCCCTCTCCTCGTTATCCTTGCAATGGACCGGCTGGTCCATTACTTGAAATCCCACCACGCTTATAGAGGTCTTCAACTTACCCATGGCCCCTGTTGCTCTCTCTTTATGCAGGCGACATTCTGCTCTTTGTTCGGCACCCTGCTGACAATCTTGCTCCTATTATGCAAGAAATATCTCGCTATGGTAATCTTTTGGGCCTGCAGAATAATTGGGCCAAATGGAAACTCTTTCCCTTAACTGACGCTGCCCAACCCATATCTGAGGAATATCCTTTCCGATGGTCCGTGGAGGACACTAAGGGGGTTATTACAACTTTGGAGGAGGTGTTAATCCGTCCCAAAAGTGACGGTAAAGTGACGGATATACCACCAGCCGTATTACGAGTCCATTATATCCTATGGAACTCGTAATACGGCTGGTGGTATATCCGTCACTTTACCGTCACTTTTGGGACGGATTAACACCTCCCCCAAAGTTGTAATAACCCCCTAAGTATCTAGGTATCCAACTACACAGAGATAAGAACCAAATAATACAACTCAATTATGGCCCGACAAAAGCAAACCTCGATGCCCAGGTGACCTGGTGGGCAAGACTCCCACTATCCATGGCGGAATGGGCGGCCATAATCGAAATGGTGATTCTTTTGTTCCTTTTATACCTTTTTTTGACTGTCCCAATACCACCGACAAAGGAGTTTTTTTGTACCATTCGAGGCCATCTTTTACGCTTGATGTGTGCAGGAGGATCGCCCCCCAGGACTTCTGGGACACCTTAACTTTTCATACTGAAGGTGGGGGATTTGGAGTCCCTGACTTTTACCTTTATTATCTTGCTGCCCAATGTCAATATGCACATTGGTGGTACCACCCGGATGCCCATGTTCTGTACCGGAGGCCAGAGTGTGACCAACTAGGAGGCCTCCTCCATACACAACAATTACCAAAGGGTGTCCCATTGGACCTCCATGACATCCAAACCGTGTCCACGACCTACTGGGCATGTCACAGATTACGCTGGGTGGTGAAACCCTCTACTCCACTGCCCTTCCACTGCATAACAACTCGTGGCTCCACTTCACCCGGGAAACTCTAGTGCATGTTCTGCAGCTTGTGACTGGCCAGCACCAACAGCCGGTCTCCCCCATGGACCTCTTTGTTTTTCGGAGATTGCATAATACTCTAAGATCCCTTCTCCAATCTTACCCACCAGTTCCTGAGGATTTTCCTCCACTAACACACGTAGTGACAGATACGGGAGGTGATTGCCTGATTAATATCTAGGCTGTATCAACTGAGCCTTGCCATGAAGCCGGACACGACAACTCTAGTTTGAGAGGTCTGGGTGGGAAACCTGGGCGTTCCCCTCACTGACAAGATGTGTGCTTATGCTGCACCCATATTCCACGCATCTTGGTAAACTATTGACACAAACTATTACATTTAAAATTTCTTCACCGCTGTTATCTTTCGCTGTCTGATATTGCTAAATTTTATCCTGACCGGACGGCCCATTGCCCCAAGTCTGTTATGACGAAGTCACTAAAAGCATAGTTGCCATCAACTCCCTTTCACCTTTAGTTGCTAGGGAATAAAACCACCCAATCATGTAATACATATGTAGCCTCAAGTGGGTCATGATGCTCTTCACCTCTTAATTTAGTGCATCGAACACATGGTGAGAACAGTGTTACTGTCTCATTGACACCCCCGTGAACCACTTTCCACAAGAGCAACGGCAGATTATACAGAAATGTTTGAGATCCTGGCTGATAAATTATCCCTCTTTGCTTAGCTATTGTGACTTCCCACAGCTCATAATTTCTCAACTGTTCAAAAAGAGCTTTATCAACGTATGTGCTTGACTGGTAGCGGAAAAGTGACTTAACCCCAGCTCTTTGCGATCCAGTGGGTGTCCATCACGGACAAATTACACCATCGGTTTAGCATCACAGACTAGTCTTTTGCCAGAAATGAGAGTTTTCAAGATGTTATCATCTTGTTTGCTGAGCTCTGCTACCCCCACCCACTTCCTTGATGTTGTAATGCTCTCGACGAAATACTGGTAGGTTTGGCATTTCCTGTATAGAGGGCGATACTAACCTTGTAGATCTCACTCTTGTGCAGAGATCTGTCCCTGCCGCATTGTACTTGTACTGCAAACGACTGCCATCAAAATGCCTCTGTAATTAAATGAAAAAACAGGGTGTGATTACCGTTTCCTATTTTAAAATTAAAGTTTTGATTTAGCTTGTTTCAGCTCTTTTTCACAAAAAACGATTTGTACTCTACATTCTCTGATCAATTACGACCAAACACAATTTATAGTGACTCCAGCGAGCAAAGAAGAATTAAACAGCCTGTCTCGCCTAGATTAGCACATGCGGCACAGATGATTTCTATAGATTCTGTAGCTCGTTTTCAAATGATCTGAAACTCTGGCCTGTCTGCCATCAAATAACTTTTGGGAAACCCCTACCAATGATTAGGAAGGGTGCTTTAAACAACTCCAGTGTCAGCGATATCAAACGAACACGTGCGAGCGGAACGACTCAAAAATCCACATAAGAATGCCGGCAAAATGCACAATACTCAGAAGTGGACAGAGGAGGTTAACTAATGACAGGCAAAATTCTGCAAGTCATCGAAGTCACTTACAACTTTGCAACTCGGACCTTGAACAAATTCCCTAGTAACACTCCAGTTAACATGCAGCATTATATCCTGAAATAAAGTCTCCTTGGTGCTATTTTTAAATGCACAGTAACATAAAATCAAAATTGGAGAAACTGTCATTCGTTGACAAAACCGATCGCATTGTATTCTTTGAGGTCTGCACTAGTCATTGTCAAACTATAAATTACTCAGTCCAAAAATAAACAGCGAGGGCTTCTTTCAACTGTTAAAAACGTAACTTTTTAATACCTGGAAGGGGCTCTGTGCCTAGTTGAAACCAGTTTTGATATACATTGGCAAAGTCTTCAACTGCCTACTTTATTGAATCTGTTGACACACAAACACAATTATATTTTTTCCGCAGGATCTATTAAAATGTGTTCATACGCCCCCACTATTCAGACGTGGGTGGAAATCATACCCACTATCCTGACAGTCCGTGTGGTTTTCATGGATGGCGCTCACCGACCCACCCCAATACACAGTTTTGCCGCAGAGGAGGACAAGTAGGCGCCTCAGACAGCCTGATGTCCTCATCTCGGGCTGCAGATTTCTTCACAGGCACAAGGTCATGGGCAACCCACGATTCCCACTGGAAGGAAATACTGTGGGGGTGGAGGATGCAGCTCCTTGGCTGTGTTGGCTAAGCCTTACCATGGGGATTCCTTAAGCTTCAGCCTGTCGAACTGTGGGCACCCCCATCCTGGATTGACCACGAACTAGGGCTCCCCTTTTTTCCCCATCAGATTGGCAAATACTAATCAGTCACGTAGCAGACTGAGCCACATCAGTCTAGGGAGGCTGGGGATAGGGTTGCTGCATAGTTGTTAATAAACATATGCCTGGGTGTTAGAAATGGGGTCTCTGGTTGGCAGAGGTGTCACCTTTGTCCAAATAGCAACCACAATCCTGCTCAGGGTAAGTCACACACAATCCATATTATCCTGTGCCCATCCTCTGGTAGCTTGGCACTGAGCAGTCAGGCTTAACTTAGAAGGCAATGTATAAAGTATTTGTGCAATAAATCATGCAATAACACAGTGAAAACACCACAAAAATACACCACACAGGTTTAGAAAAATATATGATATTTATCTAGTTAAATTAAGGTAAAAACGATAAATAAGTTGAGATATCACTTTTGCAATGTTATGAAGAGTTTTAAATCTTAAAAATCACAATTGTCTCTTGTGTGCACAAAGTACCTGGTTTGCGTCAAAATTACACGCACGGACCGCAGAGGAGGAGATGTGTGGACAAATAGGGTGCGCATCGGATTTTCCAACGTGGCACAGACGATGTGTTGTTTATTTTCATGCTGGAAGGGGCTTTGCTTTGATTTCCAGTGCTCAGTCTTGGGTCCTCACTGCGATCAGGGGTTCTTTTGACGCCCAGGGAAGATGTGTGGAAACCCTGGGCGTGCGGGACAAAGTCACAAGCGTTGCATCGATCCGGTAGGCGTTTTCGGTGCACAAGGAATTTCCTTGAAGACATGAAGGGGGTCATTCTGACCCTGGCGGTAGACTACCGCCAGGCCAACGACCGCGGATGCACCGCCAACAGGCTGGCGGTGCATCCATGGGCATTCTGACCGCGGCGGTACCGCCGCGGTCAGAAACGGAAAACCGGCGGTGTCCCGCCGGTTTCCCGCTGCCCTGGGGAATCCTCCATGGCGGCGCTGCAGGCAGCGCTGCAGGCAGCGCCGCAATGGGGATTCCGACCGCCAGCCTGGCTCTGGCGGTTGTGACCGCCAGAACCTGGCTGGCGGTAACGGGTGTAACAGGGCCCCACCAAGATTTTCAGTGTCTGGCAAGCAGACACTGAAAATCACGAAGGGTGCAACTGCACCCGTCGCACCCCTTCCACTCCGCTGGCTCCATTCGGAGCCGGCATCCTCATGGAAGGGGGTTTCCCGCTGGGCTGGCGGACGGCCTTCTGGCGGTCGCCCGCCAGCCCAGCGGGAAACTCAGAATTACCGCGGCGGTCTTTTGGCCGCGCAGCGGTATTCTGATGGCGGTACTTTGGCGGGCGGCCTCCGCCGCCCGCCAAAGTCAGAATGAGGCCCGAAGTCTTTTTGTCCCTGAGACTTCAGAAAATCAAATCAAATCAAATCATTAACATTTATAAAGCGCGCTACTCACCCGTGCAGGTTTCAAGGCGCTAGGGGGAAGGGGGCGTTACTGCTGCTCGAAAAGCCAGGTTTTGAGGAGTCTCCGGAATGCGGAGTGGTCCTGGGTGGTCCTGAGGCTGGTGGGGAGGGTGTTCCAGGTCTTGGCTGCCAGGAAGGAGAAGGACCTCCCACCCGCCGTGGAGCGGCGGATGCGAGGGACGGCAGCGAGCGCGAGGCCAGAGGAACAGAGGAGACGGGTGGGGGCGTAGAAGCTGAGGCGACGGTTGAGGTATTCCGGTCCCTTGTTGTGGAGGGCTTTGTGTGCGTGGGTGAGAAGTCGGAAGGTGATCCTTTTGCTGACTGGGAGCCAATGCAGGTGTCTCAGGTGTGTGGAGATGTGGCTGTTGCGGGGTACGTCGAGGATGAGGCGGGCCGAGGCGTTTTGAATACGTTGCAGGCGTTTTTGGAGTTTAGCGGTGGTCCCAGCATAGAGGGTGTTGCCGTAGTCCAGGCGGCTCGTGACGAGGGCGTGGGTCACGGTTTTTCTAGTGTCGGCGGGGATCCAGTGGAAGATCTTGCGGAGCATGCGGAAGCAGGCGGAGGACACGGCGTTGACTTGCTTGGTCATGGTGAGAAGAGGGTCCAATATGAAGCCGAGGTTGCGGGCGTGGTCTGAGGGGGTCTGTGCAGTGCCGAGGGCCGTGGGTCACCAGGAGTTGTCCCAAGCGGACGGGGTGTTGCCGAGGATAAGGACTTCCATTTTGCCCGAGTTCAGCTTTAGGCGGCTGAGCCTCATCCAATCTGCGACGTCCTTCATACCCTCTTGTAGGTTGGTCTTGGCGCTGGCGGGGTCCTTGGTGAGGGAGAGTATAAGTTGGGTGTCGTCGGCGTAGGAGGTGATGATGATGTTGTGCTTGCGTACGATGTCGGCGAGGGGGCTCATGTAGACATTGAAGAGTGTCGGGCTGAGCGATGAGCCTTGAGGTATGCCGCAGATGATCTCGGTGGGGTCTGAGCGAAACGGTGGGAGGTAAACTCTTTGAGATCGGTTTGAGAGGAAGGAGGCAATCCAGTCCAGGGCCTGGCCTTGGATCCCGGTGGAGCGGAGGCGGGTTATTAGGGTGCGGTGACAGACTGTGTCGAAGGCAGCCGGGAGGTCGAGGAGGATGAGGGCGACTGTTTCACTGTTGTCCATCAGGGTTCTGATGTCGTCTGTGACTGAGATGAGGGCGGTTTCAGTGCTGTGGTTGGTTCGGAATCCGGTTTGTGAAGGGTCGAGCAGGTTGTTGTCTTCCAGGAAGGTGGTAAGCTGTTTGTTGACGGTCTTCTCTATTACCTTGGCAAGGAAGGGGAGGAGCGAGATGGGGCAGAAGTTTTTCAGGTCGCTAGGGTCAGCCGTAGGTTTCTTTAGTAGGGCGTTGACTTCGGCATGTTTCCAGCTTTCGGGGAAGGTAGCAGAAGAAAAAGAAGAGTTGATGACGGCCTGGAGGTGCGGGGCGATGATGTCGTCGGCTTTATTGAAGATGAAGTGAGGGCAGGGGTCCGATGGGGCGCCGGAGTGGATAGAGTTCATGGTGGTTTTGGTTTCTTCAGTGTTGATGTGGGTTCAGTCGTTGAGGGTGATGGCCGGGGGTGTGGGTTCGGTGATGCTTGGTTGGGTCTGGTGTCCGAAGCTGTCATGGAGGTCGCTGATCTTGCGATGGAAGAAGGTGGCAAGGGAGTTGCACAAGTCTTGGGAGGGCGTGACGGCGTTGGGGTTGGAGAACTCTTTGATGATGCTGAAAAGTTCTCTGCTGTTGTGGCTGTTTTTGTCCAGTCTGTCGGTGAAAAAGTTCCTTTTGGCTGCGCGGATCAGGTGGTGGTGTTCGCCGGTTGCGTTTTTGAGGGCGGTCATGTTGTCGGCGGTGTGGTCCTTGCGCCAGGCCTTCTCGAGGGCGCGACATGTTTTCTTCGATTCTTTGAGGGTGTCAGAGAACCAGAGAGGTTTTTTGATGGTGGCATGTTGATGCGTGCGTCTGAGGGGAGCAAGGTTGTCTGCGCAGTTGGAGATCCAGTTCGAGAGGCTGAGGGCTGCGACGTTGGGGTCGGTGGTGAGGGTAGGTTGGTTGACGGCGAGTGCAGAGAAGAGTTGCTCTTCGGGGATTTTGTTCCACTGTCGACGAGGGATGGGTTGAGTGCGGAGATGGCGGGTCTCGCGTCGGAATGTGAAATGTACACACCTGTGGTCGGTCCAGTGTAGAGCGGAGGTGTGGCTGAAGAAGACGTGTTTGCTGGCGGAGAAGATAGGGTCAAGCGTGTGTCCGGCGATGTGGGTGGCGGCGTTCACCAGTTGCTTGAGGCCGAGGTTGGCGAGGTTGTCGAGCAGGGCGGTGGTGTTGGGGTCGTTGTTTTGTTCCAGATGGAAGTTGAGGTCGCCTAGGAAGATGTAGTCCGGTGAGGCGAGGGCGTGCGGGGAGACGAAGTCGGCGATGGAGTCGCTGAAAGGGGCGCGCGGTCCGGGGCGACGGTATACGAGGGATCCTCTGAGGGTGGTCCTGGGGTCGGTGCGAATCTGGAAATGCAGGTGTTCAGCGGCGAGGGGGGTGTCTTCGGTGGAGGTGGTGACACTGATGGAGTCTTTGAAGACAATGGCGATACCTCCTCCTACTTGGTTGGTGCGGTCTTTTCTGGAAATCTTGTAGCCTTCGGGGATGCCAGTGGCGATGTCTGGGGCCAAAGAGGCGTTCATCCAGGTCTCCGTGATGAAGGTGACGTCCGGTGCTGTGGAGTCCAGGAGGTCCCAGAGTTCAACTGCGTGCTTGTGGACAGATCGAGCGTTGACCAGGATGCACTTGAGGTGGTTGATGGCGCGTGGGCTGGTGGTCGTGGTAGTTGCGTGGTGGAAGATGCGTTTGCAGGAGTTGCAGGCGAAGGGTCCATGGGTGCGTTTGGGGTGAGCTTGGAAGCAGGTGTTGGAGCGCCCTGGGTTGAGGGCGTGGAGAGCGATGGGGTCGTAGCGGAGCAGCGGGGTTTGGGAGAGCTGGGGACCAGGGGTCGTGGCGCTGGGCGCGGGCCAGGCGCGGACGGGCGCAGACGGGCTTGCCTCTGGCGCGCCCACTGCACGCAGTCGCGCAGCGGCCACCATAAGCGGGAGGAGGGGGGGAGGGTCAGCTGGGGGCGAATGGGAGCTGGGGGGCGGGGGCGTGCAGGAGGTCGCGGCGGGAAAGCGGGAGGGAAGGGGGGACAGGTAGAGTGAGAAGAGCTGGGGGAGGGGGGTTTAAGGGTGGAGGGGGGTGAGTGTTAGGAAGTTTAGGAGATTAGGGAGAGAGATAGGAGTAGGGTTGGGAAGATAGGGGAGGGGGGGTTGTAGAGGTGGGTGAGGGTGAGAGGTAGAGTGAGAGGATAGGAAGATAGGTAACAGAGGGGGAGGCGGGAAGGGGGGGAGAGATAGAGAAATAGGTGGAGAGATAGAGAAATAGGTAGATAGGAGGAGGTGGTGAGTGAGGGAGATAGATAGTGAGATAGAGAGATAGGTAGATAGGAGGAGTGAGGGAGGCAGATAGCGAACGGGGTAGATAGGGGTGATAGAGAGGGGGAGGCGAGTGAGGGAGGGAGATGAGACAGGAGCAGGAGGGCAGGCGCGGGAAGAACAGAAGACGGAGGACGAAGAAAGCAGAAGAACAGAAGACAGAAGAACAGAAGAACAGAAGATGAAGAACAGAAGACAGAAGACAGAGGACGAAGAAGCAGAAGACAGAAGATCACAGAAGAAGATACAGAAGACCACAGAAGAAGATGAAGAAGAAGAGAGGCGACAGTAGAGGCTGAGAAGCACACAGATGAAGAGAGAAGACGGAGAAAAGAAGAGTACAGAAGAAGATTACAGAAGAGGAGCGAGGAGGAAGAACAGAGAGGAAGAAAAGAAGCAGGAGCAGGAGAGAGGGTGAGTAGCGCGGGGCAGGGCGAGGGGCTGGGAGGTGGGGGGTACTTACTGCGAGGTAGGTCTCAGGAACCTGGAGGAGCTGGAGGAGCTGCAGCGGCAGGGGGAGCGACCTCCCCTTGGGTCAAGGGTCACTACCACTGTCGCGCAGCGGCCGCCATAAGAGGGAGGGGGGGGAGGGGTCAGCTGGGGGCGGGGGCGTGCAGGAGGTCGCGGCGGGAAAGCGGGAGGGAGGGGAGGACAGGTAGAGTGAGAAGAGCTGGGAGAGGGGGGTTTAAGGGTGGAGGGGGGTGAGTGTTAGGAAGTTTAGGAGATTAGGGAGAGAGATAGGAGTAGGGTTGGGAAGATAGGGGAGAGGGGTTGTAGAGGTGGGTGAGGGTGAGAGGTAGAGTGAGAGGATAGGAAGATAGGTAACAGAGGGGGTGGCGGGAAGGGGGGGAGAGATAGAGAAATAGGTGGAGAGATAGAGAAATAGGTAGATAGGAGGAGGTGGTGAGTGAGGGAGATAGATAGTGAGATAGAGAGATAGGTAGATAGGAGGAGTGAGGGAGGCAGATAGCGAACGGGGTAGATAGGGGTGATAGAGAGGGGGAGGCGAGTGAGGGAGGGAGATGAGACAGGAGCAGGAGGGCAGGCGCGGGAAGAACAGAAGACGGAGGACGAAGAACGCAGAAGAACAGAAGACAGAAGAACAGAAGATGAAGGACAGAAGACAGAGGACGAAGAAGCAGAAGACAGAAGATCACAGAAGAAGATACAGAAGACGAAGAACAGAAGGCAGAAGACCACAGAAGAAGATGAAGAAGAAGAGAGGCGACAGGAGAGGCTGAGAAGCACACAGATGAAGAGAGAAGACGGGGAAAAGAAGAGTACAGAAGAAGATTACAGAAGAGGAGCGAGGAGGAAGAACAGAGAGGAAGAAAAGAAGCAGGAGCAGGAGAGAGGGTGAGTAGCGCGGGGCAGGGCGAGGGGCTGGGAGGTGGGGGGTACTTACTGCGAGGTAGGTCTCAGGAACCTGGAGGAGCTGGAGGAGCTGCAGGGGGAGCGACCTAAGCTTGGGTCAAGGGTCGCTACCACTGTCGCGCTGCGGCCGCCATAAGAGGGAGGGGGGGGGGGGGAGCGGTCAGCTGGGGGCGAATGGGAGCTGGGGGCGTGCAGGAGGTCGCGGCGGGAAAGCGGGAGGGAGGGGGGGACAGGTAGAGTGAGAAGAGCTGGGGGAGGGGGTTTTAAGGGTGGAGAGGGGTGAGTGTTAGGAAGTTTAGGAGATTAGGGAGAGAGATAGGAGTAGGTTTGGGAAGATAGGGGAGGGGGGGTTGTAGAGGTGGGTGAGGGTGAGAGGTAGAGTGAGAGGATAGGAAGATAGGTAACAGAGGGGGTGGCGGGAAGCGGGGGAGAGATAGAGAAATAGGTGGAGAGATAGAGAAATAGGTAGATAGGAGGAGGTGGTGAGTGAGTGAGATAGATAATGAGATAGAGAGATAGGTAGATAGGAGGAGTGAGGGAGGCAGATAGCGAACGGGGTAGATAGGGGTGATAGAGAGGGGGAGGCGAGTGAGGGAGGGAGATGAGACAGGAGCAGGAGGGCAGGCGCGGGAAGCACAGGAGACGGAGGACGAAGAAAGCAGAAGAACAGAAGACAGAAGAACAGAAGAACAGAAGATGAAGAACAGAAGACAGAAGACAGAGGACGAAGAAGCAGAAGACAGAAGATCACAGAAGAAGATACAGAACACGAAGAACAGAAGGCAGAAGACCACAGAAGAAGATGAAGAAGAAGAGAGGCGACAGGAGAGGCTGAGAAGCACACGGATGAAGAGAGAAGACGGGGAAAAGAAGAGTAGAGAAGAAGATTACAGAAGAGGAGCGAGGAGGAAGAACAGAGAGGAAGAAAAGGAGCAGGAGAGAGGGTGAGTAGCGCGGGGCAGGGCGAGGGGCTGGGAGTACTTACTGCGAGGTAGGTCTCAGGAACCTGGTGGAGCTGGAGGAGCTGCAGCGGCAGGGGGAGCGACCTACCCTTGGGTCAAGGGTCGCTACCACTGTCGCGCAGCGGCCTCCATAAAAGGGAGGAGGGGTCAGCTGGGGGCGAATGGGAGCTGGGGGCGTGCAGGAGGTCGCGGCGGGAAAGCGGGAGGGGGGGGCAGGTAGAGTGAGAAGAGCTAGGGGAAGGGGGTTTAAGGGTGGAGGGGGGTGGGGGGTGAGTGTTAGGAAGTTTAGGAGATTAGGGAGAGAGATAGGAGTAGGGTTGGGAAGATAGGGGAGGGGGGGTTGTAGAGGTGGGTGAGGGTGAGAGGTAGAGTGAGAGGCTAGGAAGATAGGTAACAGAGGGGGTGGCGGGAAGGGGGGGAGAGATAGAGAAATAGGTGGAGAGATAGAGAAATAGGTAGATAGGAGGAGGTAGTGAGTGAGGGAGATAGATAGTGAGATAGAGAGATAGGTAGATAGGAGGAGTGAGAGAGGCAGATAGCGAACGGGGTAGATAGGGGTGATAGAGAGGGGGAGGCGAATGAGGGAGGGAGATGAGGCAGGCGCGGGAAGAACAGAAGACGGAGGACGAAGAAAGCAGAAGAACAGAAGACAGAAGAACAGAAGATGAAGAACAGAAGACAGAAGACAGAGGACGAAGAAGCAGAAGACAGAAGATCACAGAAGAAGATACAGAAGACGAAGAACAGAAGGCAGAAGACCACAGAAGAAGATGAAGAAGAAGAGAGGCGACAGGAGAGGCTGAGAAGCACACAGATGAAGAGAGAAGACGGGGAAAAGAAGAGTACAGAAGAAGATTACAGAAGAGGAGCGAGGAGGAAGCACAGAGAGGAAGAAAAGAAGCAGGAGCAGGAGAGAGGGTGAGTAGCGCGGGGCAGGGCGAGGGGCTGGGAGGTGGGGGGTACTTACTGCAAGGTAGGTCTCAGGAACCTGGAGGAGCTGCAGCGGCAGGGGGAGCGACCTACCCTTGGGTCAAGGGTCGCTACCACTGTCGCGCAGCTGGCGCCATAAGAGGGAGGAGGGGGGGGAGGGGTCAGCTGGGGGCGAATGGGAGCTGGGGGGCGGGGGCGTGCAGGAGGTCGCAGCGGGAAAGCGGGAGGGAGGGGGGGGACAGGTAGAGTGAGAAGAGCTGGGGGAGGGGTGTTTAAGGGTGTAGGGGGGTGAGTGTTAGGAAGTTTAGGAGATTAGGGAGAGAGATAGGAGTAGGGTTGGGAAGATAGGGGAGGGGGGGTTGTAGAGGTGGGTGAGAGGTAGAGTGAGAGGATAGGAAGATAGGTAACAGAGGGGGTGGCGGGAAGGGGGGGAGAGATAGAGAAATAGGTGGAGAGATAGAGAAATAGGTAGATAGGAGGAGGTGGTGAGTGAGGGAGATAGATAGTGAGATAGGTAGATAGGAGGAGTGAGGGAGGCAGATAGCGAACGGGGTAGATAGGGGTGATAGAGAGGGGGAGGCGAGTGAGGGAGGGAGATGAGACAGGAGCAGGAGGGCAGGTGCGGGAAGAACAGAAGACGGAGGTCGAAGAAAGCAGAAGAACAGAAGACAGAAGAACAGAAGATGAAGAACAGAAGACAGAAGACAGAGGACGAAGAAGCAGAAGACAGAAGATCACAGAAGAAGATACAGAAGACGAAGAACAGAAGGCAGAAGACCACAGAAGAAGATGAAGAAGAAGAGAGGCGACAGGAGAGGCTGAGAAGCACACAGATGAAGAGAGAAGACGGGGAAAAGAAGAGTACAGAAGAAGATTACAGAAGAGGAGCGAGGAGGAAGAACAGAGAGGAAGAAAAGAAGCAGGAGCAGGAGAGAGGATGAGTAGCGCGGGGCAGGGCGAGGGGCTGGGAGGTGGGGGGTACTTACTGCGAGGTAGGTCTCAGGAACCTGGAGGAGCTGGAGGAGCTGCAGGGGGAGCGACCTAAGCTTGGGTCAAGGGTCGCTACCACTGTCGCGCTGCGGCCGCCATAAGAGGGAGGGGGGGGGGGGAGCGGTCAGCTGGGGGCGAATGGGAGCTGGGGGCGTGCAGGAGGTCGCGGCGGGAAAGCGGGAGGGAGGGGGGGACAGGTAGAGTGAGAAGAGCTGGGGGAGGGGGTTTTAAGGGTGGAGAGGGGTGAGTGTTAGGAAGTTTAGGAGATTAGGGAGAGAGATAGGAGTAGGTTTGGGAAGATAGGGGAGGGGGGGTTGTAGAGGTGGGTGAGGGTGAGAGGTAGAGTGAGAGGATAGTAAGATAGGTAACAGAGGGGGTGGCGGGAAGCGGGGGAGAGATAGAGAAATAGGTGGAGAGATAGAGAAATAGGTAGATAGGAGGAGGTGGTGAGTGAGTGAGATAGATAATGAGATAGAGAGATAGGTAGATAGGAGGAGTGAGGGAGGCAGATAGCGAACGGGGTAGATAGGGGTGATAGAGAGGGGGAGGCGAGTGAGGGAGGGAGATGAGACAGGAGCAGGAGGGCAGGCGCGGGAAGAACAGGAGACGGAGGACGAAGAAAGCAGAAGAACAGAAGACAGAAGAACAGAAGAACAGAAGATGAAGAACAGAAGACAGAAGACAGAGGACGAAGAAGCAGAAGACAGAAGATCACAGAAGAAGATACAGAACACGAAGAACAGAAGGCAGAAGACCACAGAAGAAGATGAAGAAGAAGAGAGGCGACAGGAGAGGCTGAGAAGCACACGGATGAAGAGAGAAGACGGGGAAAAGAAGAGTAGAGAAGAAGATTACAGAAGAGGAGCGAGGAGGAAGAACAGAGAGGAAGAAAAGGAGCAGGAGAGAGGGTGAGTAGCGCGGGGCAGGGCGAGGGGCTGGGAGGTGGGGGGTACTTACTGCGAGGTAGGTCTCAGGAACCTGGTGGAGCTGGAGGAGCTGCAGCGGCAGGGGGAGCGACCTACCCTTGGGTCAAGGGTCGCTACCACTGTCGCGCAGCGGCCTCCATAAAAGGGAGGAGGGGTCAGCTGGGGGCGAATGGGAGCTGGGGGCGTGCAGGAGGTCGCGGCGGGAAAGCGGGAGGGGGGGGCAGGTAGAGTGAGAAGAGCTAGGGGAAGGGGGTTTAAGGGTGGAGGGGGGTGGGGGGTGAGTGTTAGGAAGTTTAGGAGATTAGGGAGAGAGATAGGAGTAGGGTTGGGAAGATAGGGGAGGGGGGGTTGTAGAGGTGGGTGAGGGTGAGAGGTAGAGTGAGAGGCTAGGAAGATAGGTAACAGAGGGGGTGGCGGGAAGGGGGGGAGAGATAGAGAAATAGGTGGAGAGATAGAGAAATAGGTAGATAGGAGGAGGTAGTGAGTGAGGGAGATAGATAGTGAGATAGAGAGATAGGTAGATAGGAGGAGTGAGAGAGGCAGATAGCGAACGGGGTAGATAGGGGTGATAGAGAGGGGGAGGCGAATGAGGGAGGGAGATGAGGCAGGCGCGGGAAGAACAGAAGACGGAGGACGAAGAAAGCAGAAGAACAGAAGACAGAAGAACAGAAGATGAAGAACAGAAGACAGAAGACAGAGGACGAAGAAGCAGAAGACAGAAGATCACAGAAGAAGATACAGAAGACGAAGAACAGAAGGCAGAAGACCACAGAAGAAGATGAAGAAGAAGAGAGGCGACAGGAGAGGCTGAGAAGCACACAGATGAAGAGAGAAGACGGGGAAAAGAAGAGTACAGAAGAAGATTACAGAAGAGGAACGAGGAGGAAGCACAGAGAGGAAGAAAAGAAGCAGGAGCAGGAGAGAGGGTGAGTAGCGCGGGGCAGGGCGAGGGGCTGGGAGGTGGGGGGTACTTACTGCAAGGTAGGTCTCAGGAACCTGGAGGAGCTGCAGCGGCAGGGGGAGCGACCTACCCTTGGGTCAAGGGTCGCTACCACTGTCGCGCAGCTGCCGCCATAAGAGGGAGGAGGGGGGGGGAGGGGTCAGCTGGGGGCGAATGGGAGCTGGGGGGCGGGGGCGTGCAGGAGGTCGCAGCGGGGAAAGCGGGAGGGAGGGGGGGACAGGTAGAGTGAGAAGAGCTGGGGGAGGGGTGTTTAAGGGTGTAGGGGGGTGAGTGTTAGGAAGTTTAGGAGATTAGGGAGAGAGATAGGAGTAGGGTTGGGAAGATAGGGGAGGGGGGGTTGTAGAGGTGGGTGAGAGGTAGAGTGAGAGGATAGGAAGATAGGTAACAGAGGGGGTGGCGGGAAGGGGGGGAGAGATAGAGAAATAGGTGGAGAGATAGAGAAATAGGTAGATAGGAGGAGGTGGTGAGTGAGGGAGATAGATAGTGAGATAGGTAGATAGGAGGAGTGAGGGAGGCAGATAGCGAACGGGGTAGATAGGGGTGATAGAGAGGGGGAGGCGAGTGAGGGAGGGAGATGAGACAGGAGCAGGAGGGCAGGTGCGGGAAGAACAGAAGACGGAGGTCGAAGAAAGCAGAAGAACAGAAGACAGAAGAACAGAAGATGAAGAACAGAAGACAGAGGACGAAGAAGCAGAAGACAGAAGATCACAGAAGAAGATACAGAAGACGAAGAACAGGAGGCAGAAGACCACAGAAGAAGATGAAGAAGAAGAGAGGCGACAGGAGAGGCTGAGAAGCACACAGATGAAGAGAGAAGTCGGGGAAAAGAAGAGTACAGAAGAAGATTACAGAAGAGGAGCGAGGAGGAAGAACAGAGAGGAAGAAAAGAAGCAGGAGAGAGGGTGAGTAGCGTGGGGCAGGGCGAGGGGCTGGGAGGTGGGGGGTACTTACTGCGAGGTAGGTCTCAGGAACCTGGAGGAGCTGGAGGAGCTGCAGGGGGAGCGACCTACCCTTGGGTCAAAGGAAGCCGCCAACCAGCCCAGACCAGACGTTGATTGGTGACAGGCTGTAAGCTATTGATGGATTTTAAGTGCAGAGAAATGCTCACTTTCTAAACAGGAGGCAAGTTCAATCCAAGCCCTTGGAGAGCACCTGTCAGTAAAGTCAGAGGCCGGCAAGGCAGCCGAGCAACAGCAAGGCAGCAGTCCTTCACAGCAAAGCAGTCCAGGTGAATTCTTTGGGCAGCCAGGCAGTTCCTCTTGGCAAGTTGCAGGTTCAGATCCAGAAGTATCTGATTTGGTGGGGTCAGACCCCCAGTTTATATACCCCAAAATGCCTTTGAAATGGGGGAGACTTCAAAGAATGGTTCTAAAGTGCACAATGTCCCCTTTCAGTACAGGTCTGTCTGCCAGGGTCCCAGTAGGGGGTTGGCAGTCCATTGTGTGAGGGCAGACCACTAGCCGTTGAAATGTAAGTGTCAGGCCCCCCACCCTTCCAGCCCAGGAAGACCTATTCAGTATGCAGGTGAGTGCAGGTGTGACTGTGTATCTTGTCTGTGGTTGCCTGGATGAAATGCACAAGGAAGCCGCCAACCGGCCCAGACCAGACGTTGATTGGTGACAGGCTGTAAGGCATTGATGGATTTTAAGTGCAGAGAAATGCTCACTTTCTAAAAGTGGCATTTCTAAAATAGTAATATAAAATCCAACCTCACCAATAAGCAGGATTTTCCATTACCCTTCTGGCCATACTAAACATGACCTGCTTAACCCTTTCTCATCAGAATCTACCACTCAAACAGTATATGAGGGCAGACAAAATTCTAGCCTATGACAGGAGCAGGCCTCACAGTAGTGGAACACGAATTTAGGAGTTTTCCACTATCAGGACATATAAAACACACCTGTATATCTCCTGCCATTCACCTACATAACACCCTGCTCTAAGGGAGAGAGCTTATGCACTTTAGCACTGGCTAGCAGTGGTAAAGTGCGCAGAGTCCAATAACCTGCAAAAACAGTGTCAGAAAAGTGGAGTGAGGCAGTCAAAAAGTTGGGGCATGACCACCCTAAGGCTGTCAGGTCTAACACTGGGTAACCCAAAGTAGACGTGGTGTGAATCATCCACATGAGCTGGAAGCTGTCGGTTCCTGCTGCTCTGCCATACCCTTGGTCACAGCCACTTGAGGAGCTGGTTCATTGGGACATGCTGGAGCTGCATGATTCCTGGCTGATTGTGAAGGCACTCTGAAGGGACCAAGACCAACCTCTTGAGGAGGTGGTGTAGTGAACTTGAATTAAAGCAGCATACCAGACCTTTCCAAAATCAGTTACAACGGGAGAGGATAGTTGCTGTAAATTCTGTCATCAACCAGCTCGTGGTCAGGTTCCTGGGAAGATGCACCACGGCAAAGGACAAAGGTAACTCGCATTCCATAAAGGGCAAGATTGATACGTTTACTAAATCTATGGCCAGCCACGGACAGAGGAAAATAGTTCAGTCTGAGGCTGCAACAGTGGAGGAGGATAGCAGCAACTGTACAGGTAATCCAGGATACCAGTCAATTACTGGAAGGGGACATCAGGGATATGGACCTTAATGTGTCCTTCCTCCGGCAAGAATTAAGAAAGGGGGTGAAGCCAGCAACAGAGAATGAAGGAAGGATAATAGAAGCAGAGGACAGAATTAATTCTCACCAGGGCACCGTGGTCCACCTCCTGAAGATGACCAGGCACCTTCATGAAAGTTCAGAGGATGTGGAAGGCAAGTCAAGACACAATACAATAAACACATGTTGTAGTTCGCCGGAGGTAATGGTGGGCCATTACCCTGAACAATTCCTGCACTCTGGGCTCAAATTCAGGGTCCTAACAAAAATACTTGACTACTTGCTTTGATACCTAGAGACAGCATCGGGCTCTAACTCCAAAGCCTCCCTCTGGAGATCCCCTAAGGCCACTTTTTGCATGACTCCCCGTTTACACAGATTAGAATATGATAATATGGGCTGTCTGATGCACAGAGGAACATTTTTGTGACTTTCACAGTTATGATCTTTTCTGATCATACAAATAAGGTCCAACATCAATGGAAGTCTTTTACAGAAGATAAACAGAAACCTAGACCAATGAATATATGCTTTTGTATCCAACCAAATTAAAGAGGCTCTTCGAAGGAACGGTCCAATTCTTTGATATTCCTGAGGTTGAGGAGAGAAAGGATCTCTGCAGCCCCTCCAGGACTGCAAGAACATTACTCAGACAAAAGTTGCTCCTTCAGTGGTTGGACCTCAATTGCACTCTCTGCTTATCATCTCTAAAACTTTAAGCAAGAAGAGAAGGTCAAGTACCCTTCAGCCTCACTCACAGAGAGCCGAAAGGGAAAGATCCTGGAGTAAAGGTGTGGCAGCCTCAACCACAGGTGTGGGAACATGCCACATTAAATATATGATAATAAACACCAAAGGCATTTGTGAGATGAGGAGGAGCTGTCGTCTTCACACTGAGGGACAAGGCTAGATGAACAAAATGATTAATATGCCTTACCAAGGCAGTCATTCATCATTTTGCTATGTGGTAAAAAGCTGCAACAATTCTAGAGGCTCCTTCATT
Source organism: Pleurodeles waltl (assembly GCF_031143425.1). NCBI lineage: Eukaryota > Metazoa > Chordata > Amphibia > Caudata > Salamandridae > Pleurodeles > Pleurodeles waltl. The sequence goes on along the minus strand of NC_090438.1, from coordinate 753,184,748 downwards.
ATTTACCCAGTACAACAGTTTACGTGCCTTATCATCCACTTCATATACTCTACTATGCAAGGCCGTACAGACACGTCTGGGTGATTCAGGTTGCTTAAGTTGTGACTTAGCTGACTCCAGCTGCCTGAGGGTCAAGTGCAACCCTCTAGCGATCTGATCACAAGGACATAATGTCACAGTTTATCTATCTGTATCTCTGTCATCACAAGTGGGAATGAGCTACGTAGTACCCATGTCACCCCTTCTGGAAAGTTTGGTAAAGCAAGACAGAAACACCCAGATCACACCATTTCATCCCAGGGAACCAGAGTTTGAGTGTTCTGGATGTGTTTCTTCCAGAAGCAGCATGCCAGGGAAACGCAGACTGCCCCTGTTCATCACTGAGGCGTTAAGATTCCATGTGACCTGATAATCTATCTAGTTTACAGATTTTATGCTGGCCATTTGGTGACGTTACAAGAGTTTACCCTGTGATACAATGTCTGCTGAAACTTAACAGAGAAAAATAGAAACCAAAGAAGACCAATCCCCTTAGCTCTCTAACCTCACAATGCTATCCCAGAAGTACACTGTAAAATGGAATACCCATTATAACAGAAGGACAGTGTACAGTCCTGTCGTCACTTGACCCATTGGTTGTCGGGGCTCTACAGCAACCTCCACAAATGTAGGGGCTAATTAAATCAGTTCACCTGTCTGCTATCTCTGATTGAGTTTGTGGGTGAGGCCTTTACAACTGTAATTGAACAAGTGCACTAGTTCAAACTGGACTGAATCAAAAAGCGTGTGTCCCGAAGGAGAAGTCACAGCAAATCAAAACTGATGTCAAGAGCAGGCTGTCAGGGAAACACATTCATCAAAGGGAGGGTTTCAACCTGGGATACATGTGTGGCTGGGCCTCAAGTAGAAAAAGAAAGGTCAAGGGGTTTGACTGTTAAATGCCTATAACTCGATAGTGTGAGAGCATGATAGCAAGTCAGAGTGTTGTAGAGAGACCCTTGTTTCATCTGCTTGAGACAATTTGAGATTTGTTTCTTCCTCCTCATCCTTACTGATCAATAACGAAGGTTGGTCATCTCATTCATGAACCTAATGCGAAGGTGATAACACCTCGTGCGGCAATGGCTTGCAACTGCCTTTGAAAATTCTTACTGAAAACTCTTTGCAAAATTTTCCAACACCTGAAGTCCAAAAGGTTTTTGAAGAAAGAAGCACTTGCTGAAAATCGCTGCTCCAAGTGTCTACCCCCTTAAATTCTTTAAAAGGTTCTCCCCACCCCTAACTCCCAAGCTCACGGCTTTGTTTAGTGACATCTCCCAGTCCTACCCACCACCCAGTCAACCTCTGCCGTGCAAGAATCTCACTATCATTAAAATCACACTGGTGCTCTGATCAATGACCCTCTTACGCTCACATATTCTACGGTCCCAAACACACTGAACTTGGTGAACTTTGGAAAGGAATGTGACTCTCTCAACTGGGATTTCGTTTTTCAAGTCCTATGTAAAATGAATTTCGGTCCTCTGTTCATCTCATATGTCACGCCCTTATGTATGGCTTTGGGTACATGTTAGGATGAATGGCAGTATAGCAGCATCCTGCCCTATCAAAAGGGGCATCCAACAAAGATGTGTCCTTCGAACCCTATTATTCACAGTAGCGATGGGACCTCTGACCAAGTTGATGAGATAGTTCAATGCTTTAATCAGGTGAAGGTATTAAACAGCATTTCTCTATCTATGCACATAACATGCCTGTGTGCCAAGTGAAATGGTCAACAACGTATGGAAATTTTTGATCTGTATGATGAGGGATACAGCCTTGCAGTAACTGCAAAATAATACATTCTCGTACTAGTACAAGGCAGTGCCTTGCCTACTGGCTGGCAGTTAAATGACAAGTCCGAACAGGGCATTTCAAGTACTTCTGTATTCGTATCTCAATGAACTTCCAAGGATGCTGGGGACATAACGTAGCTCCCCTGATAGAGAAGATGAGAAGGAACCTACTAGGCTGGGATACGCTCAACCTCCCTACTGCTTGGCTGAATGGCATTATTTACAGAGATCACACTCCCACAAATGCTCTATGTACTTCAAAATTATCCCTAAGAGATTCCAATGGGTTTCTTCATGATGATCCATGCCTATATCTATAACTTCCAATGAGCTGGCGAACAACAGAGGGTGTCATCTGACTAATGTGCCAATGAGGTAAACAGAGATGGGAAAGAGGTGTCTGACAAGCAACTCTGCTACTGGATCCCCCAACTAATTACCATCAGTGACTAACATTTCAGCAGTAAGGAGGAAAGACCTCACAGTCTAAAGCCTGACCTGTTTAAAGACTCCAGTGTATACTAAACCTTGTCTATGCTACTGCAATCCCGATACATTCGCCCTAGCTACTAAGTCACTTTAAACTCTAGGAGCATAGAATGGATGGGCTGGGGTGGAAAGATCAGGTTAACAAAACACTTTGGTAGGCTATGTGTCTTGCCCATTCTGTACAGCTGGCAGGCTTCACGGCATAGGACTATACTTGGATCTTTGAAAGCTCGAAGGAGGAAGTCACCATCTATAAGTCCCATTTTTAAAGACATTTACAACTAAGGCATACCTTGGAGCCTCATCAGTCACAGCTGTTGAACCTCCCAGAACCTCCTAAATTCGGCGCTCTAGAGGCTAAGCTGACACCCGAACCACTGGGGAAGAGACACATTACGCATGCATATACCTCTCCAGTGATAAACAGCCAGGATCTCCATAGGGAACTTTGTTTCCATTGGGTACCAAATGTAGGACTCAAAGAAGATGACAAATGGAGTGAAGCAAAGATGGCTCCCAGAAAGCTGGCCATATCAGCATGTCTGTATCTTGTACAATGTAGTTACTTCCACAGAACAAATTTCCCAGAGAGGACGTGGAAAATAGGCTGAAGCACCTCCCCATAAACTGTTCTAGATGACAGGTCTTGATTGGCAGCTTTAGACGTCGTATGGGACTGCCAGACTTCAGCTGTACACAAAGTGCACGCTGATTGCTGTGGTAGGGTGGCTAGCAGACCTCACTCTGAAGCTATCAATCCTGGGGTTCATGGAGGAAGTGTGAGGTTCTTGGGGTTCCTGCACACTGGTAGGGGTGGGTTTTCTTCTCAACTAAAGATCAGCTGCATGACACCAGAGGTCAGATAGGGCACCCAAGTGTGTAGTATGGAACGCTAGCATCACTTGAAAGAAGCAGTTTTTAGAACTGCAGGGTGTGCCAAGGAGCAGGGCAAAATATAGTGGCGTTGGTGGGATCACTTCCAGGAAGTTGCATCTTGACTGGTGGCTGATTATGCATTTCACCCATAGACATCAGTCTACCTATTGTTGCTCTATTAGAATCAATCTCACTGCAAGCATGTATCTGGTCAATTGTCCTGTAAAGAATAATTGGAATGTATGGGTCTTAGAAGCTGTTGTTCCAAGGGGTCACTCCCAACTCGCTGGCAGATATGTATTACAACATAAACTGCGGACAAGCTGCTATTATTTTGTCTACTCCTATCTTTTTTGTATATGATTTAATTTCTGTTTAAAGTCCTGGGTGCAATTGAAAACAAAATTAAAACAATAAAAAAGCAATTTTTGGTGATAGAAAAGTTTTCATGAATAGCATTTATTTGGACCACGTTACATCTAAAACAGAATGAAGACAGGTTTGTCTAATCTCAGCAACATTTTATTGTGGCATTGAGCATATTTCTGTTCAATACACTGCCTTAACGGTTCAGTGTGGCTGTCTGTCCGAAGGTCATAACAGGTGGATAGAGGGACTTCCATATGTAACTCCTTACATAAGGTAAAGCAAAATCTTTAAGTAAACTGAGACCATCTACCAGTGTGATCAAAACCTGTGAAATACCATGTACTCATACAATCTTTTGTGCAACCATCTATGGTAACTCTTGGAGGGAGGGAGCCCTGAAAAAGGTATAAAATTGCAATTGTAGTCAAATGATTGACAAATACTAGAATTACAGTACAACTTTTACCTTCAGGTGATTCCACAATAAAATAAGTGGAGCCTGCATGCCAAGTTATAGGTGAAATACGCAAGGGTCTCAATATCCCCACAGGTTAATAGGGTTACTTATAATCTTCGCACAGTTGATCATGTTTGTACACAATTTTTAATGTATGTCAATATATGTGACCCCCCCCAGAAAAACCATCTGACAACCGATAGTCTAAAGTAATCGGGGATATTCAGCCGTTTGAAGTCTTGAAGCCAGTTCACAACCTACTATCTTCACTGAACTGACAGCAAATACAGCTTTTCCTTGGTTCAACTAACTATCCTTTTCCTCTCTGCCTTCCCTTATTTTTTCTTCACCCAAAAGCCTTCACCAATAGACTGAGATTCTCTATGTACTTATGTCAATAATGATTCCACATTAATCACGGTGATAGAGTGATCATACCAAATTTTATAGGACAAGCTTCATGGCGTGTCCTCATACAAACATCTCTTATTTTCTAGTACATTCCATTGAGATAATCCTACAGTTTATTAAATATCATACCCAGAAATGAACGAGGTCCTTCTGAACCATCAAGGAGTCAGTGCTCTATCTGACCGTAGGATCTGCAAATTCTTGCTCCCAACAAATGGCATTTCCACTGTTCAAAAGACATCCTAAGTGTCAAACGCTTTTTATCAGCGATACTGTAGTCTAGCTCTGCTGTCCCCCCCCCTTTTTAAGAGACATAAGATACCGGGTGAATCTACCCAGTATTCAGATTTCTGTGACACAAGACACTTCGCATAGAATGACAGGAAGTAACCATCTCCACTAAGCATGCTCCTTTACATAGTAACTTAGTAGTGCGTCCTATGCTTTCAGAAAACTGAATATTGAACCTCTTAGAGAAATTGCCAAAGCCAAAAAGCTTTCAGTTGTCTTGACTGCAGCAGGACTGGGGCATTGAACAATTGCTGAAACCTTCTTTTCATCCATCTGAATACACTCTGGTGTGATTATGTACCCCACAAATTCTATTGTAGAAGTGCAGAAGTTTTTTTTTTCATTTTGGCAAAAAGAGAACTATGGTCTTGTAATCACTGTAAGATAAGCTAAACATATTGTATTGTTTCTCTATGCAGTCCAAATAAATCAAAATATCATCCAAGTAAATAATACAAAACACTGAGAAATCCTCACAACAATTCATCAATAAAATAATGAAATGTTACAGGGGCACAGCTGACTGTAAATGGCATGCAATGATATTTGATCCAGCCCACAGTTAGTGCCAAATGTGATCTTCCTTTTATCACAGTGAGATCATGGTCCATCTGGCCTAGAAGAAATAGGATTTCCCTGGTTAGATGCATTAATATTAAAATTAATCAGGACCAAGTTAATTTTGTGTTCTAAATCCAACACAATTATTTGATAGAAAATGGTAGCGGACCAGGTAATAATACTGGGATGCGACAGGTGATTGGAAATATAAATACACAGGCCACCTTTTGCTCAACCAGCACTGGGTGCCACTGCAGGTTGGTGAAGGTTCTATATCCATTTACATGAAAAGGGTTGACTGCCTAAGTCTCCTGAAAATATGAAAGTTGGATACAGAAGTAATCCAATCTAGGTTCACGACTTTACCACGTGGACCTGCGACATTCCAGAAGGGTATGCTAGATCTGAGTGATCAATAGGATACGAACCTTCCAAAGAGCTGGACAGCACACAGCACCTCCCGCCAAGGATACGTGATCAAAATTTAAAGTGAGTCACTCAACCCCCTCAAGGTTCTCTCATGGGGAGAAACGATTCTGGACTACTATAGGGTGATAAGCATCCTGGAATTGAGCAACAGATGGTTTTAGTGAAACACCAGAGTGAGTAATGTAGGGCGCAGGGTGGTGAAAAATAGCCAAGTTGTAATACAAAGAAATGGTGAGATGAGACTAGAGGATCACCCATTTACTGTAAAAGTGTCTCCAATAGGCACGGTGACCTAAAACACAATCTCCTGGGAACTTTTTACGCTCCTGCCAACCCAGTCCACTCTTGTCCCCATTTTGATATTATCAAAAAGCTACCCACTTAGCCCTGTTCTAGTGCCCACCCAATTCCAAGCTTTGTTCTTAGAGACTCCCAAGACTTTACAGATGTAAAAGTGACAGGGGTACATTAGCTAATATCATGAAGTACGGTCAGGGGGTAAGGTCAAGAAAACCTGGGACATCAATGGATCTATGTATGGCTACCTCCGAATTACTGCGTGGAATAGGTAACAGGGTAGAAGACATGCCTCCTGAGGCAGACATATGACCCGTACCATTAGTTGATATCTGTGCTACACTGCAGTGAGTCGAAATAGTAGGTGGAAGAGGCATGGCATTTCCTAATGACAAATGGGGGCTGCCATTTAAATTAGAAGTGACATTGAAGAACGTATTAACGTTAGATTTCAACAAGTCTAAACAACTAATGGATACTGTTTCAAACTGTTTGTCACCCTTTTCACCAATGAAGCAAGAGCAGACTTCCACCAACTTCTAAGGCATGTACGGCATTGAGTGGCATCTTAACATCTTCCTGCGTCACGCTGTCAGACTTTAATTTCGTCTTTACACCTGTGGAATTAGATTTTGGTTCAAGAGTCAGTGCCGCTGAAGTTTTGGTGTCCCTCCAATGATGTTTCTGATAGTTTGGACTGTGCCCCAGGGGCTTCATACGCTTCAAAGGAGGATGTGGTACCAAATCAGGGGAAGAAGCCACACCAATATCAGCTAAACCACTTGCAGCCCTGGAATGTGAAACATCCTGGCCAGGTCTGGGAACAGGAGTCACGATAACACAAGTATTGGAGGAATCCTGCAAGAAACACCATGCACAGCGGTCAGATCAAGCTGGTAGGAGTTGATTTTTAATTCCACAGTAGACATCTCCTTGTTTAAAGCTCCCATGGCAGCAGTTATATAAATTAAAATTGAAGAATTTGTCTTCCCCATGATAAAACACAGATGATTAAAATGTCCCAGATAGCATGACTAAGAGTTGGCCAAGCCCAACCTCCTCTGGGCTCTGACGGGCCCGCTCTTGGTCCGGGCAGTGCCCAGGCACCACGGGACGCCCAGACGGACTATATAGCACTTTACAAGCAGTCACAGGTGTAGGAGATGTCAGAGGGCTGCCTTTCAGCCCACTGGGAAATGTAGACTGTACCACGAACAGTGTTGCCGCTCCTCACGCAGCGGGATGCCAAGATGCACTCTATAATGTTTTACAAGCAGTCACGGGTGTAAGCGATGTGAGAGGGCCACCTCTCAGCCTGCTGGGTAATGTAGCCCGAATATTGACCAGTGTTGCTGCTCCCCACGGGGCGGGACGTGCTATACAGAGCATTGCAAGTAGTCACAGGTGAATAGCATTATTGTGATCAAAGGAGCCCTCAAGGATTTTGGAACGTGAGAAAGGGCACATATATGAGAGCTGTTTCTAATAGCAAAAAAAAAAAGACTAATATAGAAAGCACTTCCTATTCTACCATATTTTGTTAACGAGATTGAGCTAAATGCCTAGGGCAAAATCTATCACCCCATAAACCAATCTTTAAGAGTGATGAGGAAATATGCACAACAGTTAGATGAAGAACACATTTAAAGAAGGGACAGAGGGCACAGGCTGCAATGGCAATGAAAAAAAGACATCGCTTCCCCCATGGCCAAGAAAAATCTCCAAGCTAGCTTATCGGACCTACATCAGAAAATCTCTGAAACATTAAACTCCTAGCTGCAAAGCCTAAAGGCAGAAATTATAGCATTCTTATCAGACGTAAACAATGAAGTACAGACTACAGGAGAAATGGTAGTCACAAATTAAGAAGACATTACATCTTTTAGCCATGAAATGGAACTCTCCCAATAGATCTACGACTGTTTGGGAGACTAAATACTGAATCCCATCAGGATGGAGCTTCTGAAAATCAGATACATGTGGACCTTCCTGTTCACTTTATGGTTTCAAATAGGCATCAAAACATTTATGACATGCACTGTGGAAATGGGACAAGAGCTGCTAGGAATGATGGGGGAAGTCCAACTACCCACAAGCAAGGAATTGCATAACGCAAGGTGGAAAACAGAGGGCAGACTACATTGGGCAAATCCTGAAACAAAGGGCAACACAAGTAAACTTGGTCAAGGTATTTAACTGAACAATCTGCCACGTTGAAAGACATACATGACAACTACTACCCACATCTTGACAAAAATTCTCAATTCAGTAAGTGAAGGTTTAAGCACCATGCCTGTAGCAGGGAACAGAGGAGGACCAGGGTAGTGGGAAGAGGAGGACTGGGGGAGTAGCTGGCCACAGCACATTTCATAATAATGCTAGGGCTATATCTTATCACTTTGCACCTTTCTACAAGAGGAGAATCCAAGTTAGAACCCATAAGTTTAGTATTTAAAGTTGGAGTTGAATTTCCCTATTAAAGAACACAAGACCTGGAAAGCAAAGCACACGGGGGGCAGTCTACAAGGCCAGAGGACGCTTGAAGAAATACCAGAGAATTTGGTCCCCTTAGATACACTATTGGAAGGCCAATTGCCAATGGCTTGTCAGGAAGGAGGTCCCGGAAGATAGCTTTCAGAGCTATGTTGGGGGTAGTGGGTTAGCAGGTCTGAAAGTGGATAGTGCACGCGATTAGACACAACTAAGACAACATATGAGCATATTTAGTGTTTGCATAATGTGGTAATGTACAAGGTTGGAGAGATTCCCCTGATGCTGCGCCCACTGGAACTTCAGGTCCCACTGCAGAGCCCGCATATGCCATCTGGCATGTGTTACTAGCAGGATACAGGAGGCCATGAGGCCCATCAGCCTCAGAGTCAGTCTCACCTAAATCCAAGACCAAGGCCGAAAGATCGGAATCTTAGCCTGAATGTCTTGGACTCGTTTATCGGGAGGATAAGCCCCAAACTGCACTGTGTCCAGAACCGCTCCAAAGAAAGGGAGCGACTGAGAGGGGGTCAGGTGTGACTTCTGCAAGTTTATAGTGAACCCCAGCGTGTGCAGGAGGTTTGCCGTAGTCTGAAGGTGGGAGACAACTTTGTGGGGTGAGTCCTTCAACAGCCAGTCGTCGAGGTAGGGGAAGACTGAAACCCCTAACCTGCGCAGATGAGCTGCAACCACCACCATCACTTTTGTGAACACCCAAGGCGCACCTGTAAGGCGAGAGGGGAGCACGGTAAACTGAAAGTGCTCGTGACCTACCACGAACCGTAGGTAACGTCTGTGGGCAGGCAGGATGGGGATGTGGAAACAAGCATCCTACAAGTCCAACTCTACCATCCAGTCTCCTGGGTCCAAGGCAGACAGAACCTGAGCCAGGCTGAGCATTTAGAATTTCTCCTTCTTGAGGAAGTAGTTTAGGTCCCGAAGGTCTAAGATAGGACGTAAGCCCTTGTCCTTCTTTGGTATCAGAAAGTAGCGGGAATAACAACCACAACCTACTTCTGGCACAGGGACCTTCTCTGTAGTTCCTTTAGCCAAGAGAGCTGTGACTTCCTGGCAGAGAAGAGCCAAATGATCCTCCGGAAGGTGATCGAAGGATGGTGGCATGGGAGGTGAAGCAGATTCGAAAGGCAGGGAGTAGCCCTTTCAATAGATCTGCAAAACCCACCTGTCCGTGGTGATATGTTCCCAGTGGGGCAGGTGATGGCGAATCCTGCCACCAAGTGGACGGGAGTGAGAGGACGGACTAGAAGGGTTTGGAGGCTGCAGCTGGGACAGAGGTGGACTGGACAGACCTCTGGTTCCCTGTCCCATGGCCAGGTGGGATTCAGCGTCCTCTGCCACGCATAGGCTGACCAGCGTGGGAGGCACAGTGGCTGTGTGGAGAACGTGACAGGGAGCCCCTTCTGTGGCCACGAAAGGGGCAAAAAGCGGACTGTGGTGGGCGAGGGGCCGAGGAAATTCCAAGGGACCGAGCCGTAGCCTGGGAATCCTTGAATCTCTCCAAGGCGAAGTCCACTTTGTCTCCGAAGAGACAGGAGCCATCAAAGGGCATGTCCGTGAGTGACTGATGGACATCCCCTGAAAAAACAGAAGTACGTAACCAGGCATGGCTCGTAAGGACACCGTCGTAGCAACCGATCTGCCAGAGAGTCGGTCGTGTCCAGCCCACAACGGATTATGAACTTTGCCGCATCTCTCCCATCGTTCACAGCTTGGGAGGCGATAGCACGGGCCTCCTCCGGTATCTGCGGCAGGACTTGCACAACCGTATCCCACAAAGAGTGGGTATAGCGGCCCAAAAGGCATGCGGTGTTCACAGACCCCAGAGCGAGACTGGAGGAAGAAAACAACTTCTTGCCAAACTGTTCCAGCCTTTTGGATTCCCTATCCAGGGGTGTGGAAGGAAATGCACCTGAAGAAGAGGAAGCCTTGATAACAAGACTCTCAGGCATGGGGTGTTGGGACAGGAATTTAGGGTCGTTCAGAGAGGACCAATGGCATTTGCGATAGTCCTATTCACAGGAGCAGCTGTGTCGGGTTTGGACCATGTAACCAAAACTACAGCAGTGAGGGCTTCATTAAAAGGCAAAAGGGGTTCTGAAGTAGAAGCCCCAGGCTGAAGCACCTCCGTCAGGAGATTAGACCTGACCTCAACAGTGGGAAGCTCGAGTCCAAGGACCTTAGCTGCCCTACTGACCACCATACCATAAGTTGCTCCCTCTGCCGTAGCCACGGTAGGAGGAGACGGCATGCCAGCGTCAGGAGAAGTATCCAGACCACTGGCTTCACCCAATTCCTGAGCCTAGTCCATAGCAGGGTCATCCTGGTATTCATAAGGTTCCAGGGACCCCTGCAATTCCTCCCCATATTCATACCCATAAGAAAAAGGGTCCAAATCTGACCTGGGGCGAATAAGCCCCGCCGAAGGTGGCGTCAGCCGACGCTGTTCCGACTCCGAGTCGTCGGGGACAAGAATCGGTCAACGTCAATAGTGGGCACCACCGACGTCGGGAGAGTCGATAATCGACCCAGGGAAGGTCTCAAGGGTGTGACCGGCACCAGTGCGGATCCACGCACGTATCCAGAGGTGACCTTGGTGGCCAGAGCCAAAGCAACCGGCGCGGAACCCAAAGGCCCCTCAGCCGAACCCATGTGGGCCCGAAGGTGCAGTATCGGGGTCGGGCCACCCAAATATGAGGTGCGTGGCCTCATAAAACTCTTTACGCTGGCGGGGTCACTCTGGCTCCGGGAAACTCGGGGAAGGGCGGAGCCGACCCAGACGTAGGCTCTGAGGATGGAGGCCTAGTGCATGGACGCTCTTCCCGCGTCGGCCGAGCGACGGGGCGAGGTTGGAGAGCAATGGGACTTCAACTTCTTCTTCTTACCTTGACCTGAGGATTTAGAAGAAGATGAGTGGTGATGACTTTGCGACCGATCTCGAGACCTTCCTCTCAAACGAGACGGGGACCTACGCAGAGTTGAGTGCCAGGCCGCCATTAGCTTTAGGGACCGCTCCCTCAAAGTCTTTGAGTGCATGGCCCGGCACTCGGAGCACGACTTCGGGTTGTGGTCGCGCTCGAGACACCACAGTGAAACCCGTTGAGGATCCGTCACCGACAACATCCGATGACAGTCCTCGCATGGCTTGATCCCAGTCTTCGAGGACATCCTCGACGCAACAAAGTCGCACAGAAAAAAATATCGAATTCGGCCCAAAAAATAGCCAGGGTAGCTCTTCTCCGGATCAGCGCATGGCGCAGAAAGAAAAGAACTGATGTCACTGCCCGAGGGCAGCGTCTATATACTACTCCCGACGTCATCACGGTGACCACGACGCCTATGACGCCCGCGGACGCGCAAGGGTATTGCTCTAAGAAAAATCTCCGGATCCATTCTGACGCTTGAGGGAAAATTCTAAGGTAAGAAATCTGCAACTAGAAGTCTCTATCAGATACACTGTGTTATACAGTTTGAGGCACTTATAAAATGCTTGATCAAAAAAACGATTTGGAGCTCGGTAAAAGTAGGAGTACCGAGACCAAATCTGTAAACGGGAGACTCACCTTAATAAAAAAAAAAGACATACGACCTCATTACGATCGTGAAGGGAGGGATACTCTGTCACAAACATGACGGATATCCAGCCTGCCGTATTACAAGTTCCAATATATCCTATGGAACTTGTAAAGTGGCGGGCGGGATGTCAGTCACGTTTGTGGCGGAGTATCCCATCCGCCAATGTCGTAATTAGGCCCATAATTCTTTTAAAGCACAAGATATATCCATCACAATATTTTGCAACCCCTGATAAAAAGAGAAATGGGGTTATGATGTTTTCCCACTTTGCGGCGGTTAGACCTATCAGCCATAGGATGATCTTCCCCCAAACATTTTTGCCTTGCTCCTCTGTTTTCGCTGATCTCGTTTTTACTGGCCTTAAGACTTTGTCCACTTTACCAATGCTAACCAGTACTAAAGCGTGTGTGCCCTCTCAATTAAAGATGCACACTAAATTGACTTGGTAGTCCCTATTAAAGTGGTACTACTTGTACACAGTGCCTGTAAATTAGATGTTACTAGTGGCCCTGCAGTACTCATTGTGCCACCCACTTAAGTAGACCTTTAAACATGTCTCGGACCTGCAATTGTAGCCTATGTGTGCAGTTTTAAACTGCCATTTTGACTTGGCAAAATATACCTTTTGTTAGGGCTAAACATTCCTTTTTAATACATATGTCAAACCTAAGGTAGGTCTTACATAGCCCAAAGGGCAGGTTGCAGTGTATTAAAAAAAAAAAAAAGAATATGTTCTTTTAACTTTTACACATGTTGGTAGTAAAAAACTCCTAAATTAGTGTTTCACTACTACAAGGCCTACCTTTCCCATAGGATAATATTGGGTTACTTTATTGCATTTCATAGGTGATAACTTTCAATTGGGAGCAGGATGGAATGTCAAGATTGGTGTCTACAGAATTATAACTTAAAGTCTTCTTCAATGGTAAAGTAGGATTTAAGGTCCCAATTCTTAAAATGCCACTTTTAGAAAAATAGTATACAAAACAGTGATGGATGGAATGCTTGAATTAATCGCAGCCACATGTAATCATACGGGCCGCATCCCAGTCCATGGTTATTTTGCACAGCATGCCTCCTCAGTTAGGACCCAGCTATATGCAAATCAGTCTTGACCCTGCTTTAATCTGAACAGTCCAGCCTAATCTGCCAAGCCAGGTCCTCCCTGAAACAGAACATAAGCAACACAAGACGGGTTTTGCCCCAGTTATGGGTTCATTAGCCGCGTACAGCTTGGTTCCAGTGACACTGTGCACACAGGACTCACGTCTGGGCATACCTGTTCCACTTAGGGCTTCACAGCTAGTATACAAAAGAGTGATAGATGGAATGCTTGAATTAATCTCAGCCACTGGCAGTCACTCGGGCCGCATCCCAATTCACTGTTATTTTACACACCATTCCACCCCAATTGAGGGCTCATGACCCCTTTCAGAAGTTTTAATCAAGTAGCAGTGCTTGAGAAGGGGGCTCCACAGTTCAAGGTCAAATTATCTTTTGTGCCTTAGCTAAGGATGTGAGGGGACAAGACAGTGTGTACAGAGTGAGCAAATGGCAAGTACTTGTGTGAGTAAATGCTGGTTGAGCATTTACATGACGTGGATTCCACACATTTCAAATGTGGTTGAATGAGTACATAGTCAAATCAAATCATTAACATTTATAAAGCGCGCTACTCACCCGTGCGGGTCTCAAGGCGCTAGGGGAAAAGAAAGGGGGGGTTAACGCTGCTCGAACAGCCAGGTCTTTAGGAGTCTCCGGAAAGCGGAGTGGTCCTGGGTGGTCCTGAGGCTGGTGGGGAGGGAGTTCCAGGTCTTGGCCGCCAGGAAGGAGAAAGATCTCCCACCCGCCGTGGAGCGGCGGATGCGAGGGACAGCAGCGAGTGCGATGGCCAGAGGAGCGCAGGTGGCGGGTGGGGACGTAGAGACTGAGGCGTCTGTTGAGGTATTCCGGTCCCTTGTCGTGGAGGGCTTTGTGTGCGTGGGTGAGAAGTCGGAAGGTGATCCTTTTGCTGACTGGGAGCCAATGCAGGTGTCTCAGGTGTGCGGAGATGTGGCTGTTGCGGGGTACGTCTAGGATGAGGCGGGCCGAGGCGTTTTGAATGCGTTGCAGGCGATTTTGGAGTTTGGCTGTGGTCCCGGCGTAGAGAGTGTTGCCGTAGTCCAGGCGGCTCGTGACGAGGGCGTGAGTCACGGTTTTTCTGGTGTCGGCGGGGATCCAGCGGAAGATCTTACGGAGCATGCGGAGGGTGAGGAAGCAGGCGGAGGACACGGCGTTGACTTCTTAGTCATGGTGAGAAGAGGGTCCAAGATGAAGCCGAGGTTGCGGGCGTGGTCTGTGGGGGTCGGTGCGGTGCCGAGGGCCACCAGGAGTCGTCCCAGGCGGACGGGGTGTTGCCGAGGATGAGGACTTCCGTTTTTTCAGAGTTCAGCTTTAGGCGGCTGAGCCTCATCCAATCTGCGACGTCCTTCATACCCTCTTGTAGGTTGGTCTTGGCGCTGGCGGGGTCCTTGGTGAGGGAGAGTATAAGTTGGGTGTCGTCGGCGTAGGAGGTGATGATGATGTGCTTGCGTACGATGTTGGCGAGGGGGCTCATGTAGACATTGAAGAGTGTCGGGCTGAGTGATGAGCCTTGAGGTACGCCGCAGATGACCTCGGTGGGTTCTGAGCGAAACGGAGGGAGGTAAACTCTTTGTGAACGGTTTGCGAGGAAGGAGGCGATCCAGTCCAGGGCCTGGCCTTGGATCCCGGTGGAGCGGAGGCGGGTGATTAGGGTGCGGTGACAGACGGTGTCAAAGGCAGCCGAGAGGTCGAGGAGAATGAGGGCGACTGTTTCACCGTTGTCCATCAGGGTTCTGATGTCGTCTGTGACTGAGATGAGGGCGGTTTCAGTGCTGTGGTTGGTTCGGAATCCGGTTTGTGAGGGGTCGAGCAGGTTGTTGTCTTCCAGGAAGGTGGTCAGCTGTTTGTTGACGGTCTTCTCTATTACTTTGGCTGGGAAAGGCAGAAGAGAGATGGGGCGGAAGTTTTTCAGGTTGCTCGGGTCAGCCGTAGGTTTCTTTAGTAGGGCGTTGACTTCGGCGTGTTTCCAGCATTCGGGGAAGGTAGCAGAAGAAAAAGAAGAGTTGATGACGGTCTGGAGGTGCGGGGCGATGATGTCGTCGGCTTTGTTAAAGATGAAGTGCGGGCAAGGGTCCGAAGGGGCGCTGGAGTGGATAGAGTTCATGATGGATTTGGTTTCTTCCGTGGTGATGTGGGTCCAGTTGTTGAGGGTGATGGCCGGGGGTGCGGGTTCGGTGGTGTTTGGTTGGGTCTGGTGTCCGAAGCTGTCGTGGAGGTCGCTGATCTTGCGATGGAAGTGTATCTGAACGTGAGCAAGTGTGGGTAAGAGTAAGTACAGGACTTCATCCTTTACTTTTAAGAAGAGCGCTTTTCTCAAAAGCATCGCTAATAAAAGAAATGGAATAGAGACAGGCTATAAAGGCAGTCATGAGGGCTCACTTATCCTTCAAGGTTTTTTTGCAAATCAAAATCCCCTAGGACCTGAAGCACGGCAAGGTAAACTCACCTTTTATCTTGTTTACATCTAACGACAACAATGAATGTCACACCGTCTGATGTACCAGGAGGTTTTTGGATAAAATTTCAGATTAAAAATATGGGGAGGCAGAAACAAAATATAATAATATTGATATTTTTCATTTTGTTTTCAATAAATGGTGCTAAAATATTGTTTTCAATCATTTGTATGTGTTTTAATTAATAGATTAATTTGATGTGTTACTGTTGTTTATAGATTTTTTTTTTTTTAATATAGCTTGTAATTTTTTATGATGTAGAATATATATATTTGTTTATAATAATGCAGAGTGTTGTAGTTGGTTGCTGAGTTATAAGTGGACAGGATGTTTGGTTTGTAGGTGTGTAGGGTGGGAAGTAACCTAAGTAATGATTAACAAATAATTATTTAATTGATCTCAATCATGTAATTTATGGAGTACTTATTTATGGTATTTATATTTTAGTTGCATGCTGCTAGGTTTGTAGAGGTTTAGGAAGGGAAGTTAAGTAATAATTACTAATATCATAATTTTTAAATGATTTATTTAATTAATTTTTAATTATGTAAAATATGTAATATTGATTATTTGTACTAATATGTTAGTTGCAGGATACTAGGTTTGTAGCGGTATAGGGTGGGAAGTTATTTAATCAATAATGTGTTAATATTTATTATTTGTAAATTCTTTAATTTAATTTAAAAAATAATGGAATACTTCATTATTTGGAATATATATTTTTGTTGTGGGATGCTAGGTTTGTATGGGTCTTGGCTGAGGAGTCAAGTTATAATTAACAATTAATAATTGCTAACTAATTATTTAATTGAATTTAAATGTGTAAATTATGGAGTCGCTACTCTAAGTTATATTTTTGGTGTGGGCTGCTAGGTATGTAAGGGTATGGGAACGTAACTGATAATTGAATAACAATTATTTATTATTTGATCATTGATTATTTTAATGAATTGTAATTATTTAACTTAATTATTTTTTCATGTTTTATTACAAATATATATATATATATATATATTCATATCCAAACACACAGATGCTCCTCCTGGAGGCTGTACCCATGTGGGATGGAGCGTCTTTGCCAGTGGAGCAGCCTGGCTATCAATCAGTCCACAGAACGAGAAATAATCCACAACACTCACTCGAGTTGGTAAAAACACACGGTATTTTTACTGCTTACATGACACGTTTCGCCCGACAAACGGGCAAAACGTGTCATGTAAGCAGTAAAAATATGCTGTGTTTTCACCAACTCGAGTGAGCGTTGTGGATTATGTCTTGTTGTGTAGATTGATATATATATATATATATATATACACATACATATAGATATATGTATATATACACATCTATTTTTATGTTAATTA
Source organism: Pleurodeles waltl (assembly GCF_031143425.1). Taxonomy (NCBI): domain Eukaryota; kingdom Metazoa; phylum Chordata; class Amphibia; order Caudata; family Salamandridae; genus Pleurodeles; species Pleurodeles waltl. The sequence continues at coordinate 753,167,704 of NC_090438.1, read as the reverse complement.
CTTCTATATTAAGAGTTTAATATCTTTTTACATTCGTGGTATATGTAATGTGTTTGAAGTGAAGTGCTTTACCTATTTTTGTTTAGACTACAGTAGGAATAGTAAAATTACCTCTGTGCAATTTTACACTTCCCCCTACTGCTGCGATGTTTGGAGTGGAAATAGTAAATCTCATCCCTCCAAATTCCATTGCTTTCCCTACACAGACTGGAGTGGGAATAGTAAATGTTACCTGTCCAAAGCCCAACGTTTTCCCTACTGCTGTGCTCTTTGGAGTGGGAACAAAATTTTTCACCCCTCTGAAATCCAACACTTTCCCTACTGTTGCACTGACTGGAGTGGGAATAGTAAATTTTACCCCTCCGAAGTCCAACACTTTCTCTACCACTGCATAAACTAGGGTAGGAACAGTATCTTTAATATTCTTAGACTCAAATAGTTATAATAATGTTGGTTAAGTATAGGTTACAACATTTGTTTTATTTGTTATTATTTTCAAATGTATTTTAATGTTTATAATATTTTTTGCAATTTGCTTTTGATTTTACAATTATTTTATTAGCATACATTATTGCATTTTATCTTATTAATTTGTTATGTCCTATATGTATACATACATATATAGTCTAACAATTAAGAAAAATATTTCTTTTACAATATATTAACTTTCATATTTTACATTTATTATGAATATATATATAATATATAAATCTATATATAATTTCATATTCGTAAATTAAAAATATTAAAAATATTTCAAAATATTTTTTTTGATTGTTACACTATCTGTATATACATATTTTTATAAAACACACACACATATATATATATAGATGTTTATATACGTATACATTTATATGATTAAATATTAGTGGAATGTATTTAATTATATTAAAATTATATATTAAAATATTTAACATTTACTACTGTTAACTATGTTTATATTTAAAAAATCTATTTTTGTTCAGATATGTTCAACAATACTTTTTTCAGATATTTTTGTACTTACCATTATAAGTATAGGATCATATTATGTTATGCAATATTTTTGACAAGCATATTTTTTAACACAATATTGTGTCAGTAATCTGTTCCAAGATCCAAGTGGCACAAAAAGATACATATACCGCGCATGTGGGTTAACTTCAATTATGAGACATGAAAATTCCAGAATAGTAATCATTTCAGGCTTTTATAAGAACACAATGTATTTAATCAAATTCCAAAAGTAACACATAAACAGCTTTAAGTTCACAAGAGTTCTGTGGAGCCTCGAAACACAATATACTTTGCAATGTAAAACATTTAGGGACTGATTTAGTTTTTGGTGGACGGGTTCGTCCGTCACAATGGTGACAGTTATCCCGACCTCCAATATCTAAATCCGATAGAAAATAATGGGATTTATATTTTGGCTGACGGAATATCCGTCACCGTTATGATGGAGTAACCCATCAGCTGAAATCTAAATTAGGCCCTTATCTGGTAAACCAGCCTTCAACTGCAGAGTGAAACATTTTTTAAGTCTATTTTCTGTCCAGTGTTCATCCTCATGCTTTCCGAACCTGGCCCCACTGCATCTTTCATCGTTTCTGGTCAAGCGCATGGGTGCTTTATTATGTTAGTTGGTTTAATTTGCTTTGATTTAGGTTACACAACTGGTTTAGTTTGATTTGCTTTCTCATTTGCTGTAAGATGGTGCACCCCCCCCCCATCAGAGCCGATGCTTCACATTGCGTATTATTTGTCCAGCTTTTCTGGTTTCATTTCCTGTAGGCAGGAGCACCAGGAATGCCCTGCATTCTGCTCTGTTCACATTGATGCCTGTGGTCTTGAAACTGATTAGCTGAAAAGCCGCAATGGACTCTACATTGCTTGTCGTTTTTTACTTCAATGACTATGTTGTTTTATTTGCTTGTATCTTAGGGAACTAGGCTCAATGCCTTTTTTCATTGTTTTAGTTCACTTTACTTCATTGTTATAGTTCAGGTGCCTCATTGTTGTAGTTGGTAAAGATTTGTGCGGATTTATTTAACACAATTGTTTTGATATGATTTATTTCTTAGTAGCTGTGATTCTCGCCATCTCCTGCGCGAGTTGCAGAGCTCCACTATATACTAGTTGGGTGAGCGAAAAATGTACAGGGCGAGCTAAAGGTATGGCTGGGCTTTAAAAGCCCATGCACGAGCCAAGCCTTGAAAATGTTTGGCATGTAAACTGTACACCAAATACCATATAAAAATCTGCTGAGAACTAAACAAAATTCAAGAAAGTGCATTTCTTAAATATGCAGAAGCGGTTCAACTGAGTACATAGGTTATATCACTGCTTTTAGAGGTATTTGTCAAAAGTGAGTTTTTAAGTCTTATTTTAGAGGCACGTTAGTTGTCATTTAAATCAGACACAGTGTACGTGCTTATATAGTACACACCCTGAACTCAGTATTTCGCCTATGCAAAAGCTAATGGCTTTGCCAGTGTGTTTAGCTATGCTGTACAGCTGCGTGGCTATGCAACATGGCTAAAAGTAAAGTTAGAAAGAAGTAGAAAGACGCAGCCAGCGTTGGCTGTGTCATAGTGATTTTCCTGGCGAGTGCGGATGGGCAACACATCAAGTATTGGTAAACAGAATGAAATATTTAAAAAAACAACACTCTGACGCGGCCAGATGGTTGCGTCATAGCGCTTTTTTTGTTTCTTTTGGCGGGGGAGCAACCTATCCAATGGTGAGTGACAGAAGAAGACACACAGACAAATGTGTGGGGGGGGGGGGGGGGAAGAAGCAACACACATGGGAAGAATAAATAACCTGAAGCACAGAGAGCAGTGGATGGACAGCGGAAGGACACTAAGGAAGGCAGCAACTAAGAGTGACACATTTTGCCAACAAACAGTAAGCAATGGGTGAGCTCCAAGCTTCTTACAGTGAACAAAACATCTCGCAGCAACAGTACATACAAGCGCTGTCAGCAGGTGGGACCTAAAACGGAAGCACAGTGAAATAACTATTTGGCCAGGAGCACAAAGTTTAGTCAAGCAGTGAAGCCAGCAAAATTCCGGATTCTTTTGATTTCACATTCTGCCCTTCAGCCACTAGATGGGTATCTAGTCCCCTCTCCTCTTTTACAGCAAATGTTCCTGTTTGTTCTTTAATTCTTTGTGCATTATGATAGAGCATGGGTGGTAGGCCGAAGCCATATTAAAGCATGCACTCTGTTATTCCAACCCCTGCTCCTCAGCTCCATTGTTTCTCACCCCCTACCTGATTTTTGTTTTAATTTATTTTTTTATTTCCCCTGCCTCAAGCTCCTCTGTTGCTCCTACCACCTACTTTAACCCCTGCCCTCTCCTCAGTTGCTGTGGTCTTTGTGTTTTGGTTTTTTTACTGCATTTTTAAGTCTTTGTGTCCCAAAGAGTCTGCATGGCGCTCCCTAGGTGCATGTTGCCAATCAGGAAGCAGTGATTGAGGCAGCCGGGCTCCAGCTCCACTATGAATGAAAGTCTGTAATTCTTTGTATGCGCCTATCACTTGTGGAAATCACATGTGATGTCTGGAGCCTGAGCTCCGAGACACGCCTACCGCTTCTCAATGGCAGTGCTCCTCAGATGGGCAGGCCATGCTCCAGAACCTCTGGCCGTGCTCCAGAAAAAATACCTTTGAGACAAATGCAGTGAGTTCACAATATGCTGTCTTAATGGTAAGAAGATGAACAGAGCAACTGTGCATGGGTCTGAAGGGGTTTTGAAGGGAGTGCACAACAAGTGCCAAAACTGAGTATCAAGTTAAGGTTCCACTCTGGCATGACAAATGGAGTTGTCCGGAACATATCGACCAGCTCCTAAAAGAAGTGCACTTTAAGAGGCACGGCTGGTGAGGTTAATACATGAAGGCCAAAAATTAACTTGAAACTTTTGCCACAGTAAGACTGATTTGCCAATGACAAATAGAACAGGAGAACATACCATAACTTCGCTTTCAGGGGTTGTATGTCTTGGGAAGAGCACCAGACAACAACTTTCTCCCAGCATTCTCGCAGTGTCCTGCATAAATCAATTTGGTTGAATGACAACTAGCTGCAAAGGTGACCCCAACCACATCAAGAGGAAAATCGAACTGCATCAACTTCTGACGCTCAAACTTCATGAATAGAGGCTCCGACCAAAGGTTCTCCTGAAGGGGCAGCCAAATCCATGGACAAATGCTCATGGATGCCACACTATTCTCACCCAGTCCTGAACCACTAAGATGACTTGGCTCTGGTCTCTCCTGATGTTTTTCAGTAGTCTTGGCAGGAGAGAAGCACAGAAAGGCATACAGGAATCCCAACCCTGTATAGAAAGAAGACCTCTCCTGCAGAGGACTGCGTTCAGAACTCCAACGTACAAAAGCTTTGATACTGCATGTTCTTTGCGACAGCAAATAGCTCAAGCCAGTTATCTGCATTGGTGGAAGGCACTCTGTGCCACCTTACAGTGTAACTACCATTTGTGATGCGCTAGACAACAGCAGCTGAGTTCATCTTCCCTGGTGGTCAAAGATCCTGTCAGGTGTTGTGTGATCAGAGATTTTCCCAGAGCCACTTCTACAGACGTAGACTTCTGGCACAAAGCCCACGACCCCACACTACCTTATTTGATGGGGTAGCACATGGCAGTCGTGTTGTCTTTGAGCACCTGTACCTGTTCCCTTTGATGGTCGTGAGAAATGCCTTCAATGCCAAGCGAATTGCTTGCAAATATAACAAGCTGATGTGGAGGCAAGCTTCCACCAGAGACAGTATACTGATCTTCAGCTCTCTCAGAAGAACCTCCAATCCACTAACAATGCATCTGTCACGACTGTTAGTTATGGGTAGGATAGGGAGAGGGGTCAGCCATCGGTCGAATTTCGGTTCAGTGGTCACCACTGCAGGTCTTTTGTAGACTGCTTCTACACCTGGATAGAATCTGACAGACTGGCTTGGTGCTGAGCACACTAAGACTTCAGATCCCACTACGGAGCTCACATTTGTGACCTAGTGTGTTCCACAAGCAGGATACAGGAGGCCAAGATGCCGAAGAGCCAACCTCATAGAGACCTAGACTACAGGTTGAAATAGAGGGATCCTGGAATATTTCAGGTGGAAGCATGGCTGTGATGAAGAGGGGGCTGTTGTGAGGAAGTCAGATGTGACTTCGGCATGTTTATGGAACATTGTTCCATAAACATGTTTGTTGTCTGGAGGTGGTTTACGACTGTTTGAGACAAACCTGTGTTCAGCAGCTAGTTGTAGAGATATAGGAAAACTGGTATTCCCAACCTCCACAAATAACATCTGTGAGACTGCAGAACATACATGTGAAAAAATGAGTCCTGCAAGCTCAGTGTTACCATTTAGTCTCCTGTGTCCATGGAAGACAGAATGTAGGTAAAGGTAAGCATTTTGAATTAGTCACAGGCCTCAGTCCTTCACCACCAAAAAGTAGGAGTAGCAACCAGGCCCAGTTTCTGATCTCAGCACCTCTGTATTGCTTCCTTGCCCAAGAGAGCTTGAACTTCTCCACAGAGCCTGAACAAGTGGTCATCCGGAAGGTGTTGTGCTGGTGGTGGAATGCCTGGGGTCTAGAGGGGGAATAATAAGGAAAGAGAAGGGAGCATTTGTTTTAGATGATCTGGAGCATCCACTGGTCGGATGTGATGCTCCTCCAGCCAGGGAAATTAAAGGAGATGTGACCCCCCGTCACCGGCCAGCAGTGCACTGCCAAGGATAAATTGAAGCAACCTGCCCCAGTTAGGGGAGGAGGAGCTGGGGTATGGGTAGCTTGTTGCCTCTGGGGGCCTGGTCACGTTCGTCTTGATCTGTAGTCTCAACTCTGAAGGGACCGGTAGGCCTGTTGTTGTTGGGGCGTATATTGTCTCTGCATCAGCCCCTACCGAAACCTCGAACAGGGTGCTGCTGCTGTGGGAACTTGTCTGAGTGCGGGCAGTGGCATCACTTTAAGTCTTTCAAGGGCTGAGTCTGCCATTGCTCTGAGCCCCCGAGAGACTTTGAAGGGAATGTCCATGGAGACTGCTACACATCAGTGAGAAGCCCATGGAACGAATCCAGGTGTGGTGCCTAAGCACCATGCTTGTGCCAACTGCCCTACCCAGGCATCAGGAATGTCGAGACCAGATCTGATTAAGTATTTCACTGCTACCTCTTCTTCCTAAATAAATCTCTGTAAGATTGAAAGGAAGCCCTCTGGGACAGTTGGCAAGATGTCCACAACCCTGCCCCATAATGCACAAAAATACCTGCCCAGGAGGCATGTTGTATTGACAGAGTTTAGAGCAAGGCTGGTGGAGAAGAACATTGCAAACTACTCCATCCATTTGAATTCCTTGTTTGGTGGAGTGGTTGGAAAGGAACTGGGGTTCTGGTGGCTTGTAGATGCCTGAACCACTAGGCTCTCTGGAGTAGAATGCTGATAGACCTAGTGATACTGTATCTGGTGTTGGACGCTTGTATCACCATCAAAGCCCAAGCTGGTGGCATTGGTCATCACGTAGAAGGCAGTTTCTGGCATGGTATCAAGGGTGGAATTGTAGTTGGCGCCGGGCCAGCAACGCAAACCTTGGGGGAACGGGTCCAACTCCATGTGAGGTTGAGGAGCACAGTCTGCATTAAGTACAGATCCACCAAAGGTAACCGACTGGAGGCCCCCTGAGCTCCGTGGGCCTCGAAGTGCTTCAGAGGGACCCGGTGCAACACCAAAAATCTCCTCCATGGGTACCTTAAATTGATGAAGCTGTGTGGCTTTGCTGTCCGTTTCGGGAAAGGCTGAGGCAGGTCTAGTGTCAGAATCAGCTCTGCATGGCTGGACCAACTCTGCAATCTAGAGGTGCTTGGACCGTCACGCGCCTCCTAGTGGTGGGAGTGGCAAAATGAGGTAGACCCATACTTGGATTTTTAGTTTTTTTGTGTGATTTCTTGAACTTACCTGAGCCTCGTCGTCTCAATACCAAACATTCGCAGGACCGTATCTATGCTCTTGTCTTTGACCTGGACTGCCATGACTTCAATCATGAGCACTTTTTGAAATGACAGTTTGCAAGAGGGAGTTTGGCTATGCAGTTGCAGGTGGTCTTTTTGTTCATCTTAGAACAGCACATATACAACGCTGAATCGCGTTTGGATCCCTGGCACCATAGACAGACAGACATGGGTGTCCCTTACTGACATCTGCTGGATTTCATCACAACATTGCTTAAAATCTGTAGTTTTGGGTGGTGAGATTGTCTGCACTCCTAATAAAATTTTGAGGGAAAATGTCTATCACAATGTGACCGGATTCAAGAAGCTCTGGATCTGCGTCAGCAGTGTGGAAAGAAAGGAACTGACAGCAGTGCATGGAGATGGTACACACAAAGTAGCCCCAACGTCATGTCTGGGCAGGACAGACCTGATGTGAAGGTGCACGACGCCACCTGTTGACGTGCAATGGAATTGCTATAAAAGATTACAGGTCCCTGGCACATAGGGAAATTTAATAGCTGAGGAGTCTGCAGTTAGAAGTCTATCAGAATTGTGTCTGTTTAAGGTGTCAGCCATAACAAGGTAGAGTACCAGAGATTCTGTGTTGTAAGAACCAGTGCCATAGACATTGCTCTTTCTTACACACCATTCTAGACTTAGTGCCACCTTGCTTTCTGAAATAATGAAGCGTACTCATATCGTCCGTCCTGATTAATACCCTTTGTTGAGAGATGCATGGCAAAAAGGCTTTCAGAGCAAATTTGATGGCTGCGAGTTTCAGTAAGTTGATAAGTAGGACTTCCGCCTGAGGCTTCGAGAGCCACCTCATTGAGAACCTCGTCGCTCTAGTGAGGTGTCTGTCATAAGACAGAACTGTGACTCCACTGCATATGTGCCTTGTCGTATGTAAACACTTCGCTTCAGTTCTTACCAAGTAAAAGATTGTTTAGCTCCAGGAGTAATCAGGATGAGCTCATCTCACTGACTCCATGCTTACTGATGTATAATGTGATATGTTGTTGCACAGTTGTCTTGCATTAGTGCCGGACATCTTTCTCCTCTTTTTGGAAGATGAGCTTTCACAGTGTCTGTGCATAGGAAGGTTCCTAGAAAAAAGATCTTGCTGAAAAGGACAAGACCAACGTCTTCTTACTGAGAGTAAGATTCAACTAACTAAAATGTAGCAGGGTGGAGCATATTACCTAGTAACCATTTGTCCAGGGAAGGAAGGAGACTCACTCTCAGCTGTAACAGGAGTGCTGTCACTCAGTCCAAACACTAGGTGAATACTAGAAGTGCGGATCTGAGGCCAAAAAGAAACTCCAAGACTTGGTATTTTGGACCATCAAGCAAATGAATCGCAAAGTGGAAGTAAGCACATTAAAAGTTGTCTGATACCGGATAATTCCATGACTGTTGGACTAAAGCACGTCTAGGAGTGGCCACCATCCTAAAGCTTTGTTGCTTGATGAACTTGACCACTCTGACGTCGAAGATAGGGCTGAAGTCTGAGTGAACAAAACTGCACTTACCTCCTTTTATTGTAGCCAGATTTCAAGGATGAAAGGAATGGGGTGCTCCTGGGCTCTCATTGATGGAAGTCATGCTGCCCAGTCCAATTCCACCCACATGGTATGTGGAGAGAGAGGGGTTTTTTTTTTGTCCATTACTCTATTTTTATCGCAGGCAAGAGCCCCATCAACATCATCTTGAGTGGTCTCCTGGCCCACAGACACTACTCAGGGCAGCCACTTTAGTCCTTCAACGGACTAGACATTGGGGTCTGAGGCACGGACAAGTGCTGACCAACAGACCATTATTCAAGAATGGCTGATGGGTGTTCTATTGACATAAGCAACACAAATCTGTCTGTGCTCGTCCTTGCTGCTTTTGCAAGGCAACAGCAAATTATGTCCATATTTGCTACCCAACAGATGAATTGCTTATATTAAATCTGGAACAAAAATCCTCTCTGAAATCAACTACAGAGCATTTATTACAGGTGAGAATTTTGATGAAAAATTTCTGCTGTTCCATTAGCCGTGTCCCCCCTAACACACTTCGCCCCTCCTTTTAAGCTGTCCGTCCCAACACAGGTTATACGCCTAGGCACAGGTGTAAGATTTCCTATTTACTAAATGATGCCCATGTTAGACATTCTGTTCCTTTAAGAAGCTTGGCATATGTGACTCATCAAATCTTGACCAGGATATTGCAATTCCTACTGGCTTTAACATCTTACAATTAGACAGGGTTGGACAACTGGGGAGAGGTGTGTAGTTAGAGAGCCCAATCTTACTATACTACAGGATTTGTACTATGATAGTGATAATAATGCCAATCCTAACTATCACCACCTCTCTGAAGATCTAATAGGGCTGGCATGTCTCCAATTAGTAAAAGAGGCACCTTACGAAATGGTGCACACATTTGATTTCATATTCTGTAATTGCTCTTCCATCATCTTTGAGTTTAGGATTACACTGGTGCCTTGGTTTGATCATTTTATTATTGACTTTTCACTGACAGTTCCAACTGAAAGTAAAGGAACCACCCGTGCCTCTATTACAGTAAGAAGCAGGAGCTGGCTTAAGGTCGATATGGAGGTCAATCTTTTCTTGGACTTCTAAGTGGAGCAAACATATTGTTGCTGCCCCTCATTAAATATACAGGCTCTTTTTAGCACTATTCATAAGCTTGCCTATAGGGTCACTTTTCCAGTATGCTACCCCTTGAGTGAAAGAAAAAAAAACAGAAGAGGTGATACTCAGGCGAATCGTGAGCCAAGACATTTAAAGTCAACAAATTAAACAATGGTGCAAAGAGTTGATGTGAGCTGACTTTTAATGACGCCTTGAAGAATTACAAATCTCACCTACATGCAACTAAGCCTAACTTTCTAATCAATCAATTACAGCTTTGGTCCTTTACTTTTCAAACTGTTAATCTTTTCATTACCCTACCACCAGAGAGTCTAATCCCCACTTCAGTCAATTTGTGATAGCTAGGTTAAGGTCTCAGACTGATACTTTATATGAAGATATCAAGAGTAAGAATGAAAATATCTCCTTTCCCACTAATGTAATTCTAGCATCCCTCTCTTCGGCCAGTGTCTCTCTTAATTCGAAATGAGATTAATTCTATACTGCTTGCTTTCAAGTCGATATTTTTGGAGTGACCATCCTTAAAAGCTTTCTCTCTTCTACAGGCATCTTGCTCAAAACAATCCATCACACATTCCTGCAGTTAAGATAGGTCACTGAAGTATTCAACAAAGGTATTATTACTTCTGCTTCAAACACCTCAGCTGATGTATCTGATATGAAAAGTTATTGTCCCATCAGCATTTGAAACAGTCAATCAAGTCTCAAAGCTGCTGGGATGGAAGTGTGGGTGATTTTTATGGTCTGCTTCTTTCCTGTCAAACTGGTCCCAATCACTCTCTTCCCCTGTTTGCTCTGCTGGCAGGGTGACCCCTTGCAGAGTGCCATAGGGTTTTACTCTCTCCTGTATTTTGTCCAGTTACTTCAGTTTTACATAATAGAGGAGTTTGGGAAACAAAACCTTCTTAACTCCTTCCATGCTGACGGTTCCGCCCGCAGCCACAGTGGTCATGTGCTGAGGATCGAACGGTTTCATCCTCGGCACATGGACAGCAAGTCCCTCTGGTGGGGGCACCACAGATTTCCTTTTGATATTTTCAGCCTTGGTTGCTGAGGAAGAGCTTCCCTGCAACAAAGGTTCAAAATAAACTCTCCCTGGTATGACGATCGGTGTGCCGTGCACGCCAACATCATTACAGGAAAAATGAAAGTAAAGGGAGCTGACTGGTTCATTTGCTTTCATTTCCTTCAATGCTCAGGGGCATATCTCAGCCCACCCGAGCACTGATTTTAATGGGAGAGGTGTCATTGGAAAGGGAGAATCCCCCCCCCCCCATTTCTGCCCACTAGGCACCAGCAACTCTTTTTTTTAATTTAGGAAAAAGTGGAGGCTGCCCAGAATGGGCATGGGAATGCCCCCCCCCCCCCAAAAAAAAATAGGCTCAGCACTTCTGTCCCCCCTGGGGGGCAGGGGCAGATTATTACCCCCAATCTGCCCTCCTGGGGGCAGAAAGCCCACTAGACACCAAGGATTTTTTTAAAAAAGCCACCCCACATAAACGGGGACCTAAGTCTTTCTAATCAACCCCTGCCGTGGGGTAGATTCAGGTAATTAACCCCCTGGGGCAGACAGCCCACTAGATGCCAGGGAATAAAAAAAAATAATATAGAGGGGTGGGGGCTGCCCATGGTTATGCCCCCACCAAACTCAAGGGTTCAACAGTCTTTCCGCCAAGTACCAGCAACAGGAATGGATCCAAATGTGGTCAACTGAATCTCCTTTCAATTGCCCCATTTTCCTTGGTTTGATTAGCTCCTGTCGCTGCACTAGGCCCAGCCACACAAGAGTGGCAGCATTTTCAGTGGCACCGAGTGGGCAATGCTGGGTGGCAGGAATTTTGTGCAGATTCCGGAAGCTGCCAGCTGAACTAGGGTCCAAAATCTAGAGCTACCCACATTGGAAGAAAAAAGGTCCGTTTTGGGTGGAAAAATGTGCTGCGTCCATGTTGCGTTTTGGACCATTTCCTGCTGCGGGGACTAGGTCTACACACAAAGTGAGGTACCGTATTTATCGGGAGACTTGGGGGAATGCTGGGTGGAAGGAAGTCTGTGGCTTCCCATAGATTCCAGAATTTTCCATCACAGGAATGTAAGGAAAATGTGTTTTTTCAGACAAGGTTTGAGGTTTGCAAGGGATTCTGGGGAAAGAAAAGGTGGTGAGAGCCACACGAGTCAGCCCACCGTGGATTTTCTTTTGTGGATTTGTGCAGATTCTAGAAGCTTCTATCAAAGAAATGTAAGGAAAATGCATGATTTCAGCCAAGTTGGAGGTTTGCTGGGCATTCTGTGTAAGAAAAACTTAATGGGATCCATGCAAGTGACAACATCCTGGATTCCCTTAGATGTCTAGTTTTTAAAAACGTCAGTTGTCATCTGAGCTAGGGTCCGAAATCGGAAAAAGAGGGTCAGTTTTCGGTGGGAAAATGTGCTGCATCCATGTTGTGTTTTGGGCCGTTTCCTGTTTGGGGGCACTAGGTCTACCCACAATAGTGAGGTGCCATCTTTATCAAGAGAGTTGTAGGGACGTAGAATAGTAAAACATTTGTTATTACCAATTGGATTTTGATGAATTTGTGCCTTTCAAATCTAAGCCAGCATTTAAGAAAGATGACATTTTGAAAAATACCCTTCAAATCATAGGCTAGTATGGGTATCCACAAAATTAGAGATGCAAAAATAACCACTGCTCCTAAACTCTATTTCTTGTGCCCATTACATATATACATAAGTTTCCTTGATACCCATTTTTCACTCTGCTTATTTTGCAAAAATAATTGGTCTATACTCGGTACTCAATCGAAAACCATTGTATGGTGCAGCTCCGTTGTTTGCTCTGGGTACTTTGGATTCTGGGTCAGCCTACAAACCCTACATATCCCCACAACCAGTAGGGTCTAGCGGACGTAATGGTATGTTGCTTTTCTCAATCGGGCATTCTGACAAAAGGTCACAGATGAAAATGTTGACACAAATGCCCGTTTTATTCCTACTCATTTTCAATATTATTTTATTTTAACAGCTATTTTCCTTGGGAAAGTGTTAAGCGATTTACACATAGGACCCGTTCCTGAATTCAGAATTGTGTCTAGCTTTCAGAAATGTATAGCTTTTCTGGATCACCCATGGGTTTTATACTGGTTTCTACCACAAACTGGAAGCAGTTTGAGAGCACAAAAAATGGGGAAAATATGCTACCTTTTAGAAAAATCCCAAGATTCAGCTCTAAATGTTCCTGAAAGCTGAGAAGATGGTGACTTTAGTACAGTACACTGTTTATGGATGCCATTTTTAGGGAAAAATTTACACTTATCTGGTGCACTTTTTCCCAATTTTGTTTTTAAAAACCGTTTACTATATAATGCCTATTTTCTTGATCTACCCAGGGGAATCCACAAACCCTAGGCACATTTAAAATCCCCTGGGTGTTTGTTCAAAAGAGCACATATTTGCCATGGATAGCTTATGTGTCCAAAATGTTATGGAGCCCTACGTGCAAACTAGACCAAATAGAAAAAAAGCTTAGCATGGGGGAAAAGGCCTAACAGTGAAAGGGTTAAATAGAGAAGACTGAGTACACCATGGCACTAAGGCCCTCATTTCGAGATTGGCAATAAAAACCGACTACCGCTGCGATGACAGCCGCCAAAAGAACATCGCTGCAGCTATCAGTCGTACGCTACGTATTATGACCACAGCTGGATTTTCGCCACAAGAATGGCAGAAATCCGGCTGTTGCCATACCGGCGGATGGCGGTAAGGTGGCGTTGCTGCCACCAGCAGTAGACCGCCACCAGCCGTATTATGACCAATAATATGGCCTGGCGGTGTTCTGCTGGCGGGCACTGCTGGTGGCAGCAGCACCCTGTCCCGTCCCCAGCCAAAGGATCCCCTGCACACAGGTAAGTCGGGTCTCCGACAGGGGAGGGGGATGGGGGGTGCTGTGTGTGTGCGGGGGTGTAAGAATGTGTGTGTGTGGATGCAGGTGTGTGTTGAATGCGGGTGTGCATGTATGGAGGTGTGAGTGCGTGTATGTTGTGTTATGTGAATGTGTGTCTGCGTGTATGTATGAAAGTGTGTGCGGATGTGTGTGTGAACGGATGTATGCATGCATGGATGCATGTGGGAATGGGTTTGTGTATGCGGGTGTGTGTGTGTGAATGATGCATGACTGTATGGGGGTGGGGGATGCTTTGGAGAGGTAGGGGGGGTGGGGGAGGCTAAATGGAAAGGGAGGGGGGAGACCCTGTCACTGATAGTGCCTACCGCCATGGTTTTCGTGGCATTAGGGAAAGCCACGAAAACCATGGCGATAAGCGGGGTCATAATCCCGCAGGTGGAACAATCACGGCTGCTGAGCTGGAGATGGATACCTCCAGCCCGGCGGCTGTGACCACTTTGGGGGTCGGAGTGGTAGGTACAGCTAACCCGCCAATGTCATAATATGGTGGTAAGTACCGTCAGCCTATTGGCAGTACTTACTGCCATATTAACGCAGACCGCCGAGGTCGTATAATGACCCCCTAAGTATTTTGTTTACACATTCTGGAGGAAACGTAGCATTTCAGTGCTTCATGTAGTTGAAAACTGACTCACTGATTCAATATGTCACTCAAGCACCAAGTTACTTCCTCAAACACTAATTTACTAAATCTCTATTGGAGTAGCTGACAAAATCTAGCTGTTTTCAAAAGCACACGTGTAAAACAATTTATTTGGATGTTTTCTGCAGTGATGGATACCACTGGCAGTAGTCTCAGAGTGCTGTGTCAGACACATCAGTAAGGGGACCAGTTAAAGTAAAAACAAACTGACAAGAGCCAAATATAACAGAGTATGCTGAAAAGAAGACGAAAAAACTTTTTTATAGAGAAAGTGTATTGATTTTACAATAGACAATTAGCAATAATTTCAAATCAAGTTAATGGTGCATCAGTGGCCTGGGGGTGGCCAAACTATACATCATAATAATATACTAAAGTAATTTATGCTTCAAAACCAAGTCCAATTAAATTAACCATAACATACGGAACCAAAGTGAAACCAATGATATTAGAGGGTCAGGTGCTCTGCAATTATAATAGATTTATACTACATGCTACTGGGGTATCTATCTTGCTGGTGAGTGTAACTGAGTGATCTTTACAATATATCAGAAGTTTTGCATGGGTATTCAAGGTCCGATTCTATACACAAGGTTGGAACTAAGTTAGGACTTACAAATGTGTGTTATGCGGGTGGTTGGGTTGTGGAGGGTCAGTTTCATCTTGTTACCCACTAAACTTCTAATGGGGCCAGGAACTCATCCCATAATTGTGCGTTGGCTTTCTTCAAAACCTCCTTTTTTCATCTACAAGCTCTCACTCCAAGCCCATAGTTACCACTGCTATTTTCAATGTACTGTAAGGGGAGCTCTGTCGCCCCAGGTGCATTGCTATGGCTTGCAGTGAATACCAGGGTCAGACAAATAAACTTGTTACCGCTTTCTTTGGTTTTTGACAGATCAGCACACGTTATACAATTTTCTAGGGCAAACAACCCCTCTCTATTCAGTCTGTCCTCGTTGTAAGTTTACCCTAATGCAGAACTGTTTCATAATAAAACTTAGATGGAAGTTAATGAACCTACAGTACACCTTGCACAGTGGTGCTGGTTTGAGGCGTCTTACAAGCTGACTCAAGAATTCGAAGTAGACCAAGGGGCCAACTGACTGGCAGTCTGGCCATAGACCCCACTTAATATGAGGGGTTTCGGCTGCCCTCTCAATCTTAGAGTCATTTTGTAATCTTTCCACAAAATTTCTTAAAGTGCGACAGCTGGCTCAACAACATTTTCTGGTTCATGGATCTTAGTCGTCTGTGTGGAAGATAGGGGGCAAACAAATTGGCCATGAAGTTTGGTGAGCTACACTAAAAGAACATAACCAGATAGAGGGATCTGAAGGTCCCCTTTGAGGTAGGAAATTAATTTGATGGGGTGGCTAATGTGTAGGCTATTACAACATTCAATGTGGGAAATCACAATGGCCAGGATTATGGTGATCTTCTGAGAGAAACGAAGAAGTGGAAGGATACCTGTTAAAGAGACATAAAAGACAGAAAGCTAATTTGGAAACAGCACTTATTTAAGGTAGGAAGAAAAGCTTGCTGTCGAATATAACACCAGCTTTAGCCACTGGTTAGACGAGGAGCCAAAGGACTCAAGCTAGGAAGAAAGCATATAGTAGACATTGGCCATATGCAAGAGAAGGATCTCCATTTATTAACTGTAGGAAGCTGGCCTGATGTGTGGTGAGCACCTATGGTGTTATCACCTTATACCAGGCCCAGGTATCCCCTGTTAGTGAAGGGTAGGCAGTGTCTAGGAAGCCAGGCCTCTCTAGAGGTAGCTGTGGATGAGCAGCCAAGACTTATCTAGGCGACATGCAAAGCTTATGCAATACCACTACAGTCACACAGCACTTACACACATGAAAGAACCACACAGTGTTACAAAAATAAAGGTACTTTAGTATAGTAACACAAATGCTAAAATAATATATAGGCAATACACTAACTGGAGGTAAGTAAACACACTATTATATACACATTAGCAGTCAGTGAATAACAGAGAAAGCAATAGGCACTGGTAAAAGCAATAGCAAACAGTGACGGCCCCAGTGCCAAACCATATACTAAAAAAGTGGAATGTGAAAGGCAGCCCCCCACTGAAGGGAGCAGACTCAGTAGTGGGGAGCTGGAGGAACTAGGAACTCCAAGAGGTGTGTACCAGAGTTACCCCCAGTGACCAGGAGAGCAGAGGTAAGTACCTGGTTTTCCCCAAAATCAACAGGAGGACTTTAGAAGAGGATTGTGCAAGACCCAACCAAGACTGGAAGAACACAAAGGTGGATCCTGACAGAAGAGGACCGACAAAGGAAAGGTACCTAGTCCAGTTCGAGTTAGAGTGTCCAATTGTGGCAGGAGCCATTACCCACCCTTCTGTGGATGCAGGACCAGGTCGACGGTGGAAGACGAAAGTCAGCAGTGCAGCACATGAGAAGAAGAGGAAGTGATTCAAGTGGTGTCCCACGTAGGCGGCCATGATGCAGTCGGTCAATGGTGCTAGAAAACCCCCAACAAGTCTTGGCAAATGCAAGAGTCGGAGAAGAAGGTTTTGCAAGGCTAAAGACAACCAGCAAGGTCCAGGGGAATCAATCCAAGAAGGGAGTCCAGGGTGACCCTCAGCAGCTGGGAAAGTCACAAGAAGAGGAGGCAGCCCCCACAGGCAACCCACTGGCAGCAGGCACAGGAGTCGCGGTGAAGCCCACTCAGCACATCTGAAGAGGAGTCTCTGGAGCAGCAGGCAGGAGTCTGTGCTTTCCAGGAGGCAGTCCTGAATGCCGGGGGCTACAAGCTGCCTGAAGATCCCTTGGAGGAGGAACAAACAAGCCTTGGTAGCTGCAAGAGTCGCAGTCACAGGGGTACTGTCAAGGAGAGGCAGGACTTACCATCTCCCAAGTTGGTCAGCTGGTAGAGAGGACCAAGGGTACCACTCCAAACCACCACCTGTGATGCAGGATCCATGCAGCTCTTGAGGAGAGAAGATCAACACAGCCGGTCATCGTAGCAGTTGGTGCCTGCGGATACAGGGGAGCGACTCCTTCACCCCAAGGGAGGGTCCTTCTTACTTCTTGTGCAGGCTGAAGACTTGTCGCCCTCAGAGGATGCGCAGCAGTGGAAATTTTGCAGTTGCTGGAAGGAGCCGGGGAAACAATGTTGCAGAGCAGAGTCCTCGATGAAGTTGCAGATTGTTGATTCCTGGATGGTCCAGTTGCATTCCTAGTGGCCAGAACATGAAGTAAACGATGCAGAGGGGTCCTGCTGGAATCTTGCACATCGAATCTTAGAGGGAGACCCTAAATAGCCCAGGAAGGGCGGTTGGTCACCTAGCAGGGTGACCACCTATCAGGAGGGGGCTGTGACATCACCTGCCTGACCTGGCCACTCAAATGCTCCAAGGGGCCACTGCTCACCATGGCAGAATCAATTGGCCACCTGGAGAAGCTCTAGGCACCACCCCTGGGGTGGTGATGGACAGGGGAGTGGTCACTCCCCTTTCCATTGTTCAGTTTTGCACCAGAGAAGAGACCAGGAAGTCCTTGGACTGGTGCAAACCGGTTTATGCAAGAAGGACATCAAATGTGCCCTTCAAAGCATACCGGTGGCTTGGGGAGGCTACCCCTCTCAAGCCATGTAACACCTATTTCCAAGGGAGAAGGTGTTACCCACCTCTCCCAGAGGAAACCCTTTGTTTTGCCTTCCTCTGGCTGAGCTGGGCAAGCAGCAGGAGGGCAGAAACCTATATGAGGGGTGGCAGCAGCACAGGCTGCCCGGAAAACCCCAGAAGACTAGAAGGAGCAAAGCTGGGGTCCTCTAAGAAGCACCCAGATTGTATGGAATCACGCAACAGTATTGGGTATGACTTCAACATGTTTGATACCAAGGTTCAGAGTTACTGTTCTGTAGCTGGACACTGGATATGTGTCCAGTACACGGATAAAATGGCTTCCCTGCACTTAAGAGGTCCAGTGCAATTGAGCTGGAGTTTGTAGGGGCACCTCTGCTCATGCAGGGGTGCCCTCACACACAGGTACCTGCACCCTGCCCTCTGGGCTAGGAGGGACTACCCTAGGGGTGACCTACAATGACTTGGTGCAGTGACCAGTAGTCAAAGGGTGCCATCACCTTTTCACACAGGCTTCAATGGTAGGCTGCAGTCACATTTTGAATGGGGTCCCCTGCTGCCCCAATGCACTGGGTACCTAAGTACCATATACTAGGAACTTAGATGGGGGCACCAGTATGCCAATTTTATGAGGTGTGCAAAGTCCGAAGCAACCAAAATTTAGAGGTAGAGAACACAGTCACTGGGGTCCCGATTAGCAGGATCTCAGTGAACACAGTCAAAACACACTGACAGCAGGCAAAAAGTGGGAGTAACCATGGCAAAAACAGGGTACTTTCCTACAATCACCATTCAAGAAAATACATTTTTTCTGCATTCAATCAGAGGACTTGTGAGAAGTGTTGTAATGCACCTTGCTATGTTGTTGGATCTGTCATCTAGCTTGAGCTGGAATTGAGTGTCACTCGCACCTTAAGGTAATCTATATCATAGAAGTTGAGGCTTTTTTCAAGAGGGATCATGTAATCCAAATCCAATTCACTGAGGCTTGCTGAATGTCCCAGAAAGTTGACAAGTACTCAGGTTTAAATGGTACTGAGGGTTTTAGAGAGGTCAAGGAGAATCAAGATACAGGGATTTCCTTAAGATAAATAACTTCCCATATGTTTACTATTATAGAATGTGCTCTCCTTTGGGATCTCAACCCTGACTAAAAGTTGCTTAGGAGGCAAAACACTAGCAGGTCAGAGAAGAGTTGGCTGGAAAGTTGTTTTCCACCACCTTGGCAACACATCAGAGACATTTCTAGTTGGCAGGATTGTCAGGTACTGCTGAAGATTTAAGGGTGGTCATGATTAGTGTGTGCCTGAGATTGAGGGATAGACCACAGGTGAGGAAAATTGATTAGCCTGGTGATGAGGGGCAGCAGTGCAGAAAATCATGGTTGACAAATTTGGCACTGAGTATGTCAGAAGAATGGGACGTTTTCTTCTTAAAAGAACGCAGTTTTCCTAAATTGCCTTTTAGTAGCTTGAATACATTCTGAAAATAGGAAGTACAGGGAGGTGCTCAAGGCTCAAGGAGGGGTTTCCCTAATATGCAGGGCAGTGGTGGTGATACCATCTCCTACAGCTGCAATGTTATTTCTGAAATATAATAAAGAGTTGTCACAGACATCAATACAAGACACCTAGAAGCTTGACCGCTGATTGAGAGTCACTGTCTCTTTGTAGATATGGCATAACTCTTTGGTTGAGTTTCGAGCCTCAGAGATGGGTGTGTGCAAGTGCTTCTATTATCTAGTATAGGCTAGTTTATAGCCTCTTGCAGTGTGAGCCGAAGGTAGTTTGATGTTGATTCAGAGTCTTTTCTGCGATCTGACAGTATTTTAAATAACAAAAGATATCTGTGAACCACTTGCTAAGTTTCACATGAACCACTTGTTAAGTTTTGTTGGGTTCCTCATGGGTGTCAGCCACATGACAAAAATAACTTGCACCACTTGAGATCTTGCTGAGTTTGTCAGTATTGATGTTGAACGAACAACCAGGTAGCTGACCATCAAGGAAACCCTGAGGTACCAGTTACCTTCACAGATTAAAAATGTCCAGGCAGATCTCATGCAACTTCACACTGAATTGTTTGTTGCAGTTCACATAGTGGTCCTGTTGCCTGTCAGGACCTGGACTGAACTGCCCTTGATGAAAAGCACAATAGCCTTAAGGGCTAGCGAACAGCATGTAATTTGGAAAGATTGATGTGGTGTGGCTATCCCATAAGAGACCAGAGGCCTCTAATTTTATCCTGGTCATATCCACAGCCCTTAAACAACACATCTGTCACCACTGCAAGCTCTCAAAACGGACAAGAAAAACAGTTTGCCACAGCTAAGGTTGCCATCTGCAATTTGAACTGAAGGTCTCAGGCTGTCTTTTCAGAGACACAGATGTTTTCCAACAGGCCAGTGCTGGGCCATTGCATTTGGAAGTATTCCTGCAGAGATTGCATGTGCTAATGAGCATGAGGCTCTAGCACCCGAAACAGAACCAGAGCTCTTGCTTTAAACACTGGCTCATCGCCTGAGTGTCCCAGACTCACTGCAGGAGTGGGAATGCCATCTGCACCACCTTGTCCAGGATGGCCTTGATAAAGAGAATGTGCTGCATGTGCTGACTAATAAGACTCTCATTCATTGATTGAGAAGCCTAGTGTTAGGGTGGACATCAAAGAAACTGTTCCCTGCACGTGGTCGGAGATCAGCAGCGCAGGCAACACTTGCAGGAGCCAGTCATCAAGGTACAGGAATACATGTTTTCCCAACCTGCGTAGATGGGCTGCAACCACCATCACCTTCATGAACACTGGGGGGCCTGAGGTAAAGCTGAAAGGTAGGATGGTGAACTGGTAATACTGTGACCTTACCATCAAGTTTGGGATTGCAAGATTAACACATGAAAGTATCTCTCTTGCAAGAGCACGGACACATCCAATCTAAGGGATCGAAGGATGACAGAACCTGGGCCAGCATCAGCATTTTGAACATGTTCTACCTTAGGAAGGTGTGGAGAATCCTCAGGTCGAAGCTAGGTCTTAACCGTCTGTCCTCCTTTGGAACCATAAATATTGCAAATAGAAACCTGAACCCCTCTCAGCCTCAGATACTATGGTGGTCATTACAACCCTGGCGGATGGTGTTAAAGCGGCGGTAAGACCACCAACTGGCCGGCGGTAAAAAAACTGGAATTACGACTGTGGATGAAACTGCCAACAAAGACAACCACTTTAACACTCCGACCGCCACAGACAGGCGGAAGACAAAGTACCGCCCACAGTATCACAACCTACCAATCTGCCACCTTTTCTGGGACAGATTCACTGCGGACAAAAACACGGCCGAAACAGGACTTCGAAGGGAAAACGCTCCCCTCTACACACCCCACGAGGAATCCGGACACCATGGAACTTGAGCTGCACATCCTCCCAGCCCTCATCTTCTTGCTCCTCTACCAGGAGCACGAACGCCAGCGGCGAAGACAACGGTGAGTACTGCACCTACGACACAGGGGAGGGGGAGGGAAAAAACAGGGACACACACACGCAACACCCCCACCCACCACAACACACACACTAATACATATTTATACATTATAGTTACACCCCCCAAACCCACCCCCGGAAGAATGCAAAGACAAAAGGAAATGAGTGTAACCATTGTAATATATTAAAATCAAGTATGCAAAAATATATATATATACACCATAAACAAAATATAGACCAAGCTGGGGAGTGCAAAGCCACAGTCTCTCAAGTCTATACAGTGGGTGGTTTGCCCACTGTTCAATCCAGTGGAGTGCAAAGCCACAGTCTCTCAAGTCTATACAGTGGGTGGTTTGCCCACTGTTCAATCCTGGGGAGTGCAAAGCCACAGTCTCTCAAGTCTATCCAGTGGGTGGTTTGCCCACTGTTCAATCCTGGGGAGTGCAAAGCCACAGTCTCTCAAGTCTATACAGTGGGTGGGTTTCCCACTGTTCCATCCTGGGGAGTACAAAGCCACAGTCTCTCAAGTGGATGACTGTCTCTAATGGTTCTGGAGGGGGCATGGTGCCTAGAGTGCTTCATCCTGCTAAGGACAGAGGTAGTGGATGTATCTCTTCACTGGTTCTGGAGGGGGCTCTGTGCCCAGAGTGCTTCATCCTGCTTGTGACGGACTCAGTAGCGTCAGTCCCCTTGCCGCTCATGGGCCAGCGGTTCTGAGGTGCTTGTAGCGGCGGTGCCCTGTTCAGCGGTGCTTGAGGCGGCGGTGCCCTGTTCTGCGTTGCTTGTAGCGGCGGTGCCCTGTTCAGCGGTGCTTGTAGCGGCGGTGCCCTGTTCAGCGGTGCTTGAGGCGGCGGGCTCCTTTGTAGTGACTCAGCTGCTGGCGGTTCTCTATATCCCAGCGGGGCTTGTGCTGGTGGTCCTCTCTGTCCCAGCGGGGCTTGTGCTGGCGGTCCTCTCTGTCCCATCGGGGCTTGTGCTGGCGGTCCTCTCTAGCCCAGCGGGGCTTGTGCTGGCGGTCCTCTCTAGCCCAGCGGGGCTTGTGCTGGTGGTCCTCTCTAGCCCAGCGAGGCTTGTGCTGGCGGTGGCCTCCTGGGCAGCAGGGCAGGTGCTGGCGGTGGCCTCCTGGGCAGCGGGGATGATGGCGGTGGCCTCTTGGGCAGCGGGGATGATGGCGGTGGCCTCCTGGGCAGCAGGGATGATGGTGGTCTCCTCCGCGTGCTGCTCTTCCCAGACTTGCCAGGTTTCTTGTGGCCCTTCCCCACCTTGGAAGGTGTCGCTGCTGACTCCACACTCCCACCGGGACCCCTGGGAGCGACTTTGGTGGCAGGAGTCTTCCCCCTCTCCCGCAGGGCACTGGCCAACTTTTGATGCTTGACAGGTGGGGGACTGTCTGTGCTGTGGCTCTGTGCCACAGTGGCTGCCCTGGTGGCCGGTGCACTCCAGATTCCGGTGACTACAGGCACCACTGGTCTCGGAAATGTTGTGGCTAAGGTGCTAGGTTGGGACCTGGAGAGTCGCGCCCTAGGAGACGGACGGGGTGGGGGAGGTGTGGGAAAGAGGTCAAGGTTTGGAAGGAAAAGTTTTTGGGAGACACTGGGACGGGTAGCTGGAGGGGTTTTGGGTGTGGAGGAAGAGGTTGTGGTTGTAGGAGGTGTTCGTTTGGTGACTTTGGGTGAAGGTGCATGTGCTGGAGGCTGTCGTTAGGTGGATGGCTGTTGGGTGGGTGTGTGCCTGCCTTTGTGTATCTTGGGAGGTGGCGTCACAGACACACTGGGAGAGGACACAGGGGACGTGTGAATGGTAGTGGGGGTGGTTACAGCACGTGAGCGGGGTGTGGTGGTGGGTGTGCTGGTGATGGCAGTAGTGGCTGTATATGTAGTGCATGCAAGTGTGAGTGTAGACGAGACTGGGAAGGAGGAGGGAGACGAGGAGGAGGGGGACACAGTGGAGGCAGTGGATGTTGGTGTGTCTGCATGTGTGTGATGCTTGTGTGAGTGCCTGTGGGATGTGCGGTGCTTATGTTTGCCTGAGCTTCCATCGTGTGTTGACATGTGTGCATGCTGGTCTGAAGGTGTGCTGGGGATAGGCTGGGGTACAGGGGATTGGGTCTGGGTGGAGGAAGTTGGAGGGTGGAGGCTAGAGACAAGGACAATGGCTGCCGTCAGTGCTGAGGTCAGAGTCTGAAAAGCTTGCTGAAGGGTCGCCTGACCAGAATGAATGCCCTCCAGGAATGCATTTGTTTGTTGCAACTGCCTTTCGACACCCTGGATGGCATTCAAAATGGTAGACTGCCCAACAGTGAGGGACCTGAGGAGGTCAATAGCCTCCTCACTGAGGGCAGCAGGGGTGACTTGGGCAGTGCCTGAGGTGCCTGGGGCGAAGGTGATGCCCACCCTCCTGGGTGAGCGGGCACGTGGCAAAGGCTGAGGGGCTGCTGGGAGGGCAGTGCTGGTAGGGGGGCTGGCGGCTGTACCTGTAGATGCGTGGGGCACAGATGTTGCTGCCACCACAAGGGAGCTCCCATCAGAGGACGACTCCGTGTCGCTGGCGTCAGCTCCTGTCCCCGCCGTGGAGCTGTCCTCGCCCTCCATCCCACTGGTGAATTCCGAGTCCGTTGTCTCGCCCTCCAGGGCCATGTGGGATGCAGCTCCCTCGTGCTCCGGTGCCACTGCTCCTCCGCCTGATGATGCTAATGCACACAAGAACAGACAGACCACAAAAAGGGGGGGGGGACAGGGGACAGAAGAAAGACATGTTCAGTGCAAGCATTACCGCTACCGTTGGCGGACACGACAGACACAGAAGCCCCCTGCACTATGCTGCGCTCTTGGGCTCCACTGTTCAATCCCTGGGAAATGTCCTACAAGGCTATGGACGACATCTGCACTCATGGATGACACAGGGGCATGACTAGGTGTACAGGGTGGGGTGGGGTGCACATGGCCTGCCTTACGGAGGGACCTTGCCTACTAAACTCGCCCTGGCCTAGGGAAACCCACAGCCCACCTCCCCCACCCAGACACCTCCACTGCACGCAAAATCAGCAGGATGAGAGTGTACTCACCCCCTTGTGGCTGCTGTGATGCCCTCAAGCGCCCATCCAACTCCGGGTACGCCACCGCCAGGATCCTGAACATCAGGGGGGTCATGGTGCAACGGGCACCCCTCCCACGTTGGGAGGCCATCCCCAGCTGAGCCTCAGCCATCTTCTTGCTCCAGCGGCGAATGTCCTCCCATCTTTTCCGACAGTGGGTGCTCCGTCTGTGGTAGACTCCCAGGGTCTGGACGTCCTTGGCGATGGCGAGCCAAATATATTTTTTCTGGTGGGCGCTGACCTACATGAAATGTACAGGGGGAAGAGAAACTAATTACCAACTGCACCGTCACAGTTATTGGCCCCCATGCCTACCCTTGCCATGTGGCACATGCACTCACCGTCGTTTCATGCACGCCGCAATCTCCCCCTCCAATCTTACAACCACCCCACTCCACACAAGCATAGCCCATACAGCATGCTCCCAGTGTGCCTACCTGTTTGTCTGGAGGACCGTAGAGTAGCGTGTACTGGGGTAGGACCCGTCCACAAGTTTCTCCAACTCCTCCGATGTGAAGGCAGGGGCCCTTTCCCCAGACACTCGAGCCATTGTCTCTTCCAGACCGAGGTCACAGCAGCACTTGCAGTGTAGGTGCTCTCCTGTCGAAGATAAGGTATTGAGTGATTGAACAGATAGAAAATGGCGGTCACGTCCGCGGCGGTGCGTACCGTCACCACCGGCGTACATCGTCATTGGCTCCTGGGACCCATAGGGTCCAATGTTAACCAATGCAGCATTGCGCCGCGGTCTTCGACCGCCTACCGTGACGGTGTACAACGCCAGGGCAGTTACCTCACATCCCATTGTCCCACTTTAGAGGTCAGGCAGCCGCCATTTCAGGGACCCACATGGCATAATTTTTAAGTACGTCACACATACCTGGGCCTAGACTCAACACACATGCAGGCCACTTTTCGGATTAGGATTCGTGTTCTGTGTAAGCTGTGGGTACGTACCTCTGAGTTGGTTGACTCTGTCCTCGCTTTTGTCCTTCATAGGCACCGTCCGCTGGGACATGTGAGGAGATGGCGGCATCCTCCGGTGTACAGACCGCTGGTGGACCTGTCGACAATGGGGGAAAGACATGTGATCATCACATACAGGCTTGACCGTGCCACAATCCAGGAACTGTGTACCTAGCTGGAGCCAGACCTGATGTTAGCTATCCGCCATCCCACAGGAATACCCCCTCAAGTGCAGGTGCTATCAGTGCTCCATTTCCTTGCAAGTGGGTCATTTCAAACAACAGTGGCCATAGCATCAGGGATGTCCCAGCCTATGTTTTCAAACGTGTTGTCCAGAGTGTTGTCTGCCCTGCTGAAACACATGCGGAGCTACATCGTTTTCCCTCAGGTGGAGGATTTGCCTACAGTGAAAGGTGATTTCTATGCCCTGGGACATATACCCAACATCATAGGTGCCATTGATGGGACCCATGTGGCTTTGGTCCCCCCGCAGAAGTGAACAGGTGTACAGAAACCGAAAGAGTTATCATTCCATGAATGTGCAGATGGTGTATTTGGCAGACCAGTACATCTCCCATGTGAATGCCAAGTTCCCTGGCTCAGTGCAGGATGCCTACATCCTGCGGAATAGCAGCATCCCTTATGTGATGGGTCAACTCCAGAGGCACTGTGTGTGGCTATTAGGTGAGCACCTGGAAGCAAGACAGTGGGAATGGTTGTCTGGGTCTGGGGTTATCCCTACAGGTTAGTGTGTGTCTAACAGCAGAAGAAGAGGACATGGACAACAGGGACTCGGTGATCCTGCAATATTTCCAGTGAGAATAGTAACCTGCCTACTACATGTACTTTAATACTACTACCTCTCTACTGTCTGTCGTTTTCACCCAGTGTATGGTCACTGAGTTGTCACTTTCCCTTACGATTTCACAGATGTGGGTCCCACTGTGTGACATCTGCTTTGATTCCTCATGGTCTAGAGCTGTGTGACATAGGTATGTTGACATTACAATTGAAAGAGCTTTTTGCCACAGTAATTGCTAATACACTATTCCGAAATCACAGACTGACTCCAGATTGTTTTGTGCTTTAAGGGTCTTTATTTTAGTGCTCAATATTGGAGAGGGTTGCAAAATGGTGAGGGGTGATGGTGGAGGAATGTCCATGGCAGAGTCCAGTCTATTAGTCTCACAGGTGCATTGCCCAAATGGGCATAGGAAGTGGAGCTGGGGCAGTTTAAGGATGGACAGGGTGACAAAGTGGGACGGAAGGATGACATTCACGGTGGTCTCATTTCTTGGTGGGGGTCTGGGCATCGTTCTCTGTCTTTGTCCTGGATCTCAGGGACCGTTTGTGGGGTGGTTCTCCCTCTGCAGGGGGTGGGGTGCTGGTGTGGTGGTCCTGTGGCGGTGGCTCCTGTCCACTTGCGCCGGCGGAGGTGGTGGGCAGTTCATCGTCCAGGCTAGTGTCAGGGGCCCCTTGTTGTGCCACAGTGTCCCTCCTGGTGCAGAGTACTTCCTTCAGCACCCCTGCGATGGTGCCCAGGGTGGAATTGATGGTTCTGAGTTCCCTGAAGCCCAAATACTGTTCCTCCTACAGACGCTGGGTCTCCTGAAACTTGGCCAGTACCACTGCCATCGTCTCCTGGGAGTGGTGGTAGGCTCCCATGATGGAGGAGAGGGCCTCGTGGAGAGTGGGTTCCTGGGCCTGTCTTCCCCCTGTCGCACAGCAGCCCTCCCAGTTCCCCTGTGTTCATGGGCCTCTGTCCCCTGGACCGTGTGCCCACTACCACTGCCCCTAGGTCCCTGTTGTTGTTGGGGAGGTGGGTTAGCCTGGGTTCCCTGTAGTGGTGGACACACTGCTGATTGACGTGTCCTGGGGACAGAGGTATGGGCCCGCTGGGTGGGTGCTGTGCTTGTGTTTCCAGAGAGTGGAAGCTCTGTAGTGGCCTGTGACTGTGTGATGGGAACCGACTGTCCCGAGGTCCCCGATGGGCCGGGCTGGTCATCTAGATCCAGTTGGAGAGAGCTGCTGTCATCACTGTGGGCCTCTTCTGTTGGTGGTGTGGACACGTGTGGACCCTCCTGTACGGTGACGTTGGGTAGGGGTCTTGCAGGGGTATAAAAGGATGTTTATTACATCTGTGTGTGCCATGGTGTGCAATGGGTGGGTGACCGTGTACCCCAGTGCTTGCATTCCTGTGTGGGACCTTGTGTGATGATGGTTTTGGGGGGTGTATGGGTATGTGCAGTGGGCATGCTTTGGTGATGGGTGTCCATGCTTTGGTGTTGCATGCAGGGCTTGGTGTTGGGATGTGTGGTTTGTGATGTTGAGACATTTGTGAGGAGTTAGAGTGATGGGGGTGAGGGTGAAGGTGGGGATATTTGATGGCATGCAGGTAGGGTGTGGGATGTAATAGTAAAGATTTGACTTACCAGAGTCCATTCCGCCATCTACTCCTGCGTGGCCCTCAGGATGCAGAATCGCCAAGACCTGCTCCTCCCATGTTGTTAGTTGTGAGGGAGGAGGTGGGGGTCCGCCGCCAGTCTGCTGAACCGCAAGGTGGTGTCTTGAGACCACGTAACGCACCTTCCCCCGTAGGTAGTTCCACCTCTTCCTGATGTCATCCCGATTTCTTGGGTGCTGTCCCACTGCGTTGACCCTGTCCACTATTCTTCGCCATAGCTCCATCTTCCTTGCAATGGAGGTGTGCTGCACCTGTGATCCGAATAGCTGTGGCTCTACCCAGACAATTTCCTCCACCATGACCCTGAGCTCCTCCTCCGCAAACCTGGGGTGTCTTTGCTGTGCCATGGGGTGGTGTGGGTGATGTGTGGGGTGGTGTGTGTGGTGATAAGTGTGCTGATATGAAGTGGTGTGTTGTGTGAGGTGCGTGGAAGTTATGTGGGTGATGGTCTGGTGTGCCTGTGGATGCTAGTATTGTTGATGGTGGTGTCTCTCTCTGTGCTTCTTTCTCAATTGTTGTCGTAGGGGTTTGTGGGTGATGTGGGTGTGTGTTTTATATTGTATTGGGTGTTTGGGAGTGGTTTGTGTATCAGGTGTGTGTATTTTGAATTGTCATATGTGGCTGTGTTTTGTAAAAGTGTGTGTATTTTGGGCGCGGTGGTGTGTTCCGCCAATGGAATACCGCGGTTGAAAGACCGCCACGTGGATTTGTGTGCTGTGATAGTGTGGGCGTATTTCTGTTGGCGTGACGGTGGAGGTTTTGTTTTCGCCCGTTTATCACTGACCTTTGGTGTGGCGGACTTGTGTGGGTGTCTGAATTTTGGCGGATTCCGTGCTGTGGGTCATAATAGCTGTGGCGGATTTCCGCAGCGGTTTGCTGGCGGTCTTCTGCACGGCGGTAAGCGGCTTTTAACGCCAATGTTGTAATGAGGGCCTATGTGTATTCTGCTCCTGGCATGTAAAGACTGAATAACTGCATAGAGGCTAGCAACATGATCTGCTGACAAGTGATTCACAACTAGGAGGATTGATGGGGAGTGGACAAAAAAGAGAGAGTGAATCGAAATTGAACAAATAGCCCAAACCAGTGTTGCAATGGGCATGCAAACAAAGAAAAGCTCTGGCCCACCCTTCAACTATTGAAATAGCGGTAGCTAAAGTTGTTCCACAGCACTTGAGTAAGTAAGTATATAGAAGAGTGCTACCGTTGTTGTAGGTCACAATGCCTGCTACAACCTCTACCTTTTGAGTCTCCTAAAACCTTGCTAATGCAGAATCTGCCTATTCCCAAGAGCTCGGCTAGCTTGAAAAATATGTCCACAAGAGCGTCCTGGACATCAACAGAAAGTCTGTTTTGTAAGCATTCAGGTATGCCGCTACATAACTACGCTGGTTCCCATGCCATATGTAAGCCATGCATTGTATCCAGACCAACTATCTAAACATACTATGAAGCTTCTTGCCTTTCATTCACTTTTTCTGCTTAAGAATTGCTGAAGTTTTCAGGGAAAGCAGGCAAAATGTTACTCATCATATCTCACAGAGCATGGGTACAGTGACCGTAAATGTACACCACATTCAATTAGCAATTAGACTGCAAAGCAAAAGTGAACACATGCTTGCCCAACCCATCAATTCACTTGGACTCCCTATCAAGGGAGCATTCGGTTTGAACTTGCTAGCAGAAACCTGTACCACTAAGCTTTCCGGTGTACGATGTTGTGTCAAAAAGGATCCGGCCTGTGAAAGTGAGAAACTGGACAGCTCAGAGGAGGACCAGTAGGATTAGACCAAGCTGCAGTAGGGCTATCAGTGTAACACTGGACGGAAGCAAGAGTTCAGAAATAAAATGTCTACTCTCTAAAAATGTATTAAATTGGTTTATTGTCAATAGTAGGCATGTTCAAGTCCAAGACCTATTCCGTTCTGTTAACCACTTTGCTCTGCGGGTGCACCCAAGGGAGAGTTCTGATAATTTTTCAGGCAACTAGAATTTTGTAAATAAAAAATAGAGGCCTCCCATTGTTGTCCTGGTCCTTTCCCAAGGAGCCTGATCAGGGCCTGGAAGAAGTCTGAGCCAAAAATTGTCTACAGTCTTTTATAGTATCAGCTGTGTGATAAGGGTGCTGGATGTGAGTCCTCAAGTACCAGTACCACAGGCTGAGCCTTTATGATCTGTATCTGGACACAAGACAAGACAGGGCCAAAGTCTGTTCTAGGTCTGACACTGGAACGAGTGAGAAGCCAGGAGCTTGCACCCTTGCACTCGAGGCTGGTACCAGAACTGGAATTACTGTGCCAAAACAATAGAGTTGCGCGCTGGGGGTGGCGGTGGTCAGCGGTTGAGGGCTAGATGGGATCAGACACCTCCATGGAAGAATTACCCTGTGGAACCTTGGTTGGATCACCCATTGGCTCCATTCGACCCAAAGCATACCAAAAGGAACAGGAACCGATCTAAAATAAAAACAAGCATGGCCTCCTTAAAGGCATCAATTTGCTGCGGCGTCAACAGTGTCAAGGAAAAATCAGGTTGCAAAGGCTCTGGGATCAGAAATGGATTGGAAAGTAAAGACAAGGCTGGGGTCAGGCTTTGATGTACCAACTACATCACACCTCTTTAGAGCTGCAACTGCTTTAAGTGGTCAAACCCTGCTTGGACTTATGTTTCTGCCAAACCCGTCCCTCAACTCAGACTTAAACTTACTTGAAAACAGCATATAATATCAGGACTGGAAGAGGAAGTAGCACTTGTACTTTGAAAGAGACCCGCCTCTCTTTTTATGTTCTGCAACATAGAGTTTGGATTTGAGCTGCCTTTAGCTTTTGGGTATATGAGGAAGCATATGTTTTGCGCTGAGTCACTAAAGTCAGCTGTCATGCTTGTCCCTGACCCCATAAAAAGAAAAGCATATACATTATTATTGCAAAATAAAATATTTGATTTGGAGACTTTTAATCAAAAGCATTTTATATCTAGTCACAAAAACCTTGTTAAAAGGAAAGCATCCAAATATCTTGATATTTCAGGTGAAGTGATGTTATGTTTCTGACTTAAAACTATTGGAATTCATCAGTTATAATGAGATATCCAAATGTAGCCACCTGCAGTAACAGCTCATGACCTCACAAACAGCACCACATATAGCACCAATGATGACCTAGATGATGGAGCAAAAAGAAAAAAAGTTACTTACCTGTAACTGTGGTTCCCCAGTATTAGTAACTTTCATAGATTCACATGCACGAATCATTCCCCGCCGTCGAAGTGGAAGTCCCACAGTACATAGAGAGCAGTAAAATTAAAATTGCATTGAAGTTAATCCAAAAGACATTCACTTGAATAGCTTATCAGTGTTATAAGAAATTACCCATAGTCAAGCCAATCAGGCGACCCTCACAACAGAGGCTCCAGTCTCTCAGATTTTGTAGCACAAGTGATGTAGAGAACACCAAGACAAGGTGTGCCTCTATGGGGAGGAGGGTGGGTCGCATGTGAATCTATGAAAACTAAACATACTGAAAAAACCACAGGTAAGTAACTTTTTTTCTTCTCCAGTATTGTGGTAGCTTTCATAGATTCACATGCTTGAATCAGAACAGCTAGCAGTAAACATTATATATGTTATATATATATATATATGGAAAATGTCACTTAGCCAGTGTACATCTGTTTGTGGCATGTTCCGCTGCAGATTCACATGCTGTGCACTGTTCCTGCCATCTAGTGTTGGGCTCGGAGTGTTACAAGTTGTTTTTCTTCGAAGAAGTCTTTTTGAGTCACGGGACCGAGTGACTCCTCCCTTTCAGCTCCATTGCGCATGGGCATCGACTCCATCTTAGATTGTTTTCCCGCAGAGGGTGAGGTAGGAGTGGTAGAGTGAGAATAGTAAAGATGTTCATGCAATGGAATAGATATGTATGTACAAAGTTTTGAGGTAAAGGAATGTTTATTTACATATATACAATTTCTAATTGCAACTTAAACGGCTACAGGCTCCCGGGGAGGTCGCATGTGAATCTGCAGCTACACATGCCACGAACAGATGTACACTGGGTAAGTGACATTTTCCGTTCGGTGGCATGTGTAGCTGCAGATACACATGCTGTGCATAGACTACAAAGCAGTAATCCTCCCCAAAGCGGTGGTCAGCCTGTAGGAGTTGAAGTTGTTTGAAATAATGTTCTTAGTTCAGCCTGTCCTACTGTGGCTTGTTGTATTGCTAACACATATACACAGTAGTGTTTGGTAAAAGTATGAGGTGTGGACCAAGTGGCTGCCTTACAAATCTCTGTCATTGGTATGTTACCTAGAAAGGCCATTGTTGCTCCTTTCTTTCTAGTGGAGTGTGCCTTTGGTGTAATGAGTAGTTCTCTTTTAGCTTTTAGGTAACAAGTTTGTATGCACTTAACTATCCATCTGGCTATGCCTTGTTTGGATATAGGGTTACCAGCATGGGGTTTCTGGAATGCGACTAACAATTGTTTTACGAAATGGTTTGGTTTTGTCTATATAGTACATTACTGCTATTTTTCTATCTAATGTATGCAGTGCTTTTTTTGCCACTGAGTCTGGCTGTGGGAAGAAGACTGGGAGCTCCACTGTTTGGTTTAAATGAAACGGTGAAATGACTTTTGGTAGAAATTTTGGATTTGTGCGAAGAACAACTTTATGTTTGTGTACTTGTATAAAGGGTTCCTCAATAGTGAAAGCCTGTATTTCACCAACTCTTCGTAATGAAGTGATAGCTACTAGAAATGCCGCTTTCCAAGTTAAGAACTGGATCTGACAAGAAAGCATGGGTTCAAAAGGTGGACCCATGAGTCGTGTAAGTACAATATTAAGATTCCACGAGGGTACTGGTGGAGTTCTTGGAGGTATGATCCACTTTAGTCCTTCCATGAAGGCTTTAATGACTGGTATTCTAAATAGGGATTTTGTGTGTTTAATTTAAAATAAGCTGAAATTGCCGTGAGGTGTATTTTGATGGATAAAAAGGCAAGATTTGCTTTTTGTAGGTGCAATAAATAGCCTACAATGTCCTGTATGGACGCATCCAACGGTGTGATGTGTTTTTCTTGGCAGTAGAAGACAAATCTTTTCCATTTATTAGAATAGCAATGCCTGGTGGTAGGTTTTCTTGCCTGTTTAATGACTTCCATACACTCGTTTGGAAGATTTAGATAGCCAAACTCTAAGACTTCAGGAGCCAGATTGCTAGATTGAGCATTGCTGGGTTGGGGTGTCTGATCTGTTGTTTGTGTTGCGTTAACAGGTCTGGTCTGTTTGGAAGGTTGATGTGAGGTACTGCTGAGAGGTCCAACAGTGTGGTGTACCACGGTTGGCATGCCCACATTGGTGCTATAAGTATTAGTTTGAGTTTGTTTTGACGCAGTTTGTTGACTAGAAAAGGAATGAGTGGGAGAGGGGGGAAAGCGTAAGCAAATATGCCTGACCAATTGATCCATAGAGCATTGCCCTTGGACTGAGGGTGTGGGTGCCTGGACGCGAAGTTTTGGCATTTTGCGTTTTGGTTTGTGGCGAACAGATGTATGTCTGGTGTCCCTCACTAGCTAAAGTATTTTTGTAGTACCTGGGGATGTATTTCCCATCCGTGAGTTTGCTGGTGATCTCAACTGAGATTGTCCGCTAATTGATTGTGAATGGCTGGGATGTATTGCGCTATTAGGCGAATATTGTTGTGAATTGCCCAATGCCAAATTTTTGGTGCTAGGAGGCAAAGTTGTGATGAGTGCGTTCCTCCCTAGTACATTGTTGTCATATTGTCTGTTTTGGCAAGAATGTGTTTGTGAGCTAGAAGAGGTTGAAAAGCTTTTAGTGCTAGAAAGACTGCTGGTAGCTCTAAGTGATTTATGTGTAGCTGTTTTTGCTGGTTGTCCCACTGTCCTTGTATACTGTGATTGTTGAGCTCCCCACCCAATCATTGATGCATCTGTTGTGAGAATGGCGTGAGGCACAGGGTCTTGAAAAGGCCACCCTTTGTTTAAATTTATGGGGTTCCACCTCTGAAGCGACTAGTGTGTTTGGCGGTCTATGAACACTAGATCTTGGAGGCGACCCTGTGCCTGCGACCATTGTTTTGCAAGGCACTGTTGTAAGGGCCGCATGTGTAACCGTGCGTTTGGGACAATTGCGATGCATGATGCCATCATGCCTAAGAGTTTCATCACAAATATGACTGTGTAATGCTGATTTAGTTGTATTTTTGGTACCATGGTGTGGAAGGATTGTACCCTTTGTGGGCTTGGACTGGCAATCGCATTTTGAGTGTAGCTCCCAAGTATTCCTGAGTTTGGGATGGTTGCAAGTGTGATTTTTGGTAATGTATAGAAAACCCTAGTGTGTGTAGGGTATCTATTACGTAACATGTGTGATTTTGACACTGCTGTTGAGTGTTGGCCTTTATTAGCCAATCGTCTAGATATGGGAATACATGCATGTGTTGTCTCCCCTTATGTATGGCGCTACCACAGCAAGGCATTTTGTAAATACTCTGGGTGGCTGTTGTTATCCCGAAGGGTAATACCTTGAATTGGTAATGTTTTCCTTGTATAACAAACCTGAGATATTTTCTGTGAGATGGATGGATGGGTATATGAAAATACGCATCTTTTAAGTCCAGTGTTGACATGTATTCTCCCTGTTTTAGTAATGGGACTACATCTTGTAGTGTCACCATGTGAAGGTGCTCTGATTTGATGTATAGGTTGAGGGTCCTGAGATCTAATATTGGTCTTAGTGTTTTGTCCTTTTTGGGAATAAGGAAGTACAGGAAATAGGCCCCTGTTCCTTTTTGTAGATGAGGTACTAGTTCTATGGCCAGATTTGTTAAAAGTGCCTGCACTTCTGTTTGTAACAAAGTTAGATGTTGCAACAATAATTTGTGCGCTTTTGGGGGAATATCTGGAGGAAAATGTGTGAATTCTATGCAGTAACCATGTTGGATAATTGATAGTACCCATGTGTCCGTAGTTATGTTTGACAATTGATTGTGGAACATTTCCAGTCTTCCTCCCACAGGGGATATGTGTTGGGGGAAGGTGATGGCAAAGTCACTGCTTGGTGTTCGTGGCCTGCTTTGTGGTTTGGAATTTTCCCCTGGACCTTGGGAATTGTCCTCTAAAGGACCTGCGAAACTCCCCTCTCTGATACTGTGATTGGTATGAGGGTTTTGTTTGTGAGGTGGATGGTTCTGATGACTGTGTGTGGTCTAAAACCTTCCCTAAACTGCGGTTTCCTGAATGTCCCTCTCTATTGGGATGAGTAAAGCGGTCCAATCGCTTTGGTTGTATCGGTGTGATTTTTCATCTTTTCAATGGCTCTGTCCACTTGAGTGCCAATTAGCTGTTGCTGGTTGAATGGCATGTTGAGGACAGCCTGTTGAATCTCTGGACTGAAACCTGAGGATCTAAGCCATGCATGGCGTCTAATTGTCACTGCAGTGTTCACTGTTCTTGCGGCAGTATCGGCTGAATCTAATGCAGATCTTATTTGATTATTAGTTATCGCCTGTCCCTCCTCTACAACTTGCTGAGCTCTTTTCTGGTATTCTTTGGGGAGATGTTGGATAATGTCGCTCATCTCATCCCAATGAGCTCGATCATATCTTGCGAGGAGGGCCTGAGAGTTCGCTATGCGCCACTGATTGGCAGCTTGTGACGCTACCCTCTTTCCTGCCGCGTCAAACAAGTTACTCTCCTTATCTGGAGGTGGTGCATCTCCAGATGACTTCGAGTTGGCTCTCTTCCTCGCTGCGCTGACCATTACCGAGTCTGGGGGCAGCTGCTGGGTGATGAATATTGGGTCTGACGGTGGTGGTTTGTATTTCTTTTCCACTCTTGGTGTTATGGGTCTTCCCTTCACGGGCTCCTGAAAAATCTGTTGGGCATGTGTAAGGAAATGCCTCCTTGGCATGGTTACTCCCTGACTTTTTGCCTCTGCTGATGCCAAGTTATGATTTGAAAGTGTGCTGGGACCCTGCTAACCAGGCCCCAGCACCATTGTTCTTTCCCTAAACTGTACCTTTGTCTCCACAATTGGCACAACCCTGGCACCCAGGTAAGTCCCTTGTAACTGGTACCCCTGGTACTAAGGGCCCTGATCCCAGGGAAGGTTTCTAAGGGCTGCAGCATGTCTTATGCCACCCTAGGGACCCCTCACTCAGCACATACACACTGCTTGCCAGCTTGTGTGCACTGGTGGGGAGAAAATGAATAAGTCGACATGGCACTCCCCTCAGAGTGCCATGCCAACCTCACACTGCCTGTGGCATAGGTAAGTCACCCCTCTAGAAGGCCTTACAGCCCTAAGGCAGAGTGCACTATACCACAGGTGAGGGCATATGTGCATGAGCACTATGCCCCTATAGTATCTAAGCAAAACCTTAGATATTGTAAGTGCAGGGTAGCGATAAGAGTATATGGTCTGGGAGTCTGTCAAACACGAACTCCACAGCACCATAATGGCTACACTGAAAACTGGGAAGTTTGGTATCAAACTTCTCAGCACAATAAATGCACACTGATGCCAGTGTGCACTTTATTGTAAAATACACCCAGAGGGCATCTTAGAGATGCCCCCTGAAAACATACCCGACTTCCAGTGTGGGCTGACTAGTTTTTGCCAGCCTGCCACACACCAGACATGTTGCTGGCCACATGGGGAGAGTGCCTTTGTCACTCTGTGGCCAGGAACAAAGCCTGTACTGGGTAGAGGTGCTTCTCACCTCCCCCTGCAGGAACTGTAACACCTGGCGGTGAGCCTTAAAGGCTCACCCCCTTTGTTACAGCGCCACAAGGCATCCCAGTTAGTGGAGATGCCCGCCCCTCCGGCCACTGCCCACACTTTTGGCGGCAAGGCTAGAGGAGATAATGAGGAAAACAAGGAGGAGTCACTCCCCAGTCTGGACAGCCCCTAAGGTGTCCTGCGCTGAGATGACTCTTACTTTTAGAAATCCTCCATCTTGCAGATGGAGGATTCCCCCAATAGGATTAGGGATGTGCCCCCTCCCCACAGGGAGGAGGCACAAAGAGGGTGTAGCCACCCTCGGGGCCAGTAGCCATTGGCTACTGCCCTCCCAGACCTAAACACACCCCTAAATTCAGTATTTAGGGACTCCCAGAACCGAGGAAGAGAGATTCCTGCAACCTAAAGAAGAAGGACTGCTGACCTGAAGCCCTGCAGTGAAGACGGAGACGACAACTGATTTGGCCCCAGCCCCACCGGCCTGTCTCCCTACTGCGAAGAAAACTGAAACAGCGATGCATCGAACAGGGTCCAGTGACCTCTGAAGCCTCAGAGGACTACCCTGCATCTAAAGGACCAAGAAGCTCCAGAGAACAGCGGCCCTGTTTAAGAAACTGCAACTTTCTGCAACAAAGAAGCAACTTTTCAAGACCACACGTTTCCCGCCGGAAGCGTGAGACTTTCCGCTCTGCCCCCGACGCCCCCGGCTTGACCTGCGGAAAACTAACACTACAGGGAGGACTCCCCAGCGACTGCGAGCCCATGAGTAGCCAGAGTTGACCTCCCTGATCCCCCACAGCGACACCTGCTGAGGAAATCCAGAGGCTCCCCCTGACCGCGACTGCCTGCTACAAGGAACCTGACGCCTGGAACCAGCACTGCACCCGCAGCCCCCAGGACCTGAGGGAACCGAACTCCAGTGCAGGAGCGACCCCCAGGCGACCCTCTGCCTAGCCCAGGTGGTGGCTACCCCGAGGAGCCCCCCCCTGTGCCTGCCTGCATCGTTGAAGAGACCCCCGGGTCTCCCCATTGATTCCTATCTGAAACCCAACGCCTGTTTGCACTCTGCACCCGGCCGCCCCTGTGCCGCAGAGGGTGTACTTTCTGTGCCTGCTTGTGTCCCCCCCGGTGCCCTACAAAACCCCCCTGGTCTGCCCTCCGAAGACGCTGTACTTACCTGCTGCCAGACTGGAACCGGGGCACCCCTGTTTCCATTGAAGCCTATGTGTTTTGGGCACCTCTCTGACCTCTGCACCTGACCGGCCCTGAGCTGCTGGTGTGGTAACTTTGGGGTTGCCTTGAACCCCCAACGGTGGGCTACCTTGGACCCAACTTTGACCCTGTAAATGTTTTACTTACCTGTGAACTTAACATTTACTTACCTCCCCCAGGAACTGTTGATTTTTGCACAGTGTCCACTTTTAAAATAGCTTATTGCCATTTTTGTCAAAACTGTACATGCTATTATGATAATTCAAAGTTCCTAGAATACCTGAGTGAAATACCTTTCATTTGAAGTATTACTTGTAAATCTTGAACCTGTGGTTCTTAAAATAAACTAAGAAAATATATTTTTCTATATAAAAACCTATTGGCCTGGAATTTGTCTTTTAGTGTGTGTTCCTCATTTATTGCCTATGTGTGTACGACAAATGCTTAACACTACCCTCTGATAAGCCTACTGCTCGACCACACTACCACAAAATAGAGCATTCGAATTATCTCTTTTTGCCACTATCTTACCTCTAAGGGGAACCCTTGGACTCTGTACACACTATTTCTTACTTTGAAATAGTATATACAGAGCCAACTCCCTACAGCATGTTTAAGCATGCCTGGGAGCATGGGCAGACTTTGGTAAGAAGCATGCGTTGAGGACAAGGTATTAAAGAGAAAGTCGTCCTCTAATGGTTCGTTGTGCATGCTCACATTGTGGAAAGCAGCAGCCCTAGCCAAGACCTGTGTGTAGGAGGTGCTATCTTCGGGTAGAGAGGGTTTAGAAGGATAGCACTCCGGGCTATTGTCCGACACAGGGTCATCATAAAGGTCCCATGGGTCTGTATCTTGTTGCGAATGCACAGTGTGTGTGGGTGACTGTGCAGTGGGTGTGGTAAGAGGAGAAACAGTTCTTTGAGGAGAATGCGGAGGAGAATGTGCTGGGGAAAACTGGTATGGCAGAGATTGTTCTCAGGGCACTTTAGCCTTTGGCTGCTCAGTGTCTGAACGTCCTTGGAAAGCCAGTTTCCTTTTAAATTTGAGAGGAGGTGCTGTTTGGATTTTTCCAGTATCCTTGTGGATCTGTATCCTTGCTTGTGTCTCATCAAACTCCTCCATTTGCTGAAGTTCCTCCTCTAATTATTTCATTTGTTTTGAAAGTCCATGTTCCTCAGTATATGAGGCTTTTTTAGGCTCCGAAGCCGTTTTTTTCCGCACCGAAATGCCCATGCTGATAGTAGGCCTCGGTTCCGAAAGAGTCTCTCGAGGTTTCTCGGACACGGTGTCTCGGCTCGAGTCTGAAGACTTAGGCACGGATGTGGCCTTTTTCGGTGCCGAAGGTGTTGCTTGGTCACCGCTTGATTTCTTGTGGGTTGAGCCATGGCCTTCCGGCAGTGGCGTCCCCGAGGCCTTTTGTTTTGTCTTGGACTGACTCTGCGCTTGGGTTGGGGCAGGAGTACTCACATGCTGGCCTGCTGTGGGTGGTCGGCCGAATCGGAACCTTGGATGGAGATGGCCATCTCCTCTTCCTCGACGTGCTTGGTGCTCTTCGACGCCATTTGCAGTCGTCTCACCCTTCGATCCCTCAAGGTCTTCTTCGAACGGAAGGACCTGCAGGCCTCACAAGTATCCTCTCGGTGGTCCGGTGACAAACACAGATTACAGACCCAGTGTTGATCTGTGTAGGGATACTTGGCGTGGCACCGAGGGCAGAATCGGAACGGGGTGCGGTCCATGAGGCTTCGACGCTTCTTGCAGTCGGGCCGACCAGGCCCCTGATGGGTGCGGGTCCCCGAAGGGCAACCGAAAGTGTGTTTCGCCGGTGCTGAGGTGTCGATGGAAGCTAGTTCGCGATCGAAACAATACCAATGCTTTTTCGGTGATTAATGAATTTTTCCAAATCAAATAACCGGAGCGAAGAGGAACACGTCCGAACCCGATGGCAGAAAGAAAACAATCTAAGATGGAGTTGATGCCCATGCGCAATGGAGCCGAAAGGGAGGAGTCACTCGGTCCCGTGACTCAAAAAGACTTCTTCAAAGAAAAACAAATTGTAACACTCCGAGCCCAACACTAAATGGCAGGAACAGTGCATAGCATGTGTATCTGCAGCTACACATGCCACATATAAAATGCCATGCAGATTAAATAGTGGAAGGTGGGAAAAAAGAATAAGTGGCTCACCTTATTGAAACAAATTACATAGAACCGCTTATCCTAATGCTGCATCCATCCTGTTGGTGGCATTGCGGCAGTAGTGCTGATTGAAGGTGTGCCTAACTAGACCAAGTTGCGGCTCTACTTATCTGTTTTATAGGTACACTTGCGAAAAGAGCTGCGGAGGTGGAGACAGCTCTGGTGGAGTGGGCCGTGACTTTTTTTGTCAATGGTTTTCCTGCTTGCGGATGACAAAACTGTATGGCGGAAGCAATCCACTATGCTATTGTATGTTTAGTAACAGGATATCCCTTTTTTAGGTGTCCCTAGCCGGAAAACTATTAATTTGCTTTGCGAAAGCTGCCAGTTCTTTGTATGTAGAATTTGAGACATCATTTGATATCTAGGGAATGTAATGCTTTTTCTGCTGGAGTTTGAGGATTTGAGAAAAAAGATTTAAATATTACTGGTTCATTTAGATGAACATCCGATGGGACCTTAGGGATAAATGTAGGATTAGTTTTGAGGAATACAGTGTCAGACTTAAACTGGAGAAAAGGCTGAGTGATTGTAAATGCCTGGATGTTGCTGAAGTAAGTGCTAGGAGAAGCGCTGTCTTCCAGGAAATGTATTTCAAATCCCCCTTGTTTATTGACTCAAATGGGTGCTTCATCATTTGCGATAGTACAACGTTGAGGTGCCAGGGAGGAGGAGGAATTTTAACTGGAGGAAACAATCTGAATAGTCCCTTGAGGAATTGTTTTACTATTCTGGAGGACCATAAAGATGGAGAATTTGCAGTATGACGAAACCTAGAAATGGCTGCCAGATGTAGTTTGATGGATGAGTTCAATAGAACCGATTTTGCTAAATAAAGTAGACATGGAAGTATCTGTTCCGGAGCAAATGTGAAAGGGTAGACATCGGAATCCTTATACCACATCAAGAATCTTTTCCATTTGAGTTTATATGTTTTATTTGTGGTCTGGGCTCTAGCATTAGCAAGCACTTCTTGACAACTGGTTGGAATATTTAGCTCAACAAATTCATTGAATTCAGGAGCCAGGCTGCAACCGAACAGAAGTCGGGTTGGGATGATGGGCCTGGTCTTGGTTCATCAATAATGGGTTCGGTATTGGTTCCAACGGAATGTGAGGCTGCTCTGAGGGGAGTAGGAGCTCCATAAACCAAAACTGGTGTGGCCACTTGGGAGCTATGAGGCCCAGCTGCCAAGGTTCCCACTTCATTTTCTTTAGAACTCTTGGAATCAGTGGAATTGGGGGGAAAACCGCTAGCATAAATTCCTGACCATCTGATCAAAAATGCATTCCTTTACGATACTCCCTGCGATTGCCAACTACCTTAGTATGGGCATTTGATGTTCTCTCTTGCCGCAGAGGTCTAAGCTGGGCTTGCACCTGCGATGGAAAAGATGACTGAGGGTCATTTGGTTGAGCTCCCACAGGTTGTTGTGGTCCTGCTTAGTGAATCTGCAAGGGTGTTGGACACTCCTCATATGTGCTCCACCCTGAGAGTTACGTGGCGTCGAAGGGAACAACTCCTTAACTCTTGCGCCTGGAGAGATATCGCTGATGAGCGTGTACCTCCTTGCTTGTTGAGGTAGTGCATGCTTGTGGTGTTGCCAGTTCAGATCAGAGCCGATGAGTCTCTGAACTTGGTTAGGAAAGATTTGCGTGCTAGGAGGATGGCTTTGAATTCTAGCAAATTGATGTGAAGCGTTGCTTCTTGGGTGGTCCTTTTTCCTCTCACTGTCAGGTCTTAAAGATGAGCGCTCCATCCCTCCAGGGACGCGTCTGTGGTCACGACATATTCTGGGAGTTGTATCAGGAAGGAGAGACCTTCAGAGATGTGGGATGTCTTTGACCACCATTACATGGCCTGCTTCATTGAGGGGGTTATCTGAACAATATGGTCAAAAGATTTGCTGATTTGGACACATTGGTTGTCCAACTGTTCTTGAAATTATCTCATGTGGAGACAGCAGTTTGATATTAGGGGAATGCAAGAGGAGAGCATCCCCAGGAAGGATTTGTAGATTCAGACAGAAGGGGAATTTCATTTGGCGAGGCGAAGTACTAGATTTTGAATCTTTCTCTGCCTCTATTGGGAAGCGAAGGCTTTTGCTTGTTCTGTATCTAGTATCGCTCCTAGAAAGGTGATGCTGGCTGTAGGAGTTAGGTGTGGCTTTTGGTAGCTGACTGAGAGGCCTAAGGTTTGCAAAAGAGATAGGCTTGACATGCTGTGTTTGCCTTTATGAGCCAGTCGTCCAAGTACGGAAAAACTTGAATTCCTCTCTGTCTGAGATATGCTGCTACAGGAGCCAAGAGTTTGGTGAACATCCAAGGTCCTGATTACAGACCGAATGTAACACTTTGAATTGGTAGTGAGTGCTGGCTACCTTGAAGCATAAGAATTTCTTCTGGTTGAGGTGAATTAGGATATGAAAATAGGCATTTTGGAGATCTAAGGCCATCATATGATTCCCCTTGATTGAGCAAGTGTAATACATCCTGAACAGTAATCGTACGGAATGATTCAGGAACTTGTTCAGTTGGTGAAGATCTAAGATGGGGCGCCAGTCTCCTGTCTTTTTCCGAATGAGGAAGAAGCGAGGACAGAAGCCGGTTCCCCTCTGAGACTTTGGTAGAATTTCTATTGCTCACTTGTCTACCATTGTGGTAACCTGTAAAAGGAGCTTCTTTAAGTGGACAGGTGGTGGTACATTTGGAGGTGTTTGTTAGAATTCCAGGGCATGTCCTCTGGTGATAATATCGAGGACCCACTGGTCTGATGTGATCTGGGACCACTGGTGGGAGAAGCTGGAAATTCTGCCCCCCATCTGAGCCTTGTAGAAGGCGGTGGTGGCCGGCACCTGATGGAGGTCAGTGCTTTCTGGAAGTGTCCTTGCCTCTATAGGAAGACTTTCCTCTGG
This sequence comes from Pleurodeles waltl, assembly GCF_031143425.1. Lineage (NCBI taxonomy): Eukaryota > Metazoa > Chordata > Amphibia > Caudata > Salamandridae > Pleurodeles > Pleurodeles waltl. The sequence goes on along the minus strand of NC_090438.1, from coordinate 753,124,729 downwards.
TGAGGTGTCTGTAGGCTGCTGATGGTGGTTGCCTTTAGAGTTGTTGTTGTTGTGTGGTGGCTGTATAAAATTGGCTTTGATAAGGCTAGTATTGCCTATATTGGTTGAAATCGCCTCTGTAGGAGTAAACTCCCCAGCCCCTGGCTCCTCAAAAGAGCTGTCTTCTGAATTGTAGGGTCCTAAAGATATGGCTGTATCTGAGTCTGTCTTTACAGATTGTAATCCCTCATCAACATGCTTTTCGAACAGAAGTTCTCCATTTTATTGCATATCTAGTACCCTAATCTGAACTTCTGGGCAGAATGAAGTGGCTTCCAGCCATCCCTGGCACCTTAGTACCTCTGCTCCAGCTAGCTGCCGAAAGCCTGTAGATGAGGCCTCTATGGCACAGTCTATGATCGCTGCGGAAATCTTTCCTCCCTCTTGTAGAATCTTCTGCGGCCAGATCGAGCATCCTTGGGAAGGAGATTGATATATTGGGAAATGTCCGACCACATCTGGCGGTCATATCACCCTAGGATCGCCAATGTATTTGCTGCGCTGACTGTTGCAGCTGCAATCGTGGAGAATTTCTTTCCTATGGTATTCAGGCACCTTCCTTCCTTATCCGGAGGCGCGGAAAGGATAGGTTTCTGGACCTGCGTTGTGCTGCCTGAGTTATCACACAGTCAGGTTTGAGCTGAACAATGAGGCAAGCTGGTGGCGCCTTGTTCTTCTTATCCAATCTGGGAAGTACTGCTGGTATTGAGGATAGGGTTTGCATAACCTTAAGGCCCTCCTCCCTAATAAAATCCACAATCAGGAACGCACAAACCGACTTTCTGGTGTCCTCTTTAAAGTCGTAAAGAAAGCAATCAGATTGTTTTGTGACAAAAGGAAGCTGGAACCTTTTGGTAGCTCGTTCCATAACACTATGAAACCCTCCCATGTCCTGTGGTGGAGAATCTACTGGTGCTGGAGTAGAGGGGGATAGTGTTTGTGTTTGGTAGTCGTCCCACTCATTGGGAAGTGAGGCAGTGTCCTGGATCTTACCCTCTTCTTGGTCCTCGTCTGAGGAAGGTGAATCATTTTTGGAAGGTGAAGAGGGAGGTGGCAACAGTGTTGCGGGTACTTGGATCTCAGAAGACTGATCCCTGGCAAAAGGACCTAGCGGCAGTGGATGTTGTAGTGGTGTCTGTGATATTGGAGTTGCTTACCTTGGTGGTGGGAATCTATTATAGTAATCTGGCACCATATGTTGTAAATTGGTGACCAGTGACATTGGCATCTGCACTCTTGGTTTCTGTTGTTGTTGTGAATATGTGTCATGCTGGTAAACAAACGGTTCATGAACATATGAATGATCATATGACCTCATGGTCCTCCTGGGATTTAATTCGTAAATCCGAAGGACTACGAGCTACTCCAAACAGTTCATCATCCGAATATTCTCCTTCATATTCTCCCTCATCATCGAGAAGATTTTCAGGAGGTGCAGGCGATACTTTACCAGGTGGCATATGTGACGGTAGCAATGTCTGTAGTGTGGATTTGTGCCTTACAGTTATTAATGTTAGGGGTAGAAAAGACTGTTGGTGTGAGTCCAAATCAGGTCTTGCTGAAAGTATTGTTTGCATTGTCGTTGAAGGTGTGCCTGCAGGATTTAAGAGAGTCATCGGTGGTGCTGCTGTCGACAGTATGTAAGTTGTTGGTGCGGCCTTCGTCAACGGAGCCGTTGAGGGTATCAGCATTGATGGTTTAAATTTCTCTGATGTCATCACTTTTTTTACTGACGTCGACGGGCCTGATGACGACCTTTTTGTTGATGAGTCAGATGACTTTGTCGATGCTTTCTTCACCTCTGACATTGATGACGGTAAAGCAGGTTTATGACTTATGGTCACTGATGTTATTTTCGTCTATGATAACGGTGACGATTTTATTATTAAAGGTGAAGGTGGTGCCGTAAATGTTGCCATCACTTTGGTAGCAGTTGTGACCAAGGCTGTTGTCGACGATGTACTCGTCCATGGCCTCGTCGGTGAGACTGACATTTTGTAAGTCGTCGATGGTGGCAGAGATCTTAATAGTGCTGGCAGCTGGTGTGGAAGGTTCAGAAGGAACTTTCCTTTTTGAACTTTCTTTCTTTGAGGTGGATGGACTTTCCTCTGCTTTGTCTCCCACAGAATAGGCTTCCTTGGCTGCCTTACTTCTTTTTGGAGAGAAACTTTCCACAGATCTTTTTCTCTTCTTCAATGGCACAGATCGCTGTTATCATCAGAGAGGGGGTACTCTTAAGATTTAAGTTTTTGTAGCCAAAGTAGGAGCCTAGCCTCTCTGTCTCTCAAGGTCTTGTGAGGAAAGGTTTGACAAATCTTACAATCTTTCACCTTGTGGTCTAGGTTAAGACAACATATGTAGTCCTTGTGAGGATCCTCACAGTGGTGCCTTAGTTTTCCACAGGTGCTGTAACGTTGAAATAAACCTTTCTTAGCTGTAGACTTGATGTATAAGTTGTTGTCCTAGAGGTAAACAACAGTATTCAGAATAATTCCTGTCAGAATCTAAACTGAGCAGAGCTCCGGGAGTCTCCCTTCACACGACGTGCGGTAGAAAATCTGAGAGACTGGAGCCTATCTGGTGAGGGTTCTAATGGGAGCTGTCGTCTGATTGGCTGGACTTTGGGTCATTTCTAATAACAGTGATAAGCTATTCAAGTGAATGTCTTTTGCATTAACTTCAAGGTAAATTTAATTTTACTGCTTTCTATGTACCATGAAACTCCCACTTCAACAACGGGGAATGATTCAAGCATGTGAATCTATGAAAGATACGCCAATACTACATCACTTACGTCCACAGAAAACCTACCAGCATACAAACACACTTTCCAAAGCACTGTACAAACTAACTCTGCCCAACTGCAAAACCTCATCCCTTTACTTCAACAACATCCACAACTCACAACCACAATCAACAATCTTCTTGTTAATCCTGTAAGAACTTTCTCCACTTTAGACTTTGCAACCTCCTTCCCTTCATAAATCACCAGAAATAGACAAGTCCTTACCTCACTACTTACTTACATCTCTAACCCTCCTCATCCATCTCTACCACTTACCAACTGTATGTGGCTACTCTTGCCAACTTTGTATTGGCATTCCAAGCAGAGTGTATCTGAATACTAAAATCTGCTAACCCTTCATGCTCTACATCTAACTGTCACAGCACTCAAACCATAAAATTGCCTGTTCCAACATCTGATATATTATTCTGTTTGACATCCCAATTTAGCCACCCACTCATTTCTGGTATCTGTCTTTCATGGTTTAGATTACAGCAGTTCTAATGTTATGGAAACTGACAACAGAACACATTACCTCACTGTTAACAATCTACTCAACACATTCCAGTCTTTCTTCTGCACCCTCCACTCCACTCAAATAGCCTTCACACCAGGTACTAGCTTCATCACATCCACTCACCACAGCCATCTCTCCTCCATCCACATACTGGTAGATATCTCTGCAACTTTTTATAAGGCTAGCCATCATAACTTAATATACACCCTGAATGACCATTGGCAGACTGCACTCAAACAGTTCTTTTCTCACCTCGCTAATTGGCCCTTCTCTGTAGAGTAGCAATCCTTCAGATCGCCTCCCAGCCCACTTCCATCCAGTGTCCCCCAAGACTCTGTTTTGGTGCGGCTAGGTTTGCCATGATACATCACTACTATATATCATTAGTGATATCTGTTTGACTGGGTTCTTGTGGACAACACGTATATATTATTCCTAGTCCCAACCTCAGGTATGAGCTTGCTTTGCTCCCATTAGACACCGTATCAGGTTACCTGGAACTCTGAACAACAAAAGTCTCATGCTTTCCCTCCTCCTCTAGAAGCACCTTACTCCTTAGCTCTTTCTACTACCTGCTGGACAAGCTCAAGTCTGCCACACTGACCATAAACCTAGGCGTAATCTTCAAACTACCAAGTGGACAGAATATTTTATTACACTACAAGATATTAAATCCTACACTTATACAGAATCCACCCTCCATTCGCACAACAGAATCATTAACTCACTAGTTATTAAAAAAATAAGACTATTACAATGATCTCCCGTGAGCTCTTGCTCTTCAAGCCTTTGCTCTCCTCAAAAAATTATTAAACTCTGACTCAAAATACATTCGCCCCAAAAGCATCCCTAATTCAGCCTTTCAACATGAAGCTAGGTGGCAACCTGCTAAGAATAAGACCCTCCAAGAACTGAAACGACTGGGCTTCAGACCATCCATAGACCATTCCAAGGCTACCTTTTGTATGCTCTGTCCCAATACATCTCATTTTTATAAATGTGTCTCCCGATAAGTGGCAGATCCCCCTACACCCATATCTTCTAGATACAGTGCTGTACAGTTTTTTAGACGCCTGTTTGTCCTTGATGTTCTTACTGTCCAAACAACAGCTTTCCTACACTTTCCCGTCAGAACCTCACTGGTTTCTGTAATTCCACTCATTCTATCTATTGTTCTATGTCTGTCATTCATACCTGGCCTAATGTACATTTCCAATCGAAATATGACCTGATGCTTATGGGAAATAAATAAATAAATAAATGTTATATCACCTAAAGCAAACTGTGGCCCTCATTACGATGTTGGTGGGGAAACCTGCCGAGATCGGTGTTGATGGTCAAAAGAAGACCGCCAGCGTTAGAACCCCCCGCTGGCCACATAATGAACATCCAACTGAGCCAGCAGGCGGAAACAGTGTTTCTGCCAGACAGCCCAGCTGGAATCAGGGTCTGAACGGAGCCGGCAGCAAAGTAGTAGTGTGGTGGGTGCAGCAGTACCCATCGCGCATTGCACTGCCCGTAAGCTGCCAGGGAAAGGCTGGTGGAATCGGACTCATTATCCGGTGGGCAGAGCTGCTTGAAGCGCTGCCCGGTGGGATCAGAAACACCGCCACCGCCAGGCAGCCTGGTGGCAGGAGCCTGGCGGTGGCGGTGTTTCATCCGTGGCGGTTCTGCCACATTCATTATTTGGCGGTCTGGACCGCCATGCCATTGGTGGAAGTTACCGTCCCGCCGGCATGGCGGTCCAGACCGCCATGTTAGTAATGACCCCCAATATAATTAATGGAAAAGTCACACAACTGACTGCTGTACCCATTCCTCTGTGTGCCGAATACTGTCGTAGAATCAAGGCTATTTCCCATGTAATATTTTTGAGAAATAATCTTCATGAGAACTCTGAGTTAGTAACATTTAACTGGTGATGAAAGTTACTTAGGTTACATATGGCAGATTAATTAGGTGATTGTACGCATGAACAATGCACCAGTTCACAACATCAAACTGTCTGTACTGGAGCTACAACTAGGCAACAGACCATACTATTAGCACGTTTTAAGCCACCTCTAAATTTCACATGCGTTTAAATGTCAATTCCCACTTACCATGGTAGTGGCTGGCTGCAGAGCAGGTAGGTGTGAATCAAATTGTTCTTTTTCATTTAATGTGCTGTTTTGACTCTCTTGGAAGTTCTCTGATGTCTTGCATGGTGAAGCTTTTATTAGAACACTTTTTGCTGTTTCACTAGCTTCTTGTGCTGCTGGGCTCTGCTGGTCATTCAAGAATGGTGATTTACAGGGCACTGGTCCATCTTTCATAATTTCCTGATTACTTAGAGGGGAGCCCTTCAATTTAGGTATCTTCCCAGAGCAACTGTGTAACTCTGACAGTTGCTCCTTGCCAGGATTGGTGATCAGTTCTACTGGGTGTGTCCTCTTGGCTGCTTGTTGTTTTAAATATTGTCCGGGGCTTTTTTCACTTGGTCGTTCTTTGTCCTCATGTTGTATAATATCACTGTGAGAGCCCTCCAATCTGAATAAAACTGTGTTAGAACTCCGTGCCTCAGAGGCTCCAGTCTCTTCCTCATTTACAAGCAAATTATTGTCAGATTCCTTGTTTAACAAATTTATGTCCGAGCGATTCGAGATTTGGGACTGTGGAGAGTCACGTACCGGGCATTGCTGGATACCAATATTTTCTTTACAGCTGAACATCTGACGACAGTCCACACCAACGTCAGTGGAAGGTGTATTGTCAACGCTGATTATAGTTTCATACATTGCACTATCTGTTTCTGCACATGTTTCTTGGCTGTGCGTACTGGTGTCAGAAAAAAGCAAAGGTGGGGAACTATCCATTTTGTTTAGAAAGGTCTCTTCCATATGTTCTAGCATGTCTGGCGTGCTGCTATCTGGTAGTGTTATGCCATCATCTTTAATACTTAAAACCATGCGTGACTCTTGTGAAGTGTTGGAAGCTGATGGAGTTTCCGGAGTACCTGGAATTAAAAATGAACTGTTTGAATTGTACTGATGATTTCCAATAACGCCTACCTAACTGTGCTGAATGTTATGCTCAGCTGATCTCACACACAATCCAATCCAATACCCATCACAGGTCATGCTTGACTCGCTGCACAAGCTCCCTGTGTGCCCCTTATTACCAGTGGCTTGCAAATTCCTAACATACAGGCAAGAGGACTTACCAGGCCCACTGGAATTCTAAGTCTAGCAGAAACACCATTGGTGAGTATCATTCCACCCAGAGATTTCACCTGCTGCAACCAGGCAAGTTCTTCAGACAAGGTATTGTAGAAAAATAGGCTGGATGTAGCATGGAAAATGTGATTCTTACAAGCTACCCTTTGCTCCCTTCAGAAATTACTAAGACATTTTGTAATGAACAGGGAGTTGGGGGGTGTATGGGGACAAAATAAGGGGGGGGATGCTTTCATTATTTGGAGACCCCTAAATTCAGTAATAAAGAACTAAATAATGATCTTTCTTTGGGAGAGCCAGCATAATAAATAAGGTAATTCAGAAGACAAATACAATAACAATTAACCAACTTCTGTTCAAATTGCTATAAAAGCTATCGCTGACTTAGCTCCCTTGATCTGTACCCCTACCTTATTCTATCACTCAATAACTACTGAAAACTGCCATTTATTACAACTATCAATAACTGAATAGGTCTAGTACTTATATACCTTTATGAAACTGTTACTGACTTTATATGTCTTTAATACTGATCTGTATTTTGGATGGTTTAATTAGCCTGGTGCACATCTAAATAAAGCAGCTCACTCACCCAATTCACCAATGTTACGACAATGAGGAACACTGTTTTGAGGGCGAGAAGCCCTAGTGGACAGCTGCAGTGGTTCAAATGGAGTACACATCAGGAAGTGGAGGGGGTGAGAGAGACAGAGCAACAGAGAGACAGAGAAAGAGCGTCAGAGAAAGACAGTAGTTGTAAACTCCAATGAACAGAAGTCCTGACATTGTGTATTTTTGGCATGGAGAAAAGTGATTGAATCAAGGTTGTTTCCACTTGGGTAAGTGACCATGCACCACTTCCAGATGTAACCACCATTTGTGATCCATTAGGCATCAAGGCTGAGTTAATCCGCCCTGGCTAGAGGGTGTATCACCAGAAAAATCACTTGGTGATTCAGCCATTTTCAGAGGTGTAGTGCCTCCTGACAAAGGGGCCATCAACCCACCCCGCCCTTTTTGTTGCAATCACACATGGCAGTGTTCTTGAGCAACTCCATCAGGCTCCCTTTGATGGATGGTAGGTAAGATTTCTTTGCCAAGTGGATGGCCCGCAGCTCCAGAAGGTTGATGTGAGCTGGGACTCCAGCAGAGACCAGATAAGCTCTGATCTCGAATATCTCTCCCAAGTGGCCACCCCAATCCAGAAGCAATGAATAGGTCACCACTGCTAACTCTGGATGGGGTAAAGAGCCATTTTTCGGCTGCTGATCTAATTGCGGTCAAGCAACCACCACTGAGGGCCTTTTTCAGTCTACTCTGTAATCTTTGCAATATCGGATAGGTCCCCCTGATACTGTGGACACTGGGGCTTCAGAGCTCACTGCAGAGTCTGCAAATGCCACCTGGTTTGCTTGACCACCATGAAGTAAAAGGCCATTAATCTCAGCAGCCTCGAAATCACCCTCACTGAAATCCAGGGCAGAGGCTGAAACATCAGGATCACACCCCAAATGTCCTGAACTCTCCAACTCAGGAGGCAGGCATGAAATTGTATCATGTCCAAAATGGTACACATGAAGGGGAGTGACTCTGAGGAGCCAGGAGTGACTTTGGCACATTTATAGTGTACTCCAACAATGTTAGGAGGTTCATTGTAGTCTGTACTTGGGAGACATGCGCAGCAATCACCGCCAGCGGTTTCATGAACACCCAAGGGGCACTGGTGAGGCCAGAAAGGAGCACAGCATACTGAATATTCACCTTCTTTGCTTTAAACCGCAGCTAGCACCTGTGGGCCTGCAGGACAAGGATGTGCAGGTCGTGCAGGTCCATTGTTACCATCCAGTCTCCAGGGTCGGGGGCAGACAAGACCTGGGCTACAGTGAGCATCTTGAATTTGTCTTTCCCAAGAAGGCATTGAAGGGGTGAAGGTCTTAAACAGAACAACGCACCCCTCGTTCTTCAGCACCAGAAAGTAGCAGGAGTAATAGCCACAGCCTACTTCTAATGCTTGCACCCTCTATGGTTCCTTTCACCAGAAAAGCCTGCACTTCCTGCTGCAAGAGGGACAGGTAATCCTCTATCAGTCGTTCTGAGGATGGTGGAAGGTGCAGTGATATGAAAAGGAATGAGGGGACATAACCACACTTGACAATCTGTAAGACCCACTTACATGACCTTTAACCTGTATGTATAAAATGTTTTTTTTTTTGTATATATCTTTCTCTACACAATAGGAACTAAAATGATTTTGACATTAATATTTGTACTGACTTTCCTGAACCCCATGCTTGATTCTTCATGTTGCTTTTGACAAATGATCAATTTCTATGCTCTTTTCTGCATTGTGGGAACTATAATGGCTTTATAAAATGTATTGCTGCCGATTTTGCTTAATTCCTTGCTTGATGTTTCTTAATGTCAATGTTGCTATGGCTCGGTATTGTTAAATTATGTAGCTGTGAATAACTCTTTGGGGCTTCTGATTATGCAGTCTATTCTGCCCCACATATGTCATTCTTCATTCCCCGAATATCACATGAAGGGGTTGTTGTTGGCGTCTGGCTTATGGGATATGCAATGGGATTTTTTCTTTATTTTCACAGATTTTCCTTTTGTTCACAGGGGACAACATTTGATCCTGTCTCTTTATTTATGCACTATATCGAACCTTGAAAAAGCCCCAGGCCTGCACACCGTCAGGGCGCGAAACACGTATTGGCTGCACTTTTGTTTGTTTTTCACTTTGGATCACTGGAGCATTTTTATTAACAATAAGAAAATCAAATGAAGTGGCTATATCTTGAAAAGACTTGCAACTTTTTACATTAGTTATCTACTGAGATAAAGAATTTATCACATATTGGCATCAGCTCTGTCCTTCATCTCAATTTAAAGTTTGAACCATGTGGTTTTGGGAGGTTACATTTTCCACTGGCTTTTTAAAATACTTTTAAGATAAAGGCCTTGTAAAAAGTCGAGGGGTGGCTCCAGGTTCACGTTTGGTGGTAAGAAAGGAAAGGATCTGATGTCAGTTCATGCAACTGGCACTGACATGTGGTTCCATACAGCACTTATGGAGTGGAGCGGCCTTGGCGAGGAGCTGCACAGCAACGCAGACTGGTGCAGGGGTTCTGCTTTAGAAAAGTTTCGAGATCCACTGTGAATCCTGGAGAATATTCAAAAGGTGAGGACTTCACCCTTAGAAGTATGTTTGAGAATTAAAGATGTATTCTTTATTTATCAGGATTTTACTACTGGAGACATTACAAAAGCAATGAGTCTATCAAAGGGATCACCAGGTTCCAATGGTTTCCTGAGAGAGGGTTCTGCACATTTTTTAATATATTCACACTCATGCAGTTTGAGTTGTGTAATATATTTATTAGGGTCAATAAGACAGAGGATTCATTTGTTGGGGTGATTACGTGCTATTCCTGAAGAAGTTAAAGATGTGACGTTATGTCAGAACTGCAGACCAGTTTCAGTGACTGGCTTGGATTGCAAGTTATAGGTTGCTAGCTTTCAGACTCAAGATGTGAGCAATCAGAATTCATTAAGTGCAGACTGTCTTGAAATAATGCTAGATCATTATTTAGTATAATAATGAAATCCTTAAGTATGTGTAGGAAGCTGGCCTGGTGTGTGGTGGGTACCTGAGGTACCTACACTGTATACCAGGTATCCCCTATTGGTGTAGTGTTGGCAGTGTCTAGAAGCCAGGCTCTCTAGAGGTAGCTGTGAATGAGCAGCCAAGGCTTATCTAGGAGACATGCAAAGCTCATGTAATACCACTGCAGTCACACAGCACTTACACACATGAAAGAAAACACTCAGTGTTACAAAAATAAAGGTACTTTGTTTTAGTGACACAATTACCAAAAACTACTAGAGAGTCAACCCTCCAATACGAGGTCAGTAAAACACAAGATATGTACACTAGTAATCAGCAATAGACAGAAAGTGTTAGTGACCCTCTAGGGAGCCCAAACCATATAACTTAAAAATGGAATGCAAACACAGGACCCACTCCTAGCTAAGGGGAATGTGGAGAGAGGAGCTGAGGTTACTAGGAAAACCCAAAGGTAAGTATCACAGTTCCCCCTAGCGACCAGGAAGAAAGGAGTAAGTTACTGGATTTTACCCAAACCACCCAAAAGGAAGGAAAAGAAGAAAATGTTACAACCAGACAAGACTGCAAGAGAGCAGCTGTGGATTCCTGAGGAGGAAGACATGTGGAAGAATTGGACCAAGTCCAGAAGTGTCCAGCGGGAGCAGGAGCTACTACCCACCCAGCTGTGGTTGCAGGAGATGGTCGACAGTAGGACGAGGACGGTCAGGAATGCAGCCCTGGAGCAGGTGAAGAGTTCCTGGAGGATGCATTCGATGTCCCACGCCGGATGGATGATTGCAGTCAGTCAGTGCTGGGGAAAAGCCACCAACAAGCCTTGGCAAAGACAGAAGTCGCGGTGAAGCAAAAGGTGGAGCTGCCCGGGGACCAGGAAGGTCCAGGAGGACTCAACCCATGGGGTGGGGGGGGGGGGAGGAATCCTAGGGGACCTTCAGCAAGGCAGAGAGTCCAAAGAAGAAGCGGCAGCCCCTACAGAACAGCCACTGGATGAGGAACCAGGAGTCGCAGAGGAGCCCATGTAGCACAACTGGAGAAGGGTCCCATGCCGCAGGAGGAGCACGCAGAGGGCTGTGAGTCGCAGGAAGGAGTGCTGGGGGCTGGGGCTCCAAGGAGCCTGAAGATCCCTTGGAGATGCCAACAAGCCCTGGTAGCTGTAAGGGAAGCAGTGCATAGGGGTACTGTCCTACGTGGGAAGGCAAGGGCTAACCTCCACCGAAGTTGGACAGCTGGCAGAGAGGACCAAGAGGAATACTCCGGACTATCTCCTGTGATGCAGGGTCCACGCATTTCAGGATGAGAGGAGATCCACACAGCCGGTCGTCATTGCAGTTGTTGCTTGCGGATGCAGGGAAGTGACTCCTTCAATCCGAGAGAGATTCCTTCTTCCTTCTTGTGCAGACTGAAGACTTGCTGCCCTCAGAGGATGCACAGCCGGGGAAATGTTGCAGAAGCTAGAAGGAGCCATGGAAACCATGTTGCAAGCAGAGTCTTCGTCCTGGATGCAGATTGTAGGTTCCTGCATGGTCCAGTCGTGGTTCCTTTGGCTAGTCGAAGTAGAGATTGCAGAGGAGTCCTGCTGGAATATTACAAGGCAAATCTGAGGACCCACCCAAGAGAGAGACCCTAAATAGCCCTGAAAGGGGGATTGGTAACCTATCCAGGTGACCACCTATCAGGAGGGGGCTTTGACATCACCTGCTTGACATGGCCACTCAGATGCTCCCAGAGGTCCCTGTCAGGGTTGTATTCAAGATGGCAGAACTCAGGGACCCTCTGGAGGAGCTCTGGGCACCACCCATGAGGTGGGGAAGGACAGGGGAGTGGTCACTCCCCTTACCATTGTCCAGTTTCGTGCCGGAGCAGGGACTGGAGGTCCCTGAACTGGTGTAGACTGGTTTATGCATGGAAGGCTCCAAATGTGACCTTCAAAGCATACCAGTAGCTTGGGATGGCTACCCCTCCCAAGCCATGTAACACCATTTTCTAAAGGGAGCGGGAGTTACCCCCGTCTCCTAAAGGAAATCCCTTGTTCTGCCTTCCTGGGCTTGAGCTGTTCAAGCAGCAGGAGGGCAGAAACCTGTCTGAGGGGTGGCAGCAGCTTGGGCTGCCCAGAAAACCCCAGAAGGCTGGTAGGAGCAATGATGGGGGTCCTCTAAGGAGACCCCAGAGTGCATGGAATCATACTTCCAATAGTGGCAACAGTATTGAGGTATGATCCTAACATGTTTGATACCAAACATGCCTACGTTCAGAGTTACCATTATGTAGCTGGACATAGGCAGTAACCTATGTCCAGTACACACAAAATGGCGTCCCCGCACTCATGAAGCCCAGGAAAATTGAACTAGAGTTTGTGGGGGCACCTCTGCTAGTGCAGGGGGGTCTTCACACAAAGGTACTTGCACCCTGCCCTCTGGGCTAGGAGGGGCTGCCATAGGGGTGACTTACAGTGACCTGTAGTGAAAAGGGGTGCATGCATCCTTTCACACAGGCTGCAATTGCAGGCCTGCAGATATACTTTGCATGGGCTCCCTATGGGTGGCATAATACATACTGCAGCCCATGGAGATCCCCTGGTGCCCAATGCCCTGGGTACCATATACTAGGAACTTAGATGGGCCACCAGTATGCCAAATGTGGGGTGTAAGTAACCAAGTTAGAAGGGAGAGAGCATAATCACTGGGGTGCTGGTTAGCAGAATCCCAGTGAACACAGTCAAACACACTGACAACAGAAAATGGTGGTAACCATGCCAAGAAAGAGGGTACTTTCCTACAGTATGTCCTTCTCAATAACTCCTACTACACTCCAGGCATAAAAAGTCATAAAATTGACCATGCACTTTGGGAATACATGTCTAAAGCTCTAAAATGGCATCTTTCTGGACCTAAATATTCATAGCATAATTCGCTCAAATTACTCTGCTAAGGCTCGAGGTTTTGTTGATGGATTACATTTTCCACACTTTACTCTCAGAAGTGGTACAAAGAAGCGATGCCCCTCATAGCTTTAGACACTTTTCTATATAAGGTTAGACAAAATAATAAAATAAGAATATAAAAGGATTTTGTTTTCAAGACAGTGACTTATACTTAATTCCTCATGCTGACGATATTTTATTATAAATTTCAGCCTTCACTAGTGAACTGGATTAATTTTCCAGTGATTCTGGGTATAAACGAAACGTTGCTAAATCAGAATGCTTACCCTTGAATTATGTTTGCCCTTGATCTATGTCTGGAGTCTATGATTTGGATTGGAATACTCAGAAAATGAAGTACTTGGGTATTTGGTTCCAAATCAAATAAAACAAAACACAATTACATTGAGCCTGAAGGATATTTAATCAAAGATGGATGACTTGACATTGAAGGGGTGCTCCTTATGTCTGTCTTGGTGGGGGGCTGCTTGATATAGGTTTTGGGTATTTAGTACACATGATTATTTATGCTTAGCTCGGATGCTTTGGAAAAATGTATAATGGTTCTTTTTTAATTTAAGGAAGTTCGGTATATGCCTAAACGTAAATCAAACTCTACTCCTACCATTAATAGCATGGGTAGGCTATTATCAACAATATAAACATTAAAGTAGTGCCTAATTTGGAAAAAGGAAGTGCCAGGGCCCTTCTCAGGAACCAATGCAGTGTGCACCATCCACTGCCAATAGAAGTACCAACGCAACTACTAACCATCGCACTCCGACAAGAGTGACATTTCAGAGTATTCCAAGCCAAGCCACCCAAAGCTATACGGGTGGGTATGTTAAGTTAACAGCAGCTGTTGAGGTAACAAAAAAATAGGACTTGAGTGATATTGTTGTTTCAAAACACAGTGTTTGTGGGCTGTAGCTTACAAAGACTTCAATTTATATTTATTAATCACTACAAAAATTATGAGCAATAAAACAAATGTTCAATCTAAATAGGAAAACGATTTGAACACGTTGTTACTTCAAACATGGGATTCTGTATGGTCAAGGAATCATTCTGCATCTAGTATAGTCAATACAAAACAAGCATTATTTTTTCTTACCAGAAGACTTTCTGTGGCACCATGTCTATTACAAGGTTATTAGCGAACATTGTATGCAGTGTTTTGGTTTTAAAGCAAATTACTTACAAGTGTTGTAAGTGTCCATTAGTGGATTGATTTTGATGGCAAGTTTGGAACTAATTTAATTATGTTATGGAAACTGGTGTTTCCCTTACATTCCAAAATATTTTATTGGGTATCTTGGTTTCAAATTAGAAAATATTTCCAATGAACAGTAGAGCAGTACGTTTACTCTTAGTGACTGCATTCCAATAGATTACAACATATTGGAAGGGACATTAAAACTGAATAGACTAGGAAGGGTTCTGAATTAACTGTTGAAGAGTTTCTAAAAGTTTATTGTAATATAAAATGTAGTTGGATTTTTATTTTTCTTATTTATTTTACTTGCTGTACTTAATGGGCAGCATTATTTCACTGACATGGTTTTCTATATATGTGATATTGTATTAGGTACATATTTCAACTTTTCTTATGACACATTTTATTGTTTTTAGCTGCATCACTGACATCCGCCAAACAGAAGACATTAAGTGAATATCTACTGTTTAATATGTGTGAACCTCATGTGGAAGAACATTTAAACTTTGTAGTACTGTCCATCCCCTTCTCCACCTCACCCTTCCATTCATCCAGTCCATTATTTCTTGGACTCGTAATTCGACCAACTCGGTTTGCATCACAAGTGACCAGGCGGGGTTATGACCCAGCCCTCAAAATTTCGAATTTCATTGTCCAGGTGACTGATAGAGGGACGTATCTGCTTCAAATTGATTCCTCCGATACTCTGCCAATGGCTGTCACATAGCATCATATTTCTAGAGGCAGCAGCAGGCCGCATGCACTGGCCCATCCAAGCCCACGCAGTAATCTAGGGCACGTTTCTATTCTTCAACCGCTGGGGGGCAGAGACACTCCCACTGCAGCCCACATATTATTTGGCTATTCGCAAACCTAGGGGAGAAGTGCCCTTTTATATCTATCCATGTAGAGATTCTCGCTGATGTGTAGGGAGGCCAATTTAGGATTGAGTGGGTTGTGCCCTACTAAAATGGTGGAAGGTTGCTACAGCCCCACACTGTGTGTAAAAGGCCTTCCTCTTCTTCTCGATATTGGAGACACAAGGGGGAGACGATTACGTCTATTCGCCACAATTTGCTTCATGAAAAGGTATACTTCTGAAGAGGTAATTTAGTTGGATTAGTTGAAGACTGGTGGCCATAGCAGAAACTCTAGGGAATGCTGTAGCCTCGGCCCACTCCTCATCAGTACGATCTCCCAGGTATGTCTTCCAGGCCAACCGGAGTGCCTGGAAGAAACCCGGTTGGCTATTAATCAGGGATTAATATAACCTAGCCACCTTGCTGTCACCCACTTCCTCTATGGATTTGTAGCATGTAGTCAGTAATATGCGCGGGGTCCGTGATTCTATAGAATGCTCCTCAGCATGGAGTTTATCTTGCAGAACATCAATTGGGGAATCTAGTATGGGTATTTCTGTAGTCAGCAGAAGAACCAAGGCTAGGGTACCATTTTAAAGATAGCTGACCTGCCTATCAAAGAAAAAAGAAGGGGGGAGTGGATAGGAGAGACGCGGGGGGTTGGGGCCTTGATCACACTCTAGTGTCAAAGGCCAATTGCTCTGTTAAAGGCTAGATGTTGAAATCCCAAGTCAGCTTGGGTCTTGTGTAACAAACACCCCTTAGTATTTAAATCCCTGTTGTACCATCAGTAGGTTATCACCCCAACCAAGGTTCTGTGGGTAGGAGTTGGCCAGGAACATGGAGGAATTGGCCACATCTACATAGATGTTTTGCCAAATATCTCAAGGATTTGTAGGGCACACAGACCTGTATTTTCAGGATCAGTTAAGAAAATCAGGAAATCATCCGCATATAGATCCGCTCTGTCAGATTCCGTCTCCCCCATTCAAAGCCACAGATGTGCCATATTTTAACTTTTGTGACTGTAATAATGACACTGATATTTTCCCTTTTTTCCTTTTCCCACTGTCCTACATATAATATTAAACTGACATTGATTGTATATGTAACCGGGTTATCCTCATTACTATAGGTTTAGTCTAATGTTCATACAATATACATTCAATTTATGTTTTTAACTGCATTAATGTGGTGATTATTTTCATATGTATATTTCTAACACTGAATTTTGGCTATGCTTTGAGGAATTAGGGCAAATTTAGGGTTTGATGGACAGGGAGCTGTTGATTAGGGTGGTGGAAAACATTACCTCTGCCACCCTGAAGGGGTCCCATCTGCCAAATTTAGAGATGACCGCTGGCCCGGCTGTCATCTCTGACATTGAAATGAACTGCTGTACAAAATGTTTGGTGGATGGCCCCATCCGTTTTGATAGCTGTTCACCAAT
This sequence comes from Pleurodeles waltl, assembly GCF_031143425.1. Lineage (NCBI taxonomy): Eukaryota > Metazoa > Chordata > Amphibia > Caudata > Salamandridae > Pleurodeles > Pleurodeles waltl. The sequence goes on along the minus strand of NC_090438.1, from coordinate 753,108,096 downwards.
CTTTTCCAATTTTTGTTTTTTTTAAGAAACAAAACCCCACAGCAGGAGTTTGTTTCTGCAGAACAAGTTTATTACGCATTATCTGGTAGACACTCTATCTAGCCTCAGACCCCTTACCTTTTAAATTACCTCCAGGCATCACATTGGGTCTGGAAATTTTTCTCCAGCAGTATCCCTGTACCAGGTAGGTGGTGTTGTTTGGCTTCATGTGGCGTCACCCGTGCCAGAAGTGACATGCATGATGCCTATATAAGTGCCACCCCTGCATGCTGACATCAGTTTCTTTTCACAACTTTCCACAACAGGTCCACGAGCCATGAAGAACACTGACCTCTAGTGCGGAAAACTAGGGCCTTGAAAGAGCAGCTCTGTCCCTAGAAATCTGTTCAGAGAGCGGGGAGGATGGGTGGGTTGGTAAGGAATCTGCAGTGAGACAGAGTCTCTATCAGACAAGGCATTACAGAAGGTAGGTAACCTGTACAACTGGTAGAGACTTTTAGCCACAGATTCCTTATCTTTTGAACAGATACCCAAGCAATACCTCCCAGATATAGGTCTCCGGACCAATTTAATACAGGAAAGTTCAGCAGGACCTGAACGACTTGACTTGACTGTCCAGGCAGAAATGTTTTGTGAATGTGAGCAAGAAAGCTCTTGATGCTGCCTGGCAGATATCCAGGACCGAAACTCTGTGTGCTAATGACGTGGTTGCAGCCTTGGCTCTGGTGGAATGAGCAAGTAAGTCCTCAGATGGTTTCTTCTTGGCAAATGCGTACCAGATATTTATACAGAGCAAAATCCATCAGGAGATGGTCCGTTTCTGCACAGCCGACATACCCCTCTGACGCACTCCTTGAAGAATTAGACATCCACCCGGAACTTTTGCATGCAGTCAAAGTAGAACAACAACGTTCTTTCTGAGTCCACACGGTGAAGTCGCTCCTCCTCCTTGGAGGAATGTGGCAGAGTGTAAAAAGTAGACACGGTGATGGATTGGCCTGAATGAAAGGGAGTGACCACTTTTGGTAGAATGGAAGCTATAGTATGAAGCATAGTTCGTACTGTTCGACGTTCAAGAATGGAAGCTTGGATAACAAAGTCTGAAGCTAGCTTACCCTTCGTGCAGATGTTATTGTCACGAGAAAGACCGCCTTGGTGTTAAGGAGCTTGAGAGGCCAATTGTGCAATGACCCAAAAGAAGCACACAAGGAAAAAAGGAGAATGCGGGAACAGATGTTGCAAACCTTTTAATAATCTATTTACAATAGAGGATTTGAAGAGGAATGGCTGATCAGGCAATCACAGAAAAGCTGAAATAGCAGAAAGATGCCCCTTGAGAGTGTCTAGAACAGAGCCCTGCTGGGCAAGAAAAAGAATGAAGAGAAGAATCTGAGAAAGGGGAGTAGAAACGGGACCAATCTGTCTTTCTGTATTCCATGCACTAAATGTTCTCCAATGGCAGATGTATATCAACTTGGTGGAGAAACGGCTGTCTTCCAAGATAATGCTGCAGACTTTGGGAGGAAGGTCGAAAGCTGTCAACTGTCGCCTTTCAATCTCCACTCAAGAAGGTAAAGAGTTCACAGATTCAGGTGGAGAATACTCCCCTGCTGCTGTGACAAAAGATCCTCCTAAAGGGGCAGCCTGATCAGAAGGCCGATGCCCATGATCACCAGCTCTGGGTACCAAACTCTCCATGCTCAGTCCGTAGCCACAAATATGACTAGGGACCGATCATAGCTCTGGGCAGAATGGTATGAGTGGAAAGGTGTACAGGAGGCCTGAGCTCCAATCGAGACGAAAAGCTTCTCCGAGAGAGAGATGCCTTGGAAACTCCAGTGTGCACCAGTTCTGACATTGCACGTTCTTGTCAGTGGCAAACAGATTTAACCAAGGCCCTCCCCACTGCTGAATGAGACCTTGCGCCACCCGCAGATGAAGATGAAGTTTGTGATCCGCTAGGCATTTTCAGCTGAGCTTGTTCGACCTGGTGTTCAGAGAACCGGCCAGGTTTGGAACCACCAGGGATATGCCCCGACATTCAAGACATGTCCAGAGATGCAGGGACTCATGACAAAGGGTTCACAACGCTACTCCACCCTAATTACTGCAGTGCCACATGGCAGTGTTGTGTCAGTGGACATCTGCACTAGCCTTCCCTTAATGGAGGGTAGAAAGGCTTTTAATGCCAGCCAGTTTGCACGGAGCTCTAACAGGTTAATGTGAAATCTGCATTCTGATGGAGACCATTGACTCTGACCTCCACCTCTCCTAGTTGGCTGCTCTGTCCCAGGAGTGATGCATCTGTCACCACTGTCCGATCTGGTTGGGGAAGGGAGAGGAGTCTGCCGCTGATCCAATCGTGGTTTGTTAGCCACCACTGCAGGTCCTTTGCAGCTTCCTCCGAGATCTGGACCATGATGCTGCGCCCACTGCAACTTCAGGTCCCACTGCAGAGCCTTCATATGACAGCGGGCATGCGTCACCAGCAGGATGCAAGGTCATGCCTCCCAGCAGCCTCAGAGTCAGTCTCATGAAAATCCACGATAGAAGTTGAAACATCGGTACCATACTCTGAATATTCTGGAATTGCTGTTCAGGAGGATAAGCCTGATACTGTAGTCCAATGAAAGTGAGCACCGGAGAGGGAGTCAGATGTTACTTTTGCATGTTGCTAGGTAACCCCAGTGAGTGCAGGAGGTCCACCATAGTCTGGAGGTGGGAGACAGCAACCTACGGCGAGCCTGCCTTTGAAGCCAGTCATCGAGATAGGGGAAGACTGGCATGCCTACTCTCTGCAGATGAGCTGCAACCACTCCCATCATCCTGAGGAACACCTGAGGGTGCTGGTAAGGCCAAAGGGGAGCACAGTGAATTGAAAGTGCTCGTGAACTACTGTGACCCACAGGTAACAACTGGGCGCAGGCAGGACAAGGATATGAAAGTATGCGCCCTGCAAGTCCAACGCTACCATCCAGTCTCCTGGGTCCAGGGCAAACAGTACCTGAGTGAGTGTGAGCATTCTGAATTTCTCCTTCTTGAGGAATAAATTCGAGAGTGCACAAGTCTAGTATAAGATGAGGGCCTCCATCCTTTTGGACACCAGGAATTGGTGGGAATTGCAACCACGAGCATCTTCTGCCGTCAGCACCCTCTCGATGGCTCTCTTGGACACAAGAGCCATCACTTCCTGGCAGAGAAGGGTAAGTGGTCCTCCATCAGCCTATCGTAAGTAGGTAGAAGGAGTACCCTCTTTGGACAATCTCCAAAACCCACTGGTATAGTGTTACAGACTGCCAATAGGGTAGGCCAACGGGGTAGGTGATGGCAGACCCTGTCTTCCACTAAGTGCCCATGATGGCAAGAGGGCAGACTATAAGGGTTTGGAGGCTGTGGCTGCTGGACTGTGGTGGTCTGGCCTGACAGCTGGATGCCTGACCCAAGGGGTCTGTGGGTTCTGCGTTTTTGGCCACACAAAGGCTGAGACACTTGCATGCTGCAGTGGCTGGGAGGGTATAGATCCATCTGGAAGCCCCTTCTGTGGTGACAAAAGGAGCGAAAGTCTGATTGGGGGTTGACCAGTGGACATGGAAAGGGCACACAAAACTGGCCGTGGTGCTGGATCCGCCTTGCCTCTAAAGAGACGAGAGCCATCAAAGAGCGTGCTTGGACATCCCCAGAAAAGCCAGTTGTCCTCAACAAGGCATGGCACCATAAAGCCGCTATCGACAAAACTGCTCTGCCCAGTGAGTCGGTGGTATCCAGTCCACATCTGATCGTGAACTTAGGTGCTTCTCTTCTGTCTGCAACAGCCTGGGAGATTACAGCCTGCCCTCCTCTGGAACCGCTGGCAGCACCTACGCAACCATTGGAGCATTAGAGTAGAGGCCCAAATAGGAATGCAGTGTTCACAGATTGTAGTGTCACGCTAGTTGAATAAAACATCTTCTTCTCTAAGGTATCCAGCCTCTAAGAGTCCAGATCTGGTGGTGCAGTGCAGCGCCATAATTTCCGTGGGCAGTAGAGGCTTGAACCACCAAGCTCTCTGGGGTAGGGTGCTGTGTTAGGCAGTTGGGGTCCCCTAGGGTGGGGTGGGGTGGGGTGGGGTGGTGGTAGCAGGCAATCATCCTTTTCACAGGAGCCCCTGTCTGGCCTTGGACCAGTTCCCAAACAGGACGTCAGTAAGGGCCTCGTTATATGGGAGGACCGGTTCTGAAGGGGTCACTCCTGCCTGAAGCACCTCCGTCAAGATGTTTGTCTTGATTGTCAAAAGGTCACGGACCATGGCCGCCCTCCTCACCACCACTGCAAATTACACTTCGTCCTCCAGAGCCACGGTAGTTAGAGAAAGTATATCATTATCTGGAAAGGTGTCAAGTCCGCTGGCTTCTGCAAAATCCTCACGCCAGTCCATGTTGGTGTCAACAGGATGGTATTCTTCAGGGTCTAGCTATCCTTCCCAATCCTCCCAGAGTCCCAGCCCATAAGAATAGGGCTCATGCTCTGCAAGGCATGGCTCCAGTCGGCGCCGGAGCCTGAAGATGCCCCTCTGGCTCTGTGTCAGAGTCAGGGATCAGATTGAGGATAGGGTCGCCGGCCGTGTTGGTGTGTCAGTATTGGCACTGGCAAAGGTTGAGGTGGCATAACCGGCACCGGTCTGGATCTATCTGTGTATCAAAGAGACCCGACTTGCACCAGGGCTGATCCAGTAGGGTCCCTTCCCAAACTCACGGGCCTGAAGGATCACCGGCAGGAGCAGGCCACTTAAATAGGAGGTGGAAGGCCTCTTAAAATTCTTAAAGTTGAGTGAGTATCGGTCCATCTCCCAGAAACTTGAGGAAGTGGAGAGCCGGCCCAAGGCACTGGCTCAACCGCAGGGTCAGTCCTTAAATGGCGATGCTCCCTCTTCTTGTTGGCCGATAAACAGGGTGAAGTCGAAGACCTCTAAGACTTTTTGCTCTTCTTTTTTTGCAATGTGACTTCCTCGACTGACCCAGCCACTTCAAGTGCGAAGAGAAGCTTGGACTCCATGATGGATCCTGGGACCTTCCTCTCGACTGGGATCAAGACTGTCACGGTATTGCAGGTTGAGCTGTCAGGAGCTTGACGGATCACTCCCTCAAGGCTTTCAAGTTCACGGCAAGGCAATTGGAGCAGGCCTTTGGATCTTGGTTGAACTTGAGGCACCAGAGGCAAACAAGATGCAGGTCCGTCACCAAGCTGCAGGGCTTGAAGCCAGCCTTCGGAGATGACATCCCTGCCACACCAGGTGAGGATCTCCAAAAATCCTTGACAAAAAAGGTTTTAAAAAACCTAGTCAAAAAGTAACTAAGGGGTAGCTCTCTTCAGATCTGCACTGACTGGTGCGAAAATAAAATAAATTATGTCAGTGTGCTGGGGTGGTGCCTATATAGGCACCGCACATATCACTTCCTGCGCAGCAGATGCTGACACCAAGTAGAGCTAAACAACACCACCTATAAGCGCACAGGGATTCTGCTTGTGAAACTTTTCTGGATCCAGTCTGACTCCTAGAGATATCTGCAGCTAGAAGTCTCTATCAGATAAAACAAACATATGACCCCACACCGGGAGTATTCTCTCAGGGTGTTGGGGCCAATATTTGCTTTTCTGTTCCTCATTGCCAAGTTTTTCCTGGCCTTGTCGACCCTATATAGAGCAGGCAGTGTAATATCCTTCCTCTTATGCCCCTACTGCTTTGGAGGAAGCTTTCTGTTGACTGACAATGGAAAGCTTAAGGCCTGCCTGTCTCTCCATAAGGCAGGCGGACCGAGGGTTTAGCGATGGGATACTCTGTGGCATTGGTGAAGAAGTACCCTGTCTGACAAACTCTAAATTAAAAAGTTACTTACTAGTTGAAACAATCTTTCTGGTGGACACTATATTTACCTGCAGATCCCTCATCTGTAGAAAAATTACAGGCATCATACTTGATCTGGAAACGACAAAGCTCTGAAGACACCAGTAGGGGGATACTGGCTTTGCATCAACATCAAAATATAAAGTGATAAATGGAACATTTGAATTTAACTCAGCCACAGGAGATCACCTGGGGCCGCCATCCAATCCATAGTTTTTCGCCCATTATGCCACCTCAGTTTGAACCTAAACATATGCAAATCAGCCTTGACCCTGCTCCTCATGGGAACAGTCCAGCCCGAACTGCGAGGCCAAGTCCTCCCTGAATAATGGAAGAAGCAAAACTGCAATTTCTGGGGAGACAAACAAATCCATCTCAGGATTGTTCTACTGGGTGCAGATGTCCTGAACTATTTCTGGCAGAAGGCGCCACTTGTGATTGCCAGGACGAAGCGGGCTCAGACTGTAGTCTCGGACATTCGGAGACCCTGCCAGGTGACTATCTGTTGAACAGATCCCTTTGTAGTGCACATAAAAAGCACAGCCTCGATGCATGGTGCTACTTCCTTTGGCTTGTTCACATACCACATCATTTTCGTACTGTCTGTCAAGATCTGGATAGATGACGCTTGGACAGAGGGAAGGCCTTGAGCGTCAATTGAATTGCCCACAACTCCAGCAGGATGATGTCTAGCACCTACTACTATGGAGAAAAGAGTGGCCACGGGGAGAAACTGAAGGCCATCCCATAATGCTGATTTAATTTGTTTACCCGCCAAGCCACATCCAGTGCAGTGGTCAGGGAAACTTCAAGGGAGTCTCAACATTCTTCCTCATGCAAGTACCACTTTGTGGGGCGGCTCCACTGCCGAGCTCTCATAAGTTTATGAGCAACCAGTAGTGTTAAAAATTGGTTTTCTGGTTAGCAGAGGTATGAGCCCTGTCCAAGCAGGAACCACAATCCTAGTCAGGATATGTCACAACACACCCTAAATAATCCTGTGCTCACCCTCTGGTAGCTTGGCACAGAACAGGCAGACTTTAAGAGGCACTGTCTAAAGTATTTGTGTAACACTTCAAACAGTAACACAGTGTAAACACCACAAAAACACAAAGACCCCACACCAGATTAGAACAACAGAGGATACTGTTATAAACAAAACAAGACGACAATGACAAAAATCCAGTCCGCGGAAGTTGAGATAAGAATTTTTAAAGAATAAATGTAAAATATAGCTTAGAAGTATTAGGCACTTAAACAGGATATCTGGTCATGCTGGACCCGGGCAAAGTCAATAGTTCGGGCCAACAGCATTGATGCGCGGGCCGGATACAGGGACCCACTTGGGCCTGCTGAATCAAAGTAGCTTGATTCGCGATGCGTCGTCGACGGAGTGAGGTGCAGCCAAAGTGATGCGCTGGGGTGAGCCATGCAGGGGACGAGATGTGTTGATTTTCTCCATGCAACTGCAGCGATGTGGTGGTTACGCGTGTGATGTGCTGGTTCCGAATGGGATGTGCAATTGCTGCTCCCACAGTAGGCAATGCATCAATTACGAAGGCGAAGCGCTGGTTCCGAGGGCGATGCACCAGGTCCATTCCATACAACGCCGAGGATGCTCTGGTTCTGACTCATGCAAAAGAGACAATGCGCAGGTTCCGATGAGGATGCTTGGGCATGGTTAAAGCAGCACTTTCTACCCACTTCCAATGGCCCAGGACTGGGGTGGCACCACTTGGCAGGACAAGACCTGCAGCAAGCGAAGTCCAGGTGCTTTAGCAAGATGAGTTGAAGCCTTTTGTGTCCCTGAGACTTCAGAAAACAGGAGACCAGTCAGATGGCCCTTGGAGCCACTCTGGGGTTTGGGTTGTAGAGAAACAGGTCCAGTCCTTCTCACTCCCAAGCAGGAGGGCAGTAGGCAGCAGGTCAGCTCTGCAAAGCAGGTGTCCAGCAGAACTCAGCAGTGGCAGTCCATGTTACAGCAGCACAGCAGTCATAATTCCTGCCAGAGTATCCACAGGTACTGAGCTGGTGGTGTCATAGGCTTGGTACTTATACCCCATTGTGCCTTTGAAGGGGGGGGGGACTTCAAAGAAAGGACTTTGAAGTGCACAGAGGTCCTCCTTTCCCACCCTGGCTCCAGATTCACTCAAGGTGGGCATGCAGCCCTTTGTGTAGCACCAGGACACAGCCCATTCAGGTGTGTCAGCTCCTCCCTCCCATCCTGCCCAGGATGGCCTATCAGGCACACCGAAGCTCCCTTTGTGTGTGGCTGTTTGGAGGGAATGCACAAGGACCCAGCTGTCACCCACTCAGACGTGTATTCAGAAAGAGCTCTGCAATGTCAGGCCTGGGATATAGTTAAGGGGCTATGTAAGTGGGTGGCACAATCAGATGCTGCAGGTCCACTAGTAGCATTTAATTTACCGGCCATGGCACATGTAGTGCACATTACTATGGACTTATAAGTAAATTAAATATGCCTACTGGGTTTGAGCCAATGCTACCATGTTTAGGGAAGACAGCGCAATCACTTTATCACTAATTAGCAGTGGTAAAGAGCACAGAGTCCTAAAGCCAGCAAAATGGTCAAAAAATGGATGGAGGGAGGCAAAAAAAAAATTGTGGGGGAGACCACCCTAAGGATGTCAGGTCTAAAACTTAGCATACAGGAAGCCAGTAGTTTTAGCAGGCACAGGACCTTCAAGACTAGAACTTGCATGCCTTTCAGGAAAGATGGAACCATCTCCTAGATATTGAGAATTATCTGAGGGAGAGGAAAGGTATGGAGAAGGGTAGAGGTCATCCAGAATCAACTTAAATAGTAAGCGATAGTAGGGCTCCAGATGAAATCTGGGCATCTTGATTGAAAATCCCAAGTCACACAATAATGAGAATGTTGACTGCAGATGATGAGTAACCATCTCTGATTAGTCAGCTTTGATCAGTAAGTCATCCAGGTACAGATAGGTGGTAATTTCTGACCTTTTAAGATGGGCTGCAACCACCAAAATCACCTTGCTGAAGACCTGAGGTTCAGATATCAGCCCAAATGGTAGTATCACAAACTGGTAATGCGTAGAACCCACTACAAAGGATAACTATTTCCAAAGGGACCGTAGGACAGGAATGTGGAAATAGGTGTTTTGCAGGTCGAGAGACATCACCCAGTCTCTGACTTCCAATGCCAACAAAACGTGAGCTAGGGTCAGCATCTTGAATTTCTCCTTACTGAGGTCTAGGATGAGACACAGACAGCTGTCCTTCTTCGGAACAAGGAAGTATCAGGAGTAACAACCTTGTTAAATATCTTGCTGTGGCACTAACTCCAATGCTCTTTCATGAGGAGTGCTGTCTGTTTGTTGCAGGATAGAAAGAGATTAGGACGATTGGGTAGGTATCCAGTGAGTATTTGGCGCCTCCTACCCTCGATTCAGATTGTAACTAGCTCAGAGGTGCACTGGTCAGGGTGAATATCTCCAAAAAAACCTGTAAACCAACAGATAACACATCGAACATTACTCATTAGAGAGACACGGTAGCGGTCACATAAAGGTAAAGGGGAATGATTTGATTGTAACACTAAATTTTGACGAAAATGGGCTCATGACTACACTGAGCAATTTGATGACCGCTTGACTGTTAGCTAATACGCAAAGCGGCTTTAAGCTCCATGTCAGTTAAAATATTAAAATTGGTTTAGTTAAGAAGTAACAAATCAGTAGTGATGAGTACGTTATGATTATGCCCCCCGACCTTGAGATTTGTATACCGATTTTTGTAGCGATTTATTTAATAGCGATCTTGGCATACACAGCTATGGTGTTGTGATTTATTTGATTACTGAGAAGGGCATAACTTTTTGGAAATATCTACCTTGGCTAATTTTGAGTTAGTAAGATCGGTGAGTTAATGGCAGTCATCTTTCATGATTAAACAAATCAAGTTCTTTGACACTTCAGATAGATGGACTACAAATAAAGACATACCCTTTAGGCGAATTATTTATGAACTAGAAACTTATGACAATCAGAGGAGCTTTACTTGGGAATTAATAACTATTGAAGATATGCAGGTTAGTGTTTGTGAATCATTGGAACTGGTCACATGGGGTTTTTCTGTGTGTATTAAGGATGTGCACTATTTGGTATAAGAGAAGAAACATTAGCATGACTATCAGCACTATTCACAATCGATGTATTGAGTTATTGGGCACATAATCACTGTAATGAATTCATTTAGATGAATACAACATTACTTTGAAACTCGTATGAATGGAATATTTTGTTTATCCAATTATGTTGTATTAATACCCACTCAACACAGCATGGTTAGTGATACCATCTACAGGTTTTGTGGTTTACTCTATACTAAATCATTATTTGTTATACATTAGCACAGCCCTGATGAAGTCTAGTGGATATCCCTGAAGAAACACATGTTGGCTGGATTAAGGAACATCAAACTGTTACTCTGATGGAATTTGAATGTGGAGCTAATAGGAGCTGGACATGTACAAGTAACTAATGGAATTTGCTGGACTTTTTCTGGACACAAAGAAACATAGAAACACGGTTGATGCCAATTGAGCACATATCTGTACTGGAAAACTAGTGTAATAAACACATTATCAAGTGATCTAATATTGTTCATATACTGTGTAAAGTACTAAGTGTTGGTGACTAGTTGGATGAGTGTCTGGCTAAAATTAAATTAACAGGATAGAAAGATAGTCTGGAGGAAGGGAACAAGGCAGGTGTTTGGTTTGCAGAGCATGAAGGAAGGGTGGCCTGATGATCTGAAGGACCCACTAGTTTGAAGTAATGGCGTTACAGGCTGGTAGAAAGGTGGACAACAGTCTCAGTCTCAGTCTGGGTTTGGAGGAGCAAACTAGACCTGCTTATCTTGTGATGTGATGCCTCTCCCCTTGAATTGTTTGATCAGGGGAGTCTGGGGTTGTTGAGACGCAGACTAGAGGGACTGTCCAGAGAAGAACCGTTTGGAGACTCCCCAAAAGGATCAAAAACTGTGGAGAGTCCCTGAGATGCTAAGACTGTATCAAAGACTATGTTGTGTCTTTCTCACCTTAAATTGCTTCAAGGCAGCCTTAGCTTTGTTTTGAAAAAGGTGTGCTTCATCAAATGGGAGGTCCAAGAGGTTGGCTTGTACATCGGAAGAGATACTTGAAGACTGAAGACAGGAGAGGCAGCGCAGATGTGGCAGTTCCCGTAGCGTGTGCAACACAATGCGCAGTATCCAATCCAGATTTGATGATATTTCAGAAGGCGTTCTGCCCATCTCCAATGACTTCCTGAAAATGCTGCCTCATTTTCTCCTGGACATGTGGAGTAGCCGGTTGGCCAATATCTAGGGCTCTTGGTTTTATGGTATTTATGTTTTTGCCACTTCCATTTGTATTTATACATTTTTTTATCATATGTGTATTTATCCATATTTATATGTATTTTTAAAACTTCGATCCTGAAGAATTGCAGTTTGGGCACATTGAAAAAGCATTTTTGCAGTTGCAAATTACCCCTATTTGGAAATCGGGACAATTGCAACAGCAAAAATGCTTCATACATAAGGATCTAGTACTTCAGCTGCTTTCTTGACCACTGAATGAAAAGACGCAACTTCTAGTATAGGGTGCCCAGAGAGAAATTCCATTTTAATTTCAGAAGAAGTGTCAAGCCTACTGGACAAGGATATGCCTGTCAATTTGTGTAGCTGCTCTTCTCCCTCGTCATGACCATAAGCTTGGAGATTTAAGGGGTCTGCAACTGATCCAAATTTGTCATGGATCCTAAGTCTGTTATCCTCCAATTCTAGGAGCCTTTGAGCTTCCTTCCTCAGCTTGTTTTGAGGTAAAGACTCTGTGAACGTTGGCAGTGGCACTAACAGCTTCGTGCTCCAGGGGAGGTGGCAGCATAGGTGGCTTCTGAGGCAGGACACCACGGCATAGATGGAGGCAGTGCAGTGTATCTGAGCATTGGAGTAAAGGTGATAACCAGCACTGATCCTGAGGGTCATGAGGGAACTGGCACCAGGAATTTCGCCAATGTTGGTGCGAGTACCATTGGATCCAGTCAGCTGTATTGGCACCAAGGTGCTTGGTGGTCGATTTGCTGGCTTAACAACTACCAGCTCTGGTATGAGAGAGACGAAGGGCAAAGGTGACATTTTTTTCCATGTTTCTTACTTTTTTATGCTTTCTCTTTTTGTCTGAGGAATGTGAAGACGATGACCCGGAACACAGCGTCAAAACGCAATGGCTCCGTTTGTCATAGTGGGCCTGGGTCACGAACAACGTGACCTCCTGCTCCTTGGTGACCTTGAGATGCGTGCTGAGGGAGAAGTCGCAGGACCTGTAGCCATAGTCCAATCCATGCTCTAAGGGAATAGGGAATAATATTTAGGCCAACCACTGCTTTAAAAGTTTTTAAGGTTCTGAATCCAAACTGATGCCTAGGATTATTCTACATACGAGGCATCTGCAGATAGAAGTATCCACCAGAATAGGCCCTTAATATGTTAGATTTATAAGGTAAGCTAAAGTCTTCTCAAAAAGAAAAAGATAGCATGCAGTACAAGACACTACTGACACACAAAACCATAAAGGTGTTAACTATTTACAAGTGTTAGGTAAACAAGACCCAGTAGGCTTAGCTCTTTGCCAAGCGCAGGACCAATTTGTCAAACTTGAGCATGAGAAATAGACAAGATATGACCCATGCACCTCTCTTAACTTACCTCGAGATAATGCATACTGGACAAGTAACAAAGACCATCAAGCATATCTATGTATTTCTTTTATATGAGTTCATTCAAATCATGTTCAATTGTTTAATGTAGAGGAAATGAAACAAAAGAACTGCAGAAATCATTCAACTCAAAGCAATTGCGTAAGCATAGTATGTAAATATTATGAAAACAAGAAACATATTACATATGGGGCAGCTTTTAGAAATGCAATCCCAATAACCCTACTCTTCAAGCATCAAAGGCATTGCCACAATAAGGGTAGAATTTCCATAACACACAAACATAATGCCTCAACTTCATTAATCTTTCCGGTTTGTAGGCCTGCCTGTAAAAAAAAAAAGCTATGTTATGTTTTTATGGAACAAAGCAGAATATCACCGTGTTCCAAGTGTAATTACTCAAATTAATTCAGCATCAAACCATTCATCCTGTTTAAAATTGAGTGGGTTTTTATCAGCCCCTTGCCCATGGCTGGATTTCTTTCTTGTCACACACTTCCCAGTTCCTGATTCAACAGCATACCTTCAGGAAATTTTAGGCCTCAATGTATTCTGACTCGATTGAATTCAAAGTACAATTACATAGATGATGTTCTAACCCATCTTGCCACTTTCCTCTCCCCTCCTTCTTCCTCCACTATGTCTTTCTAACCTCAACCTAAATATGACTGACCGTGAGATCCCTGACACTTCAGCGCCGTCCTCAGTCAGTGGTCATCTTAAAATGTTGTTTTACACCATTTCAAGATTGCACGCAAATGCATCGGATATTTTTTTAATCTATTTTGTTATTCTACAAGAAAACCTTTCAAAGGTGGCTGCTGTTTATGCTTACACGTCTGGGATAACCATCTCTGAATGTGACAAAACAGATCCGTGGATGGGCACCAATTTGAGCACATCCGTGGTAACCATCTTTGAATTGGGTTTCCCAAAAATAAATAAAAATAGAATCAAAGATGAACGCCGCAGATCACAGTAGACCAACAGCAGCCATCTTTGAACGGTTTTCTTAAAATATAGCCAACTCTATTCAATGATGAATGCCCTGGTTGTGCGTGCATGGGGCAAATGAGCAACGTCATAGTAGTTGTTACAACCTCAGTGAAAATTCTAAAAATAACTAACTACGCTTTTGCTTAGTCCGTTGTACCAGCTGTACAGTCCTGGCTAAGAAAATACTTTTTTGTCAACACAGTTATTAAGGCTCACTGCTTTTTTCCGGTTCTCTATTAAAAAAGATACCAAGTTAACTTTCCATGTAAACATTAGCTTTTTGTACCAAGTTTGTTTATGGCATAACTTTGTTTATTGCCCTATGTAGCAATAATTGATGATTCAGTGCAGAAACAATACTTACTCGAATGCGTACCAACTATGTCCTCCTGGCAAAATTCCCTCTCATCACTGTTATTAGCCACAGAGTAGTCATCGCTCCATTCTGCAAGGAAAACATGGCAGATAATTCAATGTTTTAATAGGATGGAGTGGTACGCGTTTATCAGTACTGCAGCTGCATGCCAAACAGTAATACTCGAGAAGAAATAATTTAAGGTTAATCATCTCTGATATCAGAAGAGTATCAAATGACTGCAACTAATGTTTCAAAGGAGCATGTGGCATATCCATACGTTAAGTCAGAATGAGTTCATCTTTGCATAAATCACACAAATTAAATGACAGTTAAATTTAGGGGTTTCAGCGGAAGATAACAAGACTACTTAAATTTGTATTTTGTAGGATGATGTATCCATAGGAGGTAGCTCGGAAAGCAAACATTTGCATTGTCCAGTTGAAAGTTATAATCAAACATGGACTATATTTTACCACAGAACAAAAGTTCCTTTTTTCATACCCTACTGTGCAGTTTAGAGCAGGAGCTTTTGACGTCCTCGCACCGGAGGCAGGAAACCCCTCTGGTGCGGGCACTAGAGGGATTCTTTTGACTAAAATCAGCCTCGGGAGCTGGAGAAGAGATTCCTCAGCACCTGAGGCTAAATGTTTTTCATTGAAATGATGATCAGCCTGCACGTCAGGCTAACATCTTTACAATGAAAACAAAATGGAAATGAGGCGTTCGGCTCATCTCAATGCATTGGTCCTCGGGGATATCTCAGACCCGGAGCACTGATTCAGACGGGAGAGGTATTAAAGGAAAGGGGAGAATCTACTTTTTCCAATGGTTTCTTGTGGATCCCTGCTTGGGAATCGCAGCAGGAGGGCGATCTCCAAGCAGGGACCCAATCCACTAGACATCAGGGACTCTTTTTTGAGAAGGGGAGCTGCCCCCTCGCAATGACCTATCAAATCAAATCAAATCATTAACATTTATAAAGCGCGCTACTCACCCGTGCGGGTCTCAAGGCGCTAGGGGAAAAAGGGGGGTTATCGCTGCTCGAACAGCCAGGTCTTTAGGAGGCTCCGGAAAGCGGAGTGGTCCTGGGTGGTCCTGAGGCTGGTGGGGAGGGAGTTCCAGGTCTTGGCCACCAGGAAGGAGAAAGATCTCCCACCCGCCGTGGAGCGGCGGATGCGAGGGACAGCAGCGAGTGCGAGGCCAGAGGAGCGGAGGAGGCGGGTGGGGACGTAGAAGCTGAGGCGTCTGTTGAGGTATTCCGGTCCCTTGTCGTGGAGGGCGTTGTGTGCGTGGGTGAGAAGTCGGAAGGTGATCCTTTTGCTGACTGGGAGCCAATGTAGGTGTCTCAGGTGTGCGGAGATGTGGCTGCTGCGGGGTATGTCGAGGATGAGGCGGGCCGAGGCGTTTTGAATGCGTTGCAGGCGATTTTGGAGTTTGGCTGTCGTCCCGGCGTAGAGGGTGTTGCCGTAGTCCAGGCGGCTCATGACGAGGGCGTGGGTCATGGTTTTTCTGGTGTCGGCGGGGATCCAGCGGAAGATCTTGCGGAGCATGCGGAGGGTGAGGAAGCAGGCGGAGGACACGGCGTTGACTTGCTTGGTCATGGTGAGAAGAGGATCCAAGATGAAGCCGAGGTTGCGGGTGTGGTCTGTGGGGGTCGGCGCGGTGCCGAGGGCCGTGGGCCACCAGGAGTCGTCCCAGGCGGACGGGGTGTTGCCGAGGATAAGGACTTCCGTTTTTTCAGAGTTCAGCTTTAGGCGGCTGAGCCTCATCCAATCTGTGACGTCCTTCATACCCTCTTGTAGGTTGGTCTTGGCGCTGGCGGGGTCCTTGGTGAGGGAGAGTATAAGTTGGGTGTCGTCGGCGTAGGAGGTGATGATGATGTCGTGCTTGCGTACGATGTTGGCGAGGGGGCTCATGTAGACATTGAAGAGTGTCGGGCTGAGTGATGAGCCTTGGGGTACGCCGCAGATGATCTCGGTGGGTTCTGAGCGAAACGGAGGGAGGTAAACTCTTTGGGAACGGTTTGAGAGGAAGGAGGCGATCCAGTCCAGGGCCTGGCCTTGGATTCCGGTGGAGCGGAGGCGGGTGATTAGGGTGCGGTGACAGACGGTGTCAAAGGCAGCCGAGAGGTCGAGCAGAATGAGGGCAACTGTTTCACCGTTGTCCATCAGGGTTCTGATGTCGTCAGTGACTGAGATGAGGGCGGTTTCAGTGCTGTGGTTGGTTCGGAATCCGGTTTGTGAGGGGTCGAGCAGGTTGTTGTCTTCCAGGAAGGTGGTCAGCTGTTTGTTGACGGTCTTCTCTATTACTTTGGCTGGGAAAGGCAGAAGAGAGATGGGGCGGAAGTTTTTCAGGTCGCTCGGGTCAGACGTAGGTTTCTTTAGTAGGGCGTTGACTTCAGCGTGTTTCCAGCATTCGGGGAAGGTAGCAGAAGAAAAAGAAGAGTTGATGACGGTCTGGAGGTGCGGGGCGATGATGTCGTCGGCTTTGTTAAAGATGAAGTGCGGGCAGGGGTCCGAAGGGGCGCCGGAGTGGATAGAGTTCATGATGGATTTGGTTTCTTCCGTGTTGATGTGGGACCAGTTGTTGAGGGTGATGGCCGTGGATGCCGGTTCGGTGGTGTTTGGTTGGGTCTGGTGTCCGAAGCTGTCGTGGAGGTCGCTAATCTTGCGATGGAAGAAAGTGGCGAGGGATTCGCACAGATCCTGTGAGGGCGTGACGGCGTTGGCGTTGGAGAACTCCTTGACGATGTTGAAGAGTTCTCTGCTGTTGTGTCTGTTTTTGTCCAGTCTGTCGGTGAAGAAGTTCCTTTTGGCAGCGCGGATCAGGTGGTGGTGTTCGCGGGTAGCGTTCTTGAGGGCGGTCATGTTGTCAGCGGTGCGGTCCTTGCGCCAGGCTTTCTCAAGGGCGCGACAAGTTTTCTTAGATTCTTTGAGGGTGTCAGAGAACCAGAGAGGTTTTTTGGTGTTGGTCTGTCGATGCGTGCGTTTGAGGGGAGCAAGGATGTCTGCGCAGTTGGAGATCCAGTTTGTGAGGCTGAGGGCTGCATCGTTGGGGTCGGTGGTGAGGGTGGGTTGGTTGGCGGCGAGTGCGGAGAAGAGTTGCTCTTCGGGGATCTTGTTCCACTGTCGACGAGGGATGGGTTGGGTGCGGAGGTGGCGGGTCTCGCGTCGGAATGTGAAGTGGACGCAGCTGTGGTCGGTCCAGTGTAGGGCGGAGGCGTGGCTGAAGAAGACGTGTTTGCTGGCGGAGAAGATGGGGTCAAGCGTGTGTCCGGCGATGTGGGTGGCGGTGTTCACCAGTTGTTTGAGGCCGAGGTTGGCGAGGTTGTCGAGCAGGGTGGTGGTGTTGGGGTCGTTGTTTTGTTCCAGATGGAAGTTGAGGTCACCTAGGAGGATGTAGTCCGGCGAGGCGAGGGCGTGCGGGGAGATGAAGTCGGCGATGGCGTCGCTGAAAGGGGCACGTGGCCCGGGAGGACGGTAGATGAGGGATCCTCTGAGGGTGGTCCTCGGATCGGTGCGAATCTGAAAATGCAGGTGTTCAGCGGCGAGAGGGGTGTCTTCGGTGGAGGTGGTGACGCTGATGGAGTCTTTGAAGACGATGGCGATACCTCCTCCTACCTGGTTGGTGCGGTCTTTTCTGGAGATCTTGTAGCCTTCGGGGATGGCAGTGGCGATGTCAGGGGCCGAGCAGGCGTTCATCCAGGTCTCCGTGATGAAGGCGACGTCCGGTGCTATGGAGTCCAGGAGGTCCCAGAGTTCAACGGCGTGTTTGTGGACGGAGCGAGCGTTGACTAGGATGCACTTGAGGTGGTTGATGGCGCGTGGGCTTGTGGTTGTGGTTGTTGCGTGGTGGAAGGTGCGTTTGCAGGAGTTGCAGGCGAAGGGTCCATGGGTGCGTTTGGGGTGAGCTTGGAAGCAGGTGTTGGAGCGTCCTGGGTTGAGGGCGTGGAGGGTGGTGGGGTCGTAGCGGGTCAGCGGGGCTTGGGAGAGCTGGGGACCAGGGGTCGTGGCGCTGGGCGCGGGACAGGCGCGGACGGGCGCAGACGGGCTTGCCTCTGGCACGCCTCCGGCGCGCCAGCGGCGCGGTCGCGCAGCGGCTGCCATATGAGGTAGGAGGGGGGGGAGGGGTCAGGTGGGGGCGAATGGGAGCTGGGGGGCGGGGGCGTGCAGGAGGTCGCGTCGGGAAAGCGCGAGGGAGGGGGGGACAGGTAGAGTGAGAAGAGCTGAGGGAGGGGGTTTTAAGGGTGGAGGGGGTGAGTGTTAGGAGGTTTAGGAGATAAGGGAGAAAGATAGGAGTAGGGTGGAGAAGATAGGGGAGGGGGGGTTGTAGAGGTGGGTGAGAGGTAGAGTGAGAGGATAGGAAGATAGGTAATAGAGGGGGTGAGAGAGGGGGGAGAGATAGAGAAATAGATAGAGAAAATGGGTAGATAGGGAAATCGATAGATAGGGAAATAGATAGAGAGATAGGAAGATAGGAGGAGTGAGGGAGGTAGATAGTGAACGGGTTAGATAGGGGAGATAGAGAGGGGGATGCGAGTGGGGGAGGGGGATGAGGCAGGAGCAGGAGGGCAGGCGCGGGGAGAAGAGGACGGAGGAGGCAGAAGAGCCGAAGGCAGAAGACAAGAAGAACAGAAGACAAGAAGAACAGAAGAACAGAAGAACAGAAGAACGGAAGGAGAGAAGAAAGGAAGATCAGAAGACCGGAAGGAGAGAAGAAAGGAAGACCGGAAGAACACAGAAGAACACAGAAGAACACAAAAGAACACAGAAGAAGATACAGAAAACGAAGAACAGAGGGCAGAAGACCACAGAAGAAAATGAGGAAGAAGAGAAGAAGAGTGAAGACGGGGGAAAGAAGAGTACAGAAGAAGATTACAGACGAGGAGCGAGGAGGAAGAACAGAAGAACAGAGAAGAAGAAAAGAAGAAAAGAAGCAGGAGCAGGAGAGAGGGTGAGTAGCGCGGGGCAGAGCGAGGGGCTGGGAGGGGGGGGTACTTACTGTGAGGTGGGTCTCAGGAACTCAGGAACCTGGAGGAGCTGCAGCGGCAGGGGGAGCGACCTACCCTTGGGTCAAGGGTCGCTACCACTGTCGCGCAGCGGGCGCCATATGAGGTAGGAGGGGGGGAGGGGTCAGGTGGGGGCGAATGGGAGCTTGGGGGCGGGGGCGTGCAGGAGGTCGCGGCGGGAAAGTGCGAGGAAGGGGGGGGACAGGTAGAGTGAGAAGAGCTGGGGGAGGAGGGTTTAAGGGTGGAGGGGGGTGAGTGTTAGGAGGTTTAGGAGATAAGGGAGAAAGATAGGAGTAGGGTTGAGAAGATAGGGGAGGGGGGGTTGTAGAGGTGGGTGAGGGTGAGAGGTAGAGTGAGAGGATAGGAAGATAGGTAATAGAGGGGGTGAGGGAGGGGGGGAGAGATAGAGAAATAGATAGAGAAAATGGGTAGATAGGGAAATCGATAGATAGGGAAATAGATAGAGAGATAGGAAGATAGGAGGAGGTGGAGACTGAGGGAGTTTGATAGTGGGATAGAGAGATAGAGAGATAGGTAGATAGGAGGAGTGAGGGAGGTAGATAGTGAACAGGTTAGATAGGGGAGATAGAGAGGGGGATGCGAGTGGGGGAGGGGGATGAGGCAGGAGCAGGAGGGCAGGCGCGGGGAGAAGAGGACGGAGGAGGCAGAAGAGCCGAAGGCAGAAGACAAGAAGAACAGAAGACAAGAAGAACAGAAGAACGGAAGGAGAGAAGAAAGGAAGATCAGAAGACCGGAAGGAGAGAAGGAGAGAAGAAAGGAAGACCGGAAGAACACAGAAGAACACAGAAGAACACAAAAGAACACAGAAGAAGATACAGAAAACGAAGAACAGAGGGCAGAAGACCACAGAAGAAAATGAGGAAGAAGAGAAGAAGAGTGAAGACGGGGGAAAGAAGAGTACAGAAGAAGATTACAGACGAGGAGCGAGGAGGAAGAACAGAAGAACAGAGAAGAAGAAAAGAAGAAAAGAAGCAGGAGCAGGAGAGAGGGTGAGTAGCGCGGGGCAGAGCGAGGGGCTGGGAGGGGGGGGGGTACTTACTGTGAGGTGGGTCTCAGGAACTCAGGAACCTGGAGGAGCTGCAGCGGCAGGGGGAGCGACCTACCCTTGGGTCAAGGGTCGCTACCACTGTCGTGCAGCGGGCGCCATATGAGGTAGGAGGGGGGGAGGGGTCAGGTGGGGGCGAATGGGAGCTGGGGGGCGGGGGCGTGCAGGAGGTCACGGCGGGAAAGCGCGAGGAAGGGGGGGGACAGGTAGAGTGAGAAGAGCTGGGGGAGGAGGGTTTAAGGGTGGAAGGGGGTGAGTGTTAGGAGGTTTAGGAGATAAGGGAGAAAGATAGGAGTAGGGTTGAGAAGATAGGGGAGGGGGGGTTGTAGAGGTGGGTGAGGGTGAGAGGTAGAGTGAGAGGATAGGAAGATAGGTAATAGAGGGGGTGAGGGAGGGGGGGAGAGATAGAGAAATAGATAGAGAAAATGGGTAGATAGGGAAATCGATAGATAGATAGGAAGATAGGAGGAGGTGGAGACTGAGGGAGTTAGATAGTGGGATAGAGAGATAGAGAGATAGGTAGATAGGAGGAGTGAGGGAGGTAGATAGTGAACGGGTTAGATAGGGGAGATAGAGAGGGGGATGCGAGTGGGGGAGGGGGATGAGGCAGGAGCAGGAGGGCAGGCGCGGGGAGAAGAGGACGGAGGAGGCAGAAGAGCCGAAGGCAGAAGACAAGAAGAACAGAAGACAAGAAGAACAGAAGAACAGAAGAACGGAAGGAGAGAAGAAAGGAAGATCAGAAGACCGGAAGGAGAGAAGAAAGGAAGACCGGAAGAACACAGAAGAACACAGAAGAACACAAAAGAACACAGAAGAAGATACAGAAAACGAAGAACAGAGGGCAGAAGACCACAGAAGAAAATGAGGAAGAAGAGAAGAAGAGTGAAGACGGGGGAAAGAAGAGTACAGAAGAAGATTACAGACGAGGAGCGAGGAGGAAGAACAGAAGAACAGAGAAGAAGAAAAGAAGAAAAGAAGCAGGAGCAGGAGAGAGGGTGAGTAGCGCGGGGCAGAGCGAGGGGCTGGGAGGGGGGGTACTTACTGTGAGGTGGGTCTCAGGAACTCAGGAACCTGGAGGAGCTGCAGCGGCAGGGGGAGCGACCTACCCTTGGGTCAAGGGTCGCTACCACTGTCGCGCAGCGGGCGCCATATGAGGTAGGAGGGGGGGAGGGGTCAGGTGGGGGCGAATGGGAGCTGGGGGACGGGGGCGTGCAGGAGGTCGCGGCGGGAAAGCGCGAGGAAGGGGGGGACAGGTAGAGTGAGAAGAGCTGGGGGAGGAGGGTTTAAGGGTGGAGGGGGGTGAGTGTTAGGAGGTTTAGGAGATAAGGGAGAAAGATAGGAGTAGGGTTGAGAAGATAGGGGAGGGGGGGTTGTAGAGGTGGGTGAGGGTGAGAGGTAGAGTGAGAGGATAGGAAGATAGGTAATAGAGGGGGTGAGGGAGGGGGGAGAGATAGAGAAATAGATAGAGAAAATGGGTAGATAGGGAAATAGATAGATAGGGAAATAGATAGAGAGATAGGAAGATAGGAGGAGGTGGAGAGTGAGGGAGTTAGATAGTGGGATAGAGAGATAGGTAGATAGGAGGAGTGAGGGAGGTAGATAGTGAACGGGTTAGATAGGGGAGATAGAGAGGGGGATGCGAATGGGGGAGGGGGATGAGGCAGGAGCAGGAGGGCAGGCGCGGGGAGAAGAGGACGGAGGAGGCAGAAGAGCCGAAGGCAGAAGACAAGAAGAACAGAAGAACAGAAGAACAGAAGACCGGAAGGAGAGAAGAAAGGAAGATCAGAAGACCGGAAGGAGAGAAGAAAGGAAGACCGGAAGAACACAGAAGAACACAAAAGAACACAGAAGAAGATACAGAAAACGAAGAACAGAGGGCAGAAGACCACAGAAGAAGATGAGAAAGAAGAGAAGAAGAGTGAAGACGGGGGAAAGAAGAGTACAGAAGAAGATTACAGACAAGTGATAAATGGCTCAAGGCAGCCCACCCGGCCCTCCACCCATATAACCCTAGATTGGAGATGTATTCCTCCAGTCTGCTGCTAGTGGGGGCAGAAAGCCCACACCACCACCAGGGACTATATTTGGTGGGGGGGTGGGGTCCGTCTTCCCAACAATGGACTATTGCACCCACTGAGACCAGAAGTCTTTTTGACCCCTCTTTCCAGAAAGCCCACTAGACACATGGGATTTTTTTAAATAGGGCCATAACTAGGTGGGGGAAGACCACTCAGTGATTGGGCCTAGCCCAACCCATCCATATAACACCCAGCAGTCTTTCTGCCCCCAGTCCGGGGCAGAATGGAGGCATTTTACTCCAATCAGCATCTGGCTGGGGGTTGAGGGTGAGGGGCGATAGACAGAAAGCCCACTAGGCCACCAGGGATTATATTTAGAGGGGGGAGTGGCTACCCTTGGCAATGGATAATGCTCTCCAGTACAACTAGTCCCAAATTTCTTTCTACACCCCTGAGGGCAGAAAGCCCGTCTGACCCTTGGGATAACATTTTTGTAGAGAAACAGGTGGGGGCGGCCTGCCTTGGCATTGGGCGTAACCCCAGCCTCTAAAATGACCCGCAACAGACTTTGTTGTTTTGCTTGTATTTCTGTGATGTAAACCTCTGGGATCAACAGGAATCCACAAAATTCCTTTCACACAGCGTTCCCCCACTTGTCCCAATAAAAATGCTCCCCCACTTGTGTGACTTTGCATAGTGCCCCCCAACAGACACAAATCAAACCAGGGTCAATGACAGTTTACTCCACGAGACTCCCTTTGACCTTGATTTAATGCTTACCTGTCATCATTATTGAAATACAAATCTATCACAGTTCTGTTTTTATCTTCATGGGCAAACAACTAATTCAAAGTTCAGCAGTTACAATATCCATATCAACACAATTTTTTGACAAGTAATATTGTACCTCACCTTCCGTGTTCATACTGTACAGTAACTTTGTAAAGGCAGGTGTTTTTTGTTTCTTTTACTGAATGTACTGTCTTTTTGTGAACAGGCATGGTAGATACTAGCCTTAGAAGACATCTAGACATTTGGGAGAGTAGGACTAGAAAACCAGAGGGACTGAACTGAAGACTGACGGAGTAAATGTGATGTCATCTAAGGGCAAAAATCAGGTATAGACAATAATTTTCTACTGAGCCTGCATTGGAGGAATCAACAATTCTTCTTGACAAGGAAATATGAAGAACTCCATTACAACATATTAACATGAGAAGCTAAATGAAGACCAAGTCAGAAAGAAAACTGATGTAGCAGAAATTGTAGCGCTGTCCCTCATATCACAGTGATCATCTATACGTGACAGTTATGCATTATGTTAAGCAAGGTACTAATGGTTTTGGTTGCAGAGTGATGCACTGAGGAGCTATTTTAGTGTGCATTCGTTTAGACTAATGGCTGATACATTGGTGGTATCAAGATTTATTTTTCAATTTACAATTGAAGGATTAATCTGTCATTATGATATAATCTAGAGTCTAAACTAATAGTCTATATTGAAACAATATTGAATTTCTATTAATTAGTGTTTAAAATATGTGTGCAAAAATAGAGAAATGTAGTTCTGCATTATAATGATTGAAATGTGTTAACAGTTATTTTGGTTAAAGTTACTGTAACATGAATATTAATGAAGAAGTATTAATGTTGAACTTACAGTTTGCATATAAAAATGTGTTTTATTTGACTGTATTAATGCGCTGTTATAATTCACTCACATTAGCCCAAGTGAGGCCCTGTACTATACAAGATATTGGACACCATCACCATCCTTGCACCTGACCTAGTTTTCCTCACAGGAGCCTGGCTCAACACCGCCTCTGCTGCAGCCTTACCTGATGGCTACAAGACCGTAAACCATGACCTCACCAACAAGCTTGGAGGAGGCTCCGCCAAAATCCACAAATAATCAATCCACTGCACAACCACAGAAGAGACAAGCGCACCAATCATGGAGCACATCAACTTTCAGATCAACATCGACAACACCACCACCATCAAAGGCACACTCGCCTATAGAACCCCCTCAGACCCCGCCCTGGGTCCTGTGACACCAATCCGGAAATCACCCCACAAGCCATCAAAACCGAACACTACGTCTTGCTCGGGCACCAATGACTCCCACACCACCAACCTCCATGGCAGTATGGGACTCATCGGCCTCTGACAGGGAGTCACAGACACATCACTGGACACACCCTTGACCCCATATTCACCTCTAGCAACAGATTGAATACAGTCACACCACCAAGCTTACCTAGACCGACCAAGCCATAGTTCATTTCAAATACCTCTTCACACAGAACAGAATACCCAGACCTCCTCCCACCTCACATCAAAGTTGGAACAAGATAACTGGAAATCAGTGGCCCGACGCACTCAACTCCTACACGCTGGACACCACTCACAACCACAGACATCCAAAGAGATGTCAAATACTTCACCTCCAAGATATCACACTGCACAGACATTGTCAACCCACCAAAACCACCAAACCCTACAAAACCTCCAAACAATCAAGTTGGTACACGCCAGATCTCTGCACCGCAAAACGCACCAGCAAACAACTAGAAAGGAAATGGCACAAATCCACACTCTACAATGAACGATCAACATTCAAGTACACTCTCAACCACTACTACAAACTCTCCAAAAAATGTCAGAAAGCAAGCCTTGTCCACTCGCATTCAAGCCAGCTGCAACTGCAGCAAAGACGCTTCAATATTCTTAAAGAGTTCGCCAACCCTTCAGCACTAAAGAACACCATATACCTGACTTAGGAACTGTGCGACTCCCTCGCCGCCTACTTTCACGACAAAATCACTACTATATACAGGAACTTTGTACCCCAGCTCACTGCAGAAGACTCAGCCTCCTCACCCTCTTGGATGCTCCTTCTAAACACAGAATCTACAAGTGGAATCAGCTCACCACCCAAACTACCACTGACATCATGAAAACCATCCACTTAATATCACCCAAAGACCCATGCCCACATCATTTGTTCAATCTCGGCATCAAAAGCATTGGCAACAGACTCACAGACATCCTCAACTCATCCCTTAACTTAGTCACCTACTCGAACGACTGGAAATCCACGAGAATCAAACACCTCCTATAGAAGCCCTCTACCATCCCCAACGACCTCAAAAACTACTGACCAATTTCCTTGCTCCCTTTTCAAGCACATGTTTTAGAGAAAGCCATCAATTAATAACTCGCGTCTTACTTAGAAGACAACAAACTGCTGGATTCCGCTCCAATCACAGCAATGATGGACAATATCAGAACCCTCTTAGACCAAGGACACTGGGCTGCCCTGACCCTCAAGGGGTAGATCTTACCTCAGCACCACCCTATTCAACACCTACATAACCTGCCCAGGCCAACTTTGTAAGAAACCACAGACCGAACACACTCTCCTGTGCAGAGGACATGCAGCTCATCTTCTTGCTATCAGAAGACCACTCCAAGTCTAAGACCAACTTTCAACTCTGCATGAGCATTATACCTGACTGGACGAGGGAGAACTGCCTCAAACTTAACACCAATAAAACCGAAGTCCTGATACTCAGAAATTCCACCTCACCTTGGGACAGCTCCTGGTGGCCTTCAGACTTAGGACCCCCATCCCACACTGACAGAACATGCCCACAAAAAATTAAGCATGAAAAACAGGTCAACCCAGTTTCCTCCACCTGTTTCCACACCCTCCGCATCCTATGCAAGATCTTCAAGTGGCTACCTAGCATCACCAGGCGCACCGTCACCGATCAGCCGTCTGGACTATGGTAACACTCTTTACGTCAGACTCAACACACCTCATGAAGAAACGCCAAATCATTCAAAACACAGCAGCATGGCTCATACTCCACAACCTAAGAACATACCCCCACAACTCCACTGACTCCCCATACACAAACAATGCCAATTCAATCTGCTGATTCTCACCTACAAGACCCTATACAACCTCGGACCTGCTTGCTTCAACCACTGCCTAAACTTTCACCACCCCACCAGACACATTCAATCTGCCACCCTCTACCTCGCCCACACTCCACGCTTCCGCAGGAGCAACTATGGTAGAGGCGCCTTCTCCTACCTGGCAACAAAAGCTTGGAACAATCTCCCCCTTCAACTGAGGTCCTCCCCCATTATCCTGGAGCTCAGAAGACAGCTCAATACCTAGCTATTCAACGGAGTCCTCCGGCTGAATCCCATGCAGCTGACACAGCGCCTGGATACCCTTACCGGTGATAACGGAGCCCAACAAATCCACTGATTGATTGATTGATTGATTGTACTTGTGATTGCAGAGAATGTCAAGTCATTTTGTTAACGTGTACCTTCCTTTCAGACTCCGTTCCCATGGGAAGACTAGTTTGGTAATAGAAGCCTATTGTTTTACACATAGAGAGGTGTGAGAAACTGACCTTCGATGGAGAACATCCTTGTCGCTGGACTAGCACATTAAACATTTGTTTCAATCTTGCGTGGGGCTACATGGATGGACACTACTCCCCACCTGGGCAAAACCTGAAGATGTTTCAAGATGGAGTTGTATGGTTGATTTTGATTGGATGTTGTCCCCTAAACTTCAAATGGACTAGTGCACTGATGAATCATATTGCCGTATGAACTTTAATATGTCAATACCTAGCTGCACTTTGGTCAGATCCCAGAAGAATCCCAACTAAATTGAACTGTGATGATTTGAACTGCCTTAATGCTTATTGAATCTGAGCAACACTTGATTTCCACACATCAGGTTATCTTACTGATGTTCTGTATTGTCTTTGTTGATTGCCTATTTCTCTTAATGTTAGTTCTCCTGAACTTACTGCGCTGCCTTGGTCAACCCTGGGTGATACTGTATCATCTTAATTTTGACTTTTTACCCACTTTAGTTAGTAACCTAATGCCCAAGATTACCGTTTTCTACATTCCTTTTGCCCTTGTCGTCTTTTTGCCAGCATGCGTTTCACCCAATTAAATTGAACTGTGATGATTTGAACTGCCTTAATGTAAAACTGAGCAACGCTTGTTTTCCATACATCATGTTATCTTACTGATGTTTTGTATAGTCTTTGTTGAATTCCTTGTTCTCCTTATCTTAGTTCGCCTGACCTTAATTTGTCACCTTGGTCAACCCTTGGTGATACTGTATCTTTATAATTTAGTTTTGACAATTGTCTACATGACTCTGAGCTTAAGTCTGTAATAAAACCCTTTAACTTTATTCCTGGCTGGAGTTTTCCCTTGTATGGCCACAGTGGTCATACTGTGTAATGTAATTGGTTTACACTGAAATGTTGTTGTTTAATTCTATCACACCATATGCATGGTCCAAAGATACGCTGACCTTGTTGAGCATTGATTCCTGTGAAGGATGAAAATGCTTTAGCAGATCTGGTAGCAGATGATGTTTGTACCACAGGATAAAGAACCATTTAAGTGTAGTGTTAGGGAGATAGGATTGGTCCCAGGTGATTGCCCATTCCAAATTTAATCCACCCCGAATTCTGTCTCATGGTCCGTTCAGAAGACTAATGAAGTTCAAGCGCCGTTCCTGCGAGAGACAGATGTGTATTAATGGGGTTTTGAGCTTGCATTGCTTTTGGCCTAAAGGTTGTGGTAAAGTATGATGTTGTGAAATCTTTTGCAGAGTTTTTGTACTTGTTTGATTGTGGCTCTTTTTGCTAAAAAAAATGTACGGTTGCTGTTGTTGTTGATGGGTTCAACGTGGCCTAAGATCCTGGGATAACGCACAAGTGTAGAAGACACTTGGTTAATTTATTGTCTGCAGTGAGATACTTGTCAAGAGACGTCATTGGTAGTGTCAAGTTTTCCTTGAATGAGTGTGAGTTTTGGTTGGTACTAGGTGAATCCTGAGAGCACATTGAAGATCTGTAACAACTAGAGTGAGAATTGCTGGTGAAGTTCCATTCGTTGTATATTTGTGAAGGCTAAAGCCGGAAAGTGTATCTCCGTACAACTTTGAAGTGTTTTGAGTCCCTATCCTGTATTTGCAGACAGGTTGTGGGTTTTTGCTCGCAATATTTTGCATTAGGTGTGTCAGTGAGCGATTGTATGAGAGACAATTGCGAAGCGACTGCATTGCTGAAAGAAGTGAGTGTGACGTCATTGTGTGCCACACTGGTATAGAGTGGGTGGTGTGTAGCCGCACTGGTATTGTTGGATAGTTCTGTGTTGCTATTGGTTGGGAACATTGCGAGAAAAAGATTGTGGGATTGAAGTCACTTACTGATTCAAACAAAAAGTTATTGTGACTTACTGAATTTGATTAAAAATGAAATTCTTTAAAACGTTAAAGAGTGCATTAAGAAGAAATTTGTTTAATCCAGTAAGAGGGGGTATAGCGACCCAACCTGAAGGTACTCCAGGTCATTATGTATCATCTGTGAAAGGATTTCATGCATGTTTGTGGCTTGAACAATGGTGTAAGAATACTGATAAAGAAGGTGCTTTAGCATTTCCCCGCTATGGAACTTTTAACCTGAGAATTCTAGAGAATCTGAGGTGAGTGGTTTATGAGATGAAAATGCCTCCAAGACCCGCACAATTTGAAGCCCTTCGTATTTGGGAACTCACAGCAGGCCAGAAATGACTAATTATGAGAAGAGAATGCAGAAAGCAATCAAGACACTTGCTGAGGCTAGGTGGGATGCAGAACAGAAAATGTGGAGAGGAGACAAAATTGAGGGAGTTAGGATGTATCCAGCTATTTCTAGTGAAGATGGGGAAGGAGTTTAACACAAAACAAAGAAACAGACAGGAAAAGCAGAGCAGACAACTGAGGATGAAAAGACAGTCGCATATAAGAGTGAGTCAAATGATGAGGTTATAAATGAGATCTTGTTAAATCTTCTGTCTCCATACCACTCAGTTGAGGTAGGAGCAAGAAGTGAAGCTACCTCAAATGTAACTCTGAATGTGCCTAATGCTCCTGTTGCAAAAACCCAAATCAGATAGTACCAGGTACACCAGCAAATTCAGTGACACTAATTCATGAAGTGGCGTAACCAGTTCAGAGCTTTAACACAGTTCAACCTGTTCCAAGTCCTATTGTGAAGATTCTAATGTGAACCAGATGGTGCTGTCACCTTATGTGAATCCACCTGTGCAAAATTTTATTCTGAATCAACATGTGCAAATGTCTAGTAAAGGAATGCCAAATGTTTCCCCGAGTCAAACAGGACAGAGTTTCAGTAGTCTTTACAGGACAGAGTGTAGGAGGACAATTCCTCAGTCAGACAAATCATATTCGTCCACATGTATTAACAGTTCCAATGAGTGTATGTCCCCATTGTTTTTTGTATGCTCCACGTACGTCTGGAAACAATGCACATTAGTTATTCATTCCAACGATTCCCAATACACCAGTTACATCTGCTTGGATATCACCAAATGGTATGCAGAGATCAGTGTATTCTAACAACTCAGCAATGGAGCGAACAGGCTCTCTTGTTAGACTGTTAACCCCTACATGAATTGCAGATCCAAACCCAATGCCAAGTCTGACTGGACGTCCCCCAGATGCAAGGTTTCCTCAGGGAACCTTCCCTTATTTTGTGCACAGACCTGATCAGATCCCGAACGTAGATTGCAGTACTCCACAAGGAGGGGTACCCTTTAACACCCCAGAGAATATGTCTATCTTTAATACCATGAATCAGCAGACTGCAGGACCGTTAAGAGCAGAATAATCCCATATGTTTGAGAGGTTTCACTGCACAGCAGCTAAATGAATGGTTAAATAATTTGAGTCATGAAGGTGCAACAGGTATAACAAACTTCAATGCGAGAACAGAATAAACCACGGAGAGAGATAGATCAATGAACGTGCCTAGACCAAAACTGGAATTAAATGAAATGATATCAGGAACTTTACAAAGCGCAAATGGAAATTTACATAGAAGATGAACTGCAATTCATGTACAAAGACATTACGCAACGTACAGGAAAGGCTTATCAAAGATTAGTTGAAGTAACTGTGAAATATGAGGTGGATTTGGAAAAATCAAGGCCCTTAAAAAGAAGTTACATACTGGAGTTTGGCACAAAGGACATAGTTAACATGACGTCCCCCAGAAGGAAAACGCATATTAAAGAATTGATTACATACGTTCAGAAATGGAGAGCTATAGGTAAGTGGGAAGGTATTTGGTGCCAAATATGTCTTCTGCAGGACCAAACCAAGCCGAGGACAATGTAAAGCTGCTGCCCATGCGAGAGACACCAGGTGGAGGTTATGTTCATGTATCCTGGAGATGGTGATATTCTGTCATTCACAAATGATCACCTGAGATTGAGAGAGAAGCCAGTGGAATGGGACAGACAGAAAGATTTGTGAAACTTTCAAAATGCCTGTGGTAAGATTTGAACACACTGTTTGACATTGTAATTCCAAGTGATTTGTGGGCTGAATGAAAAGTTAATGTTGATTGGCCAGATTGTGAACCCTGAAGAGTTCCAGTAACAGATGCACCATCAGAAGAGGAGATGAAAAAGTATTACAAGGTGATCGAGATACTGAAAAAACAAGGAGTCGCAAAAACACATTGATTGGCAGAGGATAGAAAGGACGACACAGGTATCAAAGGAGTCGGTTCATGATGATTATGAAAGGTTTTTGCAGGCTTTCAAATATTACAGTGGTACAGAGACAATAAAAGCTAAAGATATGGGTCATTTTGTGTTAAGATTTGTACAGGAATTAGCTAGACATAAGTGAAATGATTCAACAGCACTTAATTTGTTGGCAGAACAAGTTGATTGATGAAATCCTGCGGTATGCAAAATACTGCAGCAATGAAGGTGAGTTGAAGCAGAAAAGGTTGGCTGCAAAGAAAGTTGGTCATTGCCCCTAGATGATGGGGAACATTGGTGACATGCAAGGTGTGTCACAGCAGGTATTGAATCTTATCCACCCTGGAGACAGTGGGCGTGGTGTTCAGGAAGATCAAAGTAGAGGTGTAATTGATGTTCAGGCATTGAAGAGAACTAATCTGTGTCATGCGTGCAGTAATTTGGGTGATTAGCAAAGGGAGTGTTCCCTGAATCAAGTGAATAATCAAACACAAAATACTGGAGTTACTGTACAAGGCAATGATCAGGTTAACATTCAAAGTCTTCAAAGTCCCCACGTGCAAAATGCAAATGTTTCCCAAGGACAACAAATGCAGGTACCACAAGCCCCAATGATTCAGCAGAAAAGTATTGTTTTCCCAAAGAATCAAAATCAAATTGCATATGCCAGTGTGAATCAGATCGCATCACAGTTTCCTATACCGGATTTGAGTGATGAGGAATTTTCAGACCTTCTTCAAGCAGATAGCTCAGACGACGAGAATTGCATTCTAGGTGCATCCTAAGAATTAGATCAACATGGTCCCTATGTAAACGGAAACATCATGGGCCACAATGTGTCATTCCTGATTGACACTGGAGCTACATGTTCCACTATGAGAGCAGCAGAAGTTTTAATTTTGCCCCTTTCAGGAAAAAGAATCCAGGTTGTAGGAGTCGCAAATAAACAATTAACCAGTACTGTAACAGAATATGTCCCCGTAAATAAAGGCTCATTTGATGATGATGATGATCGATTTGTGTTCTGTGATTCAAGTCCAGTAAGTTTGTTTGGATGTAGCCTACTGTGTAAGCTAAATTCTTCCATTAGCTGCACAAACCAAGGAATTGCGATCCAATCAAAAGAAGATGTGTCCTATAAAATTGTGAAACAGTACCAGGGTCACATTATGCCCAGTGCTGACATTTAATGATTTGCCCGAAGATTTTATAAATAGAAGTGATACCCGAAGTATGGAATTTTTCAGGAAAAGAAATAGGACTCCTCAAAGGAGTTCAGCCTGTGAAAATAACAGTAAAGCCAAATGCAGTGTATCCAAAAGCACCCCTGTATAGCATGACATCATAGACAATTGCTGGAATTACTCCCCTAATCAACTGCTTAATTGAACAAGGTATCCTGAAAGACATAATGGGAAGTCCATGTAATTCTCCCATTCTAGGACTGCGAAAGTCCAACAGAAAGCACAGCATAGTGCAAGACCTGAAAAAAGTCAATGAAATTGTTGTTCCATGTTGACCAGTGGTACGGAATCCAGCAGTGATTTTATTCCAAATTCCATGTGAACGAATAGTTTACTATCCAAGACTTATGAAGAGATGAGAACCCACATTAATAGATTTTTTTATATGCAAAAAGTCTTTATTTAGAAGTTCCTAGATCCACTCTTAGTGCGGTAAGTAGAGGTTAAACCAAGAAAAAACAGTCATTAATACATGGGTATATCCAGGATTTAAATGTGTATAGGACAGTTGCAGTAGCCGATGAATATAGTGCAGTTGTAGCAGCCGGAGCGATCAAAGGAACCATAACTGATTTAATGAGCCATTCACAGTTTCACTGTACCGGCAGTGTGTACTTACACGTGCATGGCTTAATCTTTGAGACAAGCATATGCTACTGGCAGGATCAACCAACAGTTTACTGTAATTGACAATTGACAAGCCTTCTTTTCCATCCTGTTGTACAAGGAAAGCCAATTCCTTTTCACGTTCAAGTCCTTCGATTTTAAACCAAATCTTGAAAAGGAATCTGAAATCCCACAAATTCACTCAGTCTTAGTGCAGTACATAGAGTACCTACTTGTTGCACCAAACACTCGAGAAGCAGGTAGGAGATAAAATTGCTCTCTTGAATCATTTAGGAGAGAATGCACATACAGTTTCCCAGCCAAACTAGAGTATTGCAAGAAAGAAGTCATTTACTTAGGTCATCACGTTGAGAAAGGTGTGAGGAAAGTGTCACAAGAAAGAATCGCAGCAATAATGAAAATGAATCCCCCTGCCACTCAGAAGGAAGTCAGGATGTTCCTGGGAATGGTCGGTGACTGTCGCCAGTGGATTCCAAACTCTTTCCTTTTGGCCAGGTCTTTACAGAGGCTGACACACTAAAATGTGCCGGGTCTGGAACCACTGGATGACAACTGCATATGTGCCTTCACAGAGCTGAGAGAAAGTCTATGTCGCAACCCAGGTCTGGGAATGCCTGATTATAACAAATGGTTTTCTCTGTTTTTCTGTGTGAGGGATGGATGTGCTCTCTCTCAGTGTTGACACAGCTGCATGGAAATGCAAACAAGTCAGTGGCTTATTTTTCTGCCATACTTGATCCTGTGGCTTTTGCGATGCCTGGTTGTTTGAAGGCAGTGGCAGCCCTGAGCATCAGCACTGAACAGTGCATATGGGTTGCCCTCTGAATGTTTTTATTTCTCACTCTGTCGAGATACTGTTACCCGTACCAGGACACAGTATTTGACCAGTGCACATCTGACCCACTATGACAAGGTTATCCTCACTGCCGCAAATGTTAACTTAAAAAGATGTACAGTTTTGAATCTGGATACATTATTATCAAAAGCTATTGAAAATGCAAGTGAAATGGGGGATGAGGTTGAGCATGACTGTCTCGGTGTTACTAAATTTTGCACCACACCAAGACCTGACATACAAGACATTCCTCTAACTGAAAATGACTATGTCATGTTCGTTGATGGCTCCTGTTTAAGAGATAAACATGGTTCCCTGAGAGCGGGCTATGCAGTTTGTAGTCGCAGGTGTGTCTGAAGCCTCCTGGCTTCGAGTAGTCTTCTCTGCCGAAGTGGCCGAATTGGGTGCTTTTACCAGAGCATGCCGTGTTTCTGAAAAGCTGAAAGTGGCAAACTTCACTGATAGTCAGCTTTGTTTTGGTGTTGTTCATTATTTCGGACAGTTGTGGTCGCAGAGAGGGTTTCCTCTTCTGGATCTCCTATCCATAACGGGGAAAAAATGTACAATCTGTTGAATGCATTACAGCTGCCTGCAAAAATTGCTGTTGTTAAGTGTGCAGCCCATATGAAATCTACTGACTATGTAACTTTAGGTAATACTTATGCTGATGAAGTTGAAAGTTATTGTATTAAAGCTGTACTTCCTTTAATGGAGAATGGAATAATGATACAAATGATGAGACAAGACTGAGTTTCCTGTTAACTGCTGTTGCTACACAGGAAGAAGTTAAGCGACTACAGGAAGAAGTGACAGAAGAGGAACAGCAAAGATGGGTTAGAGCAGGATGTGTCAAGAGAGATGAGGATAATATTTGGGTTTCAAGTGACGGAATAGCAGTGTTGCTAAATAGCTTACTGCCCCCATGACTAGACGCTATCATTGACTGACACACATAGGTAGAGATGCAATGATCAGAACCTTTGGACAGACATGGCTTAACCCCAGATTCAGAGTGATTGCAGAAGCTGTGTGCCACAGGTGTGTCACATGCCAGTAGATGAATGTAGGAAAAAGCACAGTTTTAACACGGAATCACATATGTAGATCAGGAGGACCGTTCGACAGGATGCAGCTGGATTTCATAGAGCTACCTGTGTGTAATGGACTGAGATATGACTTAGTGATTGAGTGCATTTTCTCCCATTGGATTGATACTTGGGGATCTGATAACATGGTTCGGAATCTCAATTTCTCTAAAGTCAGACCGAGAAACCCACTTCAACAGTGAGGTTCTGAAATTATTGAGTGCAGCATTACAAGTTGAGCAAGGATTACACTGCAGCTACGGTCCAGAGGCTTCTGGATGTGTTGAATAAATAATTTGGAACCCTGAAGTCTAGACTGGCAAAAGTATGTGCTTCCACCATTCTGAAATGGGCAGACGCATTGCCTATTGTCTTGATGGGTATGCACAGTATGCTTAACAGAAAGACTGGGTTGTCCACTCATGAAATTATCATGGAGAGGTCCATGAGATTGCCAGCAGTGCCTGCAAAAGCACTTCGAACATTACAGATTACTTGGTGCTGGAGTATTGCAAAGGACTGGCTGACGAGGTTCGTTCTTTATCTCATCAGGTTGGAGAAGCTATAGCACAAGCAACTAGGTTGTGGGGAATAAGCAATGAAGGAAAACATCTTTAGAACCGTGTTGAAGAGGCCCTCATCAAGTAGTTTTGGTAACTACTAACACTGTGAAATGTGCTGGCGTCCCTAACTGGGTACACACAAGCCACACTCGCAAAGTTCCAGGTCCCCTAAATGATACAGCAGCTGTTCCAGAAGAGTCTGTTACAGTGAGTGAGAGGGATCAGGTTAGTCAAACTGTTGGGGCTGAACAAGCGGTTGTTACAGTGCAAGTACAGTCTGAGGGAGGTCTGAGCGAGTCAACATCAGTGCTTGGCACAGAAGCAGCGAGATAGAATCAGTTGACTCATGCGAGCCTGGATGCTGACGAAGAACCAGTTGCTGTAGACAAAAGAGCTATGCAAGGAGACAACTGGCTCAAAGAGCACTCAGCGCTTGCTGTACAAGTGTCTCCGACTATTGCTAAAGAGACTGAAGAGTCAAGTCAAAGTGGCAGTGATGCTGAAGGTCAATTAAACAGG
The DNA here is from genome assembly GCF_031143425.1 of Pleurodeles waltl. Lineage (NCBI taxonomy): Eukaryota > Metazoa > Chordata > Amphibia > Caudata > Salamandridae > Pleurodeles > Pleurodeles waltl. The sequence continues at coordinate 753,072,519 of NC_090438.1, read as the reverse complement.
AGGTCAAAGAGAAAGAGAGTATGAAGCCGAAAATACTCTGCACCTGAATGGACATATTTAGCTGTTAATGACTGGGAGAAGGAGTTTACAACCTTTTGCTTTAACAATTCAAATCCAGTTCAATATTCTTGAGACTGAAAGAACGGTGGAATTGAACTTTGAAATCTCATTGCCGCTTGAAGATCAAACATTACATTTTGGAAGTGATTATTAGGGATTATGAGCTGGTTTTATTAGATACATTTTACCTTGTCTGAAATAACGGAACTCATGGAGTCGAAAAGAAGAACTTACTTCTGTAACGCATTATCTGGTAGAGACATAATCTAGTTGCAGATTCCCTACCTTAGAATTTTCCCCAGGCATCAGTCTGGATCCGGAGATTTTTCTTGAGCAGTACCCCTGCACACTGTCAGGTGTCGTCACCCTGCTCTGTTTCCGTCGTTGGCATCGTGTGCGTCAGATATGACGTTGCAGGATCTATACAGGCGCCACCTGGGAGTGCTGGCGTCAGTTACTTTTTACGAATTTTCACACCAGAAGCACGGAGCCATAAAGATCACTGACCACTGGTGCATCAGAACTAGGGCCCTGAAAGGGAAGTCTCTGTCCCTAGAAATCAGTTTGCAGAGTCAGGAGGATGGGTGGGTGGGTAAGGAATCTGCAATTAGAATGTCTCTACCAGATAATGCGTTACTAAAGGTAAGTAAGTTGTTCATCTGATAGAGACTTCTAGTTGCAGATTCCTTACCTTAGAATAAATACCCAAGCAATATCACCCCGGAGGAGGGTCTGTGAACCAAGGTCAAATTAGGAAGTCCTGCAGGACCGAACAGGCACAGTACCCGTCCCTCCAGACCAGAATGGCCAAGCAGTAGGGTTTGGTGAACTTGTGCAGTGATGTCCATATTACTGCCTGACAGATGTCCAGGGCTGGAACTCCAAGTGCTAATGCAGTGATAGCAGCTGTTGCTCTGGTAGAATGAGCGTGCAAGCCCTCTGGGGGTTGCTTTTTAGCCAATGCATAGCACATTTTAATGCAGAGAACAACCCATCTAGGGATGGTGCTCCTCTGCACTGCCCGCACTTTCTTCGCGCCCACATACCCAACAAAGTGTTGACCATCCACCTGGAACTTTTTGGTGCGAGCAAGATAGAACGCCAATGCTCTTTTTGGGTCCAGACAGAGGAGTCTCCCCTCTTTTTTAGAAAGATGAGAGGGTGCATAAAAAGCAGGCAAGAGGATGGATTGGCCTATATGGAAGGGCATAACCACTTTCGCAAGAAGGGAGGAGTGTGTCCGAAGCACCACTTTGTCAGGATAGATGGGAAGGTAGGGTGGCTAAGATGAAAAAGCCTGTAGTTCGCTCACACTTCCGGCAGAAGTAATGGCTACAAGGAAGGCTGTCTTGAGTGTCGAAAGCCTGAGAGGACAATCATGAAGTGGTTCAAAAGGAGCACACATGAGGAATGTTAGAACGAAATTCAAGACCCACTGGTGAAGGAGGAAACATGTGGGTAAAACCCTTAGGGACACTACTAACGATTGGAGATTTAAACAAGAAGGGTTGATCTGATAGTCTCGAGAAGGCAGAGATAGCAGACAAATAACCTTTGAGGGTGCCCAAAGCAGAACCCTGCTGGGCAAAAGAAAGTATGAACAGGAGAACCTAAGAAAAAGAGGCAGAAACAGGGTCTATAGACTTGTCTGTGCACCATGCCACAAATTTGTTCTATTGACAGGCCTATACTGTTTTGCTGGAGGGATGCCTGGCTGCCAAGATGACGCTACAGACTTCAGGGGGAAGGTCAAAAGCTGTCAACTGTCGCTGCTCAATCTCCATGCAAGAAGGCGGAGAATGGACAGGTTTGGGTGGAGAACCTTCCCGTGCTGCTGCGACAGAAGATCTGATCGAAAGATCTATGGGCATGTTCAATAGCTCAGGATTACAGACTCTTTGTGCCGACTTCGGAGCCACAAGGATCAATTGGGCCCAGTCGTTCTTGATCTTCTTGAGAACTCTGGGCAGAAGTGGTATGGATGGAAAGGTGTATAGGAGGCCTGAGCTCCACTGTAGACGAAAAGCGTCGCTCAGCGAGTGCCACCTTGGAAACTCTAATGTGCAGAACTGCTGACAGTGCATGTTCTCTGCGGAGGCGAACCGATCTAACCAAGGCTTCACCCACTGCTGAAATAGATCTTACGCCACCTTCAGATGGAGAAACCACTTGTGATCGACCAGGAATTGTCGGGTGAGTTTGTTCATTCTAGCGTTCAGAAAGTGTGCCACGTATTGAGCCACCAGGGAAATGCCTTGCTGTTTCATCCATGTCCAGAGGTGCAGAGCCTCTTGACAAGGGGCACCCCGCCCTGCTTGTTGCAGTACCACTTGGCAGTGATGTTGTCCGTGAACACCTGCACCACTTTCCCTTTGAGAGAGGGAAGGGATGCTTTCAATGCCAGCCTGAAAACCTTGAGCTCCAAAAGACTGATGTGGAACCCAGACTCCAACGAACACCAGACGCCTCTGATCCCCGCTTCTCCCATGTTGCCGGCCCCATCCCAGGAGGACGCATCTGTCGCTACTGTGCGATCCTTTTGGGGAAGGGAGAGGGATCTGCCTCTGACCTAATTGCAGTTCAAAAGCCACCACTGCAGACTTCGCACAGTCCCCTCCGCGATCTGGACCATGTCAGAGAGATTTCCCTGATGCTGCACCCAGTGGAACTTCAGGTCCCACTGCAGAGCCTTCTATGCCATCTGGCATGATTTACCAGCAGGATGCGGGAGGCCACGGGGCCGAGCAGCCTCAGAGTCATTCTCACCAGAATCCAGGATAGAGGCTGAAACATCGGTATCATAGCTTGAAAATCCTGGACTCGCCGCTCTGGAGGATAAGCCTGAAATTGGATTGTGGACAGAACTGCTCTGATGAAAGGAAGCTCCTTAGAGGGAGTCAGGTGTGACTTCAGCACATTTATAGTGAACCTTAGTGAATGCATGAGGTCTGCTGTAGTATGGAGGTGGGAAAAGACAGCCAGTTGTCGAGGTAGGGGAAGACTGAAATCCCTGACCTGCGCAGATGAGCTGCAACCACTGCCATCACCTTAGTGAAAACCCTAGGGGCACTGGTAAAGCCAAAAGGGAGCACAGTGAACTGAAAGTTCTTCTGGCCCATCGTGAACCGCAAGTAGCGCCTGTGGGCAGGCAGGACGGGGATATAAAAATAAGCATCCTGCAACTCCAGTGCTACCATCCAGTCTCCTGGGTTCGGGGGAAAAATAACCTGAGACAGGGTGAGCATTTCCAATTTCTCCTTCCTGAGGAAGAGATTGAGGGACCAAAGGTCTAGGATAGGGCGCAGGCTGTGGCCTTTTGGGGTATCCGAAAGTAGCGGAAATAACAACTGCGACCTACTTACCACACAGGGACCCTCTCTACGGCTCCCTTGGACAAGAGAGCCGTAACCTCCTTACGGAGATGTGCCAAGTGATCCTTCATCATGCGATCGTAGGATAGTGGCATGGATGGAGAGGAAGTCTTGAAAGGGAAGGAGTAGTCACTTTGGACTATTTGCAAAACCCATGTGTGTGACCTGATGGATGCCAGAGGGGCAGGTGGTGGGGAATCCTGCCTCGACTTGTCCCTGATGGGAAAGCGTCACAGGATTAGAGGTTGCAGCGGGGGTGGGTGGACTGCCTAGATTGCTGGCTCTCTGATCCATGCGGACGCTAGCTCCCATGTCCTCGACCACGCAGAGACTGGACTGCATGCACGGTATGGTGACTGGAGGGGAACGGACGTGATTGGGTGTCCCTTCCATAGCCACAAAAGGGACCTGTAGCAGCACTTGAGCAATCATTTCCCAGAAAGTATGGGTGTAACAGCCAAAAAGGCATGCTGCATTTACAGACCACATTGCCAGACTAGAGGTGATCCAGCCTCTTGGATTCCCTATCCGGGGGTGCGGAAGGGAAAGTATCAATGAGACGTGGAGGCTTGGATAACCAAGCTCTCAGGAGTGTGGTGTTGCGCCAGTAACACTGGGTCGTAAGGTGCAGGACTATGGCGGCGAACTATTGTCCTGGTTACAGAAGCCCCTCTGCTGGGTATGGACCAGGTCCCCAGCAGGACATCAGTGAGGGCTTCAATGAAGGGCAGAAGGGGTTCAGAGGTGGAAGCACCAGGATGAAGGTTTAGGTGGCACGGCCGAAGCTGGTTCAGATCCAGGAATGGATCCCTGGGTATCCTCCAGAGCGGAGGCCGAAACCGCAAGCGTGGAACCCAAGGGGGCCCTGCTGACCCCGTGGGGCCCAAAGGCGCTCTAGAGGGGGCAGACTGCCTAAAGATGAGGCTCATGGCCTCGTAGAACTCACTGAATTGGGTATGGGTGGCTGTGGCTCCCTGAAACTCAAGAGGGCTTGGAGTCGACCCAGAAGTAGGCTCCGAGTGTATGAAGGTGCCATCTTTCTGGCATAGTTACCTCCACTTTTTGCCTGTCAGTGTATTTGGACTGTAGTACACTGGGATCCTGCTAACAAGGACCCCAGTGACTGTGCTCTCTTCCCTAAAACCTTTGGTAAACTTTCACCAGGGGCGGCTCCTCCATTTGGGCTTTGGGCAGAGGAGCATTGCCCATACCCCCCCCCGCCAGCAGCAGCAGCTGCCAAACTTCTACAATACAACAACAATAAACTATGGTTTATTATCATTGTATTGTAGAAGAGGCGGGGCCACAGTCCATGACGAGCACATGGGGGAATGCTCATCACTCCCCCTCAGTACGCATGTTTGTTTGGGCGCCCGTCTCAGGCCATCCAAACATACATGCGCACTAAGTTCTGTCCAAAACCAGCAATGCAGTGCCGGGTTGGAGAGAACAGGCAGACTCTCCGAGTCTGGCTAGGAGCGCCCTGGGTGGGCGCTCCGACCAATCTGCAAGCAGCATGACAACAGCGTTCCGACTGGCCGTAGGGCAGGCTGGGAGCCTGTGCCTGCGGCAAATGAAAGGAGAGCTGTGCGATGGTCGTGGCGGAGGCGCATTCAGGTATGTTTTTTTTAAAATGATTAATTTGTTTGCCCCTCCCCGTGCTGCCCTGCCCCGCGCCTTGAGCCGTACTGTCTTTCACACCCACAACTGGCATAGTGGTGCATTAATGTAGGTCCCTCGTATATGGTACTTAGGTACCCAGGGAATTGGTGCACCAGTGGTCCCATATGGGTTGCACTATGTTTTATGCCACCCATAGTATACCATGCTAACTGCCACTGGTGCCCTCACCCTCGGTGGATTCGGCCTCCAGGCCCATGTGGGATGCAGCTCCCTCCGTCGCCGGTGCCTCTGCTCCTCAGCCAGATGAAGCTAATGCACACAAGGACAGGGTGACATAACAAAAAGGGGGGGAAGAGACAGAGGATACATTTGGTCAATGCCAGCAACACCACTAACGTTAGCGTACACAACACACAGGGAGCAGCCCTATGCACTCGGCTATGCCCACCCATTTCCTAAGACAGTCACCAGCCCATGGGGTACAATGCCTAACATCAGCATCTGCACACCAGAAACCCACAGGACCCTGACCAGTAGTAGATGGACACTTACACTATTGGGGTAGGAGTGCACCAGAGCCTGGCCAACAAGGGACCTACCCTGCCATGATCGCCCTGGCCTAGGAGCACCCACAGCCCACATCCCCCACCCAGGTACCTCCTAACGTGCGCAAAGTCGGCTTTCAGAATCTGTACTCACCCCCTTGTGTCTGCTGTGATGCCCTCAAGCGCCGATCCAACTCCGGATAGGCCACCGCCAGGATGCGCAACATCAGGGGGGTCATGGTGCGAAGGGAACCCCTTCCTTGTTGGGAGGCCAGCCCCAGCTGGGCCTCCGCCGTCTTCTTTGACCAGCGGTGCAGGACCTCCCATCTCTTGCGGCAGTGGGTGCTCCGCCTGTGAAAGACTCCCAGGGTCCGCACCTCCTTGGTGATGAAACGCCAAATACCCTTTTTCTGGTGGGCACTGACCTGGATGGAAAAGACAGCAGAAAAGGGAATTAATCACCCGTCCGGACCGTCAGACTCATTGGCCACCAGTTCTCACCCATCCCCTGACGCACATACAATTACCACCTTACATGCTGCACTCTGGCCAGGACGCCTCAGCACCCCCCAACATGTGGCTTACATCCACAGCACTCCATACATTCACGGCCCACGCATCATGCTCACAGTGTACTCACCTGTTTGTCTGGAGGACAGCAGAGTAACGTGTTCTGAGGTAGGACCCCATCCACCAGTTTCTCCAACTCCTCTGCAGTGAAGGCAGGGGCCCTTTCCCCAGACACATGAGCCACTGTTGCTTCCCGACACAGGATACAGCAGCACTTGCAGTGTAGGTCCTCTCCTGTTGAAGGTCAGGTAGCAAGTGAGGAATGAGATAGAAAATGGCGGTCATGTCCGCGGGGGTGCGTACCGTCACTGCCGGCGTACATCGCCATTAGCTCCTGGAACCCATAGGGCCCAATGATAACCAATGCGAAGTTGCGCAGCGGTCGTCAACCGCGACGGTGCACAACGCCAGCGCAATTATTTCCACTTGTCCCTCCTCACAGGTCATGCATCTGCCATTTCAGGGGGCCACAGGGCATGGCACCTAACTGCGTCACAGCAGACACTGGCACGGCAACTGATTCTAGGATTCACATTTTGTTTCTGTAAAGTTAAAAAAAAAAAAAAAAACTGCATTCGTCTAATAGATGTGGGAATGTGACCCTCTGCTCACCGTTCTCTTCCATAGGCTCCAACCGCTGAGGCTGCACATGAGATGGCAGCATCCTCCGGTGTACAGATACCTGGTGGACCTTGCAACAATGGAGGAAAGAAACATTATCATTACCTACAGACTTGATCGTGCCACAATCCAGGAACTGTGTGCCCAATTGGAGCCAGAACTGATGTCAGCTATCCGTCAGCCCACTGGTATCCCCTCTAGTTCAAGTCCTGTCAGTGCTCCATTGCCTGGCAAGTGGTTCCTTCCAAACAGCAGTGGCCGTGGCATTAGGCATATCTTAGCCAATGTTCTCTAACGTGTTGACCAGTGTTGTCAGCCATGCTGAAACACATGCGCAGCTACATCGTGTCACAAACTGCACTTGACTTCTCACCTCTGGATACAGGGTTGGAGACCACACCCGGTCTTCTACAGGTTCTGGATAATCCTGGGCGATCCTTTCTAGTAGCCACGGTGCCGCTTGACAGGAAACGCCAAAGCAGACCATACCCTCCAGAAGGAGTCCCAGAGGAAAAAAAAACAAGAACTGTGGAAAAACCTCAAACAGGAATTCCTAAAAAGAAGAAGAAAAAACAGGACTTGACAACAGGAACAAAACTAGGCAAAAATACTCCAAAGCAAAAAAGCAGGAATGAAGAACAGGAGCGAAGAGCACGACCAAAAGGAAGTGTTTGCAACGCAAGGTAGAGCAAGACTGAATGGCTTATATACTAAAAAAAGGGGAAGTGACATCACAGGAAAGGAAAAGGACACCATTTTGAATTGCGAAAAGCCCATAGACAAGAATAGGAAAAAGAAAGCAGTATATAAGAAAAGAGAGCATGCTGGGACATGCAAACAGGAAGAAGACGAGATGGACACAACATGGACATGAAAAAAGGTAGAAGGCAAAGGCAAGAAGGAAAAAGGACAGAGAAAAACCACCACCGACAGGAACGAAAAAAATGTCTTACAGATAAGGGTAACGTGACCGGGAGCGTAATACACGCATCCCAGGACGCGCTACTGCAGAAACAAGAAACACGGAGAACGGCGCGCCGAATATCGGCAGCGCGTTCCTGCCGCGGAGGCAGAGAGAGATGCCGCGTCAAGGTGCGGCGTTACACATCGTGTTCCCCCAGGTGGAGGATTTTGCCACAGTGAAAGTTGACTTTTATGCCCTGGGACATTTCCCCAACATCATAGGTGCCATTGATGGTACACATGTGGCATTTGTCTCCCCCCCCCCCAACCCCCACCCCTGGAGAAATGAGCAAGTTTTCAGGAACAGAAAAAGCTATCACTTGATGAATGTGCAGGTGGTGTGTTTGGCGGACCAGTACATCTCCCATGTGAATGGCAAGTATCCTGGCTCTGTGCATGACGCCTTTATCTTGAGGAATAGCAGCATCCCATATGTGATGGGCCAACTCCAGAGGCACCAGGTGTGGCTAATAGGTGAGCCCAAGGTCCCCACACAGTATGAGTAGGTGTCTGTGTATGGGGTTGTCCCTAGGGGTTAGTGTGTGTCTAACAGGTATCCCTCGATATTTGCAGGTGACTCTGGTTACCCCAACCTCTCATGGCTACTGACCCCAGTGAGGAATGCCAGGACAAGGGCAGCGTAATGCTACAATGAGGCACATGGGCGTACAAGGAGGATTATCGAATGGACCTTCGGCTTCCTGAAGGCCAGATTCCGCTGTCTCCATCTGACTGGTGGCTCCCTGTACTACTCACCCAAGAAGGTGTGCCAGATCATCGTTGTCTGTTGCATGTTGCACATCCTGGCCTTGAGACGCCAGGTGCCTTTTCTGCAGGAGGATAAGCCTGGAGATGGTCTTGTGCAGCGGTGGAGCCTGTGGACAGTGAGGAAGAGGAGGCAGAGGAAGAAGATGTTGACAACAGGAGCAGCATTATTTTGTAATACCTCCAGTGACACACAGGTAAGACATTGTACGTTCTTATTACATTTCAGTTAACTGTTGGGCATTGTACAAGACAGCCTCTTACCCTATGTTTCCGCCCACTGACTTTACCCTTTGCCATGTCTATTTTATGATCCCTGTGCCCCACTCTGGTTCCTGCTATGTGTACTGCTGCCCACTACAGGCCATACCAATGTATATATAACTGTACATATAGATTGAAATGTTTACAGCTTATTAACCTAAAACATATTGCAATCAATTGACAGACTCTGTAATTGTATTTGATCCAAGGGTGTTTATTTCATTGCTCATAAGTAGAGGGGTATGTGCAATGGGCAGGGTTGATGGTGGAGGAAGGTCCAGTGAGAGTCCAGTCTCTTGGTATCACAGGTGCATTGTCCAAGGGGACATAGGAAGGGGAGTAATGGCAGGTCAAGGTGGACAGGATGACATAGTGGGACAGAAGGGTGACAATCAGGAGAATCATATTTCCTGGTGGGGGTCTTGCCAATGTTCTCTGTCTTCTGCCTGGATCACAGGGGCCGTTTGCGGGGTGGTTCTCCTTCTGCAGGGGGTGGGGTGCTGGTGGCCTGTTGTTTCTGTGGCAGGGCCTCCTGTCCACTAGCGCTGGCGGAGGGCTGTTCATCTGTGTGGCTAGTGTCAGGGTCACGTTGTTGTGGCACTGCCTCCCTCATGGTCTTGGCAATGTCACCCAACACCCCTGCAATGGTGACCAGGATGGTGTAGGTGTTTGTTAGGTCATCCCTGATCCCTAGGTACTGCCCCTCTTGCAGCCGCTGGGTCTCCTGCAGCTTGGCCAGTATCTGGCCTATGGTCTCCTGGGAATGGTGGTATGCTCCCAGGATGTTGGAGAGAGCCTCATGGAGAGTGGGTTCCCTGGGCCTTTCCTCCCCCTGTAGCACAGCAGTTCTCCCAGCTTCCCTGTTGTCCTGTGCCTCTGTCCCCTGAACCGTGGACCTATTGCCACTGACCCCAGGTCCCTGATCGCCCTGTGTTTGTGGGGTTGACTGGGGTCCCTGTAGTGGTGGACACACTGCTGATTGACGTGTCCTGGGGATAGAGGTATGGGCCCACTGGGTGGGTGCTGTGGTGGTGTTTCCTGAGGGGGGAGGCTATTTGGTGGGCTGGGACTGTGGCAGGGGAACCAACTGTCCAGAGGTACCTGATGGGCCAGGTTGGTCAGCCTGATCCAGGCGTGCAGCGCTGCTGTCATCACTGTGGGCCTCTTCAGGGGATAGACTGGTTGTAGCTGGCACCTCCTCTCCCATGACGTTGAGTAGGGGTCCAGTGGGGATGCAAATGCAGTGTTAATGTATCTGCGTGTGCCATCCTGTGCACGGGTGTGTTTCCCTGTATGATCGTGATTTCCCTGTCAGCTTGGCCTTGTGTTCGTGGTGGTTTTGTGGGCTGGGTGAATCTCTGTGAAGGGCATGCTGTGGTGATGGGGGTCCATGCAGGTCTGTGATGGGGGTCCATGCATAGGTGTTGCATGCAGGGCTTGGTATTGGGATGGGTGGGTTGTGATGGTGGGGTATATATGAGGTGGTGGAGTGATGGGGGTGAGGGTAGGGGTAGGAGTTTGTGATGGCATGCAGGTAGGGTGGGGGATGAAGTAGTAAAGTTTTGACTTACCAGAGTCCAGTCCTCCTGCTACTCCTGCGAGGCCCTCAGGATGCATGATTGCCAAGACTAGCTCCTCCCATTTTGTTAATTGTGGGAGAGGAGGTGGGGGTCCACTGCCAGTCCTCTGTACAGCTACTTGGTGTCTTGCAACCACGGAAAGCTCCTTCCCCCGTAGGTCGTTCCACCTCTTCCTGATTGCATCCCTTGTTCTTGGGTGCTGTCCCACGGCATTGACCCTGTCCACGATTCTCCACCATAGCTCCATCTTCCTTGCAATGGACGTCTGCTGCACCTGTGATCCGAATAGCTGTGGCTCTACCCGGATGATTTCCTCCACCATGACCCTTAGCTCTTCCTCAGAAAACCTGGGGTGTCTCTGGGGTGCCATGGATGTGGTGTGAATGGTAGGTGTGAGGATGTGTGGGGTGATGTGTTGGGTGCTGTGTGTGGTGTGAGGTGCGTGGATGGTGTTCTGTGCCTCTGACTGAGTGGGTGCTCTTGCCTTGTCTCTCTCAGTGTGTGGGAGTGGTGTGTGTATATGTGTGTCAGGTGTGTGTATTATGAATTGTCCAATGTGGTGTAGTTTTGTAAGTGTGTGTATTTTGAGCTCAGCGGTGTGTACCGCCAATGGTTTACCGCGCTTGAAAGACCGCCGCAGTGATTCGTGGGTCGTGATACTGTGGCCGTGATCCTGTTGGCGTAACGGTGTGGGTTTTGGTACCGCCAGTTTATCATTGACCTTTGGTAGAGCGGACTTGTGTGGGTGTCTGTATAGTGGCGGATTTTTCTGTGTGGGTAATAATACCTATAGCAGATTTCCACCGCAGTCACGGTATGGTAGTGGCCGCCAGCACGGTGGTAGGTGGCATTTACTGCGATGGTTGTAATGAGGGCCTAAGTGCTGAAAGCAAAGAATGAAAGAAGCATGCCAGTCTTATGTGTCTTGCCAGCCTTTTCCAGGCATTCACCTAAAAAAGATCATCCGTGTTTTGCCAATTCATAGCTATCTGCTACTATTTAACTGGCTGTTAGACAATTTCACTGTTGCCATTCTGCTCTGGCATTCTCGTCAAATGGTACAAAGGGAAGGGTGAAAGTGCAAACAGTGACTCATGTTTTGCCATCATCCCCTCACACTTCAGGTTAGTTATTATCATGAGCTGGCACTCAAGACCCCTGCACACAATTCCCACCTTCACACAAAACTACACCAACCACGTGCAAAACACCAGCATCTCCAGCTCTAGAAATCTTATTAACATCCTATTCATCAGCCATTCGTTCAATAAATGCATTACATGCATGTTGCCATGTATGCTATTGATGCACCATATTCCTGTACAGTCTAGATGCGATCTGTGGGAGGCTTGCTCAGTATATGGTATACACCTATAATTGAAGCACCCTGTACTGAGACCAGCCAACCCTTACTGATAGTGTAGGCGGCTTTAGATAACCAGACCTCTCAGAGGGATAGCTGTTGAGAGCAGCTAAGGCTTTTCCAGGAGGGTGTAAAGAGGTTGCGAATACCTCACAGGTCCGTCAGTGAAGTACACACAGGAAAGAAGTACACCAGTGCTATAAACATCTGTTATATTTATTATAACACACACTCTAGAACTAACACTTGATATATCTCCTAGCTGGAGATATGGACATACAAAAATACACTTCACAAAAGGTAAGTAAAGGCATAAAATAACATGGGCCACTTAAGTAGCGGGGGCGGGGGAGGGAGGCAGGCAAACCATACACCCCAAAAAATGGGATGCGAAAATCACTCCAAACTCACACTACCACCCAAGGACCATCAAGACTGGGGAAGTACTAAAACCCCAAAGGTAATTAGATAGGATTCCCCAGTCGCCTGTGTGCGGAGTAGAAATCTCGGGTCAATGTCCATAGGTTACCATGGGGAAGTCGTGGTTGGAGTTTTCACATTTTAGGGCCCATCCCAGAGGACCCTGAGGAAACCCAGTAGGACAAGGGAGTTTGGGTAGTGTCCCCACCCGTGGATACCCAGAACAGTGGAAAACCTGCACCAAGAAGCCTAGGTGCCTAGGGGTGAAGTCATGTCGGAACCTCCCACTGATGTCAATGGGAATCTCGATTGTTCAGTTGCTGGTGTGACCTGTGGGACAGTTCAGCGGAACCCAGGTGTGGATCCTGAAGAAGACCTAAGGAGAGAGGGGGTCAGAGTCCAGACCACGCAGTGTGCCCAGGCTGTGCAGCAGGGCAATGGCCACTCTTCTCTGTGACGCATCCTGAAGTACGAAGAAGTGCAGCTGTGGAGTCCAGGTGATGCAGGAGGATCACAGGAGTCATCCACCAGCTGTCCTACACCGGTCGTCAAATTGTAGAGTGGTCAATGGTTAGCAGAACCACCAACAAGCTTTGGCAAATGCAGAAAAGGGTTGCACAGAGTTTGCAGGATTTGTGGGGACCAGCAAGGTCCAGGTGACCCAACCTTGACAGGTAGGCCAGGGCCAGCCCTCAGCAAGCAGTAGAGCCAGCAGGAATCGTTGGAGCCTCCAGCAGGACCCTCTGGCTGCAGGCACAGGGAATCAGAGGGAGGCCTCAGCAGCACAGCAAAGAGGAATGCCCACGTCACAGGAGTTACAGAGAGGACGCGTTCTTGGAGCTGGATAGTGCTGGAGGCCTGGGCTTCTTGGAGCTAGGAGGTCTTTGGACTCGAGAGCCAACAAGCCTGGGCAACGACAATCAGATGGAAAAAGGTGTTCCAGCCAAGCACCTCCAGCAAGGGACCACAAACTTCCCAGATGCAAGGAAGATAGGTCAGACCTCTGAGAGCCACTGAACCACTACCTGTGTTACAGAGCCTTGGAGAGTCCGTGGGACAGCAGGGTTCACAAGCCAGTTGTCGTTGTTGAGGTGCCTGTGGATGAAGGGAGTGACTCCTTCACTTCAAGGGCAATTCCTTCTTGTTTTTCCAAGTGCAGGCAGAGTCCCAGTGACTCTGGAGGATGCCTGGCCAAGAGGTTGCAGAAGTCTTTTCAGAACTTGGAAACAAAGTTGCAGTAGGCAGCCTGCCTACTGGTTACAGTCTTGCTTCAGGTTTCTGCGAAGAACAGCAGTGGTTGCGGGGTCCAGGTTGCAGAAATGTCTTGCAGAGGAGACTTGCAGATGGTTCCTGAAGTCTTGCAGGCAAATCTAAGGTCCCACCCTTAGGGGAGCCCTTAAGTAACCCACCTAGCAGGGGGGTCAGGGACGTCACCCAGCTTGACTAACTAGTCACATGCTCCCAGGGGCCTCTGCTCATCTTATTTCCAAAATTACAGAGTCAAGTGGCCACCTGGCAGAGCTCTGTGCACCTCCCTAGGGGAGGAGCTGTACGGGGGTTAGGGGGTGGCTACTCCCCTGTCCTTTGTGTAGTTTTGCATCAGAGCGGGAGTAGGAGGTTCCTGCACAGGTACAAACTGGTTTATGCAAGGAGGGCACCAAATGTGTCATTCAAAGCAGTCGGGTGGCGCTCAGAGGCACCCCTACTCCAGGCCCATGACACCTTTTTCTAAAGAAGAGGTGGTCACACCTCTGTCCTTTGTTCTGCCTTCCCCTTCCAGAGTTAGGCTCAGCAGGAGGTCAGAACAGTGTCTGGGGTTGGCAGCAACAGCTGTACCGGCAGACATAGGGGCTCCCCTAAGGAACCCCCAGAGTACATGGTATCATGCGAATAGCACTGGAATCGGTGTACATGCATGATTCCAACATGTCTGATACCAAACATGCCTATGTTCGGGGAAGTCATTATGTAGTTGGACCGAACTTGCTGACCAGTGTCCACTACATACCTTAAGATGGCTTCCCTGCACTTACAAAGCTCAGGGAATGGAGTCTGGGGTTTGTAGGGGCACCTCTGCTCAGGCAGGGGTTCCCTCACACTTAGAACCATGCACGCTACCTTTGGGCTAAAGGGACTACCTTAGGTGTGACTTACAGAGTCGGAGTGCAGTGACCATGATATAAGGCAAAACTTATATCTAGAGTGAAAGGTTCATGCACCATTTCACACAGGTCTCAATGGCAGGCAGGTAGTCAAAGTTTGCATGGGCCCTCATGGGTGGCACAATACATGCTGCGGCCCATGGGGACCCATGGTGTACCAATATCCTGGGTACCCAAGTACCATATGCTAGAGGCTTACATGGGTGAACCAGTATGCCAATTGTGGGGTGTAACGTTACCTACCAACTAAATTTTGGGGAGGAAACGCTGACAATGGGGTCCTGGTTAGTAAGATCCCAGTGTACTACAGTCTAAACACACTGACACCAGGCAAAACGTGGGGTAACTATGCCAGAATGGTGCTACTTTCCTACACAATCTTCATCAGAGAAGCCTCACACCAACAGCAATGGTCTAGATGACAAACATATATTGCACACCAAAAGGAGAAATCAACAAGAGGAAGCACAGTCATCCAGTCATTTTGAGAAAACCAATGCCTATTAGTGTTTCTTGGTAGAAAAGTTGATGAATACCCACAGAGCTCTCTAACAAGGATAAATACTGATTCCCTTTGTACAACTGTTGTGGAGGCCTTTCAAAAATGACAATTTGTCTCTCTCAGCTGATCTGTGTATGAAATGGGACAGAAAAATCAGAAAAATACAAAAAATACAGTCTCTTGTAATACTTTCAACCAATATCTCATAAATACAGACTTAAAATAGAATGCACTCCACACAGATTTCCAGGATGGAAGAGGTCTAAAATGTTGAAGGAAAATTACACTAAGGAGAGTATTTTGTGTCGCATCAGTAGTGAAAAAGGTTAGCCATCTGTGACAAACGGAGAAAAGAGAATATTGTCCCACTTGTAATTCACGGATTTCTTTAGACTCCTATCAGTTAATTTTGAGACATATTGGGGGTCATTACGACCCTGGCGGAAGGCGGAGAACCCGTGGTAAGACCGCCAACAGGCTGGAGGTCTTACCTTGTGGAATTATGACTATGGCGGTTACCGCCATGGTCATCCGCTGGTTCTCGGTTCAACCCGCCGGGGCGGAGACGACCGCTGGGCTGGAGACCTGGGTCTCCAACCCAGCGGCCGTCACTATACCGCTGGCGGTATTTTGACCCGGCTTACCGCTGTGGATTTCCAGCGGTTTGAACCGCCATGAAATCCATGGCGGTAAGCACTATCAGTGCCAGGGAATTCTTTCCCTGGCACTGATAGGGGTCTCCCCCACCCCCACCTCCACCCTGACTCCCTCCCCTACCCCCCCACCACCCCTGCCACCCCCCAAAGGTGGCAGGGCCCCCCTCCCCACCCCGACCCCCAACATCACATAACTCGCACACACCCGACACGCACCACCACACACACACGCACACACACCGACATACATGCCAACATCCACACACACAGTCAGACACCCACATTCAAACATACACGCACACATCCATAGACATACCCACAGACATACACGCACTCATTCCCAAACACGCATCACCCCCACAAGCATACACGCACTCACACACCCCCTCTACATACTCAGACACAGCCCCCCATGCACGCACACAACACACAACACCCCCCAAACCTCCTCCCCTAACTGACGATGGACTTACCTGGTCCGTCGATCCTCCGGGAGGGGACGGGAGCCATGGGGGCTGCTCCGCCGACACCACAATGCCAACAGAACACCGCCGTGCCGAATCACAGGACAAGATTCGCTGGGCGGTGTTCTGTTGGCGTGGCGGTGGAGCAACCTCCACTTCCCCGCCGCCCGCCAGTGTGGCTGTTGGCGGCTCTCCATCCGAAAAAGGACGGAGAGCAGCCAACAGTCATAATACGCCGAGCGCCAAACTGCCACTACTGGCGGTCTTCCGCACGGCGGTCCCTCAGCGGTCTTTAAAAAAGACCGCCGAGGTTGTAATGACCCCCATTGTCTTCCCTCTAATGGTCAGGGAAACAAACATGATAACTGGATTCTATGTCAGTATCACAAAGAATGGGGTTTGTGACCAGATTCAACCTATGTTGGCCACATAATGCAGGGCTCCGTGTCTCTAGCAACCCATTGTCCCCCATCCTGAGCTTTTGCTTGGGATAGCAGATGACGCGCAGTGGAGGATCCTGAAGTACAGGAAGAGAGTGGTGAGCTATGCCTGATTCGTAAGTGCTGGCATGAGGGCCTGCGCGTAGGCAGTGACTGAGCAGATTGAAAAAAAAAGCCACATTTGAACTAAAGGCTCCATTGCGTGGGCTGAACCCCTCACCCTAATGAAAGCTGAAGGCAGCAGCTTGTGTCACTAGGCAATGAAACTAACATGGAGAATTGTGGTGATCCCTGGCATCTCCAGTTTCCCTCCTGTAGCAGGCAGCAAACATATTGTGTGCCAATGATCGATCTGTGCTGACTACTGAGAAAAAGGAGATGGCTGGCTGCAGGTCGACTATACTGGTGAGTTAGTGGGTGCCATGATTATGGAGTCCAAGTCAACTTGCCTACCTTGCGGAGAACTATGGTAGAAGGTGAAAGGGAAGCCCCCTTCAGGGTGTGATATAGCTGAGGCCCTCTGTGCACGATACCTTTCTCTGCATGCCCACATCCTCCTTCTGGTGATGCCTAAATATGAGGTTCCACGAAAATACACACTAACCACAAAAATTAAATGCTCAAAGCAATGTCAGGATTCTCTGGGAGTGCCCAGCCAGGGCGCTCCCAGGCAGACTGGGAGCCTGTGCAGGCTCTCTCCAGCCCGGCAACTGTGTTGCTAGGCTGCAGAGAGCCTACTGCGCATGTTTGTTTGGCCAGCCGAAGATGGCCGGCCAAACATACATGTGCAGTGAGGGGAGTGCTGTGCAATCCCTCTCTGTCCACGTCACGCCCGTGGCCCCACCCACTTTTATAGAAACAACATAATACACTGGGTTTATTATGTTGTTTCTATTAAAGTTTTGCAGCTCCTGGTGATGGCGGGGAGCGGAGGTGTCCCTGTATTTGAGGTTTATTCCTTCTAAATGTTTCTTCCACAAAAGATATGCTGGCCAAACTTGCTTTCTTTTTATCATATGTTGGGGATTTTAAAGGTACGTGGGATTCGTGGTTTTCCCTGGAAGAAGCCGAGAAAATAGCTAAAAAGTGTCAATTTTTAAACAGAAAAAAAGTGCTGTAGCATGTTTTTTAATGGGATTAACAGAAAGTTTGTTTAGCTAAGACGACCCTCTTTCCAGCTTTCAAAAACAGGAAGAGTTGTAAAACACAAATAACTGGTTTTGCTATAATGTTTGCATTTTTCTAAGTGGTATTTAGCATTCTCTATTCTTGTGGTTTCTGTATACTTGCAGTTTGCAGGAGAAAAGGTGTGCAACTTATGTGAGAACCTGGAAAGGTATACAAAATTCTCAATTCAGAAAGGGGTTCTTATGGTTTTCTTTAAGAAACTAATCACTGAAATAGATGGTGAAAGTAAAGCTGGAAAAATAAAAATACATGGCAATGCAATACCCAGAGCCATAAACAAAGCTGTGGCTTATAATAATTTTTCATTTTGTTTTGTGCATCAATTAATACGGTAAATTCTAATGAACAAAAAACATGGGCACGAAGCAAAGCAATATATTCTGAAATGTGCCAAAGAATTCGGGTTCAAGAGACGTAGTTATTCACATAACTTGTACTTCTATTCGTTTCCACATTTATATTGATGAAAACCTTATCTTACTTGTGAGTGGGCCCACTACACCGGGCAGGAAAGGCCCCGAACCACACAATGACACAGTTAGGAGTTGTGATTTGAATTTCATTGTTTTTTGTAGCTGCAAACTGAAGCATTTGGGCCTGTGGTTTAATAGCAACCAAGGACAACTACCAATTTCAGACATTTTGTTAAGCTAGACACCCGGGAACTACATGCTGGTATGTCTTAGGTGAATCCCTCTAACATTTCTAAACCAAAATGCGCTGCAAACTTAAAACTTTGGTTACAATCACAGAATTTCCTCACATTCCTGTGAGGGAAAGTTAAAGAATGTACATTTGCGATGACTGACTAATGCCCTACCACCCAACGTTCACATCCTTATTACAATGAAATCGGTACAGCGCGTGTGTCGGTGGGTCTTTCATGCGCAACAGGAAACGTCCCAAAATTGGAAAAAATCAAGGTTGTCCACCGAATGTCAATCTTCCCCAGATTGTGAGTGGCTGTGGTATTTAAGCACAGGGTCAGCTGGAACCCAGGGCAACCTGCCAACCCTAGGCTGTTGTGAAAACTAGACACCCAAAGGAGTCCAGAATCGTATGGCTTGTGTTGATCCTAGAACGTTTTCTTAACCAGAATGTCATATAACACTGGCTAAAAATAACAGAATTTGCCTCACATTTCTGTGAGGTACTGTTCCTGAATCTGCAGGGATCGACAACTGAATTTCAATCACTCCCAGATGTAAGACGCTGAGGTATTTGGACCTGGGCCCAGCCAACACCCATGGTAAACCCAGACCTGTGAAAACTGAACACTGCAATCTTCAGCTACATGTTTTATAACCCTGGTAGCTACTGGTGCTTTAGGCCTTTTGTTGAGGGACACCGGGAGAATAAAATGCAATATGCCCCCTGCATGTGGTGGGGTGGGCAGAAAACTTGTTAATGACTGTGTGGGGGAGGGTTGTGGCCCCATCCCATGAGGAGCCCAACCCCATGACATGAGGGGCTGGACCACTTACCCAATACATTAGGTTTTTTTTATCCATTGTTTCTCCACCCCTTGGAAGGACAGATGACAGCATACTCAGAAACATCCCCTCTAGGAGGCACAAAGTACTGGTGTGAAAGAATTTGAGGACATGGCCCTGGGCCACCAACCCCCATTACACGTTTTCGTTTTATTAGCACACCTGATGTCTAGTATGCTTTATGCCCACTACAGGGGCCAGTTTAGGCGGACTGCAAAAGTTCTGATTCATAACTGGGTTCCTGTCTGTCCATAACTACATGAGGCCACCCTTCCAAAACAACAAGGGCAACCAGTAAACTAGAACAAAAAAGATGCTTGAGGTAATGGAGGTGGATGGAAAACATCACAGAGATATCACTGTAGTACAAAGGGCCATTTACAGAGTGTGTCTGTGTCCCATTGTGAAATGTCCACAAATCCCAATGGCAAAACACCATTTTCATTTGTTTTTTCACAGTTGTCAAGTGTCTAGTGGTGCTTTCCATTCCCACAGAGAGCAGACAGGGTGCAAGTGGGTTGCAAGTAGGATTATCAGGTTTAGGGAGCTGGATGGGGGTGCTACCATATCTCTTGACTGGTCAGCCCCAAATCTCCATTCTTCATTTGTGTGCGTGTTTCATTTAATTCCTGGTGCTTAGTGGTGCTTTCTACCCAGGGGGATTAGACAGGTGGCAAGCCCCCTCTAATATGTGGGTTGAAAGACTTAGTTCTGGAGAGGAGGTTGTGGTGTGACCCAGCCAGTTTGATTCCCTAAATATGATTCTCCTTTACCCCTGGTGTCAAGTTGTGCTTTCTGTCCCAAGTGGGGGAACATTTGGCATAAAGTCTTCCCAATCTGCCCCCACAGGGCAGAAAGACTTAGTACAGAAGGGTGGGTTGAGGATACAATCCCAAGCCTCTAGAGCCTGTCGGTCAAACCTCCTTCTTTATTTTCTCTTCCTTGTTACCCATGGTGTCGTGTGGTGCTTTCTGTACCTTGTGGAGACTTTGGGGCAATCTCCCAACCTGAAAGACTGACATAGCATGGAGGGGAGCCATGCCTTGTGCTGTGGGCCACTACTGCTGAGAAAATAATCCCCGGTGGGCTAGTAGGGGATTCCTGATTGGGGATTTTGCTCCGATAGTGAACCTAAACCAGGAATACATCTGGAAGAGGTACCAGTGGAAAGGAGAGCGTCTCTTTCTCTCAACAGTACACCCCGGGTCAAGCTATGGCCCAACTACTGCCTTACCTGAAAGCTGAGGAAAGTGAAAGGCTCCTGCAGCTTTCAGTTTTGGTTTTAATAACGTCGGCACGTCACACATGCTGATCGTCGATGTCTCAAAAGATCATGCCTCGGACTGAAGGGGAAACTCTTACACTAGAACCTGAGTTTGGGGCTTGACAGGGGAAGCCAGGTGGAGCTGGCCAAGCCCTCTGCACAATCTGGTGTCTGGTGATGGAACTACGACTCTAAAGAGACAACGGACCATCTTTCGCTTATGCTTAATTGCCATGGACAAAACAAATCTCAGCCACTGCAAGATGCTACTTCTCTCTATACAATTCTTCTGACACACCTGTCTCAAATATACTTGTTTTCCTATTGGTGTTAATCCGGTGTCAAATAAAACACGTCACTATGACTGGCCTGCGTACACATGGTTCCTGTTTTTTGGAATATATATCATTTCTGTTGTATATTCCCCACTATATATGCAAATGACATTACAAACTAATATCAAAAAAGTGCAGACGACGCAGTGCTCTAGTGAATGCATAATACAAACAATATATATAAAAAGACTCCATGAAAGCTCCTGGTTCTATTCAATGTTGTTCTATAACAAACAAGTGCATTCATCATTGCACAATGTGGGTCATAAATGATCTGAGAACGAAGAGAGACAGTAGTCGACGTTTCAACCCTATGTTAGTGAAAAGGTCTCTTCAGGACCAAGGTGTCTGGCTCAGTAACTGTAGATATAGGAAGAAAGAAACCCAGGATGTTTGTCAGTACTAAGAAAACACGTTTTAGTGTAATTCACTGATCACATGTTCCACAGGCTATTGTATCATAACTCACCACCAAAAGTCACTAGATGGGTATCATGTGGGTATAACATGCCAAAAGGTGCCAACTGTCCATCCACACAACATTAAACAACCCTGCTAGGTGGCACCCTGCCGTAGCGGATTTGTTACCAGGAGCAATTTTCAACACTATGGGGGTCATTCTGACCCCGGCGGTCTAAGACCGCCGGGGCCAGGGTCGGCGGGAGCACCGCCGACAGGCCGGCGGTGCCCCGCAGGGCATTCTGACCGCGGCGGTTTGGCCGCGGTCAGAAGAGGCAAACCGGCGGTCTCCCGCCGGTTTACCGCTGCCCTTAGAATCCCCCATGGCGGCGCAGCTTGCTGCGACGCCATGGGGGATTCTGACACCCCCTACCGCCATCCTGTTCCTGGCGGTTCGCCCGGCAGGAACAGGATGGCGGTAGGGGGTGCCGCGGGGCCCCTGGGGGCTCCTGCCGTGCCCATGCCAATGGCATGGGCACGGCAGGGGCCCCCGTAAGAGGGCCCCGAAAAGTATTTCAGTGTCTGCTAAGCAGACACTGAAATACGCGATGGGTGCAACTGCACCCGTCGCACCCCTGCAACTACGCCGGCTCAATTCTGAGCCGGCGTCCTCGTTGCAGGGGCATTTACTCTGGGCCGGCGGGCGCTCTTTTGGAGAGCGCCCGCCGGCCCAGAGGAAATGTCTGAATGGCCGCCGCGGTCTTTTGACCGCAGTGCGGTCATTCAGCGGCGGTACCCTGGCGGACGGCCTCCGCCGTCCGCCAGGGTCAGAATGAGGCCCTATATGTATAAGATACTGCATAGCGATGCATGTAGGCACATCGTTGTGATTTTGTATTTGTGGCACAGGGTTGTGTTAACATTCTTTTTTATAATTTGACAGACCTGAAAATATACAGAGTTTAGTTGAATTATAGTTACGGTGAATTTTGCTGCACACTGAATCAAGTTGAGATTGTATGTGTTATTGACCCAGCGTGGTTTACGCCCACACGTGGGGTGTTTTCACTCGCTGTGTGATGCATGACTCATGCAACACAGGAGGTATTGTTACTAGTAGGCGGTTCGAATATATACAGAGATTAAATGCACATTCCTATATGTGTCCAACAGTAACAACAGGATTTTGTGTGTTCAATTAAATTAAGATTAATCGATGGTGCTGAATGGTTACCAATGCCCTACTACTCTAAGGCATGGATCTGTACTCAACAGAACACATGACAGGCAATACATCAAGGTAGAACCACAGCACCCAGTATTAGTCCAATCAAGTATTGTTTGTACACAACTGGAGTCACAAAGGTTCCGAGCCACTCTTTTTTAAAAGACTAAGGGGGTGATTCTAACCCTGGCGGTCGGTGATAAAGCGGCGGCCAACCCGCCAACAGGCCGGCGGTCCAAAAAATGGAATTCTGACCCTGGCGGGAACCGCCAACACAGCCCGCCACATTAACACTCCGACCGCCACGGCGGTACAAACAAACAGCGCGGCGGTCACCGCCAACAGACAGGCGGCAGACAATGTACCGCCCACACTATTATGACCGGCCAATCCGCCACCTCTTCCGGGGCGGGAGCACCGCCGATAAAAACACGGCGGAAACAGACTACGAACGGGAAAACGCGCACCTCTACGCACTCCACGAGGAAGGAGGACAGCATGGAACCCGAATTAAACATCCTACCTGCTCTCGTCTACCTGCTCATCTACCACGAGTACGAACGCCGGCGCAGACGACAACGGTGAGTACTGCACCTACGACACAGGGGAGGGGGGAGGACGAAAGGTTACGTGCACACACATACGCGATACACCCACCCCCCCAAACCATGTACACACCAATGCAGAGCAACAAGTCACAGTGACACCACCCAAACCCCCGTGAAAAAAGCAAGGACATAATTAAATTGTGATTCGAAATTTATGGGAAATAAAAACCACTGATAAGTCACGGTCAAATAGCAATAACAATTCAAAAAAATCAATTCAATATTCAGTGCATACGATAAACCGAGGCAATAAGTCCTGCACATCTAACGAAATTCCAAGTGTCCGTGGGCCAAAGTGTATCAACACAAGGGCAAAGCCCACACAGGAGACCTGAGTCCTTTGGAGAGAACACTGCAGGGGCATCTGATGACAAAACTACAGGCACCTCAGGGGGAAGGGAAGGGGGGGGGGCACCACAGCCACATGAGTCCACGACGCCAGATCCACGAAGGGGCCACCATGCCCACTGTGCCATCCTGGGGAGTGCAAAGCCACAGTCTCTCAAGTCCCTACAGTGGGTGGCTTGCCCACTGTGCCATCCTGGGGAGTGCAAAGCCACAGCCTCTCATGTCCCTACAGTGGGTGGCTTGCCCACTGTGCCATCCTGGGGAGTGCAAAGCCACAGTCTCTCAAGTCTCTACAGTGGGTGGCTTGCCCACTGTGCCATCCTGGGGAGTGCAAAGCCACAGTCCATCAGGTGGATAACAGTCTCCACCGGTCAAGGAGGAGGCATGGTGGGCACAGTGAACCGTGAACAGTAGCTCGAGACAGATCCGGCCCTGTCATTGTGCCAGTGGTGCATGAGACGGCGGGGCCCAGCGGAGCGGTGCTTGACAGGAACGGCCCAGCGGAGCGGTGCTTGAGACGGCGGGGCCCAGCGGAGCGGTGCTTGAGACGGCGGGGCCCAGCAGAGCGGTGCTTGAGACGGCGGGGCCCAGCGGAGCGGTGCTTGACAGGAAGGGCCCAGCGGAGCGGTGCTTGAGACGGTGGGGCCCAGCGGAGCGGTGCTTGAGACGGCGGGGCCCAGCGGAGCGGTGCTTGACAGGAAGGGCCCAGCGGAGCGGTGCTTGAGACGGCGGGGCCCAGCGGAGCGGTGCTTGACAGGAAGGGCCCAGCGGAGCGGTGCTTGACAGGAAGGGCCCAGCGGAGCGGTGCTTGAGACGGCGGGGCCTAGCGGAGCGGTGCTTGAGACGGCGGGGCCCAGCGGAGCGGTGCTTGAGACGGCGGGGCCCAGCGGAGCGGTGCTTGACAGGAAGGGCCCAGCAGAGCGGTGCTTGAGACGGCGGGGCCCAGCGGAGCAGTGCTTGACAGGAAGGGCCCAGCGGAGCGGTGCTTGAGACGGCGGGGCCCAGCGGAGCGGTGCTTGAGACGGCGGGGCCCAGCGGAGCGGTGCTCCTCTGCACGGCGGGGCCCTGTTCAGCGGTGCTCTTCTGCACGGCGGGGCCCTGTTCAGCGGTGCTCTTCTGCACGGCGGGGCCCTGTTCAGCGGTGCTCTTCTGCACGGCGGGGCCCTGTTCAGCGGTGCTCTTCTGCACGGCGGGGCCCTGTTCAGCGGTGCTCTTCTGTACGGCGGGGCCCTCTTCAGCGGTGCTCGTCCAGTAAGTCAAGGGAGCCAGACCTGGCCAGGACTCCCTGCTCAGTCGCCCTCCGACCGTGCTGTTGCTGGACCCTTCGGTGACGGAGTCCTGGGCCCTTTGGTGTTCTCCCTAACACCCGGGATGGGGCTTGTGGGCCCCTCCTGCTCTGCGCTCCTGCTGGCTGACTTTTCCGCCCTGCTGCCCTTTCGCTCCTTAGATGGGGCTCTCGGGCCCTTGCCTCCCCTAGATGTTGTGGCTGGTGAAGTGGGCGAACTTTGCTCCTTGGGGGCAGCCGTGTCAGTCCTCTCACGGCGGCCCTTTAGTTTCCTGGTCCTCTTGCCTGGTGGGGGGCTGGCTGTCCCCTTGCTGCTGATTGAAGTGTCACTGCTGGCAAAGGGTGGACTCCAGAACCCATGCACCACAGTGACACTCGAAGCTGGGCTGGTGGTGGCTGAGGTGCTCTTGGGACTCTTTGCAGATGGAGGGGGTGGGTCAGTGGAGGGAAAGAGGTCAAGATTAGCGAGGAAAACTTTCTTAGGACCAAGGTAAAAGGTAGGAGAAGTGGTGATGGGAGTGGAGGAAGAGGATGTGGTTGTAGGAGAGTCAGGTGTGCTGTCTTTGGGTGCAGGTGCTTGTGCTGGAGGCTGTCGTGAGGTGGATGGCTGTTGGGTGGGTGTCTGCCTGCGTTTGTGTGTCTTGGAAGAGGGGGTGACAGACACAGTGGGAGAGGACACAGGGGAAGTGTAAATGGTAGTGGGATGTGGTGACTGCACGTGTGCGGACTGTACTGGAGGGTGTGCTGGTGATGGAAGCACTGGCTGATGGTGGTGTGCATGCAGGTGTGAGTGTAGACGTCACAGGGAGGGAGGAGGGAGATGAGGAGGAGGGGGACACAGAGGTGGTAGTGACTGTTGGAATGTCTGCATCTGGGTGTTGCTTGCGTGAATGCTTGTGGGTTCTGTGGTGCTTGTGTCTGGATGAGCTGCCCTTGGGTGTTGAGGTGTGTGCAGGCTGGTCTGATGGTGTGGATGGGATAGGCTGAGGAACAGGAGACAGAGACAGGGTGGAGGCAGTCAGAAGAGGGAGGCTGGAAACAGGGACAATGGCTGCCGTCAGTGCTGAGGCCAGAGCATTGAACGATCGTTGATGGGCAGCCTGACCCGAATGAATGCCCTCCAGGTAGGCATTGCTCCGATGCACCTCCCTTTCTACCCCCTGGATGGCATTCAAAAGGGTAGTCTGCCCAATAATGATGGTCTGAAGGAGGCCAATGACCTCCTCACTGAGGGCAGCAGGGGTAACAGGGGCAGGGGCTGAGGTGCCTGGGGCGAAGGAGACGCCCGCCTTCCTGGGCGAGCGGGCACGGAGCGTAGGCTGAGGGGCTGCTGGGAGGGCGGGTCTGGTGCGCTGGGTGGCGGCTGTACCTGTAGAGGCGGGGGGCCCGGATGTTGCCGCCACCGCTAGGGAGCTCCCATCCGAGGACGTGTCGCTGTCGCTGGTGTCACCACCGGTCCCCGTTGTGGTGCTCCCCTCGCCCTCCGGATCACTGGTGCCCTCGGTGTCTGTTCCTGGTCCCACCGGGGCCTTGTGACTTGCAGCTCCCTCGTGCTCCGATGCCAATTCTCCTCCGCCTGATGATGCTGATGCACACATGCACAAGAAGATGAACAAGAAGGGTGGGGGGAGAAAAACGAAGACCAGGTTGAGTGCATGCAATGTCAACACCGTTGGCGGAGAGGACAGACACAGGAGCCTCTTGCACTAAGCCGCGCATTCGGGGTACACTACTCAGTACTTCTGACTAGGACAACAGGTCTAGAGACGACAAACGCGCACATGTGTGATCCTGGACCATCGATAGCTGTACTTGTCACCCTACAGAGTTGGGGGCCGGGAGCACAGGGCCATGCCTAAAGGAGAGGACTACACTACAGAAAGCGCCCTGGCCTAATGTCACCCACAACCCTCCTCCCCCACCCAGACGCCTCCACTGCGCAGAGAGATAGCAGAATGTGCTGATACTCACCCCCTTGTGTCTGCTGTGATGTCCTCAAGCGCCCATCCAAATCAGGGTAGGCCACCGCCAGGATCCGGGACATCAGGGGGGTCAGGGTACGACTGGCACCCCTCCTAGGTTGGGAGGCCATCCCCAGCAGTGACTCGGCGGTCTTCCTGGTCCCGCGGCGGATGTCCTCCCACCTCTTGCGGCAGTGGGTGCCCCGTCTGACGTGGACCCCCAGGGCCCGGACTTCCTTGGCGATGGCACGCCAAATGTCCACTTTCTGATGGGCGCTGACCTATTTGACATGTACAGGGTGGGAAGGAAAAAATCATAAATTTTCTGCATGTTAGATGCGATTGGCCCCCCCTCCCCAACCTTGCCATATGGCACATGCTCTCATCTGTCGTGCGTTGCACTCCTCATTCGCCCCCCACCCCACCAACTTACATCCACCCCACTCCACACAGGCATAACCCATTCAATGTGCACCCAGTGTACTTACCTGTTGGTCTGGAGGACCGTAGAGTAAGGCATACTGGGGGAGGACCCCATCCACAAGTTTCTCCAACTCCTCAGACGTGAAGGCAGGGGCCCTTTCCCCAGTCGCAGCAGCCATTGTCACTTCCAGACCGAGGTCACAGCAGCACTTGCAGTATAGGTCCTCTCCTGTGGATGATCAGGTCTCGAGTGATTAAGCAGATAGAAAATGGCGGTCACGCCCGCAGCGGTGCGTACCGCGACCGCCGGCGCACCTCGTCATTGGCTCCTGAAACCCATAGGCTTCAATGTTAGCCAATGCGGATTCGTATAGCGGTCTTCGACCGCCTACCGCCACGGTGTGCCAGGCCAGCGCATTGACCTCACATCCCATTGTCCCACTTCACAGGTCAGGCAGCCGCCATTTCAAGGGCCCACATGGCATAATTTGTACTGCGTCACACAGGCCTAGGCCTTGCATTGCCACTCATACACGCCTTTCAATACATAGATAATCGTGTGCTATGCATGCTGTGGTGAACGTACCTGTGATTTGCTTGACTCTGTGCTCCATGTTGTCCTTCCTAGGCACCGTCCGCTGGGACTTGCGAGGAGAAGGATGAATCCTCGCGTGTACCGACCGCTGGTGGACCTGTCGACAATGGAAGAACGCCATATCATACTACGATACCGACTTGACCGAGCCACTATACATGAACTGTGTGCCCAGCTGGAGCCAGCCCTGATGTCCCCCATCCGCCAACCCACAGGAATTCCCCCTCTAGTGCAGGTTCTGTCAGTCCTCCATTTTTTGGCAAGTGGCTCATTCCAGACAACAGTGGCCATGTCATCTGGAATGTCTCAGCCTATGTTTTCAAAAATCTTGTCTAGGGTGTTGTCTGCCCTGACGAAACACATGCGGAGCTACATTGTATTCCCTGAGGAGGTTGATTTGGCCACTGTGAAGGGTGATTTTTATGCCCTTGGACATATCCCCAACATAATTGGTGCCATTGATGGGACCTATGTGGCTTTAGTACCCCCAAAAGACGATGAGCAGGTGTACAGAAACAGGAAAAGTTACCATTCTATGAACGTCCAGGTGGTCTGTTTGGCTGACCAGTACATCTCCCATGTGAATGCCAAGTTCCCTGGGTCAGTGCATGACGCGTATGTGATGCGAAATAGCAGCATCCCTTATGTGATGGAACAGCTACAGAGACACCGTGTGTGGCTAATTGGTGACTCTGGTTAACCCAACCTGCCTTGGCTATTGACCCCAGTGAGGAATCCCCGGACCAGGGAAGAGGAACGGTACAATGAGGCCCATGGGCGAACTAGGAGGATCTTAGAAAGAACCTTTGGCCTCCTGAAGGCCAGGTTTAGGTGCCTGAATATGACAGGGGGATCCCTGATGTACTCACCAAAGAAGGTGTGCCAGATCATCGTGGCCTGCTGTATGCTTCACAATCTGGCATTGCGACGTCAGGTGCCTTTCCTGCAGGAGGATGGTCCAGATGGTGGTGTTGAAGCAGCTGTGGAGCCTGCGGAGAGTGAAGAGGAGGAAGACGAAGAGGAAGACCCAGACAACAGGGACAGAGTTATCCAACAGTATTTTCAGTAGCACACAGGTAAGAATCACCCACGCCATTTAACATTTACTGAAAGCCCCCTGCATCTTTACTTTGTGTATTTCCCCCCAGTTCTTTTAAACTGATGTTTGATTTTCCCTTCCCTTTTCAGTGCTGTATGACCCACTGCGTGACTTCTGCTTGGTTAGCCCATGGACTAATGCTTATTGACATCGGTATGTTGTCATCACAAAAATAACATAACATTATTGATCAGTAATGTGTTATACATTTGTAAATAATACAGGCTGACTCCTGAATGATTTCAGTGCAATGAGTGATTTATTTTTAGTGCTAGATATTGGTACATGATATTAAAACGGTGATGGGTGAGGGTGGAGTTATGTCCATGGCAGAGTCCAGTTCTCGGTCGCACAGGTGCATTGTCCATATGCCTGTGGAAGGATGGAGCAGGGGCAGTTCAAGGTTGGACAGGGTGACACTGTGGGACAGTGGAATTACATCCGGGGGTATATTAGGCTGGCGGGGGTCTTGGCATCCTACTCTGTCTTCCTTTGAGATCTCAGGTTCCTCTTGCGGGGGGTTGTTCTTCAGCAGGAGGTGGGGTTCTGGTGGCCCGTCGTTCTGTGGGGGCCTCCTGACCACTAGCGCCGGCAGAGGTGGTAGGCTGTTCCTGGCTAGTGACAGGGGCCCTTTGTGGTGCCACATGGTCCCGCAATGTGGTTTCTATCCGGTTGAGGGCCTGGACTATGGTCCCCATAGCGGTAGCGATGTTCCTGAGTTCATTGCTGAACCCCATGTACCGTTCCTCCTGCTGTGCCTGGATCTCGGTGAACCTGGCCAGTACCGTCGCCATCGTCTCCTGGGAGTGATGGTATGCTCCCATGATGGTGGTGAGGGCCTCTTGGAGAGTCGGTTCCCTGGGCCTGTCCTCCCCCCCCTGTCGCACAGCAGCCCTCCCAGTTGCCCTGTTTACCCGGGCCTCTGTCCCCTGACGGTGTGCCCACTACCACTGCCCCCAGGTCCCTGTTGTTGTTGGGGTGTTGGGTCAGCCTGGGTGCCCTGTAGTGGCGGACACACCGCTGATTGACGCGTCCGCGAGACAGAGGCATGGGCCCGCTGGGTGGGAGCTGTGCTGGTGTTCCCAGAGGGGGTTGGGTCTGCTGGGGCCTGTGTCTGTGTGTGGGGAACCGACTGTCCAGAGGTCCCCGATGGTCCGGGCTGGTCATCAGGTTCTAGGTCGACAGAGCTGCTGTCCTCGCTGGGGGCCTGTTCTGGGGGTGGGATGGACATATCTGGACCCTCCTGGCCGGTGTGTTGGCGTTCGGGCCCTGCAGGGGTGAAAGAGTATGGTTATTGCTTCTGTGTGTTCCATGGTGTGCGATTTGTGGGTGCCCTTGTCCCCCAGTGCTGGCATCCCCTTGTGGCAGGAGTTGTGAGGGTGGTTTGTGGGGGGGATGGGTATGTGCAGTGGTCATGCATAGGTGATGGGTGTCCATGGTTTGTGTTGGCATTCAGGGGTTGGTGTTGTTTAGGGTGGGTTGTGCTGGTGAGACATTGGCAGGGAGGTTGTGTGCTGGGGGGTTGAGATTGGGGGTGAGGGAGGGGTTGGCATGCTGGTGGTTGGGGGGGGGGGGTGAAGTAGTTGAGATTCGACTTACCAGAGTCCATTCCTCCGCCTACTCCAGCGAGGCCATCAGGATGCATGATGTTTACCACCTCTTGCTCCCATGCTGTGAATTGGGGTGGAGTGGGTGGGGGTCCGCCGCCAGTCTTCTGCACAGCGATGTTATACCTGGAGATCATCGAGCGCACCTTCCCCCGTAGGTCGTTCCATCGCTTTCTGATATCTTCCCGATTTCTGGGATGCTGTCCCACAGCGTTGACCCTGTCTACGATCCTTTGCCATAGCTCAGCCTTCCTTGCTATAGTGGTGTGCTGGGGCTCAACCCTTATAATTTCCTCCACCATGACCCTGAGTTCTTGGTCCGAGAACCTGGGGTGTCTTTGGGGTGGTGTGGATGAGGTGTGGGGTGGTGTTTGTGGTGATGTGCGTGGTGATATGTGGTGATGTGTGCGTAGATGTGGTGTGGGTGATGAAGTTGGGTTCCTGTGTGTGTTGGGGTTTTCTTTTGCTGTGCTCGCTCTCTCTATCTCTGTCTCTCTCGCCTTCTCTCCGATTTCCAACTAGTGGGGGTTTGTGGGTGATGTGGGTGTGTGTTTTATAGTTGATTGGATGTGTGGGAGTGTTGTTTGTATGTGTGTCAGGTGTGCGTATTTCAAATTGTCCAATGTGGCTGTGTTTTGGAGCTGTGTGTGTATTTTGAGCACGGCGGTGTGTACCGCCAATGGAATACCGCGGTTGAAAGACCGCCGCGTGGATTCGTGGGTCAGAATGGCATGGGCGTGTTTGTGTTGGCGTGACGGTGGAGGTTTGGTCATCTCCAGTTTTCCGCGGCCCGCTGATGAGGCGGCCTTCCTTGGATGTCGGATTGTTGGCGGTTTCACAGTTGGTGGTCAGAATGACCGTGGCGGTTTACCGCGGCTGCGGCGGTAGAATGGCGGTCTTCTGACCGGCGGTAAGGGCCTTTTACCGCCGAGGTCAGAATGACCCCCTAATTCTTCTTACAAGATCACTGTGCCAACAATTTCAATCAGGTCAACCCAGTCTATCATTTATCAATTAGCTTATTAACAGCCAACACGTATTTCGTCACTAATGTGAGTTTTTTCAAGGCCTAAAGTAACGTAATTTTCTTATCTAGTATTGGATCTTTCATAGATTCACATGCTTGAATCAAAATTGCAAGCAGTATTGTAGGTAATTTAAGAACCCTTAGAGGACGGTGGGTAAAAACAATACACTATAGCAGTCCACACAATATATTTATATGTAATGTGTATATATATATATATGTAATATATATATATAATAATAATAATATATACTCATATACATTTGAAATCGCAGGCATTCACATGCACACATTTAGATAAATAAAGAGTGGCAATATACAATCAACTGAAAAAAAATTGAGCTTTCACTTTATTGGAATAGATGATGTCAAACTGACTGTCCTACAGCTGTATTGCTTTTCTGTGCTGATTCCAGGCAATCGCGTTGTGTGGGTGCTCTTTTTACGACGCAGCACATTTCTTCTCTACTGCCCTTGTCGAGTGTGTCTTTGGCTTTGTTGAGAGTGGTTTGCAAGCTTTGGTATGGCAAAACTACATGGTGGCAGAAATCCATCTTGCAATGGTTGCTTTAGTGACAGCCGTACCTTAATGACAAAGTCCATAGGAGACAAACAGCTGATCAGATTTTCAAAATTACTTTGTACAGTAAAGATAAAATTTAACACAGTACTTAATGTCCAAGGTATGAAGAGACCATTCGGCTGGAGATTCCGGAAGAAAGTGAGAAGTATGATAGGTTAATTGAGGTGAAATTGTGATGGAACCCTGGGAATGAGCCTTGGGTTTGTTCTGAGAAGTACATAATCGTCAGTGAAATGCAAGAACGGTTCCTGAATTGTAAGTGTTTGGATCTCACTGCCCCTTCTAGTAAATGTGAGGACCAACAATAGAGCAACCTTCCATGTAAGGAATTTTAGATCTGCCTTGTGATTGGGCTTGAATGGAGGTTTCATGACCTGCAAGAGAACCACGTTGAGATGCCATACTGGGGGAGAAGCCAGTATTGGAAGAAAGACTCTGAACAATCCTTTCATGACTTGTTTGACTATCCTAGTTGAAGGAAGAGTGGGAGAATGTATCTTAAAATTTCAGCTAGGTGAACTTTAACAGATGCGTGAACTAAGCCTGATTTAGTTGGTGAAGTAGATATGGTAAAAGTTGCTCTGATGATGCTTACAAGGAATGCAGGTTAGATTGCTGACATCATAAACAGAACCTTTTCCATTTCAACCTGTAAGTCCTATTTGCTGATTCGGCTCTTGCTTTGGCCAGAACGCCTTACAGTCTTGAGAGATAATTACATCTTGGAATTCGTTGAATTCCGGAGCCATGTGTGTAATTGGAGAGATGCGGGTTCCGGGTGCAAAATCTGGCCATCATTCCTCGTCATAGGGTTAGGATTTTGGGTAGAAGGATGGGACTGGATTCAGAGAGTAACCGGAGCTCCGTAAACCAATGCATAAATTCCGGACCATCTCATTGAAAAGGCATTTCTCCACGACCCTGGGAGTGGGTATCATCTGTTGCAAAAAAGGTTCAATGCTGGTTTGCCCCAATAGGAGACTAACATGTACAATACCTGTTGATCCAGTTCCCACTCGTGACAACTGTCTGTGGATCTGCTGAAAGTGTTGGCTAAGGTATTGTTCACGCCTGACACATTTTCGGCTTTTAGAGACATCTTGTGGACTGTGAGCCAATTACAAAGATTTTGAGCTTCTTGAGCGAGATATAGAGACCTGGTCCCCCCTTGTTTGTTGATATAATACATGCTGTGAGTGTTGTCTGTACAGACCAGCAGGGAGGTTCCAGCTATTTCTGGTAGAAAAGCTTGTAGAGTAAGAAATATTACTTTGAATTCCAGGCAATTGATGTGCATTCGTTTTTGCTGTGTGGACTATTTTCCCTGGATATGTAGGTCTTGCAGATAGCCGCCCCAGGCCTCCATGGGAGCATTGGTCGTGATGACGAATTCTGGAACTGGAGTCAGGAATGTAAAGCCTTGAGAGATGTGCTCTATGTGAGACCACCATGCTAGGGTGTCCCTCATCCTAGGGGTAATGTTGATCAAGTCTTCGAAGGAGTCTTGTGATTTGATCCATTGTATCTGGAGATCCTCCAGTAATAGCCTAATTTTTAGCCGTGCCAGCGCAACTAGGTTTACTCCAGAGGAGATCATGCCCAGGAGCGACTTGTACTATCTTAGAGAAACAGGCTTTCTTTTGGAGATTTACAGAGCCAGGCTGGACAACCTCTGTTGCCTGTCTTGCGATGGCTAGGCCTTGTTTCTAATTGTATCAAGGTTGGCACCCAAAAATGTTATGGTTTGTTTTGGAATGGTGGAAAATTTTGGGGAGCTCACAGTGAGGCCTAGCCAGTGAAACAGCGCAAGGCAGGCTTCTGTGGCTTTGAAAGCTTGCTTTGCTGTTGAGGATTTTAGCAGCCAGTATTCCAGGTACAGGAAAACCTGATGACCTTGCTTGCGGAGTGTTGCTGCTTCCGTGGTGGGACATTTGGTGAAAATTCGAGCAGTAGATTTTAGGCCAAAGGGAGGGACCTTGAATTGGTAATGGGTACCAGCTACTATGAAATGGAGATACTTGCGATTCTTGGGATGTATGGGAATGTGAAAGCAAGCATCTGGTAAGTCTAGGGACTTCATGTAATCTCTGCTGTGAAACAGGTGGAAGATGTCTGATAGAGTTATCATACAGAAATATTGTTTGCGCAGAAACTTGTTCAGTTTTCTGAGGTCCGAGATGGATCTCCATTACCTTGTCTTGTTTCTTAAACATGGAAAAAACAGGAGTAGAATCCCATGCCTTTTTGATGAGAAGGAAACTTTACCATTGCACTCTTGGTCAGCATTATTAGGGCTTTTTTCCTCAATAAGTGAAGATGAGGTGGGTGTGCTCCTTTCGGAGGATTGTTTGGTGGTTTTTGCACAAACTCCAGACTATGGTATTAGTCCACTAAGTCCAACACCCATCTGTCCAATGTAAACTCATTTCATTGGGAGAGGTAGTTGGAGATGTTTGCTCACACCTGTGGTAAAGGGACGGATGTAGCCGGTACCTGGTCCAGGTCACTGTTTGCGGCCAGTGTCGCAGCTTTGGGGGTTTGCTTCCCGCACACGCCCTGTTTGCTGGAGACTGCTGAGGGTGGTTGGCGGTAGGTCTGATGGTAGGAGGGCCTATACTGAGATTGCGGCTGATATTGCATAGGTTGTTGATAGCCTCCACTATAAGTGGAGAATCTTCTCCCTCTGGCGCCTCGAAAGGTAAACTTTTTAAACTGGGGAGTGCAGAGAGGCCTAGCGGTGTCCATGTCAGATCTGATAGCCAATAATGCGTCATCAGTTTGTTTGCCAAAAAGAGTTTGCCCATCGTAGGCCACGTTTAGGATTTTTGATTGGACCTCTGGTCTAAAAGCCTTTAGCCATCCTTGGTGCCTCAAGACTGCTGCTCCAGCTAACTGGCAGAAACCCATGGAGGGGATGTAGAGAGTAGAATTCATAATCTCAGAGGAAGCACATTCGCCTTCTTGTAAAATCTTTTTTGCTTCCGCCTTCTTGTCTTCATGAATCAGTTCGAGCAGACTACCGATATCGGACCACATCTGGTAATCATAGCGCTCTAGAATCGCAAGTGAAGTGGCTGCGTGGAAAGTTATAGCAGAGATCAGAGAAAATCTTTTTCCAATGCTGTCCAAGAGTTTGCTTTTCTTGTCTGGTCTGCGCGGCGATGGGGGCAGAAGGGTTCTTTGAACGTCTGTGCTGCCTGTGAAACAAATGAATCAGGTTTTGGGTGACTGATGAGGCAGGCAGGAGAATCATCTGTGGCTTTATACTTCTTGTTCAAGCGAGGTGTTACTGTAGCCGGATTCTTCATGATCTTTGTTCCCTCATTCCAAATATAGCCATTAATAAGGATGCCTCTCACAGACTTCCTGGTCTGCTCTTTAAAATCAAGAAGAAAACAGCCAGACTGCCTGACAGAAGTTGGTAGATGGAATCTTCTGGCTGCACAGTCCATTAGGGTGTGAAAATCCCCAATGTCTTCTGAGCGAGAATCTGAAGAATGAGGAGGCAGAGGACATGGAGTAGGAACAAGGTAGTCATCCCATTCGTCCCCTGGATGTTGAGGAATCATGCCTTCCTTTCCCTCATCTTCTTAGGAAGAATGATCTTCTCTTGGAGGTGCTCCAATAGTTGAAACTAGTGTCATTCTGGGTATAGCTGGAGGAGGGATGCTCTGTGGTGTTGCAAGAGAAACAGGCTGGGGTGGTGTAGGTTGCAGCTTCTGTGGAAGTTCACATAATCTTGTAGCATTGCCTCTAGATCCTGGACTAACAAAGAAGGTATCTGCACAACATCTTACCTAGGTTGAGGACAGGGATGATGATAGTATTGTTTATAATGATGTCTAGGAGAGGCATAGTATGGCTCATAACACTGCTGCTCATTCTCATCATCATCTTCCTCCTGGTATTTGACCTGTACATCTGACGGGCTGTGTGCAAACCAAAAAGGTCCCTTGCTGCCTGACTCTTCCTAGCCCAATAAATGACTGGGTAGTAAAGCTGAGTTGGAGTGGTCACTTCAGGCCCAAATACAGCGTTTGTAATTTTTATTTTTTTCGAAAGTCCCGTCAACTACGTAAATGTGAACTGAGGAGGTCAAAAGTAATACTTCTCTCGACGATGGTGCCCTTGTCGACAATGGTGATGGTGTTGTAGATGGTGTTGTTGCTGCAGTTGGTGGTGGTAGTGTAGATGATGACGCTGTCAACTGTGTTCTAGTCGATGGTGTTTTTGGCAACGTCATCTTTGTACATGTTGTAGACACAGTCAAATCTACTCTTGACAACGACTTAGAGGAGATAATCACCTTGGTCGACAAAACAGAAGCGATAATGGCTGCTGTTGTGGAAGTTCTTGATGACGATGGCCTCACGGATGAGACAGTGGAAACAGTTGCTGTAAGACACCAACGTCAACAGTGATGCCTTTGTTGAAGGTGTTTTAAAGGGAGGTTTCGCATTCCATATGACCGGATCTGAAGAAGGAGAAGGCTTTCAGTTCACCCCCCCCTTTTTTTTTTTTACTGATGGAGTAGATGGTTGGGAAGAGGCCAACCCTGTGGAGATGAGTTTAAGTTTCTCCTTTTAGAGGGTCCTTATGATATAATTGTAAGGCCTTTTTGCTCTCTTCAGAAGCCCCTTGGTTAGAGGATTTTGACCTTTTTAAAGGTCCTTCTCAGAAGAACCGGAGTTTTGTGATTTCAACTTCGGTAGCCACAGAAGTAGCCTTCCCTCTCTGTCCCTCAAAGTTTTTGAAGAAAAAGTATGGCACATCTTGCACTCCTTTACCTGATGCTGAGGGTAGAGGCAATAGAGACAGTCTCTATATGGGTCATCCACATGCAGTCTTTTCTTCCCACATGAAGATTCAGATATTGTTAAAATAGAAATGTTAGGAAATATAGGAAAAAACTGAGCAGAGCTCAAGGAGACTGCCTTCCCATGATGTGCGGTAGAAAATCTGAGGGAATCAGACTCTGTTGGGAGTGTTCTAGAGGGCACTACCACCTGATTGATCACAGTTCAAGTTTTTTCCTTTTTTTTAAAAGGACATAGAAAGGCTGTTAAATTGATGGCCTAGTGCCATTATAGCTTATAGTAGTTTGACATACTGCTTTACTATGGTACCATGGGACTCCCACTTAGACGACTGGGAACGATTCAAGCATGTGTATCTATGAAAGATCCAATACTGGATAACTGTTGTTACAGGTAAGTAATGTTTTCTTCTCCAATACTGATCTTTCATAGATTCTCAACTGAATAACAATTGCACTAGCCGTAAAAGTAAAAGATATAAAATAAAGGAGTGATACTGAGGCTTATCTTGATTAAGTTGTGCAGTACAGATTGTTCCATTGTCATCTCAGCTGTGTCCTTGGTGTCAAGGTGGCTATGCACTGTAAAAGTGTGCCATGAAGACCATGTAGCTGTTTTGCAAATATCAGCATCCCATGCAAAAAGTGCAGATAAGATTGCCATGCCTCTGGCGGAGTATGCAAGTTCCTATGGTGATGTCTGACGAACAACGTAATGCAGAAAGCAAATTTACATCCAATTGGCAATGCCCTTCACCATAAGGTTAGCATTGATGAATGACAAAATGAGCTGATGCGACTTTTTGAAAGTCCTTGCCCTTTCAACATAGAATTTTAAGCAGTGTTTCAAATCTAGTGAATGCAGGGTGCTCTCATATGGAGTTATTGGCTGAGGTAAGTACATTGGAAGGATCACCCTTTGATTCAAATGGAAGGATGACAGTAACTTTGGCATAAAATATGGACTTGTTGTGGGTGTCACTCAAAACTTTCCATACTTCAGATATGAGGATGAATGGATAAACCAGGCTAATGTAGTTGCAACTAGAGTGTCCATTTTCCAAGACGATATTTTCAGACTAGATCTATTAATAGGTTTATAGTGACACTTGATGAGCACCCATAAAAGTGTATTGAGTACCCAGACCACAGACTGTTTGAAATAGGTGTAAAGGGTCAAAATAAGACTCTCATAAATTCTTTAACCACTCTGGTGGAGAAGAGATAATATGCCAGATTTATAAGAAACCTTTAGATTATGGTTAAGAGAACACGGTTATAAATGTATTTCAATCAAGACTCTGCCAAAAGTAGTAGATAAGTCTAACACCATGAGAGTGGCTGGTGAAAGGATCTAGATTATGAGCTGCTGTCTAAATACAAAATCTTTACCACTGCAAGGAATGCATCTTGGTCATAGAAGTTGACCTCGCTGATGGATACTATGGTTGACATTCAGGTGGATTTTGAGACAGCCTAATTCTAACCATGTAGCAGTCAAGCAGTCTGGTGAAGTGGCTGTGCGGCAGAATCTGACCATGATGTTTGGTCAGGAAAAAAGGATCCAACTTGAACCAAACAGCATTGTCCACTTACCACTCTGTCGTCCCATCTCTGGGGGGTGCTGTAAAAAGGCTATCTGCTGCCTGGGAATCACCATTAATACTCATCCAGAGTCCCTTTCTGACTCCTGTTTGCTACCCTTTTCAATATGGAAGACATACATTTGCTTCCATGCACTTCATGTCCCATAATGCACTGCCTGGTAGTCAGTAAGACCTGGAATCTGCTGTCCATTGCTTCCTATGGGAATAGTCCTGCTGTCCCTTTGTACTGGATTCTCTCCTCCAGGACTTGTGAGAGACTGGAACTGCACAGAACTATGATCACTCTAGTGCAGCCGAGCCATGTGACTCCGCCCTGGGCTTGCTGCTGCCTGGAACTGCTTATAAGCTGCCATTTCCTGAAGCTCCTCGTCGTGCATTGGTGTTTGTTTCCTTTGTGTACCGGACCTCTTGTTGGCTTGTGTTCCAGTCCTGTTCCTGTTTGCGTCAGCCTGAACCTACTCCCTGGTTCTCAGTCCTGTTCCTTCTTGCTTCAGCCATAGCCTGCACCCTGTTTCCCAGTTCTGTTCCTGCTTGCTTCGGCCTGGATCTGCTCCCTGTTTTCCAGTCCTGTTCCTGCTTTGCTTCAGCCTGTGCCTGCTCCCTGTTTTCCAGTTGTGTTCCTGCTTTGCTTCCTTGTTTGTTCCTTCTGTTCCTGGTATTATTTTCCCTTTGCTTATTCCTTCACTTCTTCCTTAGCGCCTGTAACCTCTCTTCTGTGTCTAAGACTTGCCCCCTAGTTTCTGTCCTCTTTCTCTGTGATTCCTGCAGCCTCTAGTTTTCTTGTTGTTAGTCTCTTGCTTGTTACAATTTCCTAGAATCCCTCTGTATATTTTGAGCTTCAGTTCTTAGGTTCCTTTCTAGTTCTTTCTCTGTAATTTCCTTTTATGATCTTGTGTATGGTAAGTGTACTATCAGTCCTCACCTGTGTATAAGTATTTTGTTTGTACTGGGGCTGGCTCCTGGTTTCCAGAAGGCAATTCCTGCCCCATCCTTGGTCTAGTGTTGTATGTAGTCTTAAGTGCCTAACTGTGACAGTGTGCCATTGCTGTTTTCCAGGAATTGCCATTGTGTCTCCAGCTAGACCCACAAGGGCTTGTCTTATGTATGTAAGCACAATCTTTGTTTGTGCCCGAAGGGTCAAGAGACAGAATCACTTCTGCTGCCTCCTTTCTATGGGGCTTGCGAGATGAATATTTGTATGAGTAATCTGCACAGAGGCACTGATGTTCCCTGTTGCTGTGGGAGGTTCTGAGCCTTACCTGTGTACAACCTTAGTGGTATCCCCAGTGTGGTTGTCCATTACTGATATGTTCCCTTTTTGTTCACACTAAGGTTGCTGTGCCTTCACTATCCTGTTTGTGTGCTTTACTATAGCTTTTCATTCCCAGTGTATGCCTTTAGCTGCTATTCTGCTTTGGTATGCTACATCCGTAGGGAGATATTCTGTGACCTCAAGGGGTGCAGCGCCCGGAGTCCTGACAGAACCGCCCGGAACAGTGACAGTCCACTGGCAGAACCCATACATCTTTGAAGTGTTGGGCTAGCAGGATCAGCTTGTATGTACGTTTTCAGAGTACTCTCGGATATCTGAGATTAGAGAAAAAGTGTATGCATAGAATTCTGACCAAGGGATTGACAAAGCTTCTCCCAGTGTACCTGGGCTTTACGAGTTCTTGCATGACAATTATGCTGAGAAATTTCCACTTTTAGCTTGTTTTCACCTTCACGATGCAGCCCAATGTCCTCGCAACCAGGAGTAATGCATTTCCCAATACCTTCCATTGGTTCAGCATAACCGTCAGCAATAAGCAACCTTGACAGACAATCATCCCAGACTAGAATATATTTCATCTTGAAGTTGTATTCAACAACTTTGCGGCTAGGTGTCCAAACTAACTATTTTTAAATCTTAATTCTGGACAAAATGTCAATAAGAGGCCTTTCATCAGATTAGATAAAAAAACAGCCTTCTACATGTATAAACTCTGAACTTCTCAACTCTCCAAACACAAGTAGCATGTCCTTTTCGATCACTGAATAGCCATGTTCTATAGGCCAGAGAGTTTTTCCTGGAAAACCCACTGTAAATTCTAGTAAATTCTATGTCAGGGCCAGAGGTGAGGATTACGCCTTACATTCTCCACTTTATTAAACAGCAGCCATTTCACAACTTATTAATAAAAGCTACAATTCCCAATGAACATAGGGAATTGGAAGTCAAAAAATCATAAACATTCAATATAAAAGGACATTGCAAGAAATAACCAATCAGTCTACAATAGGTCATAATGTAGTCCTTCATGTGGGTCCCTTAATCCTCTTTCTTTGCTCTTCGTAGCTGAGAGAAGTCAGAACTCGTTATTTCCTTATATTATTAACCTGATTTGCTATATTTCTGTGTATTGTTTCCTATTTGTTACAGGTATTGTTGTTACAGTGATTATTTACATTTTCCACTCCTTAGTGGCTGTTTACTTAAAGAGTGCGGCTCCTGCAGCATAGTGACCTTTCGCCACCTGGTGGTGTGTCTGTCAGTTGAATAGCTGAGGCACATGGCTTTGTCTGTTCTCTCACAGGGAGAGCAAAACTGTGTGCCATCAGCTGACTGAGCTGACCCCCCTGGAGACTGATCCCTCAGCTGGGGTATGTACAGTTTTTAAGCCGATTTTCAATATTTTGATGCTTCGTTAAGCAACGCGAGGTCTGTAATCCCTCATTCAATTGGGGTCTTTATTCTGAAATATATTTTAAAAATACTAAGGACACTTCCCAGGCAGGAACCGCATAGAAATTTCTTATTTCACTTGCACCGGGGGTGACGTGTCCAGGGGTTTAACCCTATCCCTGTGTGGTTTTTAACCATTAAATATTTAAGATGACAACCAGCTTCCCACATAAAGGCTTGGTCCTTGCTAAAATATTTGTGTGTATATATGTATATACACACACACACACACACACACACATATAAATATATATACACCATCCACAGGTCCACCTTGTGGCGCGCAGATTTCACGGGTGCAAACATGAGGAAAGGACCATTCCTCCATTCCTTCTTACACTTTTCTTGAATAGAAGCAATAAAACTCTCCTGGAGTGCATACAAATCAATTGTTTTGTAATTGTTGGTGTTGGAGATATAAATATATATATATATATGTATATATATATATATCTACATATGTACACATATATATGTACACACACACACACACACATATATATATATATATATATATATACACACACACACCCCCCCATACCCTTTTTTTTTGCTTTCCTTTGATAAGACTAATTTTGTAGTCGTTAATATGGAAATTGCTGAGGGGGATGCATTTTTTTACGCTGTTGATGCATCTGTATGTAGAGCTGTAGCAGAGGCCATGGGCCCACTTGAAAAAAGATTTTCCCAGCAAATTGAACATGAATGAACTACATTATCCAATCCTGCTCCCACTCTAATTCCTGATAACTGTCAGGCCACAGTTGACGCCACCCCGGCTAAACGCCACTGTGAAACTAGAGTTGATCTTGGAGCTTTTGCTTGTGTGAGACGGGCTTTCCAATCCCATGAAGACCTTTTTCCCTCTGGGACCCCTCAAGGATGTTATCAGACCAGTCTGATCTTCAAACTTCTGATTCCCTTAATGACCCTGATGAATCTTTGCCCAAATTTGGGGACAGCAATGGGCGTTTCCTTCTCACCGAGTTACGCCAACTTGACCATGGGCTGGTGGGAGAAACAGATAGCCTGGGGAGGTGAGAATGAGAAACTAGCGGAGAAAGCTGTGATCTGGTTAAGATTTATAGATGATCTTTTCATCATTTGGAATGGGACAGAAAATAAATTCCTGCAATACTTTGTAAAACTAAATCAAAATGATATGGGCCTCCAATTCACATATAATATAAGTAAAGAACGGGTTCAGTTTTTGGATGTGATGGTATATGTAGAGAATAGTCGGATTCAGACAATTCTATTTCGGAAGGAAACGTCGACTAACAGCATCTTGCATGGAGAGAGCTTCCATCCAATGTCATTGAAAAAGAGTATACCTTATGGAGAATTTGTCAGAATAAAACGTAACTGTTCCACGGAAAGTGAG
Source organism: Pleurodeles waltl (assembly GCF_031143425.1). Taxonomy (NCBI): domain Eukaryota; kingdom Metazoa; phylum Chordata; class Amphibia; order Caudata; family Salamandridae; genus Pleurodeles; species Pleurodeles waltl. Next base: position 753,030,178 of record NC_090438.1, on the reverse strand, counting down.
ATGGAACAAAAATTCACTGAAACGAGACAGAGATTTCTTCAAAGAAAATACAAATACAAAGATATTAGAGCTGGGGAACTAAAAGCAAGAGCTCGAACCAGAGATAATATATTGAACAAAACAATGATGAAAAAACCTCAGGAAGATACAACTATCAGATTTGTAATGACATACACCAAGGAGATCCATACAATCTCGAAAATTCTGAGGAAATATTGGTACATTATAAGGAAGGACGCAGAGGTGGGAAAGTTGGTTGGGGAAAAACCTATGGTTACCTATAAAAAAGTACCATCTCTACAGGACCTTTTGGTTAATAGTCACTTTCAGATCAAAGAACAGTCAAACTGGCTCTCGAGCCAAACAAATGGTTTTGTTTGCTGTAAGAAGTGCAAAGCATGCCGCATTGGGATTAACATGAAGGAATTTGAGGACTCTGGTGGTAACAAGATGACTATCAAGAAAAAGATCACATGTAATTCCAATTATGTGGTATATGTGATTCAATGCACATGTGGTCTGCGGTATGTGGGCAGTACAATTTGTCCTTTAAAAAAACGCATTTTGGAACACATTAGAGCCGTGCAAAATAAGGATACAACCTATGCTATTGCAAAACACCTTATGACTCATGATGGAGCTAAATGGACAGACATGAGATTTTTTGGTATTGCGAGTGTAGATAGCAAGGAAAGGGGAGGAGATAGAGAGTTACAACTGAGACGTTTGGAGTCACGCTTCATAATACAGCTCAAAACCAAAAGCCCGAGGGGTCTGAATGGGGATAAAGAATTGCATTATCATCTGTAGGTTGAGGATATATAATGCTCTTGCTAATAATTATTAGATAAGATTGCCTGTGGATGTGTGGATAGAGGACATTTATAGATAAATATCAAGGAGAAAGTGAGGTAAATTTAGGATGTATATGAGAAAGTATGAAAACAATATTAGATAAGTGCACCAATCTATTATCAGGTGTATATATAGCAATCACAGAGGTAATTGCATTAAGCAAGGTTAATAGTTCCAACAGAATAGAAATGGAGTTGATCTTGGAGCTTTTGCTCTTGTGAGACGGTCTTTCCAATCCCATGAAGACCTTTTTCCCTCTGGGACCCCTCAAGGATGTTATCAGACCAGTCTGATCTTCAAACTTTTGATTCCCTTAATGACCCTGATGATGATACTGGCCCCTCAAGACCGTGGCTTCCTTCATCTCATCCTCCTTCTGATATTGTCATTGAAGAGTTCGACATGCTTGACTCAGAAAATATTTTTCATCCTAGGTCTTCAGAATGGGCCCCATCCGACAAGGTGACAAATAATGTAGCGGGGTGTATTCAGAAGCCAATGGGAAAAGAGTCCTGTAATTGTTTAAGAGCTGAATGTCCCCGCGCCCTTCTCTTCCGGATAAGGTAGCTCTCACTCCTGAACTGGATCCCAAATTGTCCACTTTCCTTCAGAAGTTTATCAAGGACCCAAAGAAGAGTATTGATAGATCTTGGCAGGCGTGCCAAGACAAACTTTTGAATTGCCTGGGTTCATTAACTAAAATTCTAGACATGGCGGAGAATGCAAAATCTTCAGGTACCTCAATTTCCACAGAAATCCTTTCAAGCTGGGCACAACGTGCTATTATCTTTCTGGGAAAGGCCAATTGTGCGTTATCTACTGAGCACCGTCGCTCTTTAGTAATAAAGGTGGACCAGAAACTAGGTGATTTGGCAGACTGGGAAGAAGGAGCAAGGGCTCAAGGAGGACTCTTTGGTGAACCTTTCATTAAAGATTTTGGAAAGTTTGTTAACACTTAACACTTCTTTGGACAAGGCTCAGACTTCCATTAATAAGATTTTTCCCCCGTGGGTTTTTCAAGGGGCTGGTTGAGGCAGTGGCCGCTCGGCTGGCCGTTTTCACTACCAGTACCCTTCTAGAGGGCAAGGCTACAGGCAGGACAGTTCCAAGATCAATCTTGCTTCGCAGACTTCTATCTAACAAGAGGCAGGCGATCCAGGGGTCGTGGAGGGAGAACCTCATCCACTAACATCTATTCCGGTAAGTGTTCTCCTTTCTTCCCATCTAAAAGCAGGGGTCAGACTGGCAAATTTTACCCAGGCTTGGGAATCAGTACCAATGAACACATGGGTTCTACAAACAATAAAAGGTTTTCAGATAGAATTTTACAGATCCCCAAGACAGCAATCTCTTCCCAATCCTATTCAGTTTTCAGCTCACTAGACCAATCTAGTAGACGCAAAGATAGCTGCACTTCTATCCAAGGGCGCTATTTGCCCTACAATTCATCAGCAATCTTTTCCTTGTTGACAAAGCCGACGGAGGACACTGACTAGTCATCAACGTATGTAAATTCAACGAATGGCTAGTATACAGACATTTCAAAATGGAGGGAATTCACCTCCTGCAAGATGTCTTATGTCCTCTCGCTTGCCTAGTACGTCTAACCCTGAAAGATGATTATTTGACCATTCCCTCCACAGAGGAAGTTTCTCCAATTCATCTGGCACTATCAGACCTTCAAATTCATCACTGTTCCTTTTGGCCTATCCTCCGCACCATGGTGCTTCACAAAGGTTCTCAAACCAGTTGTGGAACATCTCAGGTCAAAGGGGAGGCGACACGTATTCATCGACAACATCTTTCTCATGGCCGAGTGCCCTAAAACATTATTGCAATGCATCGTCAATCTTCTGCAACAACTAGGTTTTGTCATAAACGAAAACAAGTCTCTGTTAGTTCCTTCTCAGAGAGCGTTTTTCTACTCCATCTACTAAGTCTTCCATCTCGAAGATGTCAAAGATTCATCACAAGTTGAGATGGACCTTGGCCAGGCAACGGGTGTCCCTTCGACAGATAGCTCGCTTATTAGGTCTCTTGTCTTCATTCATCCAGGCCATTTTTCCAGGCCCTCTGCATTATTGATGGTTACAACGCTTAAAAACAGCTCACCTTTGCAGAGGTCTTACGTACTTACAAATGGTTTCCCTCTCAGAAGAAGCAAAGGAAGAAGTACTTTGGTGGCTAACTCACATGGACGCATGGAACTGGAGAGTAATTTTTGGGTATGCTTCAGATCTTGTTATCAAATCAGACACCAGCAGACAAGGCTGGCGCGAGCGGAGTGGAGATTTTCTCCACAGGTGGCTTATGGTCCCCAAACAAACAAAAATTACATATCAATTGTTTGAACTTTTAGCTGCTTCTTCTGCGGTCCAATGTTGGACCAAAGAATCCATTCAGTCATGTGTTCTACTGAAGATGGACAACATTTCCGTGGTTCATTATATCAGTCATTTAGAGGGCACCAGATCCAAGGTTCTATCTGATCTAGCAACCAGTTTCTGGCAATTCTGCCTGGACCTCCAGATAGCGATCACAGTGGAATACCTGGACAGGAGTACCAAGCAGCAGATTTACAATCCAGACATTTCAGAGATTCCAGCATATGGAAGCTACACCCGAAAGTTTCTTCCACCCTTCTAAATATTTGGGGTCCCTTTCCAGTGGATCTCTTTGTGTCCAGACTGAATCACCAACTGCCCAGATGTTTCAGTTGGAAACCAGATCACCTTGCAGCAGCCACAAACGCTTTTCTACAAGATTAGAGTCTAGAACCAGCCTACGCTTTCCCCCCGTTTGCGATAATCACTCGAGCATCTGCTCAAGTCTGTCGCGAACGCACCATTCTGGTGGTGATAACCCTGATTTGGAAATCTCCAGTTGGGTTCCCAGTTCTTCTGGAACTTTCTTGGAATTCTCCAATCTGACTCCCTGTTTCACTCGCTTCTCCTCAATCCAGATCACAAACCTCATCAGATGATCCTAGAAGGCTCGTTCCCACTGATGGCGTAGTGGATTACAGGAAACAATAGGCTTTCCAGGGATAATTGCACCAAGCTCAGGACCTCTTACCTAAAGCCTGGGCAGCCAATACAACCAAACAATACAGATTATCCTGGAAAAGATGGAGTCATTGGTGTTTGCAACAGGATCGCGATCCCATGGACGCTGATGTAGTGCATGTCCTCAACTTCTTGGTTAAATTAGCAACTGAAGGTCTTGCATATCATTCTATCAATACTTTTAGATCAGCAATTTCTGCTGGTCATTCTTCGGTTGATGGATCTCCTTTGGGGGAACATCTGTTGGTTTGCCTTCTCCTTTGGGGAATCAGACTTTCTTTTCCACCAGAGCCTTGTTACTCAGCTCTCTGGGATGTCAACCAAGTGCTTAACTTCTTTTTATCCTGGAAACCAAACCACTTTTTGTCCAGAAAGCTTTCGGACATACAGGCTATGCTTCTTTGCTTGATTCCTTGTAGAAGAGTATCAGATATCCGGGCTTTGGATATTTCAGGAAGGACCTTTTCCCCTTCTAGGGTTTCTTTCATAGTGAGTAGAAGAACTAAGTCAATATTAGGATAATCTCTAATCCAGCCTTTCCAGATTTACCAAAACTAATGTGTTGTCCAATGTCTCAAAACATACGACAAAATATCTTCTGAAATTTGCCCTCCACGTGAAAATCAGCTTCTTGTTTCTCTACTTAACCACTTAAAGCAGTATCTTCTCCTACAATTACTCGTTGGGTCATGCATGAAGCTTGCATAAACATGTCTCCTTTTGGTGCGCATTCCACGCAAGGAGCCATGGATTCCAAAGCGTTCATCTTAGGTGCACGCTTGGAGGACATCATGAATGCTGCTGACTGGTCTTCGGACTCTATCTTTAAAAGGTTTTATTCTAAACCAGTTTTAAATATGGCTCCTTTGGTGGTAAGCAAGCTTTTAACTAGCATAATCCTCACCTCTGGTCCTGACATTGAATGAAAAATTTCCTAGCTATCGTAATAGAAAGTTTCAATTCTAAAAAGGACTCGGAGGCGAGGATCATCCCACCCCATCAATATGATCGGATTCCCTCCTGTTACTAGTAAGTATTGAACTTAAGAATGTGCCCTGTTTATCCTTTAAGAATGTCTCATTTCCTGATGTGCAATGTATAATGACACTTAATCTACAGGATTTTTTTTCCTGATCTCTTCTCGTTTTGCCTCTAATTCTTCTTTTTCGTAGGAGCACAGCCTGTTAAACAAGATAGGTAGACTTAAACCAAAGACATGCTTCAAAAGAGGATTAAGGGGCACAGATGAAGGACTATGTTAGGGACTATTGCAGGCTTATACCTTAGTCTGTCCTTTCCTTTAGGATGTTTATGTTTTTTGACTTCCAATTCCCTATGTTCCATGGGAATTGTAGTTTTTATGAAAAAGTTGTGAAATGGCTGCTATTTAATAAAGTGGAGAAAGTAAGGCATAACCCTTGCCTCAGAGTCCTTTATAGAATTGAAACTTTCCGTTACGACGAGTAGGACATTTTTTATTCTCTTTGACGGTACCTGGGATAAAACTGGACCTAGTTTAAGCACTTGCATCAACAGTGATGTGACTAATATGTGCTTCTGTGAAGGGTTTCATATGCTTTCTAGACTTCATTTGTAGAACACAGCTAGAAATGTGCTTTTCTAGACCCCTGTACTATCGACAGAGCCAATATATCAACATGAGAAAGAATACCAGTTGGACTGCAACCACCCCAAAACTCACTGAGTGAGATATGTTTCAGGTAACAATCAATCCTATGAGGAATAACAAGGATAGTATTGTAAGTGGAACCTGACACCCTCTTTCATTAAGTAAGAGTATACTGAATAACACTATGATACATTTGAAAGATTATTTTTTAAAATCAAAATTCTATCCTAATGCACACAATATGAATTGTTACTACAATAAAGGTAAACAGAACGACAGTGGCAACATTTACCAAAAGCATAAATAACAAGGAAAATTCCAACACATTTGCTATACAAATTATATATTAATCCTGCTCTTGTTATTCTACTTCTATTAAGTATTGTTACACTTAGCATGAAAAAAGAAAAGCCTAATTTTCCTTTGTTTTGCATACGTTTGAACAGGGTTTTATGTTCACTACACTAGCAAATTTGTGCTCACAGCTTGGGTGATAAGCGCAGCCAGTGAAAGCCGAATACCTCCTTTTATGTTTGCCACTAAAGTTGGTTATGCATTTCTACATAACCTGGCTTCTCTTGTTGTCGCATGGCACAATGTCCTTCTCTGCCCCTTCACATCCTGTGTCTAGCTTTTACAACATTATTTAAAAGCTGCTTTCAGAAAAAAACAATTAGCAGAAAATGGTCTGATGCCCCATTACTGAATTGCAGCAGTCAGTTCTTTGAGCAATAACAATCATAGTGACACCGTTATCAGCTTTTCCTGAAACTCTATTCACAATTCAGTAAAGGTTATTTCGAGCAGCACATTACGTTAAGTCGTGAAAACCCTCATAAGGCTCACTCTTTTGCTTAAAGGACTATATTAACTATTTGTCTTTCAGTGGGACAATATACACAATGAAGTAAACGGACCCTGGGTTTGGTTTGACTCTTTTACTGGTTAACATGTGGCTGAAATATCCTACATCATTCATCCTAAAAATAGATTTCTGTTTTCATAAAGATACCCTTTTGTTTTGTAGGACTTTCAAGATTATTTTGATAGTTTTATCATGCTGGTGCAATTTATAAGCAAAAATATAAATGTCATTCAGAAGGGCTACAATGTTTGAAACCTTTTTAAGGATCTGAGACATCACTCTCAGAAAGGCACAAGCAGTCAAAGCCATACCAAATGGCATGGAACAAAATGTGCAAGTCCCCCTTGTAATACTCAAATATATATGCTGAAGCTTTTTAGCAACACGCCTAGTGTGAAGTCATCTATGGTCATAGAAAATTCTGCTACTACAGACTTAGAACTCTTCATGTAATCTGCCAGGAACCTATGTCCAATGCTCTTGAGTCACTTAAATGTGTGTGGAGGAGTTTGTTGTTTATTCTTACATTGCTGGATAAAAAAAAGAAGTTGAAATCACGAAAAACACAGCTGTGCACCCTAATACCGGAAACAGGGGTTTAGATAGCTTGTGATGGTGGATTGGAATTTTCTTGGTAAAAAACTTGCAGACTAAGACCCTGCTAAGACACCTTGACTTCCAAGTGGGAAAACCTCAACTTGAGAAATTTGAAAAGAACATTAACACCAATAAGCATGCTAAAAACGTGGTCAGATACATTCTCTGAAAAATCTTTTTGAATTTTCCTCTGTGGATACCTCAGATTCAACCACATCAGGAGTGGCCTTGTGCACAAAAATGATGTATTTCCAAGTTTTAAAGGTAAAGATATTCCATCGGGGTGTGCATCCCATTCTATTTCTAACTGCGGTTTAAAAAGGAAAATAAACAGAAAAAATGGTGGGTGCAAAAAAAAAAAGAAAACAAAAAAAAAAAAAAGAAAAAGGAAGAACCTCTATAAAAATATCAATAAAACGCCCTCAGAAAATTTTGAGAACACAGAGCCACGGGGCCTATAACGAGGACAAAATCAGACTGGAGAACTATGTTGAAATGCTGAATGCCTCAAAGGCTTACGCTTGCTTACTCTGAACTGAATACAGCCAAGGAAAAAATCGCTAATGGAAAAGGCTTTAAAACTTAGTTTATCACAGTTTGTGCTAAATGTAACACCCACTTTAGATTTCATTGCTATATATTATAATGCAAGGTATCATTTTGACTAAGTTGTTTCTATTACCCTGTTTTATGATGATCGAGCCATGTAGTGATATCTCGTTAGTAAATACTATACACTCCCATGTGGTTAATAAATCAAGAGTGACATTTCAATCCAGGGTAGTGTGAAATCTAATTTTGCAAAACAGTGATTATTTTTAGTGTAGAGAGAGATGTAATTCCAGTGTTTCTTAAGAGTGGTAAAAGTAGAGGCCACCCAAAAAGGGAAATTACAATCTAGCATGGGGGTGGGGGTCCCTACAGAGGGGAAAGAGTAGTGTCTGGAAAAATGTGATCACCTATTAGTATCCTAGAGGGAAGGCGGGAGACTACTTTTCTTGCTGGAGTCAGTAGAGATAGAGATGGAATGCTCACCCACAAAAATTGAAGATGAAAAGATGAAGTTGGTTGCCTGGAATCCTTAATAGTACTCATGCGCTGGGATACATGATTAATGGGTACAGATAATAAGAGCTTAATAGTAGTTTCCAGGAATGCTGCAGGTTTGTTGAACTATCCTTAAAAAAGGAATTTCTAAATAATTTAAAGCGGATGTGATCTGCATCCAAGAAACTTGGTTTGTGAATGATTTTGTGCTGGGTGGATTCTTTGTGCTCAGTTGCTGGAAGGTTGTCCTTTTCAGTAAGAATCATGCCAGATGTGGGGTAGCTATTCTTCTGAGAAGTATTCTTAGTTGGAACTATTGTAGTTTCACAGATCCTCAAATCTGTTCCAGGCTGTACATTTTTTTGTGGGGCAGAACATGCCTGCGGAAGTGTCAATTTTATTGGTAAATGAATATATTCCTCCTGACCCCATGTATAATACCCTGCTTTCTGCCCTGTTCTTGTTCATAAATAAGGTTGCAGACTAGGTAGATGGGAAACAGATTCTATTAGTTGGGGATTTAAATTTTGAGTATCTAATTACGCAATTATCCTAGTTACGGATTTCGAAAAATAAGCTTTAAACATTGCACCAGCGTGCTTTCCTGCATGTACAACAACTGATGAAAGAAGTTTTTACTCCTGGACCTACGTAGGAAAAATGAGTGCAGGATAGTAAATGGCAGAAATGAGTTTGACTCCCCGGCTATTTTTACTCATAAGTTGGCATCTGAGCGGACTATATTTGACTATCTTATAGCATCCTACACAGTATTTAAGTCGATCTTGGAAATAAATTACCATTATTAATTAATGATATGATTATCTCTGTTATCATAAAGCTTTGGGAAATAGGCAGAACTCACTGGAGAGCAGTTCTGATTAACAGATTAAAAAGACTGTTAGAAGTAGTTATGAGTAACAACGATTCCTGGAATGCTGATGCACTTCTTTTATACACTCAGACCAGGTGACTTGTAAGTCAGGATGTTCAAAGAGAGAAGCCTGTTCATTTTAAAGTCATGCAGCAGCCACTCTCTGCCTTAAATTTAAAAGAAATAGACTAGTTAGAATGCAATTCACCTCTTTCTCGAAGGAAAATTAATAACTATCCTAAAAAAAGGATGACAACGCCTAAAGGAGAGGGTGAAAAAAGATGAGTTTGATCTAAGTGGATAGAACTCAGAGAGGAAGTAGCCTTCTTTAAAGACACAAGGAAATTCTGGGAAATTACTTTAAACTGATGTAGGACGAGAGTGAGGCCCGCCCCATTCCTATAAAAGAAGGACAATGGAATAGATTTATCTCGGGGTTATATATCGCAAATGATGTGGAGGCTCCACATACTCAGGAGGTCCTTTCTTGCTCAAATTTGGAGCTAGCAGTTTATAGTCCTCCCTCAGCTGTGCAGATCAAGGAACTAATTTGATCTATGAGAAACTTGGGCCCGGTAGGCCCAGATGAAGTCCCAATATCTGCTATAAAAAGAGAGATGAAACTTTGGGAAAACTATTTGGCTCCTATTTTTGAGCACTGCTACTCTCTTGCTGCAGGTACCCCATTATGGTTGGGGAGTGTAAATGTTCCATTACATAAAAGGGGAGTTGTAACTTACTAAATAACTATAAACAGATTGTCCACTTAAACGTGGTAGGCAACATTTCTGCAAAAAGTATTCTGGAATTTCTACACTCCTGGCTGGAAGCCGAAAGGGTTATTCCACTACAGCGGTCTCGCTTTAGGGAACATCACTCCACATTAGATAATATTTCTGTTCTTCAACTGTTGACTGACAAACATGTTAAAGTCAGAAGTGCCTGACATTATCCAGCTTTTATTGATATTTCCACAGCATTCAACAAAGTTGATCGTCCCACGTTGTGGAGAAAGTCACATGATCTTGGTATGCCGGAGACTTCTTATATTGAATTATTTCATTACATTCTGCTACCTGGTGTCAAGTGTTGATGGGGAGTAACAATGGTTTTTCATCCATAATTCCCACAAAGATGGCCTGAAACAGGGTTGGCTCCGATGTTGTTCTCTCTTTACATTTCTGGCTTACTCCTTTATCTAGGTAATAGCTCTGGTGATCTGCCAAAAATTGGAGAGCGGTCAGTGTTTTGCTTGCTATATGCAAATGATATTGTGGTCCTGGACTTAATGTCAACGTGCTTGAACAGCCAACTATTGTCTCTTCAAAATTTTGTGACTCCACACTTTTTGCGAATTAATGTTTCTAAAAGTAAGATTTTGATATTCAATGATACAAAGCTTCGAAAATATCCAAACTGTAATTGGCACCTCAGTGAAGTTAGAGGTTGTGAAGTCGTATCTTTTTTGGGGGAAAATGATGTTGAGTAACTGGACTGCTTCTGATCACATTTCCCATAACATTAGTAAGGCCAAAGTACAGGCCAATGGACTAAAGGCCTTTTACAATGCGGTAGGGAAACAGCGCTTTGTGCACCTACTTTCATTGTAAAGGGGAGGAGATAGAGAGTTACAACTGAGACGTTTGGAGTCACGCTTCATAATACAGCTCAAAACCAAAAGCCCGAGGGGTCTGAATGGGGATAAAGAATTGCATTATCATCTGTAGGTTGAGGATATATAATGCTCTTGCTAATAATTATTAGATAAGATTGCCTGTGGATGTGTGGATAGAGGACATTTATAGATAAATATCAAGGAGAAAGTGAGGTAAATTTAGGATGTATATGAGAAAGTATGAAAACAATATTAGATAAGTGCACCAATCTATTATCAGGTGTATATATAGCAATCACAGAGGTAATTGCATTAAGCAAGGTTAATAGTTCCAACAGAATAGAAATGGAGTTGATCTTGGAGCTTTTGCTCTTGTGAGACGGTCTTTCCAATCCCATGAAGACCTTTTTCCCTCTGGGACCCCTCAAGGATGTTATCAGACCAGTCTGATCTTCAAACTTTTGATTCCCTTAATGACCCTGATGATGATACTGGCCCCTCAAGACCGTGGCTTCCTTCATCTCATCCTCCTTCTGATATTGTCATTGAAGAGTTCGACATGCTTGACTCAGAAAATATTTTTCATCCTAGGTCTTCAGAATGGGCCCCATCCGACAAGGTGACAAATAATGTAGCGGGGTGTATTCAGAAGCCAATGGGAAAAGAGTCCTGTAATTGTTTAAGAGCTGAATGTCCCCGCGCCCTTCTCTTCCGGATAAGGTAGCTCTCACTCCTGAACTGGATCCCAAATTGTCCACTTTCCTTCAGAAGTTTATCAAGGACCCAAAGAAGAGTATTGATAGATCTTGGCAGGCGTGCCAAGACAAACTTTTGAATTGCCTGGGTTCATTAACTAAAATTCTAGACATGGCGGAGAATGCAAAATCTTCAGGTACCTCAATTTCCACAGAAATCCTTTCAAGCTGGGCACAACGTGCTATTATCTTTCTGGGAAAGGCCAATTGTGCGTTATCTACTGAGCACCGTCGCTCTTTAGTAATAAAGGTGGACCAGAAACTAGGTGATTTGGCAGACTGGGAAGAAGGAGCAAGGGCTCAAGGAGGACTCTTTGGTGAACCTTTCATTAAAGATTTTGGAAAGTTTGTTAACACTTAACACTTCTTTGGACAAGGCTCAGACTTCCATTAATAAGATTTTTCCCTCGTGGGTTTTTCAAGGGGCTGGTTGAGGCAGTGGCCGCTCGGCTGGCCGTTTTCACTACCAGTACCCTTCTAGAGGGCAAGGCTACAGGCAGGACAGTTCCAAGATCAATCTTGCTTCGCAGACTTCTATCTAACAAGAGGCAGGCGATCCAGGGGTCGTGGAGGGAGAACCTCATCCACTAACATCTATTCCGGTAAGTGTTCTCCTTTCTTCCCATCTAAAAGCAGGGGTCAGACTGGCAAATTTTACCCAGGCTTGGGAATCAGTACCAATGAACACATGGGTTCTACAAACAATAAAAGGTTTTCAGATAGAATTTTACAGATCCCCAAGACAGCAATCTCTTCCCAATCCTATTCAGTTTTCAGCTCACTAGACCAATCTAGTAGACGCAAAGATAGCTGCACTTCTATCCAAGGGCGCTATTTGCCCTACAATTCATCAGCAATCTTTTCCTTGTTGACAAAGCCGACGGAGGACACTGACTAGTCATCAACGTATGTAAATTCAACGAATGGCTAGTATACAGACATTTCAAAATGGAGGGAATTCACCTCCTGCAAGATGTCTTATGTCCTCTCGCTTGCCTAGTACGTCTAACCCTGAAAGATGATTATTTGACCATTCCCTCCACAGAGGAAGTTTCTCCAATTCATCTGGCACTATCAGACCTTCAAATTCATCACTGTTCCTTTTGGCCTATCCTCCGCACCATGGTGCTTCACAAAGGTTCTCAAACCAGTTGTGGAACATCTCAGGTCAAAGGGGAGGCGACACGTATTCATCGACAACATCTTTCTCATGGCCGAGTGCCCTAAAACATTATTGCAATGCATCGTCAATCTTCTGCAACAACTAGGTTTTGTCATAAACGAAAACAAGTCTCTGTTAGTTCCTTCTCAGAGAGCGTTTTTCTACTCCATCTACTAAGTCTTCCATCTCGAAGATGTCAAAGATTCATCACAAGTTGAGATGGACCTTGGCCAGGCAACGGGTGTCCCTTCGACAGATAGCTCGCTTATTAGGTCTCTTGTCTTCATTCATCCAGGCCATTTTTCCAGGCCCTCTGCATTATTGATGGTTACAACGCTTAAAAACAGCTCACCTTTGCAGAGGTCTTACGTACTTACAAATGGTTTCCCTCTCAGAAGAAGCAAAGGAAGAAGTACTTTGGTGGCTAACTCACATGGACGCATGGAACTGGAGAGTAATTTTTGGGTATGCTTCAGATCTTGTTATCAAATCAGACACCAGCAGACAAGGCTGGCGCGAGCGGAGTGGAGATTTTCTCCACAGGTGGCTTATGGTCCCCAAACAAACAAAAATTACATATCAATTGTTTGAACTTTTAGCTGCTTCTTCTGCGGTCCAATGTTGGACCAAAGAATCCATTCAGTCATGTGTTCTACTGAAGATGGACAACATTTCCGTGGTTCATTATATCAGTCATTTAGAGGGCACCAGATCCAAGGTTCTATCTGATCTAGCAACCAGTTTCTGGCAATTCTGCCTGGACCTCCAGATAGCGATCACAGTGGAATACCTGGACAGGAGTACCAAGCAGCAGATTTACAATCCAGACATTTCAGAGATTCCAGCATATGGAAGCTACACCCGAAAGTTTCTTCCACCCTTCTAAATATTTGGGGTCCCTTTCCAGTGGATCTCTTTGTGTCCAGACTGAATCACCAACTGCCCAGATGTTTCAGTTGGAAACCAGATCACCTTGCAGCAGCCACAAACGCTTTTCTACAAGATTAGAGTCTAGAACCAGCCTACGCTTTCCCCCCGTTTGCGATAATCACTCGAGCATCTGCTCAAGTCTGTCGCGAACGCACCATTCTGGTGGTGATAACCCTGATTTGGAAATCTCCAGTTGGGTTCCCAGTTCTTCTGGAACTTTCTTGGAATTCTCCAATCTGACTCCCTGTTTCACTCGCTTCTCCTCAATCCAGATCACAAACCTCATCAGATGATCCTAGAAGGCTCGTTCCCACTGATGGCGTAGTGGATTACAGGAAACAATAGGCTTTCCAGGGATAATTGCACCAAGCTCAGGACCTCTTACCTAAAGCCTGGGCAGCCAATACAACCAAACAATACAGATTATCCTGGAAAAGATGGAGTCATTGGTGTTTGCAACAGGATCGCGATCCCATGGACGCTGATGTAGTGCATGTCCTCAACTTCTTGGTTAAATTAGCAACTGAAGGTCTTGCATATCATTCTATCAATACTTTTAGATCAGCAATTTCTGCTGGTCATTCTTCGGTTGATGGATCTCCTTTGGGGGAACATCTGTTGGTTTGCCTTCTCCTTTGGGGAATCAGACTTTCTTTTCCACCAGAGCCTTGTTACTCAGCTCTCTGGGATGTCAACCAAGTGCTTAACTTCTTTTTATCCTGGAAACCAAACCACTTTTTGTCCAGAAAGCTTTCGGACATACAGGCTATGCTTCTTTGCTTGATTCCTTGTAGAAGAGTATCAGATATCCGGGCTTTGGATATTTCAGGAAGGACCTTTTCCCCTTCTAGGGTTTCTTTCATAGTGAGTAGAAGAACTAAGTCAATATTAGGATAATCTCTAATCCAGCCTTTCCAGATTTACCAAAACTAATGTGTTGTCCAATGTCTCAAAACATACGACAAAATATCTTCTGAAATTTGCCCTCCACGTGAAAATCAGCTTCTTGTTTCTCTACTTAACCACTTAAAGCAGTATCTTCTCCTACAATTACTCGTTGGGTCATGCATGAAGCTTGCATAAACATGTCTCCTTTTGGTGCGCATTCCACGCAAGGAGCCATGGATTCCAAAGCGTTCATCTTAGGTGCACGCTTGGAGGACATCATGAATGCTGCTGACTGGTCTTCGGACTCTATCTTTAAAAGGTTTTATTCTAAACCAGTTTTAAATATGGCTCCTTTGGTGGTAAGCAAGCTTTTAACTAGCATAATCCTCACCTCTGGTCCTGACATTGAATGAAAAATTTCCTAGCTATCGTAATAGAAAGTTTCAATTCTAAAAAGGACTCGGAGGCGAGGATCATCCCACCCCATCAATATGATCGGATTCCCTCCTGTTACTAGTAAGTATTGAACTTAAGAATGTGCCCTGTTTATCCTTTAAGAATGTCTCATTTCCTGATGTGCAATGTATAATGACACTTAATCTACAGGATTTTTTTTCCTGATCTCTTCTCGTTTTGCCTCTAATTCTTCTTTTTCGTAGGAGCACAGCCTGTTAAACAAGATAGGTAGACTTAAACCAAAGACATGCTTCAAAAGAGGATTAAGGGGCACAGATGAAGGACTATGTTAGGGACTATTGCAGGCTTATACCTTAGTCTGTCCTTTCCTTTAGGATGTTTATGTTTTTTGACTTCCAATTCCCTATGTTCCATGGGAATTGTAGTTTTTATGAAAAAGTTGTGAAATGGCTGCTATTTAATAAAGTGGAGAAAGTAAGGCATAACCCTTGCCTCAGAGTCCTTTATAGAATTGAAACTTTCCGTTACGACGAGTAGGACATTTTTTATTCTCTTTGACGGTACCTGGGATAAAACTGGACCTAGTTTAAGCACTTGCATCAACAGTGATGTGACTAATATGTGCTTCTGTGAAGGGTTTCATATGCTTTCTAGACTTCATTTGTAGAACACAGCTAGAAATTTGCTTTTCTAGACCCCTGTACTATCGACAGAGCCAATATATCAACATGAGAAAGAATACCAGTTGGACTGCAACCACCCCAAAACTCACTGAGTGAGATATGTTTCAGGTAACAATCAATCCTATGAGGAATAACAAGGATAGTATTGTAAGTGGAACCTGACACCCTCTTTCATTAAGTAAGAGTATACTGAATAACACTATGATACATTTGAAAGATTATTTTTTAAAATCAAAATTCTATCCTAATGCACACAATATGAATTGTTACTACAATAAAGGTAAACAGAACGACAGTGGCAACATTTACCAAAAGCATAAATAACAAGGAAAATTCCAACACATTTGCTATACAAATTATATATTAATCCTGCTCTTGTTATTCTACTTCTATTAAGTATTGTTACACTTAGCATGAAAAAAGAAAAGCCTAATTTTCCTTTGTTTTGCATACGTTTGAACAGGGTTTTATGTTCACTACACTAGCAAATTTGTGCTCACAGCTTGGGTGATAAGCGCAGCCAGTGAAAGCCGAATACCTCCTTTTATGTTTGCCACTAAAGTTGGTTATGCATTTCTACATAACCTGGCTTCTCTTGTTGTCGCATGGCACAATGTCCTTCTCTGCCCCTTCACATCCTGTGTCTAGCTTTTACAACATTATTTAAAAGCTGCTTTCAGAAAAAAACAATTAGCAGAAAATGGTCTGATGCCCCATTACTGAATTGCAGCAGTCAGTTCTTTGAGCAATAACAATCATAGTGACACCGTTATCAGCTTTTCCTGAAACTCTATTCACAATTCAGTAAAGGTTATTTCGAGCAGCACATTACGTTAAGTCGTGAAAACCCTCATAAGGCTCACTCTTTTGCTTAAAGGACTATATTAACTATTTGTCTTTCAGTGGGACAATATACACAATGAAGTAAACGGACCCTGGGTTTGGTTTGACTCTTTTACTGGTTAACATGTGGCTGAAATATCCTACATCATTCATCCTAAAAATAGATTTCTGTTTTCATAAAGATACCCTTTTGTTTTGTAGGACTTTCAAGATTATTTTGATAGTTTTATCATGCTGGTGCAATTTATAAGCAAAAATATAAATGTCATTCAGAAGGGCTACAATGTTTGAAACCTTTTTAAGGATCTGAGACATCACTCTCAGAAAGGCACAAGCAGTCAAAGCCATACCAAATGGCATGGAACAAAATGTGCAAGTCCCCCTTGTAATACTCAAATATATATGCTGAAGCTTTTTAGCAACACGCCTAGTGTGAAGTCATCTATGGTCATAGAAAATTCTGCTACTACAGACTTAGAACTCTTCATGTAATCTGCCAGGAACCTATGTCCAATGCTCTTGAGTCACTTAAATGTGTGTGGAGGAGTTTGTTGTTTATTCTTACATTGCTGGATAAAAAAAAGAAGTTGAAATCACGAAAAACACAGCTGTGCACCCTAATACCGGAAACAGGGGTTTAGATAGCTTGTGATGGTGGATTGGAATTTTCTTGGTAAAAAACTTGCAGACTAAGACCCTGCTAAGACACCTTGACTTCCAAGTGGGAAAACCTCAACTTGAGAAATTTGAAAAGAACATTAACACCAATAAGCATGCTAAAAACGTGGTCAGATACATTCTCTGAAAAATCTTTTTGAATTTTCCTCTGTGGATACCTCAGATTCAACCACATCAGGAGTGGCCTTGTGCACAAAAATGATGTATTTCCAAGTTTTAAAGGTAAAGATATTCCATCGGGGTGTGCATCCCATTCTATTTCTAACTGCGGTTTAAAAAGGAAAATAAACAGAAAAAATGGTGGGTGCAAAAAAAAAAAGAAAACAAAAAAAAAAAAAAGAAAAAGGAAGAACCTCTATAAAAATATCAATAAAACGCCCTCAGAAAATTTTGAGAACACAGAGCCACGGGGCCTATAACGAGGACAAAATCAGACTGGAGAACTATGTTGAAATGCTGAATGCCTCAAAGGCTTACGCTTGCTTACTCTGAACTGAATACAGCCAAGGAAAAAATCGCTAATGGAAAAGGCTTTAAAACTTAGTTTATCACAGTTTGTGCTAAATGTAACACCCACTTTAGATTTCATTGCTATATATTATAATGCAAGGTATCATTTTGACTAAGTTGTTTCTATTACCCTGTTTTATGATGATCGAGCCATGTAGTGATATCTCGTTAGTAAATACTATACACTCCCATGTGGTTAATAAATCAAGAGTGACATTTCAATCCAGGGTAGTGTGAAATCTAATTTTGCAAAACAGTGATTATTTTTAGTGTAGAGAGAGATGTAATTCCAGTGTTTCTTAAGAGTGGTAAAAGTAGAGGCCACCCAAAAAGGGAAATTACAATCTAGCATGGGGGTGGGGGTCCCTACAGAGGGGAAAGAGTAGTGTCTGGAAAAATGTGATCACCTATTAGTATCCTAGAGGGAAGGCGGGAGACTACTTTTCTTGCTGGAGTCAGTAGAGATAGAGATGGAATGCTCACCCACAAAAATTGAAGATGAAAAGATGAAGTTGGTTGCCTGGAATCCTTAATAGTACTCATGCGCTGGGATACATGATTAATGGGTACAGATAATAAGAGCTTAATAGTAGTTTCCAGGAATGCTGCAGGTTTGTTGAACTATCCTTAAAAAAGGAATTTCTAAATAATTTAAAGCGGATGTGATCTGCATCCAAGAAACTTGGTTTGTGAATGATTTTGTGCTGGGTGGATTCTTTGTGCTCAGTTGCTGGAAGGTTGTCCTTTTCAGTAAGAATCATGCCAGATGTGGGGTAGCTATTCTTCTGAGAAGTATTCTTAGTTGGAACTATTGTAGTTTCACAGATCCTCAAATCTGTTCCAGGCTGTACATTTTTTTGTGGGGCAGAACATGCCTGCGGAAGTGTCAATTTTATTGGTAAATGAATATATTCCTCCTGACCCCATGTATAATACCCTGCTTTCTGCCCTGTTCTTGTTCATAAATAAGGTTGCAGACTAGGTAGATGGGAAACAGATTCTATTAGTTGGGGATTTAAATTTTGAGTATCTAATTACGCAATTATCCTAGTTACGGATTTCGAAAAATAAGCTTTAAACATTGCACCAGCGTGCTTTCCTGCATGTACAACAACTGATGAAAGAAGTTTTTACTCCTGGACCTACGTAGGAAAAATGAGTGCAGGATAGTAAATGGCAGAAATGAGTTTGACTCCCCGGCTATTTTTACTCATAAGTTGGCATCTGAGCGGACTATATTTGACTATCTTATAGCATCCTACACAGTATTTAAGTCGATCTTGGAAATAAATTACCATTATTAATTAATGATATGATTATCTCTGTTATCATAAAGCTTTGGGAAATAGGCAGAACTCACTGGAGAGCAGTTCTGATTAACAGATTAAAAAGACTGTTAGAAGTAGTTATGAGTAACAACGATTCCTGGAATGCTGATGCACTTCTTTTATACACTCAGACCAGGTGACTTGTAAGTCAGGATGTTCAAAGAGAGAAGCCTGTTCATTTTAAAGTCATGCAGCAGCCACTCTCTGCCTTAAATTTAAAAGAAATAGACTAGTTAGAATGCAATTCACCTCTTTCTCGAAGGAAAATTAATAACTATCCTAAAAAAAGGATGACAACGCCTAAAGGAGAGGGTGAAAAAAGATGAGTTTGATCTAAGTGGATAGAACTCAGAGAGGAAGTAGCCTTCTTTAAAGACACAAGGAAATTCTGGGAAATTACTTTAAACTGATGTAGGACGAGAGTGAGGCCCGCCCCATTCCTATAAAAGAAGGACAATGGAATAGATTTATCTCGGGGTTATATATCGCAAATGATGTGGAGGCTCCACATACTCAGGAGGTCCTTTCTTGCTCAAATTTGGAGCTAGCAGTTTATAGTCCTCCCTCAGCTGTGCAGATCAAGGAACTAATTTGATCTATGAGAAACTTGGGCCCGGTAGGCCCAGATGAAGTCCCAATATCTGCTATAAAAAGAGAGATGAAACTTTGGGAAAACTATTTGGCTCCTATTTTTGAGCACTGCTACTCTCTTGCTGCAGGTACCCCATTATGGTTGGGGAGTGTAAATGTTCCATTACATAAAAGGGGAGTTGTAACTTACTAAATAACTATAAACAGATTGTCCACTTAAACGTGGTAGGCAACATTTCTGCAAAAAGTATTCTGGAATTTCTACACTCCTGGCTGGAAGCCGAAAGGGTTATTCCACTACAGCGGTCTCGCTTTAGGGAACATCACTCCACATTAGATAATATTTCTGTTCTTCAACTGTTGACTGACAAACATGTTAAAGTCAGAAGTGCCTGACATTATCCAGCTTTTATTGATATTTCCACAGCATTCAACAAAGTTGATCGTCCCACGTTGTGGAGAAAGTCACATGATCTTGGTATGCCGGAGACTTCTTATATTGAATTATTTCATTACATTCTGCTACCTGGTGTCAAGTGTTGATGGGGAGTAACAATGGTTTTTCATCCATAATTCCCACAAAGATGGCCTGAAACAGGGTTGGCTCCGATGTTGTTCTCTCTTTACATTTCTGGCTTACTCCTTTATCTAGGTAATAGCTCTGGTGATCTGCCAAAAATTGGAGAGCGGTCAGTGTTTTGCTTGCTATATGCAAATGATATTGTGGTCCTGGACTTAATGTCAACGTGCTTGAACAGCCAACTATTGTCTCTTCAAAATTTTGTGACTCCACACTTTTTGCGAATTAATGTTTCTAAAAGTAAGATTTTGATATTCAATGATACAAAGCTTCGAAAATATCCAAACTGTAATTGGCACCTCAGTGAAGTTAGAGGTTGTGAAGTCGTATCTTTTTTGGGGGAAAATGATGTTGAGTAACTGGACTGCTTCTGATCACATTTCCCATAACATTAGTAAGGCCAAAGTACAGGCCAATGGACTAAAGGCCTTTTACAATGCGGTAGGGAAACAGCGCTTTGTGCACCTACTTTCATTGTAAAGGGGAGGAGATAGAGAGTTACAACTGAGACGTTTGGAGTCACGCTTCATAATACAGCTCAAAACCAAAAGCCCGAGGGGTCTGAATGGGGATAAAGAATTGCATTATCATCTGTAGGTTGAGGATATATAATGCTCTTGCTAATAATTATTAGATAAGATTGCCTGTGGATGTGTGGATAGAGGACATTTATAGATAAATATCAAGGAGAAAGTGAGGTAAATTTAGGATGTATATGAGAAAGTATGAAAACAATATTAGATAAGTGTACCAATCTATTATCAGGTGTATATATAGCAATCACAGAGGTAATTGCATTAAGCAAGGTTAATAGTTCCAACAGAATAGAAATGGAGTTGATCTTGGAGCTTTTGCTCTTGTGAGACGGTCTTTCCAATCCCATGAAGACCTTTTTCCCTCTGGGACCCCTCAAGGATGTTATCAGACCAGTCTGATCTTCAAACTTTTGATTCCCTTAATGACCCTGATGATGATACTGGCCCCTCAAGACCGTGGCTTCCTTCATCTCATCCTCCTTCTGATATTGTCATTGAAGAGTTCGACATGCTTGACTCAGAAAATATTTTTCATCCTAGGTCTTCAGAATGGGCCCCATCCGACAAGGTGACAAATAATGTAGCGGGGTGTATTCAGAAGCCAATGGGAAAAGAGTCCTGTAATTGTTTAAGAGCTGAATGTCCCCGCGCCCTTCTCTTCCGGATAAGGTAGCTCTCACTCCTGAACTGGATCCCAAATTGTCCACTTTCCTTCAGAAGTTTATCAAGGACCCAAAGAAGAGTATTGATAGATCTTGGCAGGCGTGCCAAGACAAACTTTTGAATTGCCTGGGTTCATTAACTAAAATTCTAGACATGGCGGAGAATGCAAAATCTTCAGGTACCTCAATTTCCACAGAAATCCTTTCAAGCTGGGCACAACGTGCTATTATCTTTCTGGGAAAGGCCAATTGTGCGTTATCTACTGAGCACCGTCGCTCTTTAGTAATAAAGGTGGACCAGAAACTAGGTGATTTGGCAGACTGGGAAGAAGGAGCAAGGGCTCAAGGAGGACTCTTTGGTGAACCTTTCATTAAAGATTTTGGAAAGTTTGTTAACACTTAACACTTCTTTGGACAAGGCTCAGACTTCCATTAATAAGATTTTTCCCTCGTGGGTTTTTCAAGGGGCTGGTTGAGGCAGTGGCCGCTCGGCTGGCCGTTTTCACTACCAGTACCCTTCTAGAGGGCAAGGCTACAGGCAGGACAGTTCCAAGATCAATCTTGCTTCGCAGACTTCTATCTAACAAGAGGCAGGCGATCCAGGGGTCGTGGAGGGAGAACCTCATCCACTAACATCTATTCCAGTAAGTGTTCTCCTTTCTTCCCATCTAAAAGCAGGGGTCAGACTGGCAAATTTTACCCAGGCTTGGGAATCAGTACCAATGAACACATGGGTTCTACAAACAATAAAAGGTTTTCAGATAGAATTTTACAGATCCCCAAGACAGCAATCTCTTCCCAATCCTATTCAGTTTTCAGCTCACTAGACCAATCTAGTAGACGCAAAGATAGCTGCACTTCTATCCAAGGGCGCTATTTGCCCTACAATTCATCAGCAATCTTTTCCTTGTTGACAAAGCCGACGGAGGACACTGACTAGTCATCAACGTATGTAAATTCAACGAATGGCTAGTATACAGACATTTCAAAATGGAGGGAATTCACCTCCTGCAAGATGTCTTATGTCCTCTCGCTTGCCTAGTACGTCTAACCCTGAAAGATGATTATTTGACCATTCCCTCCACAGAGGAAGTTTCTCCAATTCATCTGGCACTATCAGACCTTCAAATTCATCACTGTTCCTTTTGGCCTATCCTCCGCACCATGGTGCTTCACAAAGGTTCTCAAACCAGTTCTGGAACATCTCAGGTCAAAGGGGAGGCGACACGTATTCATCGACAACATCTTTCTCATGGCCGAGTGCCCTAAAACATTATTGCAATGCATCGTCAATCTTCTGCAACAACTAGGTTTTGTCATAAACGAAAACAAGTCTCTGTTAGTTCCTTCTCAGAGAGCGTTTTTCTACTCCATCTACTAAGTCTTCCATCTCGAAGATGTCAAAGATTCATCACAAGTTGAGATGGACCTTGGCCAGGCAACGGGTGTCCCTTCGACAGATAGCTCGCTTATTAGGTCTCTTGTCTTCATTCATCCAGGCCATTTTTCCAGGCCCTCTGCATTATTGATGGTTACAACGCTTAAAAACAGCTCACCTTTGCAGAGGTCTTACGTACTTACAAATGGTTTCCCTCTCAGAAGAAGCAAAGGAAGAAGTACTTTGGTGGCTAACTCACATGGACGCATGGAACTGGAGAGTAATTTTTGGGTATGCTTCAGATCTTGTTATCAAATCAGACACCAGCAGACAAGGCTGGCGCGAGCGGAGTGGAGATTTTCTCCACAGGTGGCTTATGGTCCCCAAACAAACAAAAATTACATATCAATTGTTTGAACTTTTAGCTGCTTCTTCTGCGGTCCAATGTTGGACCAAAGAATCCATTCAGTCATGTGTTCTACTGAAGATGGACAACATTTCCGTGGTTCATTATATCAGTCATTTAGAGGGCACCAGATCCAAGGTTCTATCTGATCTAGCAACCAGTTTCTGGCAATTCTGCCTGGACCTCCAGATAGCGATCACAGTGGAATACCTGGACAGGAGTACCAAGCAGCAGATTTACAATCCAGACATTTCAGAGATTCCAGCATATGGAAGCTACACCCGAAAGTTTCTTCCACCCTTCTAAATATTTGGGGTCCCTTTCCAGTGGATCTCTTTGTGTCCAGACTGAATCACCAACTGCCCAGATGTTTCAGTTGGAAACCAGATCACCTTGCAGCAGCCACAAACGCTTTTCTACAAGATTAGAGTCTAGAACCAGCCTACGCTTTCCCCCCGTTTGCGATAATCACTCGAGCATCTGCTCAAGTCTGTCGCGAACGCACCATTCTGGTGGTGATAACCCTGATTTGGAAATCTCCAGTTGGGTTCCCAGTTCTTCTGGAACTTTCTTGGAATTCTCCAATCTGACTCCCTGTTTCACTCGCTTCTCCTCAATCCAGATCACAAACCTCATCAGATGATCCTAGAAGGCTCGTTCCCACTGATGGCGTAGTGGATTACAGGAAACAATAGGCTTTCCAGGGATAATTGCACCAAGCTCAGGACCTCTTACCTAAAGCCTGGGCAGCCAATACAACCAAACAATACAGATTATCCTGGAAAAGATGGAGTCATTGGTGTTTGCAACAGGATCGCGATCCCATGGACGCTGATGTAGTGCATGTCCTCAACTTCTTGGTTAAATTAGCAACTGAAGGTCTTGCATATCATTCTATCAATACTTTTAGATCAGCAATTTCTGCTGGTCATTCTTCGGTTGATGGATCTCCTTTGGGGGAACATCTGTTGGTTTGCCTTCTCCTTTGGGGAATCAGACTTTCTTTTCCACCAGAGCCTTGTTACTCAGCTCTCTGGGATGTCAACCAAGTGCTTAACTTCTTTTTATCCTGGAAACCAAACCACTTTTTGTCCAGAAAGCTTTCGGACATACAGGCTATGCTTCTTTGCTTGATTCCTTGTAGAAGAGTATCAGATATCCGGGCTTTGGATATTTCAGGAAGGACCTTTTCCCCTTCTAGGGTTTCTTTCATAGTGAGTAGAAGAACTAAGTCAATATTAGGATAATCTCTAATCCAGCCTTTCCAGATTTACCAAAACTAATGTGTTGTCCAATGTCTCAAAACATACGACAAAATATCTTCTGAAATTTGCCCTCCACGTGAAAATCAGCTTCTTGTTTCTCTACTTAACCACTTAAAGCAGTATCTTCTCCTACAATTACTCGTTGGGTCATGCATGAAGCTTGCATAAACATGTCTCCTTTTGGTGCGCATTCCACGCAAGGAGCCATGGATTCCAAAGCGTTCATCTTAGGTGCACGCTTGGAGGACATCATGAATGCTGCTGACTGGTCTTCGGACTCTATCTTTAAAAGGTTTTATTCTAAACCAGTTTTAAATATGGCTCCTTTGGTGGTAAGCAAGCTTTTAACTAGCATAATCCTCACCTCTGGTCCTGACATTGAATGAAAAATTTCCTAGCTATCGTAATAGAAAGTTTCAATTCTAAAAAGGACTCGGAGGCGAGGATCATCCCACCCCATCAATATGATCGGATTCCCTCCTGTTACTAGTAAGTATTGAACTTAAGAATGTGCCCTGTTTATCCTTTAAGAATGTCTCATTTCCTGATGTGCAATGTATAATGACACTTAATCTACAGGATTTTTTTTCCTGATCTCTTCTCGTTTTGCCTCTAATTCTTCTTTTTCGTAGGAGCACAGCCTGTTAAACAAGATAGGTAGACTTAAACCAAAGACATGCTTCAAAAGAGGATTAAGGGGCACAGATGAAGGACTATGTTAGGGACTATTGCAGGCTTATACCTTAGTCTGTCCTTTCCTTTAGGATGTTTATGTTTTTTGACTTCCAATTCCCTATGTTCCATGGGAATTGTAGTTTTTATGAAAAAGTTGTGAAATGGCTGCTATTTAATAAAGTGGAGAAAGTAAGGCATAACCCTTGCCTCAGAGTCCTTTATAGAATTGAAACTTTCCGTTACGACGAGTAGGACATTTTTTATTCTCTTTGACGGTACCTGGGATAAAACTGGACCTAGTTTAAGCACTTGCATCAACAGTGATGTGACTAATATGTGCTTCTGTGAAGGGTTTCATATGCTTTCTAGACTTCATTTGTAGAACACAGCTAGAAATTTGCTTTTCTAGACCCCTGTACTATCGACAGAGCCAATATATCAACATGAGAAAGAATACCAGTTGGACTGCAACCACCCCAAAACTCACTGAGTGAGATATGTTTCAGGTAACAATCAATCCTATGAGGAATAACAAGGATAGTATTGTAAGTGGAACCTGACACCCTCTTTCATTAAGTAAGAGTATACTGAATAACACTATGATACATTTGAAAGATTATTTTTTAAAATCAAAATTCTATCCTAATGCACACAATATGAATTGTTACTACAATAAAGGTAAACAGAACGACAGTGGCAACATTTACCAAAAGCATAAATAACAAGGAAAATTCCCAACACATTTGCTATACAAATTATATATAATCCTGCTCTTGTTATTCTACTTCTATTAAGTATTGTTACACTTAGCATGAAAAAAGAAAAGCCTAATTTTCCTTTGTTTTGCATACGTTTGAACAGGGTTTTATGTTCACTACACTAGCAAATTTGTGCTCACAGCTTGGGTGATAAGCGCAGCCAGTGAAAGCCGAATACCTCCTTTTATGTTTGCCACTAAAGTTGGTTATGCATTTCTACATAACCTGGCTTCTCTTGTTGTCGCATGGCACAATGTCCTTCTCTGCCCCTTCACATCCTGTGTCTAGCTTTTACAACATTATTTAAAAGCTGCTTTCAGAAAAAAACAATTAGCAGAAAATGGTCTGATGCCCCATTACTGAATTGCAGCAGTCAGTTCTTTGAGCAATAACAATCATAGTGACACCGTTATCAGCTTTTCCTGAAACTCTATTCACAATTCAGTAAAGGTTATTTCGAGCAGCACATTACGTTAAGTCGTGAAAACCCTCATAAGGCTCACTCTTTTGCTTAAAGGACTATATTAACTATTTGTCTTTCAGTGGGACAATATACACAATGAAGTAAACGGACCCTGGGTTTGGTTTGACTCTTTTACTGGTTAACATGTGGCTGAAATATCCTACATCATTCATCCTAAAAATAGATTTCTGTTTTCATAAAGATACCCTTTTGTTTTGTAGGACTTTCAAGATTATTTTGATAGTTTTATCATGCTGGTGCAATTTATAAGCAAAAATATAAATGTCATTCAGAAGGGCTACAATGTTTGAAACCTTTTTAAGGATCTGAGACATCACTCTCAGAAAGGCACAAGCAGTCAAAGCCATACCAAATGGCATGGAACAAAATGTGCAAGTCCCCCTTGTAATACTCAAATATATATGCTGAAGCTTTTTAGCAACACGCCTAGTGTGAAGTCATCTATGGTCATAGAAAATTCTGCTACTACAGACTTAGAACTCTTCATGTAATCTGCCAGGAACCTATGTCCAATGCTCTTGAGTCACTTAAATGTGTGTGGAGGAGTTTGTTGTTTATTCTTACATTGCTGGATAAAAAAAAGAAGTTGAAATCACGAAAAACACAGCTGTGCACCCTAATACCGGAAACAGGGGTTTAGATAGCTTGTGATGGTGGATTGGAATTTTCTTGGTAAAAAACTTGCAGACTAAGACCCTGCTAAGACACCTTGACTTCCAAGTGGGAAAACCTCAACTTGAGAAATTTGAAAAGAACATTAACACCAATAAGCATGCTAAAAACGTGGTCAGATACATTCTCTGAAAAATCTTTTTGAATTTTCCTCTGTGGATACCTCAGATTCAACCACATCAGGAGTGGCCTTGTGCACAAAAATGATGTATTTCCAAGTTTTAAAGGTAAAGATATTCCATCGGGGTGTGCATCCCATTCTATTTCTAACTGCGGTTTAAAAAGGAAAATAAACAGAAAAAATGGTGGGTGCAAAAAAAAAAAAGAAAACAAAAAAAAAAAAAAGAAAAAGGAAGAACCTCTATAAAAATATCAATAAAACGCCCTCAGAAAATTTTGAGAACACAGAGCCACGGGGCCTATAACGAGGACAAAATCAGACTGGAGAACTATGTTGAAATGCTGAATGCCTCAAAGGCTTACGCTTGCTTACTCTGAACTGAATACAGCCAAGGAAAAAATCGCTAATGGAAAAGGCTTTAAAACTTAGTTTATCACAGTTTGTGCTAAATGTAACACCCACTTTAGATTTCATTGCTATATATTATAATGCAAGGTATCATTTTGACTAAGTTGTTTCTATTACCCTGTTTTATGATGATCGAGCCATGTAGTGATATCTCGTTAGTAAATACTATACACTCCCATGTGGTTAATAAATCAAGAGTGACATTTCAATCCAGGGTAGTGTGAAATCTAATTTTGCAAAACAGTGATTATTTTTAGTGTAGAGAGAGATGTAATTCCAGTGTTTCTTAAGAGTGGTAAAAGTAGAGGCCACCCAAAAAGGGAAATTACAATCTAGCATGGGGGTGGGGGTCCCTACAGAGGGGAAAGAGTAGTGTCTGGAAAAATGTGATCACCTATTAGTATCCTAGAGGGAAGGCGGGAGACTACTTTTCTTGCTGGAGTCAGTAGAGATAGAGATGGAATGCTCACCCACAAAAATTGAAGATGAAAAGATGAAGTTGGTTGCCTGGAATCCTTAATAGTACTCATGCGCTGGGATACATGATTAATGGGTACAGATAATAAGAGCTTAATAGTAGTTTCCAGGAATGCTGCAGGTTTGTTGAACTATCCTTAAAAAAGGAATTTCTAAATAATTTAAAGCGGATGTGATCTGCATCCAAGAAACTTGGTTTGTGAATGATTTTGTGCTGGGTGGATTCTTTGTGCTCAGTTGCTGGAAGGTTGTCCTTTTCAGTAAGAATCATGCCAGATGTGGGGTAGCTATTCTTCTGAGAAGTATTCTTAGTTGGAACTATTGTAGTTTCACAGATCCTCAAATCTGTTCCAGGCTGTACATTTTTTTGTGGGGCAGAACATGCCTGCGGAAGTGTCAATTTTATTGGTAAATGAATATATTCCTCCTGACCCCATGTATAATACCCTTCTTTCTGCCCTGTTCTTGTTCATAAATAAGGTTGCAGACTAGGTAGATGGGAAACAGATTCTATTAGTTGGGGATTTAAATTTTGAGTATCTAATTACGCAATTATCCTAGTTACGGATTTCGAAAAATAAGCTTTAAACATTGCACCAGCGTGCTTTCCTGCATGTACAACAACTGATGAAAGAAGTTTTTACTCCTGGACCTACGTAGGAAAAATGAGTGCAGGATAGTAAATGGCAGAAATGAGTTTGACTCCCCGGCTATTTTTACTCATAAGTTGGCATCTGAGCGGACTATATTTGACTATCTTATAGCATCCTACACAGTATTTAAGTCGATCTTGGAAATAAATTACCATTATTAATTAATGATATGATTATCTCTGTTATCATAAAGCTTTGGGAAATAGGCAGAACTCACTGGAGAGCAGTTCTGATTAACAGATTAAAAAGACTGTTAGAAGTAGTTATGAGTAACAACGATTCCTGGAATGCTGATGCACTTCTTTTATACACTCAGACCAGGTGACTTGTAAGTCAGGATGTTCAAAGAGAGAAGCCTGTTCATTTTAAAGTCATGCAGCAGCCACTCTCTGCCTTAAATTTAAAAGAAATAGACTAGTTAGAATGCAATTCACCTCTTTCTCGAAGGAAAATTAATAACTATCCTAAAAAAAGGATGACAACGCCTAAAGGAGAGGGTGAAAAAAGATGAGTTTGATCTAAGTGGATAGAACTCAGAGAGGAAGTAGCCTTCTTTAAAGACACAAGGAAATTCTGGGAAATTACTTTAAACTGATGTAGGACGAGAGTGAGGCCCGCCCCATTCCTATAAAAGAAGGACAATGGAATAGATTTATCTCGGGGTTATATATCGCAAATGATGTGGAGGCTCCACATACTCAGGAGGTCCTTTCTTGCTCAAATTTGGAGCTAGCAGTTTATAGTCCTCCCTCAGCTGTGCAGATCAAGGAACTAATTTGATCTATGAGAAACTTGGGCCCGGTAGGCCCAGATGAAGTCCCAATATCTGCTATAAAAAGAGAGATGAAACTTTGGGAAAACTATTTGGCTCCTATTTTTGAGCACTGCTACTCTCTTGCTGCAGGTACCCCATTATGGTTGGGGAGTGTAAATGTTCCATTACATAAAAGGGGAGTTGTAACTTACTAAATAACTATAAACAGATTGTCCACTTAAACGTGGTAGGCAACATTTCTGCAAAAAGTATTCTGGAATTTCTACACTCCTGGCTGGAAGCCGAAAGGGTTATTCCACTACAGCGGTCTCGCTTTAGGGAACATCACTCCACATTAGATAATATTTCTGTTCTTCAACTGTTGACTGACAAACATGTTAAAGTCAGAAGTGCCTGACATTATCCAGCTTTTATTGATATTTCCACAGCATTCAACAAAGTTGATCGTCCCACGTTGTGGAGAAAGTCACATGATCTTGGTATGCCGGAGACTTCTTATATTGAATTATTTCATTACATTCTGCTACCTGGTGTCAAGTGTTGATGGGGAGTAACAATGGTTTTTCATCCATAATTCCCACAAAGATGGCCTGAAACAGGGTTGGCTCCGATGTTGTTCTCTCTTTACATTTCTGGCTTACTCCTTTATCTAGGTAATAGCTCTGGTGATCTGCCAAAAATTGGAGAGCGGTCAGTGTTTTGCTTGCTATATGCAAATGATATTGTGGTCCTGGACTTAATGTCAACGTGCTTGAACAGCCAACTATTGTCTCTTCAAAATTTTGTGACTCCACACTTTTTGCGAATTAATGTTTCTAAAAGTAAGATTTTGATATTCAATGATACAAAGCTTCGAAAATATCCAAACTGTAATTGGCACCTCAGTGAAGTTAGAGGTTGTGAAGTCGTATCTTTTTTGGGGGAAAATGATGTTGAGTAACTGCACTGCTTCTGATCACATTTCCCATAACATTAGTAAGGCCAAAGTACAGGCCAATGGACTAAAGGCCTTTTACAATGCGGTAGGGAAACAGCGCTTTGTGCACCTACTTTCATTGTAAAGGGGAGGAGATAGAGAGTTACAACTGAGACGTTTGGAGTCACGCTTCATAATACAGCTCAAAACCAAAAGCCCGAGGGGCCTGAATGGGGATAAAGAATTGCATTATCATCTGTAGGTTGAGGATATATAATGCTCTTGCTAATAATTATTAGATAAGATTGCCTGTGGATGTGTGGATAGAGGACATTTATAGATAAATATCAAGGAGAAAGTGAGGTAAATTTAGGATGTATATGAGAAAGTATGAAAACAATATTAGATAAGTGCACCAATCTATTATCAGGTGTATATATAGCAATCACAGAGGTAATTGCATTAAGCAAGGTTAATAGTTCCAACAGAATAGAAATGGAGTTGATCTTGGAGCTTTTGCTCTTGTGAGACGGTCTTTCCAATCCCATGAAGACCTTTTTCCCTCTGGGACCCCTCAAGGATGTTATCAGACCAGTCTGATCTTCAAACTTTTGATTCCCTTAATGACCCTGATGATGATACTGGCCCCTCAAGACCGTGGCTTCCTTCATCTCATCCTCCTTCTGATATTGTCATTGAAGAGTTCGACATGCTTGACTCAGAAAATATTTTTCATCCTAGGTCTTCAGAATGGGCCCCATCCGACAAGGTGACAAATAATGTAGCGGGGTGTATTCAGAAGCCAATGGGAAAAGAGTCCTGTAATTGTTTAAGAGCTGAATGTCCCCGCGCCCTTCTCTTCCGGATAAGGTAGCTCTCACTCCTGAACTGGATCCCAAATTGTCCACTTTCCTTCAGAAGTTTATCAAGGACCCAAAGAAGAGTATTGATAGATCTTGGCAGGCGTGCCAAGACAAACTTTTGAATTGCCTGGGTTCATTAACTAAAATTCTAGACATGGCGGAGAATGCAAAATCTTCAGGTACCTCAATTTCCACAGAAATCCTTTCAAGCTGGGCACAACGTGCTATTATCTTTCTGGGAAAGGCCAATTGTGCGTTATCTACTGAGCACCGTCGCTCTTTAGTAATAAAGGTGGACCAGAAACTAGGTGATTTGGCAGACTGGGAAGAAGGAGCAAGGGCTCAAGGAGGACTCTTTGGTGAACCTTTCATTAAAGATTTTGGAAAGTTTGTTAACACTTAACACTTCTTTGGACAAGGCTCAGACTTCCATTAATAAGATTTTTCCCTCGTGGGTTTTTCAAGGGGCTGGTTGAGGCAGTGGCTGCTCGGCTGGCCGTTTTCACTACCAGTACCCTTCTAGAGGGCAAGGCTACAGGCAGGACAGTTCCAAGATCAATCTTGCTTCGCAGACTTCTATCTAACAAGAGGCAGGCGATCCAGGGGTCGTGGAGGGAGAACCTCATCCACTAACATCTATTCCGGTAAGTGTTCTCCTTTCTTCCCATCTAAAAGCAGGGGTCAGACTGGCAAATTTTACCCAGGCTTGGGAATCAGTACCAATGAACACATGGGTTCTACAAACAATAAAAGGTTTTCAGATAGAATTTTACAGATCCCCAAGACAGCAATCTCTTCCCAATCCTATTCAGTTTTCAGCTCACTAGACCAATCTAGTAGACGCAAAGATAGCTGCACTTCTATCCAAGGGCGCTATTTGCCCTACAATTCATCAGCAATCTTTTCCTTGTTGACAAAGCCGACGGAGGACACTGACTAGTCATCAACGTATGTAAATTCAACGAATGGCTAGTATACAGACATTTCAAAATGGAGGGAATTCACCTCCTGCAAGATGTCTTATGTCCTCTCGCTTGCCTAGTACGTCTAACCCTGAAAGATGATTATTTGACCATTCCCTCCACAGAGGAAGTTTCTCCAATTCATCTGGCACTATCAGACCTTCAAATTCATCACTGTTCCTTTTGGCCTATCCTCCGCACCATGGTGCTTCACAAAGGTTCTCAAACCAGTTGTGGAACATCTCAGGTCAAAGGGGAGGCGACACGTATTCATCGACAACATCTTTCTCATGGCCGAGTGCCCTAAAACATTATTGCAATGCATCGTCAATCTTCTGCAACAACTAGGTTTTGTCATAAACGAAAACAAGTCTCTGTTAGTTCCTTCTCAGAGAGCGTTTTTCTACTCCATCTACTAAGTCTTCCATCTCGAAGATGTCAAAGATTCATCACAAGTTGAGATGGACCTTGGCCAGGCAACGGGTGTCCCTTCGACAGATAGCTCGCTTATTAGGTCTCTTGTCTTCATTCATCCAGGCCATTTTTCCAGGCCCTCTGCATTATTGATGGTTACAACGCTTAAAAACAGCTCACCTTTGCAGAGGTCTTACGTACTTACAAATGGTTTCCCTCTCAGAAGAAGCAAAGGAAGAAGTACTTTGGTGGCTAACTCACATGGACGCATGGAACTGGAGAGTAATTTTTGGGTATGCTTCAGATCTTGTTATCAAATCAGACACCAGCAGACAAGGCTGGCGCGAGCGGAGTGGAGATTTTCTCCACAGGTGGCTTATGGTCCCCAAACAAACAAAAATTACATATCAATTGTTTGAACTTTTAGCTGCTTCTTCTGCGGTCCAATGTTGGACCAAAGAATCCATTCAGTCATGTGTTCTACTGAAGATGGACAACATTTCCGTGGTTCATTATATCAGTCATTTAGAGGGCACCAGATCCAAGGTTCTATCTGATCTAGCAACCAGTTTCTGGCAATTCTGCCTGGACCTCCAGATAGCGATCACAGTGGAATACCTGGACAGGAGTACCAAGCAGCAGATTTACAATCCAGACATTTCAGAGATTCCAGCATATGGAAGCTACACCCGAAAGTTTCTTCCACCCTTCTAAATATTTGGGGTCCCTTTCCAGTGGATCTCTTTGTGTCCAGACTGAATCACCAACTGCCCAGATGTTTCAGTTGGAAACCAGATCACCTTGCAGCAGCCACAAACGCTTTTCTACAAGATTAGAGTCTAGAACCAGCCTACGCTTTCCCCCCGTTTGCGATAATCACTCGAGCATCTGCTCAAGTCTGTCGCGAACGCACCATTCTGGTGGTGATAACCCTGATTTGGAAATCTCCAGTTGGGTTCCCAGTTCTTCTGGAACTTTCTTGGAATTCTCCAATCTGACTCCCTGTTTCACTCGCTTCTCCTCAATCCAGATCACAAACCTCATCAGATGATCCTAGAAGGCTCGTTCCCACTGATGGCGTAGTGGATTACAGGAAACAATAGGCTTTCCAGGGATAATTGCACCAAGCTCAGGACCTCTTACCTAAAGCCTGGGCAGCCAATACAACCAAACAATACAGATTATCCTGGAAAAGATGGAGTCATTGGTGTTTGCAACAGGATCGCGATCCCATGGACGCTGATGTAGTGCATGTCCTCAACTTCTTGGTTAAATTAGCAACTGAAGGTCTTGCATATCATTCTATCAATACTTTTAGATCAGCAATTTCTGCTGGTCATTCTTCGGTTGATGGATCTCCTTTGGGGGAACATCTGTTGGTTTGCCTTCTCCTTTGGGGAATCAGACTTTCTTTTCCACCAGAGCCTTGTTACTCAGCTCTCTGGGATGTCAACCAAGTGCTTAACTTCTTTTTATCCTGGAAACCAAACCACTTTTTGTCCAGAAAGCTTTCGGACATACAGGCTATGCTTCTTTGCTTGATTCCTTGTAGAAGAGTATCAGATATCCGGGCTTTGGATATTTCAGGAAGGACCTTTTCCCCTTCTAGGGTTTCTTTCATAGTGAGTAGAAGAACTAAGTCAATATTAGGATAATCTCTAATCCAGCCTTTCCAGATTTACCAAAACTAATGTGTTGTCCAATGTCTCAAAACATACGACAAAATATCTTCTGAAATTTGCCCTCCACGTGAAAATCAGCTTCTTGTTTCTCTACTTAACCACTTAAAGCAGTATCTTCTCCTACAATTACTCGTTGGGTCATGCATGAAGCTTGCATAAACATGTCTCCTTTTGGTGCGCATTCCACGCAAGGAGCCATGGATTCCAAAGCGTTCATCTTAGGTGCACGCTTGGAGGACATCATGAATGCTGCTGACTGGTCTTCGGACTCTATCTTTAAAAGGTTTTATTCTAAACCAGTTTTAAATATGGCTCCTTTGGTGGTAAGCAAGCTTTTAACTAGCATAATCCTCACCTCTGGTCCTGACATTGAATGAAAAATTTCCTAGCTATCGTAATAGAAAGTTTCAATTCTAAAAAGGACTCGGAGGCGAGGATCATCCCACCCCATCAATATGATCGGATTCCCTCCTGTTACTAGTAAGTATTGAACTTAAGAATGTGCCCTGTTTATCCTTTAAGAATGTCTCATTTCCTGATGTGCAATGTATAATGACACTTAATCTACAGGATTTTTTTTCCTGATCTCTTCTCGTTTTGCCTCTAATTCTTCTTTTTCGTAGGAGCACAGCCTGTTAAACAAGATAGGTAGACTTAAACCAAAGACATGCTTCAAAAGAGGATTAAGGGGCACAGATGAAGGACTATGTTAGGGACTATTGCAGGCTTATACCTTAGTCTGTCCTTTCCTTTAGGATGTTTATGTTTTTTGACTTCCAATTCCCTATGTTACATGGGAATTGTAGTTTTTATGAAAAAGTTGTGAAATGGCTGCTATTTAATAAAGTGGAGAAAGTAAGGCATAACCCTTGCCTCAGAGTCCTTTATAGAATTGAAACTTTCCGTTACGACGAGTAGGACATTTTTTATTCTCTTTGACGGTACCTGGGATAAAACTGGACCTAGTTTAAGCACTTGCATCAACAGTGATGTGACTAATATGTGCTTCTGTGAAGGGTTTCATATGCTTTCTAGACTTCATTTGTAGAACACAGCTAGAAATTTGCTTTTCTAGACCCCTGTTCTATCGACAGAGCCAATATATCAACATGAGAAAGAATACCAGTTGGACTGCAACCACCCCAAAACTCACTGAGTGAGATATGTTTCAGGTAACAATCAATCCTATGAGGAATAACAAGGATAGTATTGTAAGTGGAACCTGACACCCTCTTTCATTAAGTAAGAGTATACTGAATAACACTATGATACATTTGAAAGATTATTTTTTTAAATCAAAATTCTATCCTAATGCACACAATATGAATTGTTACTACAATAAAGGTAAACAGAACGACAGTGGCAACATTTACCAAAAGCATAAATAACAAGGAAAATTCCAACACATTTGCTATACAAATTATATATTAATCCTGCTCTTGTTATTCTACTTCTATTAAGTATTGTTACACTTAGCATGAAAAAAGAAAAGCCTAATTTTCCTTTGTTTTGCATACGTTTGAACAGGGTTTTATGTTCACTACACTAGCAAATTTGTGCTCACAGCTTGGGTGATAAGCGCAGCCAGTGAAAGCCGAATACCTCCTTTTATGTTTGCCACTAAAGTTGGTTATGCATTTCTACATAACCTGGCTTCTCTTGTTGTCGCATGGCACAATGTCCTTCTCTGCCCCTTCACATCCTGTGTCTAGCTTTTACAACATTATTTAAAAGCTGCTTTCAGAAAAAAACAATTAGCAGAAAATGGTCTGATGCCCCATTACTGAATTGCAGCAGTCAGTTCTTTGAGCAATAACAATCATAGTGACACCGTTATCAGCTTTTCCTGAAACTCTATTCACAATTCAGTAAAGGTTATTTCGAGCAGCACATTACGTTAAGTCGTGAAAACCCTCATAAGGCTCACTCTTTTGCTTAAAGGACTATATTAACTATTTGTCTTTCAGTGGGACAATATACACAATGAAGTAAACGGACCCTGGGTTTGGTTTGACTCTTTTACTGGTTAACATGTGGCTGAAATATCCTACATCATTCATCCTAAAAATAGATTTCTGTTTTCATAAAGATACCCTTTTGTTTTGTAGGACTTTCAAGATTATTTTGATAGTTTTATCATGCTGGTGCAATTTATAAGCAAAAATATAAATGTCATTCAGAAGGGCTACAATGTTTGAAACCTTTTTAAGGATCTGAGACATCACTCTCAGAAAGGCACAAGCAGTCAAAGCCATACCAAATGGCATGGAACAAAATGTGCAAGTCCCCCTTGTAATACTCAAATATATATGCTGAAGCTTTTTAGCAACACGCCTAGTGTGAAGTCATCTATGGTCATAGAAAATTCTGCTACTACAGACTTAGAACTCTTCATGTAATCTGCCAGGAACCTATGTCCAATGCTCTTGAGTCACTTAAATGTGTGTGGAGGAGTTTGTTGTTTATTCTTACATTGCTGGATAAAAAAAAGAAGTTGAAATCACGAAAAACACAGCTGTGCACCCTAATACCGGAAACAGGGGTTTAGATAGCTTGTGATGGTGGATTGGAATTTTCTTGGTAAAAAACTTGCAGACTAAGACCCTGCTAAGACACCTTGACTTCCAAGTGGGAAAACCTCAACTTGAGAAATTTGAAAAGAACATTAACACCAATAAGCATGCTAAAAACGTGGTCAGATACATTCTCTGAAAAATCTTTTTGAATTTTCCTCTGTGGATACCTCAGATTCAACCACATCAGGAGTGGCCTTGTGCACAAAAATGATGTATTTCCAAGTTTTAAAGGTAAAGATATTCCATCGGGGTGTGCATCCCATTCTATTTCTAACTGCGGTTTAAAAAGGAAAATAAACAGAAAAAATGGTGGGTGCAAAAAAAAAAAGAAAACAAAAAAAAAAAAAAGAAAAAGGAAGAACCTCTATAAAAATATCAATAAAACGCCCTCAGAAAATTTTGAGAACACAGAGCCACGGGGCCTATAACGAGGACAAAATCAGACTGGAGAACTATGTTGAAATGCTGAATGCCTCAAAGGCTTACGCTTGCTTACTCTGAACTGAATACAGCCAAGGAAAAAATCGCTAATGGAAAAGGCTTTAAAACTTAGTTTATCACAGTTTGTGCTAAATGTAACACCCACTTTAGATTTCATTGCTATATATTATAATGCAAGGTATCATTTTGACTAAGTTGTTTCTATTACCCTGTTTTATGATGATCGAGCCATGTAGTGATATCTCGTTAGTAAATACTATACACTCCCATGTGGTTAATAAATCAAGAGTGACATTTCAATCCAGGGTAGTGTGAAATCTAATTTTGCAAAACAGTGATTATTTTTAGTGTAGAGAGAGATGTAATTCCAGTGTTTCTTAAGAGTGGTAAAAGTAGAGGCCACCCAAAAAGGGAAATTACAATCTAGCATGGGGGTGGGGGTCCCTACAGAGGGGAAAGAGTAGTGTCTGGAAAAATGTGATCACCTATTAGTATCCTAGAGGGAAGGCGGGAGACTACTTTTCTTGCTGGAGTCAGTAGAGATAGAGATGGAATGCTCACCCACAAAAATTGAAGATGAAAAGATGAAGTTGGTTGCCTGGAATCCTTAATAGTACTCATGCGCTGGGATACATGATTAATGGGTACAGATAATAAGAGCTTAATAGTAGTTTCCAGGAATGCTGCAGGTTTGTTGAACTATCCTTAAAAAAGGAATTTCTAAATAATTTAAAGCGGATGTGATCTGCATCCAAGAAACTTGGTTTGTGAATGATTTTGTGCTGGGTGGATTCTTTGTGCTCAGTTGCTGGAAGGTTGTCCTTTTCAGTAAGAATCATGCCAGATGTGGGGTAGCTATTCTTCTGAGAAGTATTCTTAGTTGGAACTATTGTAGTTTCACAGATCCTCAAATCTGTTCCAGGCTGTACATTTTTTTGTGGGGCAGAACATGCCTGCGGAAGTGTCAATTTTATTGGTAAATGAATATATTCCTCCTGACCCCATGTATAATACCCTTCTTTCTGCCCTGTTCTTGTTCATAAATAAGGTTGCAGACTAGGTAGATGGGAAACAGATTCTATTAGTTGGGGATTTAAATTTTGAGTATCTAATTACGCAATTATCCTAGTTACGGATTTCGAAAAATAAGCTTTAAACATTGCACCAGCGTGCTTTCCTGCATGTACAACAACTGATGAAAGAAGTTTTTACTCCTGGACCTACGTAGGAAAAATGAGTGCAGGATAGTAAATGGCAGAAATGAGTTTGACTCCCCGGCTATTTTTACTCATAAGTTGGCATCTGAGCGGACTATATTTGACTATCTTATAGCATCCTACACAGTATTTAAGTCGATCTTGGAAATAAATTACCATTATTAATTAATGATATGATTATCTCTGTTATCATAAAGCTTTGGGAAATAGGCAGAACTCACTGGAGAGCAGTTCTGATTAACAGATTAAAAAGACTGTTAGAAGTAGTTATGAGTAACAACGATTCCTGGAATGCTGATGCACTTCTTTTATACACTCAGACCAGGTGACTTGTAAGTCAGGATGTTCAAAGAGAGAAGCCTGTTCATTTTAAAGTCATGCAGCAGCCACTCTCTGCCTTAAATTTAAAAGAAATAGACTAGTTAGAATGCAATTCACCTCTTTCTCGAAGGAAAATTAATAACTATCCTAAAAAAAGGATGACAACGCCTAAAGGAGAGGGTGAAAAAAGATGAGTTTGATCTAAGTGGATAGAACTCAGAGAGGAAGTAGCCTTCTTTAAAGACACAAGGAAATTCTGGGAAATTACTTTAAACTGATGTAGGACGAGAGTGAGGCCCGCCCCATTCCTATAAAAGAAGGACAATGGAATAGATTTATCTCGGGGTTATATATCGCAAATGATGTGGAGGCTCCACATACTCAGGAGGTCCTTTCTTGCTCAAATTTGGAGCTAGCAGTTTATAGTCCTCCCTCAGCTGTGCAGATCAAGGAACTAATTTGATCTATGAGAAACTTGGGCCCGGTAGGCCCAGATGAAGTCCCAATATCTGCTATAAAAAGAGAGATGAAACTTTGGGAAAACTATTTGGCTCCTATTTTTGAGCACTGCTACTCTCTTGCTGCAGGTACCCCATTATGGTTGGGGAGTGTAAATGTTCCATTACATAAAAGGGGAGTTGTAACTTACTAAATAACTATAAACAGATTGTCCACTTAAACGTGGTAGGCAACATTTCTGCAAAAAGTATTCTGGAATTTCTACACTCCTGGCTGGAAGCCGAAAGGGTTATTCCACTACAGCGGTCTCGCTTTAGGGAACATCACTCCACATTAGATAATATTTCTGTTCTTCAACTGTTGACTGACAAACATGTTAAAGTCAGAAGTGCCTGACATTATCCAGCTTTTATTGATATTTCCACAGCATTCAACAAAGTTGATCGTCCCACGTTGTGGAGAAAGTCACATGATCTTGGTATGCCGGAGACTTCTTATATTGAATTATTTCATTACATTCTGCTACCTGGTGTCAAGTGTTGATGGGGAGTAACAATGGTTTTTCATCCATAATTCCCACAAAGATGGCCTGAAACAGGGTTGGCTCCGATGTTGTTCTCTCTTTACATTTCTGGCTTACTCCTTTATCTAGGTAATAGCTCTGGTGATCTGCCAAAAATTGGAGAGCGGTCAGTGTTTTGCTTGCTATATGCAAATGATATTGTGGTCCTGGACTTAATGTCAACGTGCTTGAACAGCCAACTATTGTCTCTTCAAAATTTTGTGACTCCACACTTTTTGCGAATTAATGTTTCTAAAAGTAAGATTTTGATATTCAATGATACAAAGCTTCGAAAATATCCAAACTGTAATTGGCACCTCAGTGAAGTTAGAGGTTGTGAAGTCGTATCTTTTTTGGGGGAAAATGATGTTGAGTAACTGCACTGCTTCTGATCACATTTCCCATAACATTAGTAAGGCCAAAGTACAGGCCAATGGACTAAAGGCCTTTTACAATGCGGTAGGGAAACAGCGCTTTGTGCACCTACTTTCATTGTAAAGGGGAGGAGATAGAGAGTTACAACTGAGACGTTTGGAGTCACGCTTCATAATACAGCTCAAAACCAAAAGCCCGAGGGGCCTGAATGGGGATAAAGAATTGCATTATCATCTGTAGGTTGAGGATATATAATGCTCTTGCTAATAATTATTAGATAAGATTGCCTGTGGATGTGTGGATAGAGGACATTTATAGATAAATATCAAGGAGAAAGTGAGGTAAA
Organism: Pleurodeles waltl; assembly: GCF_031143425.1. Taxonomy (NCBI): domain Eukaryota; kingdom Metazoa; phylum Chordata; class Amphibia; order Caudata; family Salamandridae; genus Pleurodeles; species Pleurodeles waltl. The sequence continues at coordinate 752,989,861 of NC_090438.1, read as the reverse complement.
TTTAGGATGTATATGAGAAAGTATGAAAACAATATTAGATAAGTGCACCAATCTATTATCAGGTGTATATATAGCAATCACAGAGGTAATTGCATTAAGCAAGGTTAATAGTTCCAACAGAATAGAAATGGAGTTGATCTTGGAGCTTTTGCTCTTGTGAGACGGTCTTTCCAATCCCATGAAGACCTTTTTCCCTCTGGGACCCCTCAAGGATGTTATCAGACCAGTCTGATCTTCAAACTTTTGATTCCCTTAATGACCCTGATGATGATACTGGCCCCTCAAGACCGTGGCTTCCTTCATCTCATCCTCCTTCTGATATTGTCATTGAAGAGTTCGACATGCTTGACTCAGAAAATATTTTTCATCCTAGGTCTTCAGAATGGGCCCCATCCGACAAGGTGACAAATAATGTAGCGGGGTGTATTCAGAAGCCAATGGGAAAAGAGTCCTGTAATTGTTTAAGAGCTGAATGTCCCCGCGCCCTTCTCTTCCGGATAAGGTAGCTCTCACTCCTGAACTGGATCCCAAATTGTCCACTTTCCTTCAGAAGTTTATCAAGGACCCAAAGAAGAGTATTGATAGATCTTGGCAGGCGTGCCAAGACAAACTTTTGAATTGCCTGGGTTCATTAACTAAAATTCTAGACATGGCGGAGAATGCAAAATCTTCAGGTACCTCAATTTCCACAGAAATCCTTTCAAGCTGGGCACAACGTGCTATTATCTTTCTGGGAAAGGCCAATTGTGCGTTATCTACTGAGCACCGTCGCTCTTTAGTAATAAAGGTGGACCAGAAACTAGGTGATTTGGCAGACTGGGAAGAAGGAGCAAGGGCTCAAGGAGGACTCTTTGGTGAACCTTTCATTAAAGATTTTGGAAAGTTTGTTAACACTTAACACTTCTTTGGACAAGGCTCAGACTTCCATTAATAAGATTTTTCCCTCGTGGGTTTTTCAAGGGGCTGGTTGAGGCAGTGGCTGCTCGGCTGGCCGTTTTCACTACCAGTACCCTTCTAGAGGGCAAGGCTACAGGCAGGACAGTTCCAAGATCAATCTTGCTTCGCAGACTTCTATCTAACAAGAGGCAGGCGATCCAGTGGTCGTGGAGGGAGAACCTCATCCACTAACATCTATTCCGGTAAGTGTTCTCCTTTCTTCCCATCTAAAAGCAGGGGTCAGACTGGCAAATTTTACCCAGGCTTGGGAATCAGTACCAATGAACACATGGGTTCTACAAACAATAAAAGGTTTTCAGATAGAATTTTACAGATCCCCAAGACAGCAATCTCTTCCCAATCCTATTCAGTTTTCAGCTCACTAGACCAATCTAGTAGACGCAAAGATAGCTGCACTTCTATCCAAGGGCGCTATTTGCCCTACAATTCATCAGCAATCTTTTCCTTGTTGACAAAGCCGACGGAGGACACTGACTAGTCATCAACGTATGTAAATTCAACGAATGGCTAGTATACAGACATTTCAAAATGGAGGGAATTCACCTCCTGCAAGATGTCTTATGTCCTCTCGCTTGCCTAGTACGTCTAACCCTGAAAGATGATTATTTGACCATTCCCTCCACAGAGGAAGTTTCTCCAATTCATCTGGCACTATCAGACCTTCAAATTCATCACTGTTCCTTTTGGCCTATCCTCCGCACCATGGTGCTTCACAAAGGTTCTCAAACCAGTTGTGGAACATCTCAGGTCAAAGGGGAGGCGACACGTATTCATCGACAACATCTTTCTCATGGCCGAGTGCCCTAAAACATTATTGCAATGCATCGTCAATCTTCTGCAACAACTAGGTTTTGTCATAAACGAAAACAAGTCTCTGTTAGTTCCTTCTCAGAGAGCGTTTTTCTACTCCATCTACTAAGTCTTCCATCTCGAAGATGTCAAAGATTCATCACAAGTTGAGATGGACCTTGGCCAGGCAACGGGTGTCCCTTCGACAGATAGCTCGCTTATTAGGTCTCTTGTCTTCATTCATCCAGGCCATTTTTCCAGGCCCTCTGCATTATTGATGGTTACAACGCTTAAAAACAGCTCACCTTTGCAGAGGTCTTACGTACTTACAAATGGTTTCCCTCTCAGAAGAAGCAAAGGAAGAAGTACTTTGGTGGCTAACTCACATGGACGCATGGAACTGGAGAGTAATTTTTGGGTATGCTTCAGATCTTGTTATCAAATCAGACACCAGCAGACAAGGCTGGCGCGAGCGGAGTGGAGATTTTCTCCACAGGTGGCTTATGGTCCCCAAACAAACAAAAATTACATATCAATTGTTTGAACTTTTAGCTGCTTCTTCTGCGGTCCAATGTTGGACCAAAGAATCCATTCAGTCATGTGTTCTACTGAAGATGGACAACATTTCCGTGGTTCATTATATCAGTCATTTAGAGGGCACCAGATCCAAGGTTCTATCTGATCTAGCAACCAGTTTCTGGCAATTCTGCCTGGACCTCCAGATAGCGATCACAGTGGAATACCTGGACAGGAGTACCAAGCAGCAGATTTACAATCCAGACATTTCAGAGATTCCAGCATATGGAAGCTACACCCGAAAGTTTCTTCCACCCTTCTAAATATTTGGGGTCCCTTTCCAGTGGATCTCTTTGTGTCCAGACTGAATCACCAACTGCCCAGATGTTTCAGTTGGAAACCAGATCACCTTGCAGCAGCCACAAACGCTTTTCTACAAGATTAGAGTCTAGAACCAGCCTACGCTTTCCCCCCGTTTGCGATAATCACTCGAGCATCTGCTCAAGTCTGTCGCGAACGCACCATTCTGGTGGTGATAACCCTGATTTGGAAATCTCCAGTTGGGTTCCCAGTTCTTCTGGAACTTTCTTGGAATTCTCCAATCTGACTCCCTGTTTCACTCGCTTCTCCTCAATCCAGATCACAAACCTCATCAGATGATCCTAGAAGGCTCGTTCCCACTGATGGCGTAGTGGATTACAGGAAACAATAGGCTTTCCAGGGATAATTGCACCAAGCTCAGGACCTCTTACCTAAAGCCTGGGCAGCCAATACAACCAAACAATACAGATTATCCTGGAAAAGATGGAGTCATTGGTGTTTGCAACAGGATCGCGATCCCATGGACGCTGATGTAGTGCATGTCCTCAACTTCTTGGTTAAATTAGCAACTGAAGGTCTTGCATATCATTCTATCAATACTTTTAGATCAGCAATTTCTGCTGGTCATTCTTCGGTTGATGGATCTCCTTTGGGGGAACATCTGTTGGTTTGCCTTCTCCTTTGGGGAATCAGACTTTCTTTTCCACCAGAGCCTTGTTACTCAGCTCTCTGGGATGTCAACCAAGTGCTTAACTTCTTTTTATCCTGGAAACCAAACCACTTTTTGTCCAGAAAGCTTTCGGACATACAGGCTATGCTTCTTTGCTTGATTCCTTGTAGAAGAGTATCAGATATCCGGGCTTTGGATATTTCAGGAAGGACCTTTTCCCCTTCTAGGGTTTCTTTCATAGTGAGTAGAAGAACTAAGTCAATATTAGGATAATCTCTAATCCAGCCTTTCCAGATTTACCAAAACTAATGTGTTGTCCAATGTCTCAAAACATACGACAAAATATCTTCTGAAATTTGCCCTCCACGTGAAAATCAGCTTCTTGTTTCTCTACTTAACCACTTAAAGCAGTATCTTCTCCTACAATTACTCGTTGGGTCATGCATGAAGCTTGCATAAACATGTCTCCTTTTGGTGCGCATTCCACGCAAGGAGCCATGGATTCCAAAGCGTTCATCTTAGGTGCACGCTTGGAGGACATCATGAATGCTGCTGACTGGTCTTCGGACTCTATCTTTAAAAGGTTTTATTCTAAACCAGTTTTAAATATGGCTCCTTTGGTGGTAAGCAAGCTTTTAACTAGCATAATCCTCACCTCTGGTCCTGACATTGAATGAAAAATTTCCTAGCTATCGTAATAGAAAGTTTCAATTCTAAAAAGGACTCGGAGGCGAGGATCATCCCACCCCATCAATATGATCGGATTCCCTCCTGTTACTAGTAAGTATTGAACTTAAGAATGTGCCCTGTTTATCCTTTAAGAATGTCTCATTTCCTGATGTGCAATGTATAATGACACTTAATCTACAGGATTTTTTTTCCTGATCTCTTCTCGTTTTGCCTCTAATTCTTCTTTTTCGTAGGAGCACAGCCTGTTAAACAAGATAGGTAGACTTAAACCAAAGACATGCTTCAAAAGAGGATTAAGGGGCACAGATGAAGGACTATGTTAGGGACTATTGCAGGCTTATACCTTAGTCTGTCCTTTCCTTTAGGATGTTTATGTTTTTTGACTTCCAATTCCCTATGTTACATGGGAATTGTAGTTTTTATGAAAAAGTTGTGAAATGGCTGCTATTTAATAAAGTGGAGAAAGTAAGGCATAACCCTTGCCTCAGAGTCCTTTATAGAATTGAAACTTTCCGTTACGACGAGTAGGACATTTTTTATTCTCTTTGACGGTACCTGGGATAAAACTGGACCTAGTTTAAGCACTTGCATCAACAGTGATGTGACTAATATGTGCTTCTGTGAAGGGTTTCATATGCTTTCTAGACTTCATTTGTAGAACACAGCTAGAAATTTGCTTTTCTAGACCCCTGTTCTATCGACAGAGCCAATATATCAACATGAGAAAGAATACCAGTTGGACTGCAACCACCCCAAAACTCACTGAGTGAGATATGTTTCAGGTAACAATCAATCCTATGAGGAATAACAAGGATAGTATTGTAAGTGGAACCTGACACCCTCTTTCATTAAGTAAGAGTATACTGAATAACACTATGATACATTTGAAAGATTATTTTTTAAAATCAAAATTCTATCCTAATGCACACAATATGAATTGTTACTACAATAAAGGTTAACAGAACGACAGTGGCAACATTTACCAAAAGCATAAATAACAAGGAAAATTCCAACACATTTGCTATACAAATTATATATTAATCCTGCTCTTGTTATTCTACTTCTATTAAGTATTGTTACACTTAGCATGAAAAAAGAAAAGCCTAATTTTCCTTTGTTTTGCATACGTTTGAACAGGGTTTTATGTTCACTACACTAGCAAATTTGTGCTCACAGCTTGGGTGATAAGCGCAGCCAGTGAAAGCCGAATACCTCCTTTTATGTTTGCCACTAAAGTTGGTTATGCATTTCTACATAACCTGGCTTCTCTTGTTGTCGCATGGCACAATGTCCTTCTCTGCCCCTTCACATCCTGTGTCTAGCTTTTACAACATTATTTAAAAGCTGCTTTCAGAAAAAAACAATTAGCAGAAAATGGTCTGATGCCCCATTACTGAATTGCAGCAGTCAGTTCTTTGAGCAATAACAATCATAGTGACACCGTTATCAGCTTTTCCTGAAACTCTATTCACAATTCAGTAAAGGTTATTTCGAGCAGCACATTACGTTAAGTCGTGAAAACCCTCATAAGGCTCACTCTTTTGCTTAAAGGACTATATTAACTATTTGTCTTTCAGTGGGACAATATACACAATGAAGTAAACGGACCCTGGGTTTGGTTTGACTCTTTTACTGGTTAACATGTGGCTGAAATATCCTACATCATTCATCCTAAAAATAGATTTCTGTTTTCATAAAGATACCCTTTTGTTTTGTAGGACTTTCAAGATTATTTTGATAGTTTTATCATGCTGGTGCAATTTATAAGCAAAAATATAAATGTCATTCAGAAGGGCTACAATGTTTGAAACCTTTTTAAGGATCTGAGACATCACTCTCAGAAAGGCACAAGCAGTCAAAGCCATACCAAATGGCATGGAACAAAATGTGCAAGTCCCCCTTGTAATACTCAAATATATATGCTGAAGCTTTTTAGCAACACGCCTAGTGTGAAGTCATCTATGGTCATAGAAAATTCTGCTACTACAGACTTAGAACTCTTCATGTAATCTGCCAGGAACCTATGTCCAATGCTCTTGAGTCACTTAAATGTGTGTGGAGGAGTTTGTTGTTTATTCTTACATTGCTGGATAAAAAAAAGAAGTTGAAATCACGAAAAACACAGCTGTGCACCCTAATACCGGAAACAGGGGTTTAGATAGCTTGTGATGGTGGATTGGAATTTTCTTGGTAAAAAACTTGCAGACTAAGACCCTGCTAAGACACCTTGACTTCCAAGTGGGAAAACCTCAACTTGAGAAATTTGAAAAGAACATTAACACCAATAAGCATGCTAAAAACGTGGTCAGATACATTCTCTGAAAAATCTTTTTGAATTTTCCTCTGTGGATACCTCAGATTCAACCACATCAGGAGTGGCCTTGTGCACAAAAATGATGTATTTCCAAGTTTTAAAGGTAAAGATATTCCATCGGGGTGTGCATCCCATTCTATTTCTAACTGCGGTTTAAAAAGGAAAATAAACAGAAAAAATGGTGGGTGCAAAAAAAAAAAGAAAACAAAAAAAAAAAAAAGAAAAAGGAAGAACCTCTATAAAAATATCAATAAAACGCCCTCAGAAAATTTTGAGAACACAGAGCCACGGGGCCTATAACGAGGACAAAATCAGACTGGAGAACTATGTTGAAATGCTGAATGCCTCAAAGGCTTACGCTTGCTTACTCTGAACTGAATACAGCCAAGGAAAAAATCGCTAATGGAAAAGGCTTTAAAACTTAGTTTATCACAGTTTGTGCTAAATGTAACACCCACTTTAGATTTCATTGCTATATATTATAATGCAAGGTATCATTTTGACTAAGTTGTTTCTATTACCCTGTTTTATGATGATCGAGCCATGTAGTGATATCTCGTTAGTAAATACTATACACTCCCATGTGGTTAATAAATCAAGAGTGACATTTCAATCCAGGGTAGTGTGAAATCTAATTTTGCAAAACAGTGATTATTTTTAGTGTAGAGAGAGATGTAATTCCAGTGTTTCTTAAGAGTGGTAAAAGTGGAGGCCACCCAAAAAGGGAAATTACAATCTAGCATGGGGGTGGGGGTCCCTACAGAGGGGAAAGAGTAGTGTCTGGAAAAATGTGATCACCTATTAGTATCCTAGAGGGAAGGCGGGAGACTACTTTTCTTGCTGGAGTCAGTAGAGATAGAGATGGAATGCTCACCCACAAAAATTGAAGATGAAAAGATGAAGTTGGTTGCCTGGAATCCTTAATAGTACTCATGCGCTGGGATACATGATTAATGGGTACAGATAATAAGAGCTTAATAGTAGTTTCCAGGAATGCTGCAGGTTTGTTGAACTATCCTTAAAAAAGGAATTTCTAAATAATTTAAAGCGGATGTGATCTGCATCCAAGAAACTTGGTTTGTGAATGATTTTGTGCTGGGTGGATTCTTTGTGCTCAGTTGCTGGAAGGTTGTCCTTTTCAGTAAGAATCATGCCAGATGTGGGGTAGCTATTCTTCTGAGAAGTATTCTTAGTTGGAACTATTGTAGTTTCACAGATCCTCAAATCTGTTCCAGGCTGTACATTTTTTTGTGGGGCAGAACATGCCTGCGGAAGTGTCAATTTTATTGGTAAATGAATATATTCCTCCTGACCCCATGTATAATACCCTGCTTTCTGCCCTGTTCTTGTTCATAAATAAGGTTGCAGACTAGGTAGATGGGAAACAGATTCTATTAGTTGGGGATTTAAATTTTGAGTATCTAATTACGCAATTATCCTAGTTACGGATTTCGAAAAATAAGCTTTAAACATTGCACCAGCGTGCTTTCCTGCATGTACAACAACTGATGAAAGAAGTTTTTACTCCTGGACCTACGTAGGAAAAATGAGTGCAGGATAGTAAATGGCAGAAATGAGTTTGACTCCCCGGCTATTTTTACTCATAAGTTGGCATCTGAGCGGACTATATTTGACTATCTTATAGCATCCTACACAGTATTTAAGTCGATCTTGGAAATAAATTACCATTATTAATTAATGATATGATTATCTCTGTTATCATAAAGCTTTGGGAAATAGGCAGAACTCACTGGAGAGCAGTTCTGATTAACAGATTAAAAAGACTGTTAGAAGTAGTTATGAGTAACAACGATTCCTGGAATGCTGATGCACTTCTTTTATACACTCAGACCAGGTGACTTGTAAGTCAGGATGTTCAAAGAGAGAAGCCTGTTCATTTTAAAGTCATGCAGCAGCCACTCTCTGCCTTAAATTTAAAAGAAATAGACTAGTTAGAATGCAATTCACCTCTTTCTCGAAGGAAAATTAATAACTATCCTAAAAAAAGGATGACAACGCCTAAAGGAGAGGGTGAAAAAAGATGAGTTTGATCTAAGTGGATAGAACTCAGAGAGGAAGTAGCCTTCTTTAAAGACACAAGGAAATTCTGGGAAATTACTTTAAACTGATGTAGGACGAGAGTGAGGCCCGCCCCATTCCTATAAAAGAAGGACAATGGAATAGATTTATCTCGGGGTTATATATCGCAAATGATGTGGAGGCTCCACATACTCAGGAGGTCCTTTCTTGCTCAAATTTGGAGCTAGCAGTTTATAGTCCTCCCTCAGCTGTGCAGATCAAGGAACTAATTTGATCTATGAGAAACTTGGGCCCGGTAGGCCCAGATGAAGTCCCAATATCTGCTATAAAAAGAGAGATGAAACTTTGGGAAAACTATTTGGCTCCTATTTTTGAGCACTGCTACTCTCTTGCTGCAGGTACCCCATTATGGTTGGGGAGTGTAAATGTTCCATTACATAAAAGGGGAGTTGTAACTTACTAAATAACTATAAACAGATTGTCCACTTAAACGTGGTAGGCAACATTTCTGCAAAAAGTATTCTGGAATTTCTACACTCCTGGCTGGAAGCCGAAAGGGTTATTCCACTACAGCGGTCTCGCTTTAGGGAACATCACTCCACATTAGATAATATTTCTGTTCTTCAACTGTTGACTGACAAACATGTTAAAGTCAGAAGTGCCTGACATTATCCAGCTTTTATTGATATTTCCACAGCATTCAACAAAGTTGATCGTCCCACGTTGTGGAGAAAGTCACATGATCTTGGTATGCCGGAGACTTCTTATATTGAATTATTTCATTACATTCTGCTACCTGGTGTCAAGTGTTGATGGGGAGTAACAATGGTTTTTCATCCATAATTCCCACAAAGATGGCCTGAAACAGGGTTGGCTCCGATGTTGTTCTCTCTTTACATTTCTGGCTTACTCCTTTATCTAGGTAATAGCTCTGGTGATCTGCCAAAAATTGGAGAGCGGTCAGTGTTTTGCTTGCTATATGCAAATGATATTGTGGTCCTGGACTTAATGTCAACGTGCTTGAACAGCCAACTATTGTCTCTTCAAAATTTTGTGACTCCACACTTTTTGCGAATTAATGTTTCTAAAAGTAAGATTTTGATATTCAATGATACAAAGCTTCGAAAATATCCAAACTGTAATTGGCACCTCAGTGAAGTTAGAGGTTGTGAAGTCGTATCTTTTTTGGGGGAAAATGATGTTGAGTAACTGGACTGCTTCTGATCACATTTCCCATAACATTAGTAAGGCCAAAGTACAGGCCAATGGACTAAAGGCCTTTTACAATGCGGTAGGGAAACAGCGCTTTGTGCACCTACTTTCATTGTAAAGGGGAGGAGATAGAGAGTTACAACTGAGACGTTTGGAGTCACGCTTCATAATACAGCTCAAAACCAAAAGCCCGAGGGGTCTGAATGGGGATAAAGAATTGCATTATCATCTGTAGGTTGAGGATATATAATGCTCTTGCTAATAATTATTAGATAAGATTGCCTGTGGATGTGTGGATAGAGGACATTTATAGATAAATATCAAGGAGAAAGTGAGGTAAATTTAGGATGTATATGAGAAAGTATGAAAACAATATTAGATAAGTGCACCAATCTATTATCAGGTGTATATATAGCAATCACAGAGGTAATTGCATTAAGCAAGGTTAATAGTTCCAACAGAATAGAAATGGAGTTGATCTTGGAGCTTTTGCTCTTGTGAGACGGTCTTTCCAATCCCATGAAGACCTTTTTCCCTCTGGGACCCCTCAAGGATGTTATCAGACCAGTCTGATCTTCAAACTTTTGATTCCCTTAATGACCCTGATGATGATACTGGCCCCTCAAGACCGTGGCTTCCTTCATCTCATCCTCCTTCTGATATTGTCATTGAAGAGTTCGACATGCTTGACTCAGAAAATATTTTTCATCCTAGGTCTTCAGAATGGGCCCCATCCGACAAGGTGACAAATAATGTAGCGGGGTGTATTCAGAAGCCAATGGGAAAAGAGTCCTGTAATTGTTTAAGAGCTGAATGTCCCCGCGCCCTTCTCTTCCGGATAAGGTAGCTCTCACTCCTGAACTGGATCCCAAATTGTCCACTTTCCTTCAGAAGTTTATCAAGGACCCAAAGAAGAGTATTGATAGATCTTGGCAGGCGTGCCAAGACAAACTTTTGAATTGCCTGGGTTCATTAACTAAAATTCTAGACATGGCGGAGAATGCAAAATCTTCAGGTACCTCAATTTCCACAGAAATCCTTTCAAGCTGGGCACAACGTGCTATTATCTTTCTGGGAAAGGCCAATTGTGCGTTATCTACTGAGCACCGTCGCTCTTTAGTAATAAAGGTGGACCAGAAACTAGGTGATTTGGCAGACTGGGAAGAAGGAGCAAGGGCTCAAGGAGGACTCTTTGGTGAACCTTTCATTAAAGATTTTGGAAAGTTTGTTAACACTTAACACTTCTTTGGACAAGGCTCAGACTTCCATTAATAAGATTTTTCCCTCGTGGGTTTTTCAAGGGGCTGGTTGAGGCAGTGGCCGCTCGGCTGGCCGTTTTCACTACCAGTACCCTTCTAGAGGGCAAGGCTACAGGCAGGACAGTTCCAAGATCAATCTTGCTTCGCAGACTTCTATCTAACAAGAGGCAGGCGATCCAGGGGTCGTGGAGGGAGAACCTCATCCACTAACATCTATTCCGGTAAGTGTTCTCCTTTCTTCCCATCTAAAAGCAGGGGTCAGACTGGCAAATTTTACCCAGGCTTGGGAATCAGTACCAATGAACACATGGGTTCTACAAACAATAAAAGGTTTTCAGATAGAATTTTACAGATCCCCAAGACAGCAATCTCTTCCCAATCCTATTCAGTTTTCAGCTCACTAGACCAATCTAGTAGACGCAAAGATAGCTGCACTTCTATCCAAGGGCGCTATTTGCCCTACAATTCATCAGCAATCTTTTCCTTGTTGACAAAGCCGACGGAGGACACTGACTAGTCATCAACGTATGTAAATTCAACGAATGGCTAGTATACAGACATTTCAAAATGGAGGGAATTCACCTCCTGCAAGATGTCTTATGTCCTCTCGCTTGCCTAGTACGTCTAACCCTGAAAGATGATTATTTGACCATTCCCTCCACAGAGGAAGTTTCTCCAATTCATCTGGCACTATCAGACCTTCAAATTCATCACTGTTCCTTTTGGCCTATCCTCCGCACCATGGTGCTTCACAAAGGTTCTCAAACCAGTTGTGGAACATCTCAGGTCAAAGGGGAGGCGACACGTATTCATCGACAACATCTTTCTCATGGCCGAGTGCCCTAAAACATTATTGCAATGCATCGTCAATCTTCTGCAACAACTAGGTTTTGTCATAAACGAAAACAAGTCTCTGTTAGTTCCTTCTCAGAGAGCGTTTTTCTACTCCATCTACTAAGTCTTCCATCTCGAAGATGTCAAAGATTCATCACAAGTTGAGATGGACCTTGGCCAGGCAACGGGTGTCCCTTCGACAGATAGCTCGCTTATTAGGTCTCTTGTCTTCATTCATCCAGGCCATTTTTCCAGGCCCTCTGCATTATTGATGGTTACAACGCTTAAAAACAGCTCACCTTTGCAGAGGTCTTACGTACTTACAAATGGTTTCCCTCTCAGAAGAAGCAAAGGAAGAAGTACTTTGGTGGCTAACTCACATGGTGGACGCATGGAACTGGAGAGTAATTTTTGGGTATGCTTCAGATCTTGTTATCAAATCAGACACCAGCAGACAAGGCTGGCGCGAGCGGAGTGGAGATTTTCTCCACAGGTGGCTTATGGTCCCCAAACAAACAAAAATTACATATCAATTGTTTGAACTTTTAGCTGCTTCTTCTGCGGTCCAATGTTGGACCAAAGAATCCATTCAGTCATGTGTTCTACTGAAGATGGACAACATTTCCGTGGTTCATTATATCAGTCATTTAGAGGGCACCAGATCCAAGGTTCTATCTGATCTAGCAACCAGTTTCTGGCAATTCTGCCTGGACCTCCAGATAGCGATCACAGTGGAATACCTGGACAGGAGTACCAAGCAGCAGATTTACAATCCAGACATTTCAGAGATTCCAGCATATGGAAGCTACACCCGAAAGTTTCTTCCACCCTTCTAAATATTTGGGGTCCCTTTCCAGTGGATCTCTTTGTGTCCAGACTGAATCACCAACTGCCCAGATGTTTCAGTTGGAAACCAGATCACCTTGCAGCAGCCACAAACGCTTTTCTACAAGATTAGAGTCTAGAACCAGCCTACGCTTTCCCCCCGTTTGCGATAATCACTCGAGCATCTGCTCAAGTCTGTCGCGAACGCACCATTCTGGTGGTGATAACCCTGATTTGGAAATCTCCAGTTGGGTTCCCAGTTCTTCTGGAACTTTCTTGGAATTCTCCAATCTGACTCCCTGTTTCACTCGCTTCTCCTCAATCCAGATCACAAACCTCATCAGATGATCCTAGAAGGCTCGTTCCCACTGATGGCGTAGTGGATTACAGGAAACAATAGGCTTTCCAGGGATAATTGCACCAAGCTCAGGACCTCTTACCTAAAGCCTGGGCAGCCAATACAACCAAACAATACAGATTATCCTGGAAAAGATGGAGTCATTGGTGTTTGCAACAGGATCGCGATCCCATGGACGCTGATGTAGTGCATGTCCTCAACTTCTTGGTTAAATTAGCAACTGAAGGTCTTGCATATCATTCTATCAATACTTTTAGATCAGCAATTTCTGCTGGTCATTCTTCGGTTGATGGATCTCCTTTGGGGGAACATCTGTTGGTTTGCCTTCTCCTTTGGGGAATCAGACTTTCTTTTCCACCAGAGCCTTGTTACTCAGCTCTCTGGGATGTCAACCAAGTGCTTAACTTCTTTTTATCCTGGAAACCAAACCACTTTTTGTCCAGAAAGCTTTCGGACATACAGGCTATGCTTCTTTGCTTGATTCCTTGTAGAAGAGTATCAGATATCCGGGCTTTGGATATTTCAGGAAGGACCTTTTCCCCTTCTAGGGTTTCTTTCATAGTGAGTAGAAGAACTAAGTCAATATTAGGATAATCTCTAATCCAGCCTTTCCAGATTTACCAAAACTAATGTGTTGTCCAATGTCTCAAAACATACGACAAAATATCTTCTGAAATTTGCCCTCCACGTGAAAATCAGCTTCTTGTTTCTCTACTTAACCACTTAAAGCAGTATCTTCTCCTACAATTACTCGTTGGGTCATGCATGAAGCTTGCATAAACATGTCTCCTTTTGGTGCGCATTCCACGCAAGGAGCCATGGATTCCAAAGCGTTCATCTTAGGTGCACGCTTGGAGGACATCATGAATGCTGCTGACTGGTCTTCGGACTCTATCTTTAAAAGGTTTTATTCTAAACCAGTTTTAAGTATGGCTCCTTTGGTGGTAAGCAAGCTTTTAACTAGCATAATCCTCACCTCTGGTCCTGACATTGAATGAAAAATTTCCTAGCTATCGTAATAGAAAGTTTCAATTCTAAAAAGGACTCGGAGGCGAGGATCATCCCACCCCATCAATATGATCGGATTCCCTCCTGTTACTAGTAAGTATTGAACTTAAGAATGTGCCCTGTTTATCCTTTAAGAATGTCTCATTTCCTGATGTGCAATGTATAATGACACTTAATCTACAGGATTTTTTTTCCTGATCTCTTCTCGTTTTGCCTCTAATTCTTCTTTTTCGTAGGAGCACAGCCTGTTAAACAAGATAGGTAGACTTAAACCAAAGACATGCTTCAAAAGAGGATTAAGGGGCACAGATGAAGGACTATGTTAGGGACTATTGCAGGCTTATACCTTAGTCTGTCCTTTCCTTTAGGATGTTTATGTTTTTTGACTTCCAATTCCCTATGTTCCATGGGAATTGTAGTTTTTATGAAAAAGTTGTGAAATGGCTGCTATTTAATAAAGTGGAGAAAGTAAGGCATAACCCTTGCCTCAGAGTCCTTTATAGAATTGAAACTTTCCGTTACGACGAGTAGGACATTTTTTATTCTCTTTGACGGTACCTGGGATAAAACTGGACCTAGTTTAAGCACTTGCATCAACAGTGATGTGACTAATATGTGCTTCTGTGAAGGGTTTCATATGCTTTCTAGACTTCATTTGTAGAACACAGCTAGAAATTTGCTTTTCTAGACCCCTGTACTATCGACAGAGCCAATATATCAACATGAGAAAGAATACCAGTTGGACTGCAACCACCCCAAAACTCACTGAGTGAGATATGTTTCAGGTAACAATCAATCCTATGAGGAATAACAAGGATAGTATTGTAAGTGGAACCTGACACCCTCTTTCATTAAGTAAGAGTATACTGAATAACACTATGATACATTTGAAAGATTATTTTTTAAAATCAAAATTCTATCCTAATGCACACAATATGAATTGTTACTACAATAAAGGTAAACAGAACGACAGTGGCAACATTTACCAAAAGCATAAATAACAAGGAAAATTCCAACACATTTGCTATACAAATTATATATTAATCCTGCTCTTGTTATTCTACTTCTATTAAGTATTGTTACACTTAGCATGAAAAAAGAAAAGCCTAATTTTCCTTTGTTTTGCATACGTTTGAACAGGGTTTTATGTTCACTACACTAGCAAATTTGTGCTCACAGCTTGGGTGATAAGCGCAGCCAGTGAAAGCCGAATACCTCCTTTTATGTTTGCCACTAAAGTTGGTTATGCATTTCTACATAACCTGGCTTCTCTTGTTGTCGCATGGCACAATGTCCTTCTCTGCCCCTTCACATCCTGTGTCTAGCTTTTACAACATTATTTAAAAGCTGCTTTCAGAAAAAAACAATTAGCAGAAAATGGTCTGATGCCCCATTACTGAATTGCAGCAGTCAGTTCTTTGAGCAATAACAATCATAGTGACACCGTTATCAGCTTTTCCTGAAACTCTATTCACAATTCAGTAAAGGTTATTTCGAGCAGCACATTACGTTAAGTCGTGAAAACCCTCATAAGGCTCACTCTTTTGCTTAAAGGACTATATTAACTATTTGTCTTTCAGTGGGACAATATACACAATGAAGTAAACGGACCCTGGGTTTGGTTTGACTCTTTTACTGGTTAACATGTGGCTGAAATATCCTACATCATTCATCCTAAAAATAGATTTCTGTTTTCATAAAGATACCCTTTTGTTTTGTAGGACTTTCAAGATTATTTTGATAGTTTTATCATGCTGGTGCAATTTATAAGCAAAAATATAAATGTCATTCAGAAGGGCTACAATGTTTGAAACCTTTTTAAGGATCTGAGACATCACTCTCAGAAAGGCACAAGCAGTCAAAGCCATACCAAATGGCATGGAACAAAATGTGCAAGTCCCCCTTGTAATACTCAAATATATATGCTGAAGCTTTTTAGCAACACGCCTAGTGTGAAGTCATCTATGGTCATAGAAAATTCTGCTACTACAGACTTAGAACTCTTCATGTAATCTGCCAGGAACCTATGTCCAATGCTCTTGAGTCACTTAAATGTGTGTGGAGGAGTTTGTTGTTTATTCTTACATTGCTGGATAAAAAAAAGAAGTTGAAATCACGAAAAACACAGCTGTGCACCCTAATACCGGAAACAGGGGTTTAGATAGCTTGTGATGGTGGATTGGAATTTTCTTGGTAAAAAACTTGCAGACTAAGACCCTGCTAAGACACCTTGACTTCCAAGTGGGAAAACCTCAACTTGAGAAATTTGAAAAGAACATTAACACCAATAAGCATGCTAAAAACGTGGTCAGATACATTCTCTGAAAAATCTTTTTGAATTTTCCTCTGTGGATACCTCAGATTCAACCACATCAGGAGTGGCCTTGTGCACAAAAATGATGTATTTCCAAGTTTTAAAGGTAAAGATATTCCATCGGGGTGTGCATCCCATTCTATTTCTAACTGCGGTTTAAAAAGGAAAATAAACAGAAAAAATGGTGGGTGCAAAAAAAAAAAGAAAACAAAAAAAAAAAAAAGAAAAAGGAAGAACCTCTATAAAAATATCAATAAAACGCCCTCAGAGAATTTTGAGAACACAGAGCCACGGGGCCTTTAACGAGGACAAAATCAGACTGGAGAACTATGTTGAAATGCTGAATGCCTCAAAGGCTTACGCTTGCTTACTCTGAACTGAATACAGCCAAGGAAAAAATCGCTAATGGAAAAGGCTTTAAAACTTAGTTTATCACAGTTTGTGCTAAATGTAACACCCACTTTAGATTTCATTGCTATATATTATAATGCAAGGTATCATTTTGACTAAGTTGTTTCTATTACCCTGTTTTATGATGATCGAGCCATGTAGTGATATCTCGTTAGTAAATACTATACACTCCCATGTGGTTAATAAATCAAGAGTGACATTTCAATCCAGGGTAGTGTGAAATCTAATTTTGCAAAACAGTGATTATTTTTAGTGTAGAGAGAGATGTAATTCCAGTGTTTCTTAAGAGTGGTAAAAGTAGAGGCCACCCAAAAAGGGAAATTACAATCTAGCATGGGGGTGGGGGTCCCTACAGAGGGGAAAGAGTAGTGTCTGGAAAAATGTGATCACCTATTAGTATCCTAGAGGGAAGGCGGGAGACTACTTTTCTTGCTGGAGTCAGTAGAGATAGAGATGGAATGCTCACCCACAAAAATTGAAGATGAAAAGATGAAGTTGGTTGCCTGGAATCCTTAATAGTACTCATGCGCTGGGATACATGATTAATGGGTACAGATAATAAGAGCTTAATAGTAGTTTCCAGGAATGCTGCAGGTTTGTTGAACTATCCTTAAAAAAGGAATTTCTAAATAATTTAAAGCGGATGTGATCTGCATCCAAGAAACTTGGTTTGTGAATGATTTTGTGCTGGGTGGATTCTTTGTGCTCAGTTGCTGGAAGGTTGTCCTTTTCAGTAAGAATCATGCCAGATGTGGGGTAGCTATTCTTCTGAGAAGTATTCTTAGTTGGAACTATTGTAGTTTCACAGATCCTCAAATCTGTTCCAGGCTGTACATTTTTTTGTGGGGCAGAACATGCCTGCGGAAGTGTCAATTTTATTGGTAAATGAATATATTCCTCCTGACCCCATGTATAATACCCTTCTTTCTGCCCTGTTCTTGTTCATAAATAAGGTTGCAGACTAGGTAGATGGGAAACAGATTCTATTAGTTGGGGATTTAAATTTTGAGTATCTAATTACGCAATTATCCTAGTTACGGATTTCGAAAAATAAGCTTTAAACATTGCACCAGCGTGCTTTCCTGCATGTACAACAACTGATGAAAGAAGTTTTTACTCCTGGACCTACGTAGGAAAAATGAGTGCAGGATAGTAAATGGCAGAAATGAGTTTGACTCCCCGGCTATTTTTACTCATAAGTTGGCATCTGAGCGGACTATATTTGACTATCTTATAGCATCCTACACAGTATTTAAGTCGATCTTGGAAATAAATTACCATTATTAATTAATGATATGATTATCTCTGTTATCATAAAGCTTTGGGAAATAGGCAGAACTCACTGGAGAGCAGTTCTGATTAACAGATTAAAAAGACTGTTAGAAGTAGTTATGAGTAACAACGATTCCTGGAATGCTGATGCACTTCTTTTATACACTCAGACCAGGTGACTTGTAAGTCAGGATGTTCAAAGAGAGAAGCCTGTTCATTTTAAAGTCATGCAGCAGCCACTCTCTGCCTTAAATTTAAAAGAAATAGACTAGTTAGAATGCAATTCACCTCTTTCTCGAAGGAAAATTAATAACTATCCTAAAAAAAGGATGACAACGCCTAAAGGAGAGGGTGAAAAAAGATGAGTTTGATCTAAGTGGATAGAACTCAGAGAGGAAGTAGCCTTCTTTAAAGACACAAGGAAATTCTGGGAAATTACTTTAAACTGATGTAGGACGAGAGTGAGGCCCGCCCCATTCCTATAAAAGAAGGACAATGGAATAGATTTATCTCGGGGTTATATATCGCAAATGATGTGGAGGCTCCACATACTCAGGAGGTCCTTTCTTGCTCAAATTTGGAGCTAGCAGTTTATAGTCCTCCCTCAGCTGTGCAGATCAAGGAACTAATTTGATCTATGAGAAACTTGGGCCCGGTAGGCCCAGATGAAGTCCCAATATCTGCTATAAAAAGAGAGATGAAACTTTGGGCAAACTATTTGGCTCCTATTTTTGAGCACTGCTACTCTCTTGCTGCAGGTACCCCATTATGGTTGGGGAGTGTAAATGTTCCATTACATAAAAGGGGAGTTGTAACTTACTAAATAACTATAAACAGATTGTCCACTTAAACGTGGTAGGCAACATTTCTGCAAAAAGTATTCTGGAATTTCTACACTCCTGGCTGGAAGCCGAAAGGGTTATTCCACTACAGCGGTCTCGCTTTAGGGAACATCACTCCACATTAGATAATATTTCTGTTCTTCAACTGTTGACTGACAAACATGTTAAAGTCAGAAGTGCCTGACATTATCCAGCTTTTATTGATATTTCCACAGCATTCAAAAAAGTTGATCGTCCCACGTTGTGGAGAAAGTCACATGATCTTGGTATGCCGGAGACTTCTTATATTGAATTATTTCATTACATTCTGCTACCTGGTGTCAAGTGTTGATGGGGAGTAACAATGGTTTTTCATCCATAATTCCCACAAAGATGGCCTGAAACAGGGTTGGCTCCGATGTTGTTCTCTCTTTACATTTCTGGCTTACTCCTTTATCTAGGTAATAGCTCTGGTGATCTGCCAAAAATTGGAGAGCGGTCAGTGTTTTGCTTGCTATATGCAAATGATATTGTGGTCCTGGACTTAATGTCAACGTGCTTGAACAGCCAACTATTGTCTCTTCAAAATTTTGTGACTCCACACTTTTTGCGAATTAATGTTTCTAAAAGTAAGATTTTGATATTCAATGATACAAAGCTTCGAAAATATCCAAACTGTAATTGGCACCTCAGTGAAGTTAGAGGTTGTGAAGTCGTATCTTTTTTGGGGGAAAATGATGTTGAGTAACTGGACTGCTTCTGATCACATTTCCCATAACATTAGTAAGGCCAAAGTACAGGCCAATGGACTAAAGGCCTTTTACAATGCGGTAGGGAAACAGCGCTTTGTGCACCTACTTTCATTGTATAGGGCAAAAATCCCTTCAACCCTACTGTATGCAATCACATTTATTGAAGTGAGGCAATGGCCTTTTTTTAGCCAGGACAGAAGGGCTAATTCTGAAGAAATTATGTGGTTTTAACACGCGTGCAACTATTTCTGCAATCAGATCAGAGTTTGGGAGAATGCATTTGTGGAAGGCCTCTTGGCAGTTATTCTTTGGGGTCATAGACTGCTGAGAAATGAAGTGATGTAATTAAGAAACCTTATGCGCACAGACATTTTTGAAATAAGAAAACAAAAGTCTCTTATGCTTTAAGTGTTTTAAACCAGGAGCTCTTATACTCCTGGGTCTCAACAGCAGTTAAAAGCTTTTATTGAGAATACCTCTCCTAACATAAGCTTTTGCGTAGATTCTGAATATTATGAGAAGCAATGTAAATTTAAGGTGATAGTGTGTTCTGCCTTTCTGTGAAAGCCACAGCAATATTTGACATGGAGCATTAACCATGGTGTTAGACTATCTTGGTCCCTGTTGTGCTTTGATATTTTACGGCTAAAAGTTCTAACTGCTAGTTGGTCGGGTTTGAACAGCAAGGATAGAGTATGTCATTTTGGTAACTATAATGTTCAAAATTTAAAATGTGCTATTTATTTGCCCTGCACTGCTTCTCTATCGCCATAAATTATTTAGACCCCTTCTTTGAAATATGAGGTCTGAAAAACAGATGAAGCTTTAATCTTATTATTCTCTTCTTCTAATGAAATGTTTTGTATGCAAGTTTTTACATTTTTAAATGCTTCTTACACCTGTATTTAATATGATGTCAGTTATTTATCAATGCTTTTGCTTTTGAAATACAAGGTCCGAACAATTAATGAAGTCTTAAAGTTATTGTTTTCTCCCCCAAATTACATGTTTTGCATGAAAGTTTTTTTAAATGTCTCTTCCATTTGTATTGAATATGATGTTTCAGCTATTAATGTTTTTCAACAGCACAATTTTTTAGATTTTACTTATAATTGTATTTATTGTTGTAAAAATGCCTTTCTTCTTTTTTTCATTGATCTTGTGGAACTCAACAGAGTTCCAAATCTTGAAATAATAAAACTAACTAGTCACAAACACTAATAGGTATATTGAGTAGTTTTTGTTTAAAGGGAGCAAGGTCGTTTTTTTACTTTGGTGATATGTTTGTAAGCTTTCATAGTGCCAACTCCGTCACTGAACATACTCTTGTACTTGGCAATCCATGATACCTTGGCATCTAAAAGTCAGACTTGGACTTTTAATGATTTTAATCAATCTGGATGCCTTTTCATCTAAGGACAAAATAGTCACAGTCACAACAAAATTATTTCCAATTGCTTACTCCTGTTTGAGGGAATGCATACGTTAACCAAATGTAATCATCAGCTTTTAAGTAAAGAGGTTAATATTTTGTATTTTGTTGATGTAAAGTCCCAGAGCATTCTTATTCTTTAGATTTACTGGAAGATGTTAGCAATTACGTGCCACCCAAAGAAGGTGGCAACCTGCTTGAGGGGCAGCCACCAACTCTTTGGCATGATCTCTTTGTATAAACAGCAAATCTATTTGCAAAAGGGCTTCAAAGGGCCAGGTCTTGTGCACACGAATTGCTGCATAAGCACTTAAATATTATGTTGGAGCCAATTCAATATTGCCAAGATCTGTAACCATGCAGGTTCCAGGACACTATCAGCAATCTGAAATCCTCACCTCAGCAGGAGTCATTACTAGGCTCTCTACCAGGCCTGCCCATGTGAATGTCATGATTCAAGACCGAATATCACCAACATGCAAATAGGGGGTGGTTTTGAAGACGATTGTTTTACTTCCATTATTTGCAATGATTGCCTGAATTTACTCATGAGTACATTCTGTATCAATATCTTATTTATGTATCATATATATAATGGTTTCAGCTTGGAGACATAACCATTCAATCAAAGTACAAGTAGTTCATAAACATGACAATTCACAGTGTAAGAGACCGAGTGAAAACTTCTATTATGGTTGCCGTGTGGGAGCTAAAAAACTAGAGCTTTTGTACTATCCTGAGAATTAAAAGGTGGTAAAAGCAGAATTATGAAAACGAAGATATATATTGATTACAGGTGAGATCTGCATGGATTAAAGTTCCTAGATTTTTCACCACCTTAGCATGACATGGAAATATATTAAGAGAGGATTGCAAGAGGAAACACTGCATTGTAATGTTTTTAGCAAGAAGACCACCCACTCTAGTTATTGTGCACAACCTCCAGTAAACATAGACCTTGCTTTTAACTCAGATGATGATACTATCAATAAATAGTATATATATATATATTATATTGGGAATGAAGTATACAGGTTGCTAAAGTGTTGTACAAAGGATGGCTCTGGTTTAGTCTATAAATGTGCCAGCATGCTACACTGCTCATGGAGAGGCCATGCTTCTGTGCTGCATGGTCTCTCAACTCCCATTTAAAAAGCACACTCCTAAGTACTTTTGTGGAGAACAATAACTAATATCTACTTGTGTCAATGTGGCCCAGGTGATTTTTAAAAAAAGCCTCCGTCAACTCCTTCATAGTTGGTTGGCAGATATATACACAAAGCAAAGGCCCACTCTAACAGAGCAGATTCAATCCTCATCAACAAATCCCAACGCAGGTGCTTTAAGCTAAAAGTAATACTAAATAATTTGCTAACACATTTGCAAAAACGAATTGAAAGTTTATACATGAATCTGGGAGGACTGATGCATTTCGATACAATACTTTGGAATATCTTTGTTTTGGAGTAGTGTCAGAAAGATGCATGCATGGTACACAAATGTTAAAGTTATCAGGCTGGCTAGAAGTCACTCGAAAATAAATACGACAGACAGTAAGTAATGTTTTTGGAGTACTAACAACAAGATTGGCTTGTTTACTGGAGGGGACAGAGTTTAATCATTCAAGTAACTGCATTGCATGAGTCAATTTTGCTGGACTTCGAAGGGGCATATAGGGGGTTATTCTAACTTTGGAGGAGGTGTTAATCCGTCCCAAAAGTGACGGAAAAGTGACGGATTTACCACCAGCCGTATTACGAGTCCATTATATCCTATGGAACTCGTAATACGGCTGGTGGTATATCCGTCACTTTTGGGACGGATTAACACTCCTCCAAAGTTAGAATAACCCCCATAGTGTACTGTGCAAATCTCACATTTCAATAAGGGGGAGCCATGAAAAATTAGGAGACTAAATAAATAAGAACACAAAAGAAGAAATGTTGAAATCACATAGGCAGGCACAACTACAAATTGCCCTTAGCAAAGAGTGCTGAGAGGATGGTGGGGAAAACATCTTGTCTGTAAATAAACGGTATTGTAGCTGTGAATGGTAAAGAGACGCCAACTGGCAAGGTACAGCGCTCGTCTTGAACATATTGAAATATTTAACGCTTATTAAAATTCTTCATATATCTATTTCCCCTTCAATTAATCACATAATATTACATATTTATGGATGTTAATTCATCTAAATTGTTTCCAACAGCACACCAGACGTAAATTACCTTCCAGGTTATTAAGAATCTCCTCTTCTTCTGGAGAAATGATCAACCAGTTGATGGGAACAGAAAATACATCTTTATCAGTCTGAAAAAGAATTTTGGAAACAAATGAATTTTTAATAAATACACAAGCAAGTAAATTAAGTTAGTCAGTGTGTCATGTAATTCGTCACTCTTCCCACAAAAAAAAGCCAACAAACTGGGAAAGCCACACTGAAAACTGAGATGCCACTGTTTAACTCTGCGCTATGCTGAGACCAGATATTATTATAGGGCTGTCCCAAGGTCAATACATCTTTTGTCATGCGTGTGAACAGGAACTTGACAGTTAGGTCTCCTTTGCAAGATGGCCTGCAAATCCATGTAGCAATGTACAGAATAAACAATGTAGCGAAGTATAAAACGTATTGTGCTTTACAAGGGTGTCTGCATGAGGAATTCACTAACCACCAACTTGAGATGAGCTACCTAAAATTCAGGAAATCCTTGATCACTATATCATTCGGATATCATTTTGATAATCCTTTTGCCCCAGGAGCAGTAAACTGCAGGGTCATCCTCGCCCTACTGGTCAGATGCCTAAACTGGTCTGCACTTTACATCTGGACTGCTCGACTTCTGAACGTCCCAAGAGTTTAAACCAGTGTGAACTCTATAATGGGATCATTATAAGACATTGTTAGGAAAGATCTGTTTGGAACACATTACTTCATATAGCAACTTCCATTCAACTATTTGCAATGCACGAATACCTAAATAAATGACACCCCAGAGGTTCCAATATGCAAGATGACTAACTTGAGAAAATAAGAACAATATGCTACTAAAGTGAATGTAATGGGCTATGCTACAATTCAACAACAAAGGACCCTTAAATCTACATTTATTTGAAAGCATTTAATCTTTTACAGATTTGCATGGTCGTTCGCTTAGATTACTAACTTTTAAGCACATCCAAGGTTCATTCAGTTATTTAACAAGATTGTTTTTCAGCACCACCTCTCTCACTTAGATCCCTACTTTAGCAAATTCAATGAAATAGGTATCATTTTTTCTAGGACTTCCACAAAGCTGCATTACAGACTTCTCCAATCAGTTGTTAAATACAATACAACCTTGGTTTTGTTGACACTTGGAAAGATGGCCATTACTTGCTTGAAAATTACATGCTGGCTTTTATTTTATGTGTTGATCTAAGATGATTAATATGCCTTTTCCTGTCCTAATTTACCATTCCAAAGGAAAGTTACGTAGGAATTTTTACTGGAAGAGTTAAGGTTGAATCATAATGATCTTTTGAAAGTAAGCACAGAGAGTTCTTAGTGGATGTCCCAGGATTGGTATATCATGCCTGTCTCGTCATGATGGGGGTCCCGGGGACATGGTCCATCATGGCCTCCTGAACTTGCCTATCATGCATGTGAAAAAAGGAAGAAAATGAAAGGCATATAAAAATGTATTCTCAAACATGAGCAAACGTTTCATCCATGCATACCTCTTTTGCAATCCAAATGTAAAGTCTTAGCACTCAGATTCTGATGCTGAGTCAGGTGGAGCGAAATTGCAACATGGAATTTCCAGCACCTCATTCACCTGATTTTTCTGGGTTTTGGAGAGCTATATCCAATTCTTGCAACTGATAATTCAAGCCAGAACAATGACATGAGGCTTTAGCTACAGCAGCAGCCAAGCCTCCGTCCCCATTTTTTATTACAGAAAAAAATCTTACTTTTCTCTCCCCGCCCTCCCTCTCTACTCCCATACAGGTCCCTATATACATTTACGAGAGCATGTGGCAAATGTATAGTGTTAAAATCTTTGGATTTAGAAATTCAGTATGGCATGACAGCTGGAAAAATCTGTCCTCCATGGTAATTCCTCATTTCATGGAGACTTAATCATAGCTGAACAGTACTGGTGCAGATTTACTGTACAGTAAATGTAAAACAGCATGCAATTGTACCATTACCATGCAATTTGTGATCAGGTCTATAGTGTTTTCTGTTCTTGTGAACAGTCGAGCTTTAAAGTGCTATTGTGACAAAATATTTCCTCTGTATTGTCTTGATGAAGTTCCCATTCTTGGTAGTTTCCTCAAAAAAGACTAAGGATGACTGATTTTACTATCTTTATACCTGGCAGATGTTATGAACTCAAACTCGCACATTACACACTATGAAAACAAAACACTGATTTCAGACAACACTGCCGACCTTGTGCTCCCTTATTTCTTTGTGTGGCACATTAATTGGTAAAATATACTATAATTTGTAACATCTTTTATATTTGGGCATAAAAGCATTCAGGACAAACCATACTGCTTTCAGTTCACGCACACCAGCAGTCAAGGGTTTTTCCTGTGAAATCTGCGTTGCTCTAGCGAATATTCAACTTGCAAGTGTGCTTGTGTCTACTAGGAATATATTTGATTTGCATGTGTGCTTCTAGGGAAGTGCCTAATGCTTTGAAATCTTGTTCTCCAAATATCATCCTGCTCCACGAAGCATCTCACTTCACTCACCACCAAACCAGGACTTTCTTCGTCTGCAGAGTATTTGTCAGAACGTTCTCTGAGCTTGTGGGGACTAAATCCACTGGGATATAACTGCTCCTAGAATACTGTGGTTTGTAGTTTGGAAGCATGAAGGCATGCACTTAGATAACAGAACTCCTCCACCATCATCAAACTGCTTCTACTGAAATCCGCAGGTCGCCTGTAACAACAGTTTCACTGCTTCTTCACAAAGATGACTGCATGACGAGGACTGGATCCCGTGGGATGACCCAACTCCGAGTGACAGCGGCAGAATAAAGACATTCTCAGGTCACAATCCGCTACAGCTACAACTAGAGTGGGGGCTGCTAGACTGCCGGTCCCTTCCTGGTGACTGTAACCGGCCTTACTTGAGGACCAGGCACTGCGAGCCAAGATAGACGAAACACTGATAGAGTACTTCACTGAAAATTGGGGCACATCTACTTTTAAGCTCATTGACTGGGAGGTGATGAAGGTAGTGCTATGGGGTCACTTTATCCGCACATGGGAGCAAGGGGGGCAAAACACAGGGACTTATAGCAAGCAGAGGCTTCTCTGAAACCTCTGGAAGCCGCTGTCAGGGACAACCCCACTGCATAGGCAGAACAGAACAAGGCAGTAGCTACACACACAAACCTGGTGGAGCAACTGCGTTGCGTCGACTTTAGGTCGTACCAGGCTAAAATCTATGCTGACGATGACAGGGCCAGTCGCCTGTTGGGTTGGTTACTGTGTATCGCTGATTCCCCCTCTCCTATTGTGAGGATTCGCATACAGCCGACAGAGTTCGCTTTGCAGCAATCCCAGATACATGTTGAATTTACATCACATTACAGCACACTTTATAATCCCTTGCAATTGACCAACACAAAAACATACGAGGGTTCTTAGCTGAGGTGGTACTCCCTACGTTAACACCCGCAGAGAAAGACGACCTCAATACCCACCTCACATTAGGTGAGGTTAAGGGATCAATCTGGGGTCCTGCCACTCACAAAAGGCTGGATCTGGACAGGCTTCGTATCGAATTTTATCAGGCATACAAATATCACCTTGCCCTTAAATTACTCAAACTGTATGAAACGGTGATAGATGAGGGCCGTTTACCACAGAGCATGCAGGAGTCCCTCCCGAAGCCAGGTAAAGATCTGGAGGGACTTGCCTCCTACTGTCCGCTGTCCATGTTGGGATCAGATTACAAGATCGTAAGCAAGGTCTTAGCGGGCCGTCAGTATGGACATGAGACGGTTGGTGCACCCAAATCAAAATGGGTTTATACCCGGAAGATTCACCACACTAAACATTTGTCAGTTGCACAGAGTGATGGAGCTGGCTCCACCCCAATGGCAATTCGCAGCATGCATGGAATTAGATCTAGAGAAGGCATTTGATATGGTGAAATGGGACTCTCTCTTTTCAACATTGATGAAATTGGGCTAGAAGGGAGGCTTCAAGCAATGATCTGGTTACCCTATGTGGATCCGATGGCGTGGGTCAAAATTGGTACATGTGTGTCTACTCCGTTCCAGATCAAACGTGGGACCCAGCAAGGGTGCCTGCTCTCTCCGCTGCTATTCGCTCCTGCCATGCAGGCTTTCGTACAAAAGCTGTGTCACTTGGGGAATGGATGGGGCAATCTGCTATTCCAGGAGATGCACATTGTCTCTCTGTAAGAGGGTGATGTCCTGATTTACATCTGAGATTTAGGGTAGGCATCGAGCACATACAGATGCTCCTGCAGGACTGTTAAGCAGTATCAGTGCTCTGGGTACACTGGGCTAAACACTGCTTATTCCAGTTACACCCACATTGCCCCCCACAGGACTTCATCATAGAGGGTCATCGGTTGAGTTAGGAGTCTCGGCCATTCAGATACTTGGGCATTAACGTATATCACAACAGACAAGATCTCCTAAACAGTAATTTTACGAAGGCTGTAACATCAGTGAAGCCTCAGATGGCCTTTTGGAGCATACTCCCACTCACAGTCTAGGTTAGTGTCACTTGCGAGAATGGTGATACTCCCTCGCCAGTTATATTTCTTCCAAAATCTTCCGTCAACATTCCCAGGTCCACCTTTCGCGCTCGGAACTCTACTATGGGGTCCTTCATTTGGAATAAGGGTCGCTGTAGGGTAGAGCTTTGGAAGTTACAACTTCCCATCACAAAAGGGGGTTTGGGCGCTCCCAATCTCGAGCATTATTACCTAGCCTCACAAATGCAGTGGCCCACATATTGGTTGGCTGGTCACTACCTTGAGGAGTTGTCCTCTCTGGACCTGGCAGGGGTGCAGGTGGACCTCAGGAGTGGATTCCGACCTCGTGCCACCCCCCCCCCCACTGGGGCGAATAGTCTACTAAGGATTGCATGCAACAGCTTTCAATTTAGGCTGAAGTAAGTGCCATGTATGCCACTTTACTCACCGGCTATCCCATTGGGGTCGATATCCAGTTTCCTTAGGATACTGGGAGAGGCAGGAATGAATACATAAGCAGAGGCTGGAGTGGACATTCTGGGTTTACTATTTCACAAGGGCTTGCTGCTGACACACGAACAGCTCCGAGATGAATAGCATCTGCCTGAGGGGCATATCCTGGAGCATGCACATCTTTTGGTGAAAGCAGTGAGACACAGAGCCGGACTCTCACCCATGAATCCACTTACTGTACACCATGGGTGAGGGGTGCAAATTGTTAACATGGTTTGCCCAGGCATTTGCACAAGCTGTGCATGATCCGCTTGTCGCACCCGTAGAGAATGGGAGGGTGATCTGGGTAGGGAAATTGCTATGAAGGATTGGGCAAAAATCATTGAGTACCCAAGACAGGTGTCTCGAAATGCAAAGTTTCAATATATTCAACATAATATATCGCACAGAGCGTATCTTACACCTGCTTCTCTTTCCCGAATGTTCGGTTTCCGTCTACATGCCCATGGTGACAACAAGCAGGAGTGGATATCAAACATGTTTTGTGTCTGCCCGGTTGTGGTGGAGTACTGGTCTTGGATATTAGTTGAAATAGTGTGTTTATCGGATCGCACAGCCCTGCATTTGATGGAGGGGGCAATGTTGAGCCTTTTCCACAGGTCACTAGCTGCTATAGCCAGCAACAGGTTTATAGACCTGGCGCTGCTTCTGGCCTGCAGGATAATTACAATACACTGGAAATCACAGACATTCCACAGCACGGCACACTGACGGGCAGCAACACTTAAGTGGTGGTGGTGGGGTTGGGGGTGAAACAGAGGCAGTGGCCCTGATGCAAGAAGAGAAAAGGGGTTTACAGAAATATCCCATTGCCACGGCCTGGGAAGCACTTCTCAGTGATTTGCACTCCCACCCAGAGGTACCTATTAACAATTCACAGGAGGATACATGAGACCCATCTTACACCCCTGCCCCCTCCTTACATCTTACACTTCACACCACAGTCAGAACAAACATTCTTGAACTGTGCGTCATTCTGGATGGATCTATCATACTACTCATAAAATTACCCTAAAGATCAACCCTAAGCAGGTTTTATTTTCAGTTACATTATAAATGTATGTTAAAGCATGAACTGTTGCCCCTGTAATGTATCTGGTGTTTCATATGACATGCCTGAGAATGGTGTGTTAATGCTCCCATAGATTCTGTCACCAGTTTGCTTTTTTGTATGGAACTGTACTTCAATAAAAATGGTTCACAAAAACATGTCTGCATGACCAAAAAGTTACTTAGCTTCAGTAACAATCTTTCTGGTGGATACTCCATCTATCTACAGATTCCTAACTTTTTGAATACCCTAGGCATCAGAATGGATATGAAAGCTTTTCAATAGCTCTGCATACTGGTATGGGACATTGACTCAATCTTGGCACCATAAACAATGCCACTATGATGTCACTGGAGCCATTAAGCGCCCCTGCAGACACACTGCCATACATTTTTTACATGCCTTTGAAGCACACACAATGAGAATGACATCAAATTGAGAAGGTACAGTGCAAAACCTAGACATGGGACCTTATTATGATAACTATAACAGAATACAGGCCCTTATTACAGGGATAAGGGTAGGGTTGTTGAGGATGCACAGGCAGCTATAGTATCCACCAAAAACATTCATATCAGTTAGCAACATTTTTTCCGTTAATTACTTCTATCTGCAGATTCCTCACCTTTTTTTAATAGTTTGCCATTAAAGTACCCTAAGATGGGGTGCGTTTGAAGGGTTGGTTAAAAAATCATGAAGGACTGAGTGTGCTCAGTGGCTTCTCTTCAAACCTCCGAATCCAAACAGAAATGTTTTGTGAAGATGTGAAGGGAAGCCCAAGGTTGTTGCTTTGCACATCTTGCTACATCTCTTGCTAGAGCTAAAGTAGATGTCTTCACCCTGGTGGAAAGAGTTCGCTAATGCCCTCTGGATGTTTCTTCTGAGCTAAATCGTGACACAAGATGATCCACCCTGACAAAGTTTTTTTCTGGATGGCTTTGCCCTTGATTTGCCAGTATCGCCTATGAAATGATGGCTGTCAAACTGGAAGACCTTGGTACAGTCAACATAAAAGCTGACCGTTCTACTGGTAACCAGCCTGTTAAGACTTTATCCCTCTTCAGTGGGTTGTGGAGAAGGGTCAAAAGGGTAGGCAGAGAGATAGACTGCAATAAATGGAAGGGTGTGACCACATTAAGCAGGAATTCAGCCCTGGTTTTAAGACTCAGCTTGTCAGAAAAGAAGGAAGTTAGAGAGGCTTGATGCTCAGTGCTTAATAACTCACTGACACATCTCACCAACATAATGGCTATTAGAAAAAGTCTTATAATAAGTAGCAGAAACTACAAAAAAAGGTTTTTTTTTAAATGTGAGAACGAGATAAAGATTTCACTGAGGCCTTACAAAATGAGACGGGGGTAACATGCTGGTGAGGCCTTTCAGAAACCTCAAAACTATGGCTGAGTTGATCAGAGACTGCTGGTCTGTAGGAAGGACAAAGGCTGATAAAGCAGATAAGTAGCACTTCACTGTACCTATTGTGTAACCTTGTTGATTTGGCAACAGGGCAAAGCACAAGATGTCTGACATTTGGGTCTTAAGAGGCTCAACTGAATTGCCTGAATGTAAGGAAATGCATCTTTTTGCGTAATTAACCCCAAACGTTTTGGATTGATGCTTCTGGGTTTTCAAGTCAGAGTGCATTGAGGCCCGTTAACCAGACCTCAGTTCCAGTGGTCTAACCTTTTACAAAATGTATGTTGAATTGGCTACTCCCAATTGGCATGAGCTAACTTACTTATAAGCCACTACTATATAGTACCAAGGACACACAGGGCCTGTAACTAAAGTGTCAACTCAGGGCTACTGCACTGATTGTGACTCCCTGAGTGTGACAAGGTACACCATGAACTGCAGCTTGGAAGAACAGTTGTAAACTGCTAGTTTGACTTGCCATTTAAATCAATGGCAAAGCCCACACTTCCCTTAACCATACATACACGTCTCCCCTAATGAAGGCCTATCGAGCCCTAAGGCAGGCCTATCGAGCACTAAGGCAGGAAGCTTTATATTATTAAGTGGAACTTATATTTTCTTATGTCCTAATAGTAAAAACTCTAAACTGTTGTTTTTATTGTGGAAAGGCTAGTAGTCAGACTGGCCAGTACAGAGTTACAGGCTGACATCTCAGCCTTAGAAGCATCTGATTGGGAATTTTAAAATTAGTACTTCAAGGTATGAATCGTGGCATTAAACATGACTTGATGCCCAAGTCAAATTCAATGTCACCTTTAAGAAAATGTAACTTGGCCAGAACGTGGCCAGGCTTTTGCCCAATTTTGTCCAGTGAGCATTCACAGCTGCTGACCACCAGACAGACTTCTGCCCTCCTGAGGAGGAGTGTAAGGGACTCCCAAATACAGGAACGATAGAGGCTGGCCACAGAGGGAGGTTCCCCCCACTCGCAGAAAGCCACACAGGGTGGTGGATCATAAGTCCAGCTTCAAAGGAGAAGCTGCATTTGATGGATAAATTGCAACCACACTTAAGAGGGGCTGCCCCTTTTAAGTAGACAGGTTGGCAGTGGGCACAGAGAGGAGAAACCAGTTGCCAAACTGTTTTTCCGTGGGCATGTAGACATAGGTAGCCACAATTTTAGGGTGGGCTACCAAGCTACCCACACTGAGAGAGGGATTCAGAGATCTTGAGAGTGAGCAGAAAAGTGCACTCTGGGATTGCTAAGATGCCACACATAGCTGGAAGCCGTCATAAGGTGGGAGTGATCATCATACCCAATTGACTAATGCCCACATAATCCTCCAAGGGCACTTTATGGGCATAAACATGGTACCACTAGCACCCTGAATCTCAGATCATATCTGGACTGTTGCGAAAACCAAAGAAGGGCTGCCCTGCTGACCCCTGGATCTGGCAAGAGAGGCTGCATGAGCTGCGGGACTGCACCTGCGGCTCCTTGGCCTACCACTGTACTGGACTTCTGCTTGCTTAAAGAGGGCTTTGAGAGACATTGACCTCTGTGGGCAAGTCACCCTCATCTCATCCATGGACCGAGAAGTAACCCCAGGAAACCCCCCGCTGACCACACAGAGCATCTTTCAGCATCATCAGCATCCTGTATCTTCAGCGACATGACCCCTTCATTGAAATCTAGGGTGGTCCTTGTGCAAAGTGTGGTACTTGACTTGAGGCTGCTGGTGACCAGGTAACTGTCCAAATACTCCTTACTGCCCCCTGACCTTCTCCCTGTCAGAATTAGTCACCTAGTCTGGGTCAGAGGGCCTCATTCGAAGAGCCATGTCTTGAGGTTCTTCCTGAAGATGGTGAGTGATGTTGCTTTGTCTGAGGTGAATGGGTAGATTGTTCCAGCTATTGGCTGCGTCGTAGGTGAAAGATCTTCCTCCGACTGTGTTTTTCCGGATGTGTGGAACAGTGGCTAGTGCCTGCTGGGCAGATCAGAGGGGTCTGGCGGGGTTATGGTAAGAGATGCGATGATTTAGGTAGGCTGGTCCGATCTTGTGAAGGGCCTTGTAGGTGTGGGTGAGTAGTTTGAAGTTGATTTGCTTCTCCACCGGGAGCCAATGGAGGAGTCTCAGGTGTTGGGAGATGCATTCCTGGTGGGGGAGGTTCAGGAAGAGTCCAGCGGTGGCGTTTTGGATGAGTTGTAGTTTCCTGATGTTCTCTGTCGTGGTGCCTGCGTAGAGTGCGTTGCCGTAGTAGTCGAGCTTGCTTGTGACTAAGGCGTGGGTGACTATCTTGCGGCAGTCGTCCGGGATCCATTTGAAGATTTTGCGGAATTGGCAGAGGGTGTGCCAGCAGGAAGAGGTGACTGCATTTACCTGTCGGATCATTGTTAGGGAGGAGTCGAGGATGATTCCCAGGTTGCAGGCGTGGTCAGTCGGAGTAGGTGGGACAATGAGCTGGGCCACCAGGAGTCATTCCAGGCTGAAGTGGAGTCTCCGAAGATGATGAGCTAGGTCTTGTCTGAGATAAGCTTGGGGCAGCTCTCCCTCATCCAAGCGGCGACAGCTTTCATTCCAGTGTGAAAGTTCCTCTTGGCTTTTCCGGGTCTTCAGTGAGGGATATGAATTGTGTGTCATTGGCATATGACACAATGCTCATTCCGTGGCCTCTGACGATGGCTGCTAGCGGGGCCATGTAGATGTTGAAGAGCACTGGACTCAGGGAGGATCCCTGAGGGACTCCGCAGCTGAATTCCGTTGGTTTGGATATGAAGCATGGGAGCCTGACTCTGTTCTTCCAGTGAGGAAGGAGTGAATCCAATGCAAGGGCTTTCTGCTGATTCCTACCTTGTGGAGTTTGGGGCATAAGGTGCTGTGGGAGACGGTGTCTAAGGCTGCTGAAAGGTTGAGGACTATGAGTGCCGCAGTGTGGCCTCAGTCCAGGAGTCTGCAGATCTCATCAGTGGCTGCAAGAAGAGCTGTACTGCTTGCTGTTGTTGCTGCGGAAGCCAGACTGGGAGGTATCCATAAATCTCACGAACACTCTGGTGGATTCTGTTCATTTTGGCGTCTAAAAATGTATAAGAATGTCATCTTTTTTTATACATTGATGTCTGATGTCTTTCGAGTTGTGTGATTTTCTTAGTTTGTTGTTTGGTGCTTCTAAATGCTTCACACCAGTTCCTTTATTTAAGCCCTGCTTTTACAAACAGGCCTGAGTGAACCCAAGACAGTTTTGTGAGTGTATTACAAGGTGAGGTCTTACAACCACACAATGTAATACACCACAATCCTCACACTGAACACCACATGAGGAACCACTTTAGGCACTTAAGACAATAGCAACCACTTCAGGAGGGAAATAAAAAAGCCTTCAAATTTCCTTTCTTAATTGCCAGGCATAAAAGTGAAGGCTCAGGACGTTGGGATGTATCACCTGCCCCACTTGATTGCAAGAACAGGTCTGTCCTGTGAAGGACACAGGGCAGGAGGCAAAAGGAAAAGTGCATCAGGTATGTATACCACACTCTTCTCAGACAGAACGTGGGCTATTAAGATAACTTGGGCCCTGTCTAGGTCATTTTATTTCAGTAATCTATGAATCAAGAATATGGGAAGAAGGATGTAGTTAAGTGGAAAGCTCCACCTCCCCCGAAAAGCGTTCCCCAAGACTGCCTGCAATGGCTACTGGAAGGCAGAGAAGTGAAAGCAATGGGCTTTGTTGCAAATGGCAAATAGGTTCATATGAGGAGTGCCTCAAAGGCATATCAGACCACCTCTGAGGAAAGCTTTCACTTGTGGGCGGCAAGGTGATGCCAACGCAGGCTATCTGCTCGGACATTTAAAGTACCAGTGAGATGGTTGGCAACCAGCCAGATCTGGTATATCTCTACCCACGAAAAAGGGCCAGAGTCGTATTACTTCTAGACAGAGAAGGTGTGACCTCACTCCCTTCTGCTTACTAATGCACCATATGGCAGTCATGTCTGTGAAAATTTGGACAGGTCGACCACAAACGCATGACTAGAAGACCTTGAGCAACAGCCAAATCTCCTGCAGCTCCAGCAGATTGATATGCAATATCTGCTCCACTGGATAAAAAGCCTCTGATCCCCAGTTCCTCCAGATGCACTCCCCAACCTAGAGAGGAAACACCCATTACCACCATGGTCACTGCTGGTAGAGCCTGGAAGGACATCTGTCGAACAAGGTTGTCTTCTGAACTTCAAGGACACTATGAAGAGTGTGAGATCTCCACCATACTGGAACCACTGCCTGCCACAGCACCACTGGAAGGCCTTCATGTGCCTTCGTGCATGAGTGAATAGCAGAATGCAGGAAGCTAGAAGACCTAGCAAGCCTAAGACCATCAGACTGGAATGCGTGCTCCATTCTGAAACATCGGAATCACAGCCTTAATACACCTCTATCCTCTGAGGAGGAGGAAAGGCTTGATTCAATAGTGTTCAGTACTGCCCATATGAAGGGGATGCAATGAGGGCTCAAGGTGAGATTTGGACCTCTTGATGAAAAAAATCCAAATTGAACAGCAAAGACGCTGCTCCAATATCATTTCTGGAGACTTGACTGGTGGGGCCAGCCATCCATGTATGGAAAAACTCGGCTTTTGAAGAAGCCTGAGATGGGAGGCAAACAGGACCATCACTTTTGTGAAGACTTGTGGGTCTGATATCAAACAAAAAAACAGGATAGCAAATTGGTAATGCACTAAGAGTAGGTCCTTACTGTGCAATCGCAGGATTGGAATGTGAAAATATGCATCCTGCAGACCGACAGACACAATCCAGTCTTCCATTTGCAGTGCAAGTAACAATGGCACCAGACACCATCTTGAAAATTACATTGCTCAGAAGCAAGGTCAAGACCCTCAGATCTAGGGTTGAACGAAGGCCATCATTCTTTTTACGGACCAGGAAGTAACGGGAGTAGCACCCCTGACTCCCTTCCTGCTCTGGCACCAGTTCCACCATTCCCATTGAAGTTTGTGAAAGTGGTCTCCTGGAATGAGGAAAAAAGAGGGAGGTATGGCTGGAGAGACTTTTTGAAAAGGTAGTGGCAACCATCTTTCCATGATAGGCAATACCTATTGAACTGAAGTTAAGGCCTTCCAGGCTTATGGAAAGGAGGATACCTGTCCTCCAACAGGCACTCTGTACTCCAACATGAGGGAACAAGGTTTGCTTCCCTGCAGTGGCCAGGCATGAGAAGGATGAACAAGAGGGTGGAGGAGGAGGTAAAGTCTAACCTCTACCTTTACGACAGCCACGATATTGCTTGTACAATGGGTTTTGCTGCTGCTGTTGAAACTGTTGGCATTGTTGTCTTCTGCAAAAAGAAAAACCTCCGATAAAACCCCAAAACCTTCAGAACTGACTGTAGTCCCACTGCCAAATTTGTAATTCCAGTGATTTCGAGGTAGCTTTGCTTTTCTTGAACGTCTCCAGGCTGTATCTGCTATTGTACTGAAAAGGTAGACCATCAAATAGAAGTTGCAACTGCAATGCAGTGTCCTCTGCTGGGATCCTGTGGGCGGCGAGCAAGCCATCCTTGAGGGGCCTGCTTATGGGTTATGTGCAGAGAAAGGAGTTGAGCCAACTGGCAACAGGTGTCAGAGTTGGAGGCTCAGGTCCTTGCCTTGGAGCGGAGTGCTCATGGTTGGGAGACAGGAAACGCTGAG
This sequence comes from Pleurodeles waltl, assembly GCF_031143425.1. Taxonomy (NCBI): domain Eukaryota; kingdom Metazoa; phylum Chordata; class Amphibia; order Caudata; family Salamandridae; genus Pleurodeles; species Pleurodeles waltl. The sequence goes on along the minus strand of NC_090438.1, from coordinate 752,953,647 downwards.
TGCCAACTGATGCTGGCAAGATCCAAACTGTGTCAAGTCTCTCTGGAAGAGGGTAAACAGTGCTGGAGAGAGAGATATTACAAATGTGGGGATAAGTCCAGCAAACTACTCTATTGGCTGGCGAACCATGGTCTTTCCAACACGATAGTGCTGGCCATTCGAGGCACCACTGGTGCCCTCTGTGACTGTCTGCAACTGCACATGTCTTCGTCACCATCTACCAAAATCTCTATGCGATGACCCCGCTAGAGGTAGAGACCCCAATAATTTGGGCTATACCATTGCCTTCCATTCCCAATTCTTTTGCTTGGTAACCTAAACAGCCTTTAACGGTGGAAGAGATCGGCCTGGCTCTCTTTGGCCTTCAGTTGTCCAAGATCACTGGCCCTGATGCTTAGCCATTGAGTTCTTCAAGCGCTTCGTACTCATATAATCACCCATCTGTTCACCCCTCTATACCAAAGCATGTACAAAAGAGAGTACAAAATTATGGCGGTACAATTTTTTACATATACTAAGTTTTCACCACTCAGTAACATGGATAGGAGATATATTCACCTGCCAGCTGGTCACAGTGGAGCTTCTACGGCCAAGATACTATACATATAAACCCCCTAAGGCCTGTACCTTTCCCATCCCCTCCCGTGCATCTTTTATGTGTCCATCAGGTCCGAGCCTCTGTAGGCCATCCACGCCCCCCAGACTTTCTCCCAGTAACCAGGGCAGCCCCTACCCTTGTAAATCGCACACTGTGCCCTCCTCCTTCCCTCTGGCTTTCGCTATACTACGCTATGCGATTCCCATGGCTAGTTTCAACCAGATCCTCAGATACCTTGACCACGGGACATCCCCTGAACCCCCAACAGTAATACCTTTGCCTCCATGGGGATCTCCAAAGCCACGACCTGGGACATCAGCCAAGTTAGTTTGGAACAGTATTCCAGTATTAGGGGGCATCCCCATACTATATGAAAAAATGTGCCCTCTTCAGAACAGCCCGTTAGGCACAGTGGCGATTCTGATCTCTCTACTTTATGTAGACGGGTCAGAGCATAGTATGATCTATGGAGAATTCAAAGCTGCACCAGTCGAAAGCACTCTCTTATTGCACTCTCCCAGGGCTCCCATAATACCTCATCCCACTCCTCATCTTCTAGAGCACCCAGGTCTGCAGACCATGCCTCCCTAAACCCCCCAGTAGGTTGGGTACATTGCTGACCAATTTCTTGCAGAGCACCGAAATCCCTTTTTCAATCAATCAATCAAGGATTTGTAAAGCGCACTACTCACCCAGGAGGTCTCAAGGCGCTGAGGGGGGATGGGGGGGGGGGGGGGAGTGCTACTGGTCAAACAGCCAGGTCTTAAGGTGTTTCCTGAATGACAGAAGGTCATCGGTAAGGCAGAGGTGGAGTGGAAGGGAGTTCCAGGTCTTTGCGGCGAGGTAGGAGAATGATCTTCCTCCGGTGGGCGTGTGGCGGATGCGAGGAACGTAGGCGAGGGCGTGGTTGGTAGAGCGAAGGTTGCGGGTCGGGGTGTGAAAGGAGAGTCTGTTGTTGAGGTATGTCGGGCCCGTGTTGTGGAGGGCCTTGTGTGCGTGGATGCGGATCTTGAAGGTGATCCTCTTCGATACTGGTAGCCAATGTAGGTGTCTGAGATGGGGGGAGATGTGGTTGCAGCGTGGAATGTCCAGAATGAGACGTGCAGATGCGTTCTGGAGTCTTTGCAGTTTTGTCTGGAGTTTATTTGTGATTCCTGCATATAGGGCATTTACGTAATCCAATCGACTACTGACCAAGGTGTGGGTGACGGTCTTCCTGGTTTCGATGGGAATCCACTTGAAGATTCCGCGGAGCAGGCGGAGGGTGTAGTAGCAGGAAGAGGAGATGGCATTGACCTGCTGAGTCATGCTGAGTGTGGAATCCAGGATGACGCCCAGGTTGCGTGCGTGGGTGGTGGGTGCGGATCCTAGGGAGGTGGGCCCCCAGGAGTCGTTCCAGGCTGAGGTGTTGGTGCCGAAGATGAGTAATTCTGTTTTGTCTGTGTTTAGCTTTAGGTGGCTAGCTTCCATCCAGCTGGCTATGGTGTGGAGTCCGTTGTGGAGGTTGTCCTTTGCAGTGGTGGGATCATTCGTGAGGGAGATGATGAGCTGAGTGTCGTCGGCGTAGGAGACTATGTTGATGTGGTGTGTTCGTGCGATGTTGCCGAGGGGGGCCATGTATACGTTGAAAAGTGTGGGGCTGAGTGAAGATCCTTGAGGGACGCCACAGGTGATATTGGAGGCTTCTGATAGGAACGGCGGGAGGTGAACTCTTTGGGTCCTGTCCTTAAGAAATGACGAGATCCAGTCCAGGGCTTTGTCGCGGATTCCAGCGTTGTGGAGGCGTGTGCGGAGAGTGTGATGGCATACTGTGTCAAAAGCTGCGGTGAGGTCCAGGAGAATGAGTGCTGCTGTTTCTCCTTTGTCTAGCATGGTCCTGATGTCGTCTGTTGCAGCAATGAGTGCGGTCTCGATGCTGTGGTTTTTTCGGAATCCGGATTTGGGAGGTGTCAAGTGCCTTGTTGTCTTCCAGGAACCGGGATAGTTGATTCACGATTTTTTCGTTGACCTTGGCTGGGTAGGGGAGGAGGGAGATCGGTCGGTAGTTCTTGGGGTCGTCAGGGTCTGCCTTAGCTTTTTTTTTGCGGGGCGTTGATTTCTGCGTGCTTCCATCTCTCTGGGAAGGTGGCTGATTTGAAGGAGCTGTTGATGGTGTGGCAGAGATGGGGGGCGATGATGGTGTTGGCTTTGTTGAAGATGTGGTGTGGACAGGGGTCCGATGGAGAACCAGAGTGGATGGTGGCCATGGTGTTCGCAGTGTCTTCTGTGTTGACCGGGGTGCAGGTGTGGAGGAGGTGGGTGTTTCTAGTAGCGTGGGGTTTGAGGGTGCTCGTAGGTAGATGGTAGGATTTGGAGTTGAAGCTGTTGTGGATTTCTTCTATCTTTCGACGGAAGTGGGATGCGAGTGAGTTGCAGAGCTCCTGTGATGGCGGGGGTTCGTTGGGAGCATGCCTTCGGGTGGTTAGATCTTAAATGTTTCCATTCCCTATCTGCCAACGGATTCCCCAGTAACTCGTTCACCCAAGACAGACTCCCTCCAGATCTAAGCACCTGTCTCCATTACGTGCTGCATAGAGTTGGGAAACCATACCCCTACTCGATCCCACATCCAGCATCAAAATAAACACCTGAGACACCACTGGCTTAGCCGGAAAATTTGCCCAGATCTCCCACACTGTATTAGATAGTTTGCATACTGTAGGAACTGCCTGGAACATAGCTGAAAGAAGTGGCCTTTGCATTAATGAGGAACATCGCATTCCGGTACAAGTCGCCCACAAATTGACAGCCCCCTGCAGTCTACTGTGACATGTCCATCAGATCTCCAACAGCGCAGAACAGCCCTAGCCACCAAAGAGGCAATAATTTAGCATAAGGTGGCCTTCTAAGTATGCCCTTTTCTGTCATTTCCCAGGCTCTGGCCACCCCCCTCTTTACTATATATGTTAGATGCGCCGGAACCAGCGTGCTGCTCATCAGTAATTTAGGCAGGTCTCCCTCCTCCAATAACCCCACCAGCAGATGCTTCTCCCTACTAAACTCTGCTGCACACCACAGCGCTGCATGCTGTAGTTGCTGGGCCAAATAATAAAGGCTGAAATCCAGGAGGCCATATCCACCCTTGCTCGTATCCGGTTTCAGGACCTCCGGGCAGACCCTACTACTGCGTCCCACCCAAACTAGGTGGACCAGGAGCTTATCCAGGGTCCACAAAGTGGACACAGGGATGTCACAGAGTGAATTTTAGAGATTATATAGGCAGTGGGGAAGAAGGACCATCTCACTCAGTGCCACTCTGCCCATAATGGACAGTGGCAGCGTATTCCAAAAGCCCACTGAGGCACAAAGACCCGTAAGCATCCAGCCCATATTAAGCTCATACTGATCCCTCACATCAGGCACAATCCTGATTCCCAGATATTGGAAGCTTCCAGTCTCCCAGGTAAACCCCGTCCCCGGGAGATCTGGTATCGGTCAGCCCACCAGGTTCCCAAGCAGAAAAAGGATTGTCTTCCATGCACTGACAGGAAGACTGGAAGCCCTTCTGAAGTCTGACATAATTTCCATGAGCAGTGTTGCCAAGTGGTCCGGGCGGCTGAGGTACATAAGTGTATCACCAGCATACACTGAAACTACATAAACTGTGGTCCCCATCCGAACACCCCATTCTACCAGGTCATGACGTAACTTCTCCGCCAAAGGATCCATCGCTAACATGAAGAGGAGAGCTGGCACCCCTGCCGCGTGCCCCGCTGCACCTGTATTTGTCTTGACAGTGGATCCGGTTCTGACTCTTGCAGTGGGCTCCTTTGTGAAGCAAACACACCCAGGAGAGGGACTCATCCCCAACACCCATTCAATGGAGCACTTCCCAGATACTCCCAGCTCAGGGTGTTGAACACCTTCTCAAAATCCAATGTCACCAGGGTGGCCACCTCGTCAGTCCCATAGACTTTGTGCATAACATGGGAAAGGTGTCTCAGGTTCATATGTGAACCCCGGCCCAGTATGAACCCGCACTGTTCCTCCACCACCAAAATGGTGACTACCGTCCGCAACCGAGAAGCCAGTATTTTACAGAGTACTTTCATGAGTACGCCCAGCATTGTTAGGGGGCGATATGACCCAGGGATTTCCAGTTCCTTGTCTGGTTTGGGGATCATAACAATGAAGGCATCTTGCATGGCTAGCGGCAAGGTCCCCTGTTCCCGGGTCTCACGCTGTACTTCAAGCAATCGTGGTTCCAACAGCACCACAAAGGTCCAGTAGAACTCCACCGGGAGTCCACCAGGGCCTGGGCACTTCCCGCTCATCGCTATCCCAGATCGCTGAGGTGACTTCCTTAGGACAAGACTCTCCCTCCAACAGGCCGGAGGGCAGACCAGGGCAGCCAACAGGCCAGGTCACTGCTTCAGGAGCGTCCTAAGCCCAAGACACCAGTACGCACCCTTTTCCGGCGTTATGTCTCCACAATCTCGGAGGCGCCATCATTTGTTCCTGATCCACCTTCACTTGAAGGAGATGATATCACCCGCTCCACCACTGTCCACTTCTCTGCTTGCTCCGATCTCTAACTCTCCATATCCAGTGTTCCATTGTGGCGAAACACAACCCTTGCCGGGGACCTCGAGTGCTTCCGACTCATGTTGTGCTGTTGCTTCACTGATCCTCCTCTGTGTCCCCACTCTCGAACTGCTAAGCATCGGAGCTGGTACTCGATCCCCTCCCTCAACCCCCAAATCTTCAGCCAATTCCACACCTCCTGTGTGGCTGTGAAGAAGTAGGAGCACCCCTCATGGAGTACCTTAAACTTTGCAGGGTAGATGAGCATATATGTTAGACCCACCACCTTACGTTTTTGCTTGACTGCCCGAAGGACTGGCGCAGATGCTGCACCATGTGTGTAATCGTGGAAAATATGAATTATAGAGTTCTCGAAGATGGGATCTCATTCCCTGTGGCATGGCCTGCAGGACAGCATTTCAGTCCCGATGGCTGAGGATCTTTTCAATCATCGTTTTTGGGGGCACTAGGGCTTTGTGAGCCCGTTCCACCACAAACACTGGCAAGCATACAGTTGCCGGAAGCACACAGCGGATCCACTGTTCCAGGAAGGACTTGGGGGTATTTCCCTCTGCACCCTCCAGGAATCCCACAAAGTGCAGGTTACTGTGGAGGGAGCAACCCACTGCATCTTCCACCCTCATCTCTAGCTTGTTTGTCTATGCAGTCAGGGCAGCAACCAGAGAGCGAATACCAGCGACCTCCTCTTGCAGCTTGTGAACCTGCTACTTCTATCTCCAGTGAGCGCTCCGCCACCTCACTAAAGTCAACCTGCAATAGGTTCACCTCTGTCGACACAGTGTCTATCTGTACCTGGAGATATGCACCAGTGGCCTAGATTGCGGCAGGAATCTGCACCCATGTGGGGCTCTGCGGTTCATTCAGGCCAGTTCTGTGGTCCGGGCGCAGGTCTCCCCCCCCCCGCAGCCATAAATTGGTCTATCTTAGTCTGGTCGCCGTGGGTGGCCCTGTCCTTGCCTATCTGGAAGGGGGTGGCGTGCAGGTAGCCACCAGTTAGTGCTGCTGGAAGGCTCAGTCTGTGCTGGCTCAGGGGCCCAGAACAATATGACCACCAGACAGAGACACTGCTGTTTCCCCCCAGGCACTCCAATGCCCAAATTACAAAGAAGAAGGCAGTTCACTCTTCCCACCAGCAGGAGCTATTACCTTGCCCCAGGACCGTGCTGTGGAAGCTCCAAGAGCCCTTCCCACACAGCATCTGCACAAGGCCGCAATCGCAATCTCCAACATTAAATGCAGGGGAGTTCACTACCTTCATGGAGCACAAGGTCTCTCTGCAACATGCAGCAGAGGCAGCATGAGAGGAGAGGAAAGCACAACAACAGTCTGCCAGGTTCAGTCCTGCAGGTGCAGTGTCCACTAGGGGGTATCTGACAGGGTGGGTGGGAAATGCTCACTAGTTGCCAACGTCCTGGCATCATGGTCTCCCCGGCTTCCCCAGTGCAGACCACAGGCCAGTATGTCACCCCTTGTCCTGCGGCATGCGAGATGGCCACCCAGGGCAAGGCACAATCGGGCATTTACTTCAGGCACTCGTTCTGGGGCAACAAGCCCATTCCTCAGCGAGCCCAGCACAGTGCCACAACTCAGTGCCGGAGAGGTCTTGGACCTCCTTCTAAGTCGCCCCTATGTGTCCCGGAGCCGGCACAGCTCGCCTTGGTTAGGGGATCAGCCACACTTCAGCAGGATGGCAAAGGATATCTGAGGTGGGCCAGGAGCTCAGTTTCAGAGCTTGTGTTCGGGCATCTTGCTGTCCAGGCCTCCCCCCTGTGCTATCTTTACGTTCTGGTGAATTTTCCACATCTGATCCCTCAGACGTGGTTTCAATCCCTTACCTCGAGGATGACACCTTATTTTGGGTAGCGGATGACACCAAGTGGCCTTCACCTCCACAAGGAAGTCCCTGTATGATGGGGGCCTTTGGATGACTGATATTTATGGGCATTACCTTGCTGCCCATCTGGCCCGCATTAATGAATGCTTTACAGTGGGTTGGGAAGAGCCCGCGTATCGTCTTGAACAACATCTTATGGGTCTTGATGGTATAATTGGTCTGCTCTATGGAGGCTAAATATCTCCTCCTATTTCCTCCTGTACCCGGGTGATGTTGCCTTGTTGGAGAGCAGTCCTGCAGTATATTCGCTGGGGTTTGTTGCCTTATGGGGATGACGATACTGTGGCAGGATACGTGGCTCCAACAGGTATGGAGTCTTTAAGGGTTTCAACCAGTGGGACAGGATAAGGATCACTTACCTGGAATATGTTTGCCGACAGAAGACACTGATGTCACTTCAGGAACTGCAGGACCAGTTGTAGGAGGCTGGACTGGTTTGTAGTGAGTACCAAGGGGTACTTGCACCTTGCACCAGGCCCAGTTATCCCTTATTAGTGTATAGGGTGTCTAGCAGCTTAGGCTGATAGATAATGGTAGCTTAGCAGAGCAGCTTAGGCTGAACTAGGAGACGTGTGAAGCTACTACAGTACCACCTACTGCACAATATCATAAGAAAACACAATACACAGTTATACTAAAAATAAAGGTACTTTATTTTTATGACAATATGCCAAAGTATCTTAGAGTGTACCCTCAGTGAGAGGATAGGAAATATACACAAGATATATATACACAATAGCAAAAATATGCAGTATAGTCTTAGAAAACAGTGCAAACAATGTATAGTTACCATAGGATGCAATGGGGAAACATAGGTATAGGGGCAACACAAACCATATACTCCAAAAGTGGAATGCGAACCACGAATGGACCCCAAACCTATGTGACCTTGTAGAGGGTCGCTGGGACTATTAGAAAATAGTGAGAGTTAGAAAAATAACCCTCCCCAAGACCCTGAAAAGTGAGTGCAAAGTGCACTAAAGTTCCCCTAAGGACAAAGAAGTCGTGTTAGAGGAATAATGCAGGAAAGACACAAACAAGCAATGCAACAACTGTGGATTTCCAATCTAGGGTACCTGTGGAACAAGGGGACCAAGTCCAAAAGTCACAAGCAAGTCGGAGATGGGCAGATGCCCAGGAAATGCCAGCTGCGGGTGCAAAGAAGCTTCGACTGGACAGAAGAAGCTGAGGTTTCTGCAGGAACGCAAAGGGCTAGAGACTTCCCCTTTGGTGGACGGATCCCTCTCGCCGTGGAGAGTCGTGCAGAAGTGTTTTCCCGCCGAAAGGACGCTAACAAGCCTTGCTAGCTGCAAATCGTGCGGTTAGCGTTTTTGGATGCTGCTGGGGCCCAGGAGGGACCAGGAGGTCGCAAATTGGACCTGAAGAGAGAGGGGACGTCGAGCAAGACAAAGAGCCCTCACCGAAGCAGGTAGCACCCGGAGAAGTGCCAGAAACAGGCACTACGAGGATGCGTGAAACGGTGCTCGCCGAAGTTGCACAAAGGAGTCCCACGTCGCCGGAGACCAACTTAGAAAGTCGTGCAATGCAGGTTAGAGTGCCGTGGACCCAGGCTTGGCTGTGCACAAAGGATTTCCGCCGGAAGTGCACAGGGGCCGGAGTAGCTGCAAAGTCGCGGTTCCCAGCAATGCAGCCCAGCGAGGTGAGGCAAGGACTTACCTCCACCAAACTTGGGCTGAAGAGTCACTGGACTGTGGGGGTCACTTGGACAGAGTCGCTGGATTCGAGGGACCTCGCTCGTCGTGCTGAGAGGAGACCCAAGGGACCGGTAATGCAGCTTTTTGGTGCCTGCGGTTGCAGGGGGAAGATTCCGTCGACCCACGGGAGATTTCTTCGGAGCTTCTGGTGCAGAGAGGAGGCAGGCTACCCCCACAGCATGCACAAGCAGGAAAACAGTCGAGAAGGCGGCAGGATCAGCGTTACAGAGTTGCAGTAGTCGTCTTTGCTACTATGTTGCAGGTTTGCAGGCTTCCAGCGTGGTCAGCGGTCGTTTCCTTATCAGAAGGTGAAGAGAGAGATGCAGAGGAACTCGGATGAGCTCTTGCATTCGTTATCTAAAGTTTCCCCAGAGACAGAGGCCCTAAATAGCCAGAAAAGAGGGTTTGGCTACCTAGGAGAGAGGATAGGCTACTAACACCTGAAGGAGCCTATCAGCAGGAGTCTCTGACGTCACCTGGTGGCACTGGCCACTCAGAGCAGTCCAGTGTGCCAGCAGCACCTCTGTTTCCAAGATGGCAGAGGTCTGGAGCACACTGGAGGAGCTCTGGACACCTCCCAGGGGAGGTGCAGGTCAGGGGAGTGGTCACTCCCCTTTCCTTTGTCCAGTTTCGCGCCAGAGCAGGGGCTAAGGGGTCCCTGAACCGGTGTAGACTGGCTTATGCAGAATTGGGCACCTCTGTGCCCAACAAAGCATTTCCAGAGGCTGGGGGAGGCTACTCCTCCCCTGCCTTCACACCATTTTTCAAAGGGAGAGGGTGTCACACCCTCTCTCAGAGGAAGTTCTTTGTTCTGCCATCCTGGGCCAGGCCTTGCTGGACCCCAGGAGGGCAGCTGCCTGTCTGAGGGGTTGGCAGCAGCAGCAGCTGCAGTGAAACCCCAGGAAGGGCAGTTTGGCAGTACCAGGGTCTGTGCTACAGACCACTGGGATCATGGGATTGTGCCAACTACGCCAGGATGGCATAGAGGGGGCAATTCCATGATCATAGACATGTTACATGGCCATATTCGGAGTTACCATTGTGAAGCTACATATAGGTAGTGACCTATATGTAGTGCACGCGTGTAATGGTGTCCCCGCACTCACAAAGTTCAGGGAATTGGCTCTGAAAAATGTGGGGGCACCTTGGCTAGTGCCAGGGTGCCCTCACACTAAGTAACTTTGCACCTAACCTTTACCAGGTAAAGGTTAGACATATAGGTGACTTATAAGTTACTTAAGTGCAGTGTAAAAATGGCTGTGAAATAACGTGGACGTTATTTCACTCAGGCTGCAGTGGCAGGCCTGTGTAAGAATTGTCAGAGCTCCCTATGGGTGGCAAAAGAAATGCTGCAGCCCATAGGGATCTCCTGGAACCCCAATACCCTGGGTACCTCAGTACCATATACTAGGGAATTATAAGGGTGTTCCAGTAAGCCAATGTAAATTGGTAAAATTGGTCACTAGCCTGTTAGTGACAATTTGAAAGTAATGAGAGAGCATAACCACTGAGGTTCTGGTTAGCAGAGCCTCAGTGAGACAGTTAGGCACCACACAGGGAACATATACATGCACACCTATGAGCACTGGGGCCCTGTGTGACAGGGTCCCAGTGACACATACATATAGGCCACAAACCTATGAGCACTGGGGTCCTGACCAGCAGGATCCCAGTGACACATAACAAACATACTGAAAACATAGTGTTTTCACTATGAGCACTGAGGCCTGGCTATCAGGATCCCAGTGAGACAGTGAAAACAGTGACAAACACCCTGACATACACTCACAAAAAGGCCAAAAGTGGGGGTAACAAGGCTAGAAAGAGGCTACCTTCTCACACCAGTATTGCCTCTCCAATACGCTATTTCTTTGCTACCTTCAGCTCTTTCATGCCCTGCTTGTCTACATCTCAGTGGATCTCCAGATCCCCAAAAATAACTCTCTAGAGGCTTAACTGCTTATGGGGAGGCTGGGCAGGGGAGCAATGTCCATGCATGCAACCTTCTGATTAATGCACCAGATTATTTCTTCATTCTGAGTCACAAGTGGGAACTCTGGGTGGGTGAGCTGGATAATGATGACTGGAGGGAGACATGCTTGGCCCCAAGGGAACTGGTGATTTCATCACAATTTAGGACGGTTCAGATCAACTATCTTCATGTGACACATTCCCGCCCCCCCTCCCCCCACATCTCACCCCCACTCCTCCAATTGGCTGCAAAGGATGGGCCTTGATGCCTAGGCCACCTGTGTGAGAAGTGCCCTCCCTGCCGCTGACTTTTTCCAGGGTCTGGTCTTGCCAGTGTAGGAAGCTGGCTCTGAATATACTATATCAAAGTGAGATGTAGTGTGCAGTGAGCCAAGGGGTTTCCCCAGAGGCTTAACAGAGGCTAAAGTAGATAATACTAATGCTCTCTTTTGTGGTAGTGTGTTCGAGCAGTTGGGCTTATCAGAGGGTAGTGCAAAGCATTTGTTGTACACACACAGACAATAGAAGAAGCACACACTCAATGACTTAACTCCAGACCAATGTCTTTTATATAGAAAACATATCTTTGGTTAATTTATTTTTAGAACCACAAGATTCAAATTGCAAGCAAGTACATAAATTAATAAGTATTTCACATATGTATCAATACCACTTTAATTGGAATTTGTAAATTGTACAGTTTTTGAATAAATGGCAATAATCTGTTTTAAAAGTTGGCAGTGCAATTTTCAGAACAGTCCCTGGGGGGGGCAAGAAAAGTTAGTAAGTTTTGCAGGTAAGTACAACACTTACAGTTCCAGTCGCCATGGGTTAGGAAGTCCACAGGTTGGGGTTCAGGTTAACCCCAAACACCCATCACCAGCAACATGGGGCTGGCTGGGTGCGGAGGTCAAAGTTGAGACAAGTTTAATATGGGCTCCTATGAAGACTGGGGGCACTCTGTTTCAGATCTGCTTGCAGGTAAGTACCCGTGTCTTCAGAGGGCAGACCTGGGAGGTTTAGAGGAGCACTGGGGGGACCACAAGTAGACACCAAACTCACACCCTCAGCATCATAGGGGTGGCTGGGTGCAGGGTGCAAACAGTATGTCGGGCTCCCAATGCTTTCTTATGAGGGGACCCCAGGGGTCAATTAGATGCTGCAAGCTGGGTCCAGGCGGTCAGTTCGGGAGAACCACAAGCTGGACAAGTAGGAAGGCCGTCTGCTGAACGTTGCTGCACAGGTGGTTGGGTTCCCCAAGGCCTGGGGGCTGCAGGTTAAGTGTACCTTTAGGCGCTGTGTATCTTCTTCCTGAACTTTCGTGGTCAGGGGGGTCCTCCGGATTCACACTGCAGGTGTCAGCACCTGGGGGTCCTCTCTAGCCATTTGGGCCACCTGGACAGGGGGCAGTAGGCGTCCGGTGCAGATTGGTCAGCACTGGGGGATCCGGGGAAGCTCTGGAGTCCTTAGATGTAGTTTCTTCTTGGACATGGCCACTGTCCACAGGAGTTCTTGGTCCTCTGTGATGAAGGGCAGTCCCCTGGAGCTTGGCAGAGGTCAGTGGTCCTGCAGGATGCGTCTTGATGCAGGTTCTCTGAAGCAGGAGACAGACCGATAGGGCTGGGGCCAAGTCAGTTTGCATCTTCCTTCTTCTCTGCTGGGGTTTCAGCTTAGCAGTCCTTCTTCTTTCTTGTGAGGTCGTCAGGAATTTGATGACTTGGGTTAGGGGGGAGCCCTTAAATCCTGGATTTAGGAGCATCACAGGGGTCAGCCAATGGCTACTGACCCTGAGGGTGGCTACACCCTTCTTGTGTCCACTCCCTTTGGAGAGGGGGACACAAACCTAACCCTATTGGTCCCTGTCCTCCAGACTAAGGTGGAAGATTCTGCAGGGAGGGAGTCACCTCAGCTCTGGGCACCTTAGGGGTGGTCCTATCTGGGGTGGTGATTCCTCCCTGCTTTCCCTAATTTTCCTGCTTGTCTTGCCGCCAAAAGTGGGGCTTTGTCTTCCACCTCCACTAGCTGGTGAGCCCTGGGGCACTGAAACAAGAGGCCTGAGCCTTTGAGGATCACCTCCAGGTGTTACAGTTCCTGCAGGGGGGAGTTGTGACGCACATCCACCCAGTGCAGGCTTTGTTTCTGGCCACTGAGAGCACAAAGGCTCTCAACCCATGTGGCCCGAAACTCGTATCTCAGTGGCAGGCTGCACAGACCAGTAAGTCCTGCACTAAAGGATTGGGTAAAATACAGGGGCCATCTCGAAGATGCCCTCTGGGTGCATGGTTCAATAAATCCAACACCGGCATCAGTGTGGGTGTATTGTGCTGAAAAGTTTGATACCAAACTTCCCAGTACTCAGTGAAGCCATTATGGAGCTGTGGAGTTCGTAATGACAAACTCCCAGACCATATACTCAATATGGCTACACTGCACTTACAATGTCTAAGAATGGACTTAGACACTGTAGGGGCATATTACTCATGCAGCTAGGCCATCACCTGTAGTATAGTGCACCGTGCCTTAGGGCAGTAAGGCCTGCTTGAGGGGTGACTTACCTAAGCAACAGGGAGTGGTTTTGTGGGCATGGCACCCTGGGAGGGATGCCATGTCTACTTTGCCTTTTTCTCCTCATCAGCACACACAAGCTGCAAAGGCAGTGTATATGTGTTTGGGGAGGGGTTCCCCAGGGTGGTATAATACATGCTGCAGCCCTTGGGGACCTTCACTGGCTACAGTGCCCTTTTACAAGGGACTTAGCTGGGTGCCAGGGGTGTGCCAATTGTGTGAACAAAGGTACATATTTTGGGAAAGAACACTGGTGCTGGGGCCTAGTTAGCAGGCTCCCAACACACTATCAATCAAAGTTAGCGTCTGTATCAGGCAAAAAGTGTGGGGGGAAGGGGAAACCATGCCAACAAGGCTACTTTCCTACACCCAGCTGTCTCCAACTTTTGGGGAGGGGTGAAATGGGAGATTTTGGGGGTGCTGAGCCGCCATATTGCTCTGGCTCCTCAAATGACCTAACCTGGTCTCCTGGATGAAGCTGGGGGACCAAGGGCGAAAGGCCCTTCTTAGGTGTGGCCTCCTTGGTGGCCAAATAGGATATCACCCACCACCCCCTTGAAGACTGCCAGAACCTCCTTTGTTGGCAGTCTAAAGAAAGGGAGTAGACTGGTGTGCTCGCCAGGAGAAGCCAATCTACGAAGTGAGGGGCTGCCCTTCAAGATACGAAAGATATGGGGTGGGTGGGTGGATTACCATGAACTGCAGATGTAATGCTGCTGTTTGCTGCTGTTGATACTCTGTTCCATGATTCGACACAAGTTGTGATGCTAGTTGCTGAATGTTGGTGGATGATGCTATTAACTGCTAAAATTAACGAAATTTGGTTATTCCTTTAAAAAAAAAATAATAATAAGAATCACCCCCTCAGTAAACATCAATCAAGATGATTCCTTTTCAAGGAACCATGATCTACGAGAACAAATCTGAATTCTACACAGAGGACTTTTCATCACACTTCACAGCAACTTTCCGCCACAGATTTCTTCTGGCTTATCATTATTTTCATGGCAGGTACTTGATAACACCTTAGTCGTATGTGTGGATCATTAGAGGAGTGTTCTTTTCATCATGTGGCTGACCATGATGATGATCATCGTTCTGCTACTACTAAATGGATCTGCTGAAAGAACCACATGTACAATCCCACACAGCTCAAATAAATTTCTACGCACAAACACCACAGCTTATCCTGTACCTGTGGGGGTAGCTTTGGAAAAGGTTCCTCATCAAATTATGGAGTCTACTGAGAGATTGCAATTACCATATGCGTTGAAGGTTTTCATAAATTATGTTATTATTCCTAGTTCTTATTCAGATGACTGGAATACAGAGACTGTAAAGCATATGATGTCTGATTTGCAGACATATTCCAACTTGAATAATAAAGGTCCTTATTTGAATACATTGAATTATAAATAAGTGTTTTGTTTTCATCATTATCCACATTAATACATACCTAGAACTAGTTATCCTATGGAAAAATACAGTTACAAACAGTGGGAACACTAGGAAGCTCCACCTCTTACTAGTCACCCAAATTTCTTGAAGAAAGTTCCCTATTTTCAAACTTTTTCCAGAATAACCTCTCAACTTTATGCATGGGTGTGGAAACTGCTCGGCAGGAGTTAACAAACCCAAGGTGACATGGTGGCCCTAGATTTGTTAAACGCTCCAGCACAGAGTCTGCCTTGTCACCGAAAAAAGAACATGTACATCGCTGGAAAATCCGAGTGCAACTATGTATGTAAAGAAGTTCAACACTAGTGTGAACTGTCCTCGCCAGGCATTCATTAATATCTAGACCAGCAGGGATAACATATTTGGCAAAGTCTTGTTCATCATGAATCATCTGAGCCAAAGAGGCCATGAGGGACCGCAGCAAGACCCGGCTGCCCATATCCCGCAAGACATGTATATCAAGCCTCTAAACAAACAGGATTAACCACCTGTAATGCCAGACTAGAGAAGGAAATCCTAATTGTGCGGGATGAATTGGATTCAACTTTACTAGATGAGGCTTGAACCACAAAGATTTCTGGAGTAGGATGCTTGGTAGGAAAATCAGGATCACCTAAAGCCAGCCTGAGATTCCTGGCCACCTGCCTATTTACCAATGGATAACAGGGTTTTGAACAAGTGGCCATCAGAGTATCGGTGAGGACCCTGCAGAAAGGGAGCAAAGGCTCAGAAGTAGCCCTCCCAGGTTTCAAAGTTTCTGTGCGGAACTTCGTTTTGGTCTCAACCGAGGGCAGCTGCAAATGCAGAACTTCAGATACTGTCCAGACCACCACTGCAAAGGAGGGATTTTCTTTCATCAGTGGCCCAAGTGGCGGGTCAAGCCCTGTCTCAGGACAGATGTCACGGCCTCTTGCAAATCCATGTAAAAAGCATCATCTGTGTAGTGAGAAGGGAGAAAGTCTTCACCATCATCATCTGCATCCTGGGTTCCACTTTGATCTGGAGTCTTAGTGTATGGTGAGAGTTTGTGCTTTTTAAATATCAGAGTGCAACATCAACCATTTGCAATCACACTGGAATTCATTTTTAGAAGTCATCAGAAGACTGACCAAACTGGGAGCAGAGCTTTGGATCTGTGTGGGAAGACGCAGAAAAAAAGCAACTAACCAGTGCACGGGGGAGGTTTATATGCAGCTACACTCCGTCACTTCTGGGGCAGTACGGGGGCACTGAGGAGCGATAAAGCAACACCTAGCAGCATGCAGGGGCACTGGCAAGGAAAGTGTCCAAATACAGCCTAGTTCTAGGCCTGGGCAAAGTTTTAGTTATGCTGGAATAATCAGAGTAATTTAGGTAATTACGCATTATCCCTGTGATGCACAATTACTGAAATTACATGATTATGCCAGCCTGAGTAATTTGGAGCAAACAGGCTACTGCAGGTGCACAAGAACAATGATCTAAGAGAGAGCGAGAGGTTGCTGGCTACTGTTGTTAGGGTTCAGTAGCATTTAGTGCTATTTTCGTACCACGAAATGCATCCTCTGAACCATTCTAGATGTGAGGGTGCATTTTGTAGTAAACAAATAAATAGTGCTAAATGCTGGATTGCATCTTTAACATAATTATGCAAAATTATGGGTATATTTTCTGTAATTATGCTGGAGAGAATGACATCAGTTATGCCCACCCGTACCTGGCTTTCTGCAAGAAAGCCATGGTGAAGTAGCCATCAGAAATGTCTTTAATAATAACCTGTTTGCCTGCAACAGTATGGCAGGAGATGTAAGGCTGGCCACACTATCCAATAAAGCACCCAAAGACTCTACTGGGCTAGGACTGGTGGAAGTAGCTTGGACCAGAGGAGCTTCGGTATCTTTCTTCCCCATCAAGAGCCAAAGGGGGGCAAAATGGATTCTGCAGAGGATTTTGTTGTTTAGCTAATGATTCTTTCTCCTTACATTTCTTTGGTTAGGCTCATCTCTTTTCCCCCACTAAGATTGTGACAGAGGCCCATGGAATTCCATGACAATTGAAAAATCTCTGAATATGCCTGGGTTTTTCAGATGGTCCAATGTTTCCATATAGACTTCCTACGTATTCCTCAACCTCCCGGGCAAACCTCTTCCCCTTTAGAACAGCAGCAGGTAATAGATAAAGCTCCTCTAAAGGCATTTCGAAATATAGGGCACTCTTTTGGTTAGAGACCTACTAAAGGAAAGTGATTGGATGGTGCATTTGGACTTTAAGGATGTTTACAAAGTTTCCCCTCCCTTTCTCAAGCATTTACTTGAGCTCTACTAATAAGCTCAGATTAGAAATTTCATAGACCTTTGGCATGTTGTCTACTCCCTTAAAGTTCTATCCTTTGATCCACTAGTAACACTGAACAGTCTCTCCACTTATTTTTCCAACCTCACTACAGATTTTATTGCCCAGTTTTCTAAAGACTCAAAATCACGTTCCGTCTCCCAATACAGCCCAATCTGTTACTCCACATCAAACATCTTCTGGTCTAACTCCAGGGACTGTTTCTCTATACAGTCTCCATCTCCATCTTTGTTTCCATCTCTGAAAACTTCAAATCCTGTAAAAGGTTCTAGAGCAACTATTTGCCTTGAATAAGCACAGCTAGATAGGAATCACATGCTAATCCTGATTCTTCAGAGCGATGCTGTGAATATGATAAGCTTGGAGAGACAAATATCAGCTTAGCTTTGGAGCCTTTTTGATTTACGCCTCCCACCAACTCCAATGCTACTATCAATGCACCAGGGGGAGATATTGCATCCAGATCCGACGTCACTACACTTGCATGCACAGCTCCTGAACTCCATGAGTTCTAGTATCTGAAGATCACTCCAGTATGTAGAGACATTCTTTCTAAATTGAGAGAGGACAGCACAAACAAAACATATCGACTTAAATGGAAGCGGTTCTGTTGTTGGTGTTAACAAAATAACTTGCATCCTTTATGAGGTCTCTCCAGAACAAATATTGCCTTATCTGCTTATGCTAGCAAAATCCGGCCTCGTGCATTCCTCAGTAAAAGTGCATTTAGCAGCAATTTTGACATGTAGACGTTCTTCAGACGCGGCTTCCCTTTGTTCATCACGACTAATTAAACAATTCATGAAAGGTTTATTCAGGGCTTTTCCTCCAGTAATGTTGCCCCCTCCAGAATGGCACCTTAATGTTGTTCTCTCACAATTAATGAAATCCCCGTTTGAACCTATCCACAAGTCAGACCTCAAGTTTCTTATGTGGAAGATAGCTTTCCTACTTGCGATCACTTCTACCATGAGAGTCAGTGAAATCCAAGCTTTCACTGCATAAAAACCTTTTCTACACTTCACTGAGGATTTCGTAATTCTCAAAACAAATCCAAAATTCATTCCTCAAGTTCCTTCTCAATTTCATCTCAATCAACCAGTTATTCTCCTGACATATTTTCCCAATCCAACATCACCAGCAGAAAAACCCCTCCACACGTTGGATGTAAAGAGATCTCTTACGTTCTATCTCCAACGCACTAAAACTTTTCGCAAGTCTGATCAATTATTACTGTCCTATGGAACTTGGCAACAGGGCACTGCAGTAACAAAGACAACAATAGCAAGATGGCTAACAGCAACCATCCAGTTCTGTAAATCCGCAGCAGGAAAACCTCTGGCAAAGTGGCCTGGAGCACATTCAACAAGGGCAACATCTACCTCTGCTGCTCTGTTTGCTGGAGTTCCGTTAGAACAAATATGCCATGCTGCAACCTGGAAGAGTACCCACTTGCTCACAAAGCATTACTGCCTTCAGTACACACATAGAAGTGATGCGGCCGTGTGTCAAGCAGTCCTACGCCATCTGTTCCAGTAAGGGGAGTCTCTATGGTAATCGAGAATCTTATTTCTAATACTGGTGATTCTAATCATTAATATTATTATTATTATTATTATCCAGCCGAACATCTCTAGATACACTTCCGTGTTTCTGTAACTACACAATAGAATTATGATATACGATGTAGAAAAGTCTCTCATACCTACCATCCGCTACGATTTTCTTATTCTACATCGCTAATACTGCTTGTTATTCTGATTCAAGCATGTGAATCTACGAAAGATCCAATACTGGATAAGAAAATTAGTTACCTGCAGTTATCCAGTATTGGTATCCTTCATAGATTCACATGTGACTCACCTCCCTCCCCTTAGAGGCTCCCTTCATTAACTAAGGATGTATAATTCACTGTAGTGCTGAAAATCTGAGGAATAGAGCCTCTCTTGGGAGTGTTTTAGAGGGTGCTTTCGCCTAACTAGTCATGCTGTAGGTTTGGTCCTTTTTATTAAAAAAGGACATGGATACACTAGCAGATTTAAGGCCTACTTTTATTGTAGCCTCTGTGGTTGTTGCATACTGCTTTATAGGATACCGTGGGACTCCCACTTCGACAACGGGGAAGATTCAAGCATGTGAACCTACGAAAGATACTGATACAGGATAAATGGGCTTTCTGACTGTGTGAAATGTGTGAATTTTTATTTTAGGACTTTTTCAAGTCTTTTTCCACCTCATGCACAGGACATAAAAGAATTGGATTAGAGTTTCAGAGTATTGACCCCAAATACAAAAATGTAGGCCCTCATTATGAGTTGAGGAGCGGATTTACTGCATATTTTATCATTAAATCTGCTCTCTACAATTTTAAGGTAGCACAACATTCAAACACAGATTTTCCAAGTGTGATTTTACCACACCTAGTACATCTGGGTCCGATTTTACCGGGCATGGAAATAAAATTGCTATTACTGTAGCAGTCAAGCCTTGATGAGGTGGTGAGGTGGTTAATTAGCAGTAATGAATATAACCTCCTCAGATCAGGTGGTGGATTTTTTTGTATAAACGTAATAATAATTATAACAATAGTGAGTATTGATTTTGAAGATGTCTTAAATTAATGTTTTGAGTTGATTGGTAAAAATGGTTTCATGAAAAAAAATATGTTCACTTTAACCCCCAAACACATTTATTCAAGAAACCACACCATGAACTTAATAGTTACAATTGAAAGCAATTCATGACTTTCAGGCATTTATGTGTACACTATACAGTCTCTTTCACTCTGCATCACTTCCATCTCCAGGTGATTAATTTAATGGTCTGCAGCTCTCATTGCAGTTACAACTAAAGCAACAGGACAAATAAAAAAAGGAGCACAGGAACCCAAAAGGCAAAACCCAATAGACAGACAAGAAGGTCTAGAATGATGAGGAGGTGTCTGAATCCTTTAAATACATCCAAGAAATATGTTTTTACTACCTATCGCCTTGACATGGACACTATCCTCAGCTTATGGGATGCAACAGGGAATGCTTCACCATCCATTACTGGAACAAGAACTACCATTCCATGCTTCAAAGAATTGTTGTCGCTAGTGCATGTTTTGCTTACAGAGTCACTGCAAGCTCCAGTGGGAAGTCTTCATGTCATGGCACAGCAGGGAATGGGAGCCATGCTCCAACTTGTATAACAATGCACTGTTTTCCTACTGACTCTCCAATAGTAAATGGTGCAAAGGCAGGCACTCACGTGCCACTTATACTACCCAGAGCACTTAAATGAATAGGAAGATGCAGCTTAACATAAATTTACAAGTAGACTTGAAGAAGAATATTTTCAATGCACTCACTTTCCTTTCATTTGGTGACCTTTTTAAGGCTTGGAGCATTTTCCAACCACTTAAAGTAAATTAATGAAATTGGAAAAATAGCCGGTTTTTAGTTACTCAATTATAATTCTGTGTCACATGTACTTCCTGGCCTTTCCGAAGGTGATGCTACACACAATGTGAATTTGGAAAATTGCTCCCGTATCCGTGCACGTGGGACAGACTATTCAGTGCTTATGATTTCAATGGAGATTTTCCTGAAGGAGAAAATTAACTGAACATAGTATATGTGCTCAGAATAAAGTATTTAAAAGTATCCCAGAAATATACCCATATGTGGGATTACCAATCATTTTCCAACTATACATATAAAAATGTAACAATGTACAATTAGGGTAATTGAAAAACAAAATCTGTCAAAATCTAACATCTCATTATAAGTACTGTATATATACACATCCCTTACATTTATGTGTAGGTATTTTGTGAAAATACCAAATATTGTTGCATTTTCTCAGAATCCTTGTAAAGTTATTGTGCCTTACTTGTCTCCTCTTCTCCACCAACCTCTGAAGTTCCAACAGTGCCCTTAATGTGGAAGAGATTGATAATAACACATACTGCCTCTTCCGTGGGCTCCATGTTCAGGACTGGGGGTGACACTCCTACTGTGACAAGATTTTCTTTTCTACGTTTTGCAAGGAGGTCTCTCACACTTCTTTTTAGGTCAATACATGTTCTTGCTATCCTACACTGATCTTGGCTGCATGGACACAGCATCCATCTTGTTGGTAATATTCGGCCACAGTCCTGTAATTACTTCTGTTTTGACTATAAGGCTATCTTTAGCCAAAACCAAAGCTCCAACTCTGAAAAGTGTGCTTGTTATTTGTAGGATGCTGGCTCTGTATAAACGATATCAAAATGACATAAAGGCCCTCATTACAACCCTGGCGGTAAATCCCGCTTTCCGCCGTGCAGAAGACCGCCAACATACCACTGCGGCCGCAGAATTCCGCTCCAGGTATTACGACCCACAGCTCGGAATCTGCCACAATACAGACACCCACACAAGTCTGCCCCACCAAAGGTCAGTGATAAACTGGCGATACCAAAACCGACACCGTCATGCCAACAGGAATACGCCCACAGTATCACGACCCACGAATCAACGTGGCGGTCTTTCAACCGTGGTATTCCATTGGCGTTACACACTGCTGCGCTCAAAATGCACACACATTTACAAAACACACCCACATTGGACAATTCGAAATACACACACCTGATACACATACACACACCACACCCACACACCCAATCCAATATAAAGCACACACCCACAAACGCTTACAAACAAAATTTAGAAAGAAGGCCAGAGAGAGAGACTACCTAAAACAACACCAGCATCCACAGACACACAACACCATCACTTACACAACATCCACGCATCTCAAACAACACACAAAAATACATCCCCTCCTACATCACAACAGACACCACCTCACACATCACCCACACCACATCATAGCACCTCAAAGACACCCCAGGTTCTCTGAGGAGGAGCTCAGGGTCATGGTGGAGGAAAGCGTCCGGGTACAGCCACAGCTATTCGGATCACAGTTGCAGCAGACGTCCATTGCAAGGAAGATGGAGCTATGGCGCAGAATTGTCGACAGGGTTAACGCAGTGGGACAGCATCCAAGAACACGGGATGACATCAGGAAGAGGTGGAACAACCTACGGGTGAAGGTACGTTCCGTGGTATCCAGACACCAGATTGCTGTACAGAGGACTGGCGGTGGACCCCCACCTCCTCCCCCACAACTAACAACATGGGAGGAGCAAGTCTTGGCAATTATGCATCCTGAGGGCCTCGCACGAGTAGCAGGAGTACTGGACTCTGGTAAGACATATCTTTACTACTCTATCCCCCATACCCCACCTGCATGCCATCACATACCCCCACCCTTACCCTCACACCCATCACCCCAACAACACACAGATACCCCACTAACACAACCCACACATCCCAAAACCAAGCCCTGCATGTAACACCAATGCATGGACACCCATTACCAAAGCATGTCCAGTACAGAGACTCACTCATGCCCCAAAATCACCAATCACACAAGGACCAAGCCAATAATGCGAGCACAGGAGTAGAGGGTCACTCACCCATTGCACAAGATGACACACACAGATACAATAACTATGTATTTACAACCCAACAGGACCCATACCCAACATCACCGGACAGGAGGTGCCAGACATATCCAGTCCCCCCACAGAAGAGGCCCACAGTGATGCCAGCAGCTCTGCACGCCTGGATCAAGATGACCAGCCCAGCCCATCAGGGACCTCGGGACAGTCGGTTCCCCTGACACAGTCACAAACCACCACAAAGCCTTCTCCCTCAGGAAACACCAGCACAGCACCCACCCAGCGGGCCCATGCCTCTGTCCCTAGGACATGTCAATCAGCAGTGTGTCCACCACTACAGGGAACCCAGGCAACCCCACTAACACAGGACGATCAGGGACCTGGGGGCAGTGGCAGTGGGCACACAGTTCAGGAGACAGAGGCACAGGATAACAGGGAAGCTGGGAGGACTGCTGTGTGACAGGGGGAGGACAGGCCCAGGAACCCACTCTCCACGAGGCACTCTCCAACATCATGGGAGCTTGCCACCATTCTCAGGAGACCATGGGCAAGGTATTGGCCAAGTCTCAGGAGACCCAGCAGCTGCAGGAGGAACACTACCTGGGGATCAGGGAGGACTTGAAGTCCATCAACAACACCCTGGTCACCATTGCAGGGGTGCTGACAGACCTTCTCAACACCAGGAGGGACGCAGTGGCACACCAATGGGCCCCTGACACTAGCGTGGACGATGAACAGCCCTCCACCTCCGCCGGCGCTAGTGAACAGGAGGCACTGCCACAGGAACAACAGGACACCAGCACCCCACCCCCTGCAGATGGAGAACCACCTGCAAACAGTCCCTGAGATCCAGGAACAAGACAGAGAACATTGCCAAGACCCCCGCCAGGAAATAAGACCCCCCTGAATGTCACCCTTCTGTCCCACTATGTCATCCTGTCCATCCTTAAACTGCCATTGCTCCACTTCCTATGCCCCTTTGGACAATCCACCTGTGAAACAATTGGACTGGACTCTGTCATGGACATACCTTTGCCATCACCCCAGCCCATTTTACAACCCCCTCCACTTATTTGCACAGGAATAAACACACTTGAATCACAAAACAATCTGGAGTCAGTCTGTGCTTTCACTAATGTGTAATTGCAACATCTCTGAAATATAGCAATGTCAATGTACTTGTGCACATACCAATGTTACACAGCTGTAGGCCAGGAGTAAACATAGCAGTGGGCACAAAGTGGGACCCAGATCTGTGAAATGGAAGGTCAAAGTGAAAAGTCAGTGTCCATACACTGAGTGAAAACGACATACTTATGCTAGCTCCGACAATAGTATGAGATGTGGGAAGCAGTGACATCTTCTTACCTGTGTCTCACTGGAAGTATTGCATGATGATGTTGTTTCGGTTGTCAATATCCTCTTCTTCTGCCTCCTCTTCTTCACTGTCCACAGGCTCCACAGCTGCCACAAGACCACCATCTGGCCCATCCTCCTGCAGAAAAGGCACCTGGCGTCGCAAAGCCAGGTTGTGCAGCACACAGCAGGCTACGATTATCTGGCACACCTTCTTCGGTGAGTAGTAGAGGGAACCACCTGTCATATGGAGGCACCGGAATCTGGCCTTCAGGAGGCCGAAGGTGCGTTCGATTATCCTCCTAGTTCGCCCATGTGCCTCATTGTATCGTTCCTCTGCCCCTGTCCTGGGATTCCTCACTGGGGTCAGTAGCCATGACAGGTTGGGGTAACCTGAGTCAGCTGCAAATGTCGAGGGACAACTGTTAGACAGACACTAACCGTTAATGACAACCCCATACCCAGACTCCTATGTCAACTGTATTGGGATCTTGGCCTCACCTATTAGCCACACACGGTGCCTCAGGAGTTGCCCCATCACATAAGGGATGCTGCTATTTCTCAAAATGTAAGCATCATGGACAGAGCCAGGATACTTGGCATTGACATGGGAGATGTACTGGTCTGCCAAACACACCATCTGCACATTCATTGAATGGTAGCTCTTCCGGTCTCTGTACACCGGTTTATTCCTGCGGGAGGGATAAATGCCACATGTGTCCCATCAATGGCACCAATGATGTTGGGGATATGTCCCAGGGCACAGACGTCACCTTTCACCGTGGGCAAATCCTCCACCTGAGGGAAAACGATGTAGCTGCGCATGTGTTTCAGCAGGGCAGACAACACTCTGGACAACACGTTAGAGAACATTGGCTGGGACATCCCTTATGCCATGGCCACTGTTGTTTGAAAAGACCCACTGGCCTGGAAATGGAGTACAGACAGGACCTGCACTAGAGGGGGTATCCCTGTGGGATGGCAGATAGCTGACATCAGGTCTGGCTCCAACTGGGCACACAGTTCCAGGATTGTTGCACGATCAAGTCTGTATGTGATTATGATGTGTCTCTCTTTCACTGTCGACATCTCATCACCTGCCCCAGCAGACGTGCCCTATGGAGGAGAACAGCGAGCAGAGAGTCATCCAACACTGAGGTATCACAATGTGTTATTTGCAGAAACGTTATTAATCCGCAATGTGCCGGTATCTGTCTGTATTCCCGGCCTAGATAGGTGTGACGCAGTTATTATCCATCCCATGTGGCCCCCTGAAATGGCGGCTGCCTGACCTGTAAGGTGGGACAAGGGGATATGATGATGTACGTCGGCGGTGACGGTACGCACCGGCGCGGACGTGACCGCTATTTTCTGTCTGTTCACTCACTTGATACCTGACCTTCAACAGGAGAGGACCTACACTGCAAGTGCTGCTGTGACCTGTGTCTGGAAGCGACGATGGCTACAGTGTCTGGGGAAAGGGCCCCTGCCTTCACTTCGGAGGAGTTGGAGAAACTAGTGGATGGGGTCCTCCCCCAGTACACGCAACTGTACGGTCCTCCAGACAAACAGGTGAGTACACTGTGAGCATGCTGCATGGGCAATGCCTGCTTTAAGTGGTGTGGATGGAAGATACATGGGGGGAGCTGAGGCCTTCATGTGCAGATGGTGAGTGTATGTCTGTCAGGGCATGGGGGGAGAACTGGTGGGCAATGAGTATGACGGTACGGACGGGTGAGTAATTTCCTTTCCCCCGTACCATTCCTCTAGGTCAGCGCCCACCAGAAGAAGGGTATTTGGCGTGCCATCAACAAGGACGTCCGTACCCTCGGGGTCAACCACAGACGGAGCACCCACTGCCGTAAAAGATGGGAGGACCTGCGCCGCTGGAGCAAGAAGACGGCGGAGGCCCAGCTGGGGATGGCCTCCCAACGTGGAAGGGGTGCCCGTCGCACCATGACCCCCCTGATGTCCCGGATCCTGGCGGTGGCGTATCCGGAGTTTGTTGGGCGCTTGAGGGCATCACAGCAGCCACAAGGGGGTGAGTACACTCTCATTCAGCTGACTCTGCGCGTATAACGAGGTGTCTGGTGGGGGAGGTGGGCAGTGGGTTCCCCTAGGCCAGGGCAAACTTGGTAGGCAAGGTCCCTTGTGAGGCAGGCTATGTGGCACCCCAACCCCACTAGTGGTAAGAGCCATCTACACCTAGTCAGGCTCCTATGACTTCCAGGTGTGCAGCAATTGGGCTTAGGCCTCGTACCCCATGGTCAGGTGAAAGTTCTAGGAACTGTTAGTGCATGGCGTAGTGCAGACGGCTGCTCCATGTGTGTTGTGTCCGCCAACGGTAGTGGTGTTGCATGCACTGAACATGTTTTTCTTCTGTCTTGACCCCCCCCCCCCCCTTTTTGTGGTCTCCCTGTTCTTGTGTGCAATAGCATCATCAGACAGAGGAGCATTGGCACCGGAACAGGAGGGAGCTGCAACGCACTTGGCCATGGAGGGTGAAGCAACGGAGTCTGAAGCCACCAGTGGGACGGAGGGCGAGGGGAGCTCCACGACGGGGACAGGAGCATACACCAGTGACAGCGACTCCTTCTCTGATGGGAGCTCCCTTGTGGTGGCGGGCACCTCTGTGCCCACTGCAACAACAGGTACAGCCGCCACCCCCCCTACCAGCACCATCCTCCCAGCGGCCACTCAGCATGTGTCCCGTGCCCGCTCACCCAGGAGGGTGGCCACCTCCTTTGCCAAAGGCACCTCAGGCCCTGCCCCAGTCAGCCCTGCTGCCCTCAGTGAGGAGGCTATTGACCTCCTGAGATCCCTCACTGTTGGGCAATCTACCATTTTCAATGCCATCCAGGGTGTTGAGAGGCATTTGCAACAAACAAATGCATACCTGGAGGGCATTCATTCTGGGCAGGCGGCCCAACAGAGAGCATTTCAGGCTCTGGCCTCAGCACTGATGGCAGCCATTGTCCCTGTGTCCAGCCTCCCCCCTCCAACTTCCTCCACCCAGACCCAATCCCCTGTACCTCAGCCTATCCCAAGCACACCATCAGACCAGCATGCACACACATCAACACACAAGAGTGGCTCAGGCAAACATAAGCACCACACATCCCACAGGCACTCACACAAGCACCATCCCCATGCAGACACACCAACATCCACTGCCTCCACTGTGTCCCCCTCCTCCTCCCTCCCTATCTCGTCTCCACTCACACCTGCATGCACTACATCCTCAACCACTACCTCCGTTACCAGCACGCCCATCACC
Organism: Pleurodeles waltl; assembly: GCF_031143425.1. Taxonomy (NCBI): domain Eukaryota; kingdom Metazoa; phylum Chordata; class Amphibia; order Caudata; family Salamandridae; genus Pleurodeles; species Pleurodeles waltl. Next base: position 752,926,407 of record NC_090438.1, on the reverse strand, counting down.
ACACACGTGCAATCACCACCCCCACTACCATTCACACATCCCCTGTGTCCTCTCCCAGTGTGTCTGTGAGCCCTCCACCCAAAGTACACAAAGGCAGGCACACACCCACCCAACAGCCATCCACCTCACAACAGCCTCTGGCCCATGCACCTTCACCCAAATTCAGCAGACGTACACCTCCTACAACCACTACCTCTTCCTCCACTCCAAAACCCCCTCCATCTTCCCATCCCATTGTGTCTAAAAAACTCTTCCTGGCTAACATTGACCTCTTCCCTACACCTCCCCCCGTCCTTCCCCTAGGGCCAAGCTTTCCAGGTCCCAGCCCAGCACCTCAGCCACCAAATCCCCAGGCACAGTGGTGCCAGCAACTGCGGGGTCATCAAGTGCGCCAGCCATCAGGGCTGCCAGTGTGCCACGTAGCGAGGGCAAGGACATTCCGCCACCTGCCAAGGTGAAAAAGGTGCCCACATCCCAGAGAGAGAAGCCGAAACTACCAGCCACCAAGGGCTCAACAAAAACCAAAGGGGATAGTAGCAAGACAACTGCGGCACCATCAAAGGTGGGGAAGGGCCAAAAGCAGAAGAGCAGGTCAGGAGAGGGCATCACCGCCGCCACAGACACCGCCGCAAGCACCGCCGCCACAGACACCGCCGCACACACCGCTGCACACCGCCACCGGCCCTGCAACGTACTTGGACAGTGGCACCACCGCTGACATGGCTACCGTCCCCAGTGGTCAGTCGTCCGAGGCTGGAGGAGAGTTCCTGGACCCTGGGCAGCTTCCATGAGGCATGACTTCCATCACTGTTTGCACCTGCTGGTGGAAGGCGAAGCCGCAGCAGTGTGGGGTATGTCGCTGCCTCCATGGCGTATCATGCTACCTGTACCTCGCCCATCTCGTGGCACGCACACCCAGGTGAGGGAATTGTACCAGCCACAATGCACGTGGAACACTCTGGGCACCATGCCCCCTCCAGAACCAGTGGAGAGATACATCCACTACCTCAGTCCTTGGCAGGAGGAAGCACTCTGGGCACAAGTCCCCCTCCAGAACCAGTGGAGAATGACATCCACTACCTCTGTCCTTGGCAGGATGAAGCACTCTGGGCACAAGGGTCCCTCCAGAACCAGTGGAGAATGACATCCACTACCTCAGTCCGTGGCACAATGAAGCACTCTGGGCACAAGGCCTCCAGAACCAGTGGAGAGATACATCCACTACCTCAGTCCTTGGCAGGATGAAGCACTCTGGGCACAAGGCCCCCTCCAGAACCAGTGGAGAATGACATCCACTACCTCAGTCCTTGGCAGGATGAAGCAGTCTGGGCACAAGGCGCCCTCCAGAACCAGTGGAGAGATACATCCACTACCTCAGTCCTTGGCAGGATGAAGCACTCTGGGCACAGGGCCCCCTCCAGAATCAGTGGAGAACGACATCCACTACCTCAGTCCTTGGCAGGATGAAGCACTCTGGACACAAGGCCCCCTCCCACTCGCACTGAGGTGATTGTATATTTTCGATCTGATGCCCCAGCAGTGTTCTCTCGGTTTCGAGTCAGGTATCTAGTGTGGGCTTCGCCCATGCATTTTGGGCCCAGTGGTCCATGGACAATGATTGGTACATTATCCGGACTTGTTTAGTTGGTGTACATATTTGTATATACTGAATTTTGACTATCTGATTTTTCATGATTACACTGTTTACAATAATTTCCTTTTGTCCTTGCGTTCTTCCAGGGGGTGGGGGGGGTGGGGGGGGGGTGTATATGTAATGTTGCTGCATGTATTTGTGTGTATTTTGTTGTGGGTGAGGGTGGGGGTATTGCGTGTGTGTGTCACTCTCTTTTACCCCCCTCCCCTGTGTTGTAGGTGCAGTACTCACCGTGATCGTCACCGCCGCCGCCGTTCATACTCCTGTTAGATGAGAAGATACACCAACATGGGCAGGACCTGTAACTCGGGCTCCATGGCGTCCTGGTTCCTCGTTGGGTGTCGAGAGATGAGTGTTTTCCCTTCTGTGTACTGTTTCCGCCGTGCTTTTGATCGCGTTGGTTCCGCCCCGGAAAAGGTGATGGATAGGCGTCTTGAAATACAGTGGGCGGTACTTTGTCTTCCGCCAGTCTGTTGGCGGTTACCACTGCGGTGTTTATTTCTACCGCCGTGGCGGTGGGAGTGTTAAAGTGGCTGTCTATGTTGGCAGTTTCCGCCATGGTCGTCATCCCATTTTTTTTTCCGCCGGCCTGTTGGCGGTATTACCGCTGCTTTAACACCGACCCCTAGGGTTGTAATGAGGGCCATAGTGTGCACAGAGTCCAGGGGTTCCCCAGAGGCTTAACAGAGGCTAAAGTAGATAATATTAATGCTCTCTTTTGTGGTAGGGTGGTCTAGCAGTTAGGCTTATCAGAGGGTAGTGCAAAGCATTTGTTGTACACACACAGACAATAGAAGAAGAACACACTCAATGACAACTCCAGACCAATGGTTTTTATATAGCAAAATATATTTTCTTAGTTTATTTCTAGAACCACAAGATTCAAGTTGCAGGTAAGTACTTCAATAGATTCATATTTCACACACATATCAATAGTACTTTGTTTGAAATCAATTAGTTATATAGTTTTTGGAATATTGGCAATTATCTGTTTTAAAGGTTGACAGTGCAATTTTCAGAAATAGTTCCTGGAGGGAAGAAAAGTTAATATGAGTTACAGGTAAGTACTCGACTTACAGTTCCAGTCTCCAGAGGTTAGGATGTCCACAGGTTGGGGTTCAAGTTAACCCCAAACACACACCACCAGCAACACGGGGCCGCCTGGATACAGAGGTCAAAGGCAAGCTTAACATTGGATCCTATGGAGGATGGGGGCACTCGGTTTCAGATCTGCTGGTAGGTAAGTACCCACATCCTCGGAGGGCAGACCTGGGGGGTTAAGAGGGCCACTGGGGGTGGGGTGGGGGGGACGACCCAAGTAGCCACCAAACACACGCCCTCAGTGGCACGGGGCAGCCGGTTGTAAACAGAGCGTTGGGCACCCAATCCTTTTCTATCAGGGGGCCTCGGGGGTCACTCAGACGCTGTAGACGAAATCAAGTCGGTCGACTGGAGCAAACCACAGGCTAGCCAGGGAGGAGGGTTGTCTGATGATGTAGCTGCACTGGAGATCGGGTTCTCCATGGCCTGGGTGCTGCTGATGCAGTGTGTCTTTAGGTATCAGATATCTTCGTCCGGAGCTTTCTCTGTCAGGGGGATCCTCAGGATTCCCTCTGTAGGCGTCGTGGATTGAGGGGTGGAAAGGTCAACCCGGGGGGCACTTGTTCAGAATCACCTGGGGATCCTGTCTAGTTGGTTGGGCCACCTGGACACGGGCTGTGGGCGTTGGGGTGCAGAGTGGTCAGGACTCACGCATTCGGAGTGAGGCTGGAGTCCTTGGTTGTTGCTTCTTCTTGGACAGGGCTGCTGTCCACAGGAGTCCTTGGTGTTTTTGGGTTCAGGGCAGTCCTCTGGAGCTTGGCAGAGGTCGTTGGTCCCACTGGATGTGTCGCTGGTCTTGTGCAGGTTCTTTGGAGCAGGAGACAGGCAAGTAGGGCTGCGGCCAAACCAGCTGTCGTCTTCCTTCTTCTCTGCTGGGGGTTCAGCTTAGCAGTCCTCCTCCTCCTTTCTTGCCAGGAAAATGACGAGCTGGGTTCAGGGAAGCCCTTAAATCCCAGATTTAGGGGTGTTTCAGGGGTCAGAGAGCAACTCCACTAGCTGGAGTGCCCTGGGGCACTGAAACCCGAGGCTTGACCCTTTGAGGCTCACCGCCAGGTTGCAGTTCCTGCAGGGGGAGGTGTGAAGCACCTTCACCCAGGACAGGCTTTGTTTCTGGCCACAGAGAGCACAAAGTCTCTCACCCCATAGGGTCAGACACTTGTCTCAAAGTGGCACGCTGGCACAGACCGATCAGTCCTGCATTACTAGTTTGGCTAACATACAGGGGACATCTCTAAGATGCCATCTGGGTGCATTTTTCAATAAATCCTACACAGGCATCAGTGTGGGTTTTTTGTGCTGAGAAGTTTGATACCAAACTCCCAGACCATATACTCAATATGGCTAAACTGCACTTACAATGTCTAAGAATGGACTTAGACACTGAAGGGGCATATTGCTCATGCAGCTATGCCCTCACCTGTGGTACAGTGCACCCTGCCTTAGGGTTGTAAGGCCTGTTACAGGGGTGACTTACCTATTCCACAGGCAGTGGATTGTGGGCATGGAATGTCGATGTTGTCTTTTTCTCCCCACTAGCACACACAAGATGCAATGGCAGTGTGCAAGGGCTTGGCAAGGGGTCCCCCAGGGTGGTATAATACATGCTGCAGACCCTGGGGACCTTCCCTTGACAAGGGGCCCTTGGCACCATTGGCACCTTTTCGAAGGGACTTATCTGTGTGCCATGGGTATATCAATAATGGAAACAAAGGTACAGATTTTGGGAAAGAACACTGGGGCTGGGTCCTGGTTAGAAGGATCCCAGCACACCATCAATCAGAGCTGGCATCAATATCAGGCATTAAGTGGGGGGTAACTATGCCCATAGTGACACTTTTCTACATTATTTATTTCTAAAGCCATGGTGCAAGGTTTCTGTAAATATTTTGAACAAAATGTCAGGTAAGACCATGGCTATTAATTAGAAGTTTACACTTTCCCTGGAAGAACGAAGAGAGAACGGCTGCCAATTGTTTTAACCACTCTATGATGCAGAAAGTGTGTTTTACCCTTTCAAATCACCAACATTTCACGTGCTAGCCTCACATAAACGATGCAGTTCCTGTCTAAAATGTGATTTTCCATACTTGGAATACGGGGTAAATCTGTATGCCATTTTAACACGCATGGTAAATGTGGGAGTTGAAAATTTGCTTGTGATTTTACTGGGTGAGATTCTGCACCTAGTAAAATCAATAACAAGGACCCGGAACAAGTGTGCAATTGCATCTCCCAGGCCTGGATTTAAGCTACAGTATTCATATTAACATGTGCAAATTCACCACATGGTAACAAAATAACTTGCAATGAGGGCCTTAATTGAATTCCAAAATACTGAGCAATAAACCAATGCAAAAAATTCAAACTCAAATTTGCACCAGAGAATAGGTGAGCATGCAAGGTTGAGAGAAAATAGGAAGGATTCAAGGAAATAGTATCTAAACAAATTGCACAACATTTTGTAATAGTTCTGATCATAATGCGAGCTCAAAATTCTCAGATCTACTCTCAAACAAGTTAAAGAGCAAGACAATGATGTCTAGTTAGAGTCCCAGAAGGAATCCCAAAAGTGATGTACTCTCGGGTAAGGAAGTTCCTAATGTGGAATAACCAGGGTAGTGATGATGATATTGCACTTCACTGACTCAGATCATCCAAAGTGCTTCTGTAACTGGAACTGTCATAACAAGATCATATGCACCTAAAGAACAGGAATGCTTTGATCTCAGTCAGTGGATCAAGAGTCTTTTCATAAAGCTTAGCATGTAATGCTAGTAAAGGTTCACTAAGGAACTCCACCCACTTTATGTCAACTGTATTTTTTGGATCAACAGCTAACTTACCTTGCAGTGCCCCCAAAGAAATGTGCTAAAGTGGGTGGAAGGCAGAACTATGTGTCTGTAGTACTTCGGTGGTGTGGCTACAGCACTACCATCTTAAAAGTATTAACAAGAGGAAGGTGTACACAATCTGAAAATAGAAAACGTTATTTTTGTATTTAGGTATTCCTAGGAAAATGTTCCTCAAGTAATCGTCTCATTTGATACATTCCTAATGGGAAATCACTAATTGAATTTTTACCTGTGATGATCCTTAATGTATGACTACAATAGTCAATGAACATCTTATGATGTCAAAATTGCTTTCTTCAACTCACCTTACTTCTTTTCCTATTTTGCCATTCAGTAGTTGCCGGATGTATGGAAGGACTCGATCCTCTTAAATTTAGACAGCTGTAAGCAGTGTTCTTCAAATCACTGAGTTTTTCTTCATTTGCAACATTCAGCAGTTGAGTAAGACAATCACCTAGCAAAATTAAAGTATTATAATTAGGAAACACATCACAAAAGTGTGAGAACACATAAAAACACAGCCCAAAGCAGATAGCATACAGAGTATTGGGAGAGGGAAGATTGTGTGCTTAAAGTGCCTTTAGTGGAGAGATGTCCGAGGCAGATCCCATGGCAATGGTGAGAGAATGGAGTCACAGGAAGTGCCATACGTAGCAGTCATACAATTGTGGGGGCAGAGTAGTCCAAGAGCCACAGGAGAGGCCAAATTAGCAAATGTGTGGGACTGAGCAAGAAAATAATTGAGGGTAGAAAACTGAGGGTCAGGGACAGTTCCACTTCTCTCCCCACACTTGCTTTTCACTTCACACCACAGGGAGCTGCACTGTCTTCCAAACACAGCAGCAGCTTCTCTGGGGATCCTGGTGTCCACTATTTCTGCACCTTCGTTGAGTGACATAACCCACAGAAACACAGAGGCCACTCCTGAGATCCCCTGGATGTGTTCACTAGTAGGAACACAAAAACATTTGGAGGAGAGAGCTCAGGGTCTTCCAGCCAATATGGGTTCAGGGTCCACTCCTATCAAGCCACACATTTTCCAAAATACGGGAAAGCAATTTGTTAAAGCCACCTTCATTAGCTGTGAACATCAGGGTGCTACAGCTCTGCTTACCCCACTATAATTTCATTTCTTTTTCCAATAGTCACAGGGCATAAAGGGGCTACACATACTCCAACTGTGATAATCTGATTCTTTTACCTCTTGTGCCTTGGAGCCACCTAACCACTGGACCAAAACCGAGCAAAAAGGGCACCCATCTACTTTTTTGTCAGAATAGCACAACAGATCAGTCCAAGGCTTCCCTCAGGAAAGTGGTGTCATCAAAAAACCATGAACTCAACAGTGAACATAATAATACTCAATAAGTCTACCAATTCAGTCAGTGTCTTTACATTGAAAAAGTATTTTAATTCACATACGGCTGAATACTAAACATAAGATCACAAATGTACATAATTAAAACCAGACTTCAGTAGCCCCTTCTGAACTACAGACATGTTTAAGAAATGTGTGTGTCCATGTTAACAATGCAAAATTGACATACTGCATTTGTGGCAGAGGTACACTGTGTAGCACCTTCAAACAACATCTCTGAGTAGTGAAACAGCATTAAAGTGAAGACTGTAGGAAGTGTAAGCAAGGCCTGACTTCTGCAAGTGAAGCAGATAATAGGCAATGTGTTGGACCTCTGCTTTGTCCAGGAAGACAGTAGTCACAAACCTTTTCCATTTGGCTGCATAACATGCTCTGGTTGCAGGCCTGCACTCCTGTTTAAGGATGGACATACACTCTGAAGGCAGATTAAGTTACCCAAAGTCTTTTTGTGAGGTTATTTTAGTTTTTATGCAGGCAAATGTATTTTAGCTTGAGTCTGAGGCTTGTGCCCTCTCACCAAGTCACTTGCCATTCTATTCACTCATTTTTTAGCAAGGCTTAATCAGTTGCCTTTCCATGCAGAATTGTTACTAATTTCTCTGCATAACATTTCACCCTGCGCTCATTCCAAGGTTATACACAATAGTTTATTAAGTATTGCCAGTCCAGAGAGTGCAATGTCTACCATACACAAACAAGACGCATTATCATGTCTGGGCAGTTCTCGGAACAACAAAAATAAAATAAGAAACTGCCCGAAAATAAGGCAGAGGGGATATTCCAGCCAGCTAGCCATTTCATGCTGCACGTCGTTGCAGTTTCTGCTGAAACCTCATGCTTTGTCTACATTGGACTGACTGACAGCAGACTAACACAGGTACATTGATTGGTCTTCCTTCCCGGGACTAGATGGGTGGATTAAGGCTACCACTGCTATTGCTCTCATGTAGAAACTCAGTAGTGTAGAAAGGGATATTAGGGACACTACTGGAACAATATGGTGGTAGTCTTCCTGTGTTTCACTTTCCTGGTCACCGCTGTAAGTGTTGTGTTTCATTATCCTCATAATCGCAATTGATGCCTTTTTACGTAAAACACAGTTGCTTCACTAAAACCTACTGAACTAACATCCTGCTTCTGTTTGTCTCTGCATGTATGAGACTTGTATATCTGAGACAAAGGGGTACAATATGTTCTACCACAACTTCCCTGAAGAATCTGAGTGTCATGCGATAGGCTGCCACAAATCACTTCAACCTTTGGTATTGGTGAAGTGCTGCTAGCTAGATTGAAGGGTTAGGCCGACAGTTGTCACGCAGTGTGGGGTCAGACTCAGTCCCCCATATTCAGGGGTGCTGCTGCCCCAAATCCAGCAGTTTTGTTACCACAACGGGAGTTTATCACATGGCACTGCCAACATTGGTTAGGCACTGCCTTCACAAACCTCCCAAGTATCTCTCTCTCATTTCATGCAAAAGGCACCTTAATGACCTTATACAGAGATGTCCATAGTATTAGGGAATATCCTCCTCAGCTAGATAGGTAGTACCTATTTGACTCTCTAGGTTGTTCAAGCTTGAATCTTTAAAAGGAAATCCCCAATTGGTGTGTCTATCTCTGAACTGTTGAATTACATTTTTTTTTAAATGGCAAAACAAAATAGGGTAGTAATTGCAGCGAACATAAAACTCCCTTTCACAACACTTTTTTTCAATAATGGTCTCACAGATGTGGGAGGAGCGGTTACATTTCTTGTTGAGGCTCACAACGCATACAAAACAGAGATTTTTTACTCTTGGGTCACTTTTCCAGCAGCAGATGGGAACACACACATATTTCATCACTATACTCCAGCAAATGCACCCGCACAACATAGACCATATGTTTATTTAGAACTACATCTATCTTATCAAGAACACCAAAACTGGCATGATGGTGCACTACCCCAGGTTCTACAGAATGTTAGATTAGGTTCTTTAAGCAATGATAGACCTACATGGCCAGAATCAGCCACCCATACACTACACCATAATGCAGGTGCAATGCCTGTAGCAGAAGTACTTCAACAGGTAAGCCACAATTACAAGGTAAATCAAACAAACACTCTACAAAGCAAGCAGCCGAGGGTTCTAAAACAGTAGGATGAAAAAAAAATTTGGGATAATGTAAAACAAAGAGGAGAATCTTCGTTATTGGAGACCTCAGAGAAACGATACAACTTAAGAAATAGAGATAGTTTAAAAACTCTTCATAGATATCAATATATTGATACACGCCAATCTCATTCCTTTCAGGGCTCAACAGACAAACAGAGTGAGAGAGGAGGGCGTTCCAAACAAAGCGAGTATGTGAAACCAAGAAAAGATTCATTACAAACATCTTAACCTTCCATAAAAGAGGAAGAAAAATATCCCCAAGAAAAAGCACAGTTTAAATAAAAAAAAAGGTAGCAGGAATTCCTACCAGAAATGCCTCACATAATGAGAGCCCTACTAAAGAACAGGTCATGGGCACTGACTCTACCAGACAGCGCGGCAGTGGTCACAATAGTTTGCCAGAATCTTCAAGGGCTTCTGAATATGACAGTAACTAATGACTTTTTATAAGTCGAAACTGAAGACATGCGCGTCTCCCCCCCAGATAGGGTCTACAAAGGCAATATACTACTTGAGGAAAACATAGAGCACAAAATTAAGGTTATATTCTGGGAAACATTATCATTGTGTTATGACATCCTATTGGCAGAAAACAACTGGCCCCTAGAATTTGTTCGTAATCTCCCACTAAGAGAAGATGCCATTGAGCCCTCTTTCTCGGTCCTTGTTCCTGAAGAATTAAGACAGGTTTATGCAGTAGATGGGCATTGGCACAAGCCCCGGTGCTGAATCGCAACCATGTAGAGTGGGATAAAGACTCCTCCTATCACATAATACTGTTAAGATCGACACCATTACCACCACCACCACAATACCTTATTAAACATGAAGCTAAAGCACCAGTGAGAGAAATACTCATACAACTACCAGGGTATAACAGAACTCTGCCCATCACCAATAAACAACCCTTTGTTCCCCATAGCTAAGCTGGACCATTTATATAGAATAGTCTTAGATTACAAATACTCAAATAGTCACAGATGCACATTTGCTATACAAAATGCACAGAGCACAGCACTTAACAACAATTTAGTGCGCAAAAAATACAAAACAACCTTGGATATTCAGAACTTGTTTTCTGCCAAAATATAGCGCCTGAAAGCAGGGATTTGATCGCCTTCAGCGCATTAGACTTGCAAAGGAAATTTTGTTGACTTCCACAAGGGCATAATAACAGCCCTGAACTGTTCTCAGCATCTGTAACATCCATATGGCATGACATTGACCTTGAGGCGTTGTCCTATGTAGATTTACCTGACAGATGACAACCTGGTCATACACCTAAGATGGGTGGACCGCATTATGGTGGGTATTGCTAAAATAGGCTACAAGTTCAATTTCAAGAAAACAAAAATTTCCTTTCTCAGTGCCCTGTTTTTTTGAGGATACGAGTTATCAGATGAAAGAAAGAGCCTGGTGCCTCACTTGCTAGAAAAGTGTCTGCAATTACAGCCATCAAAAAGCTACAATCATTATTGGACTTTTTTTTTGGCAGAGCTTACATTCCAGATTATGCACAACGCATAAAAACACTTTGGGGGTCATTCTGACCTTGGCGGTCCATGACCGCCATGGCGGAGTGCGGCGGAAGCACCGCCAACAGGCTGGCGGTGCTTCCTGGGTGATTCTGACCGCGGCGGTAAAGCCGCGGTCAGAAAAGGGGAGCCGGCGGTTTCCCGCTGGCCCAGGGAATCCGCCATGGCGGCGCTGCTTGCAGCACCGCCATGGGGATTCCGAGCGCCTTCCCGCCAGCCTGTTTCTGGCGGTGTCCACAGCCAGAACCAGGATGGCGGGAACGGGTGCCATGGGGCCCCTGCACTGCCCATGCCAGTGCCCCACAACAGGGCCCCACAAAGATTTTCACTGTCTGCTGTGCAGACAGTGAAAATCGCGACGGGTGCCACTGCACCCGTCGCACCCCTTCAACTCCGCCGGCTCCATTCCGAGCCGGCTTCATTGTTGAAGGGGCTTTCCCGCTGGGCCGGCTGGCGGTCTTCTGGCGGTCGCCCGCCGGCCCAGCGGGAAAGCCGGAATGGCCGCTGCGGTCTTTTGACCGCGGAGCGGTCTTTCGGCGGGAACCGCTTGGCAGGCGGCGACCGCCGACCGCCGCGGTCAGAATGACCGCCTTTATGATTTGATACGTCCAGACTTTTCAGGTAAATATTGGGCAGTTGAACACACACGGATTCTCAGAGAATTACTGAAGGACATGCTTGAAGCAAAACATTTACACACATATGATAACAAAACAAACTTTGTCATCAGAGTAACAGATGGTGCCATCTGATTCCCCTATGCAACATCCAATGAAGGTGATACCGTTCCCATAGTACATAAATCACATTTATATTCCATGGCTGAACAACGCTTACCTCCCACTGAAAAAATTCTGACTGCTGTTCAGACGGTTGTCATAAAAGAGACCTCTGGCCCAGGGGAAACAGATTGTTTTTGTGACCCCAATCCCAGCCTCAGAGGCTGTCACAAAAGCCAGCGTTCCAAATGTAAAAACATTACATTCTCAATGGATTCAATGGGCAACATCTCTGACAGCCACTGATGTCGATTATGTTTTTGATCCAAAACTACAGACCGAAGAATTCCTTCAATATGAACTTGAATACTCAACACCGACAAACATTTTGCCTACTGATCAATTCTAAATGATCATCTACACTGATGGTTCAGTGCAACCAGCAGCAGGCACCAAACAACAATATTCCGCTGCTTGTGCAGCTCTGAGCGGATGCATGAGGGATGGCAAATTCTACCCTCAGAACACATACACGCAGACCCCAGAGGACTGCACGGCACAATTGGCAGAGCTTAAGGCTCTAATATTGGCACTGGAACATGCAGATCCTGAACTTTTAACACTCACTGCGTGTGATTTGTATTACTGTATCCAGTCCTTCAATGAATACCTGCATTACTGGCACTAGAATGGGTTCATAGGTTTAAAAGGGAACACCATGAAACACGGACTCCTGTGAGGGAAGATAGCAGATCTAAAGGAGACGCTACCAAATACCCATGTAGTACATACAATGGGCCATCAACGTGTAGGAATGCACGTTACCAGGAACACACTGGCTGATGAGGCATCCAAGTCAGCAGTCGCCTCAGCTTCTGTTGCTGAAGTTACTTATTCTAGGGCGAGGTTGGATAATGAAACACTGGCTGCTGGGAAAGTTTCGGCTGACAACAAGCCCTTCCTGAAGTGTACCCCGCCAAATATTCCTACCAGCTAAGTGACCAAAATATTGCATTTGTGACAATACCAGGGATGGGTGATTGTGTGATCCCCAACCAAGACCAGAGATTAGCTCTAGGAAAAGCAGCGCATGAAGGAGTTGCTTCCGCCCATGCAGGTGTGGCAGCTACAATTTCATTATTTCAGAAATGCTATTGGTCAGGTCTTGACAAACTGGCCAGACAGTATGTCTGTTGTTGTGATATCTGGCAACAAATAAGAGAGTCCACCACGAAATGCCACCGCGGACACCCCTCCTAATTTCCAACAAACCACTAAAATATGTGTACCTGGACTGCTGTGGTCCCCTCGCACCTGATGGTACGTACAAATACAACTTAGTCACTGTTGATTCTAGCACCAGATTTCTATGGGTACGGCCACAAAAATCAGCTGACAACTGAACTATTATTAAAGATTTGTGAGTCTTTATTGGGACATATGCAGTTGCAGCATTCCATTTGGACCAGGGACCTGCCTTTGCCTCCGGGGTAGTCAGGGACATCATGGCCACAATGGGTGTCCATCTCCATTTCTAATCTCTGTATCATCCTGAGGGAAACGTGGTGGTGGAGCGGAAAAAATGAGACTTAGAGCAATTCTTAACAGCATAGGTACTAGAAACAGGTTGTAGTTGGCTTAGCCACCTGTATGGAGCCCAGACAGAACTCAATAATCTGCCCAGATGATCTTTGGGAGGGCACACCTCATATGAGGTCCTGTTTGGCATACCTATGTATGTCCCAGATCTTGCTGGCCCTGGCGCAGTGCTGGCAGACACACCTTTTGACATAAATAAACGTGTCACTGTCTTGCAGGAATTACAACAGTTCAGTGATGAAAACTTATCTGCATGTGCCACCACCTTGGGAATGAGGGATTTACCACCAAAATCAACTGGCTGGATTCCAAAAGTTGGAGAGCTAGTGCATGAAAAGATTGCTGTAAAAAAGAAATATGGTCCTGCATAACAAGCACCGGTTCCAGTCCTGGGAATACACGGTTACAGAACTGTCATTCTACCACCGCTGCCTGGTTCTATAGAAAACAGTTTTGTGTCCATTGACACCATGTGGCCAGTCCTGCACAGTAGACCACAAGGACTCTTAGGCACTTACCGAACCCCTTTCACCACCAGTCAGGATGTGTCTCTTTAAAATGTAACCAACAGTGGTGAGACTTCCCTGAGTTTGGAGTTGGTGGGGTGGAAAATGAACTTTTCTTAGTACCTATCTCAACATCATCCACAAGAGATGTAAAAAGTTCTGAGTTTTTTTCTCTAGTTCTACACAAACGGATAAAATGGCTTACTACGAACCACCACACAATACATCTGCCAGTTCTCCTCCGATGTTGGTTCCAGTCTTTGCATGAACGGCTTCTGGATATTGGGCTGACATCAACAACTCTTTTTAACATTTTTCAGCATCTTCAACTTCACTGTATGAAAAGCAACTGACTTAAAAATAACTATCTGATTCATCCATGGAACTATCTATGGGTCCCGTTAATTGTGCTTGCCTTCCTTCTTTGGATTGGTTTTGTCATTGTTTTCTTTCTGCTGATACATGGTCACTATCTTCCTGAACGCTCTGCTGTCGAACTAGTGGATGAGGTTTTGAAACTTTACCTATCCTCACATAAGCTCCAAAGGGACTTGTCCCTAGTAAACATTTCAACTATTCCAATTCCTGTTAGGATTGTTTGGGACAAAGTTCCATTTGATATATTCAGGCTGGTGTAAGTGGTTCAAATTCCATATATATTAAAAGTTTTAATGAATGATGTATTAACACCTGGGATTGTTTCTGATGATTGGGATGTGAAAACAGTTGATTCTATGCTTTCTGAGCTTGAATACTATACTGTATTTGAAAGTGAAGATGTTTTCTAAACAGCAAACTATGGGGAAATGTTCTGCTGGAACACTGTCCAGCTTCACCAGTTGTGAGTTCTGAAACATATGTTGAAAGGTTTGCATATTTTACTGGGCATGATGTCAGAAATGCTGAGTCTTATTATTTTAAACTGCCGCCTATGAAATCGGCAAATGTCTTGTTAACTGACACTAAATTAATTCATTCTGATTCTTGTGTTTCCCAGTTGGCTACTGAAGGCAATTAATTTTGGTTGTGAGTTTGTGAGGAACCCGAAATTGGCAAATACAGGGACGAGAAACTTTGTTTAGGGCAGGTCTTATTCCGTTGCAAATTATTATATATATAAATGATTCAGTACAATAAACAAGGTGTTTAGGCTTGGCAAAGATTAAGGAGTTGAATGCGCCAAGTATACCGTCACCTGCTAAATTTGACAAATGGCAAAAAAATGTAAATGTCATTGAAGAAGAGCTCAACAGCTGGGTGCAAAATGGAAGTTTAACCTGACACTTTCAGGTACAAACGGGTGGTTATTGTGGCCAGTGAACACAAATGGTTGTCATTCACGTTTTGTAATCTCCACAGGGGGTTTTAGAATGAATAAACCTGACACTCATTATATCTCAAAACAACACTCCAACATCATTACCACATACAGCATGGGCAAACTATGTCAACCATGGTTGAAATCTTCCAAACTAGCAGATGTTAAAGAACAGCTTTGTCTACTGTCAGAAGACACAGACTTACAAGATTTCTTGTTAGGTCCTAGAAAACCATGTACAAAGCACTTCTTATATGCAATAGATAACAACATTTGGAAACTTTCACAAAAAGAAGTCGCCACCCGGTTGAGGGAAACAGATCAGGGAAACCTCCAGAAAGCTCTACATAACTTTTAGATGATTGTATGAACACTTTGTCCAACTGCATTTACACCGTAAACAATATAATTTCATCTGCAATTGGCATCATACAAAATTATATCCCATTTTCACACCATGGACAGAGTCAGCTTAGGTCCATTGTGCAGTTAGGTTGGACGTTACAGATACTGAAAAGTGGTCGAAGACCCTGGCAACACGTCAGCTCCAGGAACTTATTTTCTGCTTTTAATATGACGCAGAAGCTACAAATAATGTTTCAGAAAAAAGCAACATATATTATGTTAAACATCAAAAAGTTAGAAAAGCTTCCTTTCATTGTAGCGAAAATACCATCTGTGGTTTGGTTAACACCCAGGGTTATTAATCACCCATTTAAGCACTTCAGTTCACTTGGTGTTTAAAGCACATTCCTGTTGGCAGATTTGAAAACCTAGGAGACAGTTACATCCATGAGGTGTGGGAGTTACCGTTTATGTACAAATGTTTCGATGGCATGAAAGAAGTCTTAGCGGGAGCGAATGCAAGACAACTCTGAGCCATTCAATGATTTGTAAACAGTTGTCCCCGCACGGACCATGCAATTCTTCAGCTGCAAACTTAGGCCCTCATTATGACATTGGCGGTAAATCCCGCTTACCGTCACACTGACGGCCATCAACATACCACCGCAGTGGCATATATCCGTTCGCCATATTGTGACACACACATCAAACTGACAGAATACAGCCACATACACAAATCCCCCAGCCCAAAGGTCAGTGCTAAAGTGGCAGTACCAACACCCATATCGTTAAGCCAACAAAACAACGCCCACCACATCATAACGCACGGATCACCACGGCGGACATTCAATGGCGGTAAACCATAGGGTGTACACACCGCCGCGCTCAGAATGGACACCCAAATACTAATCTACACAAAATTGGCCAATATTCAAACAACACACACCTGACACCCATACACACACCACACACACCCACTCACACCACAACAAAACACACACACACATTACCCACAACCCCTTACGAATACAAATAATTGCCACCAGACAGATATCCATTGTAAGGAAGATGGAGCTACGGCGGAGAATCGTGGACAGGGTGAACACCGTGGGACAGCATCTAAGAACAAGGGACGACAACAGGAAGAGGCGGAACAACCTACGGGGGAAGATGCGTTCTGTGCTAGCAAGGCACCAGCTCGCCATACAAAGGACTGGCGGTGGATCTCCACCTCCTCCCCCTCAGCTCACAGCATGGGAGGAGCAAGTCTTGGCATTACTGCATCCAGAGGGACTCACTGGAGTAGACGGAGGACTGGACACTGGTAAGTCAACATTTACCACTTATCACCCCCCATTCCTGCATGCCATCTCATACCCTCACCCTCACCCTCACTCCCTTCACTCCACTCCATCCCATCCCACACACTGCACCAATGCAGATAACTAACCCCAATGTCAAGCCCTGCGTGCCATACCAATGCATGTACAGCCCTCCCAGCCCTGCATGGACACCCATCACCAAAGCATGCACAGCATAGAGGTACTAACAATCCCACAATACATCAACATACACATTCAAAGGTGGCAGGGCAACGATAGAGGGGGAGATAGGGATGTACAATATGTCACAGGCATGACGCATAATACATCACTTACATCCCCACAGGTGCCCCAGCCAATGTCAGCGGAGAGGAGGTGCCACGACTATCCAGTCCCCCAACAGAAGATGCCCCCAGTGATGACAGTAACTATGAACTTCAGGACCTGGATCAACAACCTGGCCCATCAGGGATCACTGGTCAGTCGGTCACCCCAGCCCACACACAGTCAACTAGAGAGCCTCCCCCATAAGTATCCAACACCACAGCACCCACCCATCATCCCCACACCTCTGTCCCCAGGACATGTCAATTAGCAAGGTGCCCACCTCTACAAGGACCCCAGTCCACACCTCGCCCACAAGACAATCAGGGACCTGGGGTCAGTGTCAGTGGGCACACCGTTCAGGGGACAGGGGCACAGGGCAACAGGGACACTGGGAGGACCGCCATGCACCCGGGGAGGACAGGCCTAGGGAAACGAATCTCCAGGAGGCACTCACTAATGTCCTGAGGGCCTACCAACAATCCCAGGACACGATGGGCCAGATCCTGAACAGCATGCAGGAGAACAGGCGGCTGCAGGAGAAACACAATCAGGCGATCAGAGAGGACTTGCAGGCCCTCAACACCACCATGATCTCCATAGCAGGGGTGCTGGCAGACATGGCCAACATCATGAGGGAATGGACTGCACAGCAGCGGGCCCCTACCACTAGCAAGTCTATTGACCAGCCCACCACATCCGCTACAGCTAGTGGACAGGAGGCCCCGACACAGGACCCACAGGCCACCATCACCTCCACCCCCCCCTTCAGAAGGTGAACCACCCCGCAAACATTCCCTGCGAACCAGACAGAAGCCAGAGACACTTGCCAAGACCAAGACCACCGCCGGGAAATGAGACTCTCCTTATTGTCCCCCTTGTGTTCCACCCAGTCACCTTGTCCACTTTGAACTGCCTTTGCTCCCCTACCTATGGCCCCTTGGACACTGGACCTGTGCTACAAACAAACTGGAACAATACCCTGGACTTTCCTCCACCATCACCCCATTTCATTCCACTTTTCAGTCGCATATTTGCACTACAACAAACACTCTTGAACACAATTTGAGTGTCACTGTTTTATGTTTTGAAAATGTGCATTTGTGGGAACAGTCACAGAACCAGTCCCCTCCTCCTGCAGAAAAGGCAAATGTCGTCTGAGGGCCAGGTTGTGCAACATGCAGCATGCCACTACGTTCTGGCAGACCTTCTCGGGTGAGTTGCACAGGGATCCACCTATCGGATGGAGGCACCTGAACCTGGCCTTCAGGAGGCCTTAGGTCCGCTTGACTATTCTTCTGGTTCGCCCATGTGCCTCATTATAACGGTCCTCAGCCCCTGTCCTGGCATTCCTCACAGGGGTCAGGAGCCACAATAGGTTTGAGTAGCCAGAGTCACTTGCAAGTATTGAGGGACAACATTTAGCCTTACCCAATCCTATGGGGATAACACCTGAAGGCATACACTGACATACAGTGGGTGGGGGCTCTGGCCCACCTATTAGACACACCCTGTGCCTCTGTAGTTGGGCCATCACATTTGGGAAACTGCTATTCCTCAGGATGAAGGCGCCATGCACCGACCCATGAAACGTGCCAGTGACAAGGGAGAAGTACTGGTCCGCCAGGAACACCAGTTTCACATTCAGTGAGTGGAAACTCTTTCAATTCCTGAACACCTGTTCATTCTGGCAGGGGGTAGAGGGGGGGGGACGCAACATGTGTACCGTCAATCGCCCCAATAATATTGGGGATATACCCCATTGCATAGAATCCTGTCTTCACAATGGCCAAATGTTCCACATGGGGGAAAGCAATGTAGCTGGACATGTTTCACCAGGGCAGACAAAACCCTTGCCAGCACTATTGAAAACATTGGCTGTGACATTCCTGCTGCCAAGCCCACTGTCACTTGGAAGGAACCAGTTGCCAGGAAATGGAGCACTGATAGCACTTGCACAAGACGGGGGATCCCAGTGGGATGACGGATTGCTGATATCAGGTCAGGCTCCAAATGGGCACACAGCTCTGTGATTGTGGCCCTGTCTAGTCTATAAGTCAGTATAATGTGCCTGTCCTCCAGTGTAGCCAGGTCCACAAGGGGTCTGTACACGGAGGTAAGTCTTCTCCTTCCATTCATCCACAGCGGTAGGTATCTAAGGGACACAAGAGTAAGTAGGCTGTCACAATTTGAACAATGGAACCACCACCTCAGTGTACATACTGCATTTATGTGATGTGACAGTGGGAATGGCAAGGTATGTGCAAATCTAGGCAGTGACGCAGTCAAGGTTAATCTGATCATTGTGCAACACCATGAAATGGCGACCACCTGCCCTGTATGTAGGGACAGGTGGAAGTGAGGTAACTCCGCCGACGTTGGGCATCGTGGCGGAGAGCGGTCTTGCACCTCCCTCCAATTACTCATTGGATAATATGGGGCTCTATGGAGTACAGTGGCCAATGAGGATCTGCGCCGGGAGTGACGGTGAACACCGCAGCGGACGTGACCGCCATTTTCTATCTGATTCCGCTCTTGTTTCCTGACCTTCAACAGGAGAACACCTACATTGCGTGTGCTGCTGTGACCTGTGTCTGGAACCTACCATGGCCCGTGTGACCGGGGAAAGGGCCCCTGCCTTCACTGCGGAGGAGCTAGAGTGATTGGTGGATGGAGTCCTACCCCAGTACGGACTGCTGTATGGGCCTCCAGACCAACAGGTGAGTACACCTTGGGCACGACGCATGTGGAAAGGATGAATGGAGATGTGTGTGGAAGCATTGTGTCATCGGGGGGGATGTCATGTGGTGGTGTACATGGTGTGCGCCGGGCGATGTGTGTGCCAATGGTGATGGAAACGGGATTGGTGGCCATTTGTGTGACAGGCTGGATTGTATGCGTAATGGTGTCCTCCAGTCTGTATCACCTCTGCAGGTCAGCGCCCATCAAATGAAGGGATTATGGCGTGCCATCGCCAATGACGTGTGGACGCTGGGGGTCTATAGCAGGCAGAGCACTCAGTGTCAGAAACGGTGGGAGGACCTGAGATGCTGGGCACGGAAGACGGCGGAGGCCCAGCTGGGGGTGGCCTCCCAACAAGGAAGGGGTGCCCATCGGAACCTGACCCCCCCCGATGGCCCGCATACTGGCGGTGGCCTACCCAGAGCTGGATGGGCGCTTGAGGGCATCACAGCAGCCACAAGGGGATGAGTACAGTGGCCGTTACAACAATAATTTGTAGGTGGCATGGAATCCGGGTGGCGGGTGTCAGTTAGTGGGTGCCACTTAATGCCAGGCCAGACATTGCAGCGTGATCCAGCTCCAGGGTAATGGTTGAAAGAGAAAACAAGGTAACCTAGCTAGGTTGTATTCCATGTCAGACAGGGCTTAGTGGGTCCCAGGAGGGGTGCAGTTGGCGGTGGTTGGCCCTCATCTTGCTGTGGCATATAGCCAATTGTTTGGCAGTGCAATGCATAGTGCTAAATCCTGATCCCTGTGTGTGATGATACTGTGTATGCCTTTTGTGGTGTTGGCGCAGTATTTGACCTAGTGCTCCCTTTCTCTTTCTCCCCTTTTTTTCTTCTGTCATCCTGCCCATGTGTGCATTAGCATCATCTGATGGAGGAGTAGGTGCACCGGCAACAGAGGGAGCTTTATCCCACAGGACCCAGGAGGCAGAGTCCACCGATGCCGAGGGAACCAGTGGGACGGAGGGCGAGGGGAGCACCACGGCGGAGGCAGGAGGTTACAACACAGACTCAGATACCTCCTCCGATGGAAGATCCCTGGTGGTGGCGGACACCTCTGTGACCATACCAGCTGCAGGTACAGCCACCACCCCGTACCAGCACCACCCTCCTAGTAGCCCCTCAGTGAGTTGTCCGTGCCCGCTCACCCAGGAGGGTGGGCATCTCCTTCGCCCCACGCACCTCAGGCCCTGCCCCAGTGATCCTTGCTGCCCTGAGTGAGGAGGCTATTGACCTCCTGAGATCCATCTCTGTAGGGCAGTCAACCATTGTGAATGCCATCCAGGGGCTGGCATCCCAGATGCAGCAATGCAATGCAATCCTAGAGGGCATCTACGGTGGATTGGCGGCCCAACAGAGATCGATTCAGGCTCTGGCCTCCTCTCTGATGGCAGCCATTGTCCCTGTTCCTACCGTCCCCCCCTCCAACTACCACTTGCCAGTCCCAGTCTCCTCAACCCAAACCCATCCCATGCACACATACAGACAAGCATGTACACAGGACATCACACAAGAGTAGCACAGTCAAACACAGGCACCACACTTCAGCCCACAAGCACTAACACAAACACCAGACAGTAGCACACACAACAACATCCACTACCTCCACTGTCTCCCCCTCCTCCACCTCCCTCACAGTCATGTCCACACTCACACCTGCAAGCACTGCATCAACAGCCATGCATCAACATCCACCACCAGCATCACCACACCAAGCAGCACACACACCTCACTAGCAGAAACCTCCACAACATCCATGCACGCGTCCCCTGTGCTATCCCACCCTGTCTGTACCCCCCAAAGACACCAGACACCCAACAGCCATCCACCCAACACACGCACACTGCCCATGCACCTGCACCCAAGTCCAGCAGACATACACCTCCAACAACCACCCTCTCAACCTCCACTCTCATCCCTCTTCCCTCTTCCCGCCCCAATGTCCCTAAGAAGCTTTTCCTTGCCCAACTTGACCTCTTCCCTCCTCCCTCTGTCCTGCCCCTAAGAGCAGGGTCCGAACGACCCAGCCCCTCAGCCAAACAGTCCACGTGGACAGTGGAGGCACCTCCTAGTCGTGGAGGCAAGACAGTGATGGATCCCACACCACCAGCCAGGAAGGGTAAGGATCCCACACCCCCTGCCATGAAGGGGAAGAAGCCCTCAACTCATGCTATGAAAGGGAAGAGGCCCTTGACTCCTGCCATGAAGGGGAAGGAAGCCGCACCTCCTGCCATGAAGGGGAAGAATCCCTCTACTCCTGCCATGAAGGGGAAGAAGCCCTCGAATCCAGCAGAGGCTGGCAGGGGGACACCACCACCAGTGGTTACGGAGCCCTCACCTCCAGCAGAGGCAGTGCAGCCCACTCCTCCTGCAGAGGTTGCACTTTCACCTGCTGAGACAGTGCAGCCCTCACCTCTAGCAGAGGCTGCCCAGAAGGCACTTTCACCTGCTGACGCAGTGCAGCCCTCACCTCCAGCAGAGGCTGCCCAGGACTCACCTTCACCTGCTGAGACAGTGCAGCCCTCACCTCCAGCAGAGGGCATATAGACCACCCTCCTGGGACTGCTGTACAAGGAGCCCACTCCAGAACCAGTGGGCAAATCACCCAACTGAGAGACTGGGACCTTGCACTTCCCAGCACAGAGAAATGGACATGGAGCCCCCTCCAGAACCAGTGGGCAAGTCCCCGACCTGAGAGAATGTGACCTTGCATTCCGCAGCACAGAGAAATGGGCATGGAGCCCCCTCCGGAACCAGTGGTCAAGTTCCCCACTTTGGCTGAGGTGCCCCCACCCCACATCCCCCTGAGGTGCCTGCCCAATTGCAAAATTATGCCCCTGCAGAGTTCTGTGCGGATGATGTGAGGAAACAAGTTGGGCCTTGTAGACTGTGCCCTCTGGCCATGTGGGCCCTTTGTACTTTGGACTGGGCATTGGCCCTTTGTGGACATTTGTAGATATCTCTTTGTTATCCAATAGGTTCATTTGGTGGCTCTTCCAATTCAATACATTCTCATTACTGCCTTCTTGTTGTCTTTGCATTATTATGCCGTGTACCATGGTTTTTTTGGTCTGCAGCTGGTTGTGTGTATGGTGTGTGTGTGTGTGAATGGTGTGTGTCGTGCGTGTGTGTCATTCTCCTTTTCCTCCCTCCCTCCCTTATGTGCTAGGCGACTGTACTCATCGGCATTGGTGTTCCAGGTGGAGCATGGCGTAGAAGAGCATTGGGAAGACTTGCATTTCTGGTTCCATGGTGGCGTTGGGCTTCTCGGTGTCTCTGTAGGTGAGTCTTTCGTCTTCTGTGTTCTGTTTCTGCCAGGCTTTTGATGGAGTTGGTTCCGACCTGGAAATCGTGTCAGTGAACTATGGTGGGCGGTACTTTGTCTCCCGTCTGGCTGTTGATGGCGACCATCCAGCGTTCCAGGTGCTCTCGATTGGGGTTACTTGCTGTTGTGGAGTGCAAGCAAGAATTGCCTACGTAATTTCGGTCTCCCAAGCAGTAACATGCTGCGGAAACGTGCCTTTCCCCCCATGCGAGAGATGAAAGTAGCAGAAATATGGCCTCATAGTGCTACTTCAAATGAAAGTTTGACAAACTGAGCAGATGGAAAGCTCTTTTGTTTCAAAAACACGTGGTGCTAGACCTATGCTCTCCAAGTGGGGAAGTCACCCGCAGAGCTACAGTCCCTTTTAAATACCAACTGGTGAACTGATATGTGGCATTTTCACTGAGTCTACCACTGCTGGGATTGTACATTTTTTAAGGCTATACGTTTCGGTTTTATCAGCACCTTCCAATATGTATTTGGCATAACACCTTCAAACATACACAATATTTTCAAATGTCTTTGGGGGATTGCCCATAACGTTGACACTAATTGGTGGTATTTTGCTATTGCTATTTTTTTTTTTCGAAATGACTGTCCTGTCTCAACAAGGAGGACTGATGACACTTCTACCAGCCCAAATGTCATGAATTCATGATGCAGTATTTTGGAGCACCACTCCTGGAAGAACTGGAGTCTAACTGGTCTCTGTCATTCAGATCGGTTCTGAATCCTGTGCAGCCCGTCTTCAATGTTTGTGGTGTCTATTCGAACATGCACCGGAAGTGTGTCTTGCTATGCAGTGCGTACCTTCTTTGGACATGGATCAGTTAATGTTCTTGATGAGGGCTCATTACCAGACTTACACACTGAGACTTAGTGGATCAAGTGGCTCCTGGTGCTGGAGCTGTGGCAATGGAACATGAGTGATGTCTCACTTTCCATGTCAACGACGTGATTAGTTTGTCACCTGCCGAAGTAGAGTCTCTCGTGAATTCAATTTCAATTGATGACACTGGTGTTTTTTGAAAGATCATGATTATTTCTGACATTTGGCTTTAATTTGGTAGATATTTTTTATCAAATTTCTAAATTGTCCATTTAAATTTGGAATGCTCTTGGTTGTCAGTCCTGCTTGTCAACATGGACATTTGATTTCCTTTTATGTACATTTCAGCTTGCTTTTAATAAGATTTGTTACAGATGTAGTGACTTTAGCTATAGGTTATATTTTAATGGACCTTGGCACTCTTGACCCAACAATGGAGAGGGTGATGTGAGGTAATTTTATCATTTGTCTGTAGGCACATTTATTTTAGCTTGGATCTGAGGCCCATTGTTGCCCTTCCATGCAGAATTGTTATTCATTTCTCTGCACAACATTTCATCCTGTGCTTACTCAAAGGCTTTACAGAATAGTTTCCCGGGTATTTCCAGTTCAGAGAGTGCAATGCCTTCCTTACACAGACAAGACGCATTATCACGTCTGGGCAGTTCTCAGAATGCCATCTCATGCTGCACGTGGTTGAAGTTTCTGCTGAAACCTCACGCCTCCTCTTTGTCTATGTGGGAGGACTTCCAGCAGACTGACAGACCCTCTTCATTACCTCTAACACAGGTATGGGGATCGGGCTTGCTTCCCCGGACTAGATGAGTGGATTAGGGCTACCACTTCTATTGCTCTCATGTAGAAAATTTGTAATGTAGGTAGGGATATTAGGGACACTATTGTGACAATATGGTGGGACTCTTCTTGTGTTTCACTTTCCTGGTCATCGCTGTAACAGTGTTGTGTTTCATTATCCTCATAATCGCAATTCATGCCTCTACGTAGAAAGCAGTTGCTTCAATAAAACCTATTGAACCAAGATCCTGTTTCTGTTTGTCTTTGCATGAATGAGACTCGTAAATCTAGAGAATGGGGCACGATCTATTCTACCACAACTTCCCTGAGGAGTCCGAGTGTCATGAAATAGGCAGCCACAAATAACTTCTACCTTTGGTATTGGTGAGGTGCTGCTAGCTAGCCGGAAGGGT
This sequence comes from Pleurodeles waltl, assembly GCF_031143425.1. Classification (NCBI taxonomy): domain Eukaryota; kingdom Metazoa; phylum Chordata; class Amphibia; order Caudata; family Salamandridae; genus Pleurodeles; species Pleurodeles waltl. Next base: position 752,901,489 of record NC_090438.1, on the reverse strand, counting down.
TAGGCCGGCAGCTGTCACACAGTGTGGGATCAGACTCAGTTCCCCATATTCGATGGTGCTGCAGTGCAAAATCCAGCAGTCTCGGAAGTCTACGACAGTCTAGGACTTCAGGAACCAAATCACAAAATTGAGCTGTTTGGGGTTGGGACGCCTGTGTGTGCCCTCATTTTGTAAGAGAAGTTCCGGTCGGTTGGGCAGCTTTTCACCGAGCACTTGAGATACGTCGAGGAGAGTGGTGAACAAGGGCTGCCTGGCCAAGGTGAGGGATACTAAGATGAGAGTGAGGGATGTTTGGAGAAGCCTCTAAACCACGAATAGAAGAAGTGGGAGGGTGGAAAAGCATAAGCAAATATTCCTGACCAGTTCATCCATAGTGCAGTGCCCATGGATTGTGGGTCTGAGAACCTGGAGACAAAGCTTTACCATTTTGCGTTGTTGGCGGTGGCAACGAGGTTTATGTGAGGAAACCCTCTACTGCACAAATATGGGAGCAAGTCTTGGGGTAGAGTTCCCACTTGTGGACTTGTTGCTGCATCTTGCTGAGGAGGTCTGCAAAGTCGCTGTCCACTTCTGATATGTATTTTATCAGTAGGTGAACTTTGATTGACCACCCACTGCCACCAACCAGTGAGGGAGCAGTGAGTTGTGATGGTCATCTGCAGTAATAGAGCCAAAAAGGGCATGCCTTGCAACATATTGTTGGCATCCACAACAGCAGAGAGAAATGAGTACGGCGCCAGATCAACACTAAATGCTCCCTTCTTCTCGTGACCACTGTGCTGCCAGGCACACCTGCAATGGGCGCATGTGTAACCTGGCATGTGGGACTAAAGCAATGCAGGAGGCCATCATGCAGAGGAGGCGCATGACCTTTCTGACCCTCACCTGACGACTGGACTGAAAAATAGGGAACAGTGCTTGGAAAGCTTTAACCCTTTCAGGGCTGGGATATGCTTTCCCTGTGGTAGAGTTGTGTATGGTCCCTAGGAAGGGCTAGAGCTGAAGGGGAAGGAGGTGAGACTTTGTGGTATTGATGCTAAAGCCTGGGCTGTGTAAAAGATGCATGTTGATGTGTGCAGAGCACTGCTATTTTGCTACACTCTTGATCAGCCAATTGTCTAAGTAAGGGAAGACGTGGACACTGTTCCTTCTGAGGTAAGCAGCTACTAAGACAAGACACTTCGTGAACACCATGGGGGAAGTGATTAGCCGAAGGGTTGATAATGCTGACCACTTGCCACATACTGGAGGAACCGGCAATGTGCAGGGTGGATGGGAATGTGGTTGTAGGTGTCCTTGAGGTCGAGAGAGGTCAAGAAGTAGTGGAATGACATATTGGAGTGTCACCATGTGGTAGTGTTCTGACAGTATGTATTTGTTGAGGGGCCTGAGGCCAGGAATGGTCTTACAGATACATCCTTCTTGAAAATGATTAGGTATAGAGAATATACCCCTTTGCAGCAGTGTTGCGGCAGCACACGTCCTGTGGCCCCATTTCTGAATAGTACATGAATCTCCTCTTGAAGCAAATGCCAATGTTTTGGGGATAGTTTGTGTCTGAGGAGGAGGGGAGTATTTGATGGTGTTTGTATAAGTTCTAGGCAGTACCCGTCTACTGGGATGTCTAGAACCCACTGGTCTGAGGTGATCTGGGTCCAGTGGGAGAGAAACCCTTGGAATCTTCCCCCAAGAGATGTTAAGAGGTTGAGAGGTTTTAGGGAAGGTGGAGGAGGGTAAGAGTGTCAATGTTCTGTAGGTGCAGCCCCTTTGGAAGCTGCTCCTCCTCCCTTGACCCCACCATTATTGTTTTTGTACTCTCCCCTGTAATAGCCCAAGAAGGTGTCTGCTGCTTTTGTTGCCTAGGGAATAAAGTGACTGTCTCGGGTGGTGTTTGTAGTCTCCTTGACGGTATGGTGAACTGCAAAAGGAGCCATGGGTGGATGTCATCTGTATTGCCCCTATGGCCTTTGCAGTCTCTGGGCCCTTATTTATCTTTTCCACCAACTGGTCAACTTGCAGGCTGAATAGGTGCCACCCATAAAAGGGCAAATTCATCAGATGCTGCTGCACCTACAGCTTAAAGCCAGAAACACACTGCCAAATGTGTCGGTGAAGGAGGAGAGTAGTATTAATGCCCTGAGAAGCTGTGTCTGCAACATCAAGGGCACAGCAGATATCTGTACAGGATCAAATTTACCCTCTGCCACAAGCTCTTGCCCCCTTTTTTATACTGGTCCTTGAGCTGTTGAAGTAACTCCTCAATTTCATCCAACCATGCCCTTTCCCACTGGGAGAGCAAACCTACTGAATTAGTGGTATGCCAATGCGTAGCAGACTGGGCAGTGATTAGTTTCCCTGCTCCATCTTATTTTTTACTCTCTCTATCTGGAGGGAGTGCATCACCCGGGCCCTGGGAGTTGGCACGCTTTCGGGTAGTGTGTACCACGGGTAAGTCATATGGAAGTCGACTCCTGGGCCAGAAGGGGATGAAGGGGATGCTTTGTATTTTCTGTCGACCCTAAGAGTGATCCCTCAAGCCCTTACAGGAACTTCAAAGATATCAGGAGCAGGTTAAAGCCTCTCCTTTAAAATGGGCAAATACTGCATGGACCTTTGAGTGGAGGAGAGAGTTTCCATCAGCAAGCTGTCATCCTCCTGTTGATTACACACTTCCACCTTGTGGAAGGTAGCTGCTCTGTGTAAGACCTCATGATATGAGGCAGTGTCATCTAGAGGGGGATGGCTTGGCAGGGTAGAAGTTAGGGTCGGTATCCCCAGGAGGATAGTAGTCATAGCCTTCCCACGGGTTCTTATGGGTTTGTGGGTCCACAAGTCACATGGAGAACTAGCACTGTCTCCCCCAAAACCAAAATGTGGGGATCCCTGAGAAGAATGAGTGCCTGGTGGTATTAGTGGTGATGCTGGTAGGGGAGCGGGGGAATTGGCGGGCAAAGGTGAGGTGGACAGGAAGGCAAAGGAGGAGGAGAAAGATGATAAGGAGGAGGAGAAAGATGATAAGGAGGAGGAGAAAGATGATTTGGAGAGAAACAAGGCAGAAGAGGAGGTGGAGAGGTGCCTTTATCATGGTGTTGAGACTTCTTGGGTGCAGTCTCTGGTGATTAAGGGCTCCTCAAAAGTCAATTTCCTCTTGGGAGGAACATAGTTCTTTGCCTTGAGAGGAGGCTGAGCGACGAATTGTCCATTCTCAGGAGGGATGAGGGACCGCTGGCACCAAGTTGGTTTTTGACTCAGAATGTATCAACTCCAAGGTTGGATCTGAGGGTGGTTTCAATGCCAAAGATGAGGCGGTGATTGAGTTCAAACAGTGTGGCTTCGTTGTGGACTTCGGTGCAGAGAGCTGGGAGTCACTGGGTTTCGGTAAATGGTTGATATTTTGTGTTTGACAACCAGTTTTTGAAATTATTGAGTAAACTCTTTTGTTGTGGATCCAAATGTGAAAAATCTAGGAGTCTAGATGAAACTCAATCCGTGCGGGTACCCGGGACACCAGCTTGGTTTGTGGTGAAGAAAAAGGGTTATCATATGGCAATGTTTGTAGATAAATGGCAGCATCTGACTCGTCATGACCCATTCAGGAAATGGCCTAAAGGAGGCACGTTTCACAGAAGCAGGTTAAATTATTTAGAAGAATGTCTGAGAGCAAGTGAGAAGAAAGGAAAGAATGTGAGGTTGTCAGAATGGGACACCTATCATGCGTGGAGAAGCTATGCGCAAGATAGACAATGGATGGAGCCGAGAAGTAATCATGGGAAGTTGATAACATATGAGAAACAGAAACAGAATGAAATATATGATGCAGCATGTAGAGAGAATGAAATGGCAATAGAGAAATGTTTTGTTCAAAAGGTAAAATAGACTAAACCAAATTTATCCATCCCCTCCATCTCCTGCTGAACAGAAGGAGGACCAATTTAAGGAACAAATACTCCTAAATCATCTAAAACCTTCACCATAAACAGGGACTGACACTACATAAAGAAACAAGTGACCCAAGGGTAGTTAAAACTTCACATGTAAGAGAACAAGGTGAAGAGGATCAGGAGCTGATGGCAATGACAACGCAAAGAGAGCAATTAGACACCAAAAGCAGCTGAACTGTAGTGAAGAAGAGATAGTAGAGGAGTGGGTTGAGAAACTCTCTAAAGAAGGCATGGCCATATGGGATGATGAGCCACACTTTCCTTTCTTACAAAAAAATTAATTATAATGCATTACAATTTATACAAGGAAAAAGGCGGTCCAGTTAATTAACTCGTATTGGGAAAACTATCCACAGAAAGAACAGTATGGAATAAAATAGATACTGTCCACTTAGACAGTAGGGACAGATTGAAGGTTGCCATTAGATATGCAGAATAGTTCACCAAGGCTAACCACACCCTACGGAAGAGCAGGGACATTAAAGAAGAAAAGCGAAGGCAAAAGGAGTTGCACCAGGCAGAAACAGAGAATGCCTCAGAAAAAGATATGTTTAACAGGGTATTTTGAGAGAAGCGCCAGGTTATGATAAAGAGTGCCTTGTACGCATGCAGAACTACGTAGGTTTGCTGTTCAATACCCTGACAATAGACAGGATACGGAACTATGGTACAGCCAAATTAACATGACACCAAAAATAGGTCACCTTACTATAGAAGATTTAGACCAAATGTTTTGCATTATTCTGCCAGATGAAGAAAGTAAGGGGGGAGGATGATGTGAAACTGACAATTATTTGGGCAAATAAGAAGCAGAAAATAAAAAGAACACCCCAGAAGGGCATAACAAATGAAATACAGCAATTACCAGATAAGTTACTAAAGAAAATAGATGAAATATTACAGGGAAGGCAGATTAATTATAGCAAAATTAATAACTGCAAACAAGAACAGTGAGAAAAGATCACTGCGTTATTCTCCAGGATACAAAAGGAATTCTCTGAATCTAGCGGTTTAGAGCCTCCCAGTGATAGTACTCAACACACATTAAGGTCCTACTTTGTAAATAACCTGCAGAAAAACATTAAAGATGCCATTAATCAGTACAATTCTACATGGTCTTAAACAGATACCTGTGATATTGGAGATGGTCCAATATTACGAAGAATTACAATTGAAAGAGGGGAGTTTTAAAGATAAAAACACAAAGACTTAGAAACTATGGTGCTCATGCAGCAAGCTTAGGCATTCAGAGCACCTACAGGAGAGTGAGGCAGGAGGGGTGAGGTAGAGGAGGACCACCCAGACCTTCCCCTGCACAATTAAATGCATAACAGAATACATTTAATATGACACCTGCACAACAAAAGAATTGCTATAACTGTTGAAGCCAGGGCCACTGGGCCCAAGACTGCCATCACCCACCCAGACAAAGAGGAAGAGGATCAACAAATAGAGCAGATCAGCAGTGTCAGTATACACAACATAGCCAGACTACAAAACAGGCTAATAACTATTCTAACAGAAAGGCAGAGCAGAAACAGATGATGTTGGCAGACTATAAGGATGACACAGAACATCTCCTTATAGATCTGGATCCCTATGTGGGACAACAGAGGTGCCTAAGAGAAATTGTACAGCGGGCTGTGATTCCAGTGGATGATAAGGGTCAGTATGTACAAGCCAAGGTAGAAGGCGAACCGGTCAAGATCCTTTTAGATATTGGTGCATCCAGCTCATCCTTAACTAAAAACGCACTCGCAGACTCCTCTCACTGGCCAAAAGAATACATCTGTGGGATTCACCAATGTGTTAGTAACAAACCCAATGTCAGCCCAACCAAAATATACGATTGAGCCCTTTACAGACAAACATTCTTTTCTAATCTCTGTTTCATGGCTTAGAATTTACTAGGAGTGGACCTATTAAAAAAGTTAAAAGCCACAATTTAGTGCACACTGGATGGGGTGTTATCTTGGGATAGATGGAAACTGCATTGAAGCTGCTACTATGTACATTGTCAGGGCATGAAAAGACACAATTCCTCTACATATTTAGCAGTTAATAGACAGTAGGATATGGGAAACACATGAAAATGATGTAGGCAAAATGAGCATTGACCCACTACAGACAGTTGTGTGCCAAAATGCTCCATTGCCACGCATACCCCAGTACAAAATATCAGCAAAACGACTGATGTAGACTGAAGTAAAAGAAATAAACAGGAGCTCATGTAATAGCCCTATACTCCATGTTTTAAAGAAGTTAAGTGATAGAGAAGGGTCCCCCATCAGGGAGATTCATAGTTGACCTTTGTGAGATAAATAAAGTAGTGGCACCACATGGGGGCGTGGCTTAGGGCGTGAAGATGGCGGTTGCACTCAGAGTGCTCCGGACCCATCCGTCATCCACCGCTATCCTTGCCACATGGAGACTCATCAGACCCGTGCCGGGACCCCTATCTTGCTGTGGGGGAGCCCCAGAATGAGTGGAGATGCGCTGTGGGTCCTCCGTCGACTGGAGTGCCCAAACGTCCGGAGGGACTTGGACAGCGGAGGCCTGAAAGATACCGGCCTGTGTGCCGGCCTGTGCCTGAAGGCGACAGAGCGGGGAGTGCACCGTCTGAGGCGTGTTGGGCTTGGCCTGGGGGGCTCCTGCGGCTGTCCGTCCGCAGAAGGGACTGCTCCACCACCCAGTCTCGACTCGTGCCCTGAGGGCCAGCGGTGGAGGGGGTGAATGGTGGCCTCCCCAGTCAGCTTGGGGGGAGGGGCTGCCGCCGCTCCCCCTGGTGCTTCCTGAGGCGAGGTGGCACCATGAGCGAGTCACGCAGCTGACGGGCCTTGGGCCGCAAGGTGGACCAACAGCACACGACTGAGCCCGCGCTGTTGAGGGTGCACAGAACCTGCGCTCGGCGCAACACTCCAGGACCTGCAGGGCACAACAAGAATTGCTTGGTGACTGTCCGGCTCACCTGCTGGCCCTCGACTGCCTGGGGCCTGTTTCGTCAGGCAGGCTGGACACATGGCCCCGAGAGGCTGGGCCTTACAAACTCAAGCTCCATTGAGGCCTGGCGAGAGAAGACTGGACCCTACCGGTGCGCTGCAGATCTAGCCACACTTGTGGCACACTGGCCCCTGGCATCATGGGGAAGGACAAACAGGCAAAAACACCCTCTTCCCAAACTCGTATAGACAAATATACAACTCCAGCTGCAGCCCCCACAGGTGGCGTCACGGGGGCCCCTGCCCTGGCCGAGGAGGACAATATCCTACATGCAAAACAGTCCTCCCAGGCAGTGGTTTAGAACAAAATTGGGGAGGTAAGAGTAGATATGGCGTTGCTGCAACAGGACCTCAAAGATGTCTTTACATGACTCACTGAGACAGAAACACGTGTGTCGACAGTGCAGGACGAGGTCCGCGATCTCAAGACCAAGGTGTCCTACCTCCTAACCCACACGCACAAGCTACAACAACTCACAGGATATTGTGTGCCCATGTTAAGAATGATGCTCATATGCCCAGATCCAACCCTAAGGAGGCAAAGGTAATGATGGAGGCTCTGGGTACGGGGGGGAGAAATCTTGCAGATTTGTCGCTCCTTTGCACTGAATGCTTCACCACCTCTCCAGCCTCTATGGGCCCGCTGGAAACTTGGATTAGCCCATTAGACGAGGAAGAATGGTGTGACGCACTGGTAGCGCTGCGTGTCCTTGCAATCCCAGCCAGACTCCATATGGTGCAAATGTAGTACCTACAATATGCCTATCTGACTCTGGCCTTACTCTTCCGCGCCTGGCTCACACTGAGCTCTCAATGTAACAGATGCTCTTACTCACCGGCAGACTTCTTCCATGTAGCATGGTCCTGCCCCAAGATTCAACGATACTGGACACACATCCTAAATGAGCTCTCCACACTGTTGAATCTCACCATGGAGCCCTTCCCCAAAGAGGCCATTCTGGAGGTGATGGAGGACATTGGGAGCTCACAAGCAACCCAACACATGTGGGTACAGCTCAACTTATTGCAAAAAGGCACACTGCTGAGCACTGGGCGTCCAAGGCCCCCCTCTCGCTACCGCAATGGAGGAGGGGGATGGATTGGTGCGCTCAAATGGAGCAACCCGTCTACCAGGAAAAGGGATGTGATGGCAAGTATCTTAAGATCTGTGATGCATGGCTGGGCCCTACCTGAACATGAACATTCTATTCGACCCATGTATCAAATGGACCTGTTAACCTATGAATCTGTATCAAAATGTGATACTGAGATAATGAAATGTGTCTTCCTGCATGTGAAATGTTGTTACATATATAAATCAATAAAAGTTAGTTATCAAAAAATAGTGGCACCACAATTTCCTTTAGCCCCCAACATAGTGAATATCCTATCTACTTTGGCACCTGATATGGCATATTTTTCTGTGATTGACCTGAAGAACACTTTCTTTTCTATCACTGTGCATAAAGACAGCATGTCTTTCTAGTTTTACAGTCGCTGGGCATAGTTATTGTTTTCAAAGGACTCCAAAAGGGCGTTGATTTACAATTAGTTGTTAAAAAAGGAATTGGATGCCTTCCAATGCCAAACAATAACATTAATTCAATATATTGATGATTTATTATTGGTAAGCACTATTGAAGAACAGTGCACAACAGATACTGTCACTCTATTGAATGTTTGGGCTGCCAGGGGACACAAAGGGGGTCATTCTGACCCCGGCGGTCTGAGACCGCCGGGGCCAGGGTCGGCGGGAGCACCGCCGACAGACCGGCGGTGCCCCGCAGGGCATTCTGACCGCGGCGCTTTGGCCGCGGTCAGTGCAGGAAAACCGGCGGTCTCCTGCCGGTTTTCCGCTGCCCGTCAGAATCCTCCAAGGCGGCGCAGCATGCTGCGCCGCCTTGGGGATTCTGACACCCCCTACCGCCATCCTGTTCCTGGCGGTTCGCCCGCCAGGAACAGGATGGCGGTAGGGGGTGTCGCGGGGGCCCCTGGGGGCCCCTGCAGTGCCCATGCCAATGGCATGGGCACTGCAGGGGCCCCCGTAAGAGGGCCCCGCTTGTATTTCACTGTCTGCATAGCAGACAGTGAAATACGCGACGGGTGCAGTAGCACCCGTCGCACCTTCCCACTCCGCCGGCTCGATTACGAGCCGGCTTCATGGTGCGAAGGTCGTTTTCCCCTGGGCTGGCGGGCGGCCTTTTGGAGGCCGCCCGCCAGCCCAGGGGAAAACTCAAAATACCCGCTGCGGTCTTCCGACCGCGGTACGGTATTTTGGCGGCTCCCGCCGGGCGCGCGGTGACCGCGCCCGGCGGGAGTCAGAATGACCCCCAAAGTGTTTCCTGATAAGATACAATTTGTTCAACAAGAGTTTTCCTAGCTAAGACATCTCTTGTCGAAAGGGCGGAGACAACTGGGTACAGAGCACATAAAATTAATTCCGACTGTACCACCTCAAAGAACACAAAAACAGATGCGTACATTTCTAGGAATGGCTGGCTACTGCAGCCACTGGATTCCTAATTTTTCATTATTGGCAAAGCCATAATTAGCTCTAGCCCACAAGGACACAGTTGAGCCACTGGCGTGGACATCAGAACACGAACACAGCTTTCTTGCTATTCGGCAAGCTCTCTGCAAATCTCTTGCTTTGGCACTGCCTGACTATTCTAAAGACTTTCATCTTTTAGTTCATGAATCTGAAGGGTGTGCCCTTGTGGTTCTGGGCCAGCAGTAAGGCGATTACAAACGACGATGCACTTACTTCTCTGTCACTTTTGATAACATAGCCACAAGCAGAAAGTTTGATAATGGGGCACGCTGTTTATTTATATGTCCTGCACTCAATAAATTTAACACTGAATAAAACACACACACAACATCTCACAAACGCTAGATTGATACATTATGAGGTCTGTCTATTTAATCCACATGTGCATATACATAGATGCAATGTTCTCAATCAAGCAACCTTACTGTTAGACCTGGGGTCTCTAGGTGGCAGCGGTTTGCAACCTATACAAGTAGGGACCCTCACTCTAGTCAGGGTGAGGGAGCAACACAGCTAAGATAACCGCTGATGACCCCCTTGGTTGCTTAGCACAAGCAGTCAGGATTATCTCAGAGGCAATGTGTAAAGTATTTGTACATACATACAGTAACACAATGAAAACATTACAAAAGGACTACACACTAGTTTAGAAAAATAGTCAATATTTATATGAGTAAAACAAGACCAACACAATAAACATCCCACATACACAAGCAAAGACATCACTTTTCGAAGATCAAATGTAATTGAAGTTCCTTGAAATTAATGAAGCGCTTGACTGAGGCAAAGTACCTGAGATTCGTCAAAAACAAAGACGATGCAGGCTGCGTTGAAAGAGCTAGAGATGCATTGGTTCTTTACTTTCACAGGAAAGGTGATGCGTCGGTTCCTTACTGCCACAGGGGAGGTGATGCTTGGTTTGCGGCATGAAGCGGCAGTTCCTTACAGCGTAGTGGTGCGGTGCTGAACAAAATGGCACCCAGGGACGATGCATCAAGGTGTGATGCGCCGATCTCACAGCGATGAAGCAGGCGTTGTATCGGAGTCAGGGCAGTGTGGCACGGACTTCAGTGAATCAGTGCTCAAAACACATGCAGCGGTGGTTAGCCTGACATGCCAAAACAGAAAGCTGGGGCCTGCGTGGAAAACCCTGGTTGTTGCATAAAGCAGGGACTACGCTCTAGTCCAGCAGTGGGGGTGCGTCGTATACTTGCCATGATGCATCAGTTCGGAATGACGTAGTGAGTCAATGCATGGATTTTCTCCTGGTAGCCCCAGAAACCTCTTTCAATGGCCCAGACTGGATTTGGCACCACTTAGCAATACAGGGCTCTCAGCAGAGGAGCCCAGGTGCTGCCAGATTAACTCTTCGATGTCCCTGAAACTTCTTAACAGGAGGCAAGCTCAACTCAAGCCGTCTGAGAACCTTGGAAAGCAGGATCTAGAAAGCAATGTCAAGTCCTTTCACTCCCAGGACAGAAGCAGCAAGCAGCAGGCCAGCACAACACAGCAAGAGGCAGAATGGCGCTCCCTCCTAGAGCATCCAGCCCTTTGTCCTGGCAGAATGTCCTCAGGCCAGATGTGATCTAACTATGTGGTGTCAAAGGTCCAGTACTTATACCCATTTCTGTTTTTGAAGTAGGGAAACTTCAAAGAGAAGTCTTTGCAGTGCACAAGACCCTGCCTTTCCTGCCCTGGCCCCAGACACACTCCAGGGCGTTGGCGACTGCTTTGTGTAAGGAAAAGCACAGCCCTACTCAGGTGCAAGTGGCAGCTCCTCTCACCACTCTAGCTCAGGAAGACCCATCAGGATATGCAGGGCACACCTCAGCTCCCTTTGTGTGAATGTCTAGGGCATGGGTCTTCAAACTGGGGGGGTGGGCCCCCCTATGGGGGCCTCAAGTGACCCCAGGGGGGCACAAAGCTCTGGTCAAAACAGTCATTACACAAATAACAGTGTTTTGTTTTAAGCAAAAACATGTTATTGCATTTTTTAAAAGGTAACAGTACTTAACTGTAATGTGTAAATACATCTAGACATATTTAAACATTGCCAAAAATTCTGAAGGGGGGCCCCAATGATTTTTATTTTTCAACTGGGGGGGTGGGGGGTGCTGCATTAAAAGGTTTGGAGACCACTGGTCTAGAGGGAATTACCAAACAGCTGAACTGTCATCCTGAACCAGATGTGTATTCCACAGCCAGACAGAGGCAAAGAAGGGTTAAGCAAGGAAATGCCCACTTTCTAAAAGTTCTACTCTGACTTTTCACTGAACCTTATATCTGTTACTTCCTTGATCTGCCTGGATTTGAATCAGCCCTATCTTCAACACTGAAGCACTGTGTGTTGTTTTTGGGGAAACTATCAAATTCTGGGCCAGGGAGACCTTTGTACATGACAGCCAGCTGTCACCATGGCTGACAGAGAGAAGAAATCTCTTTTCAAAGTGTTTTCATCCTGTGGTCTTAAGAAGAGTTACATTGATGATCCTAATTTTCTGTGTATTAATTACCTTCATCCAATCACAAGCCGTCTAGTTGTGACATTCGTAGGATTTCCTTTCAACTATGACTCTCAAGGACAGAGATAGGAAGTTGGCATTATATCCGATTCCTAAGTAACATTTTCCTCCTACTAAAGGAGAGGGCCCCTCTTCAGGGGAAGATTGCATGAAAAGTACAACTCCGTGCACTTCCACGAAGGTAGAGCAAAAAAGGAGACGCCAGGAAATGATTCAAACATGTGAATATATAAAAGTTCCAATGCTGGAGAAGGCCAATGGTTGCATTTCCTACTAATCATCACACTCATACGAATCTGACATTTTGGGCTAATCCATGTCATCTCAAACTGTAGGAGTGGCCTGGAAGAGCTAGTTATATCATTTTAAGTACTGATGGGCTCTATGCACACCAGACAGACCATATGGTGGGTTCTCATATAAGTATCAATGTTTGGAAATATGTTCCAGTGCCGAGCACCAGTATACACCAGCACAAATCATTCCTACAAATCCTAGCAAAAGGACAGTAGTCACAATCTGCACGAAGGATGCAGTTTAGGAGCCCCTTGTGGTCTGATTGTCATACTCTAGGTTACCATTAAAAGTGAAAGACAAGGGCCCCAGCAACATTTTTTAACTATCATGGACTGCTTTAGTGGCCCGGGTGTATGTAATGTGCAGGTGGATATTAAATGTCAGACAGTCCCTGTTCCGCACTGGTGTTAACAAGACTGTGTCCATGTCACTCCTAAATATAGGGCTTTCACAGGGCTTGCAGAAAAATATGTACTTTTGTTTCTAGATGCAGCAGAAGTAGAGAAGCACATTACTTGCATGCATGCCTGGAGATGCAGTCTTCTGGCTGTCCCTTCCAAATGATGCATCTCTCCTGACCCATTGTGCCAAAGGTTCAATTGCCAAGGTGAACAGGAGAGGGCTCAACGGGCAGTCCTGTGTGGTGCCCCGTTCTATAGGGAAGGGATATAAGACAGTATACATATATTTTATTATCTGTGTCTTGTATTTATTTTCTTTTTGCTTTTTTGTTTACTTATTTTTTTCGGGGCTAGGGTTTCCACTGATGGTTATTGTTTTGAGTGTGGAGGTTCGACTGGGGCAGGAGTGTTTAGAGAAGTAGTTCATGAGAGGTAACCTTTAAAAGGATTTGGTATATTAGCCTTCAGTCAAGGTTGAGCTTTAGGGTGGTAATGGCATAAAACTAGGACCCACTGCATTGCTCCTGTGATGTCTGAGGCCTCAAAACATTCTGTGCAATGCCAACAACCACAGGGTCTACATTGTCATGTTGCAGAACACATGTGTGCACCCCAATGATCCCTACCCCTGGGATGTGGTGTTAACAGACAGAGGTGTGCTGTCCGGGTGGAAGGAGGACTTGTTTCATTGTATGCCAATGACCTGCTGCTTCCTGTACATCAAGAACTCAGATGTCAACATTCTATTGAACAGCCAGGAAACAGCCAGCTTTTCAGACCTCTCAGGCTTGACTGTAAATTGTAGCAAAGGGCCTCGCTTGTACTCCAGATGATGCTCAGGAGACATGTAAAATTTGGTGTTGGGGTGAGGTGTGAATTGCACATGCTCTCCAAGGACAACCTTGTAGAGTAACCACTGATGTAGAGAAAAAAGTGAGAGTTGGAAAAAAGCTTAATCAATCACAAGTTAGCCAAGTGTCAACTGTGAAATGATTGGCTTGGTTAGGGTGCTATGCTCTTTATGACACTCCCCAGTGCCTTCCCTACTGTATACTCTTACTAAGATTATTTTTAATACAAATTTTTAAAACAGATTACAGTACAATACATGACAGTCAAAGCATGGCAATGTGTCATCCTCATGGTTGTTAGTGTAAAGAGGAAAGCAATGGTACACCAATAATATAGTACTTCTAATGATAGCAAAGCATAACAGAAAGAACAAGCGGGTGCGTCATGCACAGCAATCATTTAGTTGCCCTCTGGAACTAGTATTCATAAGTGCAAATAATTACAAACCAGGAAAAGTAATAAGGGTCGTATTATCACTGTGCAGGGTCCCACAAGCACGAGGGTGCCCCTGGGCAAAGTATTGTGGGAGAGTCCAGGAGTACAGTGATCAGGGGGAGGGAAAGGAAGGAGGAGTGTGTAGGGCACAAGATAGAAAGGGGCCCGTGCCATGTGATCTAGGGTATCCTACAGGTGACCGCTTAAGTAAAAGGTTGGAGAGCTTTAGGCCTAGGATGTGTGAAGCTGGAGTGCACTAAGGGGTGACACAGTCTAACAATGGCTGCCAAGTGCAGGCAAATTTTGCATCAGTGTGTGCTATCTTGTGGGACAAGAGCTCCATGGCCATAACATGCCACAACCGCTGAAACCACTGGGCCGTAGGAGGAGCAGAGGGTTTTTTCCAGTGGGGTTCTACCAACTGTTTAGCCACCGAGCATGTATGGGTCACTGCTTCTAACTCTAATGGAGGTATGACTAGTATAACTGTCATATGAGGATGGGAGGAGAAAGCCTAGTGTGCCCTTAATATGGCCAAGAATCTACTTCCAGTAGGTTGTGATAAGGGAGCACGACCACCATATATGAGGGAGATCTCCAGGGGCTATACTGCACTGCCAACAGAGGTCTGAGGTGGCGGGATAGATTGCACTAAGACGAGTTGGTGTGTGGCCATCAATTTGTATGCCATCTCATGCTGTGGTATACCTTTATTAGTTTTAGGGCTGCCCCTCTGTAGTGTTTCCCATTGTTTCTGTGAGATGCCCTCAGCATCTGTCTTTTTGATACTAGGATTTATAGGGGTCAGTTTTAATCGGTGCAGAGTGTTGCAGTACCTGGTAAGTGCAGGAGACCAGTCCTTGGTGCCACTGTAAGTCCAGACCAGTGATTCAAAGGGGTGAAGGATCTAACGGTTCCCTGAGCGTTGGATGGGTGGCACGCCCAGTGGCGTAACTGGCATTATTGTAACCAGGCCGCTTCAGAGATATGGAACTCTGATTTAGAATGCTCAAACATCTTGATGGAGCCACCCTCAAACAGGTCATGCTAGGTGCGGCATTCACCCTCTCGCCAGCTGGCAAATAATTGTGATTCAAGGGCAGGCATACAGCCTGGATTGCAAGAGATTGGGGTGTTTGGAGAAGGAAAGACGGTAGACCCTTGTTGATCGCTATCTAGCATGTTTAGCGAGCCTGGCAATATCCCACAGAGGGCAGCAAGCCACAGTCTGTCCACGATGAACCCGTGCTTTTCACTCTTGCGAGTTGTCCATTTGGAGAGGTAGCGGAGATGTGCCACTCGATAGTAGTCAAGGAGGTTAGGACAAGGCAAGCCCCCTTGGTCTCTGAGAAGCATAAGCACAGTGTTGGAAAACTGGGGATGCTTCCCCTCACATATGAATGTGCGTATGTTGTGCTGAAGAAACATGATGCCTTCCTGAGACGTGGAGGTGGGCAAGGACTGGAAGAGATAAAGAATTTTCGGGAGGATGGTCATTTTGAAGGCATTTAGACAGCCTAGTCAGGACACATGTAGTGGTTTCCACTAGCGAAAATTATCAAGAATGGATTTGTGAAGCGCAGACCAGTTAGCCTGTGTCCAAGAGGTAAGGGGTGGAATAAGACTGAGGCTGAGACAGTGGATGGTCTTTGAGGCCCACTGAAAAGGGGCTAGGGACTGAACAGCTGGAAAGTCTGTCTTGGGTATTGTGAGGTTCAGAGCATATGACTTGGATATTTAAAGTTTAAAGCCAGAGACACACTTAAAGATTGTTAGGGCTTGAACCACCGCAGGAAGTGAAGTAGCGGGTTGAGTAAGGGTGAGGAGGAGGTTGTCCGCAAAATGACAAAGCTTATGTGAGCATCCGTCAAATGGGATGCCATCAATGGACTTAGTCTGTCGTATAGTAATGGCCAGGGGTTTCACCGCCAATGCAAACAACAGGGGTGAAAGTGGGCACCCTTGTTGAGTGCCTCTCACCAGCCGAACTGGGTCAGTTCGCAGGCTATTTACCCAACTTTTGGCCGTAGGGAAGACATAAGAGGCCATGATGTGTGCAATCATGCCCAGACAAGGCCAATCTTTTCAAGGACTGCCCAGAGAAAAGACCAGTCGACCCTAATAAATGCCTTCTCTGCTTCAAGCAACAGAACGTAGAAGGGGATGGTGCGACAGTGGGATTTCTCGACTAGATGGGCAACGCAACAGATGTTGTCTGCTCCCCGACTTTGGTGTATGAAACCCAATCGGTCCGGGGCTATGAGGCCCAGAAGGTATTGCTCCAACCTAGTCACTGGCAATTTGGTGAATATTCTAGAGTCTAGAAGGCCGGTGAGGGTCCTGAGCAGACACAGAACACATCTCACTCCATCCACTGCTTGGCCATGCCATTGCTTTATTTTCAATAGCCTGCACAGAGAGTTTGGCTAACTTCTGTGGGGTGGGGAAATAGTTTAGTGAGTTGTGACTCACCTGACTAGACCTTGCTTAAGCAGGGGCATCAGCTTCCCTGATCTGAGACTATCCTACTTGGCTGTTCTGGCTATTACTCCATGTACTGGTTCATATCAATGGATCACTGAATATACTTGCCCTTCCTACTTGCAGAGCTATGACCGTCATGAACCCCATGCTAGACTTCACAGCCTTAGGGTGGTCTTCCACCCAACTTTTTACCTGCCTCCCTCCATTTTCTGACCTTGTTTTTGCTGGTTTTAGGACTGGGCACTTTATTACTGCTAATCAGTGCTGAAGTACCCAAATCATGATAAAATTGGCTCATGCCCAATTGGCATATTTAACTTACTTATAAGTCCCTAGTAATGTGCAACACAAATACCCAGGGCCTGTAAATTAAATGCTACTAGTGGGACTTCCAAATTTGTTTTCACTACCACAAGGTCTATTTCTGCCATTGGAATTACCTAATTACATATTATGAGTGTAATACCCAATCTGGATAAGATAGGTTTGTTAATTTCGATGTCTCTGAACTCACAATGTAAAATCACAACTTGTGGTGAAGTCGGATTTTAAATTGCAGTTCTGAAAATGCCACTTATAGGAAGTTGGCATTTTCTTACTTTAGCCATTTGGTGCCTCCTGCTTGTCTCCAATATGAGTCTGGGGTAGGGTGACAGCTGGGCTTGTGCATTCCCTCTAGACAGCCACACATAAAGGGAGCATAGCTGTAACTGATAAGCCGTGAGCATCCTGATGGGCCATTCTGGGCAGGATGGATGGGAGGGACTGACAGACCTGAAACCGCAGTGTCCTGCCACACACAAAGAGCTGCATACCCCCTGTAGTGACTCTGGAACTTATGCAGAAAGGGAGGATCTTGGTACACTTCAAAACCCCTTCTTTAAAGTCTCCTCCACTTCAAAGGAACAACTGGGTATAAATACTGGACCCCTGACACCACCACACCTCTGGACCTGTGGATACTCTTCCAGGGAGGACTGCTATGTGGCTACATGGACTGCCACTCTGCTGAGCTGCTACTCTGCTGGACTCCTGCTTTGCTGAGCTGTCACGCTGCTCTCTTACCTGGGAGTGAGAAGGACTCGGCCTGTATTTGTCCTTCCCAGAAGCAAAGTGATTCCAAGGGTTGCTGGCATGCTTCCCGTTTTCTGAAGTCTAAGGAACACAAAAGACTTCCAACTCACTTGCAACAGCTCCTGGACTCTGCCATGACATGTGGTGCCCCCCCAGTCCTGGATGCTTGGGAGTAGGCCTAAGATGCTTTGTCCTCTGTGGTCCTCATCAGAACCATGGCGAAGCGATGCCAAGCTCCGCAAAGTCTCACTGCACAGCTTCTCGGACGACGCTGGAAGACTCCAAGCCTCACAAAGCAATTCTGCGCATCCCATGCACCGAGATTTAAGCTACTGTGTTCGGGGGCCCAGGCAGGTCCCTGTACCCAGTCTGTGCTCCATCACGGTCGGCCTGAACTTGTGACTTTGCCCCAGTCCAGCGCTAAAAGAGAACAACATGTGGCACTCTGTGCTTCTATGCACTATTTTCACCTAAATCTTCAAAACTGCATATCTCATGATCTACTTATTGGAATGTTGTCAGTTTGGTCTTGTTGTATTAATTTATTAAATTAACCTTTATTTCCCTAACCTAGTGGATCATTTTTGAGTGATATTTTTCACTATTTTACTGTTTGCAATGTTGCACAAATACTTTACGCATCACCTCTTAAGTTAAGCCCGACTGCTCTGTGCCAAGCTACCATAGGGTGAGCTCAGGTTAGCTTTTAGTGTGTATCCGAATTACCCTTACTAGGATTGTGGTTTTTGTTTGGACAAGGTGCACACCTCTGCCAACCAGAAACCTAATTTCTAACACCCCACAAGATGATCCCTGAGTTGAATCACCCAATTGCTTCACACACTATTTGATAGCTGGGTGATTAGTGCCTGGCTATGTGCCTCAGTGTTCTAATATCCGATCTGAGCTTCTGGGGCACCCAGAGTGTATCACTGACAATATTTGAGAATCAAGTCCAAAGAAGCTAGAGATGCTGAGATATAATGGTGGGTCGATGTTTTGGCCAACGGCAAACATCTGATACATCAAATTCATTAGGAGGGCAAGATCACCCCCAAATTATGCTCCAAATTCCAAGATTAGGACCATACCTGTGAAGCCATAGCCTGATTTTGCATCACAAAATATGTGACCACCACTCAAAGACCAGATTGTGCCCTGAATGGCTGGACGCATATATAGGAATTGGAGTGACTCTGATTACTAGACACACTACACTTTAAAATATTGAGTGCAATGATCAGTATAGGTAGAGCTCATCTTCTGACGGCAAGGAAAAACAGCATTACCTTCAAGTGATTATACCTCAATTTTTGCATCTGCTGAAAATTATACTATGGAGAAAGTTCAACTATACCCGTTCAGAGCAGGTGGGAGGGGATCCAATGAGATGTTCCTCTGCGGAATATCAAAGCTAAAAAGGTATCATCAATGGGATGATGTCACTTACAAACTCAGTGTCTTGCAGGTCAAAGCATATTCATCAAGACTGGAGCAGGTAATAAAAAGAGGAAAAGGAGAAATAAAGAATAGAAGGCAGAAGAAAAAACACACAGGGATCAAGTGGGATACGATGAAATGGACAAACAACTAATGATTAAGATAAATCCAGCAATACTTAATGCTAAAATATAGAACCATAACAGTTGTTGGTGTCCCAAATGTCACTCTACCTGGGGTGTCTTGCATTTCAGTTTCTTTTCTGTATTTCCTGTAGCAACCAGAAACAGGGAAACACAGGTGACAAATGGTTAATTATGTGAGTTAATGACAAAACACGTAAGCATCTTAAGAATACCAAGAGCGATATTAAGCAGATCTGAAATAAAGTTATCCATAAGAGAAAACATAAAAGCTGTAGGTCCTTCCTCTCAAACTCTGTACTGGGCCATTGATATGAAAGATTATTTTACTACATCGCTTCACCTCTGTATCTCATGACTAACACCAAGCTCGCAATTGCCTAAGGATTAATACGACTCACAACTTGCACCATCCATACATTTTTGTACACTTTTGTTACCTTGTATTCTAAAATGAGCAAATTCAACAATCTTTGTCCTGGGCCTCATTTTGTCTATCACAAAGAATGCCTGCCCCTTAAACCTTAGCCTGTCACAAAGGATGCCTGTCCCTTAAACATTCGCTTGTGACAAAGGATGCATGTCCCTTAGACATTAGCCTGTCACAAAGGATGCCTGTCCCTGAACACAAGCTAATACAACAGCTCCAACAATTTGTCAAAATCATGATCAACCCAATGTACAGGTGCTCCTCAAACATCCCAAAACTCAGGCTCTCCACTCCTTTTTGCTTTGCTTGACACAATGGGATACATACTTTGATATCAATCAAGAGTTGAGCATGCAGAATTTCAGTGAAGGGGGAGGATCTTAGAAGTAAAATTGCTATGGTTTCCACGATTGCTAAATTCTTCTTACTCTTATGTCAAAACATATTTCCTTCAAATATTCAAACATGAAGGACCTATGAGCGAGAGGATGGGGCACAGATACATTAAAAGAGGTATCCTAGCTTATATGTTTCTCAGTATAGTTTAGCAAAAGTAGGCATCATTGGATGTTCAGAGGATCAGAAGTGCAGGCTAAAGAAATATCTCAAGGGGCTGAAAAAACAAAATACAGCAAAGTACAGCAATACATTTCAAAAGAGAAGACTAAAACGCACTAGACAATCAATCAATAATATATTTATCTTGTTAAAAAAAATCATAAAAACGTAGATTAAATTAAATAATTCCACAAATTAAAAGAAAAGCAATATACAAGTTACTGAAATATAAATTAATATTTAATAACATCAATAATCAATTTGATGCTCAGAATTAAAACACCCATGCAGAGCAAGTCTAAGGAGACAAAACCATCTGCAAAATTAAAAAGGAGCTCTGCCATTTCCAAATTTCTCACAACGTTGCAGAAGAACTAAATGCATGATGTAGTGAGCCACATTGCAAAACGTGGTCACAAACTGTACATGACTTTTTACAACCTTTTTACCACCATCCAAGTTCCTGTGCATTCCCAAATAGGAAACGTTATTTAAAAAAAAATATGACTGTTCCTTAAATCAATGTGTGCTACTTTAACAGACCACAACTGTGTTTGCAATACCACTCAGAATCATATTTAGTAGGGGACTCCACTTTCAAGCACACTCCTAATTTCGATTCGGTATGGGTCCAAACCCCATATTCCAAATCAGAAATGCTTTCAGATTTGCACAACTGGTTTAGTATATGGCAACATTTGCTGTTTCAAACCCTATGATTTTGTGAATTGCAAGGTTTTAAGCAAAATAGATCTACACATCAGACCCAAGCACTTACTGCCTGCTGGGTTATAAAACCTCTAGAGGAGTATAAAGTGCATCATGGTTTGGGGTCACCGATTGTCACATAGGTATAGCCTCAGTGCTTCACTGGAGCCTCCCCCATTCGGAAAGGACAGCAAAGGATCAGCATAGCTCATTTTAAATATATTTAGCCAATTTAAACATTAATAACCATTTTTAATTAGGGTTTGAACACCTGAACGGTCTTGAAAGTCACAAAAGTCCTAGCTCAGAGTTATCCATAATGGTATATCCGCCCCCCCCCCGACCTCCTCCCCCAGAGGACTATAAAAGAAAGTTGGAAGACCAATTTTATGGTATATGTGAACATTAAAAAAAATGTAGAACAGAAAATAAGTATTTAAAACCCCTTCTTTCTTCTTACTGCAAACTGTAAATGGCGCTGCCTACAAAACTGTCTGAATCTCACTAACTCAATAAACAATCATGATAGCTACTAAGATGGATGTTTTCACAGTTGTCAGTTTAGCATTACTGGAGACAAATGATTCAAAGTCTTGTGGCATAAACACCAAACCTGCTAGGACCCATGATGGGTAGGTGGAAAAATTAGCAAAATAGTTTTCAAGTGTATCCAAGTTGCTTTGATCTTTAAAGAAAAAGATTTCTCTCTAGAAATGCCTTTTTTAAGCTGCCAAATGCTAAACAAGAAGACAGACGATGAGTCCACTGGTAAGCTAGACTGGCTAAATAAAACAACTAAGTAACAGCATTCTGAATTTGAAAAGTTAGGTGAAAGTTTGTGTTCCTTTAACGGCTAATGACGGAAGCACAGTAAATCATATCTGCGCTTTCCATTATTCTAGGCACTCATATAACAACCAGATTTTAAGTGAGGGACCTAAACGTTTTCAGCTCATAAGCTCAATCAATCAATCAGTGGATTTATAGAGCGCAAATAGTCACCCTCTAGGGTCTCAAGGCGCTGGGGGGTGGGGCAGCAAGGGAACAGTCATTGATGATCAGTTGGGGGTCAGTCGAAGAGCCAGGTTTTGAGGTCTTTTCTGAATTGCGATAGAGTGGGAGATCTTCCGAGGTGTATGGGGAGGGAGTTCCAGGTCTTGGTGGCGTGGTTTAAGAAGGATCTTCCTCCGGCTGTGGTCTTCCAGATGCATGGGATGGCAGCGAAGGCGAGGTCGGCAGAGCAGAGCTGTCTGGTGGGCATGTAGAAGTGGAGTCTGCAGTTAAGGTTTTCTGGTCCGGTGTTGTGAAGGGCTTTGTAGGCGTGCGTGAGAAGCTTGAATGTTATTCTCTTGTCTATTGGAAGCCAGTGTGGGTCTCTCAGTAGGGCGCAGGTGTGGCTGTGTCTGGGGGCGTTCTTGATGAGTCGGGCGGAGGCGTTCTGGATGCATTGCAGTCTTTTCCATACCTTGGTGGTGGTTCCGGCGTACAGTGTGTTGCCGTGGTCTAGGCAGCTGCTGACGAGGGCTGGGTGACTGTTCTTCTGGATTCGGTTGGGATTCATTTGAAGATCTTCCGGAGCATACGCATGGTGTGGAAGCAGGCGGAGGAGACTGCTCTGACTTGATGGTTCATTGATAGAGCTGGGTCCAGGATGAAGCCGAGGTTGCGGGCGTGGTCGGTAAGGGGCGGAGTGCTTCCGAGGGCAGTGGGCTACCACGAATCTTCCCAGGCGGAGGGGTTGTTGCCGATGGCAAGGACTTCTGTTTTGTCGGGATTTAGCTTGAGGCAGCTATCCTTCAACCAGGGGGTGACTGCCTTCATTCCGTTGTGGAGGTTGGCTTTGGCTGTGTGCGGGTCATTGGTGAGGGAGATGATTAGCTGTGTGTCTTCGGCGTATGAGCTGATGTTGAGTTTGTGGTGTCTGGTGATGGTTGCTAGTGTGGCCATGTAGA
Organism: Pleurodeles waltl; assembly: GCF_031143425.1. Taxonomy (NCBI): domain Eukaryota; kingdom Metazoa; phylum Chordata; class Amphibia; order Caudata; family Salamandridae; genus Pleurodeles; species Pleurodeles waltl. The sequence continues at coordinate 752,878,702 of NC_090438.1, read as the reverse complement.
GGTTGAAGAGAGTGGGGCTCCGAGAGGAGCCTTGCAGGACGCCAAAGTGATTTTGGTGGCCTCTGAGTAGAAGGGGGCACTGAGGATGTAGACACTGGTGTAAAGTGAAGAAAAGAATGGACTCAGGTGACAGACAGCAGCAATGCCACAAGTCTGACCAGCAGTGGTGGCACTAAAAGAACAGTAATGACTACGGAGGGTTTACAGATGATTTCAGCCAAGATTGAAACTATCCATTGTGGCTTCCAGGAAGTCCCACACTTGTTCCTAAGAGGGTTATAGAGGAAAAATAGTTGTGACTGGCTTCATTTTCTGCAAAACAGGGATCAGATTTCAAGCTCCACCTTTGGCTTGGTGACTCCTTAATCAAGGGGGAACAGCACATGGGAAGCAAATGCAATTTGGATTTGGATTTGAACTTCCAGTGCAACTTCTAGATTGACAACAACATGCATGCCCTCCTTCCCTCTAATATACCTACGGTGCCTAAGGGCTCAATATCATTGCCTCTGAGCAAAGTGACTGCAAGTAAGTTACAGACAGTCTGCTACAGCGAGTGCAGCAGAGTTTGAATCCTGAAACCTTCAGAAGGGACAAAAACTGAAAAAATAGCTGAAAAATCTGAGAAATATCAGCGTACCCTGGATGCAAATGTTGGAAGCATAGAAAACATGCATAGACTTTAATATAAAATCGCCATTTTCGAAGTATGCATGACCCCTTTTGGAAGTGGAGATTGTGTATATTTTGCACTCAGAAAGCAAATCTACACAAGAACATCTGCACTCTGCTGACATGGATGCCTATTAAATGGATAATAAAACAAGAATGACCTAAAAGAACTAATAATATATGTATTAGGTGTAGCCTCAAAGAAGAGCTTTTATGAGCACAAAAATGTATACCTGAGAAGAATACTCAATTGCATTCTTAGAAAAAGTTACAGAAAGAAACAAATTATTTCCACACTTTACCATCATTGCAGTATTCACTTTCAAAAATGTCATATAGTACAACCAAACAGTAAACTGTGCAAATAATGCAATAAACGTAAACGTAAATTTAAAGTGAAAGGCAGACTATGCAATGAGAAACTAAGTATTTAGCTTAAAATCCGCCCAGTACTTACTGCCAATGCTCCTTTATCTTCCACTTCACCACAGGGACTTCATTGCTAAAAGTAAAGCAGTACAAGGTATTGGACGGCTGACCCAAACACGTTTTAAGCAGCAAAAAAGCATTCAAAACAATTTGCATAAAAAAATATTGGATCAAAGTTTGAAGTGCTACCTAGGTATTTCAGAGAAATCACTGTTTCGTTGGATTTAAAATAAACCAGTTTTGTCAATGGTTTTGAGCCATTCTGCACAGAACCTCTGATGCTGGACAGCATGGCTAATGGTTAAAAATAAAAAAAAATACTTTGACATGACCATTGTGTGATTTTGTAAGCACAAGACCCTTGCGCGTGCACGCCTCCTAAACTACACACGCCCTGTTTTACTTTGTAGTTGCTGATTGGAGTTGGGTTGGTAACTAAACAGAAAATAAAATGCGTAAAGCGTCTTTTTTTTAATTCAAACCGGGTAGGTTGGGAACGGAAGCACGGTGGGGGTGAAAGCAACACAGGGAGTGTGGAAAGCCAAAGCAACATGAGGGAGTGCGTGGGGAAAGTAAAGCAACTTAGGGATGGCAGGAGGAAGCCAGATCAACACGGGGAGGACAGGAGGTACGGGAAAGCAACACAGAGAGCGTGAGTAGAGTGGAGCAACACAGAGAGTGCGAGGGCAACCAGAAGAAGTACACCATTGAGTGTAATAGTGGCGGCCGTCAGTTTTAGGAGGGAGGGGGGCGGGCGGGAATTCTTTCACACACTCGCACGCACATCCATTAACAACACTCATCAACATTCAAACATGCACGCATGCACCAAACATTCATTTAAAAAGATCACACACACACACACATTCAGCCTCGGAGGTCCCAGGAGGGTTGGGACTGCTGCCTTCCCTGGAAGGCAGCAGTCCCAACTTCGTCAGAGTGGGATGGGGTCAGTGAGACTGCTGACCTCACCCCACTCTATGACGGGGTGTCACTGATTGACACTCGCCCTGGGTGCTTTAGGGCTTAATCCTGAAGCGCCCAGATCGAAGTCAATGGGTGGTGCTTCCCTCGTCACCCGGGGAGGCCTCAAGGCACCTTTGCTGAGCCGAGGAGGTCACGCCCACAGGCACTGTGACCTCTTCAGCCCAGCAAAGGAGTCTGCACAAATCACGCATGTCTGCTTCTGGCTGCCTGACCTGAACATGAAGAGTGTCTGTCAGGCTGACCTTTGTTCAGCCTGACCGGCACTCTTCATGAGGGGCAAAAGGTGGGGGACGGGGGGTGTGGCCCCTCCGCCCTGAAGGACGGGCTGGGCCTGGAATGTAACAGAGAGGGGGTGGAAAGCAGCACCCGGGCGACAGACAGCAACACGGAGTGCAGAGTGAGAGACGCATTCAAGCTCGACACTTCACAAACGTATGCACGCTCATGGAGTGCTGAACAGAAAAGAAAAAAGTCATGCCTGTAAAGTAAACAGTGGAAGCAGAGGTACCAGCCAACAAAAGCAATGGTAGAGAGGGAATGCTCCATTGTAGCTACACCCACAAGATGTTTAAGATTAGCAGAAATAAGAAGCAGGCAAATGAGAGTAACAGGAAAACCAACCAATGGTAACCAATGGGAGGGCTTGAAGGGTCTCGATGTACTTAGTAAGCCACAACATGCCTCACAACAGACAGTGCACACGATGTCTAGTTGGCATGACATAAAAATGAACAGCTGCCAGTTTAATGAATCAAAGAGGTTCTCTAGCAGAAACCATTCCATGTATTATTCAATACTAGCCACTTTGAATTCCAATAGATTTACCACAAAGCAATATTTTGAGACCAAGTGGATTTACGTTTTAGGCACTGTGTTTCAGAGCACTCAGATATAAACACATTATGAATTTTACGTGTCATTATGTGAATAAAGAACCCATGAGGGTTCAAATATTTCACCTTGGGATGCCATTAAACAGTGTATTATGCCAATGTGCTGTTGCATCAGTGCATGCTCTTGCTTTACTCAAGTTTAACTCTCTAAGCTCGATTCACTGCATTACATGCACATGCCCACTTTTTCATGGTTTCCAAGATAACACAGTCCTATATTAATCAGAATTATGCAGCGAGTCTAAAAAGTGAACTACACTGAAAAACATCCTATTGTTTAAATAGCGCAATGCTGTTATTTTAGCTCCTAATCAGACATGCTTTCATTATGATTGGTTAGTGTCCCAACAACTCGGTTGTTTTGGTTTGTCCAATGTGGATGATATATATAGATACAGAAGATACATAGGTATAGAGATACAGAAGTGTGCCAAGGCTTCTTCACCCCGCACATGCACAAAGAAAACAGGGGGACTGAGAGGAAGTAAAAAAATAAAAAATGGCAGAGATAGGGCAGAGTAAAGCATAAGGTTGCCTAGTAACTCCTATTCCCCAAATTCACTAGAAAGAAGGCAGAAGATCGGGGTGAAGGAGGAAATGAGGAAGGTTAGAAAAAGTCACCACTTGTCTCTGCTCCAGCTTTTTTGAAACTCCTTTACTGCCAGGGAAATTATTTATTATCCAGCTGGTAGGGAGATAAAAAAGGAAGTACAGAGCAGGACAAACAGAGGAATCTAGGTGTGGTACAGAGATCAGATAGAGAAGGGAGAGGGAGCTAAGTCACAGGAGTGAGGCAGATTCTCAAGTAACACATAATGGAAACAAAATTTAGACACAACAGGGTCAAAGGGGGAGAGTTCAAATACGCAGAAGAGGGAGAGAGACTTCAGAGGCACAAGTGTAAGAGATCAGAAATAAAACGAATTCACAGGCAGAGATCTGAAAGAGAGGTATGTGAGATCAAATGGTGAGGGAGACACATCGTATCACTAAGGTGAATAGGTGAGAGACACAGAAAGGCTTCAAAATCCCAGATCTAGGAGAGAAAGCAGGCAAAAAGAAAGAAGTAAAAGGAGAAAGAAAGGGATTTAATGGCCATACAGACACGTGGGAAGGAAATCGTTTTTCCTTTTCCTCTGTCTGTAATGGATTCCTCCTCCACAATTGTGGGTGGGGCCCCTTACTCACGGGTCGCTCCCCATGGGGGATAATACTTTATCTTTGTTTTGGCCCCTCTTGGGGGCTAGCTAGGCCGTTTTTTCCGACTAGTCTGGCCCCCATGCGCGGAGGGGCTGGGTTGAAACCCAATAGACGCCAGTGACTTTATTTGTGATGATTATGGGAATTGACCCCTTGGGCAAGGGTCGCTCCCCTTAGGGGCTTTATATATATTTTTTGTATTATGCATCTCTACTCCCCGGAAGGCAGCTCGGACATTTTTAAGGAGATTAGACATCTTGAGATAAGCTCTCTAGACACCAGAGATTTTGTTTTTGAAGGGGAGTGACCCCTTAGGGTCCATATTTTTTTTTAGTCCCCCCCCTCCACGCCCCACAAAAGGCAGATTGGGCATTTTTAGGCTGCTCTACCCTCCGGGGGGTGATGGCTGCAATCCCTTGAGCAAAGGTTGCTATCCTTTGGAGCCATATTGTTTTTGTATTCCATCCTCCCCCTTGAGGGCAGATATTTTTGGTCCTTTTTGAGTGGACTGTGACTCAGGCTGGGTGGTAACACTAGACTCACCTGGGAACAAGGTTATGTATATGGTGGGGAATCTACTTCTGGGGTAAGGTTTGCTTCCATCAATGGGAGCCCTCACAAAGGGACACTCATTGACCCTGGTTTGATCTGTTCCTGTTGCGGGCACTAGCCTCAGCCACATAAGTAGGGCGTATTTTTATTGGGATAAGTGGGAGAATGCTAGGTGGAAGGTATTTTGTAGATTTCTGCTGATTCCAGAATTCTAAAGTATAGAATGCATGGGAAGTGCACATTATAAGGCAATGTTTGAGATTTGCAAGGCTTCTGGATGGGAAAACCTGGTGGGAGCCACATAAGCCAACCCACCCCGGATTCCCCTGGGTATCTAGTTTTCAAAAATGTACATCGTTTGCTAGGTTTCTCTGGGTGTTGGCAGAGCTAAGGGCCCAAAACCCACACCTACGCATATTGCAAATAATTGGTCAGTTTTCAGTGGAAAAATGTCCATGTTGCGTCTTGGTGCTGTTCCAGTCGTGGGTACAAACCCTACCCACACAAGTGAGGTACCATTTTTTGGGAAACGTGAGAGAATGGTATGTGGTAGGAAAGTAGTTACTCCTAGCAGATTCTAGAACTTTCCATCACAGAAATGTGAAGAATATGTTTTTTTTTTTCAAACAAAGTGTGACCTTTGCAAGGGCTTCTGGGTAGGAAGCACTGGCGGGAGCCACACAAGACACACGCCCTGGTTTCTCTTAGGAATCTAGTTTAAAAAATGTACAGGTTTGCTATGTTTCCCTAGGTACTGGCCTATCCACAGCTAGACACACTGCAAAAGAAAGGTCAGTTTTCAATGGAAAAAAGTGGTGTGTCCATGTTGTGTTTTTGGGCCTTTCCTGTCGCGGGCACTAGCCCTACCCACACAAGTGAGGTACCATTTTTATCAGGAGATTTAGGGGAACACAGAATAGTAGAATACGTGTTATTGTCTTTAATTTTTCTGTGCATGTGTGCCTTACAAATGTAAGCCACTGTGTAAGAAAGGCATTTTAAGAAATGGACTCTAATTCACATGCCAGTATAGGTACCCACAAATTCAGAGATGTGGAAAGAATCACTTCTTCCAAACTCCATATTTTGTGCCCATTTTGGAAACAGATTTCTTGAAACCTAATTTTCACTCTTTTGTTTTTCCCATATGACACAATGAAAAACCATTGCAAGGTGCAGCTCAGTTATTGGCTCTGGGCACTGCGAGTTCTTGGAACACCCAAAAACCATATACATCTCAGCAACCACAAGGGTCTAGCAGATGCAGTGCTATATGGCTTTTGAAAATTGGCCAACGTGATGAGAAGTTACAAATGAAACATTGTCACAAATTGATGTTTTTCCCATTAATTTTTATTTTTAAATTTTTTATTTGAACCCTTAGGGCCTGATTTAGATTTCGGCGGACAGGTTACTCCCTGGGGCAGCCTGTATGTAAAAATATAAATCCCACAGAATATAATGGGGTTTATATTCCGTGGGATGTGCTATCTGGCACCATTGTGACACAGTAACCCGTCTGCCGAAATCTAAAACAGGCCCTTAGTTTATTTGGGAATGCCTTGAAGGATCTGCGCAACTGATCCCCTGCTAAATTCTGAATTTTGTCTAGTTTTCAGTAATTTACAGCCTTCTGGGGTCCACCTTAGGTTTCGCACCCATCTCCACCACAAACTGGAAGGAGGTTCAAAGCTCAAAAAGTAGGAAAAACGGGCTATCTCCCAGTAAAATGCCAACACTGTGGAGAGAAATGTGTTTTTCGGAATTAAGACTGCCTCTTCCTGAAAGCTGGGAAGATTGTGATTTTAGCACCGAAAACCTTACATTGATGCCATTTGCAGGAAAAAAAATCTGACTCTTTCACCTGCAGCACTTTTTCATATTTTCCCCCAAAAAAGCACAACATTTAGCTATTTTTTGGGTAATTTTTCAGTTTCCTTCACAAGATTTGTGTGTGTGCTTGGTCGGATTACACAGACAGATCCAGAACCCCCCACACCCAGATAAATGTTAATACTCACAAATACAAACTCACCCAGTGGTAATATTTACCAGTAATCCATACACATGAATCAATAATGTTGGGCCCTATCTAACTTTGTATAGCAGAGACCCACATGAGCACTCTGTCTCTGCTTACATTGGCGGACTTCTCTGAACCGCTTTCATGTCTAAAATCTTTTTGAGAGCAATAACTCATTCACCACTAAAATGTTCTTCGGTGAACGTAGTTGGCCAATAATGACGCATGACATCCAGGGGGGTGTGAGGCCGTGACTTTCATTTTTTTGTGAATTCCTTTGGCTCTATCCATCCTCGACACACAACATGGACATGAGGGTTTCCAGAAAATAGGTAATTCCCTGTGAGCGACTCTCTGCCTAGGTTCACTGAGACTGGGCACATTTGCTTTTTGTGCTTTAGTAAATTCTTTAGTGCTCACAAGGATGTCCCCTTGCCCCCCATTTTTCTGTTTTCCTCCCCCTGGCTCTCAGTGACAGTGCTCTTTCTAAATCAACCAGGCCAGGCACTCCTATTTGTATCAACTCTGCTGGATAACACTTCTTCTGCTGACATCCAGCTTGTCTTTTGTCTGCACTGTAACACTTTCATCACCAAATCAGATAAAGAATGGGGACCATCTGATAAGTCTATCACCAATTCACAGACCACATACATTTTGACACTCAGAGAATTTTTCTCATGCAAAAGCACAAGATTTAAGCACCCGTACCATGCATACTAACTGCTACACCTACAACCAAAATAATTAACAAAAGCCGAAATGTGCACACAACTTATCCAGAAATACAAAATACAAAACAGACTCAAAACATTTGTGCTATCTGTACGAAAAAGGAAACATCCCAAACTATCCTGTGGAGGATTCCTGCTTGGGGAACACATCCCTGAATGGGTGGGGGGAGTGACTGCAATTCCGTTCCTCACTGGGTGAAGTAATCATGGCAAAAGCCATCCAGTGTGAGCATTGATTGTTCCCGCCACCATATGTTGGAACATGAACTCCACATTTATATCACCTGATACTAAGCAATTGTAGGAAATCCACCTTTTCTGGGTGGTCACCCCGGGCCTTTCATCTTTTGCTGGACCTCATATTTCTGCTGGCTTTAAATCTCTGTGCCCCTTAATCCTGCTATGGTTGTATTTGCAAATTCCTAATTGCCAATAAAATTAGGCCTCTTCCACCAGCACACTTACAGGATGAGGAAGAGTTTGAGGACGAAGGGCCTTTTGGAACAGCACATAGCCTTTCTGAATTAAATGTTAAATATCGGGAGAAAGATTATGAGGAATACTATGAAGACGAATATCTAAATAGAGACTTCTAGTTGCAGATTACTTACCATAAAATTTCCCCCAGGCGTCAGTGTGGGTCTGGAGATTTTTCTTCGAGCAGTATCCCCTGCACGCCATCAGGTGACACTATGGGGGTGATTCTAACTTCGGCGGGCGGCGGAGGCCGCCCGCCGAAGTTCCCCCACCAAAATACCGCTCCGTGGTCTAAAGACCGCTGAGGGTATTTTGGGATTTGCCCTGGGCTGGCGGGCGGCCGCCAAAAGGCCGCCCGCCAGCCCAGGGCAAATCAACCTTCCCACGAGGACGCCGGCTCAGAATTGAGCCGGCGTAGTGGGAAGGTGCGACGGGTGCAGTGGCACCCGTCGCGTATTTCAGTGTCTGCATAGCAGACACTGAAATACTTTGTGGGGCCCTCTTACGGGGGCCCCGCGGCACCCCCTACCGCCATCCTGTTCCTGGCGGGAGACCCGCCAGGAACAGCATGGCGGGAGGGGGTGTCAGAATCCCCATGGCGGCGGAGCGCGCTCCGCCGCCATGGAGGATTCTGCAGGGCAGCGGGAAACCGGCGGGAGACCGCCGGTTTCCCGCATCTGACCGCGGCCGAACCGCCGCGGTCAGAATGCCCTGCGGGGCACCGCCGGTCTGTCGGCGGTACTCCCGCCGACCCTGGCCCCGGCGGTCTCTCAGAATGACCCCCTATGTGTCCGTCGTTGGCATTGTGGTTGCTGAATGTGACGTCACGGGTCGTATATAGGCATCCCCCAACTTGCTGGCATCAGTTCTTTTCTTTCTGCACCAGCTTATGTGCAGATCCCAAGAGAGCTGCCCGACAGTCACGTTTCGACTTTTATTGACGTTTTTTTACTTCTTGGTGCATCGAGTGACTGATCTGCACCTCGTGTGTCTGAGGTGTTTGGAGTGCGACCAGAACCCAAAGTCGTGCTGACTGCCGGGCCATGAACCCGAAGCCTTTGAGGGAGCAGTCCATAAAGTTACTCTCAGCCCAGCGCTCAGCTCTGCATCGCTCCCGGTCTCGATCGAGAGGAAGGTCCCCAGACTGCTCGTAGAGACCTGACCATTTGTCTTCGTCCCATTCAAAATCTATGGGTCACTCGGGTAAGAATAAAAGAAGATGAAGAAGCACAAGCATTTTTCGATTTCACCCCGTCAGTCGTATGATGTGGAAAGAGTAGCATCAGTGCTCTAGGCCTCTGTCCTCAGAGCCTAATATGGGGTCTGCTCTATGCCTCACCGAGTTTCCGGGAGGCAGAGCCACCCCTGCCCAATTGAAATAATTTTATGAGTCCATGCGCCTCATCTTTGGACAGTCTGCCCCTGTCAGAGCACCTTCTGGCCCTGCAGGATGAGTAGGGGCTCCCTCTGGTTCCGTGCCGATTGCTTCAATCCCCGCTACAGAGGGAAACCAGGGATCCGTTTCCGAACTGGCATCGATTGTACCTTTGCAACCTTCCCCAACGACGGTTCCTACATTGATGCTAGTGATGCCGCCTGGGCCCACATTGGGCATCAATCTCATACTTATTGCCAACTTTGACACGGAGCCAGACCGGAGTCGCTCGACGTCGATTCAGACTTCGGCAGGGACCTTGCTCCCTAGGTTGGATCCTGACCCTTATTCTTTTGGGTATGAGTTCGGTGAGAGTATGGAGGGGGTCACTGGACCCTTTAAAGCACCAGCTTGAAGACCCTATGAACGGGGCTTGGGAACTGGGTGAAGTCAGTGGTTTGGCACCTCCCCTAATGCTGGCATGCTTTCTCTCCCTACTGTGGCTACGGAGGAGGTATGGTGGTATGGAGAGCGGCTGAGGTCTTGGACCTCGAGCTGCCTTGGTTGGCTGTCAGGACTAACCTTCTGACTGAGGCGCTTCAACCTGTGGCTTCCAGTGGCCTCCAGGTCCGATCCCTTTTGCCCTTCGGTGAAGCCCTCACTGATGTCCTGCTGCACCTGGTCTAAAACCAGCATAGGGGCTCATGTGAACAGGACAATAGCCTGCTGCCTTAGGCCTGTGCCTACTGACCCGGCGCACCTGACTCAACACCCTACCCCTGAGAACTTTGCCCCCTCAGTCTGCTTTTGATCCGTTTTGTGGCTATAGAAGAGGCACCTAGCCACGTCCATTCCCCTCCAGCTTCCATGCTGCGCATGCTGCCTAGCCTCTTCGTGGCCAGGGACATGGGATCCAGCATCCGTGTGGATCAGGGAGCAGGCGCTCAAGCCAGTCCACGCTATTTCCCCCATCCCCCACCCCCGACTCCACTCAGATGCAGCCTTCAAACCTTCCTAGGCTGACGCTTCCTCACCAGGGGCCAGTCGGAGACGGAATTTGCATCACCTGTCCCACTGGCACACCATCCCATCAGAAGGGGCTACTCCCTCCCCTTCGAGACTACCCGTCCATCCATGCCACCATCCTATGATTGCATGATAAAGGATCATTTGGCACTTCTATGCAAAGAGGTTAAAGCCTTCTTGGCCAAGGGAGACTTGGTGAGGGTCCCTGTGCCAGAAGTAGGTTGTGATTGTTATTCCTGCTACTTTGTGGTATCCAAAAAGGACAAGGGCCTCCACTCTATCCTAGTCCTTCGGTCCCCCAATCTTTTTCTCAGGAAGGAGAAGTTGAAAATGCTCACGCTGGATCCGGTTTTAACTGCCCTGGACCGATGGAAACTGGATGGTAGCGTTGGACTTGCAGGACGCTTATTTTCATATCCCCGTCCTGCCAATCCACAGACTTTACTTGCGGTTCACAGTGGGCCACAAGCACTTTCAGTTCACTGTGCTTCCCTTTGGCCTTACCTGTTGCCCCTTGGGTGTTGTCAGTGGTCACAGCTCATCTACACAGTTCAGGGGTTTCAGTCTTCCCCCTATCTCGTCGACTGTGTGTGTGGAAGGCGTGCTCACCCCAGGCTATGTCATATCTTCACACGAGGGCGGTAGCACTGGCTGCTTTCACTAAAGTGGCAGCTGTGGTGCAGACTTTGTGGCCTGCTGAATCCAATTTTCTACACTCCTTATCTGGAGATGAAGAGCATGATGGCGAGGTGGAATGGACCTTTTTCACAGCCAAGATCACAACAAAGTTGGGTGGAGGATCCACGTGTAAAAATACGGGATCTTCATCCGAAGGCTGGTAGTTCTTTTGAAGCCTGGATGTGGTAGGCTTAGCAACAGCTGGAGTTAAAAAGAAGTTGAAGGCCTGCTTGAGGAGACCTGAAACCAGGGAAAGCAACAACCTTGCGGATGAACGCTAATACAACGTTTCGAAGATGTGGACGGTGTTGGGACTAACATCGGTATATTTAGTTTGGCAGCCTCTCAGACTAACACCTCTTGAAAAGTGGTTACATCTTCTATTGAGGAGATACAAGGTTGAGGAGTGTCTGATAAAGGTGGCAAATAGTCTCTCATTGAAGAAGAGGAATGATCAGTATGCCGTCGATCAGAATGTGACCTTAATCTAGCAGAAGATCCATGATGGTGATGGTAATGCCTTGACGTGGTAGCAGATCGCTCTGGTGTGTGACTGGTGTGTGGCAGGATCATGAGCGCGTTGGGGTCCTGGGAGCTGCTGTGGTCCTGGGAGCTAGCGTACTTCTAGGTACCAGAGGAGATGGTGAAGCAGGAGACACTGTTCGTGAACGAAGCACTGGTGGTGGAGGTGAAGCTGATGGAGGAGGTGGTGACAATGGAAGTGATGGAGAGGGAGGGGACATCACAAGAGAAGGTGAAGAATCATATTAAGAATACATTCTTCTCCTCTCCCTCCTTGACGGTGACCTCTTATGTCGATGTTTAGCTCTCGATGTCTATCATCCAAGCCATGTCGATGGCGAACTTGCACAAAGCACTTCTCCACATTGTACGCTTGCGATGAGACAACTGCGTATAATCCCTTGATGGGTGTTGTGTCGATGGGGAGCAACTGCATTTCTCCAACGTCGAACCAGCCCTTGTCAGAGACATTGATGTCCTCGACGTCGATCGGGACCAATGCCATTTCTGGCCAGAAACATGCTTTTCTGATCTTCCACGTCCACTGGAGATTGAAGGAAGAGCCCTGGTGGAAGACTGACCTTCCCCTAGCTCAGAGGTCCCACTGGCAGGCTGCTTTTGTCGTTTTCTCTCTTCTCTTGCTTGCAGAGAAATCTTCTCTCTGTCTTGCAGTGTGCGTCTGGAAAACTTCCTGCAGATGTCACAGGAATCAAGAAGATGAGAGTAAGGACGGCAGAAGATACAGACCACATGTGGGTCTGTTTCGGCCTTTTTTTTGCCACAACGAGGACACTTGTCAAAAAGTGAAAGTATTTTAGTCCATACAATGCCTTCGTTTTCTGTCAGAAAATAGATGGAAAAGCAACAAGACGCTAAATAAAGGTTCTGTCACAAATTTGATAAAAATGTTTTTGAGAAAAAAAAACTATAAAAGTCCAACCTCAATGCTTCAGCGTCCTGTCAGCAGGAGCTGTAAAAAAAAAAAAAATTAAGCAATTGCCACCAGCTGCATCCTACCCTGCACCACTCTAATCTATGCCACTTCACTCTACTCTTAAACAATCTACTCTACGCCACTCTGCTGTATGCCATTGCACTCTACACCTCTCTACTCAGCCAATGCACTCTACACAACCGACCGCACTCTACTCTAGATCACTGTACAGTATGCCACTGCTCTCTACGCCATTCCACCACTGCACTGACATTCTACTCGCCACTCCACTGTATGCCATTGCCCTCTACACCTCTCTACTCAGCCAATGCACTCTACACAACTGCACTCTACTCTGGATCACTGTACAGTATGCCACTGCTCTCTATACCATTCTACCACTGCACTGACATTCTACTCTGCAACACTGAACTCTCCAACACTGAGCTCTACACCACTCTCCTCTGAACTACGCCACTTTTCTCTGCACTCTACATAATTACACTCTATGTTACTCTACTCTGTACCGCTGCCCTGTGTATCACTCCACTCTGTGCCTCTCTAATCCACTGTATTCTACGGCGCTGTATTGAATGCCACTGAATTCAATGCCACTGCACTCTACTCCACTATATTCTGCAACATCCCATGCCAATACCCTCTACACCAGTCTACTCTACTCTATGTCACTCCAGTGTATATCACATTAATTGACTCCACACTAGCCACTCCAATCCACAACGTTCTCTGCCACTCCACTCTACAATATTCTACTCCACTCTTCGCCATTCAACTCTATGACACTCCATGCCACGGTCCTCTATGCCACTAACTTTTAGTCATGTTGAACAGCAACCACACTGGTGTACAACATCGCTAAAACACATTGGCAAAGCCAATTGCTCTTGCACAGACGAGACCTATTGGCTTTGTCAATCCTTGTTCTAAATCAGTTTGGACAATACTACTGGTTTTGTACTGCGTATATAATTCACACATTGCCTTAAATCTATCTGGTCTGTGGCATAGCTACTGGGGGATGAGCTCAGGTTGGTTTAGTAACTTTGAGGATACACTCTGACAAGGTTTGTGCTTATTCTGGAAGGCAACCCACCCAAATAAAAATACAATTTATTACAGTATGATATGTGTGCAGATAGCATCTATACCACCCCAAGGGTTAAGATAACAAACTACATGGCTAGCTGTTAAACTATCAGAAACCCAGTCTGGAATACCTTTCAAATGCAACGCACATCAAAAGAGACCTGTCTGTGAGACTGGGGATATTACTATACTCAAGAAAAGAAACATTTTAAATTGAGCTGGATGCTAAAAAAACAGGCAACAAAATTACTTGCAGATACAACACATTTAAAGTAGTTTACAAATGACATCTGCAGACAGGGAGATTGTATCTCACCAGTTTACGCCACCGTCCTCTCTGTCTGGTTCCATTGGTAGAATACTGAAACACTCAATGCGGATATAAAATCCACAGTCAATCTGCAAAGGAAAGTACAACTGTTGCAAAAGCTCTGTGTTCACTTTATACATGTCTATACAACATCGAAAAATGTACCAGGATCGACGTAAAGTAGAACATTAATAGTGACAGCTGAAGGGAGCTGGCCAGTAGTAAGAAAAGGAACTGCAGAGTAAAGAGTAATTCATAGGGAATCAGTGAAGAATCTTAAAAAACTGTAAGCACATACAGGGACTGTTAATCATCTCTTAAAAATTAGTCAAATAACCCCTCACGTGATGATGGTATCTATATTGCTAAGATTGTAGAGGCAGCTTGAGCCTACTGGAGGCAAATAATCATTCAAAAGCATATATCCTATTTTCATAATGGTCACTTTTTGAGCTAGTCCATAGTTAATGCTACTACTAGTGAAATAGCAATTTTAACTGTTTTTTGTATAAAGGTTTATATTTTAGGGGTATTTTATAAAATTGTATAATATTTATATGGTGATTTGCATGATGATGTGTACTGTATATTTTATAGTGTTTTATTGATTAATTGTTGATTTTTAATAACATTTATACCCATAACTTGCCTATTTGTATTGTATGGCCCTGAGGGAGCTCTGGTCTCGATCTGTTTTTAGTGTTTTTTTTGTCTTTTTTTCTCTTAAAAAGTGTCTTTGTTCCTTTTAGAAATGTAAGACTTTTGTCAGTATGCTTTTATGGTATTGTTTTACCGAAATAAAGCTGAAACTAGGTAAGCACATACTTCTATTAATAAAATATTAGATCATTTTCAAACAGCTCTGGTGTATTTTGCAGACGGCTGAGATTACTTTAAGTTTAAGTAAGTAGCACTTTGACAGTAAAAGCCATTACTATGGTCTTTACGTTCCGTTTTCTGGATATTTTCAAATATTAGACATGTTACCAAGTGCGTTGTAATTTCTGCCAACGTTAGCACTTGTTCAAATCTTAACTTGTTAAATGAATGCATTACAAACAGATACAATATTTTTTGACTAACTGCACTTAATGGAATCTCTGATATGGTTAAACAGCTTTGATCACTTTTCAGTCCCTCTGATATCAAACATAGGGCCCGACATAGATCTTGACCACATTACTGCTAATCCTCTGCGGTGGCAGTCCCACGTACTCCATCAAGCTGACTGGGTTTCGCCTGCCGTATTTAGATCTATGGCTTTGCAGCCACTGACTACATCAGAGTGCACTCCATTGTGCCAGCTGTATCCTGCAGCCGATGCAGTGAACTCCAATGCTGCCGATTAGCACTCCGTCACCGTCATGACTGCAGGAACCCACCAACCAAATTTAGAAAACAGTTGTGCTGGTGGGGAGGGCCATGATGGCGAGAGTCTGTCGCAGAACCCGTTAAGAATTGTATCATTGCTGTGGCAGCCCACATCTGATGTATACTGGACAACTGTGACACCTGCAGAGCGCACCTCATTTCAGACTAGGATCCTTTGGAATTCCAATGCAGCAGACCACTTTTCAGCAGAAATTGCACATAGGAGCCTGTTTTTTTCTGTTTTCATCGCCTTCTGTGCTTTTTGCTACTATTACTTTTTTGTTCTTTCTAAAACTTTAGGGAAAGTATATTTTTTTCTCACTTATTTACTATGGAAGGGAAGAGAAATCCACATTTGACAGAGAGAGAATTGTAAATCATGGTGGCTGAAATTATTAGACTACAGCCCCAACTGTTAAGAGTACAAGAACCAAATGCTACAGTTTTTCAGAATAGGCAAATGTGGGACAGACTAGTCACCAGAGTGAATGCTGTAGCGAACAATCTGCACACACAGGAGGAAATTAGTAAGAGGTGGAATGACTTGCAGGGTGAGAGTGCGCTCCCTGACCTCCAAGCGCTTCCTCGAGGCCCAGAGGACTGTGGTGGTTCTCCCAGCCCTCTATTACATCTCTTTCCCAGGAAGAAAGAGCAGATACTACATCCTGAAGGCTTGACAGGAATCTCTGGTGGAGTGGAGACTGGTAAGCTACACCTATGTATGTCTTACTAATCACAAATGGACTCCTTGCCCTTAACGCAGCTGTTTAGAATGCTTATAGACAATAATCAAAATAGATATATTTAAACTTCAGTTTTGAAAATATCTTGTGTTATTCAAATTATTGTTACAAACTATTTAAGAATGATCAATATGTATTGTCAGATTGTGTGTTGTCCTTCATGGATCACCGCTTGCATTTGCCTTGTCTTTTGCTGTTTCTTAATTTAGGTTGTTTTACTTAAAAAAGGCAGGTTCCAAACTCCATCCATCTGTACATGAAGGTATAGTGATTGTAAGTGGTACCTTAACCTAATCACTTTATACATGTGTACATATTGAAAATGTGTGTTTAATTTTCACTGTATAAATTTATATAGGTATGTGTTACCCGCTTTCTCACAAGCATTTGCAGTAGTGTTTACAAATGACTGCAACTAGCATGATGCCCTGCTTTTGTCTCTGTAAAATAACAGTGCAATGTGATGGCTCAACCTTCCTTTCTTTCCACGTATCGCCAAAAGGCAGTTGACATGCACCATTTCATAAAATGTATTAAAACTGCATCTGCTGTGTTGATCCAGCATGTTGTCATCTTCTTGCCAATTCATCGAATTGATCTACTTGCTTGCATAAATAATAGTTTGTGGATTCAAAGGTTTCCAACCATGTTCTGTGACATGTTGATTATAAGTAGTATTGATGCACAAATTACTTTGCAGTGTTCATATGATTACCAATGCCAGTAAATACAATAAGTTGTACCATAGTTTATTTTTGAGGATACTATGCCGTGAAATGGCTCAATTCTCAAATCTCCTCTCTACTGTGTTGAGTAGCATGTCTGGTACATGGAATGTTCACTGTCTATTTTACATTTCAGGAAATCTGTCCATCATTGTTACTAAAGTGTGCCTCTGTGCACATTAACCAGTATGAGTAAAAAGCGAAAAATCACACAAAGGCCTCAACATCCCATTAATCATTATTTTTCTTTTCTATAGATTGCATCATCTGGAGCTGAAGACAGAACTGGGGTACAATACAGACCATTAATGTCTTTCTATTTTGTAATTAATATTAGGACCAACACCCAGGGCCAGTGGACCACCATCTGCAACTGAAGACGCCTCTAATCCAAGCCAGGATCAAGCCTTCAGTGAGGACACCACTCCTGCAAGTACAGATGAGGAGGGGGATCCCTGGTCCATCTGGGCACACAGCAGCAATGAGTGTCACTCATCCCACACCTACAGCTCCCACCTCAGCTGCAACAACACCATAGCCAATGGATACCTCCACTTCCTGTGTCAAAAAGAACATCACCCCAATCTCCAACACCACACTCCTAACAGAGATTCTGGACCTTAAGCAGGTGTAGAGGGAACACATTCAAGAGCTCCAGAATCACAGCTCAAATGTACGCTCCTTGACAGGGGTGATATTTGACATCTACAATCACATGTGCAGAACGTTTCCTGTACCACCTACCCCTCTCTCTGGTCCTTCTACATCAGGACAAAACACACCTTCTGCAGTCATAGACAGGGAGGCCCTACCACAGGAGAAAACTGATCCACCTATCCCAGTCCTTGCACTTGTCGTCCCCCACCCCACCTCCGAAGAGGGAACGCTCATCCGGACCAAAAGGAAAGGATGGCAAGACCTCCATCACCACCTCCAAGAGACAATTGACCTAATTTTGTCAAGCGTGTGTCTGCCATTCACTCTGTGGACTATTACATGGACACATTTACCTTTTCTGAGGAGGGTTATATTTTGTACACTGGACTCCAAACAATTTGTGCTAAACAAATATAGTTTCATTCACCATGATGGATTTTTTTCCAGTATTTTTTCATTTTCGGTTGGTCATCTATTGTACTCATCTTTTTGTTCAAAACAAATGCACATAAAATAAAGTGAAAGTCTGGTGTTGTATTTATTGTGCTACTTCCCTTTCTATGTCTTCTGTACACCATCATTTTTAAACAAAATTGTCAAACAATATGATACTAAAACATATAAGAAATACCAACTAGGTAAAGTGTTTCCCATGCTAAAAAAGATCAAAAAAGAAACAATGAAATCCGAAAGTTATGGTGTCATATATTTCTAGGTAACAGGTATGTGACACAATCAAATATGCAGGTTACAAACCATTTAGAAGTCAAACCTTCTATAAATTAGAAGTTGCCATTCAAGGACCTTGACACCATAGAAGAAAGGGAATATTACATGAAATCAAATTAAATAAGCAAACTATTATTGATGCATGACTTCAGCTGGAGCCAGACATGCTGCTCTCCCAATAGGAATCCTGCATCAATAACAGCAATAGTCTACATCTTGGCAGTAACAAAATTTGAGGCCACATGACCATTGCAGGACGCTGTGGCAGTTATCTGGTTCAATGTCACAATCACCATTCAATGGCTTGCTAAACAAAAGTCATTTCAACTAGGAGGAAACACATCAACCACTTCCTACACTGAGCACAAATTGAAGATATAGCCAATGTGAACGAAGACCAGTATGGTGTGGCTTGACATACACATGTGGTTAGAGCAAGTTAAGTGGCACATATTGCCTTGATAGTAACATCCCACAGTAAACATGTCGGATACACTCTCAAGAACGTCTATTGAATCACAGTGCAAATTGTCTCTGTACAAGACCTGTCCGCCCCAAGAGGGTGTCTGTCCCAGAATCAACCCATGCTCCCTTTGTAGTTCCAAAAGCAACTTATCACCGCAAATGTCACAACTTTGAAATGTCCACATGAAGAGGACATGGTGATGGGCTCAAACAAAATTAATGATTTCACACATACGGTTTGATTCAAATGATGTTAGGAGAACACATGTACTTAGCAGAAGCAAAGTTAATTTGGGTCAGTAAACACATTAGTCCATCTAGGGAAAATCTGATCCACAAACATCTTTGCCTTGGACGTTCCTCAAATGATCATTCTAACCACATTATCATTGCAGATTGATATTCCCCAGATGTCACACGTTGTTCGGACATTGAATGTCACATTATGTACGGTACACTTAGGTGAAGAAGTGGTCAATGACATCTTGACGTAGGTCAATTCCTTCCTCTTCAGCAATGTCTTCTTCATTGGGCATTTTGACATCCTCACTCAGTGGCTCTTCATGGTCTCCACCCTCTGCGATGACTGGGATGTTCTGTCGCACGGCAATGCTATATAGCATGCAGCAAACATCTGTAATTTGGCACACCTTATCGGGTGAGTAGAGGAGGACTCCACTAGTCTTGTCGAGACACCTGAATCTGGCCTTCAGGAGGCCAAAATCCTACTCCACTGGACTCCGTGTTCTTCCATGGGCCTCATTGAAACGGACTTCCCCAGGCATTGTTGGATTCCTCAGCGGTGCCAACAACCATGGTCGGTTAGGATACACAGAGTCTCCTGCATGGAAGCAATAAACTGACAAATTAAAATCATATTAGGCCACTGTACAATCCCAAACTAGGATTAAAGCAAATTATCCTCAAGTCATATTGTACTTACCAACAAGCCAGGCCATCTCAGGTCCAAGTTGTGACATCTGCAGGGATATGGTGCTGTTCCATAGTACAAAGGAATTTTATGTTGATCCAGGAAAGCGGGCAAACACACACTTGAGATGTATACATTCTTTAAGTATGCAACTTGCACACTGATAAAATGGAAGTTCTTTTGATTGTGGTAGACCTATTTGTTTGCGTGTGGCGGCACCAAGGCAATATTTGTGCCATTAATTGCTCCAACCACACATGGTAGGCCACCCAAATCATAAAATTCTCCCTTCACATTGGCCAAATCCTGAGCTCTTTGCAACTGGTTGAAGCTGTTGATGTGTCTCATCATTAAAGCGAGGGCTTCTTGTACCACACCACTGAAAGGTGGCAGTGACATGCTTCCAGATACAGCCACAGTGTACTGAAAGGAGCCAGTGGCCACAAAATGAAGTACTGCCATGGGTTTCACTATTGATGTTATTGCTGTTGTGTTCCTATTGTGAGGCATAAGATCAGGCTCCAGCTGCTGACACAAACCAAGTATAGTTTCCCTTTTCAATCTAAACTTTTTGATCATGTCCCTTTCCTCCAAGGTGGCAAGGTCTAGAAACGGTCTGAAGACTTGAAGACACCTTCTTCTACCCATCCCTGGGTTCATATGTCTGCATGTAAGGAAAACAAACTATCAATAAAAATTGTCACACAAGACTTTCACAATGAACACATCTCATGTCTAGGTTGGTTTAGTGATCTTACAGTGTCATGAATGATACCATTTTCAAACATTTTTGCTACTGCAAATCAATATTTTTTAACATGCCTGGCATTTATTTTATTTTTTTCACAAATAATGTGTGAATAGTTGTTTTTTTTCAAATTACAGTTAAGAAAGTATTGCAAACACCGTGGCACTATCAATGTTAAACACAGTAATGGTTCACTGTTTTATTTGTCATATTCTATGAAAAACAGTGTAGTACATATCTGAGATATGTATAGAAAGTAGCCACTGTTTTGAGTACTGGTAATGCACAAACGATTCACAAATACACAGTTGCACATCCTAAAATTGTGGCTGCCTGACCCTGCAGTCAGGATATTGGCTATGTGATGGCAGTTGGCAGAAGTGGAACACTCCACGTAAGACACTGCCATAGGCTAACGTGTGTGATGGCTACGGACAAAAGCCAATGGCTGTGTCCGTCTCCATTAGAGAGCGTGTGTATGCCCTGTACTTGAACACGGAGTATTGATAAAAAAGCTCACTTGTCTCCTAGCACTACACTAAAAAAGACGTCCTTGTTTTTTTGCTGCCGTTACCAACCCCTGGCAGCCAGGATGTTGGGCAAAGCAGGTGATATGGCCCGTGCCTTCTCCCCTGTGGGGTTGGAGCTCATCACTGGGAGGTCCTGTTCCAGCTGTATTGGACCCCAGATGAGCAAGTACATGTTTGAATGGGAAATGTTTGCCAAAGTAAGTTGTTCCCTATGTATCGACAGGCTATTTGGTCCCTTTTTGTTCATGAGTGAAGTGTTGTGATTGGAGTGTAGTGAACTGAATTGATTAGCTGGGTACACAGTGTTGTTTGAGGGTATTAGAAAAGCCTGTAAATTGAAATAAAAAGTCACCTGAAAGAATTAGCTGAGTTTTCAGTGAACTCCAATTCCAGATTTAATTAGACAAACTGCAGGCACCTTACTTCCAGTGACTAGCAGGCACTGTGCCACTAGCTTAAGTGGAAACATGCAGCCCACTTTGAAAAGAGAGAAATGCAAAGTCCAAGTAGAATCCTTAAAGTTATGGAGTTGTTTGATGCTGTTCAATCAGGTGAATGTGCAACCCAAATTTTGAAATAGGAGTATCTTCATATTTTAAACATTTCATGGTGCCACATATGGGGAAAGGTATTTCCTGTGCTGCCAGTCTAAATGACCCAAGCTCTCAATCAGCCATACAAGTATGCCCCATTACAACACACATTTGTTCATACATCACCCACACCCATACTCTCACTGACACATGACAGCCCTCACATACCACCATTTGTCAATATATATGGGACAAACCATAGTATCTGACTCTTAGAAGGTTAGGCATGAAGAAAATCCAGCTGTGTGTGTGGTTATATGAAAATAATGTATAGATTGTTTAGCCTTTAGTAGCTCACAACGAGTTGGACTAATCTGGAGTGGGTCTCACTACATAAAACATTTCCCATCCCTGGCTTAGAGAATGTTTTTGTCTTGGATTGGTAACATGAGGAGAAATAAAGTGTCGAGGCAACTCACCAGATCACTGCAAACCAATATGTCTTAGGAACTTTGAAATGTTTGAAAATAATCTATACCGACTGTTCACGGAATGCATGTGAGAGATGCAAAGAAATTGTGTCACTGCATTACTGACCGCCAAGATCACTGAAAACATCTTGTGTTGCATTTTGTTCTCATACATACAGGTCAATGCCTACCAGAAGCAGGAATTGTGGAAGGCCATTGCAAAGAAGGTGCAGACCCCGAGGGTCTTTAAGTGGCACAGCCTGCATTGCAGGAAGAGGTGGGAGGACCTCCGATGCTGGACCAGGAAGTCAGCAGAAGTCCAGCTCGGCCAGTGCTCCCAACGAGGTAAGCGTGTGCGCTGCACCTGGGCCACCCCCTCAGTGACCCGCATCCTTGCAGTGGAGTGCCCGCAGCTTGATGGGAAGTTAAGGGCCCAATTGCAGCATCAAGGAGGTGAGTCACATGTAGCTAATCTTGCTGTTTAACCTTTTTCTATTTACAGCAATGTTGTTTGTCATCAACATGACAGTTGACACACATCCAACGCAGATGAGGATTTCTGCAGGTGTAAGTCTTTCAGACGGTGTCTGATGTTGTGTTTGGTGTTAAAGGTTGTCACTAGATTCCTCATCACAAGCAAAGTAATGTTTTAAGCAGACACATGGCTGCATTCCAAAAAATTGTACCAGCATTTTCTCCATGATACGAGGGGCATTAGTACCATTTATGAGGGACATTTGAGGAGTGGGTCAGGTGTGATGCTCTATCACAAATGTGAGAAGGTAATGTAGGCCCTATTCCTACTGACAAGGCATATTAAGCACTTATGCGCTCTGTTAGAAATGGGGTTTCTAGTTGGCTAGGGTATGCACCTAAGCCAGGCAGAACCCACCACTCTAATCAGGGCAAGTAAGTTACACACCAAAGATAACCTGTGCTCACCCACTGGTAGTGTGGCGCATATCATTCAGGCTTACCCTCACAGGTCATGTGTAAAGCGTTTGCGCAATACACTCACATCAGTCACACAATAAATACACCACAAAAGAGAATCCACACAGTATTTAAAAAAAAAAAAAATTATATATATATATGGAAAATGTCACTTACCCAGTGTACATCTGTTCGTGGCATTAGTCGCTGCAGATTCACATGCTGTGCACATCCCGCCATCTGGTGTTGGGCTCGGAGTGTTACAAGTTGTTTTTCTTCGAAGAAGTCTTTTCGAGTCACGAGACCGAGGGACTCCTCCCATTTCGACTCCATTGCGCATGGGCGTCGACTCCATCTTAGATTGTTTTCCCCGCAGAGGGTGAGGTAGGAGTTGTGTATGCTAGTAATAGTGCCCATGCAATGGAGTGAATGCGTATGTACATAATGAAGTTTAAAGTAATATATTTACAAATGTACAAATGTTTAAGATCTACTTCTGAACGGCTACAGGCTCCCGGGGAGGCGGGTGGGCGCATGTGAATCTGCAGCGACTAATGCCACGAACAGATGTACACTGGGTAAGTGACAATTTACGTTTGATGGCATGTGTAGCTGCAGATACACATGCTGTGCATAGACTAATAAGCAGTTATCTCCCCAAAAGCGGTGGTTCAGCCTGTAGGAGTTGAAGTAGTTTGAAATAATGTTCTTAGTACAGCTTGACCTACTGTTGCTTGTTGTGCAGTTAACACATCTACACAGTAGTGCTTGGTAAATGTATGAGGCGTAGACCATGTTGCTGCCTTACATATTTCGTTCATTGGAATATTTCCTAGAAAGGCCATGGTAGCACCTTTCTTTCTGGTTGAGTGTGCCTTTGGTGTAATAGGCAGTTCTCTTTTAGCTTTAAGATAGCATGTTTGAATGCACTTAACTATCCATCTAGCAATGCCTTGTTTTGAAATTGGATTTCCTGTATGAGGTTTTTGAAAGGCGATAAATAGTTGTTTTGTCTTTCGAATTAGTTTTGTTCTGTCAATGTAGTACATTAGTGCTCTTTTGATGTCTAATGTATGTAGTGCTCTTTCAGCTACAGAATCTGGCTGTGGGAAGAACACTGGTAATTCTACTGTTTGATTCAAGTGGAACGGTGAGATTACATTTGGTAAAAATTTAGGATTGGTCCGTAGAACAACTTTATTTTTGTGTATTTGAATAAATGGTTCTTGAATGGTAAATGCTTGAATTTCACTCACTCTTCTTAGAGATGTGGTGGCAATTAAAAATGCAGCTTTCCACGTTAAGTATTGCATTTCACAAGAGTGCATGGGCTCAAAAGGTGGACCCATGAGTCGTGTTAAGACAATGTTGAGGTTCCATGAAGGAACCGGTGGTGTTCTTGGTGGTATAATTCTCTTTAGGCCTTCCATAAACGCTTTTATGACTGGTATCCTAAATAATAAAGTTGAGTGCGTAATTTGCAGGTAAGCTGAAATTGCCGTAAGATGTATTTTAATGGAAGAGAAAGCTAGTTTAGAGTTCTGCAAATGTAGTAAGTATCCTACTATCTCTTTTGCAGATGCGTGTAAAGGTTGAATTTGATTATTATGGCAGTAATAAACAAATCTTTTCCACTTATTTGCATAACAGTGTCTAGTGGTAGGTTTTCTAGCCTGTTTTATGACCTCCATACATTCCTGTGTGAGGTCTAAGTGCCCGAATTCTAGGATTTCAGGAGCCAAATTGCTAGATTCAGCGATGCTGGATTTGGATGTCTGATCTGTTGTTTGTGTTGTGTTAACAGATCTGGTCTGTTTGGCAGTTTGATATGAGGTACTACTGAAAGGTCTAGTAGTGTTGTGTACCAAGGTTGCCTTGCCCATGTTGGTGCTATTAGTATGAGTTTGAGTTTGTTTTGACTCAACTTGTTTACTAGATATGGAAGAAGTGGGAGAGGGGGAAAAGCGTACGCAAATATCCCTGACCAGTTCATCCATAGTGCATTGCCCTGAGACTGATGTTGTGGGTACCTGGATGCGAAGTTTTGGCATTTTGAGTTTTCTTTTGTTGCAAATAGATCTATTTGTGGCGTTCCCCACATTCTGAAGTAAGTGTTCAGTATTTGGGGGTGAATTTCCCATTCGTGGATCTGTTGGTGATCCCGAGAGAGATTGTCTGCTAACTGATTCTGAATCCCTGGAATAAATTGTGCTATTAGGCGAATGTGGTTGTGAATCGCCCAATGCCATATTTTTTGTGTTAGGAGACACAACTGTGTCGAGTGTGTTCCTCCCTGTTTGTTTAGGTAATACATTGTTGTCATGTTGTCTGTTTTGACAAGAGTGTATTTGTGGGTTATTATGGGTTGAAATGCTTTCAGAGCTAGAAATACCGCTAACAGTTCTAAGTGGTTTATATGAAACTGTTTTTGCTGAATGTCCCATTGTCCTTGGATGCTGTGCTGATTGAGGTGTGCTCCCCACCCTGTCATGTATGCATCTGTCGTTATTACGTATTGTGGCACTGGGTCTTGAAAAGGCCGCCCTTGGTTTAAATTTATACTGTTCCACCATTGAAGCGAGATGTATGTTTGGCGGTCTATCAACACCAGATCTAGAAGTTGACCCTGTGCCTGTGACCACTGTGATGCTAGGCACTGTTGTAAGGGCCGCATGTGCAACCTTGCGTTTGGGACAATGGCTATGCATGAGGACATCATGCCTAGGAGTTTCATTACTAATATGACCTGTATCTTTTGGTTTGTATACATGGCTTGTATGACATTTTGGAATGTTTGGACTCTTTGTGGACTTGGAGTGGCAATTCCTTTTACTGTGTTGATTGTTGCTCCTAGGTATTGCTGTGTTTGACACGGCAGAAGGTGTGACTTGAGTAATTGATTGAGAAACCTAGTTTGTGTAGGGTTTCTATGAAGTAATTTGTGTGTTGTGAACACTGTTTTTGCGTGTTGGTTTTGATTAACCAATCGTCTAGGTACGGGAACACATGTATTTGCTGCCTTCTGATATGTGCAGCTACTACTGCTAGACATTTTGTAAAAACTCTTGGCGCAGTTGTTATTCCGAATGGCAACACTTTGAATTGGTAATGTATCCCTTGGAATACAAACCTTAGGTACTTCCTGTGTGAAGGATGTATTGGTATATGGAAATATGCATCCTTTAGATCCAGTGTTGTCGTGTAGTCTTGTTGTTTGAGCAGTGGGATTACTTCTTGTAATGTAACCATGTGAAAATGGTCTGATTTGATGTATGTATTTAATATTCTGAGATCTAGTATAGGTCTTAGTGTTTTGTCTTTTTTGGGTATCAGAAAGTACGGTGAGTAAACTCCTGTGTTTAGTTCTTGTTTTGGTACTAATTCTATTGCTTCTTTTTGGAGCAATGCTTGAACTTCTAATCCTAGAAGATTTATATGTTGTTTCGACATACTGTGTGTTTTTGGTGGGACTGTTGGAGGGAATTCGCGAAATTCTATGCAATAACCATGCTGGATAATTGCTAGTACCCAAGTATCTGTTGTTATCTCCTCCCAATGTTTGAAAAATTGGCTTAATCTTCCCCCCACAGGTGTTATGTGATGGGGATGTGTGACTTGTGAGTCACTGCTTATTTTGAGGACTTTTAGGGCTTTGGAATTTTCCTCTACTTCTTTGGAATTGTCCCCCTCTGATATTGGCTTTGGTAAGTGGGCCTTGTTTGTGATGTTGTGGTTTCTGTAGGTTGTCCTCGAAACCCTCCCCTAAAAGGTGTTTTGCGAAAGGTGCCTCTGCTCTGCGGGGAGTAGAGTGCGCCCATGGCTTTTGCCGTATCAGTGTCTTTTTTGAGTTTCTCAATAGCAGTGTCGACTTCCGGCCCAAACAACTGCTGTTCATTAAATGGCATATTTAGCACGGCTTGTTGAATTTCCGGCTTGAAACCTGACGTGCGGAGCCATGTGTGCCTTCTTATTGTTATTGCAGTATTTACTGTCCTTGCAGCCGTATCTGCTGCATCCATTGAAGACCGTATCTGATTATTAGAGATACTTTGTCCTTCTTCCACCACTTGTTGTGCTCTTTTTTGGAACTCCTTGGGTAAGTGTTCTATCAAATGTTGCATCTCATCCCAGTGAGCTCTGTCATATCTTGCCAATGCGCCATTGGTTTGTTGCTTGTGCTGCAACCCTTTTGCCCGCAGCATCAAATTTGCGACTCTCTGTGTCTGGAGGTGGTGCGTCTCCTCAGGTATGAGAGTTTGCTCTCTTACAAGCTGCCCCGACAACTACTGAGTCTGGAGTTAACTGCGTTGTAATATAAACAGGATCTGTTGGCGGTGGCTTGTACTTTTTCTCCACCCTTGGCGTTATGGCTCGGCCTTTAACAGGATCCTGAAAGATTTGTTTTGAATGTTTTAGCATTCCTGGGAGCATAGGTAGTCTTTGGTACTGGCTATGAGTGGAGGTTAGCGTGTTAAACAAGAAGTCATCCTCAATTGGTTCTGAATGCAAGGTGACGTTATGGAAAGCAGCTGCCCTTGCGATCACCTGTGTGTAAGATGTACTGTCCTCAGGAGGGGACGGCCTGGTAGGGTACGAGTCTGGGCTGTTGTCCGATACTGGAGCATCGTAAAGGTCCCATGCATCGGGATCATCTTGACTCATGGCAGTATGAGTCGGTGAGTGCATCAGTGGAGGAGTTGCTACTGGTGATGTGTGCACTGATGGTGGTGGAGAAGGTGGTGGAGTTGTTTTCTTTGCCACCTTTGCCTGTGGCTCCTTGTCCTTTTCGTGAAAGGCAAGTTTTATTTTTGTTTTAATTGGAGGAAGAGTGGTTATCTTCCCTGTGTCTTGATGAATGTGGAGCCTTCTTTGAGTATAGTCTGGCTTTACAGCTTGAAGTTCCTCTCCAAATCTATGTTTTTTCATTTGTGAGGCTAATCCTTGTTCCTCTGTATAGGAACCTGTTCTCGGCTCCGAGGCTGGATGTTTCGGAACTGAACTTTTTCTGAGGTCTTTTTAGGCTCCGAAGAAACCTTTGTAATTTTCGGCGTGGTGGTGTCTCGGTGCCGAATTTGTTCGGTGCTGCTGTCACGGTGGCGAGATTTCTCAGAGCCGATGTCTCGGGTCCGAGATTGCTGTGTGGCGGTATCTCGACCGGAGTCGGATGACTTCGACATCAGCGTGCCCTTTTTCGGTGCCTTGGCTCGGTCACCGCTTTTTTGGGTTAAGCCATGGCCTGTTGGCGGTGGCGTCCCCTGGGCTTTAGCACTTTTCTCGTGAGTTTTTGTTTTCGACGTCTTACTCACGGTTTTCGGCGTTTCCTCGGGATCGATCTCCTCAGAGTCCGACTCCTGGGTGGAGAATGTTTCTTCCTCCTCCTCGAAACGCTCTTGTCCTGTCGGCGCCGACGCCATTTGCAGTCTTCTTGCTCTTCGGTCCCTGAGTGTCTTCCTGGACCGAAACGCTCGACAGGCCTCACAAGTATCCTCCTTGTGTTCTGGTGACAAACACAAGTTACAGACCAGATGTTGATCTGTATATGGATACTTGTTATGGCATTCTGGACAGAAGCGGAATGGGGTCCGTTCCATCAGCCTTGAAGAGACACGTGGCCGGGCCGACCAGGCCCCGACGGGGATGGAAGAAAACCCCGAAGGGCCACCGGAGCTCTTCTTAATTCGGTGTCGATCTGCTGTAACTAACCCGATACCGAACGCAAACAATACCGACGATTTTTCCGAGATTCTAACTAACTTTCCGACCCGAAACACAGAGCGAAAAGGAACACGTCCGAACCCGATGGCGGAAAAAAAACAATCTAAGATGGAGTCGACGCCCATGCGCAATGGAGTCGAAATGGGAGGAGTCCCTCGGTCTCCTGACTCGAAAAGACTTCTTCGAAGAAAAACAACTTGTAACACTCCGAGCCCAACACCAGATGGCGGGATGTGCACAGCATGTGTATCTGCAGCTACACATGCCATCGAACATATATATATATATATATACACATTTACACACACACACACACACACATTTTATAGTATAAACACATGATTGGACCAGAACATTACAACTCAGAATTACTGTGCATATTAGGGAATTGTCAAACAGTACAGTGGGGACAATAAGAGTAAATGGTTTCTAGATTGTACAGTCATGAAAAGCGCCATTACTACAGATTAGGCGAGTAATGCACGGTCACTACCTACCCTGACTGTGCGAGCACCAAAAGAAAAGATCAGATACATGGCTATCACAATATAAGGCAACATAAACTACAACATGTTATTAAAGAGGGTCCATGTATCGGCGTACTGTACTGGAAAGAGACACAAAAGTCACCAAATAGCACTAGCCAAACAGGAATAACATTAAATCTATCCTAAGGGCCTAGGGGACAGTGTACCTGTCCTCCTATTAGACACTTTAGGGTAAGCAGATATCATATGTCCCACAGCACTACCAATTATAAGTACTGTCCACCAGAGATAATCATTGCCGTGGTACTCTGTGTCCTAGTCATACAAGAGTAGGTATGTTATATGTACCCACATGTGAAACTTTGTAAATCCATTCACTTCATAACCCACAAATAGCAACACAGGCATCGGCAAAGGCAGCTGCTCGAGCCTGTGGCGCAGCTCCCTAAGTAATGACCAGGCTGCGTCCCTCTGGCCTCAGTGCGCACATGTATAAGGGATGCAGGGAACCAATGACAGCTGGCCATGTGAGATTTGAGTACCCCTGGGTCGACCATGCATGGTGGGGAAGAACAGGAAGGTGCTGGTCGCGTTGGAGACCTCTTTGGGTTTCGGGAGGTCGTTGGTTGTAGTCCTCATTGGCTGGGGGGACCGTCCTAGAATGGGAGCCAGGAAGTGCTCTCCATGCGCTCCAGGCAAACACAGAGGGCAGTGCTCCCTTCGCTGTACTTGCAGAGGGCCCTCGATCAGCTCAGTCTGTAAGGCCTGCTCAGACCACACAAATCCCTTAGGTCAGAGCACTCACCACGCACTAAGGGCTGTCAAGAGGGAAATTAAGTAGCGCTCTTGCAGCGCTAATCAAGGAGCACAATCCCATGGTGAACAGGAGCGCACTCCCAGCAGATTTGGGTACATCGCTCAACTTACACTCAATGTAGACTTTAAATGCAAAATGGGGGTGGGCGTGTGGGAGTTTATACAGTCCCTGGAGAACACTGGAGGTGAATATCCCAGGCAGGCTGCAGCAACAGAAAGGGTTGCACTGTAGCACATAGCTAGTTCGCAGTTCCTCCTGGCAGTCCCATAGGGCCTAATGCAGCAAAAGTCAGGAGGGCCGCTGGCAGCAAGGAAACATACAGAAAAGTAATCCAGTTGAGTCCTTTGGGTCACCCAGCAGGCAGCAGGGCAGCAAAAGAAGAGAGGTCTGGATGAGTCCTTTGTGCAGTCCAGTGGTCCTTCTGGCAGCAGTTCGGTCCCAATTCCAAGGGGTTCTAAAATCGGGGAGCAGAAGCCCTCTACTTATACTCAAAATGCCTTTATTCAGAGGGTAACTTTAAAGGGACCCTTTCAAGTCAAGCACCACACCCTTTCAACCCAGCCCTGTCTCCAGACATCAGTAAGGGATAATCACTCCATTGTGTGAGGGCAGGGCACACCTACAAGGCACTGTACAACATAGGACCAGCATACCTCAACCACCTCTTTACAAATCCATGATTGATTGATTGAGTCTACTGACATGTAAGATGTGAACGACACTCCTTCTCCCCAGCCCAGGATGACTATGAGTATGCAGATATCTATTCTGTCACACTCAGCCCTTCCTGTGTTATGGCTGTCTGGAAAGTATGCACCAAATGGAGCCGTCACTTTGCCCCAGACGTGGATTGGAATCAGGCTGCAAAGCACTAGAGTTATAGGCACAGAGACGTGTTCACTTACTAAAAGTAGCATTTCTAAAATAGTAATAAAAAAATCCACCTAACCAGTAAGCAGGATTTCTCACTACCATTCTAAACATCTCCATGCTACTCCTTATAGATCAGAAATTAGTACTTAGACATATATAAGGGAATTCCCAATGCAAACCTATGAGAGGAGCAGCACTCACAGCATTGAAAAACAAAATAAGCTGTTTGTTACTACTAGGACATGTAGTACATAAAAATATATATCTTACCTTTTAAATACACAGCACCCTGCCCATAGGGATATCTAGGGCCTACTTTAGGGGTGACTTGGGTGTAGTAAAAAGGGAGTTTATGCTTTGGCAAGTGGTTTGACTTTCCAAGTCAGCGTGGCAGTAAACTGCGTATGCAGGTCCTAAAGTGGCAGGCCTGAGACATGTGTGTAGTGCAATCTGCACTGCAGACCCATTAGTAGTATTTAATTTACATGCCCAGGGTATATGTTACACCATTTTACAAGGGGACCTATGGGTAAATTAAATAAGCCAATTGTATCAAGTTTTAAGGGTAAGAGAACATGCACATTAGCACTGATTGGCAGTGGTAAAGTGCCCAGAGTCCTACAGTCAACAAAAAGGTCAGAAAAATAGGAGGAGAAAGGAAAAACGTTTGGGGATATCCCTGCAAAAAGGGCCATTTCCAACAAGCCAGTTCATGTTTCAGACTTTACATTGGTAAGTTGGTTCAATAAAAATATGATCATGAGCATCTGCACCAAAAGGACTGGAAACATCTACTTCAGCATCATTCCATACCCGAAATATGCTAGAAAAATGTTTCAATAGACAAATTCAACTCATTTCATGTAGACAGTAGCAGGTTGTCATGAAGCCTCAGTCCTTCCCAAATATGCATGTAAGCCAGTCTGTGCCAACCAACATGAATTTTAATGCCAGAATGTATTGACTGAAACAGACGACAGGAATGTGTCTACATTGGTGACAGCGTTACACATACCCCAAATGAGATTTAAGTGTCCTTAGTTGTGTCTTTAAGTGTCGTTTAAGTGTTTCAGATAAGAAAGCAATAATGGTGACAAAAAAGATACTTAAAAGAACAATTGCAGATAGAAGGTTCCATTACATAGATTTTGGAGTATCTCATTTTGATGAGTCAATATCAGGCCCAAAACAGGTCTCCTTTGGATGTGTGGAAATGTTTTGCTCTGTACTGAAGTGGTTTAGGAATGGATCTAGACCTATGTACGTACTAATGCTGTCAAAGCCATTTGTTATGCAGAGAAATTAAAGTGGTTAAGAGTCAAAAGACATACATGATATGGGAGCTAGCATGAGGAATTTCACATGACCAAATGGTTTGTGGTATTTTTCCCTATAGGCATGAGATACTGATGCCTAAAAAGCCAGGTTTCAGCACCCTGAAGCTAGTTTAATATGTATACTTCGCAAATGTTCTGTGAGCAAAATTCATGTTGAAATCTATTTATCCCGATACCCTCAAACTGCTCTATCTGTCTTTACAGCATCACCTGAGCAAGGCAAAGGTGACAACGGTTACGTCAGAAGAGATGAAGCTGGACACTGTGTCCCTGGTACAGACACCACTGACAGAGGGACCCAGTGCCATGGAGGATGAGGGTACTGGCGCAGAGGCCATGAACGAATCCTCATCATCTTCGCAGGCCTCCACAGACAACCAGTCGCTAGTGGTGGCGTACCCTAGTGCGACTACTCTACCTCAATCATCATCTGTCACCCACGTTTCCATCTCCACACTCCCTCTTGCCCCCACTCCCAGCTGGCCATAGCCGCTCTGCAAAAGAGGGTGGTTTCACCTTTTCTACAGGCACTCTCCCCTGCACGTCTCCCAAGTTACGCTCGATGAGGAGGCTATTGATCTACTGCAGACTACTGCTGTAGGCCAGACCGCACTACTGAATGCCATCCACGGTCTTAGTGGTCAGATGACCCAGATGCTAGGTTACCTGGATGGCATTCACGGTGCCATGTCTTGCCTCCAGCGGTCATTCCAGTGTCTGGCCTCCTCACTGAACGCAGCCTCCTATCACCCCCCTACCTTGTGCCCAACCTCCCACTCCTTCCTCATCCTAAATCCCTCTCCCCAGTCCTATCCAGAGCACATGCACACCTTTACATGGACCCACTCACTCAAACACACACAAGCAGCACATGCTCACATAAACCCAAACATGACAAGAAACACAGACACACACATATATATATATATATATATACACATATTTATACACAAACACACCATACATTAAAATTTTGCATGAATACGTAAACACATGGAACCAAAAGAGGCTCCCCTTATTGAAATAAGTGGTGTAGTAAAACATGTCCAACCTCTGCATCACGGCGTTGTGCCAATTCCAGGTAATAACGCTGCATGAATTATATGCACACCTTTCCAAGTCGCAGTGTGACATTTCTTCTCCAGAGGCACTTCCGCAAACAAAGTAGTTGAGGTAGGCAGTGCCCTAGTTGAGTGCACCCTAGTTTTCTCTGTGAGGAGCTTGCTGTCTTTGAGTACCAGAACAGGACTGCGCTAAAATCCATTGAGCGATGGTTGCCACTCTGACTGGAGCACCCTTAAGAGTGAATCTATCTGAGTTCAACAGTCTGTCTGTTCTCATGAGTTGTTCAGTGCAATGTAAGCAGAATTTTAGATATCACTTGATACCTAGCGTATGATTAGATCTCTCAGCTGGTGATGCTGAATTCGGAAATAAAGTCTGAAATATTATAGGTTTATTGAGGCAAAATCTGAAGGAAACTTGTGAATAAATCTTTGGATTGGTTCAGAGAAGTACTAAATTGCCTGTGAGGCGCAAGTAGGTTTTTGAGTTGAAAAAGCCTGTATCTCCTCTACCCTACTTGTCAGAGTGAGCACTAGTAACAAGGCGACCATTCATGTGAGAAATATAAGGTGTGCTATGTGAATGGGTTTGAACAAACTCTCCATGAGTTGAAATAGAACTATGTTCAGGTGCCAGCCTGGGAAAGAAGCCTTGACTGGAGGAAATAACTCTGAGTAATTATCTTATGAACAGTTTGATGATTTTGCAAGAGTAGAAAGAGAGAAAATGTGATGGGCATCTATATCTTGACATTGCTGCAAGCTGTACCCTAACGGATGTATGTACCAACTGTGACAGAGCTAGTGAGAGGAGACAGCAAAGTTATTTGCCAGAGTATGCTAGTAGAGGATGTTGGTTTGATTCCTTGCACCCTAGGCAGAAATGTTTCAGATAAAGTTTACATTTCTTTATCATGGTTTCCGCCTTGACTTGGAGAGAATACATCTGCAGTCCTGAGGAATACTGAGATCTTTAAATTCATGGAATTTAGGAGCTGTGCACATTAGAGGAGACCGGTCGGGTCAGGATGAAGGACCTGGCATGAGTTCATCGTCAAACGTTTACAGAATGTTGGTAGGTGACTGTGGGTGTATTTCGATAGCAGGAGAAGCTCCGTGAACCAATGCTGTGTGGGCCACCTGGGGTCTATAAGGGTGAGGCAACACCGCTCAGTTGTCCTCTTGGCGAGAACCTTTGGTATTAAAGGTATCGGGGAAAAAGGCAGGCATAGATCCCGGACCATCTGTCAAAAGGCATTCCCTCACAATCCTGGATGTGGAAGCCAACTTGCACAGAACTCGCATTCGCGGTTTTCGTTTGTTGCAAAGGAATGCAGAGCCGGTTGCCCCAGAATGAGAAGATCATACTTAGTGTCGACTGATGAAACTCCCATTCGTGTAGGCTGTTTCAAGTTTTGCTTAGCATGTCTGCTATGAGATTTCTAGTCCAGGGAACATGTCAGGCCTGAAGAGTTAATCTGTGTGTTGTTAGCCGGCTCCAGATTTCCTGATCTTCCTTGGACAGCACCAGTAATCTAGTGTCACTTTGTTTATTCACATATTGCAGGATGGTGGTATTGTCCGTGCAAACTAACACCAAAGACTCTGCTATCATTGGCAGGAAAGTTTGGAGATTGAGTAGATGTCTTTGAGCTCTAGGGGACTGATATGCATGCACTTCTGGAGCAGAGATAACTTTCCTTGAATTTGCAGGTTCCGTAGCTGACTGTTCCAGCTTTCCAGGGAAGCATCTATAGTCAGGGACCACCAGGCTATAGTTTCCATCATACCCGTGTGAATTTCACCAGGCCCTCAAACGATTTGTTTGATTGAATCTATTGTTTTTGCAGTTGCTCCTGTACGGCTTTCATTTTCAGGTGTGCAACAGGGATCATATTGATCGCTGAGGGCATGATCCACAAAAGCTAACTGAACAGACGCACTGATTTATTTATTTTTTTAAAACAGTTCCTAGAGCCTTAATTGCTTGTCTTTAAAAAGAAAGTCTTTGTTTTGGACAGCATCTAGTGTTGAGGCCCTGAAACAGTATCTTATTGAATGGCGGAGTTGATGATCTTTGATAATTCACAAGAAGACTTAGGCCCTCATTCTGACCCTGGCGGTCGGTGATAAAGCGGCGGCCAAACCGCCAACAGGCCGGCGGTCCAAAATATGCAATTCTGACCCTGGCGGGAACCGCCAACACAGCCCGCCGCATTAACACTCCGACCGCCACGGCGGAACAAACAAACAGCGCGGCGGTCCCCGCCAACAGCCAGGCGGCAGACAATGTACCGCTCACCCTATCACGACCCACCAATCCGCCACCTTTTCCGGGGCGGGAGCACCGCCGATAAAAACACGGCGGAAACAGACTACGAACGGGAAAACGCTCACCTCCACATACTCCACGCGAGATTCCGGCAGTATGGAACCCGAGTTGCAGGTCATCCCCGCACTCCTATACCTGCTCCTGTACCAGGAGCACGCCCGGCGGCGCGGAAGACATCGGTGAGTACTGCACCTACGACACAGGGGAGGGAAAAGATTACCGGCACACACCCACCCACCCACACCCACTACAACACACACATCAATGCATTCCCACAGATCACTGTCACAACCCACAAACCCCCCCTCCTAAATAATGCAAAGACCAAAAGAAGAGATCTTAAACGGGCAGATATATTGAAAAATGGACAGCAGTAATCCCAATAAATAAATAAACTATGTACAAAATATATACATCTACTAAATGTAGTCCAACCACTGTCCGTGGACCACAGGGGTCCTGAGCAAAGGGGCAAGGCCCAGTCCCACGACAAGAACTCCACGGAGAGAACACTGCAGGGGCATCAGAAAGAAAAAAGGGCAGGCACCTCAGGGGGAAGGGAAGGGGGGGCACCTCAGCCACTTGAGTACACGACGCCAGATCCACGAGGGGACTCCATGACCACTGGCCCATCCTGGGGAGAGCAAAGCCACAGTCCAAACAGTCCATACAGTGGGTGGCCTGCCCATTGGGCCATCCTGGGGAGAGCAAAGCCACAGTCCATACAGTCCATACAGTGGGTGGCCTGCCCACTGGGCCATCCTGGGGAGAGCAAAGCCACAGTCCATACAGTGGGTGGCCTGCCCACTGGTCCATCCTGGGGAGAGCAAAGCCACAGTCCATACAGTGGGTGGCCTGCCCACTGGGCCATCCTGGGGAGAGCAAAGCCACAGTCCATACAGTCCATACAGTGGGTGGCCTGCCCACTGGGCCATCCTGGAGAGAGCAAAGCCACAGTCCATACAGTCCATACAGTGGGTGGCCTGCCCACTGGGCCATCCTGGGGAGAGCAAAGCCACAGTCAAAACAGTCCATAACAGACTCCACTGCCACTGGAGGAGGCATGTTGGCCAGAGGACATCCTGCAGCCCTGCCCGAGACAGATCCTGTCCTGCCACGTCTGCCAAAGGGCCAGCGGTTCCTGCCTGGAAGGGACCAGTTCAGCGGTTCTTGCCTTGAAGAGCCCAGTTCAGCGGTTCTTGCCTTGAAGGGCCCAGTTCAGCGGTTCTTGAGACGGCGGTCCCCAGCGGAGCGGTGCTGGAGACGGCGGGGCCCAGTTCAGCGGTTCTTGCCTTGAAGGGCCCAGTTCAGCGGTTCTTGCCTTGAAGGGCCCAGTTCAGCGGTTCTTGCCTTGAAGGGCCCAGTTCAGCGGTTCTTGCCTTGAAGGGCCCAGTTCAGCGGTCCTTGCCTTGAAGGGCCCAGTTCAGCGGTCCTTGCCTTGAAGGGCCCAGTTCAGCGGTCCTTGCCTTGAAGGGCCCAGTTCAGCGGTCCTTGCCTTGAAGGGCCCAGTTCAGCGGTTCTTGAGACGGCGGTCCCCAGCGGAGCGGTGCTGGAGACGGCGGGGCCCAGTTCAGCGGTTCTTGCCTTGAAGGGCCCAGTTCAGCGGTCCTTGCCTTGAAGGGCCCAGTTCAGCGGTTCTTGAGACGGCGGTCCCCAGCGGAGCGGTGCTGGAGACGGCGGACATTCAA
This sequence comes from Pleurodeles waltl, assembly GCF_031143425.1. Classification (NCBI taxonomy): domain Eukaryota; kingdom Metazoa; phylum Chordata; class Amphibia; order Caudata; family Salamandridae; genus Pleurodeles; species Pleurodeles waltl. The sequence goes on along the minus strand of NC_090438.1, from coordinate 752,841,634 downwards.
TGGCCAACTGCTCATTGCCTGGTGGTGCCCTCCTGGGCAGCGGGGATGGTGCTCCTTCAATGCCCACCTGGGCTGTGGGTGGTGGGGCCCTCCTGGCCAGCTGGGCTGGGTCCTCCCTGGGCAGCGGCTATGGGGGTGGTGGGCTCTCCCGGGGCAGCTGTGCCGGTTCCTCCCGGGGCAGCGGCTATGGGGGTTGCGGGCTCCTCCTGGGCAGCTGTGACGGGTCCTCCATGGGCAGCAGGCCTGCTGCCTGACTTCTCCGCCTTGCTGCCCTTGCCCTCCTTAGTCGGGAGTCTGTGGCCCTTTCCTCCCTTTGGAGCTGTGGCTGTTGACGGTGGCTGGCTAGTGTCCTGGGGGGATATAGAATCCGGGCTCCGGCGGCGGCCCTTCCGCCTTCTGCTCCTCTTCCCAGGGGGTGGGCTGGCTGTCCCCTTGCTGCTGGGCGAAGATCCAGACCTGCGGGCTGGTGGGCTCCAAAACCCCTGCACCCTTGTCAAGGGGGCTGCAGGGCTGGTGGTGGCTGAGGTGCTCTTCTTACCCCGACGAGAAGGAGGGGGGGGCTCAGGGTCAGGAAAGAAGGTAGCAGTAGAGAGATAGATTTTCTTGGGACAATGGATAGTGGTAGGTACAGTGGGTATGGGAGTGGAGGGAGAGGATGTGGTTGTAGGCGAGACAAGTTTGCTGTCTTTGGGTGCAGGTGCAGGAGCGGGAGGCTGTCGTGAGGTGGATGGCTGTTGGGTGGGTGGGTGGCTGCGTTTGTGTGGTGTGGAAGAGGGGGTGACAGACACAGAGGGAGAGGACACAGGGGACGTGTAAATGGCAGTGGGGGTGGTGACTGCACGTGTGCGGACTGTACTGGAGGGTGTGCTGGTGATGGAAACACTGGCTGATGGTGAGGTGAATGAAGGTGTGAGTGTAGACGTCACAGGGAGGGAGGAGGGAGACGAGGAGGTAGGGGTCACAGAGGTGGTAGTGACTGTTGGCATGTCTGCATCGGAATGTTGCTTGTGTGAATGTCTGCGTGATCTGTGGTGCTTATGTTTGGATGAGCTGCTCTTGGGTGTTGAGGTGTGTGCAGGCTGGTCTGATGGTGTGGGTGGGACAGGCAGAGGAACAGGAGACTGGGAGGAGGGAGTTAGTAGAGGGAGGCAGGAGACAGGGACAATGGCTGCCGTCAGTGCTGAGGCCAGAGCCTGGAACGATCGCTGATGGGCAGCCTGACCCGAATGAATGCCCTCCAGGTACGCATTGCTGCGATGAACCTCCCTCTCCACCCCCTGGATGGCATTCAAAAGGGTAGTCTGCCCAACAATGAGCGTTCGGAGGAGGTCAATGACCTCCTCACTGAGGGCAGCGGGGGTAACAGGGGCAGGGCCTGAGGTGCCTGGGGCGAAGGAGATGCCCGGCTTCCTGGCAGAGCGGGCACGGGGCGAACGCTGAGGGGCTGCTGGGAGGGCGGAGATGGTGCGCTGGGTGGCGGCTGTACCTGTAATGGCGGGGGGCACGGATGGTGCCACCCCCGCAAGGGAGCTCCCTTCCGAGGACGTGTCCGTGTCGCTGCAGGGTCCAGTCGTCCCCGTTGTGGAGCTCCCCTCGCCCTCCGTCTCACTGGTCCAGTCAGACTCTGTGGCATGGCCCTCCTGGGCCATGTGAGATGCAGCTCCCTCCTGCCCCGATGCCACTTCTCCTCCGCCTGATGATGCTGATGCACACAAGCACAGAAAGAGAAACAAAAAGGGGGGGGAGAGAGAAATAAAGAGATTTTGAGTACATGGATCACCGGTACAGTTAGCGGACATGACAGACACAGATGCCCCCTGCACTAAGTTGCGCACTTGGGGTCCGCTACGCATTCCGTGGAACATGCCCTACACGCCTAGAGTTGACAACTGCACCCATGGATGACACGGCCCAGGGATGGCTGTACTGACACACTACTGAGGGTGGTGGCTGGGGACACAGGGGCTTACGGGGGTGCCCAGCCTACAGATATCGCCCTGGCCTAGGGGGACCCCCAGCCCTCCTCCCCCACCCAGACACCTCCACTGCGCAACAACAGAGTAGATAATGCTTGTACTCACCCCCTTGTGTCTGCTGTGCTGCCCTCACGCGCCCATCCAAATCAGGGTAGGCCACCGCCAGGATCCGGAACATCAGGGGGGTCAGTTGACGGCAGGCACCCCGCCTACGTTGGGAGGCCATCCCCAGCAGAGACTCGGCGGTCTTCTTGGTCCCGCGGCGGATGTCCTCCCACCTCTTGCGGCAGTGGGTGCCCCGTCGATGGTGGACCCCCAGGGTCCGGACTTCCTTGGCGATGGCACGCCAAATCCCGATCTTCTCATGGGCGCGGACCTATGTGACACGTACAGGGAGGGAGAAATACCACGTTCAAGTTTGTCTGCATTTTCGTTGCCAGTGGCCCAACGCCCCCCATCCCCGCCAGGCCCCCCGCCAGGCCCAACATGCCCCCCATCCCCGCCAGGCCCCCCGCCAGGCCCCCGCCAGGCCCAACATGCCCCCCATCCCCGCCAGGCCCCCCGCCAGGCCCCCCGCCAGGCCCAACATGCCCCCCATCCCCGCCAGGCCCCCAAGCCAGCCAGTGGCCCAAAATCCATATTGAATTAAACTCACTTGTTGGTCTGGAGGACCGTAGAGTAGCGCATACTGGGGGAGGACCCCATCCACAAGTTTCTCCAACTCTTCTCCAGTGAAGGCAGGGGCCCTTTCCCCAGGCGCAGCAGCCATTGTCCCTTCCAGACCGAGGTCACAGCAACACTTGCAGTATAGGTCCTCTCCTGTGAAAGTTCAAGTCGCAAGTGAATAAGTAGATAGAAAATGGCGGTCACGTCCGCGGCGGTGCGTACCGCGGCGGTGCGTACCGCCACCGCCAGCGCCCTTCGCCATTGGCTCCTGAAACCCATAGGCTTCAATGTTAACCAATGCGGCTTCGCGCCGCGGTCTTCGACCGCCGACCGCCGCGGTGTGCCACGCCAGCGCATTGACCTCACATCCCATTGTCACACTTCACAGGTCAGGCAGCCGCCATTTCGAGGGTCCACATGGCTCAATTTCAACTGCGTCACACAGGCCTAGGCCTTGCATAGCCACTCAGACACGCCATTCACTGCATAGAGAATCGTTTACTGTGCAAGCTGTGAGTACGTACCTGTGGGTTGCTTGACTGTGTGCTCCATGTTGTCCTTCCTAGGCACCGTCCGCTGGGTTTGGCGAGGAGACGGATGAATCTTCCCGTGTACAGGCCGCTGGTGGACCTGTCGACAATGGAAGCACGCCACATTATCCTGACCTACCGGCTTGACCGTGCCACTATACAAGAACTGTGTGCCCAGCTGGAGCCCGACCTGATGTCCCCCATCCGCCAACCCACAGGGATTCCCCCTCTGGTGCAGGTCCTGTCAGTACTCCATTTCTTGGCAAGTGGGTCATTTCAGACAACAGTGGGAATTGCTTCTGGGATGTCTCAGCCCATGTTTTCGAAGGTGTTATCCAGAGTGTTGTCTGCCCTGATGAAATACGTGAGGAGCTACATCATTTTCCCTGAGGTGGGCGAATTGGCTACAGTGAAGGGTGATTTCTACGCCCTTGGACATATTCCCAACGTCATTGGTGCCATTGATGGGACCCATGTGGCTTTGGTTCCCCCAAGAGACAGGGAGCAGGTGTACAGGAACAGAAAAAGTTACCATTCCATGAACATCCAGGTGGTGTGTTTGGCTGACCAGTACATCTCGCATGTAAATGCCAAATTCCCAGGGTCAGTGCATGACGCCTACATCCTAAGGAATAGCAGCATCCCTTACGTGATGGAACAGCTAGAGAGACACCGTGTATGGCTATTGGGGGACTCTGGGTACCCCAACCTGTCGTGGCTACTGACCCCAGTAAGGAATCCCCGGACCAGGGCAGAGGAACGGTACAATGAGGCCCATGGGCGTACTAGGAGGGTGATCGAACGCACCTTCGGCCTCCTAAAGGCCAGGTTTCGGTGCCTGCATATGACAGGTGGATTCCTAATGTACTCACCTAAGAAGGTGTGTCACATCATCGTGGCCTGCTGCATGCTTCACAACCTGGCTTTGCGCCGCCAGGTGCCTTTCCTGCAGGAGGATGGTCGAGACGGTGGTGTTGTGGCAGCTGTGGAACCTGTGGAGAGTGACGAGGAGGAAGACGACGGGGCTGAAACAGACAACAGGGACAGAATCATTGAACAGTACTTCCAATAGGACACAGGTAACAATTCAAACATAATTTAGTAAATGTGAACTACTCTCCTGCATCTCTGCTGCCTGTCTATTTGCCCCAGTGTATGATGACTGAGTTGTGGCTTTTCCCTCCCTATTTCAGATCTGGGGTCCCCACTACGAGTCCTGTGCTTCGTTTCCCCATGGACTACAGCTTTGTGGCAGCTGTTTGTTGACTTCACTATGTACAAGGACATATTTGCACTGTCATGTCAATTACATTATTTTGAAATCACAGCCAGACTCCAGATAGTTTTGTGCAAAATAGGTGTTTATTTCAGTGCTCAAAATGGGATGGGTGGTTTCAAGTGGGTGGGGGCTATGGTGAAGGAATGTCCATGGCAGAGTCCAGAGTAACAGTCACACAGGTGCATTGTCCATAGGCCTGTGGAGAGATGGAGCATGGGCAGTTCAAGGATGGACAGGGTGACAATGTGGGACAGTGGGATGACATCAGGTGGTATCCTTTGCTGGCGGGGGTCTTGACATCCTACTCTGTCTTCTTGCGAGATCTTAGGGCCCTCTTGCAGGGTGGTTCTTCTCCTGCAGGAGGTGGGGGTCTGGTGGGCTGCTGTTGTGCGGGGGCCTCCTGTCCACTAGCGCCGGCGGAGGTGGTTGGCTGTTCTTGGTCCAGGCTAGTGGCAGGGGCCCTTTGTTGTTGTTGAGTGTCCGTCCTGGTGTTGATGAGGTCCTGCAGCAGCCCTACCATGGTAATCAGGGTGGAGGTGAGGGCTCTGATGTCCTCCCTGTACCCCCGATAGTGTTCCTCCTCCAGTACCTGGATCTCCTGGAACCGGGCCAGTACCGTCGCCATCGTCTCCTGGGAGCGGTTGTATGCTCCCATGATGGTGGTGAGGGCCTCGTGGAGAGTGGGTTCCCTGGGCCCGAGTTGCCCTGTTTCCCTGGGCCTCTGCCCCCTGGCCGGTGTGCCCACTACCACTGCCCCCAGGTCCCTGTTGTTGTTGGGGTGGTGGGTTATCCTGGGTGCCCTGCAGTGGTAGACACACCGCAGATTGACGCGCCCTGGAGACAGAGGCATGGGCCCGCTGGGTGGGAGCTGTGCTGGTGTTCCCAGAGGGGTTTGGGTCTGTAGTGGCCTGTGCCTGTGTGAGGGAAACCGACTGTCCAGAGGTCCCCGATGGTCCGGGCTGGTCATCAGTGTCCAGGTCGATAGAGCTGCTGTCATCGCTGACGGCCTCTTGGGTGGGGGGTGTGGAGAATTCTGGGCCCTCCGTGGCGGTGTGTTGACGGTCGGGTCCTGCAGGGGTATAGAGGTATGATTATAGTTTCAATGTGTGGCATATGGGTGTATCTGTGGGTTTCCGTGTCCCCAAGTGCTGGCATTCGTGTGTGGGTGCTTTGGTGAGGGTGGCTTGTGGGGGGGATGTGTATATGCATTGGGCATGCTTTGGTGATGGGTGTCCATGCTTAGTGGACGCATGCAGGCCTAGGTTTTGGGATGTGTGGGTTGTGATGGTGAGACATTGGCAGGGAATAGGTGTGCTGGGGGTGGGGGTGAGGATGGTGGTGGGGGTGAGGATGGTGGTGGGGGTGAGGGTGGGGGTGAGGATGGGGGTGGGGGTGAGGGTGGGGTTCGAGGATGGGGGTGAGGGTTGGGGTATGATTTGGCATGCAGGTGGGGGGGGAGCAGTATTGAAGCTTCAACTTACCAGAATCCATTCCTCCGGCGACTCCTGCGAGGCCGTCAGGATGCAGGATGTTCAAGACTTCCTCCTCCCATGTTGTAAATTGTGGGGGTTGAGGTGGGGGTCCTCCGCCAGTCTTCTCCACGGCGATGTTGTGCCTGGATACCATGGAACGCACCTTCCCCCGTAGGTCGTTCCATCGCTTCCTGATGTCTTCCCGATTTCTGGGGTGCTGTCCCACAGCATTGACCCTGTCGACAATCCTCTGCCATAGCTCCGTCCTCCGGGCAATGCTGGTGTATTGGACCTGTGTGCCGAAGAGCTGGGGCTCTACCCGAACGATTTCCTCCACCATGACCCTGAGTTCTTCGTCTGAGAAGCGGGGGTGTCTTTGGGGTGCCATGGAGTGGTGTGTATGATGTGTGGGGTGGAGTATGTGTAGTTAAGTGTGTTGAGTGTGGTGGTGTGTGTTGTTTTGTGTGTGGATATTGTGTGGGTGATGGTGTAGTGTGCCTCTGTGTGATGGTATTCTGTGATCGCTGATGTGTCTCTCAGTGCTTCTTTCTGAATTTTTGGTCGTAGGGGTTTGTGGGTGATGTGGGTGTGTGTTTTATATTGTATTGTGTGTGTGGGAGTGGTGTGTGTATGTGTATCAGGTGTGTGGAATTCAAATCGTCCAATGTGGCTGAGTTTTGTTCGTTTGTGTGTATTCTGACCGCGGCGGTGTGTACCGCCAATGGAAAACCGCGTTTGAAAGACCGCCGCGTGGATTCGTGGGTCGTAATGGCATGGGCGTATTTCTGTTGGCGTGACGGTGGAGGTTTGGTCACCTCCACTTTTCCGCCGACCGCTGGTCTGGCGGTCTGTTGTGGCTGTCGGATTTTCGGAGGTTTGGCTGCTGCGGGTCAGAATGACCGTGGCGGGTTACCGCGACCGCGGCGGAATTATGGAGGATTTCTGACCGGCGGTAGGCGCCTTTTACCGCCGAGGTCAGAATGACCACCTTAGTTTGTGAAAACAACTTTAGGCAAGCCTCTGTGGCCTTGGACGCTTGAAATGCAGTTGGTGCTTTTATCATTCAGTTGTCGAAATAAGGGAATACCTGATGACAGTCCTTCCTGAAACAAAGCTGATTTGCAGCCAAATGGAAGAACTCTGATGAGAGTGTGTGAATGCATTAGTATGAATCCTGTAAATTCAGAGCTGTTGTGCTGTGGGTGAGGGTGATAATGTAAAAGGATTGTTTTCCGGATATACTTGTTTAATTTTCAGGAGGTCTATGATGGATTGCTACTCCTTTATCTTCTTGTTTACGAGGAAAAAACGAGGATAGAAGTCAGTTCCTTGCTGAGAATGTGGGCCTTTCTCTATGAAACCTTTGATTTGCATAGCTAGCACTCCCTTCCGAAGGAGATGGAGATGAGGTGGGAGCCCTCGTTTTGATGGAGTAGTGGCGGAATATGGGTGAACCAACATCTGTCTATAAGCGATGAGATCCAAGACTTATTTGTCCAATGCTATTTTCCACCATCAAGGACAAAATTCTTCAGAATTGTTTCAGCCACATGATGGCATAAACAGCATCAGAACATTGTCACTGTAGGTAAGCTAGCCTAAGGGTTACTGAGAGGATTGATAAATCAGAAACCTTTGATATCCTCCTTGACATGGATACGTGTCTTTCGCGGGTCCCTCTACAAGAGTGTTTCTTTTGAAATTGTAATGTGTCAAAAAATCTTAGGATGTTAGAGTCAGCTTTGACTGCTTGAAAGGCATGTTTGACGTGCATGCCAAATAGAGAGTCGGCATGGTAAAGTAAAATATTAGATATATTTTTACCTCAGATAATAAATGTTGTGGCCTTGAACCAACCTTGGCGTCTAAGGACCACTGACCCTGCCAGTTGTGGGAATCCTACTGAAGCTATATCTATAGCGCAATCTAAGATGTCTGATGAGGATATTTCGTTCCCCGCAGCATCTTTTTTTTCTTTTGTTTCTGTCATTTCTGTCTTCCGGCAGACACCTTATGTTTGTGGACATGTCTGACCACATTTGGTGGTTATACCTGCCCCGTATTGCCAGTGAATTGGCAGCCCGTACAGTAGCACTAGACACAAATGGGAACATGTCCTTGCTAGTTAGGCGGGATTATGAGTTACAGGGTTTTCCAGGATTGTAATTACTCCTGACTATATCAACAATTGGCACAGGTCTTACAATTTTTCTATTTAAAAGCATAAAGAAAAAAAACCTGATTGCTTGTTTGCTATCGGAAGCTGGAAGTGTTTGGTCACTCGCTCCCAAAGGGTATGGAAACCAACAAAATTTATCTGGTGGGGGGATCCACCAGTTGTGGGTGTAACATGTCATGTAGGTCTACTACTAGAGTTACATGGACCTGAAGATATTGCCTCTCCATATATTGCTGACTATTGTAGACGTGCTCAAATTAGTCCCCTTAATTCCGGACATTAAATTATCCTGGATTATGTTTTTTTTTGTTCTTATTGACGATTACGTGGTTTCGTCTTTGCATATATTGTCGAGATCGACGTTGACGAGGCGGGCGTAAACGACTAGGTTGATGTCAACAATGTTTGTTATCGATGAGGCCTTTGTCGTAGACAAGGCCTTCGTAGGGGATTCAGTCACAGACGAGGCCATCATCATAGACAAGGCTGTCGTAGAGGATACACTCAGACGAGGTCGTCATCATAGATGAGGCTGTTGTAAACAATGCAGATGTGGACTAGGCTGTTGTCGACGTGGTTACGTAGACTAGGTCATTGTCGACAAGGCCATTGTCGTAGACAACCATCATAAACAAGGCTGTTGCAGGCGAACATCTTAGATGAGGCTGTCATAGGCGGCCATCATAGATGAGGCTGTCGTACACCGAACATCGTAGATGAGTCTTACGTAGACGACCATCGTAGATAAGGCTGTTGTGGACGACCATTGTAGATGAGGCCGTCATTGATGACTATCATAGATAAGGTCATTGTTGACGACCATCATAGATGAGGTCATCGTCGACAACCATCATAGATGAGGTCATCGTCGACAACCATCATAGATGAGGTAATCGTCGACAACCATCACAGATGAGGTCATCGTCGACAACCATTGTAGATTAGATCGTTGATGACGACCATCGTATATTAGATCGTCGACGGTGACCACCGTAGACGACCGTCATAGATGATGCCATCGTAGACAAGGCCATTGTAGACGAGGCCCTCATAGGCAAGGCCATCATAGATGAGGCCATCAGTAGATAAGGGATGTCGGAGACTAGGCCATCATAGATGAGGCCAATGTAGCGTCAGTGTTGAAGAGGTAGTTGAGGGTCTGTTTTTTACAATTTTCTCTCCCTGTGAGAAGTGCCTTATGATGACTCATGATATGTCTTTTTATGGCTTTTTTTTGCGCCTTCTGGGGACCCTTGGCCCGACCTCTCCCTTTGACCTCTCCAGTGAGGTGAAGGAATTCGCACTCTCCTCGTAATGGGTGACAGATTTAAGATTCTGTAGTTGCAAAAATAGCCTCATCTCCCAGAATGTGAGAGTCTCTGAGGAAAAGATTAGACATATTTTGTAGTCTTTTACCTTGTATTCTGCTACTCTGACATATTAGTGCCAGGGTTAAAGAAACGCAACATGAAATATAATCTTGGATGATCCAAACAGAAGTAATTGCTGAAGAACTGAGCAGAGCTCAGGAAGGCTCCTTTCACATGACATGTGGTAGAAAAACTGAGGGATTCCACCTCTGTTGGGAGTATTCTAGACAGTGCTGTCACCCGATTGGTTATAGTTCGAGTTTGGTCCTTTAAAAAACAAAAAAATAAAAATAAAAATAAAAGGACATAGGCTATTAAACTGACTTCATTGCCATTATAGCCTATGATGATGACATATGTACTGCTTTGTTAAAGTACCATAGGACTCCCACTTCGACAATGGGGAATGTTTCAAGCATGTGAATCTACGAATGATCCAATACTGGAAGTTTTCCTTATCATCCTTTTTGTGTCATGCCAAATAAAGGCCATCCAAAATGGATTCCACTGGTCCCAGTACTCAGACACACATGACACAGAGTCCCACTACCTTACAAGTGCTACACACGTACTGCATATGCATGCACACAATATGTACACCAAACGCCTGGGTATGGTTCTGGGTTTCACATTACAGCAAAATGATACAGAGAAAGTGATCTGGTCACATGTAAGAGTAACAAAACCCAGTATACTACCACCACAGCTTTACATGATGTACCCAAGGCAGGGACAGTAGTTAACTATCTACTATGAGGTTATGTTTCATGCGCTGCTCCAGGTCATAGGACAGGTCCTTGACCCAGAATGTCAGAGGCTTTCATTTCAATAATCATCTTTGATAGTGTGTCAGTGGTAGGACCGTTTTCGCAATGACACCCCTCCTGTACATCAGTAAAGAAAAAGTTATAAAGATCAATGATGAGAAGTCCCACTGGCTATAACAACTATTCAGCTTCACCCCTTATTCCTCTTGGGTGCTCAAATAAAGTACCCTTACAATTTTTAAAGCGTGTTTTCTTATTTCTCTATCTTTTTCAAAGCTATGTAGACTTGGAGGATGTACAAAGAAAAGAGTTTCATCCTAGTTAAATACTCTTGGTAATTGCTACCACATGGCAAGTGTTGTCCTATTTATATTAATGAATCTCCTGCACTTATTCCAGGGATTTTCATAATATCATTGGACTTTCATATCTTAATTTAAGCCCTAACTAGTGTCAACCACAGGATGGGGCATGCCAACCAGCATTCTTATATTGTCTTGGGAATGATATGCTCTACAAACGTTACACACAGACTTACCAGTTCCTCTTCCTGCCTGAAGACAATTTCAAATTCTTTCAAAATAATGATTTTGTTGTGGATGTCTTCAAAACTAAAATGTTCTTCTTCTCTGTAAAACAAAAAACCACCATTCAACTATAAGCATAGTTTTCAACATAACAATTTTATATCCTTTCAGACCCCCACCCCAGATCTCAATGAAAATAAGGTCAATTTGGCAGTGTCAGCAGAAACAATATGATTTCTCTGCACTTGGTAATAACGCTAAAACGGATTTCAAGGCAATCAATGTGGCTTGTATGATCATGACAAAGCTGTCAGTGGATCTTAGTGGTCAAAAAGTTGATAAAGAACTTGTAAATACATGGTTTTAGAGTTATCAGCAACATTAGGATTTGTATAGCATTAAAGTTAAGGAATCCATGCGCAATCAATGAATTCACACATTGTTGGATTTCCAGGTGTGTGCTTTTCAAAAAAGGCCAGCTTGTCTAGATTTACCTAGGGAACCCTTGGACAAAAGATGCAAAAACGCTGTTTGTCAGGTCTGAGAGACAACCATGAGCCTAAAATGCATTTGATATGGCTGCTATGACTCTTCTAGATAGTAATATCCCAACAAACACATGTGCAGTATATTTTTTATCAAGAGGAATGCGAGAATGCAGGATGGTGTACTGAGATAACGGTGACAGCCATACAAGTTTGGCAATAGTAATGATGAAGAATGTCAAAATAAATTCTCTCTCTAAAAGTGCCCCACAATTGCAAAGCATTATGAGTATTCTAAATGATTCCTAAGTAGGCAATTCATCATCTACGATTTAAGTAAAAGTCTTGCATATTTTTCAAAATGGTAGTTTATATTGATGCCTTCAAAAAGTCAACACCAAGTGAAGAATTGATGGATGGTGCAGATTAATGAAATGTTGTGAGCCATGGCTGAGCAGTAGCCCCGAGTATTTCGACAGAGCAGGAAAATTATTAATTATATATGTCTCTGCTACTTGCGAAGTTGAAGGAATGGAGCAATATATGCTGTCACCGATCTACAGTGATTGCATATAGCTACAAATATAAACAATATATGGTGTTGTGAAACTACAGTGATAGCATATAGCTACAAGTATGAACAGAGTTTCCAATATTTGGGAATTTTATGAGAAAGTCTGATTTGAGTATTTTTGCCCATACACACAAAATTAGATGTTTTTAAAAAAAAAAAATTCTAAATGTATACCTTTTTTGGTATAACTTCTTTTACCCATATTCATCCAGTAAATGCAAGCATGTAAAAGAAGTAAACACTGGAAAAATGGGTCTTACAAACAAATTAATAATGTGAAAAATAACTCAATTGTAGCTGTCAGGAACATTTACAAGAAGATAATTTTAAGGGAAAAAACCCTTCTCTGACCATTTATGACATCATGAGTGTGGCTGCTAATGCCTACTTGTGCAGGAAAAGACATTGGTGCCTAACATTCAGTTCGAAATTAAGAGCCTTAGGTGTTTATTTAAGGAGAAACAAGAATTCTGGTTGCAGTGGTATAAGTGATATTTTTCACCTCCAACAGAACAGGGTACTTCGAAGCAGTACAGAGTAAATTAAGCTCAAAAGGTGACGGACACTATGGTACCAAAATAATGTGGAGTGTACGTGGAAGAACTCACATAACAAAATGATATAGATTACACCAAGAGCACAATAAAAGTCTTTGACAGTCTGCTTCAGAGAGTAGGTCCGTTTATTGGTAATTCTGAAGAATTCAGTGATCGAACATCAAACTGAATTCCAAAGGCAGAAAACAGCTTACATGTTCAGGAAGCATGTAAGAGAACCTCTGTAGCAAAGAAAAAACGTGTCGGCAGGTACATAATAAAGGACTCTGGAAAAGGAATACATACAAGCAACTGTAAGTGACAACTATAAATTAATAAAGAAAACATCTAATACCAGGGAGCTCCTGCAAGAAGGAAAGAGAAGGAGCTGAAGGAGGAACAAAGGAGTAATAGGCGTGAAGGTGAGAAACACAACCAATAAACACGGTCATATTTACAAGATACATATGAAATGGAATAAATGAACTAGACTCATGGAGAGAAACAGGGGCACATCCGTGACTTAAAGCCATAAAGTGCCTTTTTGACCAAAAAAAAACGATACAGTAGCAAACAGGAAAGCCTAGGCTTATATCATTATTAAAAAGCCTACACAATGCACTGGTGGTTGAATAATGTCAATCAATTGAGAGTAGTCACACTATGAATGCAATATGTGGAGAGTAGAAAGGTCAGCCTACTATGGGACATGAGAGATGGATAGCAGTACATCAGAGGATAATTAGATCAACTACTGTTCAGCAAAAGAGTCAGGCAATGGAGAAAGGAACCAGCGAGCAACACAAAGCGGAACGGACAGCCCTGTGAAGAAGATCAGCACAAAAGGGTATTGGAGAATATAATGCCAATTTAATAGTGACCAGATTGGACAACATTTGATTTGAAAAGCCATATGACTGTAAGAGAAGAAAGGATGGTCTTTCATCAGAGAATGTTACATTGAAAATTGAAAGAACTGCCTTCGAAGAGTAATATGATCTTCAAGCAGTACAATGGAGAGAATGACATCCTGTCTGACAGCGTAGAACAGATCACATGTCAGGCAGCGGGATGATCTGATACTCCAGTGCACAAGAGAGTAGGAAATGGGCATGTGAACCTATCCGTTCTCCCATGCTCATGATCATGGTTTGAATGGCAGAGAAACTTCTAGAAAGTGTAACGGGAAGAACTCCATAGAGGACCAGTGAGAGCCAATTTAGAAGGGAAAAAATGAGAGATAACAAACCAGGGTTACCCCAAGAACATTCTAACTGACAATTTAAAAAGAAGGGATACTATACTCTTCTCCTTCTCTTGAATAAACTCTTAGATTTTCTCTGTGCTAAAGTCCCTAAACCCCTTTTTTACAGGGCGCAAGCATCCCAGGCTCAGAGCCTACAGGGGCCAGGATAAGGATGGGCACTCTTAAAACGTTAGCACCCCCTGTGCCTTACTGCAATTTATAATTGGAAAATAACTGAAGGCAACGTTCCAACATTACCACTCTTCGTTTCAATTAATAAATAGCATAGTCATGTGGCTCACTTCTATAGGCAAGCTGGTGACTGCGACGACTTGGGGGTTATATGGTATCTATCCCCCAGACCGTTACGCATGAGAAAATTACTGGATACAATTGCAGCTAGGCAAGAAATTGTGCACTACTGGAGGTCCGAGAGTAGCATACAAGTCCTACAGGAGGTGCAAATCGATCCGGTCTGCAGAGACAAGTCATGAGCAAAATAAGTGCTGGAGATACTGACCAGACACTTCTCTCTTTCCACCTTATTGTGACTGAGAATCTGGCTGAAGGCCACCTATAGGCCTTATATGTACATCTGAAGACAAGAGACAATGGGCAAGAGAGACTCAAAACAAGCCAAATTGGCATTTGAAAAGAGAACACCACCCCTCTGCGCAGGCCAACTGAAATAGGTAGGGAAGGAACAACTGAGATGGTGGGTGAAGGATCTAGAACATATATGGTGTCTATCCTGCTCGATCAAAAGGCCGGCCTTCAGTCCTTAGACACAAAGATACACTCTGCCAAAACCCTGACGCGCACGGCACGGGATTCGCTCCACAAATACTTGAGGCTTATCATGGCCATCATTTGTCTATACTATTTGATGTCTCCCAAGGGCTCATGACTACCAGCAGCTTGATCTATGTACCTTTCGTGTTTACATATAATGTTTTATATACATCTGAAGCCTTGACAAAGTCTTGAAGACGAAACACGTGTTGGCTGTTTTGCTGTATGGACTTATTGTTACATTCGAACATCCTATTGTAACTTTGACCATTTATCACCATCTGGCTGCTCTCGACACATGGTCATTTTGTACAACGCAGTCTTTTGATTGAGATTTCTACTTTCTACCTGCACTTACAATAAATATCTACACATCATCTTCCAAGAACGAACTTTCTATTTATTCTTGAACATTATCAGGATTCATGCTATTGGTGTGCCCTGGCCACTCTTCTTACAAAGATAGACTCAGTTACAACCCGTTGGGATTGACTAACGGGACAGACTGATAGGCAGATGGTAAGGCTAGATGGGCTGAACAGAGAATATTGGATCTGAAAGACAATACACCAAGAACAGATCTAGACTAGCTAAAACAGAAAAGATGGTCCACGCTATAGCAGCCAAAAACGAGGACCTCAAAGTGAGGTCACGTTGCAATAATATTATGCTTCTAGGCCTAACTGGGTCCACCATTATTGGCCGAATGGACATATTTGTGGATGGCTTGCTCACAGATACTATTCTTCATCTGGCGTGTGACGAAGGCCCACTGCAACACTAAGGCTCGGCTATATCAATGTTTCCTCATCATGAAGGTGCAAGAAGCAAGACATAAATTCACTGTCTTGAACCATGCAGTCCAAAGAAATAATGTAAAATATCCAATGCTACATCAAACTTTGCTAAGAGTGGACTTTGAAGTGAAAACTAATTTTTTTCTCATAGAAACTTAAGTGACCAAATTCTGTAAGGCGTACTGAGGACATCACCACAATGAACAGACAACACAATCCATGCGAGAGTCACAAGACTTAACATACAACTCCAGCGGAGAAGATCGATACTATGTACTGAAGCCAGATATCTTTTGGTTTCTTTGAATGTGAACAGTTATCCTGTAAGCTGTGGAAGACTTGATCTAGGTGTCAATGAGAGCAAGGGTGGTGAAACACAGAGGAGACAGTAAGTGGCTATAGAGTGGTTGGGCTGCCCTCATGTATATGATAGTTGACCATATAGTTCAGAAGCAGCTGGTTTGCGGAATGGTTTGTATCAAAGAAACTGACAGTTGGGGAAATAAGTGTGTGGGTGGGGTTTGGTTGCAAATGATGGTCAAAAGACACATTGGCCCTCATTATGACATTGGCGGTAAATCCCACTTACCGGCATGCTGATTGCCGCCAACATACCACCACGGAGGCGGATATCCGTTCACCATATTATGACACACACCAATCCGTCACTATTCAGCCACAGACACAAGTCTGCCACACCAAAGGTCAGTAATAAACTGGCGGTACCAAAACCCACACCGCTACGCCAACAGAACAACACCCATCACATTACGACCCACGAATCACCACGGCGGACATTCTGTCGTGGTAAACCATTGGCGATACACACCGCTGCGCTCAAAATACACACACACATACAAAACAAAACCACACTGGACAATTCGAACTACACATACCTGACACCCATACACACACCACACCCACACCACTATAAAACAAACACCCACATTTCCCACAACCCTTTACGAATACAAACCATTGCCAACATACTGACATCACGACTACAGACAAGACCACACCCACACACCACCATTACCTACATACCAACCACGCACCTTACATCACACACCCCAACAGATCACCCTACACACCCTCACCCACACCACTCACACAACACCCATAGCACCACAAAGACACCCCCGATTCTCAGAGGAGGAGCTAAGGGTCATGGTGGAGGTAATCATCCGGGTAGAACCACAGCTATTTGGAGCACAGGTCCAGCAGATATTTATTGCTAGGAAGAAGGAGCTATGGCGGAGGATCGTGGACAGGGTCAATGCCGTGGGACAGCACCCCAGAACCAGGGACAACATCAGGAAAAGGTGGAACGACCTACGGGGGAAGGTATGTTACATTGGAGCAAGACACCAACTGGCTGTATAGAGGCATGGCAGCGGACCCCCACCTCAACCCCCACAACTAACAACATGGGAGGAGCAAGTCTTGGCAATCATGCATCCTGAGGGCCTGGCAGGAGGCCTGGACTCTGGTAAGTCAACTCTTATACTACTATCACCACCCTACCTGCATGCCATCACATACCCCCACCCTCACCCTCACTCCTATCACTCCACCACTTCCTACACCCCCACCATCACATCTCACTCATCCCAATGCCAAGCTCTGCATGCCATACCTCTGCATGCCATACCAATGCATGGACACCCCTCACAGACCTGCATGGGGACCTATCACTAAACATGCACACTAGAGAGAATCAGATAGCCCACCACATACCAAATTACACAAGTAAATGCTGCCAGGGCAAATACAACCATAATGGGCAACCCACTGATGCACAATATGTCACACACAGAAACAATAACACTGCATTCCCATCCCCACAGGTACCCCAGCCAATGTCACCGGAGAAGAGGTGCCAGCAATATCCAATCCTCCCACAGACGAGGCCCACAGTGATGACAATGACTCTGGACACCTGGATCTGGATGACCAACCTGGCCCATCAGGGACCTCTGGACAGTCGGTAAACCAGCCACAGTCACACACCACCACAGAGCCTCCCCCATCAGGAAACACCACCAAAGCACCCACCCAGCGTACCCACACCTCTGTCCCCAGGACACGTCAATCAGCAGTATGTCCACCACTACAGGAACTCCAGGGCACACCTTGTCCCCAAGACAATCAGGGACCTGGGGTCAGTGGCAGTGGGCACACGGTTCAGGAGACAGAGGCACAGGACAACAGGAAAACTGGGAGGAGTGCTGTGCGCCAGGGCGAGGACAGGCCCAGGGAACAGACTCTCCAGGAGGCAATCACCGAGATCCTGGGAGCATACCAACATTCCAAGGATAGGCTGGGACAGATCCTGGCCAACGTGCAGGAGAACAGGCGACTGCAGGAGGGACAGTACCAGAGGATCGGGGAGGACTTGCAGGCCATTAACACCACCCTGGTCTCCATTGCAGGGGTGCTGGTAGACATAGCCAACATTATGAGAGATGCAGCCTCACAACAGCGGGCCCCTGGCACTAGCCAGACATCTGAACTGCCTTCTACCTCCGCTGCCGCTAGTGGACAGGAAGCCCTGCCACAGGAACAACAGGCCACCAGCACCCCTCCCCCTGCAGAAGGAGAACCACCTGCAAATGTTCCCTGCGATCCAGGCAGAAGCCAGAGACTTTTGCCAAGACCCCCCCCCCCCCCAAGAAATGAGACTCTCCTGAATGTCACCCTTGTGTCCCACTCTGTCACCCTGTCCATCTTGAACTGCCATCGCTCCCCTTCTTATGTCCCCTTGGACAATGCACCTGTGCTACAAATAGACTTGAACTATACCTTGGACTTTCCTCCATCATCACCCCAGCCCAATGCACTTGCCCCCTGCTCCTTAGCACTAAAATAAACAACCTTTGAAAAAATACAATTATGGAGTATGTCAAATGATTTCAGTATGCATTTGTGTAACCAGATTCAAACATTGCATTACAAATGTACAGTAATGTTCACATTGTAAAGACCTGTAGTTGCCTCCAGTGATCACACCAGGAGCGATAGTGGGGCACCAACATCTGCAAAATGAGTTACCAAAGGGTACAGTGAGTGGGCATTGAAGTGGGAAATAACAGCATGACAGTGTCAACGATAATCAAAATAATGACAGTGAAATGTGAAGCAGCACTGTCCTACCTGTGTGTCTTTGGAAGTATTGTCTGATCAATGCAGTTCTGTTGTCCTCATTTCATCCTCTGCCTCCTCATCCTCACTGTCCAAAGGGTCCCCTGCTGCCACACGGCCATCTCTAGCCTCCTCCTCCTGCAGAAAAAGCACATGGCATCTCAAGGCGAGCTTGTACAATATGCAGCATGCCACGATGATCTGGCAGACTTTCTTGGTTGAGTAGCACAGGGATCCACCTGTTAGATGGAGGCACCAAAACCTAGCCTTCAGGAGGCCAAAGGTACATTCTATAATCCTTCTTGTATGCCCATGTGTCTCATTGTAACGTTCTTCTGCCCTTGTCCTGGGATTCCTAACAGGGGTCAGTAGCTCTGATAGGTTGGGGTAACCTGAGTCACATGCAAATATGGAGGGACAACATTTAGCCACACACCATCCCATATGGCCTACACCATACCCATACACCAACATTAACTGGATTGGAATCAGGGCTCGCCTATTAGCCACACCCTGTGCCTCTGTAGTTGGGCCATCACATTAGGGATGCTGCTATTCCTCAGGACAGTGGCATCATGCACCGACCCAGGCTACTTAGCATTGACATGGGAGATGTACTGGTCCACCAGGCACACCATCTGGACATTCATGGAATTATAGCTTTTTCGATTTCGGAATACATGTTCGTTTTGCCGGAGGTAGGACAAATGCAATATGTGTTCCATCAACTGCCCCAATTATGTTGGGGATGTGTCCCATTGCATAGATGTCAGCCTTCACTGTGGCCAAATCCTTCACTTGTGAGAAAACAATATAGCTGCACATGTGTTTAATCAGGGCAGACAACACTCTGGTAGAGCATTATTGAGAACATTGGCTGTGACATTCCTGCTGCCAAGCCCACTGTCACTTGGAAAGAACCAGTTGCCAAAAAAAGGAGCACAGATAAAACTTGCACAAGAGGGGGAATCCCAGTGGGGTGACGGATATCAGATATCAGGTCAGGCTAAAGTTGGGCACACAGATACGTTATGGTGTCCCTGTCAAGTCTGTAGGTGAGGATAATGTGCCTGTCCTCGATTGTTGCCAAGTCCACAAGGGGTCTGTACACACTGGTATGTCTCCGTCTCCTATTCATCTGCAGCAGTTGTAGTCTAAGGGACAAAGGAGTGTGGAGCCAGTCACAAACTGAACATTGGAGCCACAACAGTACAATGCATGATTTCAATTAAAATGTAAAAGTGGCATTTGTCTTCTATGTCCAATTGTGAACTGTGACGCAGTTATAATCCAGGGCCTGCACCCCACCTCTGAAATGGCGTCCGCCTGTCCTGTGTGGAGGGACAGGTGGAAGTGAGGTAATTCTGCTGACGTTGTGCGCTGTTGCGGGAGGCGGTCGATGACCGCCGTGCAACTCCTCATTGGATAACATTGGGCCCTATTGAGTACAGTGGCCAATGGTGATGTACGCCGGCAGTGACGGTATGCACCGCCGCGGACGTCGCTGCCATTTTCTATCTGTTCTCGCACTTGCTACCTGACCTTCAGCAGGAGAAGACCTACACTGCATGTGCTGCTGTGACCTGTGTCGGGGACCTACCATGGTGCATGTGACAGGGGAAAGGGCCCCTGCCTTCACCTCGGAGGAGTTGGAGCGATTGCTGGATGGGGTCCTACCCCAGTACGGACTGCTGTATGGGCCTCCAGACCAACAGGTGAGTACACTGCTGAGTACGATGCAAGGGGCATGAATGCACTGGAGTGGTGTGTGTGAAGGGCTCGTGTGGGGGGGTTGGTGGATGTTCCCTGGGCGGTGTACAGCTTGTGGGCTGGGCGCTTGGTGTGCAAATGGCGATGTGAAAGGGTATGGTGGGTCAAAAGTGTAACAGCCAGGACGGTCTGACTAATGGTTTTCCTTGTGTGTATTTCTCTGCAGGTCAGCGCCCATCAAAAGAAGGGTATATGGTGTGCCATCGCCAAGACATGCGGACCCTGGGGTCTACGGCAGGCAGAGCACCCACTGCCAGAAACGGTGGGAGGACTTGAGACACTGGGCACGGAAGACGGCGGAGGCCCAGCTGGGGATGGTCTCCCAACGAGGAAGGGGTGCCCGTCGAACCCTGACCTCCCTGGTGGCCCACATACTGGCAGTAGCCTATCCTGAGCTGGATGGGCGCTTGAGGACATCACAGCAGCCACAAGGGGGTGAGTACAGTGCCCGTAATTACAACTTACGCCTGGTAGGGTGGTATCCGGGTGGGGGATGTGTGTCAGTGGGTGCCCCTAGGCCAGGCCTGACAATATAGAGTAGGTCCCATGTTGGACAGAGTTCTGAAGTGATATTCCTCCTACCAAGCTTGTAGGTATCCTCTACTAGGCAGGGCTGTGTGGGTCCCAGGTATGCTGAAATTGTCAGGATGTGTTCCTTCCCATGCCGTGGAGGCTAGCATAGGTATTGTTAGTGAATTGCACAGTGCTTAGGCCTGTTCCCTGTGTGTGAGTGTGGTATGTATGCCAACGGTGGTGTTGGTGCAGCCACTGACCATGTATATCCTTTGTCTCCCCCCCTTTTTTTTTTGTCATCCTGTCCTTATGTGCATTAGCATCATTTGGCGGAGGAGCAGAGGCACCGGTGACAGAGGGAGCTGCATCCCACAGGACCCAGGAGGCAGAGTCCATAGATAGTGATGGCACAAGTAGGACGGAGGGCGAGGGGAGCACCACGGCAGAGACAGGAGGGGACAGTTCGGACACAGATACCTCCTCCGGTTGAAGCTCCCTGGTGGTGGCAGACACTTCTGTGACCACCCCAGCAACATGTTCATCCGCCACCCCCGTACCAGCACCGCCCTCCCAGCAGCTCCTCAGCGAGTTGCCTGTGCCCGCTCACCCAGGAGGGTGGGCATCACCTTCGCCCCAGGCACCTCAGGCCCTGCCCCAGTTAGCCCTGCTGCCCTGAGTGAGGAGGCTATTGACCTCCTGTGATCCATCTCTGTAGGGCATTCAACAATTGTGAATGCCATCCAGGGGCTGGCAGCCCAAATGCAACAGACAAATGCATTTCTGGAGGGCATTCACACTGGTTTGGTGGCCCAACAGAGATCAATCCAGGCTCTTGCCTTCTCTCTGATGGCAGCCATTGTCCCTGTTTCCACCCTCCCCCCTACAACTTCCTCTTCCCAATCCCATTCCCTTCAATCCTGTCCTATCCCAAGCATACAGGCAGACGAGCATGCACACAGGACAACACACAAGAACGGACATGGCAAACACAAGCACAACACATCATCCCACAGGTACTCACACAAACACCATCCAGATTCAGACATACCAACATCCACTGCCTCCACTGTGGCCCCCTTCTCCTCCTCCACCTCTCTCCCTGTTCTGTCTACAATCACAACTGCATGCACTGCACCATCATCCACTACCAGCATCACCACCACACCTAGCAGAACACACACCTCACTTGCAGACACCACTACAACAGCCATGCACACGTCTCCTGTGTCCTCTCCCACTGTGTCCGCCCCCCACCAAGGTACACAAACACAAGCACTCAGACACCCAACAGCCATCCACCTCACAACAGCATCTAGCCCATGCACCTGCACCCAAACACAGTAGACACCTCCTACAATCACTCCCTCTTCCTCTACTTCCAAACCTTCTCCCTCTTCCCGCTCCAGTGTCCCTAAGAACCTTTTCCTCTCCACCACTGACCTCTTCCCTACCGCTCTGCCCCCTCCCCCATCCTTCACATCTGGCCAGGGTGGCAAAAACCCAAGCAAGCACCTCAGCCACCCAGTCCACGGGCACAGTAGTGTACACACCCACTTGTGGTGGTAAAGGATCCAGGGCACCTGGCAGCCTCAAGGAAGGGGTGCCATCCCCAAGTGCTGCCCGGCAGGGCAAGGAGCCTGCCCCAAGTGCTGCAAAGAAGGGCAAGGTGCCATCCCCAGCTGCTGACAGGAAGACCAAGGTCCCATCCCCAGCTGCTGCCAGGAAGGGCAAGGTACCATCCCCAGCTGCTGACAAGAAGGGCAAGGAGCAATCCCCAGCTGCTGCGAGGAAGGGCGAGGGGCCTGCACACAGCAGGCAGGGACGACAAGGGGCATGGAGCTGGGACTCAGTCGGAGTCCCCACCAGCAACCATGGTTGTGCAGCCGTCCGAGGCTGGAGGGGATGGGCTGGAGCTTCCCCCCACAACGGCCACCACCAGCAGCAGCACCACCAGCACCAGTGGGCAGCCATCTGAGGCTGCAGGGGATGGGCTGGAGCCTCCCCACACCAACAACAGCTGCACCAACACCAGTGGGCAGCCATCCGAAGCTGCAGGGGATGGGGAGGAGCTTCCCCCCACCAGCGGCTGGAGCAGCACCATTACCACCACTGAGGAGCCATCCCTGCCGGCGGACACTCTGTAGTCCTGCCTCCATGGGCTGTTGTGCGGCCTGCCCCCTGCAAATCCTGTGGGTATGACACCCAGCTGAGAGACTGTGACCTTGAACTCCCCAGGAGCAGAAGCACAGGGCATGATGCCCCCTCTAGAACCAGTAGGTATGCCACCCCTCACCCCATCCTCCCCAGGATCAGAAACAGAGGGCACGATGCCCCCTCCAGAACCAGTGGGTATGCCACCCAGTCACCCCATCCTCCCCAGGATCAGAAGCACAGGGCACGATGCCCCGTCAAGAACCAGTGGGTATGCCACCCACTCACCCCATCCTCCCCAGGACCAAGCACAGGGCATGTTGCCCCCTCCAGAGCATGTGGGCAAGTCACCCACTTGAGAGACTGTGGCCTTGCACTCCTCAGGACCAAGCACAGGACATGTTGCCCCATCCAGAGCACATGAGCAAGTCATCCACTTGAGAGATTGTGGCTTTGCACTCCCCAGAATCAAGCACAGGGCATGTTGCCCACTCCAGAACCAGTGAATTTGTTCCATCAGCCGGCTGAGGTGCCCCCGTTCTCCGTCTCCATGAGGTGCCTGCCTATTTTCCAAATGTTGCCCCTGCAGTGTTCTCTCCGTGTTGGTGCAGGAGACAGGAAGGGCCTTGGACTTT
Source organism: Pleurodeles waltl (assembly GCF_031143425.1). NCBI lineage: Eukaryota > Metazoa > Chordata > Amphibia > Caudata > Salamandridae > Pleurodeles > Pleurodeles waltl. Next base: position 752,818,228 of record NC_090438.1, on the reverse strand, counting down.
GTCATGGGGCCCTGTGGCCCACGCACATTGAGGACTGGGCAGTGTCCCTTGTAATGTAATATGTATATACTTTTGGATTGAATGTTCGTATTTTTACTGAATTTATATTATTACACTCACTTTCATCTATTTGTGTTGTCCTTGCATTATTCCTGGGGGGTACGGGGTAAATATGTTGTCTTACTGCATCTGATTGCGTGTATGTGGGTGGGGGTGTGTGTGTCACTCTATTTTTCCTCCCCCCTCCCCTGTGCTAGGCAGCTATACTCACCGTGGTCATCTTCGCTGTTGTTGGTGTTCGTGGTGGAGCAGGACGTAAAATATCATGGGAAATATTTGCAGCTCGGGCTCCATGGCGTCCTGGTTCTTCCCTGTATCTCCAAAGGTGAGTCCTTTCCCTTCTCAGGTCTGTTTCCGCCAGGCTTTTGATGTCGTTGGCACCACCCCGGAAAAGGTGGTTGTTTCAGGGTTCATAATATGGTGGGCGGATCATTGACTTCCGCCTGGCTGTAGGCGGCTACTGCTGTGGTGCCTGGTATGGTAAAGTGGCTGTCTATCGGAGTTCTCACCGCCTCATAATTTGGCGGTAGTTACCACCAGCCTGTTGGCGGTATTACTGCCACTTTATCACCGACCGCCAGGGTTGTAATAAGGGCCATTGTGTTATTGTATGAATACACACGTACCTCCACAATGGATAATTGGACAATACTGAAAATGTGTCTGGTAATAAACATGGTTTTACTACATGGCATTTAAAAAGAGAACGATAACATGAATCACATGGAACGTCAGGGGGCTTAATAAACCTACTAAGGTGAGACAAGTACTAGCATACTTGGACAGACATGCACTTCCTTCAGGAAACCCACATTTGAGAATGTATGAATGGCTCTGATCAACATCTATGCATCAAACACTGACATTCCACACTTTTTTTTTAAAGATCTTTTTACCATATTGCGAAATGCAAGGGTGGAAACCATGAAATAGGGAGGGGACTTTAATCTAGTGTTAAACCCCGTCGAGGATTGTTCTGATGTGTGTCTTTCACATGGCACACAGTTCACGGAGCACTGGGAGAGATCACAGAATTGTTTAGTTTGCTACACATGTGGCTACTTATCACCAGGCGGTAGGGAAAAATTCAAACATTATTTTAAGAGACCAGTGCTAAATCCTGTCCTCATGGGTCAATTACTTTCCCTTATTTATTTAAATCATTTTAATACAAGGTCAGCAGTGGCTCGTCAGTGAATACTCTACAACATAGATATATACATAACATAGATGTATACATCACATCACAAACATTTATAACAAAAACGAATCTCAATGTTGGCAATATGCCAGAGGAGGGTAATGCCCAGCACCATTTCTTTACATTGTGGTCACTGTTACAAGTTTGTAATTGTAATCCACTGAAATGCGATGATTGAAGGTTTAAATGCAACCAGCTGACAAATACCTATATATTTATTAAAAAGGTATTATGTAGTGCATATTAGATTTCTTGTCTGAGTTAATTGACTTAAAGACCTCAATCTCGCAAAAGATGTGTCAGCGCGTTTCGGCCTCGTAAAAAATATAAGAATGTCAAGTTCCCCCCTCCCCCCCATCTTTTATTGGTATATGCTGAAGCATTTCAGGACGGTGTCCTTCCACCGTCTATATGGGAGGCAATTATTTTGGTGCTCCCAAAACTTGTGAAGGACATGAACAAATGTACCTCATATTGCCATCTATCATTGCTCAATTGTGACAACAAAATTCTGGCCAAGGTGACTGTCACCCGACTGTCCCTACTGCTTCAGAACATAATACCCTTGTACAGTTGTGATTCGTCCCACACAAGTCTATACCAGTTGATGCCAGACATGCATGTGGTTGGAGCTCTTCTTGACGATGAACAGGCATTTGATTCTTTGGAATGTCCTTTTCCGATGGCAATGCTATGTTGTCTGCAACCAGTGGCTCGAGTTTGTGTGAATGGACTCATCTCAGGTGCTTCTCAGATTGCCTGGGGCATGAGACAGGGATACCCCCTGTTGCCTCATTTATTTACCCTGGCGATGGACCCATTGGACCAACTACTCCAGGAGAAACATAAGCAAAGGGGGTTGTGTTTCCACAATGGTCATCTCTTACTTTTGATGTACAAAAATGACACCCTGCTTTTTATCAGAGATTAGGAGGAGAATCTATCCTATTATTAAGCAAAGTGATCAGGTTTGACTGTTTCTCACGGATACTTGTTATTTGGGAAATATTGATCTCTTCCAGCTCACCACTAACACTACACAATGTGAACTAGAATTCCATATTAGATGAGTTGTAGATTCAGTTAAGTTCGAAAGATTGCAATGCATGGGAATGCGGAGTCACTAATGTGACAAAATTATGGCCAAGCAATAGACAGTTTGACAAAGCTGATTGATATCTGGCTTCATTTTCCAATTTCACTGGCAGCCAAGTAGTTTTAATTAAAATAATAGCCTTCACGTAATGTTTATATTTATTCATGAATATTCCCTTACCTTTGAATAAAGGCTTTTTTTTTTTACACTTTAAAGACCCTGCTAACCAGCCTGATTTGGGCAAACAACAGGCAAGGATAAGCTGGGAAACAATGAAAATTCCATTTGAGCGCAGAGTATTTGAGGTTCCATAAATTAAACTCTGTTATTTTGTGGTGCACTACCTTTAGTTCAGATATTGGTCCCATCCATGGATTATACAAGATTGGTGTTGAGGATGTACAATTGACTTCACAGTATAGAACTGGGTGAACAGACTGCCCTCGTAAGGCATAGGAAGCAGCTGGATGCACAGTAGGTTTATTGCTGTATGCAGACCAGATTCAAATCAATGCACTTCCGGCTTAAACTGCTGCACCAGGTGTATTTCACTCCACCAAAGCAACATGGAGTCGACCTGGCCCCATCACATAATTATTAATATTGTGGAGAGAAATATGCAAGATTCTTTCATTTGGTATTGAGACATATATATATGTTAATTATGCAGTAGATAACATGACGGAGCACCTTCTGGAATTTATTGAGAGGTCCCCGCTAGAAGTCAGGCGACTGGCCGCTGAATTTGGGGCAGGTGAACCGGACTCACTATGGAAGAATGACTCAAAGAATTGACTTTATTGAAACATAAGTTCTCATGCAACCACTAGCCTCTAAGTCCAAAGATATATGGGGTCCTTAGGAACTACCTGAACAGAAGAGAGACAAATATGCAACTTGATGACCTGCAGACAAATGAGATGTGTTTACAGGGAAGCTGGGAGAATATGTAGTGAAAATCCACAAGGTCCCTAGTTATAATGGCACAAATGGAGCAGATATCTGGAGATAGGGACGGAAAACTTCAGTTGGAATATGGACAAAATGTCATATTCATTGTGATTTATACCAAGCTCGATAAGGGCCTGAATGAGTCACCATCTATTTCTTTAGAGCATGACAAATGTTTTTACTATTATAAGTCACATCATGTGGCATACTACATTTACATGTGAACCTGATGAAACGTGTTAATGAATGAACAATTTATGTATTGAAATTTAAATAAAATGTTGTTGGGTCAAATAACCAGGCACTAGAGTGAAGCAGTAGGCTACTTGCACACTGTAGTAGGAGGGACATGTGACGAAGAGTAACTTGACATACTGCAGGAGAATACAGAGCACGATACCATCTCATCCTTAATCCTTAGCACTGAAGAGGCCAATCTATAGTAAGACAAAAGCTCCCGTACAGAATACAGCCGCTATATATATATATATATATATATATATATATATATATATATATATATATATATATATATACACACACACACATATATGCAGAGACAGAAAGATAGACAGACAGGTAGTTTGAAGTCCAAACACAAGGTTTAGTAACCAGGCCCACTCAGGCAACGAAACCAGTGCAAACAGTATTTATTCCTCGATCCTCATGGCATGTTTCGGAAGCAAAGGGAATCCAGTTGCCAAACTGGTTTTCCAGGGTATGTAGCTCCCTTTGGTAGCTATACCTCTGGGTTGGAAGTGAGCAGAGTGGTGTATTCTTCACAAGCAGTAGTCATCAGGAAGGAATTAACCTGGTATCCTACTGGCCACCAAGCACATCTTACACCCTGAGGGCATTTCCTGAGCATAAATAGGGTTCCCATGGCACCCAGAACTCAAATCTTAATGGACTGGCGAACCAAAGTAAAACTGCGCTGCTGCAGCAAGGAATCGGCAACGAAAGGCTGCACCGGCAAGAACTGCACCTGCTGGCTAGTAAAGCAGAAGGGACAGTGCCTGCTGTATCCTGCTCGTGGAGAAGTTGTCTCCAGAGCCCAGCCGAAGCAATGAGACTCCAAGGGTCAGTTGGCTGCACAGGGCCACAACAGCTGAAGCAGTCTACTGGGGCAAGTTGGTAGCCCAGATCTTCGTATCGCTGCCGTATAGCACCAGAGACCAGAACCCAACACTCTAAGTTTCACCAGTCGCCAGAGTGCAAGTTATTGCCCAGAAAATGATTTGGCTGTAACTGTGATACCAGGTGACCTGTAGCCCAGCGGTGACAGGGCTTCTACCAGGGCCAATAGGACTTCAAAGGACGTTGACCCCTGTGGCTAGGACTGCCTCAACCCGTCCATGGATCAAGGAGTAGCCCTGAAAGATCCCCGTCGACCAAATCGCATCCACAGGATCCTTGAACATCTTTAGCAACCTGTAGCCCATCCATCAGGACCACTTCCATAGGAATCTATAGCAAACAGATAAAAACCACTGGAACTTACGGTAAACTGCTTCTTCTTCAGAGTTAACTGTTTCTGAGGACCTTGCTGGTCCCCTTGACTGGATCCCTGCCGGACTTGGTCACATAAAGTAACCGAAAGTAACTACAACGCAACTGTACTTAAGTTTTTCTTGAAAACGTTTCTATGTGTCAAAATGGTTGAATTTGGCATAGCTTGTTCAGGTTAAGTGAAAAGGGGCATATTTACTAAACTTTGTAACTGCTGTGTCTCTGGAAAACTCAGGGGGATCTTTTTCGTTGTGGTGTCTAAAAATACATAAAAATACAGTCTACTTTTGTAAATTGGTGATGCATTTCTTCAGTGTCTTGTGTGTATCTTTCTCAATTGTTTTGGTAGTGTTTAAATGTTTAACACGTTTTCCTTTATGTAAGACTGACTGCTCAGAGCCACAGATACCCAGGGTGCAGCTAAAGGTCCCACAAATGAAACCTACTGGTCCTACAGGGCTTGGTACGTGTATTACATAGTGAGGCCGCACAATACAATACACCCTATTTATAAACACTCACACACTGAAAAAGAACAACGTTTAAAGGAATTTTATAGTTAGGTGAAATGTTTAGTAACATTGTAACGTTTTAAACTGTAAAAACCACAGAAGTTCACCAGCTGCAGTTATAGTTATCTCAAGTAATTAAAGGCCCTTTGTACAAAGCCATTTAGCATTTCTTAATGGTCTGAATTGCTATTTCAGGCCATTAAGAAATGCAAAATGGGCTTTTCTCATGTACAAGGCCCTTTAAGGAATAACAAATTACAATTTCTACTCTGTAGAAATTGTAATTTGCAATCCCCTGATAGGAAATCGCAAATATGGGCATTACCTTTTTGCGATTTCTATTCAGACGTACAAAGCATTTCTTACATGCGAATTGGGCATTTATGAAATACAATTACTATCGACTTCAAGTCGTTGGTAACCATGTGCAATTTAAAAGAAGCACCCAAAGATATTTTTTTTAAGTGAAATAGGGCACACAAATGTCCGTTGGGCATATGTGTGCTCTACAAGTGCATCACTATTTGGGGGTGCACCAAGGGGAGCCTTATCCCCATCGCCATCCTTGGGTTTGCATTTCCCAAACAATGATTTCCAAGTAGGAAATCGCTATTTAGGAAATACAAAACCGGTCCATTGTCTCAAATGGCAGGGGATTTCTTATTTACGATTTCCTAACAGCAATTCCTACTTTGTAGGAATCACTATTAGGAAATCAGTGCCTTTGTACATAAAATGTTTAATTTCCTAAACAGCTATTTCTATGAAGTTGCTATCTAGGAAATGCAAAATTGCATTTTAGTACTTCTGGCCCACTGACTTGTGCCCTAAGGTAACTATTACTCGTGCCCACGTGTTGGTGCTTTCTCATCAATAATTTCATTGCAAATGTTTCAGTGATATTATTAATGATGTCATAGGAGATGTTATGAGTAATATAATATGTGGGGTTATTAGCAGTGCTTGGCGAGGGTGCAAGTTACATTTCCTTAGGAGATATATATACATATATTTTACCTACTGGCGGTCCCCAGTAGGTAGTTATAGTTAGGACCTATGTTCCATAGGAAAAGCGTTTTTTTATTTTGCTAATAACTTTGGCGCCATAAGACGAATCTTCATAACATTTTCAAATTTAGTTTGCCACTCACTTCAGCTGCTGTCCTGAAAGTTTCGGGTGATTCTTCAAGCTGGGGCAAAGGAGAAAGCGGGGTCCCAGAGACAATGTTCCCATGCGATTTTAGACACGACTATAGCCCGAACCGCTGAACGGAATTATACCAAATTTGTCAGAAAGCCAAATCTTGCTCCACATGATGTTTTTTTGTGATTTGGTGTAAATCCTTTCTGTAGTTTTGGAGTTATTAAAGAAAAAAGATTTGTGTGTATCAAGGGACGCCGAGGTTCTTCTAATCACACAGATCTCAAATTGGGATCCGAATGCCACCACTTCAACCAGAATGTGGCAGCAGCCATCTGGGGACTCGGACTCTGCAAAATCCCAAGGAAACATAACACAAAAAAACATAAGGGATGCAGGGTAGGAATATCTAGTGGTGGGTTCCCAACCGACAGCCAAAACATCCCTGTCTCTCCCCAGATGAATACATTTTTTTTTTTAAACAAGCACTTTTGCCTACTCGTTTTTAGCTGAGCCAAAATGGGAAGAGGGGCACATGCGGTTCCGCCCCCCAGGTTACTTCAAGTCCCAGTGACTACAATCCCACGGGCCCAGTCTTTTTTCATACCGCGAAGGGGGCATGCGGTCCCCCTCCAGGGCCGATTTCGGCCCTGGCTTTAACAATTAAGGGGAGGGTGGCATGAAGTTCCCCTCCCGGGGACAAGCCATGAAAAAAAAATATGGGGGATGCAGTCCCCCTCCCCAGGCTGTTTTCGGCCCAAGGGACGCCCAGGCATGCAATGAAATGGAGGGCACCCCCCTTCCTGGAACCATTAATGATCCTGTGCACCCCTGTTCCCAAAGCTGTCACCCACGGGACATACCAGTTTCCCTGCCCGCACACTGTGTTTACTCTTGCATGGTGTGAGCAATTACAAAGCATCCGCCTAGCGACAGCAAACAATGCGTCCCCTTCCAGCAGACGGGAGCATGAAAAATGCTCCCACCCGTTGGGAGTGTACTTTCATCTGTTTCCCTGCCCACATTGGGGTGGGCAAGAAACAGATGATAAAATTGCTCCTGACCCAGGGGAGTGGGGGGAGTGATGTAGGGGGTGGGCTTTGTTGCTCCCTGCAGGAGGGAGCAATGCCTGCTCCCAATGGAGGCAAAGAGCTGCCTGGGGCCACAGGGGAATTGGATCTCCACTCGCTGCCCCAAAAAAGATGAAGATAGTGCCCTGGCTGGGCTCCAGGGAACCACGTCTTCACTATCACTAATATCTCCCAAGACCACTGCAAGAACAACTTTCCAAGCAGATTCTTGTGTGCCTTACTGTAACACCTACCACTGTGCTAAACTGCATAAACCACAGTGCACAATAATATTTCACCAATAAAAAGAGTTCACTTTCTATGCAGATGTTCATTTGGAAAATGTCACTTACCCAGTGTACATCTGTTCGTGGCATTAGTCGCTGCAGATTCACATGCTGTGCACATCCCGCCATCTGGTGTTGGGCTCGGAGTGTTACAAGTTGTTTTTCTTCAAAGAAGTCTTTTTTCGAGTCACGAGACCGAGGGACTCCTCCCATTTCGACTCCATTGCGCATGGGCGTCGACTCCATCTTAGATTGTTTTCCCCGCAGAGGGTGAGGTAGGAGTTGTGTATGCTAGTAATAGTGCCCATGCAATGGAGTGAATACGTATGTACATAATGAAGTTTAAAGTAATATATTTACAAATTTACAAATGTTCAAGACCAACTTCTAAACGGCTACAGGCTCCCGGGGAGGCGGGTGGGCGCATGTGAATCTGCAGCGACTAATGCCACGAACAGATGTACACTGGGTAAGTGACATTTTCCGTTCGATGGCATGTGTAGCTGCAGATACACATGCTGTGCATAGACTAGTAAGCAGTTATCTCCCCAAAAGCGGTGGTTCAGCCTGTAGGAGTTGAAGTTGTTTAAAATAATGTTCGTAGTACAGCTTGACCTACTGTGGCTTGTTGTGCCGTTAACACATCTAAACAGTAGTGTTTGGTAAATGTATGAGGCGTAGACCATGTTGCTGCCTTACATATTTCGTTCATTGGAATATTTCCTAGAAAGGCCATGGTAGCCCCTTTTTTCTGGTTGAGTGTGCCTTTGGTGTAATAGGCAGCTCTCTCTTTGCTTTAAGATAGCAGGTTTGAATACACTTAACTATCCATCTAGCAATGCCTTGTTTAGAAATTGGATTCCCTGTATGAGGTTTTTGGAAAGCAATAAATAGTTGTTTTGTTTTTCAAATTAGTTTTGTTCTGTCAATGTAGTACATTAGTGCTCTTTTGATGTCTAATGTATGCAGTGCTCTTTCAGCTACAGAATCTGGCTGTGGGAAGAACACTGGTAATTCTACCGTTTGATTCAAGTGGAACGGTCAGATCACTTTTGGTAAAAATGTTGGATTTGTCCGTAGAACTACTTTATGCTTGTGTATTTGAATAAATGGTTCTTGTATGGTAAATGCTTGAATTTCACTCACTCTTCTTAGAGATGTGATGGCAATTAAAAATGCAACTTTCCATGTTAAGTATTGCATTTCACAAGAGTGCATGGGCTCAAAAGGTGGACCCATGAGTCGTGTTAAGACAATGTTGAGGTTCCATGAAGGAACTGGTGGTGTTCGTGGTGGTATAATTCTTTTTAGGCCTTCCATAAATGCTTTTATGACTGGTATCCTAAATAATGAAGTTGAGTGCGTAATTTGCAGGTAGGCTGAAATTGCGGTTAGATGTATCTTTATTGAAGAGAAAGCTAGCTTTGACTTTTGCAATTGTAGTAAGTATCCTACTATATCTTTGGCAGATGAGTGTAAGGGTTGAATTTGATTATTATGGCAGTAATAAACAAATCTTTTCCACTTATTTGCATAGCAGTGTCTAGTGGTAGGTTTCCTAGCTTGTCTTATGACCCCCATACATTCTTGTGTGAGGTCTAAGTGTCCGAATTCTAGGATTTCAGGAGCCAAATTGCTAGATTCAGCGATGCTGGATTTGGATGTCTGATCTGTTGTTTGTGTTGTGTTAACAGATCTGGTCTGTTTGGTAGTTTGACATGAGGTACTACTGAGAGGTCTAGTAGTGTTGTGTACCAAGGTTGTCTTGCCCATGTCGGTGCTATTAGTATGAGTTTGAGTTTGTTTTGACTCAATTTGTTTACTAGATATGGAAGGAGTGGGAGAGGGGGAAAAGCGTAAGCAAATATCCCTGACCAGCTCATCCATAACGCATTGCCCTGAGACTGATCTTGTGGGTACCTGGATGCGAAGTTTTGGCATTTTGAGTTTTCTTTTGTTGCAAATAGATCTATTTGTGGTGTTCCCCACATTTGGAAGTAAGTGTTTAGTATTTGGGGGTGAATCTCCCATTCGTGGATCTGTTGGTGATCCCGAGAAAGATTGTCTGCTAACTGGTTCTGAATTCCTGGAATAAATTGTGCTATTAGGCGAATGTGGTTGTGAATCGCCCAATGCCATATTTTCTGTGTTAGGAGACACAACTGTGTCGAGTGTGTGCCTCCCTGTTTGTTTAGGTAATACATTGTTGTCATGTTGTCTGTTTTGACAAGAATGTGTTTGTGTCTTATTATGGGTTGAAATGCTTTGAGCGCTAGAAATACCGCTAACAGTTCTAAGTGATTTATGTGAAACTGTTTTTGCTGTATGTCCCATTGTCCTTGGATGCTGTGTTGATTGAGGTGTGCTCCCCACCCTATCATGGAAGCATCTGTTGTTATTACGTATTGTGGCACTGGGTCTTGGAAAGGCCGCCCTTGGTTTAAATTTATACTGTTCCACCATTGAAGCGAGATGTATGTTTGGCGGTCTATCAACACCAGATCTAGAAGCTGACCCTGTGCTTGTGACCATTGTGATGCTAGGCACTGTTGTAAGGGCCGCATGTGCAACCTTGCGTTTGGGACAATGGCTATGCATGAAGACATCATGCCTAGTAGTTTCATCACCAGTTTGACTTGTATCTTTTGATTTGGATACATGGTCTGTATCACATTGTCAAATGTGTGAACTCTTTGTGGACTTGGAGTGGCAATCCCTTTTGCAGTGTTGATTGTTGCTCCTAAGTATTACTGTGTTTGACACGGCAGAAGGTGTGACTTTGTGTAATTGATTGAGAAACCTAGTTTGTGGAGGATTTCTATGACATATTTTGTGTGTTGTGAACACCGTCTTAGCGTGTTGGTTTTGATTAACCAATCGTCTAGGTACGGGAACACATGTATTTGCTGCCTTCTGATATGTGCAGCTACTACTGCTAGGCATTTTGTAAAAACTCTTGGTGCAGTTGTTATTCCGAATGGCAACACTTTGAATTGGTAATGTATCCCTTGGAATACAAACCTTAGGTACTTTCTGTGTGAAGGATGTATTGGTATATGGAAATATGCATCCTTTAGGTCTAGTGTTGTCATGTAGTCTTGTTGTTTGAGCAGTGGGATTACGTCTTGTAATGTAACCATGTGAAAGTGATCTGATTTGATGTAGGTATTTAATGTTCTGAGATCTAGTATAGGTCTCAGACTCTTGTCTTTTTTGGGTATCAGAAAGTACAGGGAGTAAACTCCTGTGTTTATTTGTTGTTTTGGTACTAACTCTATTGCTTCTTTTTGTAGCAATGCCTGAACTTCTAGTCCTAAAAGATCTATATGTTGTTTTGACATATTGCGTGTTTTCGGTGGGATGTTTGGAGGGAATTTGAGAAATTCTATGCAATAACCATGCTGGATAATTGCTAAGACCCAAGTGTCTGTTGTTATTTCCTCCCAATGTTTGTAAAACTTGGTTAGTCTCCCCCCCACAGGTGTTATGTGTTGGGGATTTGTGACCTTGAAGTCACTGCTTGTTTGGAGGAGTTTTGGGACTTTGGAACTTTCCTCTATTCCTTTGAAATTGTCCCCCTCTATATTGTCCCCGAAAACCGCCCCGCTGATACTGGCTCTGGTAAGTGGGCTTTGTTTGTGAGGTTGTGGCTTCTGTGGTTTGCCCTCAAAACCCCCCTCGAAATTGTGTCTTTCGAAATGTGCCTCTGCTCTGTGGGGAGTAGAGTGCGCCCATGGCTTTGGCCGTATCAGTGTCTTTTTTAAGTTTTTCGATCGCAGTGTCCACCTCCGGCCCAAACAACTGCTGTCCGTTGAATGGCATATTCAGCACAGCTTGCTGTATCTCTGGTTTAAATCCTGATGTACGCAGCCATGCATGTCTCCTTATTGTTACAGCTGTGTTGACAGTTCTAGCACCTGTGCCTGCAGCATCCATTGCTGACCGTATCTGATTATTGGAGATACCCTGTCCTTCTTCTACTACTTGCTGCGCTCTTTTTTGGAACTCCTTGGGTAAATGTTCAATAAGGTGTTGCATCTCATCCCAATGGGCCCTATCATATCTGGCTAGCAAAGCTTGCGAATTTGCAATACGCCACTGGTTTGCTGCCTGTGCCGCCACCCTTTTGCCTGCAGCATCGAATTTTCGACTTTCTTTATCTGGAGGTGGTGCATCTCCTGAAGTATGAGAGTTGGCTCTTTTGCGCGCTGCTCCCACTACAACAGAGTCTGGTGTTAGCTGTTGTGTAATGTACACTGGGTCTGTTGGTGGCGGTTTATATTTTTTATCTACTCTTGGAGTAATGGCTCTCCCTTTAACAGGCTCCTCAAACACTTGTTTGGAGTGTTTTAGCATTCCGGGTAGCATAGGAAGACTCTGATATTGGCTGTGTGTGGACGACAGTGTATTAAAAAGAAAGTCGTCTTCAAAGGGCTCTGAATGAAGGCTGACATTATGAAATGCAGCTGCTCTTGACACCACCTGTGCGTAGCCTGTACTATCCTCTGGTGGCAATGGTTTAGCTGGATAGCATTCTGGACTATTATCTGACACTGGTGCGTCATAAAGGTCCCATGCGTCAGGGTCATCTTGACTCATTCCTGTATGAGTTGGGGATTGCATCATTGGTGGAGTGGCTACCGCTGATGGTTGCGGAGAGTGATGTGGGGATGGTGGCGGTGTTACTTGTTTAGCCACCTTTGCGTGTGGCTGTTTGTCTTTGTCTTGGAAGGCAAGCTTGCGTGTCATTTTGACTGGAGGAAGAGTGCTGATCTTCCCTGTATCTTTTTGAATAAAGAGCCGTCTTTGTGTGTGATCTGGCTCTATTGCCTGTAATTCCTGTCCAAATCTATGTGTCTTTATTTGTGTGGACAGTCCTTGTTCCTCAGTGTAGGAACTTGTTTTCGGTTCCGAGGCCGGATATTTCGGTACCAAAACCTTTTCGGCTGCTTTTTTCGGCTCCGACAAAATCTTTTTAACTTTCGGCGTCGTGCTCTCTCGGTGCTGACCCGTTTCGGTGCTGCTGTCTCGGTGCCGAATCTTCTCTGAGCCACTATCTCGGGCCCGAGATTGCTGTGTGCCGGTATCTCGACCGGAGTCGGATGACTTCGACACCAGCTCGCCCTTTTTCGGTGCCGATGAACGGTCACCTACTTTTCGGGTTAAGCCATGGCCTGTTGGCGGTGGCGTCCCCTGGGCTTTAGCGCTTTTCTCGTGAGTTCTTGGTTTCGACGTCTTACGGTTTTCGGCGTTTCCTCGGGATCGATCTCCTCAGAGTCCGACTCCTGGGTGGAGAATGTTTCTTCCTCCTCCTCGAAACGCTCTTGTCCTGTCGGCGCCGACGCCATTTGCAGTCTTCTTGCTCTTCGGTCCCTGAGTGTCTTCCTGGACCGAAATGCTCGACAGGCCTCACAAGTATCCTCCTTGTGTTCTGGTGACAAACACAAGTTACAGACCAGATGTTGATCTGTATATGGATACTTGTTATGGCATTTTGGACAGAAGCGGAATGGGGTCTGTTCCATCAGCCTTGAAGAGACACGTGGCCGGGCCGACCAGGCCCCGACGGGGATGGAAGAAAACCCCGAAGGGCCACCGGAGCTCTTCTTAATTCGGTGTCGATCTGTTGTAACTAACCCGATACCGAACGCAAACAATACCGACGATTTTTCCGAGATTCTAACTAACTTTCCGACCCGAAACACGGAGCGAAAAGGAACACGTCCGAACCCGATGGCGGAAAAAAAACAATCTAAGATGGAGTCGGCGCCCATACGCAATGGAGTCGAAATGGGAGGAGTCCCTCGGTCTCGTGACTCGAAAAAAGACTTCTTCGAAGAAAAACAACTTGTAACACTCCGAGCCCAACACCAGATGGCGGGATGTGCACAGCATGTGTATCTGCAGCTACACATGCCATCGAACATATATATATATATATCGGCATGTGTGAGATATATTTTATGGAGCAACAGATAATGTCAGTCTAAAAGAGACTGTGAGCTGTGTGGTGTAAAATGACCCAATTTTGGGGATTTCAAGCAACATGTGCAGCCAAGCATCTGAACAGTGTGAAAATACAACAGAAGCCTGTTCCATAAGAATTATTCAAACAGCCCACCAGTAAAATACAATACAAGTCAGACACTAGCAGTTTGGTGCTGGCGTAATGTCACGACCTACTCGTAGTCTGTGTCTGTGGCCCACGGGAAGTGTGGCGAGGTTCTTGTTCTTGTAGGTTCTGCCTTGGCCCAAATAGGGGCGACCTTTTCTGGTAGCCACGGTGCTGTGATTAACAAACCCCTTATGTACACCGAGTGGCTTAACAGTGACACGGTTCTGATTAATAGAACAAATATTCGCTGCTTTGCTCTTGTATTTTACAATATTGCCACAGTTTATTGTACTTAGATAGCTCTAACCAAATACTTCAAACTTCAGTGGTAAGCTTCTTTTGACAGTTGAAGTAGAGCGAATTCAGAACTTAAGGCTTAGTATTTCAAATGCAAGGAGAAGCTAGCCAGTAAACGGAACCTTAGCCATGAGAGATTTACTGCACCTTCCTCAACACTGCCTCTTGATATAGAGCCGAGCCTCTCCAGAGTCAGCAAAAACAGGCAGAAGCAGCAGAGCACCGAACAAAGGAGGACGCCAACGGACCAAAGCAACTGCGTACTTATCTGACGATGCAGGTGAACGCTAAATGGAGACTGGGATAAAGAAGACCCAGGAAGGGCGTTACTAGCATGACGTTTGCCTGATGTTAAAATGTCACATGTCTGGCAGAAGCCTTGCAGATGCTCAAAGACGGACGCACAGTTGTGTGTTTCTCTCCTCCGTGAGGGGTACTAACAAAAAAAAACAAAAAAAACATGAAAGATACCGACTGTGAATTATGCGTAAGTGCACCCCATATAGATAAAAGTTAGGCACGTGGCCGCCATGCTGAAATATGAAGCACAGTGGCTGTGAAGCGGGTGTGGTGCTGTTTACTGAATCAGAGGTTGGAGTGACTGGAAAGATCGAGCGCTCGTGTATAGTGCTCTTGGCCAAAGAAAAAAGTAGTCCCATTACAGATACTAATGGGACAAGTGGAAGGGTAGAAGTACTTCAGGGCGGCCATTGGAGTAAACACTTGACCAACAGGTGGGACAAATAGCAAACATTAACTACTTGCAAGCAAGGATTTTTAAAGGACACTGACATTACAAATAAAAGGCAGTGGGCAGGCTGTAAGTCCACAAAGTATATACAACAAGCTGCTAAGCGACATCGCAAGCGTTATCTAGGGTTGACTTAAAAAGGGTCTTTCTGGACCAAGATCTAGGTTTCTGAGAAATTTGGTGTAATTCAACCGCGTGGCAGGATTCTCTTGTGTGTGGTTCACCAACAGTAAGTTAGCAAGTGTGAATGAGATCTGGCGTACCCTAGCGTGATTTTCAGGCACTGGGAGGGCATCCAGCAAGATTAACCCAACCCAGGTGGCTGTGATCATTTGCATTGAGAAAGCTGCTACTTGAACAGAAAATCTACTTTAAAGGCAGCAAAAGCAACTCGAGAAGTAGCGGTCTCTTGCATACTCTGTGGTGCCGTTGGCACTGATTTTTCAGCACAGAACGAGCTCCGGACACTAAAAATTAGTGCAAGGCAGGGAGTTCGTGAAACTCTGCAGAATTTTCCAGAGTTTTCATGTAACACCACAGAATTCCGCAGAGTGAAACTCCACGAGTTGCGCCCACTCCTAATATATTTCCATGTGTAAGTTTCTAATGTGTACGAAAATGGAGCAAACAACAACAACAACAAAATCTGAAATTATGATTTATGTTTAAGTCATCAATCACTAACCAACACTGATCTAGTTTTTAAATTAAGTACTTATTGGAGCCTTTCAAAGCAGAACAATGGCTTGGAGTGGGTGAAAGCTGGTGGGTTGGAGTGGGCACAAGCTGTATGGGAGCGAAAGACAGATAATATGGAACTTTTGGGGAAAAAAAAACTAGCACAAATGGCTGTAGTAGAAGAGCTTCAGAATATTATAACAATGTGATACATGCTATAAGGCAACAACAAACACAAAACTGAAAAACAGCGCTAAGAACAAAACTAACATAGCAACATTTCTGAAATTATCAATTGGGCAGCCCTTTTGTCATGATCTCCAAGAACCCCACTTACTCTTCCATTTTCCTCTTGGCGCCATTGGTAATAACAGCTTGTATGTAGGATTCCCTGTCAGAAATATGCACAACAGCAGCTGGACCGGTGAGGTTGTCGAACTGATTTTGTGGCATTTTCACAAACTATGGAAGAATTCATAAAACAAAATAGTCAATTTATAACTATGACATTTTGTGTGAAGATTCACCCCACCCAAACCTCCCCCCAATTCCTTGCAGCATGGAGACGGCCCTGTAATGTATCTATATTTTAATTACTTGTCCTCTACATTCAGACACCCAAAGAGAAGGTCTTAAACATCTTGCCATTAGGATAAATGTTCACAGTTGGCATTGTCAAATCTCGGTTACATTTCTAAATTTTTCATTATTGTTTATGTACTGGTTATGGAAGTCCCAACCCAATGCCCCAAACGAATGTTGTAGACTACATGAGTTGCTGAGGAAGTCACACACTAGGACTTCATTTTAGATTTGGCTATGCAACATTTTACTCTCTCAAAGTGCTTCTGTCATTATAAAAACACTAGTATGCGAGACTTGTGAATGAGAATGTAAAGCGATTACTGTTCACTGTAGTATTCTCTAATGTTCTTATAAGTTCAAAGGAAGAGTGGCTTTCAGCTGCCTGCCTTTCTTCTCCGCTTCTTGTCCAATGTGTGTGTGTGTGTGGTGGTGCTATGCTCTTGGGAAACTGTTAGGAACAGACCCCTATAAGGTTTAAACCTTACATTTGTTGTCTGTGTGTGTGTTGGGGGGGAGGGAGGAAATGCGGGGAGAGGGGAGCAGGGGGACATTTCACTTGCACACTGAAATCATTTTTAGTTTAGAGAAAATGTTTAATAAATTTCTCATCATAGATAAAAGAAATAGAGCTCTGGAACCACGTCCAATGGCGCAGAAATATAGGAACTGACATCAGTGTGCATTGGTGCCATTTAAATGTGCATCTGTTGGTCATGTCTGGATGCGTGAATACTGCTTTAGAGATTTCTAGATCCAGTCTGATGCCTGGGAATTTCTCACAAGGTGAAGAAGCAGTAGTTAGAAGGAACTATCAGAAACGCTACAGCCCATATTACCTATAAGCCTGCCGTCTATATAAGCGAATGTAGACAATGGTGTGACAGGGTTCTTTGATCTGCAATTGGCCACAGACACAATAAAAGAGTCTGGTTTCGGATGACCTGCAAGGCAGGCAGAGTCTGGGTCCCTGTACTACTTCTCTAATGGGGTACCACAGCCAAAATTGTGGCTGGCAATTTTAGGCCAAACAAAGTCCAGTCATTCAGGAAGCATAGCTGCAACATCAAGATCACTGGTCATTAATCTTCCTAGCTGCTGTCTACAGTACAGCATTAAAATGGGATATGATATCTGAGGAGGAATTTGGTTGGCTGCCACTTTTTTGGTATGATGATCATCCCAGTTCTAATTATCTGCATAGTATGGTAATTTGCCTTCTTCATCCAAATCAAAAGTAATTGAAACCGGTGTGCCCCCTATTCTGCCATAATTTCACAAGTTGGCATGACTAGTGGTGGTGTGACAGTTCTAGGAAGCGGTGGTGGTAATGGAGGTAGTCGTGGATGATGGTGGACACGTTGTCCAGCAAGCTGCTGAGGAGAAGTATTTGAAAGGTATCCATCACCTGTTATAAGTTTGACAAAAATGCAACAGACACCCGCAATACCTAAGAGTCTTTATGGCAACAACACGGTCAGTAGGTTTCAGGAGGGTTGTGGCTGATCCTGGCATGGTAAGGGTTCTCCATAAAACTCAGGGACATAATCCACACCCAAATGTTCAGGACTACAGGCTGTATAAAAAGTGCCCTGGTTGCTGAAATCCACTTCCATTTCAGAGAACAGAGTCTGGGGGAAGGTTTGCTGCCACCTTTACAGGTGAAAAAGTGACTAATGTAGCAAAGAGTGTTGATGATGGTGTTGTCAGTGAGGTCGACGTCAACAGTGTAGGTTTTGTGATGGGTATTATTGCTTGGTTCTATATTGATGGTGAAAGAAGGGTTGCCATCAATGCGGTCTTCAAGACTGGGTCATCTTAGATGGGACTGAAGTCAGCAGGAGACATCCTTGGTGTGGTAGTTGATGGTGTTGTTGTCAACAAGGGTCTTGCTGTCAAAATTGCTGTCACTTTAGACGAGGGTCTGGTTGTCGACGAATTATTGTCGATGATGATCTCTACACAGTGGTCAATGAGGCCTGTTCCATAGGTTACAATGGGATTGTTGTTGACTATATTGTTTTTTTCTTCGACATTGATGCTGAGGAGATAGAAGTCATCAGCAAAGACCGGAGTTTAGTTAAGATGTCAAGGGAACTGGAGTTCTGTGCAGGTTTTGTGCAGGCTGGTGCTCATCCTGTCTAGATTGTTTTTTTGAGGCAACTCCCGTCTTTCTCTATGTGGGAGTAGGTGAAGTCGCTTTGAGATGTAAATCCAGTTCTGGAAACCCTACATGTTTACGCTTTTGCACTGTCTATGAGGAAGTATCTGATGGAGCACTTTTCACTGATCCCCAGATCAGAGGGCTCCCTTACACACATTGTAATTCTTCATTTCTAGTTCACAGTCTATAAACTTTCTCTCCGAATCCTCAGAACCTTTGGAGGAAAGGTTTCATAAATGTTGCAGAGTGAAAACTTGTGTGCTGGATCGTGACAATGAATGCATGTGGGTCATCAATGTAGATCTTTTTCTGTCCAAAGCTAGATAAGGATTCGAAAAGAGATTTTTGACAACTGGTGAAAGTAAAGTCTCTGGTGAGCTGAAAACTGATATTTTCTAGAACATTACCCAAACAACAACTTACAGTACCCTAAAAGCTGAAGATACGGCTGAGTTCCAGGGCGCACCAGAAAGTATCAGGACAATGTCAGTGAAAGGTTAGCGCAGAGCCCATCTGATGAACTCCCTCACACAGAAAAAGCAGTACAAATCTGAGCTACACTGTTTTCTGTTGAGTAGTTTGAGAGTTTGCACTTCCACCTCACTGGCGGACGTCTGGGTTGTTTCAAATGAGGTGTATGCGGTACTAAACAAATACAGTGCATGGTTTTAACACTATTTACTGCTGATTAAAGTTATCGGGGATTCCCAGCACGAGAAGGGTTCAAGAATGTAAATACATGAAAGATCCAATACTGGAAAAGCTGATGGTTACAGACTGAGGCAAAAACATGTACTTTGAGTTAGGGCCAAACTCAGGGATAAGGATAGTATTGTGCAGGAATTTCAGCTTGTGGAGTCTTCTACATGTGTACAAAATTGAGGCTTTTCAATTATCACCAACCTCAGGCAGGTAGGAATAGAAATGGCTCTGTGTTGATTTTATTTAAACTAACAGTGGTATTTTCATATGTTTGCTAGCTACAGTTTTAAATACTTTCATGTTTTGGAGTGCTAATTTCCCTTTATTTTACTCTGCTTCTTCCCCCTCTTGCATCACTTGAAGTCATGGATTGGTTGTAAAGGCTCAAGTTAGCATTTTGTCTGACCATTTGAAGCAGTTGTAACAGTACAAATATAGTGATAAAATTCCAAGTTTTCAATAATATTATTAGTGTTCACATTTTTCTAATGCACTAATTTAAAGTCAATGTGTAATAGCAATTTGCTGCATTCACAAAAGCAGGAAGCAACCACAGTGTAGGCCTCTGGATACTTCTATTATAGTGCAGTGATTACTGCTGCACCATTTGGTTAGGCTGTAACTTGGTTGCAAAGGCTAGCACTTCTATTTATCATGTACCAACGACTTGCTGAAATTTCTCTTGGTGTCCTTTCCCACTAAAGTACTATTACTATGCACAGACTACACATCAGCTGGACATATTGGAGCAGGGTGAACCTTTATGGTGACCAATTGCCTTGCCTCAATCAGGAAATGTACCTTACATACTGCAGAACATCATCTAAAGGCAGCATCTGCTAAATCACATGAGCAATCCAAACTATATTGAGGTTTTCGCTCTACTTCACAGTACAGCTTCTTGCTCAATTCACGTTTAGTCTCTATTAATAAAATAATTAGAAGGCTCCTGGTTACCCAGAGATTAGCCCTGCTCAAAATCACTGCTTGGATAATTTGTATGTGATCCATTCACATTCTCTCAATACTTCCACATCCACTCGCTAGCATTTTTCTTCAGCTTGGCATTTGCCTGCAGGGGCATGTGACCAGGGCAGGGTCCCAGATGGAAGTGTCCCAGCTGATCACTGGCATCTAATCATGGAAACAGGCCATTTCTTAGTTCCGGGAATAGACTGACCCTATATGAAGCGGTGACGCTGGGCTGTCATTTTTAAAAAGAAACTCCCTGCCTAAGGCTTGCTGGTGCCTACGAGATCAAGATGGCCGCTGCATCAGAATAGCACTCGAACTGCAGAGGTGAGCATGTGGGGAACTGTCTTTGGAAGTCATTGCTGACTCCATGGCCAGGCAGCAACTTCAGTGTGGATTCGCAAAGCCTGGTCCAGGGAGGGATTGACTGATTCCACCTCTGTGGCATGCTGGGAGTCACTGTACATTCCTGTCACAGGAGTAGAGGAAAGGAACAAACGCTTCAACCTGTGGCCTGCAGAGAGAGCAGTGGAGGTGTCGCCTGGCTGGATATTCCCAGTGGCTTGGCCACTGGACTTGTTGGCCAAGAAAGGTACTGGGAGTGAGAGGCTCCTCGAGAGGTGAGCAAAGATCCCCTATAAACCTGGTAAATCAAAAATGAGTGGCCCCTAGCCAAATTGGAGTTGGGTGGGATCCCCATCTTGGGTGAGTGACAGATGGTGAACATAGACATGGTGAAGTCTGGTGCGACCTTTCTCAGAAGTAGGGAGGGCACCAGAGATTTTTCTTATTCCATTGAGGGTCGCATCAAGAACTGAGCACACATACATATAGGGAGGGAGAGATCCAAATAAATATGGATTATTATGTATATAAACTGGTGGCTCTGTAGGATGGTCAGAGATTTCTGTGAGGCCTTGTTAGTTCAATCTGACACTAAAACCTGCGATGGATACCTTTGTCAGCATCTGGTGAGTAGGTCATGGTGTAGATTACTCATGTTCCTTTGGAGTGCGGGGTGTAGGTGCTTGGCGAGGCGCCAGCAGCCTCCTAAACCAAAGGGAAAACAGTATCAAGCAATAACATATTGGTGAAACCAATTGCCAATTCTGAACTGGTAGTAGAAGCCTGAAGCACCTTTCTTAGTCAAGGAGATATGTCATCTCAGGAAACCAAGGAAGACTTTTGCACAAAAAAAAAATACAAAAAAATCAGAAAATAAATTTCCACGGTGTGCCAGGATATTGAAAATCTCTTTTTGACTTAGATCATCACTTTTGGAAAATGGATAATAGAGTTGACCAAGTGGAAACGTTTACAGCAGAATATACCCATTAACATGACACTGTCTGATTGTGAAGCTATACAGGAAAAGGTACAACAAACAATGTGAGTTGTATATAACTTAGTGACAGGTTCTGGTTTCTTGTCTGGTCCCACAAGGGAAAAACATACTTAATTTTATATTGCACTTAACTTGGACTTAAAATAGATTACATGTTCTACATTGCTAGCTAGCATTTTATTAGTTCGTTTCTAATGGGATTTTCTAATGGGCCTGTGATAGCCAGCCAGCAAAAGAAACAAAATACTTACGTAACCAAAGGGAATCAACAAAGGATATAATCAACGTCTTGCTTAGTAGTCTTTTGATGTGGCTTCCTGTTGGTCTTTGTTTTTTCGATTTATTTTTCATACTATGCTGCTATTGCCATTCTTGGGCCATGGTTTGTTCATTCCTTTCTCCTCCTTCTGCAACTTCTCCTGACTTCTATTCTAGGGAGTTACTTTCAGGATCAACAATGCTTCTTCTTTCTTATGAACTGTATGTCTCTTATTATTTAAGGAGAACAAGAGATAGAAGGTTAAGACTTATCTATGATGAATTTTGTGATTCTACAAATAAGTTGTATTGTCTTTGACTTTCATTTGGCTCTTGAGGATATGACATCTTAAAAAACTGTGATATTGTCTCCCTCAAAGACCATTTTCTCATTCTTCCTTGCTGCAGCAAAAAAAAAAAAATGTATTTTAGTCAGGACATCTGGCTTGAGTTTCCTCTTTCTTTGTTCGTCAGAATATACTTTGCGGATTTCTGCATTGTTACCTTGGAGATGCAGTTTATTCCGTAGTGAGTGTTTTTAGCCATGGTCAGGTATAGTTGTGTACTGTTTTCCCTAAATCCTTCCTTTTCCTTTTTCTGTTTCATGTTTTCTTTCCTATTGTTTTGTTTTCTTATGCAACAGGTACATGTTTATATTCCTGACAGTTGTTTTTCACACAGAGAAACGTACAAATACAAAATGTGTAATACTGCCTAATGAGGTTATCGTGAGGCGCTCGGAGATGTATTCCTTCAATGTCAAAGAAATGGCTCTGACTAAGATATTG
The DNA here is from genome assembly GCF_031143425.1 of Pleurodeles waltl. NCBI lineage: Eukaryota > Metazoa > Chordata > Amphibia > Caudata > Salamandridae > Pleurodeles > Pleurodeles waltl. The sequence goes on along the minus strand of NC_090438.1, from coordinate 752,795,749 downwards.
TCACTAAACATTTAGGACCTGAATTCACCAATGAAGAGGAAAACCCATCTGAAATGGTCAGGCAACGAAGAGCGCAAGGGGAACCTCAAGCATCAAGCACAGTGAGAGTCACAGCTCCAAAAATCATGGTCAGGCCCAAGGCGATAAAAATATAGCAAAGGGAAAAAAGTTGGCATGACTAGTGGTGGTGTGACAGTTCTAGGAAGCGGTGGTGGTAATGGAGGTAGTGGTGGATGATGGTGGACATGTTGTCCAGCAGGATGCTGAGGAGCAGTATTTGAAAGGTATCCATCACCTGTTATAAGTTTGACAAAAATGCAACAGACACCTGCATTACCTAAGAGTCTTTATGGCAACAACACGGTCAGTAGGTTTCAGGAGGGTTGTGGCTGATCCTGGCATGGTAAGGGTTCTCCCTAAAACTCAGGGACATAATCCACACCCAAATGTTCAGGACTACAGGCTGTATAAAAAGTGCCCTGGTTGCTGAAATCCACTTCTATTTCAGAGAACAGAGTCTGGGGGAAGGTTTGCTGCCACCTTTACAGGTGAAAAAGTGACTAATGTAGAAAAGAGTGTTGATGATGGTGTTGTCAGTGAGGTCGACGTCAACAGTGTAGGTTTTGTGATGGGTATTATTGCTTGGTTCTATATTGATGGTGAAAGAAGGGTTGCCATCAATGCGGTCTTCAAGACTGGGTCATCTTAGATGGGACTGAAGTCAGCAGGAGACATCCTTGGTGTGGTCGTTGATGGTGTTGTTGTCAACACCATCAACGGTCAGGTCAGGTATAGTTGTGTACTGTTATCCCTAAATCCTTCCTTTTCCTTTTCCTGTTTCATGTTTTCTTTCCTATTGTTTTGTTTTCTTATGCAACAGGTACAAGTTTATATTCCTGACAGTTTTTTTCACACAGAGAAACGTACAAATACAAAATGTGTAATACTGCCTAATGAGGTTATCGTGAGGCGCTCAGAGATGCATTCCTTCAATGTCAAAGAAATGGCTCTGACTAAGATATTGTCACTAGACATTTAGGACCTGAATTCGCCAATGAAGAGGAAAACCCATCTGAAATGGTCAGGCTACGAAGGGCGCAAGGAGCACCTCAAGCATCAAGCACAGTGAGAGTCACAGCTCCAAAAATCATGATCAGGCCCTAAGGCGATAAAAATATAGCAAAGGGAAAAAAGCATGTAGCGAGATGCTGCAGATGCAGCACAAACAGCAAGGTACCTGAAATGATATCTGTATTTAACCACTGCTCCATCTTGACCATTGACTTCATTTTGTGCTTAACTTAGCTCTAAACACCATCACATTGGTGGTGCAAGTATTTTTACACGCACAACTTATGCAACATGTTTTTCACTCATGCTTTCACTCTTTGTGTTCTTTCTCACGAGGGTAGGTACATAACATAGGGGAGTGAAGAGCACAGATCATTTGATGTGCCAGAGATTAATGTTTATGGTACTGCAGGGAACAGTTCAGTCTTGGGAGTGCCCCTTGGGATGTGGCCAAACCTTTCTTGTGCTCTTTCAACACTCACTGGTACAGCCAACGTTTGAACATGAACATCAGGCAAAACACAAACTTGCCCAACTATTAACCGACACCAGGGAGCATGCTCCCAGCATGGAGGGAGGCAGAACAGTGGGGCTTTAAGAGCAGTAAACCCACAGGGGATTAGATCCTAAATTCTAACTCAACTAGGAAGGTGCCACTGACTATCATCACTACTATTAATTCTTCTTTATTAGCTGTAGTCAAGGACCTCTCTTGACAGTCACATAAGCTAGAAGTCCAGGTGGAGTTCGTACACATTCTGGCTCAGAGCGTCTTATCATTGGACAAAAAGCTGGACATCTTAAGTATGAAGATCGAGCTTTGGGCAACACACAATGGTAATGACTATAGCAAACAAAGCCATTATTGATAAGCTAACCATGCTGCCAAAGCTATTGTGTAAAATTATAAGTTTGGACTCCAGGCAAAAGGATACATTCTCCACAAACTTTCTGCAAGAGGGAAAAGTGAATGCAAAAACCCTGGACAAAGGCATAACAAAAAACCTCGTCCACGGCAGACCAAGATCACTTGGTGCACTAAGAATGGTCAACAGTAACACTGTTGGGCAGAACAAGGCCAGTAAGAAGACTACCCAGGTTGACTTAACAGCATTGACTATGGAGGGGGATAAACTTGGGGCACAAAAGGATCAGTCAAATGCTAATGTGAGCACAGCCGGGAAACCTACTAATGCCCCACAGACAGGCAAGTGGGATGGCCCTAGAAAACATGAATGGCAAGGCACAGCTTTCACTGCGTCAAAAGTAAAAATTAAGAAAATCGATGAAAAACAGCAGTAGACTAAATCGGCCCGCCCATAATGGTCAGAAAGAACGTTCCGCTGCACTACAATGCACAGAGAGGCAAGGTAACGGCACCGACTGTATTAAGAAGGGCCTGGAGAACTATCCAATTTTTCAGCTGAAACCACCCTTGCAAAAAACATCTAACCAGTCACATTCATTTCATCAAGAAGCAGAACTCAAGTCTGCATGCGGGCACAAAACAGAAAAAGGAAAATCAAACTCAGACTATGCCACGCAAGTCTTGAACATTTTAAGGAAAACCTCTGCAGAGGCTGTGGAAACTAACAGTAGATGTACTAATCTACAACTAAGCACTCAGTCCCCTGAAGTCGCACATGACTGCAAACAATCTCTTAGGACTCCTGTGACGCACTCCAATTGGAGCAGTGGAAAATTTAAGAGACAGTGGAACAATCCCAACTGGGACCTTAAACGACATGATCCCCACACACAAATCAACAAGGAGGAAGAGGGCAGGGGTTCAGCATCAGGAACCCGAAAAGATGGACATCTGCCATATGTAACAATCCCAGCAGTAGCATCACATAATGCACAGGGCCTGCATCATCATCTGACCTACATTGATACAGTGAGAAAAGGCAATCAGTCACCCCCACACCTCAGTGCTGACACTCAAAGAGAAAAATCTGAGCAGCTGCTGGCACCTAACATTCCTGTCTTGATTTTCACCCCAGAATTTAGGACAAAAGGGTCTTGGGACATATTAAACAGGTCTAACATTTCATAACTTTGGAACAACATTCCATTGCTTACATACCTCACATTGGCAAATCTGCTATGTGTGCAATTCAAGAACTGTGTCTTGACCAACCACAAAGACTCTACCTTAACTGAATGGTCCGACACTGCAGATGCCATAAACATCACAGCAGAAGCTGAGAAACTACAGGAATTGAAAATCAACGTAAGTACGCTGGCCCAGGAAAAATATCCACACATCTTAGCAGAGAGACAACAAGCGCTGGCACGAGGAAACCACATAATTCTCCAGACAAATGAAAAGTATTGCTGCAAGACAACACAGACCTTACAATTTTCAGAGAAACAAAGTAAGCAAGGCCGCAGAACTAGGAAAAACGAATTACAATCCAATTGACATGGAATACAGGAAACAATTATCCCCGAGAGGCCCACTAGGTCAGTCAATCAGTCAAAGTACAGATTATCCTGACTGGCCTTGGCTACCGGCAGCGTTCACTGCACATATGTAGTCTTCCACCCAGTATAAGAGGGGAATAAGATGCCACACAGAGATAAAATTAAGGTAATAAATTGGAACATGGCGGGCCTACACACATTACTATGCAGCATAAATGGCCTGGAATGTTTTCAATCTGGCAGCATTCTTTTTCTGCAAGAAATGTGGTGGACGATGCACATTGACATTCAAGGGTTTCATGCTATCCACATACCAGTGCAAAAGAAAAATCTCTTTGGGAGGCTGATGGTCGGCTTTTTAGTCTACGTAAAATTGAATTTTCAAGTGAAAATAAAGGAATACAGTCTTCCCTCCGATGATGTGCAGGCCCTGGAAATCAAGGAACTGGAAATAGGTGGAATACCTACCCCTATCATAGCACTAAACCTGTACATCAACACTCAGGGCAACACCAAAGTTGCAAATACCAAGCACATCATCAAATTGATAAGATCCGTCATTTATGAATACCCTGGCCATGAGTAAACAGGTGCTAGTGATTTTAATATCAGAGAGCTGTGTCAACCCGCCACAGAAAAGAGTGGCCCTCCCTGGCACATACTAGAGGCTTGCTTGAATGAGTTTGGTCTAAGTTCAGCTGAACAAAACGGTACTTTAATTCCAACCTTTAAGGACTTACCTACCTTGAACTATATTTTTTTTAAGTAAGACCTTGCAAAGAAGGTTTGTAGCTTATCAAGTTCTGCACAGAACAGAAATTGATCACCATCTGCTATCCATTGTGGGTTAATGTGTGGGCAACGACACATAGGAAGGAAAAATTGGTTGGCCAACCGCTTCAATCAAATATTGGCCCAATGGCCAGAAGAATCAAATGGGGCCAAGCTTCTTGGTATGCATGGTGGAAATCAGCCTCCACCCTCTCTGATTTAACATACAAACCAAACTCTGTTGTGAAACAATGGGAGGTAATAATATGCAAGCTACATGATGCCCCAACGTCAAATAAACATAAAAATCAATACACTATACACATAGGAAGCCAGAGGTCCTCATTTCGCCAAAACAAAGAGTTCAAGGAGAACAAAGGAAAATGTCGTCTTGCAGAGGCCCATCATAACAGATGGAAGACTCCCTATACGGAAAGTAAAGTAAAAGCAGAAAGGACAGCTCACAAAATACTGGTATGGCAGACGAAACAAAAACAACTAGAGATGGAATGGCTACATATATACCCTGTTACCACCCAGCAAGTCCAGGGAATTTTGGACTCGCAATATACATTTTAGTAAGTAAACCAATAGTCAAGGAAAATTCTGTCTCAGCTGACAGGTGGTGTACTCATGTAACAAGTCTATATGTTGACGCAGAGATAATGAAGGACGGCGTCAAGACCTCACTCGCCAACGCACTAGATGACTTGGAGGAGAGCACAATAATTATTTCTGAAAAAGAGACTGTAAGTATCCTGAAGACTATCCACGCAGACAGAGCGCCCGGCCCTAATAGCATGCTAGGGGGCATTTTTAAGGATGATCGGGCATTTTAGGCACCCTACATGCACAAACTGATCAATGAATGTATTCTATTATCGACCATTCCAGGATCATGGAAAGGCTATATCCTGTATGCTATTCACAAAAAGGGAGATGGCAGCACTCCTGAAAATTCCAGGCTATTTTCCTTATTAGACGTGGATGGACTCCCCTTTGCAAAGGTGCTATTGTGTGAGCTCGAGGCCTGGATCAACAAGAGTAACATCATCCTGTACTATCAGACAGGATTCAGGCCAAATTCTTCAACAATAGATAACGTGATCACCCTATCATAATTAGGGCAAAAGCCGCTGAACTGAGTGTGCTCCATCTTTATGCCTGAATCACTGACTACAGTGACACATTCGATGGAACTGATCAGCACATCTTTGGTCTAAACTTGCAGAGTGGGGCATTCCCGAAACAGCTCCTGGTGGCAATTACAGCTTTGTACACTGACACGTGGGTGTGGATTAGGAACACAAACAGCCATGCTACTGGGAAAATGTATACCAACTAGGGACTCAAGCAGGGCTGTGTTATCGCCCCAACTCTCTTCAATTTATGCACTGCCGACCTGGGGGCGGAGTTGTTGACGGGCCATAAATTTCCACCAAAACTTGGCCACCTCAAACTTCCCCTAATTCAATACGTGGACGATCTGCTGTTACTGAACCACACCCACATTGGCATGACGAGAGCTTTGGGAATACTTCATCTATGTAACACTAGGAATGCACTGCGGGCAAATGTAAAAAAATCCAAAGTCCTGGTATTCAGCCAAAGAGTGAAGAAAAGACAGTTGGAATGGCAGTTAGGACCCCTTAGAGTAAATACGATCTGCAAATACAATTATCTTGGTGTTTGGATGTCCGACTCTGGGAAGTCCATTCTGCACGCCAAAGCACTGGCAGTAAAAGCCACAAAAACAACGTATGTACTTTGTAAACTGTTATCATAGCTTACAAAGTCTCTCGGCAGAGGGGATCCTAAGAGTGATACGGGCAAAAATCTTACCTACCATGACATATGGCCATCTTGCTCTCCCTAGCTTACTTACTGAGACACTAGAACGCTGCAACACAGCTGCATACAATAAAATATTTGGCATCCCTAAAGCCACGCAGCACACATTGATTCGCCTAGAATCTGGGCTTACAAAAATGGACATCTATTGTAAAAAAAGATATAATTAAATATTATCATCTGGTGTCTATAGCAGACCCGGAATTGATATGGGGCACCTTGTGCACAATTTTTCATGATGAAAAGAGCAGTTGGTCATGTTATTTAGAGTCTGCCAGAGTCACATTGAATTTGCTCCCAGAAAACACAAACAACCCTCATATAACTAAGAGGACATTAAAAGGCCAAATCAAGTGCATATCCAGGGAACAGGACATTAATGAAATTAAAAGTATCCACGGGGCAGAGGGCCTAGAAAAACCATATGAAACCGTCCCCCGTCAGCCATATATTAAAGCAGCTTTGGAGAGACAAGCTTTTAGGAACATACTAATGACACGGTTACTAATCTTGCCCATAAATGAATACAGGACACATTGGAAGAATACTCTTATGGGCAATGGGAATAACGGCTGTGCACAGGCTCCCCATGTTGTTGTCCAGCCCTGCTTGCTCAGTTGCAGGTTTTTTCAAGGCCTATCTTTCGTCAAAAGGGCATAAGGTAATGCAAAGCGGCCATGACATACATCTACACATCTAAGGTTGTAAAAGATATGGCCCACATTGGTAAATTCATGGCCATTGACGGACGAAGCCTGCAAGATATCTATTTGTCTCCGGCAACAATGCCCAGCCCGAAAAAAGTTTAAAAACAATCAAATGGCTGGCCCCTTTGGGTTCCCCTTCAGGCATGGCTCCGCCAGGTTTGACAGCTTTTGTTGGATTCGGACATACAAACTCAATGATGCTTGTTATGATCATGCACGCTGCACTTTGATGGTTGGTTTTTATATTTAGAGACCCTGCATTTTTGCACACAGTAACAACAAATATGCCCTATATTGTTGGTACGAACTTTTTGCACATTACACTTTAGCAAATAGCCCTGCATGTCTGGAGACCTTGCAATTTGCACATTAAAATCCAAACCAGCTTACACTACCGTATGCCCCTGTTCTTTCCTACATCCATTAGGCTCTTGGGTTTTTAAACAAGAGCATTTTAACTAGATCTTTTGTTTCATTACTACTGATACAGCTGTATATGATGTAGTGTAAGAATCTTGGATTTTAACTCTCGTCAGTGTATTGTTGTTATTCTTTTGCAATAAGCACTAATGTTTTGTTACTCTTTGTTTTATTTTTAAGCTGTGACACTATTGAATCTTTTTATCCTGAATGTGCTTTTGAGCTATTTCTAACGCGTTTAAGTAACAATACAATAAATAAATGAAACCACCTGAAATGGTAAAACTCTAAAGATATGGCTGTAGCATTTATACAAGAGACCCACTTGCTGACAGAGGTCCATAGATTGTACTCTCTGATCTATATACTCCAGGTTCACTCGCCAGAAACCGAAAAGACCAAGGAAGTGGCCGGTTTTGAAAATCAAAAGGAAATCTACTTATAGACAATGGAAGTGCAACTGGTACTGATGAAAAGCTTACTAAAACACACACATATTAGCATGCATACATGCCCCCACAGAAAAGGGGAAGTGCTTTTTCAGGGGTTTATTTCTTGCCTTAGCTGATATTACTGGGTGGGATTTCAACACAGTTTTAGACCACTAATCATGGCAGGATGCCACTGCCCCCATCCCTGAAGAACAGAATTCAAGATTTTAATCCTGTAGGTACATGCAGACACCATCACAGGGGAGTGGAGGTGGATTTTTGGGATAGGGACTATACCGTCCTCTCCAATGCAATTTAGAATTTACTTCCACTTGATTACAGGAAGTAATCAAGGCTTGTCATTACTTTTAGATCACTCCCCATTAAGAATCCAACATCATCTAGAAATGTCATCCCTTACTTTCAGATTACTTCTCATTAATGATACAATATGATTTAAGAGTAAAGAAAACAATCTTAGATTGGAACTGGCGCACAAAATAAATAGCATTCCGAGATCCAGCTATAGCATTCCGAGATCCAGGTGTTGAACAGGCAATTACTGAGGCCTTAGATATATACCTTCAAGAAAACAATGAGGAATAAACAATGCTCTCTACGAGATGGCATGCTGTAAAAGTGGTCATTATGGGAGAACTGATTTTTTTACAATACAAATATTTTTAAGACGAAATAGAACTAGAAAGATTGTGTTACAACAGCAAATTACTATAAAGCTGAACACAAACAGACTTGTTCACATAAACCATAAAAAGAAACACAGAAATCACAGAGGGCAACTCAGGCAGGTTCTACTAAGATACAGCGAGAAAGATGCTAAGAACCAAACAGCTGCATTATAAGAAGGAGAAAAAAGGCTGACAGATTATTGGTATTCACTGTAAAATTAATCTAAAATTATAATGACATAAACCATATCTGTCATGGAACGAAGGCAGGGGCAAGTGATTCCAGAAGTTACACTTAGCAAGGAGACGCAGCAAGGTAATACCAGGCTACCTAAAGTATAATTGGGGCTACTACACAACAGAGGACAGGAGATAGGCAAGAACAAAGTATGATCAAAGTAAGGGGTGTGCTGATACATGAACAAGAAGTCTCTTGGTAGCTGAGAGAAAGCCCTTTGGACTGACCCCAGCAGATTACTCTTAACAAAAGTCATACAGCAAAGTCATAGTGGGGCCTGCTATACAAAGACTGTTGTACTCAGTGCAAGGTGGACTGAGACCAACACCAACACTGAAACAGGAAAGACTACAAAGGACCTGGGAGCAACAGAAGTCTTTCCCTTACCTGATTGGAACAGACCAAGCCAGAGGCCAGACTGTAAACGTTAGGGACTGCAACAGAGAGTGGACAGAAATTGGAATGGAACAGAAAACCAGAGTGGAAGAATAACCAGAATGTAGAAAGACAGGACACAAACCATAAAAGGAGAAAGGCAGGTCAACGTGTTACAAACAGGGCTTTAGAAATAAAGAACAGGAATACAGGAATAAAGGGCCAGCTGTGCCCAACAGAAACTTGAACCAGTAATGCCCCGCTGGTACAGGGAACTGGAAGTAGGATTCAGAGCAAGGAACTCGAGTTTGTGCCCCAAAGGCACTGGAAAAAGAAATGCCCCATTGGTAAAGGAAAACTGGAACTAAGATTCAGAGTAAGGAACTTAAGGCTGTACCCAACAGGCACTGGAACAATTAATGACCCACTGATACAGGGAAACTGGAACTGAGATCCAGAGCAAGGAACTCGAGGATGTACCCAAAAGGCACTGGAACAATAAATGCTCTGCTGATCATTGAGATGAACCCAGAAATTCAGAAAAAAAGGATAGAACAGAGATTCAGAACAAGGGAATAAAGGGAATTGCTGGCAACTCAGATAATAGGAGTTCAGAAGCCCAACAGCGAAAACTGAGATATCAGGCTGTAAAGGAAGGTGAGAATGAGAAACAAGGAAGCCACAAACACATCACTGCTCTGGGCAGCCACAGGAAAACAAAAACAAGACACTGCAAAAAGCCGTAGCAGGAATCAGGAATGCCTCTCAAGGTTTCAAGGATTCAGGGGTGCAAGCAACTGGAGAAAAAACCAGGAGCATCCAGCTTAAATCCCTCCTCTCAGCTCACAGCCACATAGGGTGACTGGAATTCAGAACGAGTGTGAGCAGGCTGCAGCACAGTGCAGGAGAGAGCAGTCAAAGACCCTCCTCTAGCTCGCTGCCTGAAGGAGTGCACAGAGGTTCCAGGAAACAACCAGTGGGCATAATGAAAATCTAGAGTGGAACATAGATCAGATCTTGTGTAATACGACAGGGATTCATGCAAGGGAGCACATGGGCATGCTGGAATTAGTAAGCTAGAGATCCAAACATAATCAGATTCACTCAAAGCCTCCTCTTCAGCTCTCATGATCGGATAAGGCATACAAGTCGCATAATGCATTAGTGGTTGATAAGTAAACTCTGGAGTAGATCTGGTGTATGTGAGATTTGAATAGTGAAGTTCAGCACAGGTTCCAAACTAGTATAAATGATGGCAGCAGGTGAGTAGACGGTCCTTATGTAGCTCCAGCCGATGGCAGGATCGCAGGATTCTGACATGGAAAAGATAAAACAACAAAAATCTCTATTGTAGATATAGTCCTAGAATTTTCGTGACTTCTGTAAGAATCTGTAGAAGGCAGAGTCAGAAACTATTTTAATCCTGAAACCTGGGAACGATCCCATTAGAGACCAACAGCTCTATTGAATATCAATGTAAAAATCTATCCAAAAGTATTGTTGCAATGTGTCACTAACATTTGGCCCCAGAATTTGTGCTCATACTAATGTGGTTTCATAAAGAATGACAGGCAGTACAAAACATCCGATTAGCCATGAATCTGAGGTTTTGGCAAACTGCAAATCTCAAATGCGCCTTCTCTCATAAGATACAGAGAAGCCACTTGGCAGAAAAGATTGGAAGAATCTGGGGGGAAAAAAATGGGAAAAGGAAAATTTAGGCTCAAACATAAAAGTGCATAAGGCAAATTATGTCCACACTACTATGACACTAAAACGCATAATTATAGCTTACTAGAGGAACAAAGCAATGCTGTCCTTTGTCTCCGCGACTTTTTTGCCTTGAAAAAGGACCCCTTGCTCCAGAAAATAACTGCCTATCCTGCTATCACTTTGTACAAGCTCACATATCAGCATACAAAGTCGCCCTATTTGCAGACAATATTTTATGTTTTCTCACTAATTCTGAAACGTCACTTGCAGCACAAACTCAAGAGCTTGAAAGATTTGCTGAGGAGTCAGGATTTAAAATAAATTATTCAAAGTCTATGGGACGAGACACCTCCAATAATACAAAGAAACTGGCTTACATACCGCAGTTGCATAACCCAATTCTTCCAACAGATTTTATATATTATTTAGGTACTCAGCTCTTAATGACAATTGCTAAGTTAAATGAAACTAATATTCCTCCCTTATCAGACAACCTCTATAAAGATTTTAATTGATGGGCCAAAGTTGAAATGTCTTAGTTTGGCTGCATAACCACTATCACAATGAATTTCATTATAAATTTTATTATTTTTAACATGCCGTGTTGATACTATATCTCAACTTTTTATCCAGGATTTTATCTATGTAATATCTCTTGTTATCCATCTTAAATGGTCCATGTGTGTCTGTGATGTACGTCTTATGATCCTAGTGATTGAACATAATGTTTCTGATGATGATGAATTTCATTAAAAGGTTATTATGCTATTCACAAACCTTGCTTCTAATGTTCCCGAAAGGAACTATTCAAGGTATTCAATTCAATCTCATAGACCTCTCTTGATGAGGAAAGGTATCTAGACTTTCTAAAACAACACTCTAGAAAAAAGAATATAAAGGTGACCTGCCTTTTTTTTTATTTGAGAGATATATACAAGCTACACAGTTGGGGCCACTAACAAAGCTTATGAAGCCTGGCATTGACAAACTTGGGAGTACCTGAGGAAAACAGTAATTCACTAAAGCTGCAACATGTACTGCCCTGGCTACACATACAAATGAAAAGAGAAAACAAACTCTTAAGTTCCTCCAAAATCATACTGCATAACTGTAATTTAGTGGTGCATGGAGAATAAATATCAGGATATCCCTCATCTCTGATAACTATAATAAGTAAACTGGAATTCCCCCTGGTTGTCTAGGCAAGGGATTTCAGTGTTGGTTTCCTTACAGGAAGGCCAATTTGGGAGACATTTATGTATTCAGAAGTGGAAAATACAGGGAATAAAATGTGTATAGATATAATCAAATGATCTGCTGAACAGGACACAGATCGGAAGAGTGCGGGGACCAGGGACTAATGCCCATAGGATCTCTAATATATAAACATACAATAAACAAAAGTATAACTTTACTATACCAAAGTTTGTTTGACCTTCAGCCATCCTCAAAACAACCATAGATAACTAAATGGGAAACAATTAAATTTTGAAACAGAGGAATAAATATAGTTAGGAGCATGGTCCAGAGAATCCTTGGCTTCCATATGCAGTCAGTACAAAGAAAATGAATATGAAATGTTGATGAGATGGAACTAACTCCAGCACAATTAAACAGAATGTTTATTTTTCTCACATATATGGTGCTTCTCTGTGAAAGAGGTACCATAGCCCACATAATCTAGTTTTCTGCCAAACTGTAAATATTTTAGACAGAGATTCTCTTTCACATTAAAACAAGTAGTACATTGAATTAAAATGCAGTCCACCCACATTGCTCGTTCAGAATAAGGGAGGAGAATCAGAATATACACTCACTACCACAATGGGCAAATTGCATACCCATATGCTGCTAGCGGCAAGGCTAACAATTGCACATACTTGGAAAATACTTTTCTCTGCACTGATGACACATGTGGTGGGCAAAGTTATGGACAATATGTGCTGTGGAAAAGTTGACTATGGTTAGTCATGATAGGATAAATACATTTGAAAACATGTAGCCACCATTTTATATGTTGATAAAGAGACAGAGCAGACTTGCGGCAACTCTGGACTGGATGTCTGTGTTACTGGACAGATCAGGCACAAGTGGACCGCGCTCATCTTAAAGTTCAGTAAACTCTAATCCAGAAGTAGACAATTAAAGTATCAAGGGTGGTTACCTGAAATGGAGACCAGACTGTGCACCAAAGAACAGTCAGATTAAAGAGTAGGATATTATAGGTCACCTATAAAGAATTGCCACTGTATATACGATTTTGGTCATAACTGTTGTTTGAATGTATTGTTTTCTGTTGTATCTGGAAAATAATCTATCGAGCCTGCAAGATGTACCTGTCAAAACTTAAAGTTTGGAAAAAAAATGAAAACTTATTTGCCTACAATTTTCAATAATAATCATGTTTCTCATCTATGTCCTTGACCCTAGAAGTGATATTCTCAACACTGGTAGCCTTGATTTATTCAAGAAGCACTCCTCCTAAGCTCATATTCTTTTCTCATTTGTGTATTCCTCTCAAGCCCAAGACAACAGTGAACATTCCCATCATTTCCTGATGCCTTGCAATAAGTGCACTTTGATAGGGAGGCGTTTGCATGTGTCCACCACAAACTGAACAAAATGGAAGGCAGATGTGAGCCACTGACGTAAAAGCAAAATTTAAGAAAAGGAGTGATTACATACAACAATGCTACCTCTACCTTAGGGTAACAAGTCCAACCCCCAGAAAGGATATTTTTCAACAGTATGACTTCAGCACACAGGGCAAATTTATTTTAAACTCTGAAAGGTGTTGAGAACAAACACTTGAAAAGTCAATATGAATTGCTATTTTTATTAGTGAAAATGCTTTAATTGATTGGAAAGTTTGTATTTGTTGTTGTGTCGATTGATCAATGGATGAATGTGAGAATGTTTCAAAAGCTGGGTAAATGAGTGAATGAATGACTGACCGACTCCCTGGATAATGAATGGATGTGCGAGTGCCTGATAAATGGCTGAATAGTTGAGTGCAAACCTGCAGTGCACAACCGTAAATACATGATGCTATAGTTGAGAGGCTACGGAGAGCACAGTCTCAAACGCACCTGCATAAAACGCATCCATCCAGCATCAATGCCAACTGAATGCATGAAAAAAAAAAAAAAACTCCTGTGAGTGCTCAGCAACCCCAGCCTCACTCAACAAATGCATGCATTTAATCAAGTAGGGGATTAGTAACGTCTATCTCACTGGAGGAAGGAGAGGAGTAGCCCGCTGGTATCCAGCTCAATATGCAATGTGTACATAGGAAAAGCAACTGTATTTACACCAGGGGTCTCCAACAGGTCAGTCACGATCTACCAGTAGCTTGCACATGATAACTGCCTGTCAGTGGGATTTAGAATATACAGCTGCCCACCTGATAATGCAGCTATTCAAAACGACTTGAAAGCAGACAGTGCACGATGATGCACCCTACCCTCTTCTGTAAAATCATTTTAGTTATTTTTCTCCTACCTTTCTTGCCTCTCTTTCCTTCTTTTTTTCTTTGCTTTCATGTCTGTCTTTCCTTTCTCAATTTATTTTAGCTCTTCTTTCTTGTTTTTCCTTTCTTTCATCATCTTTCTCTTTTGTCCTATCTTTTTAAACTACTTTTCATCCCAGCTGCAATCCTTTCTAGAGATTCATGCAGGGAGCCACGGTCACGCTTGTGAGAGTGTGAATTTTCAAACATGTTTATGAATGATTTTGGTATACTAAATGCATAATGAGTTAACGTGTAAAACGGGTGACTTTTGAAAAAAGGATTGCCACCGTTCATTTCTGTTCCTAACTGAGCAAAATTCTAACTAAATATTGTGGCTATTTTCCATAATTCAATGCTTACATAAAAGTGTATTTGCTTCTCTAATAGATGTGTCCACAGCTACCCCTAATGGGTTGCTGCATTATGTCTTTCAAGGCCATGTTTAACTGAGCAATGCATAAGTTGAATGTTCTATTGTTTGAGAATGTTAGTAATATGTGGTTTCTTCCTCGAGGATGGAAGTGAATGTTACAAGTGAAAAAGTTTCTTCCTGAGAAGAGAAGTTTACTGTTGAGAAAATATTTCAGTTAATGTAATGTTGTCGTATTTTAGGTTGTGAATTAAAATTTCTATTGGCTGAAACGTAACTACCCCATGAATTGGCCAATCATAAGCTTTTTGAAGATTAGTATAACAACTTGAGTAGGATTCAGATTTAAGCGGGAGGGACTGAAGTCGTTAGATTCCAGTGTTCCTGCTGGTGGTTCGAGACATATTAACAGTGTGGGTTTAGCTGTTGTTAGGCCCGTTTCTTCTGAAGACATATCTGATGGTGTCCCCTTGCTGAAGTAGGCTGCTTGTTGCTATCAATTTGGTAATGTATGTCACTGTAATGTTATATGTGTCTCTTTTGCTTTCCAGGTACCAACTGCAACTTATAATTTGACTGCTGCATATTAATAATAACCTGAGTTAAAGAGTTTTTCCTAAATTTGTGTTTCTAAATTCTTTTTACATGAAGCCCAACATTTTAATGCTAATTTGTGGTTAGTATTCATTTGGAATGCTCATGGTTTACATTGACATCTTTTGAGTGTTGTACTAATGTATACTTTGCCATTATTACCAGTTCCGGTATTATTAATAAGTGTCATTCTTTTGGAGATTATTTGTCTGGTTGTTTTGATTAAACTTAGATATATAAGGCGTTCTAATCAACCACTATTAATTCTATATGCTTACCATTTGTGTTTGAGAGTTATTTTCATAACATTAGCGTTGTTAATCTAGGGAAATAAATTGTATAATTCTTCTTGGATTGTTGTTGATGCTTACATTTCACATTGATGAAATCCCCTCAAACCTATGTCGCTTCGATCCATTGACCTCTAGCGCAGAATCCACTATACAGTATAGATAATAGCTAGGATTCAGTGGCTCTGCAGCACGGTCATGGCGGCCTGGTGCTTTGTATTGATTTGCTTATGTCAACTGTTTTACTTTTAATTTTCAATTTATGTGGCAAGAAAAGTCCAGTTAGGAATTTACAACATTAATAGCCCTAACTCGAGCAAATGCGAGACCCACTGTATTGCAAATGTTTGTTCTCTACTTCTTTCTTCCTTTACCTCTTTCTTTGTTGTGCATTTTTTTACAGTTTCCTTTGCCTGTATACTACTCTTTCTATGTTCACTTTTTCTCATTTTTACTTCTCCTTTTCTTCACTACCTCCAGTTTGTTCTTCTTTGTGCCTTTCTTACTTTTTCTTTCTTCTCCTCTTTCATTCTCGTTATTTTTCCTGTTCTTTCTTTTTGTTATCTGTTACTGTTTCTTCGCCTTTCTTTCTGTCCTTATTTCGCTGAATAATTTTATTTAGTGCCTTAGTTCTTTGTTTTTTCCCTTCCTTTGGGTCTTTCTCTTTTCTCTGTTCATTTTTCCTTTCTTAAATCTTTCCCAATTTCTCTGCTTCCCTTCTTCTTTCCCTGCTTTGTTTCAGTCTTATCTTCTTTGTCTTCATCTTTCCTCCACTGTAATTCTTTCCCTGTATTTCTTTTTCTTGTTTTATTTACTTATTGAACTTTTTCCTCCTTTCTTTCTCCACTGTTTTCCTTTTCTGTGTCTTTCTGTTTCTTATTTTCTTTTTACTTCTATTCCTTTCCTTTCTCTCATTTTTCCTTTATTTTGCATCCTTTTCCTTTCTTTTTTTTTAACCTTCTTTCCCATCTGTCATGCTCTTCCTTTTTTATTTCTACTTCTTTATTTGTAATTCTCTTTCTTCCTCTCATTTCATTAAATCCTTTCACTGTCTCTTTGATTCTACCTCTTTCATTTTCCTCCTGATTTCTTTCTTCCATTCATCTCCTTTCTTTTTTTAATGTTTTACCCATTATTTGACTCTTTTATTTTGTCCTTTCTCTCCTTTATCCTTTTCTGCTTCTCTCTTCCATATTTTTCTTTCCATTTTTCCCCTTATTCTGTAATTCCTTCCTTCCTCCCTATCGTTCTTTCCTCTCTTACTCTTTTTCCCCCCCTAACATTATCGGTCTCTCTCGTTTTCTTTCTCTTGCAGGATCAGGCGTAGCTCTCATTATCGGAAAGGCTGATGATCTCTGAAATTTGACACAATAAACTCCAGCGGAAATCAGCAACCTTTACAAACATTATTGCAGCAATCTCTCCCAGGGGCAAACATTTTCGTCTATAGGTATACAGCAATAAACAGAGGCATGGCAACAAGCACAGGTATAAGTTATTTTTCAAACAAACATGCATCAAGTGCATCCATAGCCATGAACATACATACTCGTACATACAGAATTAAAACAGGCCCAGTAAACTCTTATATCACACAGTAAACACAGATATATACATGCATCAAAGCAGGCATATGTCACACACTAGATGTACGTCAACAGAAGCATATATATATATTCAAAGATGTAATGTACATACACAGACATGTTTTAGTATACTCAAGCTCTTCCAACACATTAGCAAACATACTTAACTTTATAGATATAACATTTTTGTGCTTTTGTAATTACACACAAACAATTGAGTTGTGCGGCAATACAGATACACCTTAAATATATACATCTAGATAACACACATTAACACACTTATATGACCTATTCAAACACAGGAAATGGCAAAAACACTTTCTATAAACAGGGACATATATACAATATGCAAGACTCTGTTAAAAATGTATGCTGGACACACTGTGGTGTGAAGTTCTGAGACCGGATTCAAGGCACTGGAAGCCCACTCAATCCGCTCCCCTCTTTCTTTCTCATGCACTCAAAATATTCACCCAAACCTAATCAGTCCCCTACATGCTTGAGATTCTTTCATTCGAGGCCTCACAATGTGTCCCACTGTCAGTCCGGAAATGATGTAGGAAACTATTAGGTAAAGCTGTCTGGTAGGAGAATAACAACAAACAAACAGATGATGGATGGAGTGCTGAAACTTTTCAAACACTCACCCCCTGTCACAGATCAGGGTTAAATCCATTGTGCTTTTGCTCACCATGCCAGCCAAGTTTGGACCCAGCCATATGCAAATCAGTCTCCATTTGCATATGAAAATCAGTCTTGATCCTGCTTCCCATAGGAACAATCCAGCCCAAACTGCCAGGCCAGGTCCTCCCTGGGCCGGAAACATGCATCCTGGGACTGGTTTCAGGGTATCACCCGTCATCAGTCAGGCTAGCTTGAATCCAGTGCACAGTGAACAAGGGACCCACATCTGGGCATATTTAGGGCAAACATAGCAACAAACAAACAGATGATGGACGAGTGCTGAAACTTTTGTAACACTCACTCTCAGTAATATATATTGTTAAATCCATCGATCTTTTGCTCACCATCACACCCAGTTTGGACCTAGCCATATGCAAATAATTCTTGATCATTCCAGCCTGAACTGCCAGGCCAGGTTCTTCTTGGACTGGTTTTGGAGTATCACCCCTCATCAGCCAGACTAGCTTGAATGCAGTGACACAGAGAGCACGGCACCCACACCCGAGCATACCCTTCCCACTTTGGGCAACAAAAGCAAAAAGAACAGAGGAGACCCAAAGCCCTTCTACATACAGTGTATCATTAATTTATGTATTACTCGTTTATGTAATTGTAACAGGCTGGTCAGATTGTAAAGCTGTCAGGCCACAGCAATGAAAGAATGGAGGACTTTGATTGCCAGACCTCAAGCTGCAAGCAGTTGAGGACAAAAGCAATTAAACAGAGGGGTTCTTCGACAAATGCATAAATCCTTGCAGAACTCTGGGGGACCTCAATAGCAGACAGTAAATTCTAAGCTGTAGCGTGAGTCAAAAGTATAGGGCCTGGGAACATACCAGCAGGCATCTAAAATGTAAGAATATGGTACTGCCCCTAGTCTTGTCTGTTTACTTTTGGGTTCAATGTTCAGTTAGGGAAAATATTGAATCTGATGCCCGACCCAGAGGTGTAGGCAGCTGACAGTAGACTAAATAAGTTAAAGTTGTGGAAAATGTATGCCGGAGTGGGTATCGAATGGAATAAACATCGGTGGATGTATTGGGGTTAATGTGTTAGCACTAAATCCAGGCATCTAAAAAGACAAACACTAGGAAAGTAGAAACCATTAACACCTACCAACAATAATATCTCGATTTCTAAACATAAGCTTAACCAGGGTCACAGCTGGGATAAGGGGGGTCCTGAAGGCCAAGTCAGGCTAGCCTATATTGACTTTTGCCCCACCCTCACTCTCTTCATAATAGGCATGGATGAACAGTCAAGTGAACTCATTTCTTATTTGCACATTCAAACATGATTAAAATTGAAGGATGAAAGTTCAAGTACAAGACCGGCTGAATTCTGTACTATAAGGCAAACAGTTCTAACTCGCAAACATCCTTTCCAACTAGCAGAGCTGAGACAGGAGCTGAACATGATAAACAAATAATAATGCTGGAAAGTGTAATGTAGGCTTCCTTTAACTCCATGGAAGGGCTTTTCTAGCTGTTCCCTTTCCCCATATGTTCTGTCTTGTGGAAACAAGGGCCCAAATTGACTAAACTGTCACACAATGCAGAGCAACAAGGAAATTTGCTGTACTTACTGTGTTGAATTAAAGGGAGACAGTGGAAATGCCCAAATTAACAAAAATACAGCGTAATTCTGTTTTCTCATAGCACTGGTGCTCATCTGGGTGCCTAGCACCAACACAGGCACTTTTGCACCATGACATAAGGATGTCTGCGTTCTCTTCAGGAAGGGGTACTTTCTGCACAAAAACTGTACTTAGAGGCTTATTCCCCTTTGTATGCTTGTTGCGGAATGCAGCACACATGAAAAGAAGAAATAGCAAGGAGAAATAACTATATTTCTCCTGGTTACACCTGCTTCAGGTAGACACAAACCGTTTTGGTGCTAATCCACGTTTACTGAATTTAGTCAATATGAATCTCGGTCAAAATACATAGGTGGATGCTCAGAATTGCCCATGCTCCACCCATTTAATGCCACACCAACACAAGGTAACACAAGGCAGAGCTATGCGCTGTACTAAGTTACCCGTACAAAGCCTGATTTCCGTAGTTATGTAAATATCAAAACAAATTTTGCATCAGGGCTGCGTCAAAAAAGAGTGACCCAACCCTATCTCAAAATCTTAATACATTTGGGGACAGGTCTTTAAACAAAACTGTTACTTCCCAGCTTTTATTCTAAGGGGCCCTTCAATCCATTACACATAAACTAATTGCACTTCAGAATACTACCAGTTTCTTCAAGATGTGTTTGGTAGGATAAGACCTGAGAACCATGGCCATCAAGGGGCACTGAGAGGAGGGCACTAACGATGGAACCGGGACAATGGCACTTAGGCATGGACACTGATGTCAACCATTTCCTTCAATAATGTCAAAGGGGCACTGAAACACAGGCACCAGCAATCATACTAGAACACGGCCCCTGACATGGGGATGCTAGAGCAGTGGTAAGGACATGGGGAGACTGACGTGGGCACCTTGTGATTTTTTCATGAGGATGCGGATACAGCAACACTGTTACATGGACAGTGACTGGGAGAACTTGGATATTGACAAACTGATCCTGGGACACTGGTAAGGGGTTATTTACACAGGAGCAGTGACTAAGGACACAGAACACTAGGAAACTAAAGCCATGGGAGCTGCTCCAGGAAAAGACCCTGACCAGTACACTTTTATTTGCTTGGAGTTGGACACACTGAGAGAGCACCTGATTGCTGCCTCTGGAAGCTGCGCTGCGAGTGGAATGGCCGGGCGGCATGCCTGCATGGTGGAGGTGGGAAAGCACTGTGACCAACCCTTTTTTTTGACTAACTGCCTACTGAACCCGGTCAGGCTCCTCTGGTGGGAACTCCTCAGGCACTGACTAGCTGTGACTGGCTTATTTCGGCACTGTGTGGACCTGTTGATTAGCGTGGGACCACTGAACCCTCTTTTGGACCTTCAACTCTCTGCCAGTGCCTGTTGTGAAACACAAATTCCTACTTCTAATACAATGGGGTGAAGTTATTGGACCCTCAGGGGGTTGCTTACTGACTGAGTGCTTGCTCAGGCTTTGGGCCCACTAAACAGACAGACATGGGTAAAATGGACTGTACTCAGACTCGCCTTACAATTGAGGCGTGGCGCAATGCAAATGCCCTAGATGGCTACCTCGCAGACTGGGAACCTGAATCCACACTTCTAGGGGAAACAGTCCTCGCTGAGACACACCACGCCATGCAGCAAAGCCTAGCACTCATCGATGGAAAGACAGGCACCTCGAATCTGCACATGGATCACATGGCAGCTAAACCTGATAAGCAAACTGTGCACATCATGGCGATGAAGCAGAGCATCTCCAATGCTGAAGATGACCTAAAACATGTGCCAGACAAGTGCTTCAACACGAGGAAGGTTCTGGCAGTGATTCAAACAAAAAATTAAGATTTAGAGGTGCAGTTTTGCCATAACAATCTGCGGATTAAAGGAATCCCTGAATCTATAAACAATGGCAGGGTACAGCAATATTTTGAAACAATGCTGACCTCCTTATTTGGCTCAGACACCCTTTCTAACCTGCTAGTGGTAGGGCATTCACACCGGTCCCTTGTGGCATGGCCGCCCCCTCAGAAATCCCGCACGCCCTTTTTCTACACACCTCCTGAAATAGAGATCGAGATGTAGTACTCAGATTGGCTCAAGAATGCACAGATCTTACTGACCAGGGCAACAAAGTTGCTTTCTGCCTAAACTTCACAGTGGCAGTTCAGGTAGCTAGAAGAGAATTCCTGCCTGTCAGGCACCAACTTCACAAAGCGGGGATAACCTACGCCATGCTCTATCTGACGCACATTTGGGTCGACTACCACAGACGCACTAGGATTCCTGAAAATCCTTCAGATATGATGAGCAGATTCGACGGACAACAAGGAACAATAATGGATACGTCTCCTGCGACACTCCCCAGAACGTACCTGTCAGACTGCCTTACCTGTTATGAAGGAGAACTTTTGGGGCTCCCCCTTTTGCCTTTCTATGCTCCATATCTTTTTGCTTCATGTTGCATACTCCATTGGCAGGGAAGGATTGCAACTGCCTCACTCTGCCCGTCTCAGTGTATCTGGAGGCTATGGCTGGGACTCTGGCGGCCTGCTACGATTGGACCCAGAAGATTATTGATGTGTGTTACTTTTGCAATTGCAATTGGTTGGATAACTGGTATATTGTACTCTTCTCAGTTGTTGTTTGATGTTCTTCGGAATGTCGTTGGCATGCTTGAGATGCTAAATGTGGGTGGTGGAGGCTGGATGTCTTTTATGCCACAGTACTGCTGTGATTATCTACTGAACCTATAGATTGTTATCTGTTATGCAATTGTAATACTGATGGCTCCTGTGCCACACTCCCAAACCATACATCACAACTGATATGGCCATTCCTGTGACCCCCAATTAAGAGAACATGACGGGCCAATCCCAAGGTCATGTTTCACTCCTAACCTGGAACGTGCGGGGCATCAACAACTCACAGAAAAAGTAGCAGGTGTTGGCTTATGATTGCCACAGCATTCAAATTGCATCTCTGCAAAAAATGCATTTGACACAGCATATTGAACATATTGTTGGCGCCTGCTGGGCTGTGCACAGGATCGTCTCCTCATATTCCTCCTATTCGAGGGGCGTAATGATCTTAGTTAAAAAGGGGTTTCATTTCACCTCACCCACACTCCAATGGATGACCATAGATGATACATAACTGTACAAGTCTGAGGCGCCCATCACCCTGTTTAACACCTACAGACCAAACGTGAATGGCCCTGATTTCTATGTGGCGCTCTGAAATCAATTACTTAAGATACTCACAACTACCGTCATAAGGAGAGGGGACCTGACCCAAGACTTAAATGATCATCCTCAACAGACTGGCATGGTAAACACTCCACAAAACTTCTAAGGAAGGATATGGAGGCGTATGGGATTGTAGACCTATGGCCAATCTGCCATCCCACACAGAGATTACTTTCACTTCCTCGTGGTCCCGCATGGACTACTGGCTAGCAACCATGGATGTGTGTATCTGGGTACCTAACATTTCACATATGCTAGAGACTTTATTGGTCCATGCACCAGTCTGCCTCGGGTTGACGATCCCCACTCACACTGCCACCCACACAGTTCATTGGGGCGATTTCAAGCAATGGCCCTTTTGGACCAGGTGTTCAGAGGAGAACTGCGCACTTCTGTCAACGCCTACTTTACAGATAATGTTGGCTCAGTTGAAGCTACAAGCACGCTTTGGGAGGCTTTCAAGGTCACTATCAGGGGAACTTGCATCAGTCAGTACAGAAGCTGGCATATTGAAGTCACTAAGCATACAACTAAAAAACATTGAACAATCACTACCTCTCCTACGAGACTATGAATCCAATCTGAGTTCCTGCACTCTTGCTGCCATACACAAACACATCTCTACCTTTAATGCTGCTGCCAATAAGGATATCCGCAACTTGTCAAAGCGTCATGTGGCAGGAACGTATGGGGACTGGGGTGGCACCCGGGGTGCAAGTTGGCTGCTAATCTGCAGACACCCAGGGCTCAGGCACATATTGTTAAGATTATATCCCCAGAGGGCATTGAACACTATGATAGCTCTGCTATCTTGGCCAGCTTTACTTGTTTTTAGGTGCATCTCCATGACACGCACAGGACCGCCTCGGCAGATGACACAGCAGACTACCCAGAAGACACTTCAATGGCGTGGCTGTTGGCAGGCCAGACGAAATACCTACCCCAACCTATTTCAGCCGAAGAGATAAGGGAAGCCATCCTAATGCTAAGCGTAAGCTACCTAATGATAGGCACCAGGCCTGGATGGCTTAACTTGCTGAATTTTATAAAGAATTTGCCTCTATCCTTGCACCGCACCTGCATGCCCTGTGGCAGAATGTGAATACTATGCATATCCTATCCCCATCCCTTATGTAAGCACTGATCATTGCACTACTAAAACCTAACAGCTTGAGTCATATTGACTGTTGCCTCTAATCAATACTGATGTTAAAATCCTGGCCAAAATATTAGTGACCCGCTTACAGTCACTCCTTCCTACTCTAGTGGTGCCCAATTAATTGGGATGTATTGTGGCCTGCTCCACCCTGCACAACCTGCACACGATCTTTGCGCTGCTGCATCAATAAAACATTTCACTACAAGCAGCGGCGATCTTCCTGGATGCCGCTAAGGCTTTAGATTCTATTGATTGAGAATGTATGCATACTATTTTACGATGAATGGGGATCTTAGCAGGCTTCCTGAAATGGATTAAATTGCTATAGACAGACACAGTGGCCTGGATGCAAATCAATGGGAAAATATCAGATGAGCTGCCTATCCACAGAGGCACCCAGCAGGCCTGCACCTTCTTCCCGTTACTATTTGTGCTACTGGAGCCACTCGCATTTATCCTTCACAAAGGACATGCAGCCTCAGCACTAAAATTCACATTGCAACACCTGGGCATCTCTTTATATGAAGATGATATGGTGATCTATGCTTGTGACCCAGCAATGCATCTAGAGCCCATAATACCTGAACATATAAGGTTTGGATGCTATTCTGGCGTGGGTGTTAATTGGTCAAACTCTATTGTCTTTCCTCTGACCCCCAGCACTAAGACCCATACATTGGAATTCCCATTACAGTTGAGTGCAGACCCTGCGAAATATATGGGAATCTGAATTCATAAAGACCCGGATCTGGGGGGGCGTGGCCATGGAGCCGAGCATGGCGCACGCTTAACCGTTCGGCTCCGGAGGGGCCGACTACAAACTTGTGCCTGGACGCGCTGAGGCGGGCGGTATTGCACTCAGAGAAGAGTGACACGACCGCTGTGGACGGGGGGAGACAACGGAGTTGCGGTCTCGCCCCCGGAGCGGACACACGGGCGGCTGGAGCTGCTCGGGGCTGCGGGGAGGCTGCGGCCCTGTCGATGGGCGGGGCCGGATCGCGCTGGACCGGGAGGCTCCCCGAGCCAGAGCAGCGGGGTAGGTGAGCGGCTGTCGCGGGCGGGGCCGCTAGCGCGAGGCCGTTGCCCCAGGGGCGGCCCCCAGCGGACTCGGGTGCCCCGGCGTGGACCGAGGCCCGGGAGGTCGTCGGTGGACTGCGGCCGCGGCCCCGAATCGGGCGGCGCGCAGCGCCCGGCACCGAAACCAGTCACGGGCCCACCCTGAAGGGAGGGGGGCAAACCGGAGCGCCGGGTGTGGGCGCCTGCCGGCGAAGAGTCGGCCTCCCACCCGGGGGGCGGGGCCTGGTGCCTCCCGACCGCGGGACTACAGACACTGAAGGGACGAGGAGAAGAGGGGCCACACGACGCTGCCCGATGAGGAACCTGCCTCTTATGCACCCCCCGGGGAACACACAACCGAAGCGTCAGTGATTGCTGCCCGGGAGCCCCCAGACGCCAATGATGAAACTCTCTGTGTCCGAGGCAGCTCAGGATAACCATTGATTGTCCACTACGGGGCGTGGCAACGCGGAATCGCCCTGTGCCGGTCGCCATCGTCTGTCAGGGTTGGAGGCCGTGTGCCCCTGTTGCCGGGAGCGGGGCCCCCTCTCACTGCCGCGACCAACGCCGAGCTGAGGGCCTGTCGCACCTACCCTTTCCATATACAACGACGCAATTCTAAAGAAAAACATCAGCCCCGGTTTAACCTAAGACAATTTTTTCTCAGCTATGGAGTAGCTGGGACGCGACCGGGGGGCTGAGCACAGCACACGTAGGATCGGTTGGTCCGCGGTGGACTGCCGGCGGACCTGGGAATGAGCACACTGGACCAGATGACTCCCTAGCAAGGGACGGCCGCTGGGACCCGACGGCGGCGCCGGTGGGGACCCTCGGCGAGGATGGACTGCGCAACAATGGCGGAGATTCTCGACGCGCCCGCTTACCGCCGTCCGTCGTGCTGGGGGTGGCTGGCGGGGTGCCTGTGACTCCCCCTCAAGCGACCGGAACCTGAGACCGTGGCAACAGAGCCCTGGACTGGTGGACAAACCAACAGCAAGTAGCATAGGCACTTGCACAGCGCGCCAGACTCACTGAGACGCCCCTCTCTGCCTGACCAATGCCCCCCAAGGGCAGGCATAAGAACAAAGCCATGGACCCTCTGACACCGACATCAATGGGGGACAATGAGCCGACCATGCAAAGCCAGTCACAAATCAAAGTACAAGACACCCTAGACAAGATACTGGGTGCCATTGAAGACACCAAATCCACATTACAGCGTGACATCAATCAGGTGGCGATAGAGGTGGGCCTTCTGAGAGCTGATCACCACAAGTTGGCCGACAGAGGAAAAGAAGCGGAAGCAACGCTAGCGGAAGTCGTCCCAAAACAAGTAGAAGTATCACCGGAAGTGACCTCCTTGGCTAGCAGAGTGGCGAAGCTCGAACAACGAGCTGAGGACGCAGAAGGTAGAAACAGGAGGAACAATATTCGCGTGGTGGGCCTCCCCGAAGGGGCTGAGGGGACGAATATGGTGGAGTTCCTGGAGAAATGGCTATGCACAGTTGTGGCACCAGGATGTCTGACCCCCTTTTACTCATTGGAACGAGCACATCGGGTGCCGGCTAGACCACTCGCTCCTGGCAGGCCACCCCGGGCTGTAATTGCTAAACTCCTGCACTACAGAGACAGAGACATCCTCTTACAGAAAGCCAGGGAAACGGGCCCGTTTAAAGTAGCCAATGGCGAAGCGACACTATTCCCTGACTTCACCTTGGAGGTCCAAAACAAGCGCGCCTCCTTCTTAGCCGTTAAAAGAACTTTGCGAGAAGAGGGCATACAGTACTCACTGCTCTACCCAGCAAGACTACGAGTGATTGCGGAGGGGAAAACCACTTTCTTCCAAACTCCGGAGGAGGCATGGGAGTGGCTCGAGAGATTAGGGTCAAGGCCGGCGCGGCCTGCACCAGAGAACCGCGGGGCGGGCGGGTCCCGGCGGGCCCCGAGGGGGAAAAGTCCCGGGGACCGCCGGCGACTGGCGCCCACGCGGGCACAGAGTGAGACTGGCAAAAGAGAGGCCCTAGAAGCGGCGGCCAAGATGGGCAGAGAGTCATCGCCCCCGGAAGTCTCTGAAGAACAATCGGACGACACGGTGGTGTCCTCGCCTACTGGTTCTGGGGACTCGGCTTGCGCGCCGGAGGTGACCCCGCAGACAGCTGATGAACTTGTGTAGATCGAACCCGCACCGGCGCTGAAAGGCGAGACAAGATAAGAAGTGAAATGGCCCCTCCGGACCTGGCCGCTCCCCCAGACCTGTCTCTCGCCTGTCAGCCCTGACCGGCGAGTATTGCATTGATGTGTTTGTATGATTTGTAGTGTTGCACAACTTACTGGGCAGCCTACAATTTCAAAGGTGCCCTGGGGAAGGGGAGTTGGGGTTTACTGTTACTAGTTACATCGGCTATATGTGTGAAATGGACTGAATATAATGAAGGTACAAGCTTTTGGGGGGGGTCGATCGGGACCAAGGGCATGCCGACCCTATACACAACAGGCTCTAAGAATAAGATGGAGGACTACAATATCATACCCTGGAATGTTAGGGGGATGGGTACTCCTGCTAAGAGACATAGAATTATTTCCTTTTTAAAAAGAAGAGGAGTGCAGATAGCTATGTTACAAGAGACTCATCTCGCACCCGGAGAGGGAGAGAAACTAAGACGGAGATGGAGGGGTCAGGTGTTTGCCACAGAATATTCAGCTTACGCAAGAGGAACTCTGATTTGGATTAGAGCGGGGTCCCATTTATGATCGATTCCTCCAACATAGACAGGGAGGGAAGGTTTGTCATTTTAGAAGGGAAATTACAGGGGCTCCAGTTGATCCTGAGTTGTATATACGCCCCCAACCAGGACCAAACATCATTTATGACAGGCCTGTCTGGGCACCTCACTCGTCAACACATGGGTGAAGTATTAATAGGAGGAGACTTTAACACAGTGCTCGACATCGACTTAGATACATCTAACCCCCCACTACAGGGAGCAACATCAACTAAAACAGCAAAAAAAACTAGTAGAGTGGCTAGACGCCTGGGGGCTGGTAGATGCTTGGCGGCTTCAACACCCAGTGGCCAGGGATTATTCCTTTTACTCGGGCCTCCACCAGGTACACACTAGAATCGATAGGATAGTCTGCACGGCGGGACTGGCCCGAAGTAGGACCCATGCGGAGTACCTTGCCCGCACAATATCAGATCACAACCCTCTATTAATGACAATGAGGGTATCACAGGACAGACCCCCCATACCGGCATGGAAAATGCTTCCGTCGGCGTTAGAAGACCAGGCATACAGGGAGGAATAACGATGCTACCTAACAGAACATATAGAAGATAACCAGGGATCCACTTCCTCCAGAGGCATAGAGTGGGAGACACTCAAAGTGGGGACGCGGGGTCACTGTCTTGGACAGTCGGTGGGGATAAAACGTACACTTGAGAGAGAATTAAACGCACTGGAGAAGGTCATCCACGAGGGGGAACTGGGGCAGGGCCCCGCAAGGCAGGCGGATGAAGAGTACGAGCGTGCGCGCAGAGAGCACTCCCAAGCAGAAGAGCGACTCAGATGCCACAGTATGCAAAGACACTTGGCATCCATACAATCAGAGGAGGGGAGATCCGGTAGACTCTTGGCATGGCTAGTGCGCTCGAACGGAGATAGTGACCCTACTGCAAGTGTACTAGACAGGGGGGGGGACACGCAGACTCAGTCCAGAATCCATTAATGACGCATTCAGAGATTACTATACGTACTTATACAGGAAGCCCACAGACTTGGAGTCGGGGATTCTTGATAATTTCCTAACTCTTATACCCCTACCGGTATTGAGCCCAGAAGACAGGATCGGCCTAGGGGGTACAGTGACTGCGGAGGAGACAACTGAGGCAATTACGCAGCTGGCCCCTGGGAAGACCCCTGGAACAGATGGTCTTCCGATGGATTTTTATAAAAAGTATAAATCCTTATTAGCCCCCAGACTGATAGAAATGTATATGGAATCTGCAAAGAACGGAGTACTCCCACGCACTCTACGTGAGGCATTGGTAGTGCCACTTCCAAAAACAAATAGTAGGGAGGCATCGGTAACAGACTTTCGCCCACTATCAATGCTAAATAGCGACTTTAAGATCCTGAGTAAGATCCTGGCCAACCGTTTATTACCTCTTATGCCAACCCTGATACATCCTGACCAGAACGGTTTCATACCTGGTCGCAGCACCTCCCTGAATCTTAGGCGTATTCTCTCTATAATACATATGCCCGGTGAATCGAAGCCGCCAGCCGGGACCATGCTAGCAGTGGACTTTGAAAAGGCCTTCGATTCAATCAGATGGGACTACCTGAGGGCGACAATGTTAAAAATGGGCCTGGGTGAGGGCTGGGTTGATTGGGTGGACCTATTATATTCGTCCCCACTGGCAAGGGTCAAGACAGGTAGGACAATCTCTGCTGCTTACCCAGTGCACCGTGGAACTAGACAGGGATGCCCCCTATCTCCTTTGTTGTTCGCCCTGGCGATGTAGCCCCTGGCGGCGTGGGTACGCGGAGAAGGAGCGGACAGAGGGATTCGGTGGGGACCAACGGATCACATTATCTCGCTATATGCAGACGACATCTTGATTTATCTTAGAGATGGGGCGAGTGGTCGCCCCTGGGCCCTGAACGTACTGGAGGAGTTTGGAGAGGTATCAGGATTAAGACTTAACCGTAATAAAACATATGTGTTCCCCCTGACACCTGGATATAAATGTCCTGCAACATGCCTAGCAGACCTGAAATGGGCTCCACGGACATTTAGATACCTGGGGATCCAGATCTACCATGACATGGTAGACTTAAGAGAGGGCAATCTTGGCAGAGCGCTCCGATCCCTGAGATCATCAGTAGTATTTTGGCGCTCTCTGAAACTGTCAGTGATGGCCAGAGTGGCGCTTTCCAAGATGATCATGCTCCCCCGACTCCTCTATTACTTCACCAACTTACCACTGTTAATACCCCGGGCATGGTTCCGTGGTCTGAACACATTACTCAGAGAACTAATATGGGACAGTGGGCGAAGACGAACTACACTTACAACTATCTGCAGACCTCCCCACGCGGGAGGCTTGGGGGCCCCTGACTTTGAGGCATATTACTTGGCATCCCAATTACAGTGGATACCCGGGTGGCTTACGGGCCGGGGCCAACTGGATTTATATACAGCCCAAGGAGTAATTGATACGGCGTGGATTGCGGCATGCATGGCAAACAGAAAGATAACCCCCCCGGGAACAACATAATGATAAAAGTGGCAATGGCATGTTGGAAAAGATGTACGAAAAGAGTGGGAGTTGGTCATCCATATTCCCCAGCTCTGCCACTGGCGGTGCTTGCCATAGAAACTAGGGGGAGGGGGCCGGGAAACACTGGACTTGGCCCCTGGTTGTCAGCTGGAATAGAAGCAGTGGGAGGACTCTTCAAGGAGGGAGTGTTGAGGGGATTTATTGATTTGACAGAGGAGGGTGTTCCCGGGGGACAGTTCCTGCTGTACGGGAGGCTAGTACACACTCTTAAAGCTCACTGGGATACGGTGAACGCGGAACCTGACACACATGGGGTTCTGCACTCGCTGTTGACATTAGGAGAGGAAACACATCTAATCACCAAAGTATATCGGGCCCAAGTTGAGGCAGCTTTAGACCCCCTACGGTCGCTGAGAGGACGTTGGGAGGGCACAGTTGGGCGGGAACTCACAGACTCAGAGTGGAAGAGAATACTGGCTTACCCCCGGAAGGTATCACGCAATACACGGTTAAGGTACCTTCAATATAATTATTTGCACAGAACGTACCTCACACCCCACAGGCTATTCCGTATATACGGAGGAACCCCAGGGACTTGCCCGAGATGCGGAGGAGGAGGGGCGAATTTTGACCACATGGTTTGGACTTGCCCGGTGATCCAGACTGGCTGGAGGGAAATATTGCCCACCCTAACTGAATTGTTTGAGTTGAGACCCACCCCCGAGGTGTGCCTGCTGGGTCTTAGACCAGCTGCACTCTGCGGAAAAGTGAAGGGGCGCTTCCTGGACCTCACTCTGGTCCTTTATAAGAGACTAATCTCGAGGGGCTGGAAAGCCGCAGATCGCCCTCTGCTGACCGACTGGAAAAATGATATATCAACATGGTCTAGAGCTGAACTACAGGTCCTAAAAGTAGAAGAAGCCAGGAATATCCGCCAGGTACTTATAGCTCCGGGGTGGGAGAATTTAATGACGAGCTGGGAGAGTATAACTAAGAGACTAGCAAGCCCAGTAAGAGAAACCAGTGAATCCCAATCCACGCCGAGAATGGAACCAAGCGATAGAAGCACATAGGCAGGCACCCAAAACAGACCCAGCCCACACATAGCTTTCATTGAGAGTAAAGGTTTGAAGACAGATGGACCTCAGACCCCCAACCCACCGACACACATGGCAAGCAGTGTGAGCGACCCGCCATCCCCACGATGCGCCAGCGCGCCCTGGCTGACATTTCCCCCCACTCAAAAATGGATATGTCATAGTACCCTCAAGTCAACAACTACAAAAGCCATTCGCACAAAGCCGTATAGTTGGCCTCCTGGGGTCTGTTCTTTCTTTTTTCACCCCTTCCTCCTTTTCCCTACCCCCAATTAGCTAGCACCTAACCCTTTACACCATCCTCCCAAGTTACAAGGAAGAAGGGGTTTAAGTTTGTTGTTCGATTGTTGATTATGCAGAATAGTGACATGAAGAAAGGAAATGCGCTTGAACAAGTAAAAGAACACAGTTTGTTGAATAAAGAAAAACAAGACTAACGTTAATAAAAAGATTAAACGATAAACGAAAAGTACAACATAGAATCAGGAACAAAAATGCATGTGAAATGAACAAGTATGTAACTGTATAACAGCAAAATGTTAATAAAAATATATTAAAAAAAAAAAAAATAAAGACCCGGATCTGGTGATCCAATACAACTACAGCAGGGCAGTGTTGGGACTTGAAGATCAGGTCAACAGGTGGTCCAGATTAAATCTCTCCTTGTTGAACATGGTGGCCATTATGAAAATGGTGATCTTGCCTAAGTTTCTCTATCTGTATATAAATATACCAATAGAGCTGACATGACACTTCTTTAACCCCTTAGCTGCTGGGCCTACATAAGCTAACCATGCCAAATTTGCGTCCTTTTTTTCCAACATCCTAGGGATTCTAATGGTACCCAGAGTTGGTGGTTTCCCCTGGAGGAGACCAAGAAAATAGCCAAAATACAGTGAAAATTTAGTTTTTTCCAAAACAATGGGAAAAAAGGGCTGCCGAAGAAGGCTTGTGGTTTTTTCCCTGAAAATGCCATCAACAAAGGGTTTCTGGTGCTGAAATCACTATCTTCCCACCTTTCAGGAACGGGCAGACTTGAATCAGAAAACCAAATTTTTCAACACAAATTTGGCATTTTACTGGGACATACCCCATTTCTACTATATTTGGTGCTTTCAGCCTCCTTCCAGTTAGTGACAGGAATGGGTGTGAAACCAATGCTGGATCCCGGAATGCTAAACATTTCTGAAAACTAGACAAAATTCTGAATTCAGCAAGGGGTCATTTGTGTAGATCCTACAAGGTTTTCCTACAGAAAATAACAGCTGAAATAAAAATTATTGAAATTGAGCTGAAAACAACAGCCATTTTTCTTTATGTTTTACTCTGTAACTTTTTCCTGCGATGTCAGATTTCTGAAAGCAATATACCGTTTTGTCTGCTGGACTCTTCTGGTTGCGGGGATATAAAGGGCTTGTAGGTTCATCAAGAACCCTAGGTACCCAGAGCCAATAAATGAGCTGCACCCTGCAGTTGGTTTTCATTCTATACTGGGTATACAGCAATTCATTTGCTGAAATATGAAGAGTGAAAAAGAGGTATCAAGAAAACCTTTGCATTTCCAAAATGGGATCAAGATAAGGTTTTGAGGAGCAGTGGTTATTTGCACATCGCTGAATTCCGAGGTGCCCATACTAGCATGTGAATTGCAGGGCATTTCTCAAATAGACGTCTTTTTTACACACTCTCTTATATTTGGAAGGAAAAAATGTAGAGAAAGATAAGGGGCAATAACACTTGTTTTGCTATTCTGTGTTCCCCCAAGTCTCCCGATAAAAATGATACCTCACTTGTGTGGGTAGGCCTATTGCCCGCGACAGGAAATGCCCCAAAACACAACATGGACACATCCTATTTTTTTTATAGAAAACACAGCTGTTTTTTCCAAAGTGCCTACCTGTAGATTTTGGCCTCTAGCTCAGCCGGTACATAGGGAAACCTACCAAACCTGTGCATTTCTGAAAACTAGAGACCTAGGGGAATCCAAGGAGGGGTGACTTGCGGGGCTCGGACCAGGTTCTGTTACCCAGAATCCTTTGCAAACCTCAAAAAGTGGCTAAAAAAACAAGTTTTCCTCACATTTCGGTGACAGAAAGTTCTGGAATCTGAGAGGAGCCACAAATTTCCTTCCACCCGGCGTTCCCCCAAGTCTCCCGATAAAAATGATACCTCACTTGTGTGGGTAGGCCTAGCGCCCGCGACAGGAAACGCCCCAAAGCGCAATGTGGACACATAAAAATTTTTGGAAGAAAACAGAGGTGTTTTTTGAGAAGTGCCTACCTGTAGATTTTGGCCTCTAGCTCAGCCGGCACCTAGGGAAACCTACCAAACCTGTGCATTTCTGAAAACTAGAGACCTAGGGCAATCCAAGGAGGGGTGACTCGCGGGGCTCGGACCAGGTTCTGTTACCCAGAATCCTTTGCAAACCTCAAAAAGTGGCTAAAAAAACAAGTTTTCCTCACATTTCGGTGACAGAAAGTTCTGGAATCTGAGAGGAGCCACAAATTTCCTTCCACCCGGCGTTCCCCCAAGTCTCCAGATAAAAATGATACCTCACTTGTGTGGGTAGGCCTAGCGCCCGCGACAGGAAACGCCCCAAAGCGCAACGTGGACACATCAAAATTTTTGGAAGAAAACAGAGGTGTTTTTTGAGAAGTGCCTACCTGTAGATTTTGGCCTCTAGCTCAGCCGGCACCTAGGGAAACCTACCAAACCTGTGCATTTCTGAAAACTAGAAACCTAGGGCAATCCAAGGAGGGGTGACTCGTGGGGCTCGGACCAGGTTCTGTTACCCAGAATCCTTTGCAAACCTCAAAAAGTGGCTAAAAAAACAAGTTTTCCTCACATTTCGGTGACAGAAAGTTCTGGAATCTGAGAGGAGCCACAAATTTCCTTCCACCCGGCGTTCCCCCAAGTCTCCCGATAAAAATGATACCTCACTTGTGTGGGTAGGCCTAGCGCCCACGACAGGAAACGCCCCAAAGCGCAACGTGGACACATCAACATTTTTGGAAGAAAACAGAGGTGTTTTTTGAGAAGTGCCTACCTGTAGATTTTGGCCTCTAGCTCAGCCGGCACCTAGGGAAACCTACCAAACCTGTGCATTTCTGAAAACTAGAGACCTAGGGCAATCCAAGGAGGGGTGACTCGCGGGGCTCGGACCAGGTTCTGTTACCCAGAATCCTTTGCAAACCTCAAAAAGTGGCTAAAAAAACAAGTTTTCCTCACGTTTCGGTGACAGAAAGTTCTGGAATCTGAGAGGAGCCACAAATTTTCTTCCACCCAGCGTTCCCCCAAGTCTCCCGATAAAAATGATACCTCACTTGTGTGGGTAGGCCTAGCGCCCGCGACAGGAAACGCCCCAAAGCGCAACGTGGACACATCCAAATTTTTGGAAGAAAACAGAGGTGTTTTTTGAGAAGTGCCTACCTGTAGATTTTGGCCTCTAGCTCAGCCGGCACCTAGGGAAACCTACCAAACCTGTGCATTTCTGAAAACTAGAAACCTAGGGCAATCCAAGGAGGGGTGACTCGTGGGGCTCGGACCAGGTTCTGTTACCCAGAATCCTTTACAAACCTCAAAAAGTGGCTAAAAAAACAAGTTTTCCTCACATTTCGGTGACAGAAAGTTCTGGAATCTGAGAGGAGCCACAAATTTCCTTCCACCCGGCGTTCCCCCAAGTCTCCCGATAAAAATGATACCTCACTTGTGTGGGTAGGCCTAGCGCCCGCGACAGGAAACGCCCCAAAGCGCAACGTGGACACATCAAAATTTTTGGAAGAAAACAGAGGTGTTTTTTGAGAAGTGCCTACCTGTAGATTTTGGCCTCTAGCTCAGCTGGCACCTAGGGAAACCTACCAAACCTGTGCATTTCTGAAAACTAGAGACCTAGGGCAATCCAAGGAGGGGTGACTCGCGGGGCTCGGACCAGGTTCTGTTACCCAGAATCCTTTGCAAACCTCAAAAAGTGGCTAAAAAAACAAATTTTCCTCACATTTCGGTGACAGAAAGTTCTGGAATCTGAGAGGAGCCACAAATTTCCTTCCACCCGGCGTTCCCCCAAGTCTCCCGATAAAAATGATACCTCACTTGTGTGGGTAGGCCTAGCGCCCGCGACAGGAAACGCCCCAAAGCGCAACGTGGACACATCAAAATTTTGGGAAGAAAACAGAGGTGTTTTTTGAGAAGTGCCTACCTGTAGATTTTGGCCTCTAGCTCAGCCGGCACATAGGGAAACCTACCAAACCTGTGCATTTCTGAAAACTAGAGACCTAGGGGAATCCAAGGAGGGGTGACTTGCGGGGCTCGGACCAGGTTCTGTTACCCAGAATCCTTTGCAAACCTCAAAAAGTGGCCAAAAAAACAAGTTTTCCTCACATTTCGGTGACAGAAAGTTCTGGAATCTGAGAGGAGCCACAAATTTCCTTCCACCCGGCGTTCCCCTAAGTCTCCCGATAAAAATGATACCTCACTTGTGTGGGTAGGCCTAGCGCCCGCGACAGGAAATGCCCCAAAACAGAACCTGGACACATCAAATTTTTTCAGAGAAAACAGTGCCTACCTGTGGATTTTGGCCTCTAGCTCAGCCGGCACCTGGGGAAACCTAGCAAACCAGCACATTTTTGAAAACTAGAAACCCAGGGGAATCCAAGATGAGGTGACTTGTGGGGCTCGGACCAGGTTCTGTTACCCAGAATCCTTTGCAAACCTCAAAATGTGGCTAAAATACCACGTTTTCCACACATTTCGGTGACAGAAAGTTCTGGAATCTGAGGGGAGCCACAAATTTCCTTCCACCCAGCGTTCCCCCAAGTCTCCCGATAAATATGATACCTCACTTGTGTGGTTAGGCCTGGTGCCTGCGACAGGAATAGATCACACAACGGTCAATGTTGGTCCTTACGTGAGGCAGCTGTTGACCCTGGGGTGATCCATTCCTGACACAGGCACTAGGTGTAGGCACTCAAGTGGGGTAGTGTTTTTATCAGGACAGGTGAGGAGTCCCTGGGTGGTAGGAATGTTGTGGATCCCAGCATATTCCTGTAGTTTGTGTGACAGAAATGCGAGAAAAATAGAGTTTTTTTTCAACATTTCAGCTTTGCAGGGTATTCTGGGTAAGAAAACTTTGGGGAATCCACACAAGTCACACCTCTGTGGACTCCCCCGAATGTCTAGTTTCCAGAAATGTTTGGGTTTAGTGTGTTTCTCTATATGGCCGCCGAATCCAGGACCAAAAACACAGGTGCCTGCCTTACAAAACCAGTTTGTTTTGCCATAGACAATTTTGATGTCTCCACAATATGATTTGGGTGGTGGAATTTGGGGCTGAACTAAATTGGTGAGCTCCCAAGAGAGCACTCTCTCTCTGCTTGCCGCCGCATTCACCTGCTCTCTGGGTTGGCCTAACCCACTATTACCCAGTTGCACGAACAGCTTGCGAAGGGACAGCAGGACTGTCCTCATCACCTCCCTCATAATGTACTGGAAGAGGAGTTTTCGAATGGGACTCCTCTGACTGAAAAATCACTCCCAGAGTCTGCGCCATTGTCCTATCCCTCAGATGCTGTCTCAGTATCTGATGTCTCAGTCTCTGATCCTATGTCAGAGCGGTCCTCTATAACCCAAGTGCAGGCAGCAGTCATCCATCAAGATGCCATCTCTGCTATTGGCTAAACTGTTGCTCTAAAACACTAGCCTACGTAGACAGTCACAAAATCGATGGTGTGTGTGAGATACGTGCAACAGTAGAGGCCACCTTACCTGCGCTTCTTCCCTCAATCAGCACGTACTTTCAAGACACTCAAAAAACACCTTGTCACATACCATTCGTCACAGTCTTTAGCACCTCCTGCGCCCAGTCCAACAATCATTATTGGTGCTCCCACTCCCTCCTCCTCGGATTCCCTCATTACCACCCAGCAAAAGTGCCCTTCATCTCTCCATAGACTTTACTAATGTACTCAGCTATTTACATAAAATACAGATGTGCTCTTTGCAGTAGGCATATAAACCTTCTGCGCTTCTTTATGGCACTAAAACTGCCACTAGACAAGTCGGACCCTTTTCCCCCCAGGGAAACCACACACATATTGACAAAAGTGATGTATATATGACAGCCAACCACCTGAAACTCAACTCAAGCAAAACTGAAATAATCCTCTTTGGCCCTCACCAAAAAAACCTGGGACCCCCCATGGTGGCCCACCACGCTAGGCCCTGCACCCACCCCCGCCAACTACGCACGCAACCTCAGCATCATCCTAGACTCCTCCCTCTCTATGACCCAACAAATCAACGCTCTTACCTCCTCATGCTTCAACAAACTCCGTATACTGAAAAACATTCAAATGGATCCCCACAGAGACCAGAAAAACTGTCACTCACGCACTCATCAGCAGCAGGCTTGATTACAGAAACGCCCTCTACGCCGGCACCACTCTAAAACTCAAGTGCAAACTACACGCATCCAGAACTCAGCAGCACGACTCATCCTCGACCTCCACCGACACGAACACATCTCTCCCCACCTCAAATCCCTCCACTGGCTCCCCATTGACAAAAGGATCACCTTCAAGATCCTCATCCTCACACACAAATCACTCCACAACACAGGCCCTGCCTACCTCAACGAGAGTCACCTTCCACACCCTCACACGAAACGTCCGTTCAGCTGACCTCTCTCTTGCCTCTGACCCCCGCATCAAACACACCACCACCGGGGGCAGATCCTTCTCCTACATTGCACCCAAAACATGGAACGCACTCACAACCCACATTCGCAAGACCCAAAACCTACTTCTTTTCAGGAAGGGCCTCAAAACCTGGCTTTTTGAACAGTGAATCTCCTAGCCCCTTTCCCTCCCCCCCGTCCCCCCCCAGCGCCTTGAGACCCTCACAGGTGAGTAGCGCGCTTTATAAATCTCTTTGATACAGATCTACCTATATATATATATATATATAAATATATATCTACATAGATATATCTATAGATATATCCATGTACCTAGATATATCTATCTACATAGATATATATATATAGATATATACATATATTTTTTTTTAGTTGTTGTATGGTTTCCTTGGGGGCCAAAATGGCCCCCAGGGAAACCCTACAACATCTAAAAAAAAAATTGCCCCCACAGGGGGTCACCCTGCCCACGGGCGACCCCCTGTCATTTCATATTTTTTTTTGTATTTTTTTTTTTGAAAAAAAAAAAAATCCCCAGGGGGCACCTACCTTTTTTTTTTTTTAAGAAAATTATGGCGGGGGGTGGCCCGTTTTCCGGGGGGGCCACCCCCCAAAAGTGAAATCCCTGGTGTCTAGTGGGGTTTCCTGGCCCCCGATCGCAGCTGTGCTGCGATCGGGGGCCAGGAAACCGTTTCAGAAGGCCTCATAAGAAAGGGGAGACTCTCCCCTTTCTTACGAGGCCTTCTGAAACTGTTTCTGGCCCCCGATCGCAGCACAGCTGCGATCGGGGGCCAGAAACAGTTTCAGAAGGCCTCGTAAGAAAGGGGAGAGTCTCCCCTTTCTTAAGAGGCCTTTTCAAAATGTTTCCTGACCCCCCCGATCGCAGCTGTGCTGCGATCGGGGGAGCCAGGAAACCTGAAAGTGTTTCCTGGCCCCCGATCGCAGCACAGCTGCGACCGGGGGCCAGGAAACACTTTCAGGAAGGCCTCGTAAGAAAGGGGAGACTCTCCCCTTTCTTACGAGGCCTTCCCGAACGTGAAAAAGGCCGTTTTCCCCATGAAAGCAGGAAGCGCCCGCAAGGCTGCTTCCTGCTTTCATGGGGAAAACACCTTTGCAACGTCAGCGTGCCTCGCGGCGCGCTGACGTCACAAAGGGGCGGGTGGGGGGCG
The DNA here is from genome assembly GCF_031143425.1 of Pleurodeles waltl. Classification (NCBI taxonomy): domain Eukaryota; kingdom Metazoa; phylum Chordata; class Amphibia; order Caudata; family Salamandridae; genus Pleurodeles; species Pleurodeles waltl. The sequence goes on along the minus strand of NC_090438.1, from coordinate 752,756,722 downwards.
GGGGGAGACACGGTAGCTTCCGTGTCTCCCGGGGGAAAAAAAAAATAAAAAATAAATCCTCGGGTGCGACGCACCCGAGGATTTATTAATGCCCTTCCTGGTGTCGGCCACTGGTCGTGACCCGCACCAGGGAGGGTGTGTGGGCGTCGGCCAGTGGCCGACGCCCGCACTTAAGAGGTTAAAACGCTTAGGACATACTTAGCAACGCTAGCATGGGGTGGGGGGAGCAACCCAGAATTCGGTGGGAAACACTTATTCTACCATATATGCAGGGTGGATTTGGTGCGCAATTTTATTACTCATGTGCAAAGACTCATTTTGCACATTACTGGTACTGCCATCATGACCACATACCACCTTTAGCGATCTAACATGATGATGCCAACCATGACCCAAGGACATTTGGGATCTCCTCACTGAAAAGTTGTTGACATTTCCATATCTCACCTACGAGTGAGAGCACGCATGCTACTATCTGCACTGGTCATAGTAAATTTAATAACTGCCAAGTGGATAACTGTTACTGTGGCTGCTTTAATATACCTCTTATATGTTGCACTGTTTTGTTTGGTTGAACTTTGGTGCATATTGCATAAATGCCAATAAAAACAATTTAAAAAAAAAGAAAAAAGATCGTAGAGGAGACCGAGACCTATCTGATCGTCAATCCGCCAAAGGTGCATCTACGGTTGGCATGACTTCAAGCAGCTCCTGCTACATTCTTCTCCACAGCAGCAAAGCCTGCCCAGCGGCTCCTCACAGAAGGACTTTTGGCCTCATGTAGCCTTTATCGGCTAAAGACTGCAGCTTCAGCCAGCGGGAGATTTTCGACTTCCATAAAAGAAACTATGTCTGGGTGTAGAAATCTTCACCAAGACAATGTCCAGCAGCTACCCGTCATCCTCTGACACAGCTATCTTGCCCTGCTGAACGTTACCTTCTCAGACATTTTTCTTTAAAATTTCTTCTAAGTCCGAAGGTAAGCAAAGAAGTGGCCCAATCCACTTCATGTATCCAACCCACGTTCCATTGCGGTCGGCCATAACTTTAGACTTTGCTCCGGTCTAGTGTGACTAAATGTCCAACGTTGGTGCCTTAATCTTTTAGGTGCTATTTTACACTTTAAAAGTTAAAAAAAATCAGAACTCCTGTTCTACTGATTGGATTTTTGAAAATTTGGTGTTAAATAATTTATTTAAAAAACTCTATTTTGTTAATGAGTGTGAAATTTGTCTTCTCTTGTGTTTTCACTTCATTACTGTTTAAGTGCCGCATAAATACCTTACACATTGCCTCTAAGTTAAGCCTGAATGCTTTTGTGTCAATCTACCACAGGTTTCAGTATAGTTTATTTAGTGAGTTTTTGTGTTTACTCTGACAAGACTGGGGCTATTGTTTGAGTAAGGTTTCATCCCTCTCAATTTCAAACCCAATATCACACACTAACACTGCACTGATACATGAATTGTCATGGGACATTGGCATGTGAACGTGGCCCAGGGCCACGTATTGGATGGCATATTTATGGGCATCACTTGCTCTGTAACAGGAACAAAAACACTGGAACAGTGATGTAGCTGATGAGACACTATGTTTTGTGAATGGGAAACATGAACAAAAAGCATTGTGGCCATTGCCACTGTGACACTGAAAGATGGACTAAGACATTGGAACACTGACATCCCATGTCGCAGGCTTCGTAGCACAGAGAGACCCAAGCATAAAAAAGACACAGTGACAGATAATTGCATTGGGGCACTGATATCAAGACGCTGAACTGAGGCATGAGGACAAAGACACTGGTAATCCAAAACCAGCATGCAATGATATTGGAATGCAAACACAGAGACATTGCATAGGGACAAGGAGACCACACTACAAGAATGAGTCACATACATTACAAGACCACAAAGTGAACATGAACATCATCACAAGTAAAGCTATGGCTCCAGCTAAATAACAATTCTACAAAAGACCTCAATGCCAACATTAATGTCAAATATCGCACTTTTACTAATGCAAGACTTCACCTTGTGGGAACCAAAACTCGATTGTAGATGATAAAACAGCATGCAAATTTCTCATTCTCCTGTCATGTGTTTACAGCCTCCTCTTACCCAAAGCGCACATCGCCTCAAGGGGTCTCTTGCACTTTTGAAAGATGTTTACTGTTATTCAATGCAATAGTAATCATTGTATTCAACTTCAGAGGATGAAAGGATGAGTGGATCTTATTTGCTTCCAATATATGTACATAAGGTCAAATCAGATCCCGGCATTGGATGTATTAGTTCAATGAGCCATCATTTACAGAAATAGGTACATTCCAGTAATACCACATAATTTCTACAGATAAGTGCTTGCTCTGTCCGATACCTATACTGATGCAGTGCAGAGGAATGTTGAAGTTATCTACTAAAAGCATGAACACTCTGCTGGGAATATTGGCACTGCCTGTGAAAAATATGAGAGCCCTTCTGGGAGGGAGAGCCTAGCCAAAGCCAAAAAAGGGTCTTACGTGGCTCTAAGAGCGCATGCACAAGCCAAACCATGAAAATGTTTGGCATATAAAGCATGCAGGAAACATAATATAAAAATAAAATAAAGCCACTTGGAAATTCAAAAAAGTGTATTCCTTCAACACGGGGAAGTGTTTCGTCTTAGTACGTCAGATTATACCACTGCATTTATAGGCATTTATTAAAAGTGACAGTATTTATACTTTAGCTGAGAAGTATTCCTGTTGCCCCTCCCTGTTTACAATGCCTTCAGTGAACTGAGAAGCATGTCAGTTGTCATGTGTACCCTGAATATGGCCTATATTTTTATTATACAAGGAGACAACATATAGGCCCTCATTACAACCCCGGCGGTCAAAGACTGCCAGGGCTGTTTTGACAATTGCACCACCAACAGGCTGGCGGTGCAATCTTGGGTAGTACGGCCGCGGCGGAAGCGCTGCAGTCGCACTGCCGGGACCGGTGGTTTTCCGCCACAGTGGTCCAGGCGGATTTAATCCTCCAGGGGAGCGCTGCCCAGGGGATTACAAGTCCCCCTCCCGCCAGCCTTTTCATGATGGTAGGAACCGCCATGAAAAGGCTGGCGGAAAGGGGAGTCGCTGGGCCCCCTGGCACAGCCCCATGGAGCTTTTCACTGTCTGCATAGCAGACAGTGAAAAGTGCGACGGGTGCAACTGCACCCGTCGCACCGTCGCAACACCGCCGGCTCCATTTGGAGCCGGCTCACGTGTTGCGGCCGACATCCCCGTTGGGCCGGCAGGCGGAAACTCAGTTTACGCCCGCCGGCCCAGCAGGGATGTTGTAATGGCCACCACAGAAGTGCGGCCGCGCGGTGGTTACAACTTGGCGGGCGGCAGTTGCCGCCCACCAAAGTTGTAATGAGGACCATAGTCTATTAAATCAAACGTAAGACCTGTCTGTACAGCATACATTCTGAGCTCATGTATCTTAAGATGCTGTCGTGCGATACTGATGAAAAAGGAGGCTCACTGAAAAAAAGGTTTGCTTAGGATCACACAATTTGGTAAAGTTGGGGTCCAGGATTGATCCCAGAGTTTATGGTTTCACAATCTAGTGGTTGCAGTATCTTTATTCAGTGTTATAAATATATAATCATAAAAGAACCGAAAAATTTAAAAAGTACTTAAAAACACTTGCAACTGCAATGTCATCAGCAATTTCATGTAAAATACATTAAAAAAGAAAGAGAAAATGGAAAATAATACACACTATTTAAGAATCATAGTGTCCAACAACACTACTGACCAACAAAAGCATTCCCTTGTCATTGGTGTCATGTGACAATCAAATGCAAGCAAATAGTATTCTTAAAATACCGAAAAGCGAAGGGAAATATCAGAACATTGTAATTAGAGGACGATGGGCCCTTGCCAATAAGGTGCGTTTTTCAGGTAGACAAATTTAAAAAGGACTTAAAATGCTTGCAATACCAATGTCATCAGACGTTTAAAAAGGAAAGAATGGAAGATAATACACAATATTTAAAAATCATACAACAGAACTACTCCCCAACAAAAGCATTCCCTCCTCATTGGAGTCACACGACAATCAAAGGCAAGCAAAGAGCAGCTAATAAGACTCACAAAGGAGCAGCAAAATATCAATGCATTGTAATTAGGAGGCTATGGACGTGCGCCAAATTGTGTTTTTCAGGAAGGCTCCCACAGAATAACAGACATCGTGTTTAGGAAGCATTAAGAGATGATAGAGGGTGGGCCTATATTGTTTAAAACCCAGTTCTTTAAAATAAAAATTAAAAACAAAAACGTATTTCTGGCTTCTTTATAAAATTGACATAAAAACTATAAATTGGTTAGAGGGGATGATTTGTCTTAAGGACAGAGGAAAATCGACTTAGGGTCGAATTGATCAACAGGGAAACTTACATAGCATCTAATTATGCCTCAGAGTGTTAACAGCGCCCTTTCCCTTATACTGGAGATATGGCTCAACACTTTTGGCCATTAATAAGCCAATCAGTTCTCGCACACTGGACTTCATGGCCTCCCTACCTTCCTTGTCGAACGCTGCCCTACTCAGAAACACGACTTTAACATGACCAATGTTCCTCTTTGAGATGTAATGCGGTTTAGAAAATAGCTCTGGTACTCCAATGGATTTTGCGGTTTTCTGTATATGATTCAACCAAGGGATTCTTATGCCAGAATCAAAGACAGGCAGTCCTCAATGATTTCACGATTAAAAGAGACCTCGGGTTTGCTCCAGATGAGGCCCAGAGTAGAAGTGGGGCAAGCCCCACTGCGTTGTTCACATGGGTCAAACCCAATTCTTCATGTATAAAGTACTGTTAGCTTCCTGGGCGAAGTCCAAGCAGCTGTCTTCAGAAGCAATTGTCTACCCTCTAGAGGCTACTGCAATATATTAAACAGAGTACCAACTGCCCAGCTGAACCATGAGTAGAGGTCTTAAAGACAAGGCAAAAAGCTGTTGTTAGTATCAAAGGCTACGTCCAAATAGGAGAATTCTCTCACCCTTGTTATACTACTACCCGTGACGGAAATGGGTCTGAACTTACTATGCTGCGGCCCACACACCATAAAATGTGACTTGCCAACGTAAGTATCTAGGTCAAGGATACAAAATTGTCAACAGGAGCCCATAACCCACTAGGAGTGCAGGAGACAAAACTGCGTCATCGGCATTCAATAAGGCTGGCACAGAGTTGCAGTTTATCAGGTGTAGATTGTTACAGTTACTAAGTAAGGAGTTTAAATCGTTGATATACAGGAGAAATAGAATTGGTGCTAAGACACAACTTTGACGGACACCTCACTTCAGAGGAAAGAGGGAGGTGAATTCCCAGTCTATGACAAACCTCACATTTGCTGAAGCCTTGCAGTGTACGTAAAAAGCCAACCAGATCCTGCGGCATGCCAATCTGCTAAAGAATAGTCCATAATTTGGATCGGGTGACTCTATTAAACGCACTGCTGAGGTCCATAAAAGTGAGGTATAGCGGGCCTTTCTTGGCAATTGTGTATCCCACTATTAGACTGAGGTTCAGACATTGTTCCTGGGTCCCAGGCCTTCCTGAAATCCCTACTGGGCCCTACTTAAAATCCCTTTCTGCTTGACCCACTCCTTGATCCTATCCAAATTCACCCGACCTGCCACCTTATCCATGAAGTCCAGGAGTGAAAATGGCCTGTAAAAACAAGGCTCCTGTCCAAGTACCTTTTAGAAATTGGTACATCAAGCCTAATAGTTAATTGAAAAATGGGTGGGACTGTTCCTCAAATTAATATATGCACTGAAAGTGATCAGCCCAGGTCTGGGTACTGATATTCTCACCCAAACCATCACAATGATATGTAAACTGATGTTTATTGTGATATTTATCGTTTACAATAGCCCAGAATTTTTCGGAGTCCTTTTCTTTAAAAGAACTAACGAGTCCAATCCAAGGCTAATCTTTGAGATCCATCTTACATTTCTTGATGGTAAGCTTATAATGGTATCTCGCTTTGGATATGATATTCTGATCTCTAGGCCTTGAATTGAGTTTTCGATTAGTGACTCTACACTTCTTGTTGAAGCAGCATGAGCCTGTAGTACACATGCATTTGACTGTAGCTGTGAGAAAGGATTTGATGTAGTTGTTTACAGTTTCAAAGACGATGATTACCTCCGATGGTGAGTAGTCTTGAGTTAGTAAATGTTCCATAATCAGACCCAGATTGGCTTTAACACTTACCTTCACCACTTTTGCAGCAACGGCAACTGGCATAGTTTCCGACTGCCCATAATTTTCCACCAGCTTTAAAATCCATGGGTGTGCAATACAGCCCCGGCTCATGGGCATGCTTCCACTTTCGTGTGTCTTCTCAACAGAGAAAGCCTAAAATAATAAATCAGGAAACACAATGGTGTGTAAAACAATACGGTGCCTGAACTAATTCTCTGATAGACAATTTTTTTTTTAAAGATCTTCATTACAACAATATGCAATAAACAAACTACCTCTTTAATACTTCTAAATATAACTATCTTTTGAACAGCAAATCACATAACACAAGGGTGTTAGAAACACAGTAATTATTTACCTGCTTAGGGGGACATAAACTGTTGCCATATAACTGGTTAACTCTAAAGGCTGTGTATGACGGTGCTAGTCTGATGAGCAAAAAGCCAAACTAAATACAACACAGACACAAACAATATGTCGATAAAATATAGTGACCTATTTGATTCGAGCAAATTACACATTCCCTGAGACCGAACTCTTTAGAAAAGGGGAGGGGAGCCCTGAAGCCCCCTCTTCCTGAGCTCTGATGGCCCTCCTCAGGTACCTAATCCCCGGGGTAAAATGGATTACTATAAGGGGGAGCGGAGCATGCCCTCCTCACCGAGCCTTATTAGGGGACCATGGCAAGGGCACAACTCCATCCCACAAAGGCTTTTTTAAAGGGGAGGGTGCACCCCAGCTTCCTGAGCCATTTTGGATCTTGGAGACCTTTTTTTAACCTTTCGGGTGCCTTGGACGAGGTCACCTCGTCCTACACCTGGGAACTGGGGGGAGCGCTAGCGCTCCACCCCTGTGCTCCCCACCCACCCCCCCAAGGCAGGGATGGAAGGGGAAGCCCTTCCCCTTCCACCCCCGACCCCCCCGGGGTTTGTCACAGGGCCTCCCCATCACGCTGGAAGCTGATCAAAAGAGAAATGATTTGCATTTCTCTTTCGATCACGTGGGGGAGGCCCAGAGAGGCTTCAAAGGGAAGGAAATGTATTTCCTTCCCTTTGAAGTCTCTCTGAGCGCAATCCGGCTTTTGAAACGCCCACTACACACTAAGTATTATTTTTTTGTTGTTGAAACTGGCATAAGGGAGCGACCCCTTGGGCAAGGGTCGCTCCCAATGGGGGGCATTTTTTTGGAAGGCCTTTTCTGCCCCCCCATGGGGGCAGAAACCTCTAGGCACCAGGGATCTATTTTTTTTTTTTTTTTGAGGTGGGGAGCGACCCCTTAGGCAAGGGTCGCTCCCCTAGGGGGCAAATTATATTTAGGCCATTTCTGCCCTCCTTGGGGGCAGATTGGCATATTTTCATGAGGCCAATCTGCCCACAAGGGGGGCAGAAACCACTAGACACCAGGGAGTTTCTTTTTTTTACGTGAATTTCACGCAAGGGGAGTGACCCCTTAGGCAAGGGTCGATCCCCTGGGGGGGGGGGAATTATTTTAGGCCATTTCTGCCCCCCTGGTGGGTAGATCGGCCTACTCTGATTAGGCCAATCTAAAACCACTATGCACCGGGGATTTTTTATTTTTTTTGTTTTACAGATGGGGAGCGACCCCTTGGACAAGGGTCGCTCCCCTGGAGGTGAAAATTGTATTTAGGCCATTTCTGCCCCTGGGCAGATCGGCCGATTTTTGCTACGCCAATCTGCCCCCAAGGGGGGAAGAAACCACTAGGCACCAGGGATTTTTTTTTTGGCGCCAATGTCACGCAGGGGGAGCGACCTCATAGGCAAGGGTCGCTCCCGGGGCGGGGTTGCGGGGGCAAATTTATTTTAGGCCATTTCTGCCCCCCCTGGGGGCAGAAACCTCTAGGCGCCAGGGCAAATTTTTTTGTGTGGTTTTTTTGTTTGTTTGTTTTTTTAGAGATGGGGAGCAAATTGTATTTAGACCATTTCTGCCCCCCTTGGGGGCAGATTGGCCGATTTTAAACCACTAGGCACCGGGGATTTTGGCTGAGCTAGAGGCCAAAATCCACAGGTAGGCATTTTGCAAAAAAAACACCTCTGTTTTCTGTGAAAAAATGTGATGTGTCCACGTTGCGTTTTGGGCCATTTCCTTTCGTGGGCGCTAGGCCTACCCACACAAGTGAGGTACCATTTTTATCGGGAGACTTGGGGGAACGCTGGGTGGAAGGAAATTTGTGGCTCCTCTCAGACTCCACAACTTTCTGTCACCGAAATGTCAGGAAAACGTGTTTTTTTAGCCAAAGTTTGAGGTTTGCAAAGGATTCTGGGTAACAGAACCTGGTCAGAGCCCCACAAGTCACCCCATCTTGGATTCCCCTAGGTCTCTAGTTTTAAAAAATGCACAGGTTTGTTAGGTTTCCCTAGGTGCCGGCTGAGCTAGAGGCCAAAATCTACAGGTAGGCACTTTGCAAAAAACACCTTTGCTTTCTGTCAAAAAATGGGATATGTACACGTTGTGTTTTGGGGCATTTCCTGTCACGGGCGCTAGGCCTACCCACACAAGTGAGGTATCATTTTTATTGGGAGACTTGGGGGAACATAGAATAGCAAAACAAGTGTTATTGCCCCTTGTCTTTCCCTACTTTTCAGAAATGTTTAGGTTTCTGGGATCCAGCATTGGTTTCACGCCCATTTCTGTCACTGACTGGAAGGAGGCTGAAAGCACAAAAAACTGTAAAAATGGGGTATGTCCCAGTAAAATGCCAAATTTGTGTTGACAAATTGGGTTTTCTGATTCAAGTCTGCCTGTTCCTGAAAGCTGGGAAGCTGGTGATTTTAGCACCGCAAACCCTTTGTTGATGCCATTTTCAGGGGAAAAACCACAAGCCTTCTTCTGCAGCCACTTTTTCCCATTTTTGTTTAAATAAACGAAATTTTCACTGTATTTTGGCTAATTTCTTGGCCTCCTTCAGGGGAACCCACAAAGTCTGGGTACCTCTAGAATGCCTAGGATGTTGGAAAAAAAGGATGCAAATTTTGCTTGGCTAGCTTATGTGGACAAAACGTTATAAGGGCCTAAGCGCGAACTGCCCCAAATAGCCAAAAAAAGGCCTGGCACAGGAGGGGGAAAAGGCCTGGCAGCGAAGGGGTTAATTAAGTGGAGAGGGGTGGAGATTGCCTATCCCTGAGTCAATAGTGGCCCTGGGGACCCCCATTCTCCGGGTCCAAAACGTATATATTAAAGGGGAGTGGGGCATACGGCCCCTCCCTAAGCCGTAATAGACCCGGAGGACCTCATCTTCCAGAGTCAAACTCTTCAGCGAAGGAGAGGAGACACGCTGCCCCGCTGCTGAGCATTAATAGGCCCTGACGATCCAGTACCAGGGTTTGAATTTCAATCAATTTAAAATGTTACAATGTCACTGAAATTCTCACCTAACTATAATGTTACTATAACCTTTTTTTCCAGTGAATTTCTAGGATTTTTATTTTAACCTAACGTAATATTTTATTACCATACGCAAAGGAAACACCCCACTGAGCACGGCCTTTGGCCTGTGCAGCCGGGATTGGACAGGCGTTGCGTCTAACTCTCTGCAGGCAGCCAACCCCATGCAGCACCCAGCCAAATGCCGGGTGCGGCATGACACTGGCTGCAGTCGTCAAACCCATTAGTGCAAACTCCCTCCTCAAGCTACTTTAAGGCCAAGTGTCCTCATCCCCTGGGGCCAAAATATATTTCTACAATGGAGTGTGTTACTCTCTCATGAGCCACATGGGGCTCCCAAATCCCAAGGCCGTCAGGGGGATGGGGTGCTTGTTCCCTCATTTTGAGCAAATAGTGCTCCATCCCCCATGAGACAATTAATACGTTTTAGGGTAGGGGGCATGTGATCCCCCCCCTTCCAGAGCCTTAATAGGCCCCAAGGACCCCATCGTCCAGGGCAGAATCCCTTTGTAAATTCGAGGTGGGCAACGCAGCCTGTCTCCATAAGCCTCAATAGGCTCCAGGGAGCCAATGTCCTGGAGCCGAATGCCATAAAAAAGGGAAGGGGGCTGACCACCCTCCCACCCCCTCTTATGCCTTAATAGGCCCCGGGCCGAATGCCATAAAAAAGGGGAGGGGGGCCATGCTGCTCCCTGCCCCTCCATGAGCCTTAATAGGCCCCCACTGACCAAATCCCCCAGGGCTAACTGCCATTATAAAAGGGGGGCTGTAGCTTCCCTCCACAATCCTAATGTGGCTTTGGGGACCGCATTCTCCGGGGCATAACTTGTCATCCACAAAGAAGCAATCAGGGGGTTGCGGGGTAGCCCAGGGTCCCGGCAGCCCCAGCTGGCTTCCTACATACTTCGGGAGTCGGCACTGCTCCCGCCCAGTGGGAGCAGGAGCTTATTTATGCTTGCTCCCACTGGGCAGAAGCAATATGTGTTTCCCGGCCTGCAGAAGTGCAGCCTGCGAAACACAAGTCTGCTCCCACCTGGTGAGAGCATTTGTAATTCTCCGGCTGAGGTAGAGCAGACATGACATGCCTTCTCTGCCCATGCTCCTGCAGGCAGGGAAGGGAAGTTTGCTCCCACCCGTCGGATGCTCTTGACAGGTGGGAGCAAACATATGTTTACCTGCCCACACTGTTGCAGGCAGGTAAACTACTGTGCCCTGGGAATGTCCTCCCCGGGCCTTAAGAGGCTCAGGGAGGTGGTGGAGGGCTGCATGGCCACCTTCCCTTTAAAGTTGTGTTCAGCCCTGGTGATGGGGTCCCCGGGTTTTTTTAAGGCATAGGGAGGGGGTCATGCAGTCACATCCTCTTTCAATTTGGAAGTCAGCCCTCGAGGATGTTGTATTTTTTTTTAAACATGCAGAATTGTTTTTAATGCTCTTGGCCGCAGGCAGGGTCCCCCTGGGAGCCTGCCACCAGGACTAAGGGCTCAGGATATCCTTTCTCTGCACCTATATGTCTTTGTTTAAATTTTTTTTAGAACTTGGGCAGAGTCCTTAGATGCCTGCCACCACATCCTTCTTGATGTGTAGCAACCAAACAGATCTCAGCATGAGATATGCTGGTTCAGCCGATCCTCTGCAGCATTATATACACAAGGTTTCTGTGCACTTCTTACTCAAAAACTACAAAACAACTACACCAAATCACCAAAAGTACTCTTTCAGGGCCAAGATCAAGGTTTTTGCCAACTTTGGGGTAACTCTGCACAGCATTTTGGGCTGTATCGGCGGCTAAAGTGCCTATGGAAAAAATAAAGGGGAATATGCATTTTTGGACCACCCCCTTTTTCTCAGCCCCGCTTGATCACCCCAAAAGTTTCCATGCAGCAACTAGTGAAAAAGTAGCACTTTTTGGAAAGTTTTGTGTAGATTCGCCAAATGGCATCAAAGGTATTAGCAACACAAAAAAGGCATTTTCTCTAAAAACATGCTCCTATCTATAACCACCCAGTGGCGACTGCCACTGGTTAATATTATATACCCACGGTCCCTATATGTATTTTTATTGTTTTTTAAATTCATTATTGAAAAACAAGCACTTTATGGACTATCTAGGACCTTAGGGAGCCCTCAAGGGCTCCCCTGTGTTTCCTACTTTTTTTTATTTTTTTTATTCGATTTTTTAATAAAGTGCCCTTTACGGGCTACCTGACACTGCAGGGCAAGCCTTAACGCTTCCACTGCAGTGCCGTTGCTTCAGCAAGCATGGAGCTGCTTTGACAGCAGCTCCGTGCTTGCTGAAGCATTTCACCTCTGTCCCCCGCGGTTCAAATCTATGATTACTGCGTGCCCTGGGTGGGAAGCAGGCACTGAGGAGGATGTGGCTGGGCCCCGGGGGACAGAGACCCCACAAAACCAAAAGGGGGCATGCGTGATCCCCTCCCATTTTAAATTATATTGCCCTGGGATTTGGTGGTCCCTGGCTGGGTCCGCGCAACCCCCTCTCATATTCAATAAATGTAGCCCCAAGGAGGTGGTGGTCCCCGGGTGAGGGGGATCTATGCAGCCCGGGGAAGTGATGGTCCCTTGAGCCTGGGGGGCGGGAGGGGGAAAGGGGCCGTGACCCACCCAATATATATTTATTGAATGTAGCCGGGTGGAGGGGGGGTCTCCATGCACCACCCACCAACTTTCTTTATTATGTAGCCCCGGAGAGGCGGTGGTCCCTGTATTCCTGGGGGGGCTAATGCGTCCTATATATTTAATGCTACCCCTTTAAGCTCCCAGCAATGCATGCCATTCGGAGGTGCTTCGTGTAATTTGGTTGCTTATATGGGGGAGGCTGCAACCCCGCTACACACAAATGGGGTTTGGAGCTTAAAGGAGGTTGATCGCAGGGTCCGGCTGCAGGCCAGGCTGTGTGTGGCGTATGGTTGGTGTGGTTATAGGGGGTTGGCCACAGGCCCTGTGGCCCCCGGGTTGGGTGGTTATAGGGGGTCAGGCGCAGGCCCTGTGAAGGCTGGCTGTGTGTCCAACCCCTGCCGTGCACAGCCGCAGGCCATGCATAGCGCAGGGTTGGTGTGGTTACAACCGCACACAGCCAAAGGCTGTGTATGGCATGGGATTTGGTGGTTAAAAGGGGTACAGACTCCTGCCCTTTTTTAAATAAAAAAAGCACCCCAGGGTAGGGTTTTATATAGGAAGTCTCCAGGGACTCCATCCCACGGTGCTGCTAGGTAAATTGAAGGGGAGAGGGTGTGCAGCACCCCCACCTTCAGCCTTTAAAAGGCCCCAGGGACCTCACCCCGGGGGCAAATATTATTTTTAGGGGAGTGGTGCTTGAGGCTCCCAACCCCAAGTCCTTCTGAGGTTCAAGGGACCCTTACGTCAGTCCACTATATTTTCTATGGGGAGGGGGCATGCGGTCCTCCCTCCCTGAGCCCTAGCACAGCCCTGGAGACCCCATTCCCTGGGGCCAAAGCAACAGATGTTTGCTGTGGGTGCCTCAGTTCCACCCAGAAAACCCATAGCAAATACAGGGCAGCTGGGGGAGCCCCAGGGACTCCGTGCCCCCCACATATATACATCCTGGTTGCAGTGGGAGCCAGCTATTTCTGTTTACTACTGCCTCGTGGGGAGCAGCTTGTCTCTCTACTCCCGCCGGCGGGAGCAAACTTGTGTTCCCTACCAGCAAGAGCACAAGCAGGGAGATGAGGGTCTCCCTGCCCAGCTCTTGCAGGCAGGGATCTGCAGTGTCCTCGTGATGGGGTCCCTGGGACACTGCTACCACTGTGCCCTGGGTGATGGATTCCTCGGGCCTATTCGACCCTCCACAGAAAAATAATATCAGCTCCAAGGGGTCTTCAGGATCTTTAGATGGTTCAAGGAGGGGGATGCTCCTCCCCCAAAATAATGATCGTCTCCGGGCAATATGGGTCCCTGAGGACCTTATGTGGCTCAGGGAGTTGGGATGCATGCTAAACAATAAACGTCAGCCCCAGGGATGGAGTCCCCAGGGCCCTTTCATGGATCCCAATTAAAAAAATGAATCTCGTCCAGGGATGGGGTCCTCATGGCCTTCAGAAGGCTCAGTAAGGGCTGCATGACCCCACCACATATTAAAAAAGAACGGTAAAACAGTGACTGTTAAATGAAGGGAGTAGCTGCCCATTTCACAATCACTGCTCCAGAAAGGGAGCGAACCAAAATGTCATGCAAAGGCTTTTTTATGCCGGTGGTGCCCCTAAAAGTGGCAGGAGCACCACTAATGTTTTTTAATGTTGTGGTGGGTTGCAGTAAGTGCTACACAACAGCAACATGAAAAAAACACATTAAGCCTCCTGGGACTTTGAATCCATAATCCCAGGAGTGCTTACAATATTTGGCTCTTCAGCTGGTGTGCAGGGACTCCTTGTGGTTCGTTCTATGGTGGCATTTTGTGGCATGTAAAAATGTTTTAAAAAAGACTCCAACATTTTATTTAAAGCAGCAGGTCCGGCACCCAACCTCATACTGTGCACAGGCGACAGGAATCTTACTTTACATCACAAAACAATAGAAATTCACTGAAAAAACAAAGTTTAAAGTGAAGTTATAGTTATGAATTGTAATAGGAGCAAAACCCCTAAAACTGACCAGTTATAGTTATCTCAAGTAGCCACAACTCATGCCCTGAAGTAACTATAACTGGCGCCCTTGCAACGCACTGCTAATTACCTCACAATTTACATCACTCATGACATCACTGATAACATCACTCATGATATCATTGATAAAATCAGTCCAACTTCTGAAATGACATAACTGATGATAACACTGCACTGCACTGACTTTTGGACACAAGTTATAGTTACTTGAGCTATTAGTGGTGAATTTCAATGGCTCTGTTCACTTAAAGTGGTGTATTTTAACTGACATTATCATCTAAATATAATGTCCCTGTAGCCTTGGTTGTTTTTTAGTGAAAGTATAATATCTATATATATAGATATATATATATATATATATATATATATCATATATATGGAAAATGTCACTTACCCAGTGTACATCTGTTCGTGGCATGAGACGCTGCAGATTCACATGCTGTGCATTATCCTGCCATCTAGTGTTGGGCTCGGAGTGTTACAAGTTGTTTTTCTTCGAAGAAGTCTTTTCGAGTCACGAGACCGAGGGACTCCTCCCTTTCGGCTCCATTGCGCATGGGCGTCGACTCCATCTTAGATTGTTTTCCCCGCAGAGGGTGAGGTAGGAGTTGTGTATATAGTAAAAGTGCCCATGCAATGGAGTGAGTATGTATGTACATAATGTGTATAAAAAAAGTATATATTTACAAATTTACAAATGTACAAGTTTCATCAACTTATAATGGCTACAGGCTCCCGGGGAGGCGGGAGGGCGCATGTGAATATGCAGCATCTCATGCCACGAACAGATGTACACTGGGTAAGTGACATTTTCCGTTCGATGGCATGTGTAGCTGCCGATACACATGCTGTGCATAGACTAGTAAGCAGTTATCTCCCCAAAAGCGGTGGCTTAGCCTGAAGGAGTTGAAGTTGTTTGAAATAATGTTCGTAATACTGCCTGTCCTACTGTGGCTTGTTGTGTTGTTAACATATCTACACAGTAATGTTTTGTGAATGTATGAGGTGTAGACCATGTGGCTGCCTTACAGATTTCTGTCATAGGTATATTTCCTAGAAAGGCCATTGTGGCGCCTTTGGCGTAATAGGCAAATCTCTTTTTGCTTTAATATAGCAGGTCTGAATACATTTCACTATCCATCTGGCAATGCCTTGTTTGGATATTGGATTTCCTGCATGATGTTTTTGGAAGGCTACAAACAATTGTTTTGTCTTGCGAAATAGTTTTGTTCTATCAATGTAATACATTAGTGCTCTTTTGATGTCTAATGTATGTAAGTCTCTTTCGGCTACTGAGTCTGGTTGTGGAAAAAAAAACGGGAGTTCCACTGTTTGGTTTAGCTGAAACGGTGATATAACTTTTGGTAAGAACTTTGGATTTGTACGGAGAACCACTTTATGTTTATGTATTTGTATAAAGGGTTCTTGTATAGGGAATGCTTGTATTTCGTTTACTCTTCTAAGAGATGTGATAGCTATTAGGAAGGCTACTTTCCAGGTTAAGTATTGCATGTCACAAGAGTGCATGGGTTCAAATGGTGGACCCATGAGTCGTATTAATACAATATTGAGGTTCCACAAGGGAACTGGTGGTGTTCTTGGGGGTATGATTCTTTTTAAACCCTCCCTAAATGCTTTGATGACTGGGATTCTAAAGAGTGATGTTGAATGTGTAATCTGCAGATAGGCAGATATTGCTGTGAGATGTATTTTGATAGAAGAAAATGCTAGATTTGATTTTTGTAAGTGTAATAAATAGCTTACAATGTTTTTTGCAGAAGCATGTAGTGGTTGAATTTGATTATTATGGCAATAATAAACGAATCTTTTCCATTTGTTTGCGTAACAATGTCTTGTAGTAGGTTTCCTAGCTTGCTTAATGACCTCCATACATTCTTGTGTAAGGTCTAAATGTCCAAACTCTAGGACTTCAGGAACCAGATTGCTAGATTGAGCGATGCTGGATTCGGGTGTCTGATCTGTTGCTTGTGTTGAGTTAACAGATCTGGTCTGTTTGGTAGTTTGATATGAGGTACTACTGACAGGTCTAGTAGTGTTGTGTACCATGGTTGGCGGGCCCAGGTTGGTGCTATCAGTATTAGTTTGAGTCTGTTTTGACTCAATTTGTTTACAGGATAAGGAAGGAGTGGGAGAGGGGGAAAAGTGTAAGCAAATATCCCTGACCAACTCATCCATAACGCATTGCCCTTGGACTGAGGGTGTGGATACCTGGACGCGAAGTTTTGGCATTTTGCGTTTTCTTTTGTTATGAATAGGTCTATTTCTGGTATTCCCCAGTGTAGAAAGTAAGTTTGTAGTATCTGGGGATGAATTTCCCATTTGTGTGTTTGTTGGTGATCTCAACTGAGATTGTCAGCTAACTGGTTTTGAATCCCTGGGATGTACTGTGCTATTGCGAATCTGATTGTGAATCGCCCAATGCCAAATCTTTTGTGCTAAGAGACACAGTTGTGATGAGTGTGTCCCTCCCTGTTTGTTTAGGTAATACATTGTTGTCATGTTGTCTGTTTTGACAAGAATGTGTTTGTGGGCTATTAGCGGTTGAAATGCTTTCAATGCTAGAAACACCGCTAAAAGCTCTAGATGATTTATATGCAGTTGCCTTTGTTGAATGTCCCATTGTCCCTGTATACTGTGCTGGTTGAGGTGTGCTCCCCACCCTATCATAGAAGCATCTGTTATGATCACGTATTGAGGCACTGGGCCTTGGAATGGCCACCCTTGGTTTAAATTTATAGGATTCCACCATTGAAGCGAGGAGTGTGTTTGGCGGTCTATCAACACTAGATCTTGAAGTTGACCCTGTGCTTGTGTCCATTGTGTTGCTAGACATTGTAGTAAGGGACGCATGTGTAGTCTTGCGTTTGGGACAATGGCTATGCATGAAGACATCATGCCTAGGAGTTTCATCACAAACCTCACTTGATATTGTTGGTTTGGGTGCATGTTTAGTATTACATTTTGGAAGGCTTGTACCCTTTGTGGACTTGGAGTGGCAATCCCTTTTTCTGTGTTGATTGTTGCTCCTAAGTACTGTTGTATTTGACACGGTTGTAGATGTCATTTTTGGTAGTTTATAGAGAACCCTAGTTTGTGAAGGGTTTCTATAACGTATTTTGTGTGTAGAAGACACTGTTGCTGAGTGCTGGTTTTTATTAACCAATCGTCTAAGTAAGGGAATACGTGCATGTGCTGCCTCCTGATGTGAGCAGCTACTACTGCAAGGCATTTTGTGAATACTCTTGGGGCTGTTGTTATGCCGAACAGTAAGACTTTGAATTGGTAATGCACGCCTTGGATTACAAACCTCAAGTATTTCCTGTGGGAAGGATGTATGGGTATGTGGAAATAAGCATCCTTGAGATCTAATGTTGACATGTAGTCCTGTTGTTTGAGTAAGGGAATCACGTCTTGAAGTTTCACCATGTGAAAGTGATCTGAATTGATGTAAAGATTTAGGGGGTCATTACGACCTCGGCGGTCTTTTGAAAAGACCGCTGAGGCCGCGGGAGAAAGAATACCGCCATTGCCGGCGGTATTCCTGTCTCCCTACTATGACATTTCCGCTGGCCCAGCGGAAATGTCACATCAACATTGCAGCCGGCTCATAATAGAGCAGGTCGGCGGTCGGGGACTCATAATCCCCAGGGCAGCGGTGTTCTGAGGTCTAATATGGGTCTCAGTGTTTTGTCCTTTTTTGGAATTAGGAAATACAGGGAGTAAACACCTGTTCCTTTTTGATGGTTGGGTACTAGTTCTATTGCTTCTTTTTGTAACAATGCTTGGACTTCTAGTTGTAACAGATCTAAGTGTTGTTTGGACATATTGTGTGCTCTTGGTGGCACATCTGGTGGCAAATGTAGGAATTCTATGCAATAACCATGTTGGATAATGGCTAGAACCCACGCGTCCGTAGTTATGTGTTCCCAATTGTGGTAATAATCTGTGAGTCTCCCGTCCACTGGTGTTGTGTGGTGGGGGTTTGTGACATTGAAGTCACTGTTTCGTTTGTGGGGTTTTTGGGCTCTGGAATTTCCCTCTTGTTTTAGGGAACTGTCCACCCCTATATTGTCCTCGAAAACCTCCTCCCTGATATTGGCCCTGAAAAGTGGGTCTGACTTGTGAGGTGGAAGGCTCTGTGGTCTGGGTCCGAAACCTCCCTCTAAAGTGCGGCTTCCTAAAAGTGCCTCTGCTCTGTGGGGAGTAGAGCGCGCCCATGGCTTTGGCCGTGTCAGTGTCCTTTTTCAGTCTGTCTATTGCTGTATCCACCTCCGGCCCAAATAGTTGTTGTTCATTGAATGGCATATTTAGCACTGCTTGCTGAATTTCGGGCTTGAATCCGGAGGTTCGTAGCCATGCGTGTCTCCGAATGGTTACCACTGTGTTTATTATTCTGGCCGCTGTGTCAGCTGAGTCCATGGCCGACCTTATTTGGTTGTTAGAGATACTTTGGCCCTCCTCGACAACCTGTTGGGCACGTTTCTGGAACTCTTTGGGAAGGTGTTGGATGAGAAGTTGCATTTCATCCCAATGTGTCCTGTCGTATCTTGCTAGAAGTGCCTGTGAATTGTCAATTCGCCATTGATTGGCTGCCTCTGCTGCCACCCTTTTGCCTGCTGCATCGAATTTCCGACTTTCTTTGTCGGGCTGTGGTGCGTCTCCAGAAGTTTGTGAGTTCGCCCTCTTTCGGGCTGCTCCTACCACCACTGAGTCTGGAGTTAACTGTTGTGTGATGTACACAGGGTCAGTAGGGGGTGGTTTATATTTCTTCTCCACCCTAGGCGTGATGGCTCTGCCTTTGACTGGGTCTTGAAACACCTGTTTAGCGTGTTTTAACATGCCTGGCAGCATTGGCAAGCTTTGGTATTGGCTGTGCGTAGATGACAAGGTGTTGAACAAGAAGTCATCTTCTATGGGCTCTGCATGCAATGCTACATTATGAAATGTAGCTGCCCTGGAAACTACTTGCATGTAAGCAGTACTGTCTTCAGGTGGTGAAGGTCTTGCCGGGTAGCATTCGGGACTATTGTCAGAGACCGGTGCATCATACAAATCCAATGCATCCGGGTCATCTTGACTCATCCTGTGTGCGTTGGTGACTGCATCATTGGGGGTGTTGCTACCAGAGACAGATGTGGTGAATGTCTTGGTGATTGTTGTGGCGAAACCTGTGGTGGAGTTTTGTCTTTTGCCACTTTTGCCTTAGGCTGCATTTCCACCTCTTGGCATGCGAGCTTCCGCTTCATTTTGATTGGAGGAAGAGTTCTGATTTTCCCCGTGTCCTTTTGGATATGGAGCCTTCTTTGGGTATGGTCCTGTTCTCCAATGCCCAGCTCTTGTTCGAATCGGTGGCCTTGTAATTGTGTGGAAAGGCCTTGTTCCTCTGTATAGGAGCTTTGTTTCGGCTCCGACGAAGAATGTTTCGGTACCGAAATTTTCTCGACAGTCTTTTTCGGCTCCGAGGAAACCTTTTTGACTTGCGGTGTACCGAGCTCTCGGTGCCGAGTCCTTTCGGAACCGGAATCTCGTTGCTGAGTTTTTTCGGAGCCGGTATCTTGACCGGAGTCGGATGTCTTCGGCTGCTGGGAGGCCTTTTTCAGTGCCGATGTTTGGTCACCGTGTTTTCGGGTAAAGCCATGGCCTGTTGGCGGTGGCGTCCCCTGGGCCTTCAATATTTTTGAGTGGGCTTTCGCCGGGGCTGGTTTACTCACGGTTTGCTGAGTCTTCGGCTGCACACTCTCTGACTCGTCCGAGTCCGAATCTGGAATGGAGAATGTATCCTCTTCCTCGACGTCGGTGTGTCCGGCCGTTGTCGACGCCATCTGGAGTCTTCGAGCTCTTCGATCCCGCAGTGTCTTCTTGGATCGAAATGTCCGACAGGCCTCGCAAGTATCCTCTTTGTGTTCGGGGGACAAACACAGATTACAGACCAAGTGTTGGTCTGTATAAGGATACTTTGCGTGGCAGTTGGGGCAGAAGCGGAAGGGGGTCCGGTCCATGAGCGTTGAAGATGGACGCGGTCGGGCCGACTAGGCCCCGCCGAGGCGTGGAAACCCCGAAGGGCTGCCGGAATTTCTCTTTCCTCGGTGTCGATGTGCTAGCACTAACCCGGTACCGAGCGCAAACAATACTGTCAAATTTTCCGATGTTTAACTATCTTTTCCGAACCGAAACACGGAGCGTAGAGGAACACGTCCGAACCCAATGGCGGAAAGAAAACAATCTAAGATGGAGTCGACGCCCATGCGCAATGGAGCCGAAAGAGAGGAGTCCCTCGGTCTCGTGACTCGAAAAGACTTCTTCGAAGAAAAACAACTTGTAACACTCCGAGCCCAACACTAGATGGCAGGATAATGCACAGCATGTGTATCTGCAGCTACACATGCCATCGAACATATATATATATTTGCACTTAGCTTCTATGCATGATGGCATGGGAGAATGAGTCAGCCCCTCTCAGCCACTTGTTCTATTGCCTTGTGAGTGGCAGCATTGTGTCTGATCACACAGGCACAGCCACTTGAAAAGAAGTGTGCATCAGTGCCACGATGTTTGCTTGCCAATCACTTCATCTGTAGTTCACTGTATACTGTAAGGTCACTGCTTTTAAATAAGGTGGCCATCATGGGATGATGCTATCCATAGTTTATCATTGTTTTATTGTTCGAATAAGGCCAACACATTGTTTTAATGGTGGAAGCCAAGTTTAAACAACAGTACATCAAGTACAATTCCATAGCAAGACAGTCGCCCTCTCCCATATTTAATTCTATTTATTTTTAGCAAGCATATGCCACTTTTTTTCAGCTGCAAGCTTTTTTCTCTCTTTTTATTCTTTTTGGTTTATCTTCATTATTCTTGCTAAGTCTGTGTGTTTCTTACTGTCGATGGTAAATTAACGAATGCAAGAATAAATCAGAGGACGGTGGAATTGATGAATTACGAGTGCATATATGATGACTTACTGAGTGCCTAATCACACCAGTATCTGAAAAACCACTTTAGTTATGAACTAGTACTATTGGCATTGCCATTGCTCGTTTTCTTGTTTTGCATATTTGTCTGAGTGGTGTTAATGCTAAATACATATCCTGCAGTGGTCAGCATTTTACTTAGGAAGTATTCAGTATACTTTATTTTTAAATGGCGAGATGCAGGCCCAGTTACCGAGTTTGATCAACTTCAACGGTTCCAAACACTGCATTTAAAACAATGAGTTGCCCAACCCTAGCAGCATATTTTGAGAGTTTTAGAGGAAAGCATGTTAGTCAACAAATCATGCTTATTCCCAGGAATTCAATCAAATATTTGCAACCACACTTCGCAGACACTCCCAAAAGTGGCTATAATCGCAGTGAGAAAAGTTTCAATATTGTTGGGATGGAAATATTAATAGTATGGAGCGCTCCCTCACTGGCTGCCTAGCTTTTCCCCTATGAGTTACATGACTGGTTACATTTTGTGGAGTTTGTTTTTTTAAAGTGTTTGGGTGGAAACAGGTTATTCATTTCCACAGTGGTAGTTGATTGATTTGTGGTGTTTCTGAATCAGGATACAAGGGTATACTCCTACTATTCCATACCTCACAAATTGCATGTCTGTATTGATAGGTTGGTGGGTGGGTGTGCCGTCGTTGCTCCCCTCCATTACATCTGTGGAGTATATGGGACATAACTACTCCGATCATAATCTCCTACTCTTACAACTACAATGGGCAATCGACCCGCCCACCCATTTTGTTATGCCGTTTACAGCCTACATTGTTGGTAGCCCCCCCCCCCAACCCCGTTTCCCCCATCTCCCCCATTCAGAGCCTCCCTTGGGTCCGTGTTTACAGACTACTTCGATAAAAATGCTGGTAGAGCTTCCTCTAAATTGAAAGAATGGGATGCCTTTGAGGTGACACTGTGGGGACACTGTCTGGGCATACAACGAAACATGAGGCAACAAATGAAAAGGGACATTTCTAAATTAGAAAATGCACTTCTAGACTTGGAAACTCAGGCTGTTAGTGATCCCTGTATCGTAAGGGGGATAACAAAAGCATGGAACAAACATATTACACTGTTAGGAAGACTGCGATATCTAAATTATGCTGCACTTTTAGATCGCACACCTGCCACAACACAGCGGGGCAGCTCTTGGCGTGGCTTATTTGTCAGGATCAGCCTCAACGACCTATAGTGGCACTATGTTCTGCACGGGTTCTATCCTTTATACACAGCACGCTATTCACAAAAAGCTCACACAACACTATACCCAGGTGTACCAATCAACCACAGATGCAAGTTCAGATGCCTACAATTCCTTCTTTTGCAACCTGACACTGCTCTGCATTGCCATAGACCAACGAATTAAGCTAGATGGCCCTATTACACTGGTAGAAATTAAAGATGTAATTAAAGCGTCGCCTTATGGCAGGTCCCCAAAACCTGATGGTCTACCAGCAGAACTATACAAGACTTATGTGTCACACTTGGCCCCACACTTGTTGGCAGTGTACAAGGAGGAACTCTCCATTTGCAGTCTCTCTGCCTCCCAGAGATGCAACGGTTATCTCTGCCCAAAGCCAACAAAGACCCTGAACTCATCAGCTCCTATAGCCCATTAGCCTTACTCAACACAGACTTTAAGGTCCTGGAAAAAAATACTTGTGCATCGACTGTCACCTTTTGCCCTGTGTTTGTTCCATACAGATCAAAACAGGTTTGCACCTGCCCACAACTCCTCCCTGAATCTACGCCGATTCTTTAGAGTTATGACTTATGTCCCTCAAAACTGGCTTTGTGCTGGCTGTCTGATCTTGGACCTTGAAAAGGTTCTTGACTCCTTGGAGTGGTGGTACCTTTTACCGGGCAGAGGTAGCTAGAAGTCTCTCTGCCTGCTGAGAAAGGGAAAGGGTCTGCCTAACCCTGTAGGGCGACAGACCAACAAGAATGAGAGAGGCCCAGCATGACCCTGGACAGTTATAGTCAGCTGACTGCCCAAGAGAGCTAAGAGTGATCAGCATGACAGAAGGTCTTCCTGGTCTTTCATCCCAGTTTCTGGCAGGAATCACTACAAGCCATGACCATGGTAGGCCCGTTCAGGGACTGCAAATGCCGTGATCACTGTAAGCTGGATCCGCGGCTGCTACTGTTATTTTCATCGCAGGACCCGTCGGGTGGTGCGAGCTCTAGACCAGTTGAAGCGGCTTTCGCCATGTTATTTATATATTTATATATAGGGAGAATTAATCACCCCCAAAATGGTCTCTCAGCGCTATGCCGCATAAACAGGAACGAGAGCTGGGACTGGGAGGGGTCCAACAGGGAGTGGCTTTCCAGAAAAGATGCAAGCTGTTTGTTTAACAGGGTCTCCAATATTTTACTGAGAAAAGGGAGCAGCGATATCAGCCTGTAGTTAGATAACTCTTTAGGACGGTCTGACCGGAGCTGCTTTCCATCTCGTAGGAAGAGTTTCAGGCTGAGAGAGTGGTGATACAGATTGGTAATCACAGGGAGGAGAGCTGGGACAAGGGTCGCCGTGATGTGAGGAGGGGAAGAATCTTTTGGTGAACATCAAGGCCCAGACTTGCTTGGAGGTTAACGAGAACAACATTTTCTAACAGGATCCGGTGGTTGGTAACTGAGGTGGCGAATTCTACCTGTGTGAGAACATTAGAAAGAGTATAGTAGATTTTGGTCAGTGTTAGCCTGATAACGCTGGCCCGATCAGGCTTTAAATGCCATTGGCCTAGTCGGGGGTCACACCACTGCCATTTGAGGACAATAATGCTGTTGGTACCGCACCTGTGACAGAGCTACAGAGTTGGAAACTGATTTGAGCGCTCGTGTATTTTGATGCGGCTTGTGTGTGACTTACCTGGCGCTCTTGTGAGCTTTCCACTCCTTACAGCTTAGCCGCAGGCAAACGGAGGAGCTGGCTAAACTGCCCAAGAGGAGCAATACATAAACCGCTACCTACATCAATCCACCATAAGGGCTAAGACTCAATGAGCAGACTTGAACTGAGGGCACATTTGACTGAGAGACCTAAGAAAACTCCTCCTGAACTTAAACCACGCTTTAACTTTAGACTTGCACAAAAAGAGCGGGCCAACCAGAAAAAGGGCCACCGAGGAGGGACTCGTAAGAGGAATCATGGAATGAAGTGCCATGAAGGAGCATCACAAACATGGATACAGTCTTGCATAACGAATTGGATTGTGCAGCATTTAACACTGCTGTGTGAGTAAAGTACTTTATTTTTCTGAAAAGTCAACAAATGGGCTGGTCAATTAACATACGGTGTTTCTTGGTTCACTGAGAAGTGTTGAGCTTAAGCATCCTACACTTACTCCATGAGAAGCCTGGGGACTCTGCAAACCCTGCCTTTCTTATCCTCCCCCCCCCCAACCGCCCCCGCAGCCCCCCAATAGGACCGGACAGATGCTGCCGTATAGTGATGAACAAAGGTGCTAAATCACATTAGTGCCAGTTAGAACCTATAAGTTTAGAAATTTAGTAATAATAAAAGGGTGTATTTATTAATTTTCCTCCAAGATCATATAAAAGGAGGTTACTGATTTCTAGTATAAATATATACAGCCATTACTGTTCATGAAAATATGCGCCCCAAAACTAAACACAGTTTTAGTGTGATGTGCAACTCTTTTTTTCAATTCAATGACTGAATTGCTATGTAATGTAACCAGGGGCCCCCTACCTCCCTCCAAATTCAAACCAGTAGCTCTAAGATACCTTTAAAATGCTTTGCTTCGGACTGAAGCTGATTCAAACAACAGCTTGTTTTTTTAAACACTTCGTGCTGCAATTCTGACAGCTCTATAAATAACCAGGTGTAATTTCTTACCCACGAAATACCAGGATCCAGCCTTGAGATCTGTAGATCACACAGTTTTCAGCAGAGAATATTTAACTCCCAGGGGCGTATTCCTGAATTCAAAACACTGGAATCAGAAGGAAAATAAAAGCATGAAAACATTTATATGTAACTGTTGGCTGAATCTGCCCGACATCCATAACATAATCAATTGAGACAGGGAAAATTAAATATTGAATGTTAACCTTCATTAAACAAAAAAGTCACATTGGAAGTGTGCATAAAGTATACAAGAGATCCTTCGTATCTGCTGAAATCAAACCGTGTGCACAGGCTGCGCTTTGCATTTGTACCTGGAAGCTGCCTAATTGCACTCACAGCCCATCTACCTGCAACTGAGAACTTACTTGCCAGTTCGGCTCCCACTGCTCTGGCACCGACATTAGCAGCTTTACGATGCACTCGGAAGGGGTCGTCACTTGCTTGATGCAGCGTCCGCCACAGAAGCAGAATGAAGCAAGGAGTAAGAGCGAGAGATTTATAGACTGCTCTTCTGTCGTACTCTCCAGCCGAAGTGCTGCCCTCAGATACGGAGAAGGGGGGGGGGGGGGGGAAAGACAACACTTGCAAACACCAGAACCTATGAGTGACAGTAAAACTTAGTTTGCAGCCCTCCTTATGTAAAACCTTTGGAGTTCAGCCTTCTCCCTCCATGCAGAAGGAGCTACAACCCACAGTAAGTAATGAAGAGAAAGCTCGCTAGCTTTGCAGAGGTTGGGGCGCGTGCCAGCACCTGCACAGTCGCTGTGGGGTAACTGCGACAGGTTTGTAGTGACTACACATGCAGCCTGATCAGCTGGATGGCAGCAGGGGCCTTAATGGGACCGATGCCAGTCAATGAACAGGAGCACACAAAAATCATGCACCCACTCCAAACTAGCTTATACAAGCTACAGTGAACGTACTTTTGTGAGCCCTGTTAATGGCACATCAGCTCCAATATATATCCTGTGGCGAAAAGGTTTGGATAGGCAATCCAGTGCTCTGCTGTGCAAAGAACGCTCCTCGAATTACAAGTGCATATCTGACTATTTTTAGGAATTCTAGTCCACACCCCTTGAGGAACTTGGCTAGTACCTGCCCCATGTAATCTGAAAATATTATTTTCCTATAGACAAGGTAAAATAACCTCCACAACTTTATCTTCAAGGCTGATTACAACAAGGTCGTTTCCCTAAATTATAATTTGCAATTCAAGAATAAATTCTTTGAAATACATTATAGGGTTTAATTCAACGTGCTATATTCCGCTCTAAATTCAAAATGCTATGATTAAATGTATTGCTCAATGCATATAACCAAAAAAAATGTGACCTTCCATCAACTCAATGTGTTTCAGGTTCTGCAGTACCTTTGTGAATAGAACTATCTCACAGATGTCAATATCTCCAAAATAGATAAAGCAGTGAACAAACAAATCTATGTTATTTTTAAATCATTTGATTTGATAGCTTTTTTTTAAATCACATAATGCAATGAATTAAACAGTAAACCAGGATTTACAATGCAATTGCATATTCACTAATCCATTGCCTCAAAGATAGAGCTAGTTCCCGAACACCCTCCGGCCACCTTTAAATGACAGCACAGTGTAGATGCAAATGGTGTTTAATAAAGAACAAACACCAGCACAAATTAGACCAGGGGTCTACAACAGGTCGATTGCGATCTGCCAGTAGCTCTCAGGCTGCCTTTGATCAGCTTGCACATGATATTTAACTGTCAGCTTGTCTGACAATGTACAGCGGCACCAGTGCAGCGGCAGTACTTTAACATACAATGCAACCCTTTCTGTGAGGCTGAAGAATCTGAAAATGGAGGAAGATGTAGTCCACTCTCTTCTCAAACATTCTTTAATTGTTTCTTTTATTTCTTTCCCTATTTCTTTGTTTCTTTTTCTCCTTTTCTGTTTTGTTAGTTCTTTTCTTTTTCTTCTTCCTTTCACTCTTTTCTCCATTTCTCTCTATTTTGTCCCCATTTTCTCTTTTCACATTTTCTTTCTTCATTCTCAATTTCTTTCTCAACTTCTCTTTTGTTGCTTTTTTTATTCTTCTAGTCTTTCATTTTAATTTCTTGCTGTCTTCGTTTCACTATTTGTGTCCTTCCCCCTTTCCTTCTCTCCCTTTTCTCTTCTTTCGGTTTCTTTGCTGCTTTCTATTTTCTGCCATGCTTTCAATTCCCAATCCTTTCTCTGCTTTCCTGTTTTTGTCTTTCTTTCAGGTACGGTTATTTTTATTCCAAGATCATTCGCACTAAAAGAAAACCATGAAAGTGGCCTTTTTAAAACACACAATGAAGTAATGGAAAGATATTTTTTAAAAGGTTTAACAGTGAAATATATTAAAGGCAAGTCATCTATTGAAAATAAGTGAATACACTGATGAGACTTAGCCAGCTCTCCGTGCAAGGTGTTACTGACTGGTGGAATGTGCCCTTAACAAACAAAATCTCATATAGTCTTTGCAAAGAGCAATAGGAAACACTGATTCAGCTCACATCTACCTGAACCAAATCACTTGTGGAAAGGATAAAACTACTGTAGTTAACATAGGAAAGTTCATCCTTTGACATGGTCAACCCCCCTCCCACTTTTTGCCTGGTTTCTGGTGCAATTGCGACTAAAAATGCACTGGGTCCCTGCTAAACAGGCCCCCAGTGCCATATGGCTTTCCCTAAAACTATACAGTTGTTTTTCCCAACTGGCAGACCTTTAGCTACGACTATAAGTCCCTAGTAAATAGTACCCCTTGTACCTAAAGCATGGGGTACTAAAGGAAGGTCCCTGAGGGCTGCAACATGAATTGTTCACCCTCAGGGACCCCCTCACTAAGTGCACACAGTGCTGCTTTCGCAGGCTGCGTGTCTTGGTGCAGACCTAAAATGAAAACACAACATGACACACAGCCTGTGTGCCCTGTCTCTTTACACTGCATGCAATATATGTAAGTCACCCCTCAGGCAGGTCTTCCAGCCCTAAAGACAGGGTACATTATGATACGTATGAGGGCGTACCTCCATCCATGGGCAGATATGCCCCTGCTGTGTCTTTGTTAATTCTCAGTCATAGTAAGGGAACAGTGAAGCGATTTTAAGTACATGTGCTGGACACTGGTCATTCCGTGTTACCCCACTACATGATGGCTTCACTGACCATTTGGATATTTGATATCAAACATCTCTTATTAATAAGCCCTCACTGAATCCAGTGATGGATTTATTAATATATCTACTCAGAGGGCACCCTAGAGGTGCTCCCTGAAAAATCTAACAACTCCTAGCATAGGCACTGACTGGTCAAAACCAGTACAGCCACCTTAGACAGAGTTCTGGCCCCCCTTAGGTGAGAGCCAATGTTCTCAAGAGCTCAGAACAAAGGCCTACTCTGGGCATAGGGGTGATCTCCTCTCCCAGGCAGGATGGACACTCCATGGTGGGGAGCTTCAAAGGCCTTGCCGCTTTTGAAATGCGACCCAGGCCTCTCCAAATGGTGGAAAAGGCTGACCCCCAGTTCATGAACCCACTTTTGGCAGCAGGACTGGCAGGAAAACTAAGTAAATTAGGAGGAGTACCCACTTCATGCCAGTCCCACCCCTATGGTGGACGAGCTGAAGTGGAAACTACTTTTGATATTCCTCCGTCTTTCATAGAAGTAATTAAGTCAATAGGGTAAGGGCTATGCACTTCTCAAAGGAAGAGGTCATAGAAAGGGTGTAGTCACCATAAAGGTGAGTAGCCCATTGGCTACCACGTGGCACTCCCCATAGCGACCCTAAATTCAGTATTTAGTGGGCACCCCTGACCCCAGAATCAGATTCCTGCAACCTAAGAAGAGCTGGACACATCGCTAGCACAGAAGGCTGACGACACCAACTGGCTTGGTCCCAGCCCTACCAGCCTGTCTGCAGCCTTCAAAGAAACCTGCACACAGAAGATGACTATCCTGCAGCCCAGCGACCCATCAAAGCCTTGGGAGGACTACCTGCCTTTGATAAAGACTAGGAACTCTCATGGACATCGGACCTGTCCAGAAGAAACCATGTTTATAGAAGAGGAGGCCTGCCTGAGGAACCACAAAACCTGACAACATAAGTGACCACAGCACTTGACACCACTGACCTGAGTCCAAGTGGCTCACCTATCCAGTGAAGGTTCCCTGGTGCTTCTGACCAAGAGTCCACCGTGGGCTGACCCCTACCGGACTCCCCAGTGACGCCTGTACCCTAAATATGAGGTCTCTCCCTGACTGCGACCTGTCTGGTCAGCTCATTCTGAGGCCTAAAGACACCCCTGCACTCGGAGCCCCTGGGCCTTGGGGAGCTGAACCGTTGGTGTCCCTATGACCCCTGGCATCTCAACTTACCTGGGCAGCTATGGGTTGAAATTTCGTGGCCAGAGCACGCAGCCCGTTTCTGAAAGTTATCTCCGCCACTGAATAACATTGGGAGCCCAATGCTGTTTTGGCACTTTGCACCCAGCCGTCCATGTGCTACTGAGGGCTTAAGTTTGGTGCTGCCTTGTAGCCCCCCTTCTACTTACCTCAACTACTGGGGATCGACCCCTGACTCCGCTTTACTCACTTTTAAGCAGCACTGCAGAAGATACCCCTTGTCTCCATTGGAAATTTGGTGCTGCCTTGTGCCCCCCCCGTGCTCAACCCCCGGAGACCAACCTTTGTCAATGCTGGTACTTACCTGGAAGCAGCGTGTCTTCACTCTCCACACACCACCTCTATCCATTGACTAACACTGGGCACCTACTCAGACTTTGAACTCTACACCCAGCCAGCGCGTGTCATTGTGGGTGCACTCTTGGTACGAACCTGAACCTTGCCCGGTGCCAGCCTAAAGTACTAAAGACTGGGACTGTAAGTTGTGTACTTACCTGTGAAAGTGCATCCTCTTATAGGTTAACATTGAAGACTTTTAAAATTGCACTGTTGATTTTTGAAACAGCAAAGTATTTTCAATTTAAAAACTGATTACCTTATGACGAAGTTATTTGGTTCAAAGCATATATAAACGCAACTGTTATTTTTCTAAATTGGTCTCAGATTTATTCTTTGAGTGCTTCTCATTTATTGCCTCTGTGAGTACAACAAATGCTTAACACGACTCATTGATTTTTTTTTAAAACTTTGTTTATTGGTATTTTTCTTTGAGGTATTCGTCAGTAGGGTCTGTAAAGATTCCAGGGTAACCTCATTGTGAGCTCTATAAAGCCTAGCGATCAAGTGAGCGTCTTCCCTTATTGTCAGTAAAAGTTGTAGTATTGTATGTGTCTCTGGTTCTGCGTTCACCGTGAGCCATAGCTCCCTTACAGCATGCATCAATGTCCGATACATGAGGAATTGTCTCCCCGGGACTCCACCATCCTCCACTAACTCCGTGAAGAGGAACACACCTCCTTGATAAGCCGAACTGCCCGCCCACACTACCACAAGAAGAGCACTAGACCTATCTATTTTTGCCTCTGCATGCCTTTGGAGATCAACTTGACTTTCTGCACAGTGCACCTCACTTTAGTGCACTATATAGAGAGCCAACTTCCTACTGTGTATATCTGGTATAAATGAAAAGGACAATTTCAATAGGAAACTGTCTCGTTTGATGTATTTAGTATCAACTAAAGGAAGAGCACAGATTTGTTTACATGAGATCCAAACTAGAAAATAAGTGTGGAAGAATCATTGGATAATCTTATATCACATATTTCAGAAATATTAACATTGATGTATCAGGAAGGTAGTTCAATTGCTGATTTTTATAACTAATACATTTGGATGTATTATGTTAATATGTCATACTGTTAAAGAATAGATTCAGCTTTCAGGGTTATGTTATAAAACACACTGTATTAAATAAATAAATAAGTGAGTGTGTCATGTTTTATGACCCAAGATAAGCCAGGCACTCTCAACCAGACGAATAGCTAAATATGGCTGTCACATTCACTCTAATAGCCATGGTTCCCTGTTGGCTAAAATACACTTCACTGACCTCACTGACCGTCCAACAAACCATTATTTAAAGAAGGGTGACCAAAAGCCTCTTAATCGTACAACATGACTAAAACTCTCTCTAGCCAGACCCAAAAATGATGGTGGGGGGCTTAGGGTCTATTACTTATATTAGGGTAGCGCAGTTAGAATAAAACATTTTAAAATAATAAATCACTGTCAAATACATGTAATAAAATGCCGGCCATGACACAAGTACTCTGATAAAATACTAAGTTGCAATCCAACTTTACTAGGTGACATGGGTGATCTGTCTTAGTCAACTTTTCGATGGACACCATCATCCGCCTGCCACTGAACATATAAAGTACCCAGAGGCTGAATGGGGAGGAATCTGTAGAGAACAATGCCTCCATGCTTTTTAATTTCACAAAAAACTGTTCCTCTATTTTTTTTCAAATAACACAGCAATGGAATGGTTAATCCGGACCGCTGAGATGCTTTGGGGGAAAAGGAATAGTCCTCCTGTGATGTTGATTTCAGAGGGTCAGAGACTAAAAGAAAAAATGAGCATTGTCATCAGGGTGTCTGCTACCTGAAAGTAATGTAAATGAGAGCAACTGGTTAGTCAGTAAATGTATAAAGGCTGCTTAAGAGGTAGCATTGGCTTTAATTGATGAAGTCACTTGGAGCTTAATGATAACAAAGACTTATTATTTTAAAGAGGTAATGTAAGGGTGTTACCAGTTCAGTACTAGAGTGTTTCCTTTTAGTGAACACAAAAATATTTGCCCCACTGAAATCTATATTTTAAAAGCACTTTAGCTTAAACCAAAACCTTTCGGCACATTTTGCAGCAGCCTAACGTACTGTGTGTAATGCATTTTTAAAATAAATGTTTACATATTGACTGTATTTTCCGTCAAAGTTTGGAACCTTGTATGACTGAAAATGCAAGTCATTATTATCCACTGCACCAACTAGGATTCAATTCTGTCGACCTCTAGTTAGTTACATGAACAGAAACCTGCAGTGACTGCATTAACCAACAGATTTCATAACGTGAAACAGGGTATCCCCAGTATTGGTTTAAGGCAGTGTTTCCAAAACGTGGGCCGTGAAAGACCTAGCAATAAATATAGATGCCTTTAAATTCTGTATTTATCTGGTCCTATTTGTTGTGCTTCAATGACAAAGGTCAAATGACAGGCTATGTCTTTTGACTAGATTCTGCTTACATTTTTTTCAACATGGAGTTCAGGGTTTCCAAACTCCTCCCACTTCACAGTCAGAGAGAGAAAAGTAAAGTGAATTATGTGACAATCTTGCTGGGGTACAGAGTTTGAGAAAGTGAGAGAGCGTAGTTTAAATAATACATATTAAAATGAAATGCTTATATCAATGCTTAACAATGTTGCATAGAAGAACGACAATAATAGTCATTTTGCTTTAACGTGCATTTGAATTATGACTATAATGTGTGTGGCCACCAATGTATACGCGAACTAATAACTCATAAATAAAATAATTAATGCCATGATTAATCAAGTTATATTAACGATTACGATATTGCATTTATATTGAAAATCTCATAGGCCTCTCATAGGCCTTAAGTTAGCGTGAGCTGTGGGTTTTAGCTGCCTGGCTCTCATATTAAAAGCATTTTTCTGTTTTCCAGTGTGCTGACTCGCAAAGGGCCATGACCCTGCAAATGTTCTTTTCTTCAACTTGGAAGATGAATGTATCATTACAATTATGTTCTCATCCGCATACTTGCTACCTTAGTTTAAGTTTTATACACAAGATTGAAACAAATGTAGATTAATGTAATGTACAAGGACGTTTAAACCATGGACAAAGCAACTGCTGACCCGAGAAAACGTGCCAAGATGTGAAGTAATCTCCGGATGTGCCACCTCCGAAGACGTCAATTATGAAGACCAATCAAAGTGTTATGAATAAATGTGGAGTGACAATGGGAATTACCTAATGTATAATTTGATAGGTTAAAGATAATGGGGTATAGTAAATGTCCAATAGAATTTTGGGGAAAGGTATTACGAAAAAGGGATAAAAACCCATGTCACAGAAAGGTCGAGAGAACTCGGTAGGGAATGCTGTTGATTGTATCCAGAAACTCTGTCACTCCGTTTGGTGACTTTGAGACTTATTAAAACCATCTTCACCCATAGACCGCCCCTATACACTTCTCCTCCTTATCAGGGAAGTGTGCCCTGTCCTTTAGACTAAGTTTAGACTGATGGCGTTTTGATTAATGTCCTGAAGACTAAGACTGATCCTGTGTGCTGACCTAATCCTTGGAGGGTAATTATGACAATGCAATTTGTAATTTGTCTGTTTGCTTTTCCTTTCTAGGTACCAACTGCTTATTTTGATAGAGACCATAGTTTAGATGTTTTCTAAATTGGTGTTCTAAATTGTTTTTGCATGAAGCCCAACATGCTGATGCTAATTAGTGGTTAGGACAGGAGTTCACTTCGATTGATGCAAATAGACAAATGATTGACGTTATGCTATGCTGAACTGAGACGTATATGACATTTGCTGTTTTCTGATCTATGTTCACGCCGTGCTATGTTCTTATGTTTGTGATTCTTGCATTAATGAAATCTTACCTCAGTTGCAATATCGTGACTATGCTCTTATGTTTCCTGGTATTAAGATTAACTCTTTTGCTCGTAGATTGTAATCAATAGGGAATACAATTCATAAAATTCTATCAAAGGTGTGGTTATTCATGGCTGAAAGGTCATGGTTGGGCCGACAATTTGATTAATGTCTTTATCCAAAGTAAAGTGCATTGTGGTGGTAAATATTGATGACATTATTGATATATTGCTTGACATATTAATCAGTAATCTCGTCCTACGGTGTCTCTCCACTGGGTCACAAGATTCATTGGCCTAAAACGAGTCCTAATGTGTGATAAATTAACATAGAAGGACGTGTTAACAGTTCTGGTAGCAGAGCGACGGTTTGGGCCCTTGGGGCCCTAGGACGGAGAATCATTGTTTAATTTGTTTTTTTGTGATAATGCAAATTGGAGGTATGATGGGTTTCTAAGTTCACCATGACTTTCCCGAGATCTCGGAGCCTGCCTAAGTGAGTTGGGGATGTTCTCGGCGCCATAATGTGTGTGGTTTAGGGTTCTTGCGCTTGCTTAGCTTATGCCTTTTTGCAGGTGATCGTGAAATTTGTGTGTATCTAGGCCAAGTAAATGTTGTTTTAGTAGGAGTGGGCGTACTCCGCAGTATGAGAGTAGGGAAGTCGGCGTACTTCACATGAGTGTGCCGCTTGATGCTCAAAATTATCCACGTGGTTGGTTGTTTATGTACGGACCCGTCGTGGTCTAAGACTCCAGAGTATATTGACAAGTGTATGAGACACTTGGATTTATGTTGTAATCTGTGCGATTTAATAGGTCAATCGGGTGTGGTTGACAAGTCGACTTTGAGTTGAAATGTATGTGTGAAACCTTCGATGGAGATTTGGCAAATTCTAAAGTGCACTAGGATGAGCCATTGACAAGTCGAGAGTAGAAATTGCGGGTCGACTTCTACTTGCGAATGTGGGAGCTGATAAGGAGAAAGTAGCGGCTGAGGCTTCAAGTGAAATCTCTGTAAAGTTCTGAAGCGAATGAGATACCCTTCCTGTAGTAAACCGGCAGATTTGTGTTGTCATTTAAGGTGCTCGCAATAATTTGCATTAGTTTGTGTGGATTCAGTGAAGAGCGGACGAGCTGCAAGACTTTGTCAGCTGCAGTGTGTATGAGTGTGACGTCAGTGGTGCTGCGCTGAGATAGGTCAGTTGTTGAGAGGGGACGTGCACGGATTGGCTGCCGTCCGTGAGAGGCAATAGGTTGAGAAAGTTGGGTGAAGAGTGTGTGGGAACTAAGTAACTTCTGATTAAAATACAAATAAGAGAAAATTGCAAAATGAATTTTGTCAAGGCATTTAAGAGCGCTCTGTAAGGAGACGCAAATATTGTAGCAACTGATGGGGAGCCTACACCACCCGAGGGTACTCCAGCTTATATAGTCATGGAAGAGAAAGGTGTTGCGCCTTACTTATGGATGAAACAGTGGCGCAAATTAACAGAGAAAGAGGGATGTTTACCATTCCCAGAACATGGGACGTTCAATACGAGGGTGCTAGAGAATTTGAGGTGGATGTTAAGAGTACAGAAACCACCTCCGAGGCCAGCTCAGTATGAAGCTTTAGCGGTTTGGGATCTAATGGCTCTTAAACAAAGGCAAGAAAAGTTTCAGAGAAGACTGAGAAGGGCAGAAAAATCCTATGCCGAGGCTAGATGGGATAACGAGAGTAAAATGTGGAGAAGGGGAATTGTTGACGGACTAAAATTGTTCCCAGCAATAGCACAGGGAGAAGAAACACAGGGAAAGAAAGCCTCCTGTAAGACAGATAAAGACTCGAACAATTCTAAAGAAAATAAAAGACCTTGGGAAGAGGAAGATGATTCAGATGATGAGGAATTCATGGACAGATTATTACATGATCGCCCACCACCTTATGCGGTGAGCGACAATGCTCCAAGCACTAGCATGGATCCTGGGAACCAGACGCAGGAAAAGGGAGTTGCTGATATGGTACAGACTAGTGATACGGCTTCGATACAGAATGGTGTCAGTGTACCCACTGCACCAGACATACCGATACAATTGCAGCCTCCACCGCAGATACAGAGAATCTACCCAGACGTCCCAGTACTTGAGACTACTACAAATCTGATAGTGCCGCCAGACCCGATATATACGAAATCAAAGTTAGTGCAGATTGAGTCAACTCCGAAATTGCTGTCCCAGCCACAGCCACAACTGATACCAGGGTACAACCCAGTAGCTGGTCCGCCATTAGTGCCTGTCCCGGGTACTTTGGAACAGACCTATGGAGTTACTGCTACACGGAGTCTGGGACCAGGTCAGACACCTGCTGCCATATCATTACCAATTACTGTGGGTCCACCAGTGCCATTGTATGCGCAAGGCAAAACTGGCGTATGTGACCAGGGAGTAATGACTCAAGGTATGATAAGAGGAGGGTCTATGGGAACTCCCCAGATAATGGCCCCAGGAGAACAAGCAGTTGAAAAGCCGAGGTCTTTAATAGACCTTAGTCCAGTGGGAGCACCCATAGAAGCGATGCGTCAAGCAGGGCTAGGGGTTTTATCCCCGCAGACAATGAGTACAAACACTTCACAGTCACCAATGATACATGCAGGGAACATCTCACTGCAGGGTTTCACAGTGCAACAGCTAAAAGAATGGCTAGAAAGGACTTACACTTCACAAAAGGCCGCAGTGAATACAGTCGAACCAGAAAAGGAAAGGCAAGATGAGTACCTAAACGTTGTAAGGTTAGGGGCAGAAGCTGCTGAATTAGTGGAAGGCACGATGGGAGTAAATAGATTGGAGTCATACAGAGAAAGTGATGGTGATACAGATAAGGGCTGCACAGGCAGGAATACAGGGAAATGGAGTTCAACAAATGATACAGCAACAACCGCAAATGAATGGTGCGTTTCAGACACAACCGAGAGGTCGAGGCCGAGGGTTTGTGAATCGCGGTCCGGACTTGAATACTGTTGTGGTTCAAAATGACGTACAAGGGGCAAAAAGGATGTCACCATGTCAAACGTGCGGGGGCGTGGGGCACTGGAAACGGGAGTGCCCGAATATGGTGCAGGTTGGTGTTGTTCAGCAAAGTGCTAATGTTGGTACATTGCAAAATGTAAGAGGCCCAAAAATAAGACATCAAAACCCGAATTTTCAGAACACTCCTGTACAAATGCAAGGGGTACAGCCCATGCAGCAGATGCAAATGCTGCGTTCTCAGCCAGCGCAAATGCAACCAGCACAACAGCAGATTCCCATGGTAACTAGACAGCAAATGCAATTACCAATGGCTCCGATGGGACAGCAACAGGTGATGCTTCCTCAACAGGTCACAGGCCAGGTAATGAGTCAAAATAATACAGTACAACAGTTTCCATTACGAGGTGAAAAAGGCATGAATGGAGAGTGGTCAGATGATAGCTCAGACAGTGAAGAATGTAGGCTTGCAGCATCCTTAGAGGTGGATCAGAGGGGTAAATATGTGGAAGGAAAGGTGATGGGTTACAAGGTCTCATTTCTGGTCGATACCGGAGCTACACGCTCTACAGTCAGGAGTGCAGAGGTTCCAAAATTACCACTTTCAGGGCGTACCATAAGGGTAGTCGGAGTAGCAAACCAATATCTAACAAGCCCGATTACAGATCGAGTACAGGTTGAGATTGGCAACTTCCAGGGGCTTCATCGGTTTGTAGTCTGTGATTCAAGTCCAGTATCCCTACTGGGAAGGGACTTACTGTGCAAGACAAAATGTTCGATTACCTGTTCCAATGACGGAATCGAAGTACAGACAAATAGTGATGATGAGGGAGATGAAGGTCAGTTCTCGGAGGAAGACACAGGGACGGTTAATGAGGATTACCCTTTAATTACCTTGTTCCCAATCCTTACAATGATTGATCTACCTGTCGAGTTGCAGGGAACTGTGACAGAGGTGTGGGATTTGACATGAAAGGAAGTGGGACTAATAAAAGGCGTGGAACCAGTTAGAGTACAGGTAAAGCCGAATGCAGTGTTTCCCCAGGTGCCACAATATCATATGGCACAAGATGTTCTTATTGAAGTGTCACAGATAATTGCAGATTTTCAGAGACAGGGTGTCCTGAGAGAGGTCTTGAGCAGTCCGTGTAACTCTCCCATAATGGGTTTAAAGAAGCCTTGTGGAAAGGTTCGAATTGTGCAGGATTTGAGAATAATAAACAAGATTGTGGTAAAATGTTGCCCTATAGTGCCCAATCCAGCAGTGATCATGTTGCAGGTTCCCTGCGATGCTGAATGGTTCACTGTTATAGACTTGTCACAAGCCTTCTTTTCAATACCTCTTCATGAGGACAGCCAATTTTTGTTCAGTTTCAAATTCCTGGATAAGGTGTACAGTTGGTGCAGAATTCCTCAAGGGTTTTTTGAATCACCGTCCATCTTCAATCAGATATTGAAAAAGGATTTGGAGTCCTTGGTGCTGCCTTTCAATTCGACCCTAGTGCAGTACATTGATGATTTGCTGATTGCATCTAAAACTAGGGACAACTGTAAATACGATACCATTGCTTTACTGAATCATTTGGGAAAGAACGGACACAAGGTGTCACCTAAGACGCTGCAATACTGTCAGAAAGAGGTGAAATACCTAGGGCATCTAATCGAAAAAGGGTCCAGGAGAATATCAAAAGAAAGGATAACAGCCATTTTGCAAATGAACCCTCCAACGACAAAAAGAGATGTCAGGATGTTTCTGGGAATGGTGGGCTACTGTCGCCAGTGGATACCCAACTTCTCAATCATCTCGAAACCTTTAATAAGACTGACAGGCAAAGAGATCAAAGATGAGCCATATACCATAGCCTTGTCCAAAGAAGAGCTTGAGTCATTTATGGAATTGAGAGAATGCATGTGCAGGGCACCAGCGTTAGGCATGCCTGATTATACGAAGCCTTTTCTACTGTTTTGTCATGAACGTGATGCTTGTTCTTTGTCTGTTTTGACACAGGTCCATGGAGGTGCAAATCGCCCGGTAGCTTGTTTTTCAGCTACCTTGGACCCCGTTGCAGCAGCCTTACCGGGTTTTTTGCGCACAGTTGCAGCAGCTGGTCAGAGCCTTACGCAGTGTGAAGGCATAGTCATGGGATACCCCCTAACAGTAATGGTTCCGCATTCAGTTGAAATTTTGTTGACTCAAACTAAAACTCAGCACATATCAAATGCTCGTCTCACTAAGTACGAGACAATCATACTGGGGTCACCAAATGTCTCACTAAAACGATGTACTGTATTGAACCCGGCAACTTTACTTCCTGTTGAGAATGCTGAAATCAACAATGAGGAAGAATTCGAACATGACTGTCTTGAGGTAACAGAATTATGTACCAAACCTCGACCAGATATTCAGGACACACAGCTAAAAGAAAATGACTGTATCATGTTTGTCGAGGGTCCTGTTTAAGAGATTCTGTTGGAAAACTGAGAGCTGGATATGCCGTATGTACCATAGCTGTATCATTGAAGCCTCCTGGCTCGAGAGAGTGTTCTCCGCACAAGTGGCAGAATTAATTGCCCTTACCAAGGCATGCCACGCAGCTGTGAGCTTGAGAGTCACTATCTATACTGACAGCAGATATGGATTGGGAATTGTACATGATTTTGGCCAACTCTGGTCACAGAGAGGTTTCATGACCTCTTCTGGTTCTCCCGTGAAAAATGGTGAACAAATAAAGGACTTGTTACATACAATTCAGTTACCTCTTGAAATTGCCGTGGTGAAATGCAATGCTCATGTTAAGTCGCAAGACTTTGTGTCCATGGGAAACGGTTATGCAGATCAAGTCGCAAGGTTTTGCGCATTGAACTGCATATCGTTCAAGGAGCAGTGGGAATTGTTACCGCAAACTGAAAATGACACATGTTTGAATCTTGCATTACAGGTGGTTGATACTCTAGATGAGTTAAAAACAATACAAGGACGTGCAAGCAAAGAGGAAAAACGTTCCTGGCAAAGAATGCAATGTGTACAGAGGGCTGATAATTTGTGGGTCTCCGAGGAAGGAAAATTAGCCCTGCCAAACAGTCTTCTGTCTCAGTTTGCCAGACTATATCCTGGACAGGCTCACCTTGGGAGGGATGCAATGATCAGGTCATTTAAAATCGACTGGTTCAACCCAAAATTCAGACATGCTGCTGAGGTTATTTGTCACAGGTGCATCATCTGTCAACAGATGAATGCTGGAAAGGGGACAGTGGTAACTTTGAGCCACATTGGGAGAGCTGGCGGTCCATTCAGCAAAATGCAAATGGACTTCATTGAAATGCCTGTTTGTGGAGGCTTGAAGTACGTGTTGGTGATTGTGTGTGTTTTCAGTCACTGGATTGCGGCCTACCCCACAAGTAGAAATGACAGTCTTACAGTTGCAAAGCTGCTACTTAGGGAACTAATACCAAGGTTCGGGTTTCCGGTCTCTATAGAGTCAGATAGGGGCAGACACTTCGACATTGAGGTGATTAAACTCCTGTGTGCCGCACTAGACATCGAACAAAAGCTGCATTGTAACTACCGCCCTGAAGCATCAGGACTAGTAGAGCAAATGAATGGTACTTTGAAATCGAGAATGGCAAAGATGTGCGCAGCTACCAATATGAAATGGCCAGATGCATTGCCCTTAGTGCTGATGTCAATGAGAAACACCCCTGACAAGAAAACAGGACTATCCCCCCATGAGATCCTCATGGGTAGAGGTATGAGGTTGCCAGCAGTACCTGCAAATGCTCTTGTGAATATCACAGATGATATGGTGTTGGACTACTGCAAAGGTTTGGCTGATGTGATTCGCTCTTTCTCTCACCAGGTAGAAGCTAACACATTGCCACCGATTGGAGATCCAGGCCACACCCTACAAGCCGGTGACTGGGTAGTTGTCAAGAAGCACGTGAGAAAAATGTGTCTGGAGCCCCGCTGGAAAGGGCCGTATCAAGTAATCTTGACAACTACTACTGCTGTGAAGTGTGCAGGAGTTCCAAACTGTATACATGCCAGTCACACAAAAAAGGTAACGTGTCCTGTTGAAGAGGAACTTGAAGTTTCCGGTACAACAGCTCCAGGAAGAGAAGTCTCAGGGCCAGAAAACAGTCAAGAAGGAACTGAGAATGCCGGAGGGCCCACTTGAGAACAGCCTCGTCCCTCAAACAGTAAATGAGTTCGAGAGAGATGACAGAGTGCCTGTCTCAGTAGAGGCAACAGGAGAACTAAATCAAGGAGAGGTTCTCCCAGAAGTAGACAGATACGGGTTAG
This sequence comes from Pleurodeles waltl, assembly GCF_031143425.1. NCBI lineage: Eukaryota > Metazoa > Chordata > Amphibia > Caudata > Salamandridae > Pleurodeles > Pleurodeles waltl. The sequence continues at coordinate 752,715,644 of NC_090438.1, read as the reverse complement.
AACTCGAACCCGGTACAGACCCAGAAGAAGAAGAAGGAGAAATAGTAGAAAGAGATCGGAGTGTGCCAGAATCTCCTGAGCCAGCTAAAGGTCCATCAAGTGAAAACACCATATCACAAGAGGAGGGTGCTATCCAGCGTCCTGAAAAGACACATCGAAAGAAGACGCATAAGGGTGATAACTGGCCAGGGAAACCACTCTTAAGGATAAGAGACACACCAAATGAAACAATAACAGGAGGAGAACGATACATCCCGGGTGGAAGACCTAAGTGAAGGAGAACAGCAAGGTGAACGAAGGCTGAAAAGAAAGAGAGTCGCAAACAGAAGATATACAGGTCCTGAATGGGCGTATGCTACAACATCTGAGTGGCAACAAGAATTCCTAGCATTTTGTTTTGACCGAGAAGTACCAGGCCAGTACTACGGTACCTGAAATAATCCGAAGGAAAGACTTGGTTAAAATAAAATTATGAAAACTGAAAGAGAGACTTTATAATCACCGGATGTGACATTAAACCGGATTGACTTTGAGAAACCCGATTATGACAAGCTGCTAACCTGATTTGACAAAAGGGGCCCTGGAGTGAGTGAAGACGCTGTAAATACACGCAGAGAGCAAGAGAAAATTCTAAATCATTCTCAAGTTGATTGTTAGTCTACTATCTGATTCTATACAGCTATGTCTTATAATATAGGTAGTAACAAGGGAAGTAAGGTGTGTGGTTGGCTAGGTCTTATATTAGGTATTGTGTGTGCAATAATAATTGTGGGAGTGATTGTGGGAATGCCATGGATAGAGAAAGAGACTATTAACGCTACTTCAAAACCTGAAACTACACTAACCCCGTGGGAAAGGTTTGAGCAGGATGCAAGACACTTGCATGAGGGAACTAATTCAAAAGGGGAACTTTCTACTAATGTTTTCTATTGCTTGCTTAATGAGTATGTGGAGACCATGGATGCGAAAGACTGTTATGTGTGCACTAAGATTCCTTCATCTGTGCAGGAAGGAGTTACCTACCACAGCCTTCCTCTAACCTACGGGATTAGCTGTAGTTTGCTACTAACAAGGTTCTATAATCAAGAGCATGTGCAATACTTTTATTCGAATCTGGATGTTATGTTTTCTTTTGGGCCTGTGATTTAATTCCTGAACAAGTTAGCTAAGGAACATGATATAAAAATAGTTAGAGGATTCTTTGAGCCGACGCTTACATTTGGAACCGCTTATGCACATCGCAATAATTTGACTTGCTTGCTATCACCTGTGGGGAAAAGCTTTTTAGATCATAGTGACGATAGACGCAAAGCATTGAAAGAAAGATTAGAAAAAGGATTAGAAAAACGCACATATGCAAATGATTATGCTTACACTGCAATTAAAACACAAGGCAAGCTAGCTATAGATGAATTACATGTAGGTAGGCTTTGTACATATAGGCCAAAATCCGAGCAGGACAATTTGTTTGTGGGAACGAGTGAATGCAGACGTGTTTTTGTTTCAGAGTAAATGGACATTTATGTTGAATGGACAGGATCCAGCGATCCCTGGGATCTACTACATCTGTGGGCTAAATGCTTATTACCGTCTCCCTAAGGGATGGTATGGGACATGTTATTTGGGAATAGTTTTCCCAAAGATTTACCAGATTGATGACTTAAAACAAATACCTAAAACGTCTGAATTACAACATGCTAGACAAAAACAAGAATCAGTGGCTGCTGTCATTGGTGACATATTTGGAGCTATATTCCCTTCAGTGGGGGTTATCTTGAATTCTATGAGGATTCAAAAGTTGTCCACTATCGTGGATAAAATGCTGACAAACTTCACAGGGGCTATACTCCTGATGGATACTGAACTTGCTGCAGAAAGAGCTATGACTCTTCAAAATCGGCTTGCTTTAGACATTCTTTTAGCAAAGAGTGGAGGGGTCTGCAAAATGCTCAACGAGCGCCATTGTTGCTCGTTCATTCCGGACAATAGTAAAAAGATTAGGGGTATGCTTACTAACCTAACTACAGATAGTACAGATTTGAAGGAACTCGGTGTCTGGGAAAAATTTGGAAAAGGAATTGCCAGAGTAGGGAGCTGGTTTACCAATATTTGGAATGGGGTACTTGCGAAAATATTAATGGGTCTGTTAATTGTTCTGGCTTGTCTATTAGGATTATGGGGGGGCATGCAACATCAATGATAAAATCAAGAGAAATTGGTCTAAAAGAACCAGAAGAAATGAAGAAAGTGAAAGAGAGAAAATGTTCAATGAGATTTGGGAAAGTTCACATAAAGGGCAAGATGTTGAAATGCGCATTATGCACAAAGTGAAAAATGTTAAATGAAAGGTCAAAGGGAAAGGTTTGTGTGATGACGAGCGTCATCAGAGGAGGGACTGAGAGAGCGTAGTTTAAATAATACATATTAAAATGAAATGCTTATATCAATGCTTAACGATGTTGCATAGAAGAACGACAATAATAGTGATTTTGCTGAAACGTGCATTTGAATTATGACTATAATGTGTGTGGCCACCAATGTATACACGAACTAATAACTCATAAATAAAATCATTAATGCCATGATTAATCAAGTTATATTAACGATTACGATATTGCATTTATATTGAAAAATCTCATAGGCCTTAAGTTAGCGTGAGCTGTGGGTTTTAGCTGCCTGGCTCTCATATTAAAAGCATTTTTCTGTTTTCCAGTGTGCTGACTCGCAAAGGCCCATGACCCTGCAAATGTTCTTTTCTTCAACTTGGAAGATGAATATATCATTACAATTCTGTTCTCATCTGCATACTTGCTACCTTAGTTTAGGTTTTATACACAAGATTGAAACAAATGTAGATTAATGTAATGTACAAGGACGTTTAAACCATGGACAAAGGAACTGCTGACCCGAGAAAACGTGCCAAGATGTGAAGTAACCCCCGGATGTGCCACCTCCGAAGACGTCAATTATGAAGACCAATCAAAGTGTTATGAATAAATGTGGGGTGACAATTGGAATTACCTAATGTATAATTTGATAGGTTAAAGATAGTGGGGTATAGTAAATGTCCAATAGAATTTTGGGGGAAGGTATTACGAAAAAAGGATAAAAACCCATGTCACAGAAAGGTCGAGAGAACTAGGTAGGGAATGCTGTTGATTGTATCCAGAAACTCTCACTCTGTTTGGTGACTTTGAGACTTATTAAAACCATCTTCACCCATAGACCGCCCCTATACACTTCTCCTCCTTATGAGGGAAGTGTCCCCTGTCCTTTAGACTAAGTTTAGACTGATGGCGTTTTGATTGATGTCCTGAAGACGAAGACTGATCCTGTGTGCTGACCTAATCCTTGGAGGGTAATTATGACAATGCAATTTGTAATTTGTCTGTTTGCTTTTCCTTTCTAGGTACCAACTGCTTATTTTGATAGAGACCATAGTTTTTATGTTTTCTAAATTGGTGTTCTAAATTGTTTTTGCATGAAGCCCAACATGCTGATGCTAATTAGTGGTTAGGACAGGAGTTCACTTCGATTGACGCAAATAGGCAAATGACTGACGTTACGCTCTGCTGAACTGAGACGTATATGACATTTGCTGTATTCTGATCTATGTTCACGCTGTGCTATGTTCTGATGTTTGTGATTCTTGCATTAATGAAATCTTATCACAGTTGCCATATCATGACTATGCTCTTAGGTTTCCTGGTATTAAGATTAACTCTTTTGCTCGTAGATTGTAATCAATAGGGAATAAAATTCATAAAATTCTATCAAAGGTGTGGTTATTCATGGCTGAAAGGTCATGGTTGCGCCGAAAATTTGATTAATGTCTTTATCCAAAGTAAAGTCATTGTGGTGGTAAATATTGATGACATTATTGATATATTGCTTGACATATTAATCAGTTATCTCGTCCTACGGTGTCTCTCCACTGGGTCACAAGATTCATTGGCCTAAAACGAGTCCTAATGTGTAATAAATTAACATTGAAGGACGCGTTAACAAAAGGAAAAGGTGGTATGACTGAAATAATTCTAAATGAACTGTAAACTTTCAGTGGTTCGGAAAGCAAAAATGAAGAACATTTTGTTGTAATTCTCAAGTGTGACGGAAGCAGACTTTAATAGGATCAAAACAAATCAAGACACTTTTTGTAGGTAAATCACAAATGTTAAAAAAAATAAATCACAGAACCCCGATTTCCAAACGTTATCGTTTGGGTGCAGTATAGTTTTATCAGTAAAACCGTGTGTGTACATTTAGTGAACATTTAAATGTAAAATGTGAAGTCTGTATATTACAAAAGAATTACCTACTTCATGTCCATCAAAGGTATAAGTCGCGAAAGTATGCCACACTAAAAAGTGGTTTGTGGTTTCAAAACGCTTGGGAAGTAACCTATCGTTGGTGTGCTATATAGTTTTATTGTTAAAACTGTGTGCACATTTAGTTAACATTTAAATGGAAAATGTGATGTATGTGAATGACAAAAGAATTACCTACTTCATGTCCATCAAAGGTAAGATAAGTCGCGAAAGTATGCCATGCTACAAAGTGGGTTGTGGTTCAAAATCGCTTGGGAAGTACTCATTTAATATGTTTATTTTTTATTTTTCGTGTAAGATGTCCGCGTCATTATTTACGCAGTGCCTGAAAGTGAAATACTAACAACACGTATTTTTATTTTCAGTCACGCAATCTGCCCGCCCACCCCAGTCAGGATCACAGTTTTCATACTTTATGCACTTCGCCACTCATAGTACCTTGACCTCGTCAGTGTAGCATGGACTACAATGCGTGGCAGCGTGACTAAACTGCTACACTAAACAACATGATTTCCCAAGATTCAAGTGCCGCGCACCTCACCAGACTCTCGGTAAATTAGCCTTCTATGTTGGCCCGGTGACAGGAAAGAAGCATCCGGTTCAGCCCCCTTTACTTCCAAGCGCGCAGGGTCGGGCGCCACCAATATCTCAGGTCTCTTTACTCATCTCCCTGGACGGGAGAGTGTTAAAAACAGACAAGAGCATTCCTGGGGGCAATGCCATTCCCCATCCCTTCAACAGAGTCAATCCACAGAGGAGAGTCACTGACACAGAAAAGGGACTAGGGAAACCGGGTTCCGTTATTGATACTCTAAGTCGGCCATCACTGCAGTGCTTTATTTACTTTTTGGTTACGTGAGTTCCTGCGAGTTTTATTACACAGAAGTATATTTTTCTCGCGATTGAAAGGGGTGAGTGAGTTACTTCATATACAAGATAGAACCGTTGGCTCCTGTTTTAATTCATTAATTGTTTTTATATCTCTTAAAAATATATCTCGCTCGTTTGCAAGGTTGGGAGATCGGCTAAAGGACACGGTTCGAAAACGAGCTCTTTTGGCACCGTTTAGTGTGTAATTCCAAACATACTTTCTTTGTAAACACAATGCTGTGCAATCCCAGATATAAAAGACAGAAAACAACAATACGCCATGCTAGCCGCTCTAACCGGATGCTTCAAAATGAAAGTGAAACTGACACTTGAGCGTTAACCTGCTAGCGCTGGCTCAGAGGAGAGGCGAGAGTCTGAATCATGGATGAGGGGGAGACCACTGGGACTCAAGGCATCACCCTGCACGACTTCAGCGACAAGCTGGGCGACTTACGAGTGCACTTTCATGTCATGCGTCTGTTCGGCGGATTCTTCCTTTGGGTTGGCTCTTCAGCATCTCTGTCTAGTCTAGCAGTGGCCATGTGCAGCAGATACGTGAGTGTTCGGCTCTTGCTCGTCTACAGTGAGGGCGGGGCGGGCAGTTCTAGACTCAGATTCGGCACTTTTTTGTGTATTTTTTTTTGTCCTTAAACACGAGTTTATGCTACAGAGTTGATTTCTCCTTGCGTCACCGATGCATCAGGTCTCAGCACCTAAAAATGCACACAAAGCTGACTACATACACAATTGTGTGTCTGGAGTGGATGCAAGGATAGCCGTGGATGTGTATTTGGTCACGTCAGGTGGCTAAATGTGTGAGTGGCTAGATGCATGTCTCTGTAGATGAAGGGAGAACGCATGGGGTGTGGGTGGTTAGTAATAGATGGCAACTCATCGGATATAAAGTGAAGCGTGTTATAAACCAGAAAGAAAGCGTCTGAGGAGAAGCATTGTGTCCGACCTCCAGATCCATTCCCTGGTCCACTCTTCTTTGCCGGTAGTTGATCAAACCTAACAAGCAGTGGCAAAGTAGATAGGTCTCGCCTATGCAAGAGCGATTGGCTTTGCCAATATGTTTTAGCCATGTTGTACCCCAGCGAAGCTGTTGTTCAGCTTTGCTAAAAGTTAGTGGCGTAAAGGAGAGTGGTGTAGAGTGCCATGGAATATTATGGAGTGACATAGAGAGTCGTAAAATGGTGTAGAGTTGAGAGGAGTGAACTGGAGTGGCATGGGGTGCAGCGAGTAGCGTGTTGTGAAGTGTGGGAGAGTGTAGAGTAGAGTAGAGTTTCGTTGAGTGGAGCAGAGTGTCAGACTGGAGTGGCATTGAGTGTCATGGAGTGGTGTAAAGAAGAGTAGAGTGGCCTAGACGGTAGAGTGGAGTAGAGTTTTGTAGAGTGGAGTAGATTGTTGTGGAGTGGCATAGAGTGGAGCAGTGCAGTAGAGTGGAATGTCATAGAGTGTTGTAGAGTGTCATAAAGTAGAGTGTTATATAATAGAGTGGAGTAAAATGGCATGAAGTTGTGTAGAGGGAGTTGCGTAGAGCATTGTTGAATGGAGTAGTGTTGTAGGCTGGAGCAGAGTGACAGGGTGGAGTAGAGCGTAATGGAGTAGAACATCGTAGAGTGGAGTATCGTGTAGTGTCGTAGAGTGACCAATAGCCTAGAGTGAAGTGGCGTAAAGTACAGTGGTGCATAGTAGATTGGCATAGTGTCGGTTTTGAGTAAAGTGCTGTAGAGTGCATTGGTGTGAAATGTAGTGATGTGGAGTGGCACAGTGCTGATTGTAGTGGCACAGACTGCAATGGTGTAGAGAGGAGTGGCATAGATTGCAGTCGTGTAGAATAGATTGTTTCAGAGTAGCGTGGAGTGGGGCAGGATAAAGTTCAGAGGTGTTGAGTGCAGTGGCAGAGTAGAGTGCAGTGGTGTGGAGGGGCGCAGAGTGTATTGATGTAAAGTGCATTAACCTAGAGTACAGTAAAAAGTTGTAGAGTTGAGTGGTGCAGAGTACATTGCAGTGGTGTAGAGTTCAGTGGTGGAGAGTGCAGTCTTGCAAAGTAGAGTGCAGTGGCATAGAGTGCAGAAGTGTAGAGTGCATTGGCATAGAGTGCAGGTGTAGAGTGTTGCAGAGTAGAGTGCTTTAGAGAGCTGTGGTGCACAGTACAGTGGTATAGAATGGCGTATGATGCAGTAACGTAGAGTGCAATAGTATAGAATGGCGTAGAGCTCAGTGGCAGAGTAGACCACAGTGGCATAAAGTAGAATGTTGCAGATAAGAGTATAGTGGCATAGAGTGCAGTGGTGTAGAGTAGTTGGCGAAGAGTGTATTGTTTTTTAGTAAAGTGGTGTAGAGTGGCATAGAATAGATTGGAGTGTCGCCGAGTGGAGTAGAGTGGTATTGAGTGCAGTAAAGTAGATTGTTTCAGAGGAGCGTGCACTGGGGTGGAGTGGTGTAGATTAGAATAGAGCGGCCTAGATAGGAGAGGTGCAGAGTGCAGTGGCAAAGAGTCCAGTGGTGTATAGTTGAGAAGAGTGCATTGGCATAGATTAAAGTACTGTAAAGTAGAGAAGAGAGGTGTAGAGTGCAGTGGCATAGATTAAAGTACTGTAAAGTAGAGAAGAGAGGTGTAGAGTGCAGTGGCATAGAAATTAATGTAGTGGCGTAGAATAGAGTGTGCAAAGTTGAGTTCAGTGTCCTAGAGTATAGTGGCGTAAAATGCTGTGGCATAGTGTGTTTTAGTTTTGAGTAAAGTGCAGGGTCGTAGAGTGGTGAAGGTGAGAGTGGTGTGGTGCTGGGTAGATTGCAGTGCCATAGAGAGGAGTGGCTTAATCGGAATAGATTGGCATGGAGTAGATTGTTTCAGAGCTGAGTGAAGTGTCGTAGAGTGCAGTGATGCAGAGTGGATTAGAGTGAATTGGTGTAGAGTGCAGTGGCAAAGACTGGTGTAGAGTGTAGTGACATACAGTGCAGTGGTGTGGGGTAGAAGAAATTGGTTTAGAGTGCAGTGGCATAGACTGTGGTAGAATGTAGTGACATATAGTGCAGTAGTGTGGGGTAGAAGAAATTGGTGTAGAGTGCAGTGCCGAAGAGAGTGCAATGTTGCAGATTGAAGTGGTGCAGGGTAGAGTGCAGTGGTGTAGAGTGTTGTGGTGCAGAGTAGCCATAGAGTGCACTGGCATAGACTGGTACAGAGTAGAGTGCAATGTTGTGGAGTGGTGCATAGTAGAGTGGGGTGATGTAGGCTGGAGTGGTTTAGAACGCAGTGGCGAACAGTGTATTGGTGCATGGTACAGTGCATTGGCATAGAGTGGAGTGGTAGAGTACAGAGCAGGGGCATGGAACGGTGCAGAGTACAAGGGAGTAGCGTAAAGTGTGGTATGGATGTTCAGGGGTGTGGAATTTATTAAAATATCTACTTGTCCAGGGGACAGGTTGCTTCTCAAATCTACTTGTCCTGTAAAAAGATCTACTTGTCCCTTTGGTGCCATGTAGTGTGGCGACAAATTATGGCAGCAATTAATAGCCTCTCTGATTATGCCAGGGCTACTACCATAGTAGGGCTTGAATACTTGGAGTTTCAATCCCTACTGTAGAAATTTCCTTATTTTGCCACCTTTCTGCAGATATGCATACTGGGGCTGGAGGAAGCAGTAAGCAATAGTTCTAGAGCTGGAATGCCTTTGAGTCTGCAAACCTACTAACCTGCATGTTTTAAAGATTTTTACCAGCTTTTCTCTAATATTTTCCCATAATAAGAAAGGTTGGACATTTACTTCTGACAATGGCAGAATTAGAACTTCTTCCAGGGTTGGGAAGAAAGTGGCTGGAGGGAAAATGAACTTGCAAATGCTCAATAGATTTTCACATGAGCAAATCTACACATCGTATTTACCCACGCTAAAATACAGTTCACAAATATTTTATAGGGGTACGACATATACCATGGTTGCACTTTTGTGACTTTCTTTAAGAATTTGGGGCCACAAGTAGGTAGGTTCAGATTTGTGACCTGCAAATTGCGAGTCGCAAATCCGAATGTAGGATGGTGTCCTTGACACCATCTGTGATTCGCAAGGGCTTCGCAAATGCCCACATCATGAATAATCATGAGGTGGGTCGCAATTTGCGACCCCCTCACGAATGGTGGCCTGCTGGAGACAGCAGACCACCACGTCTGTGACTGCTTTTCAATAAAGCAGTTTTTTTTGTAATGCAGCCCGTTTTCCTTAAAGGAAAAAGAGATGCATAACAAAAACGAAAAATGAAACGTTTTCGTTTCATTTTTTCAGAGCAGGCAGTGGTCCACAGGACCACTGCTTGCTCTGAATTTTTTTTTACAGTGACATTCACAATGGGAAAGGGGTCCCATGGGGATCCCTTCCCTTTTGCGAAAGTGTTAGCACCCATTTGAAATGGGTGCAAACTGCGATTGGTTTGCGCCCGCGGTCACAAAACAATCCTACATTGCACTGCGAGTTGTAATTAGGAAGGGAACACCCCTTACTAATTGCGAGTCGCAAACCCGTTTTGTGATTCGGTAACAAGGTTACTGAATCGCAAAACTGGGTTTGTGCATCGCAATGTGCTTTTTGCACGTCGCAAACAGCGAAAGTCGCTGTTTGCGACATGCAAAAAGCTACCTACATGTGGGTCTTGGTCCCTAATTAGGTCTGGTGTTAACAAAGACATTTTGTTTTTATTAAACTTCTATTTCTCTCTCTTTCGGCTGGCTTTACTGTGAGTGATCGCATTCTGCTCTTCCACAAGGAGCATATTGCCACACAAAGTAGTTTTGTTCAGTGTCAGGAACTACAGTGGCAATCAGTGACGTAACGAAACTGGAGGGTGCCCCTTTGCAAAGAACATGGAGGAGCCCCCTCTCCAGACTCACTCAGGGCAGGTGCTGTGCTGACGGGGCCCCCTGGAGGGCGGCTGCGGGGCCTTTGTTATGCCGCTGGTGGCAACGTGTGCTTTAAGAGTTCAAAAACTTTTTGGGGGGGTTTTGCCAATGTTTGTTACAATGTTGAGGGCCTGGTAGCTCCCACAACAATAAAGTGTTACAAAAGCCATGTCAAAACAAGACACGCATTGATGAAACTAAAAGACTTATAAAAATATGTCAGATCAGTTGGCTTTGCCAGTGTTTGTTTATTTTCATGCTTCCCATAATCGTGTTGAAAATGGTTACACTGATTTTCCATTAGAAATATTTTTGGGAAATACTAGCATGCATCAACACATTTTACTAAATGACACTTCATTTGCATATAATCAGAGCGCATTCTGGGAGCATTATACTTAGCCTCTTAGCCTAAACTTTTCAAACATGAGTGTACACGTTTTTTTTTTGGTACTGGAACCAACGTCAGTAGTGAAGTGTGACCTTAAAACATTTATTTACAGCACGCACCCTAATAATGAAGGCTTTCAAATAATGAACCATAAATACAAGTTCGAACAGCATTATCCTTTGGAAACACATTACCTCAACTGCAGAGAGTTCAACTCTCTGTAAACAGGCAGCCAAAGGGTTTGTGCTGCCTGGGCCTACTTGTCCCAAGGACAAAGTAAACATAAAAACTTGTTGCCCTTGACCCCAAACAAGATGTCCCGGGCGTCTGGCGATAGGAATTCCACATCCCTGGATGTTGTGGTAGCCCACTGCCATTACAGACAAGCATATTGTCCATTGAAATAACCATTACGTTGGTACAGACATACAGTTTTACTTATAAACGTATACAGCGCACAAATGATGTGTGGAAACGTCATTACCTAGTGCATTTATTTGTTTTGATCATATTATTTGTTTACTTGTTTATACCACACTTCAGAATTTCCAAAACATGTGAAATGTTCTTAATTTGTGCTTTCGCAATTCTGATATATTCTGAAATATCTGCATAGTTAATTTACAGACATTTATATTCTGTTGTGTGCTAGGAAAAAAATAACATTGTACAGACTTCCTCAAGCCACACCCCATTTAGGCAGCACAAATGTCACATAAATCCTCTCACTTTGAACTCAGAAAATTAAAAGTGAACACCCAGCTCCTTCAGAAGGCAGAGCCTTACTTTTGACCAGTGTCTTAGAATGCACAGCAAAGGTGACAACATAAAAATAAGATTTCCAGACCTGTTTACTGAAAGGTAGCACTCGGAAGGATAAATAAATAAGGTATGGTCCACGGAAGGGATGAACTCGAGCTGGACAGCATAAAACAAAGCAAGTAAATGTAAGCTACAAACCACAGAGCCAGTGATAAGCAATGGGCGAACTGTATTCCCAGGGAAGCTTTCTGAATGTCCTGAGATGCCTCTAGCAAACAAGGCAGCTGCAGTGTCTGGTAGGCTTCATCCTAAAAATGTATGGTGACTGTACATCAAGGCATAGCAAATCATTGGCTATAAATACAAGTTCATTCATTATAAACAACATAGAACGCTTCTGAGCAGTAGTTCTCACGCCCAAAGCGTTACTACTCCCTTTTTCCCAAATCCTGTTCTCCACGTTCACACATTCAGGAAACATGTTTAGAGACGTTTCTGCTTGAATAATGACACACTATGATAGCAACAGTGCAGACACAGAGGTGCATTTTAGCTTCCTCAGTACTCCAGCTTAGGCAAAGCCCGACTGATTTATTTAAGCATGTTAACTTAATCTCGTCACCAAGCCCTTACATGTGAATGAGTAGAGGCCTCCAAAATCAGCTGCGTGTCAGAATTTTGGGTGGAGGCTGCAGTATCACATCACTTCAAAAACACAATATCAACAGACACTAAGCTGGATGTTAGTACTCACTATGCTTACGAAAGTTAAGCATTTATCGAGAACTGTATTCAGTCGATGTGCCATTGAAAGCAGTCCACTACTGGAAAAAGCACCATTATCTTGAAACTGAATTGCAGTCCAGGCCAACGGTAGTGGTGACATTGCTGAGAAATTGTGCTCATTATGTATCCCATCTGTTCTGGAGGAGAGTGAGCTTCTGGAGAGTGAGTATCGGATCACTCCATTTTCCTTTTTCAAGGCAGTATCTTGACATTAAATTGAGCACATGTAATGAGAGTCCTACATGCTGTACTGAAACAGTTGTTATTTGTGACAATGATACACATTTACATTCATCTGTGAAAGCTAGAGGTACTTTCCAGAATGAACTGCTGTAGCAGAGTACCACTCGAAACAACTAGTTGACTTTGTAATCACGTGCATAGTTCATCTTCATTTGCTCAGTTATGATTTTTATCTGTTGCTGAGGAATTTAACGGTGACTGTCCAATTACAGTAGTAAGATTTCATATACTAAGATTCAAAGGCAATATTGCAGCAAAAGAGTAGCGTCTAACAACATTTTTCTCCTGAGCTTATGTAGCTATCCCTCCCTGAACCCTAAGTTGAATGTTATCAAATGTCCACTGAAATTAGGAAGCTGTTAGAACGAAAGAACAATATATGTCCTGATTATGCTAATACTGAAAATCTGGGTGTGAAATAAGGTCCAAAAGATCTGTGATGGGATGAATCAAGAAGTGCCTTACATTGGGATGGTGGTGTTGTCCTATGTCAGTATTGCCAGCCAAAAATGTATCATTGGTCAAAAGTCCCTGATCATTGGATCTGCTGTAATGTGGCAGGATTTACACGCCACACAATGTGGCATAGGTTTATCAAGTACTGTACCAGTTGTTTCAGCCTGGCCAGGAGCTTATGGGGGTAGAATGTTGTTATGATGCAGAACAAAGATTCAAGAGACTGAGAAAGTATAGAGTTGACGTTTATGCTATTGGGGAGAGGAACAGCCACCAAGGGGTCATCTTTTCAACTGCTGCAGCCACTGCACATGGCTTAGATAAATACTCCCCTCGATCACACAGAAAATTAGAATGTGTGCATTAATGACATAACATGTGTTAGACCTGACAGCTTTAAGGTGGTCACCCCCAACTTTTTGCCAGCCTCCCTCCACTTTTTGACACTGTTTTTGCTGGTTTTAGGATTCTGCACACTTTACCACTGCTAACCAGTGCTGAAATGCCTATGCCCCCTCCCTTAAAACATGGGGACATTGGCTCATATCCAATTGGCATATTTAATTTACTTGTAAGTCCCTAGTAAAGTGTACTGCATAGGCCCAGGGCCTGTCAATTAAATGCTACTATTGTACCTGCAGCACTGATTGTGCCACCAACACAAGTAGCTCCTTAACCATGTCTCAGGCCTGCCATTGCAAGGCCTGGGTGTGCAGTTTCACTGACACTTCGAATTGGCATTTAAAAGTACTTGCCAAACCTGAAACACCCCCTTTTCTACATATGTCACCCCTAAGGTAGGCCCTGGTTAACCCACAGGGCAGGGTGCTATGTAGGTAAAAGGCAGGACATGTACCTGTGGGTTTTATATGTCCTGGTAGTGGAAAACACCTAAATTAGTTTACTACTGCTGTGAGGCCTGCTCCTTCCATAGGCTAACATTAGGGCTACCCTCATATGCTGTTTGAGTGGTAAGTTCTGATCAGAATTGTAGACAGGTCATCTTTAGTATGACCAGAATGGTAATACAAAATCCTGCTGACTGGTGAGGTTGAATTTTATATGACTATTTTAAAAATAACACTTTTAGAAAGTGAACATTTCTCTGCACTTAAAATCCTTCTGTGCCTTATAGCCTGTCTCCAATCCACGTCTGGGCTACTTGACAGCTCCCTTGTGCATTTCACCCAGACTACCACAAACACAGGATGCTCGGTCACACCTGCACACATCTGCATACTGAATGGGTCTTCCTGGGTTGGAAGGGTGGAGGGCCTGACACTTACATTTCAAAGGACAGTGGCCTGCCCATACAGTGGACTGCCAAACCCCCTACTGGGACCCTGGCAGACAGGGTTGTACTGAAAGGGGACCTTGTGCACTTCAAAACCACCCTTTGAAGTTTTCCTCCACTTCAAAGGCACTTTTGGGTATATAAACTGGGTCCCTGCCCCTCCCAACTCAGACACTTCCTGGGACAGACACTCTGAACCAGAACCTGCAACCTGCCAAGAGGAGCTGCTTGACTGCCCAAAGGACTCACCTGGACCGCTTTGCTGTAAAGGACTGCTGCCTTGCTGGCTTCTAGCTCTGCTGAGAAGTGCTCTCCAAGGGCTTGGATTGAGCTTGTATCCTGTTTCCTGAAGTCTCTGGGACAAAGAGACTTAATCTTTGCAAAGGAACTTCTTGTGCAGCGAAAATTGATGCACAGCCTGCCTTGTGGTGAAAGAATCACCACATCGCCAAACCGGAACGACACAGCCCGGCTCACCGAGTGGAGATCGACGCAGCGCTAGCGTTGCAACTGGAACTTCGACACACAGCCCACTGAATCATCGTATTGCCGAGCCGGAACGACACAGCCCGACTTCCTGCAGGAGGAATCGACGCAGCACCTGCAGTGCGACAGAAACTCTGATGCATCGCCCACCGGATCGACGCAGCACCCATGACTTTGTCCTGCATGCCCGGGATTTCCACGTGTCGTCCCTGGGTGTCAAAAGACTCTGGATCGCAAAGAGAATTCAAGCCGGCACGCCAGAATTTGACGCAAGTTCCTTGCCACAAGGAAAATAATCGACGCATCGTCTGTGTGCACCTGGAAATCTGACATACATCCTTCATTTTCCTCGCATACCTTCCTCTGCGGTCTCCATGCGTCTCATTTTGACGCATACCAGGTACTTTGTTCTTGCAAGAGACACTTGTTGCTTTTTAAAGACTTAAGACTCTTCTTATCATTACAAAAGTGATATTTCATCTTGTACTTATCAAATCTTGATCGTTTTGACCGTAATTCACTCAGATAAATATCTTATGTAAAGAAATGGCTCCCTGTTGCAGTTACCCCCCACTTTTTGCCTGATACTGACTTGACTGAGAAGTGTGCTGGGACCCTGCTAACCAGGCCCCAGCACAAGTGTTTTTTCACCTAAAATGTACCGTTGTCACAACCCTGGCACCCAGGTAAGTCCCTTGTAACTGGTACCCCTGGTACCAAGGGCCCTGATGCCAGGGAAGGTCTCTAAGGGCTGCAGCATGTCTTATGCCACCCTAGGGACCCCTCACTCAGCACAGACACACTGCTTGCCAGCTTGTGTGTGCTGGTGGGGAGAAAATGACTACATCGACATGGCACTCCCCTCAGGGTGCCATGCCAACCTCACACTGCCTGTGGCATAGGTAAGTCACCCCTCTAGCAGGCCTTACAGCCCTAAGGCAGGGTGCACTATACCACAGGTGAGGGCATAGGTGCATGAGCACTATGCCCCTACAGTGTCTAAGCAAAACCTTAGACATTGTAAGTGCAGGGTAGCCATAAGAGAATATGGTCTGGGAGTCTGTCAAAAACGAGCTCCATAATGGCTACACTGAATACTGGGAAGTTTGGTACCAAACTTCTCAGAATAATAAACCCACACTGATGCCAGTGTTGGATTTATTAAAAAATGCACACAGAGGGCATCTTAGAGATACCCCCTGTATTTTACCCAATTGTTCAGTGCAGGACTGACTGGTCTGTGCCAGCCTGCGGCTGAGAGACGAGTTTCTGACCCCATGTGGTGAGGGCCTTTGTGCTCTCTGAGGACAGAAACAAAAGCCTGCTCTGGGTGGAGGTGCTTAACACCCCCCCCCTGCAGGAACTGTAACACCTATCAGTGAGCCTCAAAGGCTCAGGCTTCGTGTTACAATGCCCCAGGGCACTCCAGCTAGTGGAGATGCCCGCCCCCTGGACACAGCCCCCACTTTTGGCGGCAAGTCCAGGAGAGATGATGAGAAAAACAAGGAGGAGTCACTGGCCAGTCAGGACAGCCCCTAAGGTGTCCTGAGCTGAGGTAACTCTGACTTTTAGAAATCCTCCATCTTGATTTTGGAGGATTCCCCCAATAGGAATAGGGATGTGCCCCCCTCCCCTCAGGGAGGAGGCACAAAGAGGGTGTAGCCACCCTCAGGGCTAGTAGCCATTGGCTACTAACCCCCCAGACCTAAACACACCCCTAAATCGAGTATTTAGGGGCTCCCAGAACACACCAAGATAGATTCCTGCAACCTAAGAAGAAAAGGACTGCTAAGCTGAAAAACCCTGCAGAGAAGACGGAGACACCAACTGCTTTGGCCCCAGCTCTACCGGCCTGTCGCCCCCCCCCTTCTGAAGACACTGCTCCAGCGACGCTTTCCCCAGGGACCAGCGACCTCTGAATCCTCAGAGGACTGCTCTGCTCTAGAAGGACCAAGAAACACCTGAGGACAGCGGCTCTGTTCACCCAAGACTGCAACTTTGTTTCAAAAGGAGCAACTTTAAAACAACTGCGTTTCCCACCGAAAGCGTGAGACTTGCTACTCTGCACCTGACGCCCCCGGCTCGACTTGTGGAGAACAAACACTTCAGGGAGGACTCCCCGGCGACTGCGAGACCGTGAGTAGCCAGAGTTACCCCCCCTGAGCCCCCACAGCGACGCCTGCAGAGGGAATCCCGAGGCTCCCCCTGACCGCGACTGCCTGTCTCCCAGATCCCGACGCCTGGTAAAGACTCTGCACCCGCAGCCCCCAGGACCTGAAAGATCGGAACTCAAGTGCAGGAGTGACCCCCAGGAGGCCCTCTCCCTTGCCCAGGTGGTGGCTACCCCGAGGAGCCCCCCTTGCCTGCCTGCATCGCTGAAGAGACCCTTTGGTCTCCCATTGATTTCCATTGGAAACCCGACGCGTGTTTGCACACTGCACCCGGCCGCCCCGTGCTGCTGAGGGTGTACTTTCTGTGCTAACTTGTGTCCCCCCCGGTGCCCTACAAAACCCCCCCAATCTGCCCTCCGAAGACGCGGGTACTTACCTGCTGGCAGACTGGAACCGGGGCACCCCCTTCTCCATTGAAGCCTATGCGTTTTGGGCACCACTTTGACCTCTGCACCTGACCGGCCCTGAGCTGCTGGTGTGGTAACTTTGGAGTTGCTCTGAACCCCCAACGGTGGGCTACCTTGGACCCAAACTTGAACCCCGTAGGTGGTTTACTTACCTGCAAAAACTAACAAACTCTTACTCCCCCAGGAACTGTGAAAATTGCACTGTGTCTAGTTTTAAAATAGCTATATGTGATTTATATGAAAACTGTGTATGCTATTTTGATTATTCAAAAGTACCCTAAAGTACCTACCTGCAATACCTTTCATTTGAAGTATTACATGTAAAATTTGAACCGGTGGTTCTTAAAATAAACTAAGAAAAGATATATTTTTCTATACAAAAACCTATTGGCCTTGAATTGTCTCTGAGTGTGTGTTCCTCATTTATTGCTTGTGTATGTACAACAAATGCTTAACACTACTCCTTTGATAAGCCTACTGCTCGACCACACTACCACAAAATAGAGCATTCGTATTATCTCTTTTTGCCACTATCTTACCTCTAAGGGGAACCCTTGGACTCTGTGCATACTATTCCTTACTTTGAAATAGTGCATACAGAGCCAACTTCCTACATTGGTGGATCAGCGGTGGGGTACAAGACTTTGCATTTGCTGGACTACTCAGCCAATACCTGATCACACGACTAAATTCCAAAAATTGTCATTAGAAACTGATTTTTGCAATTTGTGCTATTTTTCTAAATTTTTAAAAGTCCTGCTAGGGCCTTGTGTTAGCCCCTGTTAGCATTCCTTTAGAGTTTAAAAGTTTTGTGAAAGTTTGAATTAAGTTCTAGAAATAGTTTCAGATTCTTAAAAAGTATTCCAACTTTTAGAAACATATGGGCTCATTCCGAGTCCGGTGGGCACCGCCCGCCGGGCGGAAACCGCCCAAAGACCGCACCGCGGTCAAATGACCGCGGGGGTCATTTTGACTTTCCCGCTGGGCCGGCGGGCGACCTCCAGAAGATCGCCCACCGGCCCAGCGGGAAAGCCCCTGCAACAAGGAAGCCGGCTCCGAATGGAGCCGGCGGAGTTGCAGGGGTGCGACGGGTGCAGTAGCACCCGTCGCGATTTTCACTGTCTGCATAGCAGACAGTGAAAATCATGGTGGGGCCCTGTTAGGGGGCCCCTGCACTGCCCATGCCAGTGGCATGGGCAGTGCAGGGGCCCCACGACACCCGTTCCCGCCATCCTGTTCCTGGCGGGTTTTACCGCCAGGAACAGGCTGGCGGGAAGGGGGTCAGAATCCCCATGGCAGCGCTGCAAGCAGCGCCGCCATGGAGGATTCCCTGGGCCAGGGGAAAACCGGCGGGAAACCGCTGGTTCCCCTTATCTGACCGCTGCTTTACCGCCACGGTCAGAATAGCCCTGGAAGCACCGCCAGCCTGTTGGTGCTTCCGTTGCCCTCCACCCTGGCGGTTTCAAACCGCCAGGGTCGGAATGAGGGCCATAATGTCTAGTGCAGAAGAGAATGTGATGGAACTCGACATCACCCCTTACCTCCATCTTAAGATGAGGGAGCTAAGGTCTCTCTGCAAAATAAAGAAAATACCAGTTGGCCTAAGACCTTCCAAACTACAGCTCCAGGAGCTGCTGGCAGAGTTTGAGAAAGCCAACCCCTCTGAGGATGATCTCCCAGAGGATGAAGTTAGTGACTTGGAGGAGACTTTTCCCCCCCCCCCCCCCCTCCAGTCCTAATTAGGGAGATCAGGGCCCCTCAAGCCCTGTCTCCAACTATAATAGTCAGAGATGCTGCTTCCCTCACAGGAGGGTCCAGCACCTCTGTAATCACTGAGGAGAGCCTCAGTGAAGATGACCTCCTGTTAGCCAGGATGGCCAAAAGATTGGCTTTAGAGAGACAGCTCCTAGCCATAGAAAGGGAAAGACAAGAGATGGGTTTTGGTCCCATCCATGGTGGCAGCAACATAAATGGGTTCAGAGATTCTCCTGACATGTTGAAAATCCCTAAAGGGATTGTAACTAAATATGAAGATGGTGATGACATTACCAAATGGTTCACAGCTTTTGAGAGGGCTTGTGCAACCAGAAAAGTAAACAGATCTCACTGGGGTGCTCCCCTTTGGGAAATGTTCACTGGAAAGTGTAGGGATAGACTCCTCACACACTCTGGTAAAGATGCAGAATCTTATGACCTCATGAAGGCTACCCTGATTGAGGGCTTTGGATTCTCCACTGAGGAGTACAGGCTGAGGTTCAGGGGGGCTCAAAAATCCTCGAGCCAGACCTGGGTTGATTTTGTAGACTACTCAGTGAAAACACTGGATGGTTGGGTAACTGGAAATGAAGTGCATGACTATGTTGGGGTTTATAATTTGTTTATGAAAGAACACATTTTAAGTAACTGCTTCAATGAAAAGTTGCATCAGTATCTGGTAGACCTAGGTCCAATTTCTCCCCAAGAATTGGGAAAGAAGGCAGACCACTGGGTCAAGACTAGGGTAACCAAAACGTCCACTGGCGGAGACCAAAAGAAAGGGGTTACAAAGCCTCCCCAGGAGAAAGTGGGTGACACTAGAAATACAGAAAAATAGTCCTCTGTAGGCCCCCAAAAACCAGACCAGGTGGGTGGGCCCCGAGACACAACCCAAAACAAAGGTGGGTACCAGGGTAAGAACTGGGATGCCACTAAGGCATGGTGCCATAACTGTAAACAGACAGGGCACCACACCAAGGACACTTCTTGTCCCAAAAACAAAGCCCCTAGCAAAATCCCAGGGGTGACCAGTGTAGCAATTGGGGATGACTCCTCAGATGAGGAGGTCTACCTAGCCTTCAACTGGAAAAAGGGCCCAACAGGTGAGTTGGAGATTCCAGGGGGAAGTAGACTCTTCCACCACCTACTGGCGAATGGAATCCCAGCCACTGCCCTGAGAGACACTTGTGCCAGTCACACTATTGTGCATGACAGGCTGGTGTTCTCAAACCAGTACATCCCAGGTGAGACTGCCAGAGTAAGAGTTAGCCCAGACAAGGTCACTGATAGGCCTGTGGCTTTTGTGCCTATAGAAGTGGGTGGGACTTTTAGCTGGAGAAGGGTGATAGTCAGTACAGACCTCCCCCTTGATTGTCTCCTTAGAAATGATTACCCTGAGGTTAGTCAGAGCCCAAGAGAGGAACTGGTCCAGTGCCAGTCCTCTCCCAAGGACTCTGGAGGTGCTACCTCTGCAGTAACTGCAAATAGGCCCCAGAAGAAAAAGAAAAGAAAACAGTGTAGGAAGGGTGACAACCTTTAGCCAAGGTTCCAGCAAGCCAAGGAGATTCTGCTCCAGTAGGGGAGAACTCCACAAGTGGCACTGGTAACGTCCAACCTGACCCACAAGAAGTCCTGGCTAGTCAGGCAACTGTTAAGCCTGAGTGGGTGGCTCCTCAGCTAACAGAAGAAAGAGTGGAAGAAGGGTGTTTACTACAAGATGTGGTAACCCCCCACTCTAATACAGCAGACAGGCACCCTGAACCCAAAGAAGCCTGTAACTTAGCCCCTTCCCTTGTAGGTGAAGAGCTAAAGGTGTGGTTCTGGGCACCGACAGCTGTCAGTGGCCTCTGCTGTGTGTTAGCCTTTATGGCTGCACTATCCTTGGCATGGTGGTCTGACCCCATGCCAAATAGCAAGTTAGCCCCCCTGACCCTGTTGGTCATGGTGGGGTTACTCCAGCTCTGGGTAACCTCTTTGGGTAAGCTAGGGGTGACCCTGGCTAAAATAAGATTAGCAGAGGTGGATACCTCTAACCCCAAAATAGAGAGAATGGATGGAGACATTAAAGACACAGACAAGAGGCAATTCAGACTAGGTCCTATCACTGTGGAAGTGGGTCAGTTTCCCCAGAGGGAATGACCTGAACAGGAGGATGTAAGGCAGAGTAGGCCCTGCAACAAACCAGCCTATTTCCTCTACTCTTCCTCGCCTGACAGACTAGGAAGACTCTCCCAGCTTTGGCTGAGTCTCCTGGCCTGTGGGCTGGGGGGGGCTTGCTTAAAGAAATGGCTCCCTGTTGCAGTTACCCCCCACTTTTTGCCTGATACTGATGCTGACTTGACTGAGAAGTGTGCTGGGACCCTGCTAACCAGGCCCCAGTACAAGTGTTTTTTCACCTAAAATGTACTGTTGTCTCCACAATTGGCACAACCCTGGCACCCAGGTAAGTTCCTTGTAACTGGTACCCCTGGTACCAAGGGCCCTGATGCCAGGGAAGGTCTCTAAGGGCTGCAGCATGTCTTATGCCACCCTAGGGACCCCTCACTCAGCACAGACACACTGCTTGCCAGCTTGTGTGTGCTGGTGGGGAGAAAATGACTACGTCAACATGGCACTCCCCTCAGGGTGCCATGCCAACCTCACACTGCCTGTGGCATAGGTAAGTCACCCCTCTAGCAGGCCTTACAGCCCTAAGACAGGGGGCACTATACCACAGGTGAGGGCATAGGTGCATGAGCACTATGCCCCTACAGTGTCTAAGCAAAACCTTAGACATTGTAAGTGCAGGGTAGCCATAAGAGAATATGGTCTGGGAGTCTGTCAGAAATGAACTCCACAGCTCCATAATGGCTACACTGAATACTGGGAAGTTTGGTACCAAACCTCTCAGAATAATAAACCCACACTGATGCCAGTGTTGGATTTATTAAAAAATGCACACAGAGGGCATCTTAGAGATACCCCCTGTATTTTACCCAATTGTTCAGTGCAGGACTGACTGGTCTGTGCCAGCCTGCTGCTGAGAGACGAGTTTCTGACCCCATGTGGTGAGGGCCTTTGTGCTCTCTGAGGACAGAAACAAAAGCCTGCTCTGGGTGGAGGTGCTTAACACCTGCCCCCTGCAGGAACTGTAACACCTATCAGTGAGCCTCAAAGGCTCAGGCTTCGTGTTACAATGCCCCAGGGCACTCCAGCTAGTGGAGATGCCCGCCCCCTGGACACAGCCCCCACTTTTGGCGGCAAGTCCAGGAGAGATGATGAGAAAAACAAGGAGGAGTCACTGGCCAGTCAGGACAGCCCCTAAGGTGTCCTGAGCTGAGGTAACTCAGACTTTTAGAAATCCTCCATCTTGATTTTGGAGGATTCCCCCAATAGGAATAGGGATGTGCCTCCCTCCCCTCAGGGAGGAGGCACAAAGAGGGTGTAGCCACCCTCAGGGCTTGTAGCCATTGGCTACTAACCCCCCCAGACCTAAACACACCCCTAAATCGAGTATTTAGGGGCTCCCAGAACACAGCAAGATAGATTCCTGAAACCTAAGAAGAAGAGGACTGCTAAGCTGAAAAACCCTGCAGAGAAGACGGAGACACCAACTGCTTTGGCCCCAGCTCTACCGGCCTGTCGCCCCCCCTTCTGAAGACACTGCTCCAGCGCCGCTTTCCCCAGGGACCAGCGACCAGCGACCTCTGAATCCTCAGAGGACTGCCCTGCTCTAGAAGGACCAAGAAACTCCCGAGGACAGCGGCTCTGTTCACCCAAGACTGCAACTTTGTTTCAAAAGGAGCAACTTTAAAACAACTGCGTTTCCCGCCGAAAGTGTGAGACTTGCTACTCTGCACCCGACGCCCCCGGCTCGACTTGTGGAGAACAAACACTTCAGGGAGGACTCCCCGGCGACTGCGAGACCGTGAGTAGCCAGAGTTACCCCCCCTGAACCCCCACAGCGACGCCTGCAGAGGGAATCCCGAGGCTCCCCCTGACCGCGACTGCCTGTGTCCCAGATCCCCACGCCTGGTAAAGACTCTGCACCCGCAGCCCCCAGGACCTGAAAGATCGGAACTCCAGTGCAGGAGTGACCCCCAGGAGGCCCTCTCCCTTGCCCAGGTGGTGGCTACCCCGAGGAGCCCCCCCCCCCCCCCCCCCCTTGCCTGCCTGCATCGCTGAAGAGACCCCTTGGTCTCTCATTGATTTCCATTGGAAACCCGACGCGTGTTTGCACACTGCACCCGGCCGCCCCGTGCTGCTGAGGGTGTACTTTCTGTGCTAACTTGTGTGTCCCCCGGTGCCCTACAAAACCCCCCTGGTCTGCCCTCCGAAGACGCGGGTACTTACCTGCTGGCAGACTGGAACCGGGGCACCCCCTTCTCCATTGAAGCCTATGCGTTTTGGGCACCACTTTGACCTCTGCACCTGACCGGCCCTGAGCTGCTGGTGTGGTAACTTTGGAGTTGCTCTGAACCCCCAACGGTGGGCTACCTTGGACCCAAACTTGAACCCCGTAGGTGGTTTACTTACCTGCAAAAACTAACAAACTCTTACTCCCCCAGGAACTGTGAAAATTGCACTGTCTAGTTTTAAAATAGCTATATGTGATTTTATATGAAAACTGTGTATGCTATTTTGATTATTCAAAGTTCCTAAAGTACCTACCTGCAATACCTTTCATTTGAAGTATTACATGTAAAATTTGAACCTGTGGTTCTTAAAATAAACTAAGAAAATATATTTTTCTATACAAAAACCTATTGGCCTGGAATTGTCTGAGTGTGTGTTCCTCATTTATTGCTTGTGTATGTACAACAAATGCTTAACACTACTCCTTTGATAAGCCTACTGCTCGACCACACTACCACAAAATAGAGCATTAGTATTATCTCTTTTTGCCACTGTTACCTCTAAGGGGAACCCTTGGACTCTGTGCATACTATTCCTTACTTTGAAATAGTGCATACAGAGCCAACTTCCTGCATCTTATATTTTTCTAAACCTGTGTGGTGTATTTTTGTGGTGTTTTCACTGTGTTATTGTTTGATTTATTACACAAATACTTTACACATTGCCTTCTAAGTTAAGCCTGACTGCTCAGTGCCAAGCTACCAGAGTCTTTAGGCTATTCTTCCGTTTGAGCAAAATATAATGAATTAAGAATATGTAACTAAATTGCAGTGTCAATGATTGATTTAATAGTTTCTTTTTTTGATATTAAGAATTGTATTTTTCCCCACTATTTTACCACTTACGATTTTGTGCTTTACTCTACACAGGTATAGTGGGGTGAATTGGATAGACCCCTTTCCTTGTCTAAAGCTACCAGAGGGTGGGCACAGGGTAATTTGGATTGTGTGTGACTTACCTTGACTAGGATTGCGATCCCTGCTTGGACAAGAGTGTATACCTCTGCCAACTAGAGACCCCACTTTTAACAACATGCATGTGCAACAACACATCAACACATGAGAAGGTCTCTATTAATACATTATAAACACCACCGCAACAGATGTGCATAACCTGAATTCTTGGCTGACTACAGTAGTCCTAGGGCATCCGGCAATTGGAATACCCAATGTTGCTCTGTCACAAATGGAGAGAGATGGAGCAATCACAGGGTTCTAATCCTATAACTAAGAAAGAGTAAATAACCATCCTGACACATAAACAGCACCTCAAGCAGCAGACACCTGGTTAGCAAGATGACACTGGCGGTGACTTTCCAAAATATCCTGGGAGGATCAAAGGACAAATAGGGAGAACTGGACCCAAATTACAAATGAGGAATGTGACAACATCCTTAGTGAGACATCAGGGAAGAGGAGTGAGGTGCTCAGCATGGCACTACTTTTCTGGGAGCCCACTCCCTCCCTTTCACACCGCCCTCCAAGGCAGCCAAAATAAGGCTCATAAGGCGAGAGATCCCTGCCCAGCTGGAAACAAAGTACAGAACAAGACCACAGTAAGACCTTAGGAAACATGGTGACGTGCTCCAGAGCAACTAAACTACTTGCCCCTTAAGTGCACTGATGAAATATGTGAGCATTGACGAGAAGACACTGCTACTAGTAGCATAGCTGAGTCTGACAAGTACTTCAAAGCATCAAGAAGAACTGGCTATGTTGAATATGCATAGTGGTGCCTGGATCATTGAGATCAGTCCCAGCTGGCATTAACACAGCCACCTTGCTCTCCCATAGATGATTACCCTCTCCCTGGATCCCGCCAGCGAACTGAGAAATGATGTAAAGAAATGACATATCCTAAAATCTCTGGCAGGTGCCACAAAGCAAAGAGAACTACAACAAAGTGCTCCATAATGTTGAGGAATTCCAAGATGAAGGAAACAATGGTGTTAAACAAATTCAGGAGTGCATGGGATACTCAAGTGTTGTGAGGTGGCCTCTCGCCAATAGAAACTGAGAAAGCAAACAAACTTCATGCCATCCCAAAGATTATTAGAAATACCACAGATACTTTAGAACATAAAACTCTGTCTGCCTTTTTGGGCTTACTATGGGATGATCACAGGAGGATGCAGAGTGAATCAGTAAGGCAGAGGACATAACAGATTTGAAACCAGCCACTAAGAAGCCACAGAAATACCTAAGAGGACTGACTAAGACGGTTTGATTTCTTGAGTATAGAGCTGAGGATTCTGAAGGCTATTTCAGAAAAAATATCCTCTGGATGATTGGCTTACCCGGGGGCATTGTCTGATAAATTCAATTATTATATTTTTTTTTTAACAAATTATCAGATTTTTTTCTCTCTCCTTTTTTAAGATTATATGTTCCACCTTATAATTTTTTGCTTGGGCTTATGACTTTTGGCATACACAGCATTATATTGAACTTCATTAGGTATATTAAGGACCAGTCCGTGGCATTATTGACATATATTTTTATTTCAACCTAATTAAATTGTAACTGTATTGGCCATACTCTTAAATTACTTTGGGCTTTCATTAAGTTAAGAACCAGTAATGGGGGGAAAAAATGAAACAAAAAACATTCAGGTGAACCCACTGTCAAAAAACGCCCCGGATTCATTTTTTTTAATTTTTTTATTTTTTTTATTTGAGTTTCACCCAAAGCATAGCATAGCCAAATAGACATTACACAGCAATCACTTTGCAAAGCACCTAAACTAAAAACATATGTCAATATGTCAAACACTCTCCTCCCTCCATCTCCACCCACTCCCCGACACAGAACCCATCAGCACATTGAGCAATCCCTGATTTCAGTTTTTCCCGCCTTCTCGTCCAGCCCAGAGGCCTCTCTTCTTTCAATGTAATATAATCTGTCCCTCTCATTACCCCAGGAGTCAACACTCGACAAGCGGCTGTATCTCCAAGGAATAATACGTCATCCAATCTCCCCATATCTTTTTAAACTTCCACAGGCATCCTCTATTTATGTAGGTCACTTTTTCCCCCATCATGAACCCGTCCATCCCTCTCCTCCACGCATCCACAGAGGGGCATGTCTCTGAGCCCCAAAGGCAGGCTATGTCCCTTTTGGCTACCACTGGTCCCAATCCACACAACATGAGCTTTCGTCGGGGCAGGTCAGTATCATTAGGTATTCCCAATAAAGTATACTTGGGGTCCAAGGGAATCTGCACCAACAGTACTCCCATCTCTCTTACCACCTCATTCCAAAATTCCTTGATCTTGGGGCATTCCCATAATACGTGGAAGAAGGATCCGATATTACCTCAGCATCTAATGCAGTTCGGATGCTTCGCTCTTCTCATCACATGTAATCGTTGTCTATCATAGTATACCCTATGTCAAATTTTAAATTGGATCAGCCTAAGTATTGACCTAATAGCCCCCGTCTAGGGAACATCAGTGCCGCCTCCCAGCCTATGTCTTCGAAAACCCATAGCTCTGCTTCCCACCTACTACGCAAGTTTATCAGTGTATTTGGCATATTGTTGTTAATAGTCTTATATGCTAGGGATGCTGCTTTAGCGTCTAGGCCGCCCATTAATAGTCTGCCTTCTGGAGGGGCGCAATCAGGTATTCCCTCTCCCAGGAGAACCTCTACATTCCATGCATGTCTCAAGCATGTGTAATGATTGAACAGTGTTTTGCTCAGCGCATACTCAGCTCGGAGGGATGCAAAGGACATAATATCCCCCTCCTCCATCACTTTTCCAACTTTTGAGATACCAATTCGGTCCCCGCACTCGAAACCTTTCAATTTCCTAATTTCCCAAGGCCAGCCTCCCTCCCAAAATGGGGTCTTTTTAGTGGGACGTCGGTGCCACCCCATCATCTTAGTAGCTCTTATCCAAGCCTTCAAGGCCACCTGGGTGGCTGGCAAAAGATGTCTGGTCTCTCTTCCCTCATATAGGTACTGCCTACATGATTTCCCATCCCATTGTAGCTGCTAGGCGGAAGGTGGGATGGTCTCCCGATGCGAATAGCCAGTCATTGACATTGACCAGGTGCTCCGCCCAATAATATGCCTCTATATCCGGCAGAGACAATCCCCCTGCATAATGATTGCATTGTAGCGTCTTAAGAGCTATTCGTGGATGATTCCCTTCCCACAGGAAGAGCCGCATATCGTGGTCTATGACCCTGAACCATCTAGGGGGGATCTGATAGTATGTGTTGTGTAATACATAGAGGAGCTTTGGTAAAGGTATCATTTTAATCATTGCCACTGGTCCCATCAGCGTGAGAGGCATCTTTCCAAGTCAGTCCTGCACTCCCACAGCACCCTCCCCAGGTTATGAGCATGGCAGCTGTCGGCCTTATGTGTCACTTAGATGCCAAGGTATATGAAACCCTCGCTAGTGCACTGCAGACATACCGGCAGAGGAGGGAATGAGACATCTACCCGCGAGGTATATAGAATTGTTTTATCCCAGTTAATACAATATCCTTAGTGCCTCCCGTATTCCACAAGCAGATGAAAGAGCGTCGGAAGGGATATCTCTGGGCGTGCTTTGTATGGGAGGATGTCATCCACATATAGAGAAATACGCTCCACCCCTCTTCCTCCTCTCTGTCTGAAACCATGAAGGCTCAGACAGGTGCAGATCTTACACGCTAGGGATTCCAGGGTAAGGGCAAACAATAGGGGGGATAATGGGCATCCCTACCTTGTGTCCCGCACAATGGGGAAGTCAGAGGAGAGGATCCCGTTTACCCTCACTGCCGCCACTGGGTTTCAGTAGAGCAGGCGCACCCACTCCCTATATCTCGGACCAAATCCGAATCGTGTTAGTGTAGCTTCCATAAAAGGCCAATGCACTGCATCAAAAGCTTTCTCCGCATCCAAGGCTAAAAATAGGTGAGGATCCAAGCGGCCCATTATGGTGGTCAACCACACATGCGCCCGCTGCAGATTATGTCTCGTGCAGCGTCCAGGCATGAAGCCGATCTGGTCAATGTGGACTAACGGAGAAATAACTCCTAGCATACGAGTTGCCAGCACTGTGGCCAAGACTTTCACTTCCACATTCAGCAGGGATATCGGTCTATATAATGCACACCGTGATTTGGGCCTCCCCTCTTTATGTATCACTGCTATCTCAACCCTCCTTAAGTCCGGGGGGGAGAACTCCCTGTTTTCGGGCCTCCAGAAACATATTTAAGAGATGGGGAGCCAGGATAGCACGAAAGCTCTTGCAGAGCTCCACCGGAAACCCATTTGGTCCTGGGAATTTGCCCAGTCTGAGCCTTGTCAGGGTGGCTGTGATATTGTCTAGAGTGATATCTCCCTCCAGCTCTTCCCGCCCCTCCGCTTCCAAGGCAGGAACGTCAATACTGTCTAGGTACTCGGTGATGCGGTCAGCATTTTCTAGTAATCTTGCCCTATAGAAATCCCTATAGTAGCAGGCAAAAGTCTCTGCGAGTTCATTGCCAGCGGACACCCTAATCCCTTCCTGATTCTCCACCTCTTGTATCCACCTAGCTTTCTTCTCCTTTCTCCTGAGCCAGGCCAGGAGTGTCCCAGCTTTGTCCCCAGTCTCATACAACCTATGTTGGACCACCTGCAAACAACTCCTATCCTCCTTTTCTGCTGTCTCTCGATATTCAGCTCTCACCAACTCTAGTTGACGAAGTGTCAAAAGTGTCGGCGTCTGTACCACTGTTCCCTCTATTTCTAGGAGGTTGTGTTCCATTTTACTCAGCTGTTCATTGTCTCTCCATCTTTTCTGGGCTACTAGATTTTGTGCACTGTCTCGAAGTACCGTTTTATAAGCCTCCCATAACACAACTGCCGAACCGACTGACCCTGTATTTTCTTGAAAGTATGTCTACCCAAAGCCCTCGCAGCACTTCACAGTCTTGTAGATCCCAGGCACCCAACCCCCACCCTCTATGCCCCTTCACCCCTCCGTCCAGACGCACCACCAGAGTAGAATGATCCGACAGCCCTCTTGCCAGGTACTCAGCTTGTTGTATAGTGCCCACCTCTCCCGCCGGGGCAAAGATATAATCCAGTCGGGAGAAAACCCTGTGGGCCCCTGAGAAATAAGAATATTTTCTGTCCGTGGGATGAGCCCTTCTCAACAGGTCCGACAATCCCAAAGCTGCAGCAAAATCGCACAGTGGGTAGTGGGACCCAAGGATTTCCTCTTTCCGGATCTGTCCATACCCGTCTCCATCACATCATTAAAATCTCCTCCCAGGTGACACGAAATGGGGGGGACCGACTAATCAAGATCGCCACTCCCCTGGAGCAAGACGTATACCCTACATGCGCCAACACAACATAGGGGCCCCTACTCAGGAAAGTACACTTTGTACCCCGGAGATGTGTCTCCTGAAGGAGTACTATATCCGGTCTTTGTCTTTTTATATATTGGGACACTAGTCTGCGTTTAACCTTGTCTCCCAGGCCATTCCCATTCCAGGAGAGGACAGTAAAACCCTACTCACCCTCGGAGGGCGTCTCCTTAACTTTACTCATGTGGGCCATCTAATACAACCGATCATATTTATTTAATCCCTGCGGCTGCCCAGGCCTCCAGGAGTGTAACTGAGGAGATCGAGAACCGACCTCCCTAAGAATAAGGTGCTCAACTATTTGTGTATGTGGGTTAACTGTGTAATGTGACAACCGAAGAAGAACAAGGCTTCCTAAAGTAGAACCCCGGCCCACCCCCCTCCCCACCTCCCCATGGCCCCTGTGAGTGTTCATCTCAACACCCCTGCTCCACAGGATTCAAGAGGTCTGTAGCCCCTCTTCCCCTCCCTGCCCTCCCAACAATACAAACTTATAGAACGTAATTAAGGGGGTTATGCCACAGTTCAGAGTGGGGACCCAGCTATTTGGTACTCAATAGATAAGGGCTTTCTTGACCCCGTTCAAAAACCCCTCAGACTTATGTAAAGCCTCAGTCAATTTTTGGGGGGGGGAGCGATAGTATCCATCCTCGCTCCTCCGGCCTCCCTTCATAGGACTACTCCTCCGGACTTCTGGGCCTCCGGGGCCTCTTTCTCAGTCCCCATATTGTCAGTGGCCTCTAGCAGAGGATGAGGGGACTTCCTTCCCAGTTCAAGGTGACTCTCTGGCGTTAAAGAATCCATATCTGCACTTCTATTTCGCTTCCAAATGCTTGTGCTGCGATTCCCTTCCGAGTATGTTGTGTCCGCTCCCTTCTCTGCCCATCAGGGGAGCCGCCACAGTGTATCTCTACCAACTCCCTGTCGAGGGACCACTCTTTGGGCCTCACACCTTCCCTCTCTCGGGGCACATAGTCAGTCCCTCCATTCCTCTTCTTGAAGAGCTGGGGGCGCTCCTAGAGCCACCCCCAGGCCTCCTCCGGAGACTGGAAAAAGAAAGCTCTCCCCTGGAACAGGACCTTCAGTTTGGCAGGAAAGAGGAGCATGTACTGGAGCTGGAGACCACGAAGCTTGGCTTTAACCGAGTCAAAGGTACGGCATTGTTTCTGAACTTCTCTAGTGTAGTCAGGGAACACCAGGATCTTAGAGTTTTCATACCGGACCTCACCCATTCTACGTACTTCCATCAGGATCATGACCCGGTCTTGATAGTTCAGAAAACGGGCGATCACCGGCCTGGGGGGTGCCCCAGGCGGGGGCCTCCCCCCCTCGATCTGTGTGCGCGTTCAATCACAAAGCAGGTAGAAAACGTTTATGGCGGGAGGACTCTCCGGAGCCATTGATCCAAAAATCTGTTCATATCAGTCCCCTCAAGTCCCTCTGCAAAACCCACAAAGTGGAGATTGTTGCGCCGTGCTTGGTTTTCATCATCCTCCGGCCGCCACGTAATATCCTTATTAAGGACTTTGATCTCTGACACTTCTTTTCGCAGGTCCCTAACGGTGTCTTCCATTTCCGAGATGCGCGACTCCGCAGACGTAACTCGTTCTGCCACCTTTCGGAGGTCCTGGCGCAGCAGGGAGACCTCCGAACGTATCTCACCCATTCGCCCCTCCAGTGCCTCCCTGGATCGCCGAGAGAAGTGCAATATTGTCAGAGGGCCACCACAGGGTCCGTCACCGGCGTCGGGGGGGGGGGGGGGGGGAGGGTGGATAACACCTTGGTGTACCGATCCATTTTGCCCTGTTGAGGCGGTTTAGGCTCCTTATCTCTTGCCATTGGAAGACTTCGACAGGCTCCTCCGTACCATCTACTCCCCACTAGTCATCTGTCAGGCAAGGTGCCGCTGCGCCCAGCCGCCGGAAGGGACCTGGTGGGGGGGAACCCCCAGTCCCCTCCTGACCCCCGGGGACAGGCGTCCGCCCCGGGTGCCCACCTGCACAGTCCTGCAGCCAAGCCTTCCTTCTTCCTCCTCAACAAGGAGGGGGATGAGTCCCTTCTCAGCAATCCTTCGCCTTTTTCTGGTGGGCTCTGGGGCAACTTGGAGTTTCGCTTTCCTCACCGCTTTCCAGGCCCATTGATCACCACCTGCTGGCTACTGTCGGTTGGATATGTGGGCGTCCGGTCGTTCATGCCCCTTCTCATCTTCATGTGGGCAGCGGATCTCCGATACCCCTCAGCCCTGGTTCTGGCATCCCATACAGTGAAAATCGAGGGCGGGGATGGCAGGGGGTTATGCGCCGCACCGTCTCGCCTCTCTCCAGCGCACCACCGGGGACCAGCCCGACCTCCAGCTACGAGCGCTCCAGGGGCACCCCCGCAGCAGATCCCCCGATCTGAAGGCCCGTGTCTCTGCCGCTCCTCACCTCCGAGGCACCCCGCCCCCTCTAATCTCCTGCATCGGGAAAGCCTCCAGGCCCGGGTCGGCCGTGCCACCTCAGCAGCCGCACAAGAGCCCCGAGTCACTCTACAGCCTTTCTTTTGTCGGCGACTCCCCAAAAAACTGTAGGGGTGTGCTCTCCTCTTCTGTTCCGGTGTGTCCCAGAGGGGTTAGGATGTTTTTAAAGGAAATTTTGGCGGCGGCCGCTATAGAGCTCCTCAAGGAGCGCCCGTCCTTGGCGCCATCTTGGTTCCACCCCGAAAGCCCCTGATTCTTCTTTAAAAAATTGAACCTTTAAGAGATTGATGACCTTTTTAAAGAAGTTAAACACATTTTACATCCAACGCCCTGAAAACATTAGGTGCAAAAACTAAAGTAGCCTATTTATGCAACAAAAAATGACTTTAAAATAAATCTCCGATTTCTAGCGAACCCTTAGTTCTTTCATCTGTTCAAGTACCCTTTCCAGATGATATCACTGGCTTAACTACCTAAGATTGTTGCCAGACTAATCCTGAAGTCCCACTTGAACCTACTATTTTCTGTTCAAATTGCTTTTTACCCTTGGACTCATGTGATCAATCCATTATTGAGCCTAGCTTGAGGTCTGTCCTTAATGCACAGCAGGTAGGTCCAGATGACACCAGAAAATACAGATAAAAGACCTTGGGGAAATCATCTACTACTATAGGGGAACAAATTACGTTCCTAAGATTCAAGGTTCATCTACTAATGGAGTCTCTTCTACCTGCCTTTATAAAACTCTAGAACACAAGGTAGGACGTAGTCGCCCTCACACAGGGGGGAGGCATTTCTCAATCTGATACCTTGCTAAATATTTTGCCTCCCCGCACTCAGAGAGGAGTACTTCTGAGCCCCCTACATTTAGCTAGGAGTCACAGAAGGGAACTTCCAGTGTACCTTCCTGGTCACAGTCGACAGAAACCCCTATTATCCAGAGTGGATCAGCATTATGCTCACTTGGCCATCACACAAAGGAAAATTCCAAAAGACACAAACTTATTGTCTAGTATGGAAAATTCCTGTTCTCATCTGAGGTTTCCTACAGCAAAGGATCATATTCCCATTTCTTCGAATGTGTCCATTTTACGCCTGCAAAATAATCCAGAAGTAGTCCCAAATATTGATGCTTCCACTCACACCAGAACCATTTTTATGATAGGTGTTCCCAAACTCCAGGCACATGCCAAGGAAGATGAGGCCATTCTGCCCAATAAAGCTGTACACTGTATCAGAGATATCTGGAAGTGTTACAGTGTTATCCATTCAGATATAATTAGGGCAACATGATTTCCATCTGTGTACAGCAACTCAGATTGCATTAAGCTGCAACTTGTACATCCATCCATTGTAAATGGATTGTTATCATCAGAAGCTCGAACATTTCTTCCGGGTAACTCAAAGATTCAGTTTAAAACCCATGTGCCTCCCTCGCAGAGAGTTGTACGACCTCAGTCCCTTTCCTCTACTTTGATTGACTGGAGGCATCAAAAAATCCTGCTTCATTTGGATTTGTAAGCCCTAAACCGTTTATACAGGGTTCCGTTAGGGGCTCCAGCACTACTGTTACATTCCCGCTATCGGCACACCCTGGCCAGGTCCAAAGCTTTTGTCCTCTTGCAGGAATACCTCCCATCCAAACCCCATCATGTACATCACCCAGGGAGTTTGTAACATCACCTCAGAGACCTTCGGCCATACCATTGAATAAAACAAGTAACTTATCGCTAATCTCCTAAAATATTGCAGGCCTTAGGAGCAAAAAGATGCAAGAAGACTGGAGGGGGTTTCACTGATAATCTGGGCACTCTTATGCTCCAAGACACTTGGGAACTTGAGCCATCTCATGTGCAAGGTTTAAAAACGCTTTTTGTACTCCAAGGTCCTTGGATGGTAGACCATGAGGTGATCTTGGTGTAGGAGGCTGACTCGGTATATGGTGTACAGCTATAGGTGAGGCACCCTGTATTGAGTCCAGGCAACTCTTAGTGATAGCGTAGGAGGTTCTAGATAACCAGAGCTCTTCGAGGGGTAGATGTGGAGAGCAGCTAAGGCTTATCCAGGAGGGTGTAAAGCAGTTGCAAATACCACACAGGCCAGTCAGTGATGTACACACAGGAAAGAACCATGCCAGTGTTAGAAAAATATTTATTGTAACACACACACTAGAACTAACTTTGGTATATCTCCTAATGATAGATATGAACATACAAAATGTACTTAGAAAAAGGTGTGTACAGGCATATAATAACACTTGCCCCTATTTGGTGGAGAGGGGACCATATACTAAGTAAATAGAATGCAAGAATCACTACCACCCAAGGACCCTTAGGACTGGGGAAGCACAGGAACACCCAAGGTAAGTAAGTAGGATTCCCCAGGCGCGTGTGTGCAAAGGTGTAACCCTGGGTTAGGTGTCCCTAGGATAACGTGGAGAAGTCACTGTTGGAGTTTTGTGGATTTAGGACCCTTCTCAGAGGATCCCAAGTATGCCCACTGGGAGAAGGCAGTTTGGATAGTGCCCTCTCCTGTGGATACCCAGAACAGTGGAGAACATACACCAGGGAGCCCAGGTGCATAGGGGTGAAGTTGTGTCTGACACTTCAGTTGAAGTCAGTGGGGACCTCGGTTGTCCAGCTGCTCATGTGACCTCGTGATCAGGTCAGTGGATTTCTGAAGAAGTGGACCTAAGGAAAGAAGGGATCGAGTCCAGACCACCTGGAGGTGCCTAGGCAGTGCAGGAGGGCCGTGCACACCCTTCTGGAAGATGCTTTCCTGTTAGACGGTGGACGAGGAGGTGTGGCTGTGGCGTCCCAGTGATTCAGGAAGACCCCTGGAGTCCTCTGCGAGCTGTCCCACGCCAGTGGGCAGGTTGCAGAGGGGTCAGTGGTCTGTGGGGCCAAAAACAATCCTTGGCAAAGGCAGTGCAGTGTTCCGCAGAGATTGCAGCATTTGTAGAGACCACAAGATCCAGGTGACCCAACCTATGCAGGTAGGTCAGAGCCAGCCCTCTGCAAGCAGGAGAGCCAGCAGGGATCACTGGAGCCCCCAGCAGGACCCTGTAGCAGCAGGCCCAGGGAGGCCTCTGCAGCACAGCAAAGAGGGATTCCCACTTCGCAGGAGTTGCAGAGAGGACATTGTTCTTAGAGCTGGAGAGTGCTAGAGGCCGGGGCTTTTTGGGGCTAGGAGGTCTTCAGACTGAAGAGCCAAGAAGCCTTGGCAAGGACAAACAGACATGATGCACAGGGGTTCCAGCCCAGCAGCTCCAGCAAGGGACCACAGACATCTCAAATGCATAGAAGACAGGTCAGAGAGCCACAGAACCACCATTTGTCTTGTAGAGCCTTGAGGAGTCCGTGGGACAGCAGGATCCATAAACCAGTTGTCGATGTTGAGGTGCCTGCAGATGCAGGGGAGTGACTCCTTCACTCCAAGGGAGTTTTCTGCTTGTTTTCCTAAGTGTAGGCAGAGTCCTTGTGACTCTGAAGGATACACGGCCACTGAGGTTGCAGAAGTCTTGCACAATTTGGAAACAAAGTCACAGTAGGAGCCCTCCTACTGGTTACAGTTTTGCTGTTAGTCCCAGCAAAGAACAGCAGTGGTTCCGGTGTCCAGGTTGCAGACGAGACTTGCAGATGGATCTCAAATTCTTGCATACAAATCTAGGGTTCCACCCTCAGGGTAGTCCTTAAGAAACCCAGGAAGTGGTTTAGGCACTTCCTGCAGGGACCCACCTATCGGGGCGGGCGGGGGGGGGTCAGGGACGTCACTGAGCTCGACTGCCCAGTCAGATGCTCCCATGGGCGTCTGCTCATCTTATTTCTAAGATGGCAGAATGAAGTGGCCACCTGGTAGCACTCTGGGTACCTCCCTAGAGTAGAAGCTGGATAGGGGGGTGGTCACTCTCCTGTCCTTTATGTGGTTTCACAGTAGAGCCGGGGGCTCCTGGGGTAAACTGGTTTATGCAAGGAGGGCACCAAATGTGCCCTTCAAAGCAGTCTGGTGGCAATCTGAGGCACCCCTACCCCATCCCAGAGACACCTATTTCTAAAGGAGACATGGTCACATCTCTCCTCTACAGGAAATCCTTTGTTCTGCCTTCCCCTGCTTCAGTTAAGCTCACAGCTTGCAGCACTGGCTTGCATGCAAACCCTGCAAGGCTGTACAGGCAGACATGAGGGATCACCTAGGGAACCCTCAGAGTACATGGTATAATGCCACTAGGACTGGAATCGGTGTTGTTGCATGGTTCCAACATGTGTGATACCAAACATGCCTTGGTTCGGTGAAACCATTATGTAGTTGGACATGTTGTATAGACCAATGTCCTCTACATTTCATTAAGATTGCTTCTCCGCACTTACAAAGCTCTGAAAATGGAGTCTGGTATTTGAAGGGACACCTCTGCTCATGCAGGGATGCCTGCACACTGAGAATCAAGCACTCTGCCCTTGGTCTGTAGGGCCTCCGTTAGGGGTAACCTATAGGGTCAGAGTGCAGTGACCATAATATAAGGCAAAGCTTATATCTGGGGTGACAGGTGCATGCACCATTTTACACGCTGCAGTGGCAGGCCTGTATCACAGATTGCATGCTGCAATCCCTAAGGGACCCTTGGTATACCAGTGCCCTGGGTACCTAAGTACCATATACTAGGGACTTACATGGGTGCACCAGTAGGCAAAATGTGTGGTGTATAAATTACCTACCAACTAAATTTGGGGAGAGAACGTTGACACTGAGGTCCTGATTAGCAGGATCCTAATGTACTGCAGTCTAAACACGCTGACACCAGGCAAAAAGTGGGGGTAACTATGTCAGAAAGGCGCTAGATTCCCACACTTGCCATACGGTCTAGCATCTTCTTGGGTTGCCATGTGAAACAGCTACGACATACTCGGGCTAGAAGTCTCATTCTGTAGAGGGCAAAACTGTTCTTGTAAAATGTCTATAGCAGTACCCCGAAGTCATCTGTCCCCAGTATTACAAGTACTAAGAGATCTTACTGTAAAGATTGCCAATAAAGTTGCTGTCATAGTGGGTGGTGATTTTAATGTAAGCTTTGAGCCCTCAGTTCTCTTAAGGGATATCGCTGGCAAGGAAGATCAGTCGTGGAACATTCCGCAACCACTAGGCTCATGTTTACTACCTTTGGCCAAGGTAGCTCCACAAATGATAGATCTCTCTGTGTTTATGCTGTCACTTAAAAGCCTGTACCGGCCTAACCACCTCTGATTTAGATAGGCGCTTTTAAAAAGAACACTTACCAGAGTCTTACTCATTATATATTTTTTGGAGCCACACTCTTGGAATAATCTTATCAACATGGAAATTATTCAGCAGTTTTAGAGCAACCACTTCCCCTTGCTTCATATCCTCTGGGGTAATTTAAATAATTTAGGTTCACAGCCATGGCCGCTTGGGGGGCGGGGGGACCTATCTGTTACTAATAATTGGAGGAATGTAAGATGGGAATGCGTCACAAACAACTAGGTCATTAATGCTCAGTTGTATCCCTGCATGGATTCCATTCTGTGTGTAACTGCAGATCCTGAGTGCTCACTTCACACTATTATGGAATTTCATGACAGATGTTTTGAGGCTCTGAAAATCTTCTTTTTCACCAAACCTCCCTCTAATAGGAGCAGGCCTCCATTTACCAATTGGACGTGGTACAATTAATTAGTTGTGCAGGGCAGCCAAGTGTCTTTTAATCGAAGCTATTAAAAGTGGCTCCTTATACAAAATTCAACCTGCTAGAGCCAATTGTAAAGCATCCCAGAAAAAGGCTAGTGTAGCTTGGGATACTGGTGTATGGGAAGATATTCTGCTCGCTGTTAGATCTGGAAATCATGCAGCCATTGGCGCATGATTAGTCACGGTTCAAAAACGAACATACTGAAGCCAGAGTAATATCCTGCCGCAGGATTAGCCACTTCCCAAGTTTTTACAGTGTTAATACTACTTGTTCTTCGAACTCTACTGTTTTTGAACCCGAAGAACTTAGCAATGACCCTTTAGCAATAAGTGTTCCATTTCTGCAGGAATTATCCAGTGAGATAGGTTCCTTCTTTTCTCTAGCAGAAACTTAATGTGCCATCTGCTTGCCAAAAGCGGGTAAGGCTCCTGGCCTGGACACGATCCCTGTGGATCTTTCAAAGTCAAAGCTCATTATTTGGGCCTTTTACCTAAGTCGAGTTGCCAGTGCCATTATGGCTGGTACCCAAATCCCTGCTGCCTGTAAAGGAGCAGAGATAATTCCTATATTCAAGATGAGAGGAAACTGAAGAACACCTTTTGTTCTTCTGCCCAAAGTATTCCAGGCAGCATAGACACTAGATTGCACCCCTATATCACACTCTGTAAATCCGCCAACTCCGGGTTGCACTGAGAATTTGTAGATCAGATACCATCCCCTACATCGTATTTTCAATAGCAATTGAGTCTATCTAGCCCATTCGGTTCAAGATTCTGTCCCTTCTAGCTTCCATTGAGCCCACGTTGACTTAAGTGCTTGCTCTACTTGGCCCAAACAAGTTAGGCCTGTTCTAGGATTATTATCCCTGCCAAGACAACCTGGCTGGAAGAAGTAACAATAATAGAAGAGGGAACTATTGCCAGAGAGAGATATAACGCCTACACTAAACAATGTACTTGACTTATGATATGCACTTGTTGTTTTGTGCTTGAAAGACTTGAACCTATGTATAATTCACCGTATCAAGGCTGTTTTGAGACTTAAATTTTGCACTGACATGCTAGATCAATATCTTAAAACTGAAGCATTCTAGAGTACTTGCATACTAAGTAATGTTTAATCGTGGGCCTATCATTGTTTGCATAATTGTACCTATTCAAAGACCTTTTTGTTTTATTGTGAATTTTATCCCATCAATGCAAAAATGTTTTGTGTTCTTGATATGTTGTATGGTTATAATTTCAATATTTGTAGCATTATACTCGCGTGCAGGTATGAAACTGTAAATAGATTGTTTTTTATGGTCTTTGACCAAAAAAGTGCTTAAAACTGAAAACTGTACTTTTTATTCACTACAAAGAGTGTTGCTGCCCCTGCCTGGAGCTCCTCCTAAGCTGGTGTTGGCAGGGCTAAAGCATTATTAGGACCTGGACTGTCTGTTCCAGAACCTTATTGTTGACAGTAGTAAAGTTATGATCTTCTCAGACTTAACAGCCACTGTCCAGTAACAAAGAGTCTCTTGTATCGAGGTTAAGTGAAGACTTTGAGATATGGGGATGAGGTATGGAATCAAGTTCCCAGCCAAGTTAAAAGTTGTGACATACTGATTCTTCACCAACCCCCAAAAAGTCTGGGATTTGATAGAGGCCCATACACCACAGTGTATTCATACCCTGGAATAGGTAGGTAGTGAAGAGAACGAAGGAGAGTCATAAGGGATAGAAGAAGACACCTGAACAACAATTTGCAACAACCAGTGCAGCAAGGGCAGTGGAAACTTCCATTTAGGATGAGCAACTCTAGTGTGACAATAGGAGGATGGCAGAAGAAGAAACACGTTGACTCATAACAGTCCCAAAGTTTTGGGATAGACCAAAAATGGCTTAAGTGACCCCCTGATCAGTTGATGGCTTATGTAACCAGTGAAAATGTGATCTTGAGTGAGAAACTGTAAGCAGGGAAGTGATGCAGTCCATCTTAATGGGAAAGGCTCACAATGGAAAACATTTGTGAGCATTGGAGGCTGAGTTGGCCATGCCTCTTATTACACAATGGATAGCAAACATCTAAAATTGAAAATCCTTATGTGGAATATGAGAGGGTCAATAAGGCCATGAAATGATCTAAGACCCTAGCATACATCAAAATGAGAGAAGCTCACATCCTCTTTCTTTTAGAGACCCACCTAACACATGCACAGGGCTTGGCTTTGCATAGGTGCAGAGGGGCCAGCTGTATTACACTTGTTACTCAGCTTATGCCAAGAGGCAACTACAGTAATATGGATACGACCAGTCCAGAGTCAGCCATACCTCTCATAAACCTATATGCCACAACACAGATCAGACCGCAGTCTTAAAAGAAATATAGGTAGATCTCTTAGATCTAACACAATACCCAATGATTGTTGCAGGCAGTTTAACTGCATAGCTGAAATGGACAGGTCCCATCACGCTTTGCAGGATTCGGCAACTGCTCTTCAAACATAAACCATTACTTTTGACGATGAAACAGACTTAGAACAACCATTCCTTCTATGAAACTGAAAGTTGAGGACTAGGTGTTTAGGCACTCATCAGGGGAGACAGTCCAAACCCACTACCCATGAAATGTTTGGGGGTGATGGCATGGAAGTTGAATATCCCACTTTAGCATAATTATTCCATATATGCAAAACATCTGTAGCCTTAGGGCCCGAGACATTACTAATGTAGTACTGGAACCTGATCCTCAATGAGTTAATGTCACATTTGGCTAGAGCCTTGAAGCTTCTATTCATTTGTGTTCTTTTAAATGAGCAAGAGTGGTACACAAACTTAATTTGTTTAAAAAGTATTACATGTGAGTTTTATTACAGTACATTTTGTATGACTCAGATTTAAAATGTGGAGTTCCTTATCCTGTGCTTGGATGCAGGAACAGCTAAGCAGTTCAAGGAATAGAGTTATCCTAAAGACACAGATTTCTAGTTCATTAGGGAAAAAGTCGACATATGTTCAGTATTGCCTGTGGGTGGGCTGCTTCTATTATTTGGCTGAAACTGGTTCAGAGATCCAGCTACCAGGGATGTGTTAATTTTATTTAAAATTGTCCACAAAGTAAGCCAATTGGGAAATGAAAAAATGTTTGGGGCACAGATATGGCCCTCCATAAATGTTTTCAACTATGCTGCATTTTCTAAATATTACACATATCACTTTTGCCTTTGTTTCGAGAATATGGTTGAAATCTGATAATGAAACTGAATATCATTCGAATAGTGTAAATGATATATCAATAATAAGGGTTCTGCAGAAGCTTGGAAATATGATATGAGAAGCAGACAAATGGACCTTTACACTAATGCTTCCAAGGGAGGTGGTGACCTCAAGCAGATTTTGCCCTACACAGTTTAAATACTTACACAGGATAGGTTTAACCCTCGAAAAGCTCTGATGCATGTAACGTAGTCCAAACCCTAATTTGTGTTGGTGTAAAAGTACTAAAGTCAACCACCAGATGGCCCCGTTAAATACTCTGGAGGATGAAGGATTCTTATTTGAAAAGTTTTTGTTGAGATTAAGTTTAGTGCTGGGTAAACAAGACATCACCCAGAACTGGAGAATGTTGACTCCCCCTAGCATTATGAAAGGGAAAAGGTGTATAGACATTGCTGCATCCCCAAGAAATATTGGAAGACATGGGGAAAGTTGGGCTGCAAACTCAACAGTGAAGGGACATTAATTAAATCTGTCCAAATCTCAGAAGGGCTTTGTGGTAGAGCAATAAATGAATCAATCGTGTGTATGTTGCATCGGGTGGGAATCGTTTGAGGAGAAAGTAAACCTAAAGGAGTAAATAATCCACTATTGAACAGATGTAATAACAGTGAAGGGGTGAGTTTGTATGTCATTGTTGTGGTTTCACCTTACTGATGTACCCCCTGAAGCAAAAATACCTAGAAATAGATTTATGTAAAAAAATCAGGGCTCTGGTTACCTTTTTTAATTTTTTTCTGCTAGCGTTTTATTTTTACTTTTATTTTCATTGTCAACTCTAACTGAAGTTATTCAGCGTACTTACAGTTTTCATCATACACAGCATCAGAGACAACAATCTTATAACCATTACTAATGCATTGCAGGCTCAACTGACATTCAAAATAAGATGGTGTTCTAACATTAACGTTCATACTTTTCCCTCTGTTTTATACCAGGTAGTGGTGGTTGTGGTGTCTACATGTCGTCAGAACGGGTCTTGTAGACTTAGTAGGTAGTAGCAAAAAGGTTCCCAGATACCTCTATGTTGTGATGCTTGTGGGAACAGTGTGCCATGGATCTCGTGATTAGTGGAGCAAGTGGTCAGGTTTTGCTGCCAGTGTGCATATCTGGGAGCAGTATTCTTCCTTCAGCTGATAGCCACTCTATTTCCCCACCAGGAGGGCAATTGCTACACATTGTCTGTGAATACTGGAGACCTCCTTGACATAGCTTAAAAGGGCAGTTAGCGCTAACAGTTCCAGTGGATCAGGTATTATCTTGTTATGTTCTAAATTTAGTTTAGACCAATATGCTTTAATCTGCCTAGAGCCCCCATGCCATGAGCAGAAACTCTTCGTCTGGGGACCCCCATCTCCAGCAGCTGAATTCCACCACCAAGCCAAATTTAGCTATTGACTACGGAGTATAATAAGCTCTGTGGAGGAACTTTAGTTGGAGGGGATGATGTTGCCCATAAAAGGATACTTTCTTGGTCTGGATAAAACACCATGTCCAGTGTGTCCGGTATTTTGTGGCCCAGTGCTGATTCCTAACCTTCCTTGCCTCTGGTGTGAGGTGCAGTGGGTGCCTGGATGGAGCTATTGCTCATTGTAGTTATCAGCTGATGAGGGGCTGGGGTTAGTTATTATCATTGTCAAAGCACCTATTCCGAGTGCTCAGCTTCGAATGTGATATATATGGCTCTAAGAGAGTTGTGGAGTCTATTGTACAGTAGAACATGCATAGAGCTGGGCTGATCAGATCCTCTGAACTCATC
Source organism: Pleurodeles waltl (assembly GCF_031143425.1). NCBI lineage: Eukaryota > Metazoa > Chordata > Amphibia > Caudata > Salamandridae > Pleurodeles > Pleurodeles waltl. Next base: position 752,672,879 of record NC_090438.1, on the reverse strand, counting down.
ATAGGTGAGAAATCTAGAATTTGTGAACAACGATCCCTTAGTGTGGAGGCCTCTAGCCTGTAAGTTAAGTATTGTACCCAGTTCAGAGTTTAGCACCAGGCGCAGGTTATTCATGAGCGGGATGTGTGGGGATTACATACCACCAGGGCCTGTCAGTGCTGCAAGGCTAGCCCAAACCCAGGTAGTGATCTGTAGTGTATGTATTATGACACAGGAGTGTGGGTTTTGTGTCAGTATGGCAGAGCGCAGTGGTATCAGGGTTGCCAGGCCCACCTCTAGGTTATGGTACTGAGTTTAACATGTGTTGCATGCCCAATAATGAGCAAATTGTGCCAGTGACACCAAATAGTCCAATTCAGTGTTGGGGGTGGTAAACCTTCCCTTCTGATATGTAATTTGCAGCTTGATCCAAGCTATTCTAGGCAGGCAGCCAGCCCATGCCAGTCATATCATGTTTGTAGTGAGGTACATGAAGAATGCTCGGGATAGGGATAATGGACTGTTTTTGAACCGGTACAGTAGTCTGGGGCAGACCACCATCTTCATGAGGCCTACCCTACCGCTAGCGTCCATGCCAGTTTTTTGTTTTTTTTGTTTAGTTTTTGGGATTTTATTTGATTTAAAAACAACAACAGTTGCAACATAGACATTTTGTGTGCATAATGTAGCCTTCTTTCATCCCTATGTACAACGGTTTGTCCCATATAATCCTGTTCCCTCCCTCAACCAGCACCATACATACAGTAACAACAGATAAAGCAAGAGTTAACTATCACGAGGAGGCAAAGGTCTAGGTTGCTGGCAGTAATCCATGATAGCAAAGGCTGCTTCCATGTAAATGTGACGCTATACAACGCCAAGAGGCTACACACAGTCCAGTCACGCATTACGAGCAGGATCTGGGGACTGCATCAGGAGATAGGTGTGTAAGGTGAGCTGGATATCTCTGGGTCTCGAATGGATGGACAGGAGCTAGCTATATAACTTTGTTCATTGCAGTATATTAAATCCGTAATCCAGTCCTTGGAATTTAGTGGCTCTACTAGTCCCCAGCAACAGGCAACGTGCCTTTCAGTGAGCAGTAAGGACAGATCAACATATCTCCTGTAAGTTGCAGATGGTTCTTTAACATGCCCAAGGATAACCATGAGAGGATTCAGCAGTATCTCCTCTTCTATCAAGATGGAGAGATTAGCCTGAACCTCCAGCCAGTAGGAGTGCACGGGCTCACATGACCATGTCAAGTGAAGGAAATCTCCGCCAGTCATCCCATATCTGGCTCATCGATCGTCTGGTTTAAGACCAAACTTATGAAGTTTTATAGGGGTATAGTATGCCTTGTGGAGGAACTTGTATTGGATAATTCTGAGCTACTCCTGGAGGATATCTGCAATGTTCCTTGCAATATCTAGTTCTGTTTCCCAGTGTTTTCAAGCCTTACCCTGGTGGCCTGGAGATTCAGTCTGTGCAGAGGGGTAGAGAGAGGAGACCTGGTGTTTGGTGCTTGTGGCCTGTAGCATGTTGTCTAGTGGGATAAAGGTAGGAGGTTCAGCTGGGAAATCTATGAGGGCTGCTTTGGAGTTCCATTTCAGGAGGGTGTATGTAAGGACATTCAGGGGGAAGGCTGGTTCATTTCCTATATATTCTGCTCGCGTAATGAAATAGACCATCGCGATACAGATCGCCCCAGAAGGTAAGGCCTCTTCTTTTGAGTTGAGGTTTACACAGGGATTCATGCGTGACTGGCAGTAGAGGTTGATATTCTAGAGGGAGCAGAGGAGAGTAAATAACATGCTTTCCCACTTCATGGCATAGTCTCTGCCATGCTTTAGTAGTGCAAGCAACCGTGGACAAAATGGCTGATGGATTACCCAAAGGGGTGCCTCTAAATGAAGCAGAGGGGAATTTGTGCCATACACCGTTGTTCAATAGCCAAATGGGGAAGAAAAGGGGTGGGATAGTACAAATCAATAACATGGTGAGCTTGTCTCATAGATATTAAAGCTCCATGTCCAGTGCTTCAAATCCTCCTTCCTGGAAAGGTACTGTGAGAGTATCCTGTTGAATGCGGGGCTGTTTCCCCTTCCCAGGAAAGCCTAAACTGAGTCTTCAGTGTTAAAAAAAAAAAAAAAATTACAAATTGGGATAATGGAATGGCGATGTTCAGAAAGAGGTACAATAATTTAGGAAGAAGCACCATCTTCATTAATGGAATGAGCCCTGCAGGTGACAATGGGAGAGAGATCTATTGTGTCATTTGATCAGTGCTTGTTTTGAGTGCAGTTCCAAAATTGGAGCAGATTATCTTCTTTCTATCTTGGGATACCATTATGCCCAGGTACTTAAGCTCTGCCGCGCACCACTGTAATGGGAAGTCAGGAATAAAGGGTGTTATGGCCTTCGTAAGAAGAAAAAGCTCTGATTTCTCCCAATTAATTTGAATTTGCGACAACCCTCAGATTTGACAAACTCTCGCAATATACCATTCAGGCTCAAGTGAGGGTCCCGAAGATACATTGTAGGATCGGTATAGAGAAATTAGAACATGCCAGCCGGGGTATCTCAATGTGAAATTGCGATGCAGCTGCCACTTGACGGCCAGGGGCTCAACCACCAGGGAAAAAAGTCTTGGCGATAGTGGGTAGCCCTGCCTGGTACCCCTCGTTATCGCAAATATGGTGGGGTTGCGGGAGGGGTAGACTGCTTTGTCAATGCACACCCTAGCCACGGGGTTGGACTAGAGGAGTGTGACCCAGGACATAAATGTACAGGGAAATCCCATCCTGCAGAGAATAGCCTGCAGATAGTCCCATTCAAGGGAGTCAAAGACTTAGGTGGCCTCTAAAAAGACCCCAACAGTTGCAGGTCTAGGTCAATGTCCTGCAAGACTGTGAATATGGTTCTTAAGTTATATGAAGTGGAGGGCCCGAGTATGAATCTGGACTGGTCGGGGTGTACCAGGTATGTTCCAATGAGGGTCAGCCTTTTGCCAAGTAATTTAGCTAATTTTTTGACATTGCAGTTGATGAGGGGGAGCAATTGTTAGGACTTGCACCGATCAAGAGGCTTTCTAGGTTTAGCATCTTTATGACTAATACCTCACGCATAGACATGGGAAGCTGTCCCACCTGCCTCGCTTCTTTAAAGATGGCAAGTAAAATTGGGGCCAGTATGTCAGTGTATGTTTTATAGAATTAGGCTAGGAGCCCATCGGGCCTTGGAGCTTTACCGGCCTGCAATTGTTGTATCGTATCACCTCATAAATCGCGTCTTTGGTAAAATCTTGTTCTAGAAAGATACGGTGAGCATTGCTCAACCAGCCCAGAGCTACATCCTCCAGATAGGAGCCTACTTTCATAAGTGTAAAAAATTGATTTCTTAACTTGGCGTGAGGGCTCCATTTTGTCTAACATTTCAGTTCCATTTGCTCTGTGCTATGAGCAAAATTGTATGTCTCAGGCCTGCTCAATTTTCTTCCTTGCAAATGTGCTGGTTTCTTAGAGTTGCTTTCGAAACTTTGCAGATGGGCTAACTGCCCCATGTTCTTAGAAATGTTATCTCTGTGTTTGAACATCCTGTTCTTGTGGTTCAAAGGTGTTACAGGAAATGTTTGCTTGAACGTGTTTGGAAATTATGACGCATGTATAGTGTGGTAAAGTGTTTTTTTGTTTTGTTTTTTGCAATAAAAGACATCAACGGCTGAAGGAAAGGTCAGTTGCTTTGGCCAGAGTGTGTCCTTTTTGACACTTTTTGGAGGTGACCTGTTGCAGTGAATAAAATGCTATCTTGAAGCATAATCTGAATCCTTGTATTCTATCTTGTAGAAATTCAGCCTCTTACAAGAAGAGACTCGTAAATTTATTTCACATATGCTTCCTCCGTTGGGAGGCGTAAAAGGAGCTGTAGCAGGCAGTGAAGGTACGCAGTATGCTTGGAGTGTTGATATGCATCAGATCCTGGTCCTTCCGAGACCCAGCACATCATTAGCAGCCCATTGATGCCTTATTATAGGCCTAGTTTTTTTTTTTTTTACAGCCACTTACCCTCTCCATAGGCTTGTGCAGCAGAGTATTTGCTGCAGAAGATGGTTTTCCTGGTGGCCGCCTCATGATATTTCTTGAACGTGGATTTGAACTACTCTGCCATCAGAGGGTTATCAGCAATGGATTGCTGGGCTTCTAAGTGTTCAAGGTCCCCTTCCAGCCTACATGAGTGATCCCAAAGGGAGCGTAATACTCCCCCACTTTTGTCAAAGCAAAGTTACCTAATCGTGACCTTGAAAGCCTCCAAGACTGTCCCGACCAGCGGCACAGTTCCTTTGTTTCTCAGAGTTGTCTTCTCAGCAAACTGGTGGTCTAGCAATATGAGTGGAGAGAGGTGCCAGTTAGAACCCAGGATTGTGTGGGGATAGTCAGTGTAAGCAGGATGGGGGAGTGGTCTGAAAAGGTTTGCTCGAGGTGTTTGATCTCACATACCCAGGTTCCCACACCCCTGAAGACTATGCATTAATCCAACTGAGACCAGCTCCCATGCACCCCTGAATAAAAGGTGCCTTCTCTTTCGAGAGGATGGAGATCACTCCATATGTCCAGAAGGTTGCGTCCCTTAAATTGTCGTGTAGGTGGCATGATGCTGTGCTTTGGTAACTAGGCGGGCATGTGAGGGGTCAAGGCTTTCACTGAGAACACAATTAAAATCTCCACCTCACAGTAGTACTGAAGGTCCTGTGGAGGTAATCTAGCCCCACAAATAATAAAAGAAATCTGGATTATCCAAATTTGGCCCTTCGCAGTGAAACTATGCTGATTGTATGCAAAAGGAGTTTCACCCACATGATCACATACCTACCCTGATCTTTCTGCAGTGACCCCTGTGGTGTAAATGGTACCCCTCCCCTTACAAGAAGTGCTTTGCCTCTTGCACATTAAATATGGGAGGAAAATACGCTATAGGATTCCCATTTCGCAGCAAATGGTGGGGAGTTGTGTGTAGTCGTGTGTTTTCTGTATAAGTGCCATACTGATCCCATGCCTCTCCGGGTGGTATAATATGTGTCTGCGTTTGCAAGGGAAAATGAGACCCCGAACATTGTAGGTGATACATTTGTATGGTGTCTCTGAATCGTACAGAGTAATGTTTGATTTACTGGTCAGGTTGGTGCAGAAAGGGAGTTGTGTGTAGTGTACGTGGTGGCAGACGAGTTGTAGGACTCCGAGCGTGAAGGCTGGAGCAGTACAAAGGGGACAAATGCTGTGCTACAACAATAAACCCGACTAACAAACACATCTCCCTCCTCCAACGCTGACTGCCCAATCCCTTCAAAAATGCAAACCCTCCCACCCAACACAGCCCAAGACAATCAGAAGTAGAGCAACACATCTGGTATCTCATGCAAAAAAATAAGCCAAAACTGAGGGGTAACCTGTTGGTAACAACCAGCGAGACAATGGAAGTCCTCCTTGATGTGCCAAGGGCATTAGGAGGAAATAACCAGCTCCCCTCTTAGCATGGATGATATATAAGGTGGTATCAGTAAAACATGACAATAGTGCATGAGTGAATCACAAGGGCACGGGGTTGATGCACAGAAGGGCTGCAAGAATGTCAGGACTTGCCCAAGTCTAGGCAGGCTCTTCCCAGTCCAGTCCAGCCAAGGGGGAAGCCGCAAGAGACGTAACAGCCAAGTGTGCCTCTCTGGGTTAATCGTCGGGAACCTGTGCAAGAATTCTGATGCCTGCTGGGGAGTAGTGAAGAAATATTGCTTGACTCTTATGGTAATCTGAAGTGCAGCCGGATAAAGCATAACGTAAGGGATAGCAGTCTGCTGAACTTAAGACGCGCCTCATGAACTGACGCTGTGAAGTCAGGGAAGAGTGAAATGTCATTGCCATCGAAGTTCAGGGTCCATTTCTCAGGAGCCATTGAAAGGGCAGGGTCCCAAACTAAAAAATGTAAGAGACAGGCAACGATTGGGCGGGCCGATGCCCCTGGTGGGGGTCGAGCAGCCAACGTTCAATTTGCACGTTCCATGATGAGTAGGTGAGAGAAAGCATCTGCTCCAAAGAGGGTCACCAATAATTTCTCAACATAGTCCTCTAACTTGCCCGGGTTGGCAGATTCAGGCAGTCCTATAATACAGATATATTGCGACTGGAATGCGCATCTAAATCCTAATTCTTGGCTACTATCTCCTTAGGAACTTTCTTCATGTTGAGGAGGGTGTCTCCCCAGAAAGACACAGTGTCTTCTACCCTTTAGATATGCTGGTCAGCCTCCTGTAGTTGACATTCATGTTACTCCAGTTTTTGAGTGATGTCCATACTGGTACCCAAGGAGACCATTTTTGGTTCAGTCAGGTCAGGCTCTGTTGCATTGCAGTCAGAAAGGCTCTCATGTCCCCTGTCCCTATATATTTCACCTGAGCTGGTCCAGTCACCTCAACTGCCTCAGGCACAGCATTGATCCCTCATGGAGCTTGACAAGAATCAAATTGGAGTATTGACTGGCGGACATCTGATTTGCCCATTGAGGCGTAACGGTTACTCTGCTACAGGGCATTGCCAGGGAGACTCTGTGTGTGTGAATGGTACTTGAAAGGTAGAGCATAGAGAGCAGTAAGCTGGATGGGACCACCTGCTACAATGAGGTACAAGGCTGCCTGTATGTTGTGGGTGTGTCAAAGTCCCAACTAGCCCCCACGCCAGATTAGGTTGTAGGGGACACAAACACAACGCCACCACAGGAGCCGCAGCCGTTCACGGAGTATGTAATAACTGTCCACCAGTGAATATAGCGATCACCAGGGCCCCACTCAGGACTGTACTTTCTAAGGATCAGGCTCACCCCTGTGTGGCCCGCATCAGTGAACCTCCCACAGATGACTGGGCCCTGCTATCCCCCGGGGCTTGCCTCTAGCCAGTGGGGGCCTCAGTGGGGACCTCTTTTCCCTACCTGTCTCTCAGCGGTCTCCAAGCTGCTCCCAGTGAGCCTACTTACCACGTGGCTGCAGCTCTCCCCTGTTCCTGAGGGGTGGCACACCCACCGCTACTCTTTTGCAGCACGGCCATGGTCCCGTCCCGCGCACAGGTAGCCCCGCAGTTGCAGTACCATTGGGCGTCTGCCTCCTGGAAACTATCTGCACATAGCGCCGCACTGCTGGCCCCAGAACATTCCGGCCACATGGCGCTCCTTCACCTCTGCAAGGCCGCAGGCATGGTTGAACTGCTCTCCCGCTGTTGCTTGACCTCCTGTCATTCTTGATTACACCCTTAAATCTCCCCCCCCCCCACCTCCTCCATTCCTCGCAAGCAGCTGTACTCTCCCACTCCATGTCCTGGCCCATTGTCAGTTTCTGGACAATGAGTAATGGTATAGGTTAGTCAAGAAAAGTGTGTATGAGTTATTTTCGAAGTAATATTGAGGTTACTTTATGAAGGTGAATAACAGAGTAACTTTGTTTTTCTATTTCAATATTTTATTATTGTAATCCTCCATGTTCTTCTAACATGGCTGATCCTGTGTCACAAGACTTTGTGATATCAGCAAACACGTGTTTAGCCCCTTACGGCACGCAGGCCTGAGGCTTTTTCAAGGCTGTACAGGAGTGCTGCAGTGCAAAGCTACTTTTTAAGGAAGTGCCCTGGCCTTGAGAAAGACGGGAGCTCATCGGGCCCCATCAGGGATGTCTGCGTGTTAGTCTTTACACAAGGAGCTCAAAGCCCGGGCTGTGTGAAGTTCCATTCACTCGAGGGGCTGCTTTCTTCACTGTTGGACAGGGCAGCAGTCCAGCCATACCTCAGGCCACGAGGATTAACCTTCTTGAATGTTGAATATTGGGAGCATCACTGTGCACAGCTTGATTCTACCAGCTCATGATAAAGAAGATGGTGATATAGCTCAGCAATTTAGGGTCTTGCTGCTTAGATCTAGCAAGTCTGCAGTTCTCAAGTTTTAATCTCAACTGGGTGGCCCAGCCTTTTGTCCTTTAGAGATCGTTGAATTGAGTATAGTTGGGTCGTTCACAACACCACTCTGTGTGCTTTTAGAGGTGCAGTGGCATGCCGCAGAACCTAAACGTCAGTCATATATTAGACTTGTTTCATATGTGATTGTCTCGGCCCTGTCGGACCGGCGTTTCACTTGCAGACTTGGCTTATCTTGTCCGACATTTTCTTAGTTTGTCTGGTCAGTTTCAGTGGGGGCAACTGTTTATGGCTTCTTTGTGGGGTTCGGTGCAAGGTCCCAGAGTTGGCTCTTTCGATTACCCATTTCGCTATTGTTCAGAGCCTGTCAGTCACATGGGTAGATAGTTTTTTCCTGGAATGGGTTGTGCTTGTAGTCTTGGGGTCATCTTATGAAATGGTTGCATCCCTATGAGGTGTCTCGAGATGCCCAACTTCCGGGGCTCTTCATTTTCCATCAAATACTCTGTTTTCCATCTCTGGCTAGCACTGCAGAAAGAGCTTGTTTCGATATATGACAGCTGAATCAAGCATTGGCAAAGCAAATAGGTCTCACCTATGTGAGATCTATCTTTAGGAGCGCTGTACAGTAGCGCGGCTGTTGTGCCTCATGGCTGAAAGTAAAAACGATATTATGCGGTCAACGCTGGCCATGTCATAGTGCTTTCTTTTTCTTTACTTTCAGCTATGTTGCGCAGCAGCCGCTGCGCAACATTGATGGAAAAAACATTGACAAAGCCAAATAGTTCTTGCGTGTATAAGAGCTATTTGGCTCTCTTAATGTTTTATTTTCTGGTGGGACAGGGTCATAGCAGCCCGTCCCACCACAAAATAAAACATTGTGATGTGTCAGTAGATGGTGCACAGTTGAACTTTGACTCTGAGGAGGTGCACAAGAATTGTTTTTATATATTTTTTTGTCTTTCAAAGACGGCACTTCACCACATCGACATTAGGCCTTGAGGGCATTGAGGGAAGGAAATCAAGATGCAGGGCTATGTTATGGGTATGATTGAGTATAAAGCCAGACTAATACCAGGGAAAATGTATGTAGCCATCAAGGGGATAACCTATTAAGCTTGCACCACCAAAATCTAGGTTTCTTCTTGGATCCCGATTGCCAACCGCAAGGCTGTGTGCCAAGTGATGGAGGCATGTGCACGTTGGTTCTCCAAAGACCTAGGGTGCATGAATAATTACATGACATTCACAGCATCAGACTTAAAGCAGGGGCGGTCCTTGTGTATCTATGGTTTTAGAATGCCTCTGAGAATTCAGCATGCTGTGCACCTGGAGCTGGAAAGTTGGCTGGGTGATATCATCTGTTAAGTCTACTAAATGGTTGGCTTCTGCAGTCGCTGCCAGAAAGGCTGGTGGGGCAAGGAAGCAGGCATCACATTGCAAGTGTAGAAATATCTTTTTGGGTTGGAACAGATATTGTATCCAGGCCATACTGTGTGAAAGACCTGTGTGAAACGCAAGCAGGAGTTGATGGGCACCATTTGTAGATTGAATACTTTAAGCAAAAGGGAAGAGGTAGCTTCCTTTCTTAGTATGGTGGAGTTATATAGTCATTTCTTGTGTAACTTATCTGACAATGCTAACGAGTTGCAGCACTTGTGGTGGAAATGTGTGGATTCCTGTTGGAATAAAGAATTCATGGAATAATTTGAATGAGTTACATCAGAGTTCAAAAGAGCTCCTTATGTACAGGCCTTTTGTTCCTGGTATAGGACTAGAGTGGTCAGGGTTGCAAGTAGTATAAGGTTATGAGCTGTTTTGCTTCAGGTGGGTCAATGTGAGGAAAGGTCAATTGCATGTGCCTATACGGCACTGATAAATGCTGAAGTAAATTATTCAGTCATCAAAAAGGAGCTGTGGGCGGCCTGTGGGGCCATAAAGATATTCAGGTAGTTATGACAGGGCAGTATACAGTAGATTCAGTTTGAACTGACCACAAACTATTGCTGGAGATTTTCTGTAAGAAAGTTGTAGACATGGTCTCCTTCAGGATAAAGAAATAGGCTGTTATGTTGCAAGAATATACGTTTAGTGTGGGGATAGTTTCCAGGAGTCAGAAATAGTGCACCTGACTGACTGTTCAGGTTGGTGAAGGAGGAGGTTAGTGAGACTGCTTTTGTAGAGAAAGAAGTGTGTATTGGAGAAAGTGTCTGTGCGGTGGACAGGAGGCGCTAATTCTTGAAGAGTGAGGTTGCACAGGGCTGGGCATTATTCCTGCTTGTCTTAAGGAGGCATGGCCAGAGATGAGTCTGTGATGTTTGTAGATGATATTGGGTAGTCAGAGATGAGTTTTTAGAGCATGATGGGTCAGTCAGTCAGTATTCAGATGCAGTCGATCAGTAGCTCCCTGTGGATTGCATAATAAGATCTTTGACATCGCTCTTAAGGGCCATCTAGGGATGGTGAAATCTCATTAGAGAATCTGCTTTGGTTTTTGGTGCCCTGGCCTTGACTTAGAGATAGTAAGGAGAGTGAGGGAATGTATGGAGAGTTATAAAATTCTTAAAATTGAGAACACCACCACCCATGGTGTGTAGATCATTGCCCAGTGAGCCCTGGCAAGAAGTCACCTTGGACATTGCATCTTCTGAATTGTAAAAATACTACTCCATACTTATTTGTAGCTAGGGATATGTTATCTAGATGGCCAGAGACTACATGTGTCAATGACATATCTTCTGGGGCAGTGATAAGGTTTCTTGAAGGCATATTAAGATGCAAGGAAGTTCTTCTTTACATTTTGACGGACAATGGTGTTCTATTTTGTTTGTGTGAACTGAAAGAGGGTTTGCTATTGTGTGGTCTTGCTCATAAGAAATCCTCTTTCTATCATCCTAAGACCAATGGAATGGTAGACCGGTTTAACCAAACCATCAAAGAGAGTTTCCAAGTGGCACATTCCAGTGGTCTTGATCAGAAGAAAGAGGTTCATCGGTGATTGGTTGCCTGTTGCCTTGCTTCTCAGGTCTCATGCGCTTGCCCTTAATGTGATTTAGAGGACAGAAATCCAAAACTAAACTGGCTTGAGCATCGATGGAGTGGAGCAGGGGTTGGATGAGTGTTTCAGTGAAGGATGATTGGAAGAGATGTGAGCTGGAAAACAATGTGGAGGAAGAAAGAATTTGATGACAGGCATGCTACTAGGTAATTCAAGTTTGAGGCGGTGATTGGGTCAAAGCCAAGCCACGGTCAAAAATTAGTGAGCTCAGAAAAGTCATCAGATTCTTTAGTGATGTGATCAAAGTGGCTGATGGCGGAACTTGGAATCTCAGAAAAGTGGTAGTGTGAAAAGAAGCTGCCATTTCAGGTAAGAGCAAGCAATCTCAGACGTGATCAAACAGCAGTCTCATGGTGGGGCAGCTGAAAGTTCTGTTGACATTGGAAAGCACATTCACATAAGAGAAAAATGGGGTTGCTAGAAACCTGGTTATTGGAGATCATGGGCCTCATTACGACCCTGGCGGTCGGATATCCACATTTACGGCTGTGGTGGTTGCGCCACAGTTGGACCGCCAGCACTGCCACTTCTTCTCCACTGGAGTTGCTGGTGGTGCTGACGGTCTTAATCCACCTGGGCAGCGCTGCCGTGGGGATTACGACCCCCCCCCTCTCCGCTAGCTTTTACATGGCAGTAGCACTGCCTTGTAAAGGCTGGTGGAGACAGGGTGCAGGGGGGCCCCATGGGGGCCCCTGCACTGCCCAAGCACATAACTTTGCAGACAGTGAAGAGCACAACGGGTGCTGGTGCACCCTCCGTATTGCAACATTGCTGTCGGCTCAATTATGAGCCGGTGTCAATGTTGTGGGCTGTGTCAGTCTGGGCCAGCGGGCGGTAACTTTGTTTCTGCCTGCTGACCCAGCAGGAAACTCGGAATCGGGGCCGCAGGAAGGGGGCTGCACTGGTGGTATCCTGACCGTGGGACTTCGGCTGACAGCCTTTTCTGTCCGCCGAATTCTGAATTAGGGCCTATGTGTAGAGATTTGTTTTTCCTGTGTCTTGTACCCTGTTATTTTGTGTCCCAGGTTGGGTCTTGGTGGGTATTTGTGTAAAAAAGAAAGATGTGTGGAGTCTTTTACCTGCTAGTCTTCTTTTCAGTGTCTACTGGTCCCTTATGTGTGACTTCATATCGACATGGGATTCTGGAACAGGATTCAAGCTGATGTTCTGAGGCTAGAAGTTGTTGGTAAGCCCATGGCTGAGCTGGAATAGAGGACACGTGCTTTTACCAATTTGGTACAGAGTGCTATTTTTCAGGTTACTCTTCTAAAACCGAAAGGAGACCCGACCTACCCTAATTCCACTGAGGAGAAATTAATAGGAGTGTTATAATAGAAGCATTGTATTAACTGGGACATGAAAACAATCCATTGAAAATATGTGCTAAATTCACATGCCAACTTCCTTCCAGAATTTTAAAAAAAATGTTTGTCTACTTTCTAATGCAGAATGATAGCTCCTGTTGTAGAAAAAAATAATCACATCAGACGTAGACCGAATTTTCAGTTGTCCCTACTGCTGCAGCAGAGAAATGATCCTTAAATTTGCTTTGTTGTCAGGACTCGATTCCAGTGGCTACGTGTATTCTAGGAGATACCTCTGATACCACAGCTTCTTCTTTTGCACAAAGATTAGGTGAGTTTACTACGCGTCCTCAGTTATTGCACCATGCTGTTAACTATAGCTTTTTATTATTCTTTAATGTTTTTATACAGTGTTTATTACAATTAATGCAACAAAAGGAACAATATAAAATATTTGCATGTACTTGCATATACTCGGAAGCAGAAGGAAAGCACAGTATAAAACATTCTTAATCTGCTTAACCCTATGAGGGTGGAAGTGGATACAAAATGTAATTGAAATTGCATGTATATGGCTCTTACTACCCCTGATGAGGCATTGAAGCACTTACAGAAAAGTTTTTTTATGTAAAACAATAGTCGGCTCATTGTCTTTTGGTCCGTATGTCACTCTCCCAAAAAAGCGTGGATCATATAATTGAGCCAGTCATGCTTCCATTACTGACAGAATAAGGTATCATTGTCACGCAGTGGAAAAATACGTTCCTGTGCATTGCAATGGTAATAAAAAGTCCTTCTGGTACCATTTGTAGCATTGGTGGGGGGAGGAGGAATAGAAAAGAGGAACCCCCTTTGCATGCCAGCACATCAGTTCCCTCGCCTGGCATGTGGAGAGGCAAAGCTGCCTGCCTATAGCTGCTGATGATGCACATCCATCCACTCTGACCTCCCGAGACACACCAGTTGGGCCCACCCTAGAGGTACACCTACTATTAGCTCATTTCCCAGGCCATGTACCTCATCCCCTTGAACCAGTGCTTAATTTGTAAATAAAAACATGCCTGTGCCCAAAGCCCTCCTCTTAAACATGCGGCTGCTGCAAGTAAATGTGCGAACATGGAATACTGAGACAGCGTAATCCTGAAACCATCATGGGCCTCTTCAATCCTTTTACAGCCCCTCCCTGCCCCTTCAGTTCACTCTTCCAGTTTTCTGCTTTTCCCCTCTGTGGCACTTTTTCTTTTTTAGGTTTGGCATGGCAGCTTTTCCGACTTGTTGGTATGTATCTGGGCTTTTAAGCACGCCCACTGCATGTCTATCATTATCACTCATTCATGGGCTTGCCCTTCAAAAATCTTTTATTTTTGTTGATAAATGCTTTATGTTTGTCACCCCTTGAAGCTGTTTTGTTACTGCTTTGGACATCGCCCCTGTTAAAGGGTGTTAGCGTGTCTGACCTTAATAAGTAAACTTACAAGGGAACGCAAATAGGTCGATGAGCCTTTAACTCGCAATTAAGAGGTTCTTACTACAGCTCCAGTACATAATCAATACACAATAATCAACATCAACCAATAATCAATGGAGTCAGTAATTGTCACGCATCATGACCTTTCAGTCATGAATAACTGTACCGTTTAGTAAAAGTTAAAATATTTATTTGCCTATATTAACAATGCTAAGGTCATGTAGATTAATCTCAAAATCAAATGAAACACACACAGAAACAATACTGGCTGTCCAAAGCAATGGAAGAAACGTAATCTAATCAAAGCTTGAACTACAACACATTCTAAGGTTATGGTGCAAATCAATAACAAAGTCAACTGCGTCAATGTAATTACTTACATTAAGTTTAGCAGAGAAATTCATCAAACATTAATCCCTATTAGCATGATTTCATTAGTGAGGATCTTTAACTAACACCAGATTAGCATCAGCATGTTGGGCTTCATGCAAAACAATTTAGTAACACAAATGTGGAAAACATCTAACTATGGCTCTATCAAAACAGTGCAGTCGGTACCTAGAAAGAAAAAGCAAATGCATAATAATCAACAGTCCGGGTCATAATACCTATCCTCAGTGTGGATCATCAAGCAGAGTCATTCTTCATCCTCAGGACCTGAGTCGATCAGCAAGGCATCAGGATTCAGCATCAAAGTTCAGAAAGCGCTAAGTCTCTTAAGCATTAAAGTCAAGGACACCTCTTGTCCAGACGCATAAGAAATATTGACCTTTCAGCCAGCAAGAAAATGGGCAACGAATCTATGGCAAAATGCAATGTGGTTAAGACAAAACGCACAGGCACAATGTTTGTCTCTTCTCAGTGCAGTCCCGTTAAGTCAAAACTGCTAAAACTACTTCCCAAATCCCTATTGGTCAGTTAATCGCATGTTCACACTTTGTCCAATAAAACTAAAACCCGAAATCTATGAATTCTACTATTACTCCATTCACATGTCGTTGATTGGTTTGTCTTGCAATGTCCTCATCATCTGGCTTGTCGGGTAACAATATTGTTGCAGCTTCCACTTCAGTCAGTATCTCCATTGTTCTTCTCCTGAGAAAGTCAGTCTCACACACATTACATACAAAATGTTACATCCACAGGAACATCATCTTCTAGCAGTTGGTTCTCTTGAGAAAGCTTCCGTTATGAGCACATTTAAACAATACAATAGAAATCACAGTTTAACTTTCTAGGACAGCCATCTTATTAAACGTTAAGAAATACAGCTTTGACATGAAGCGTGGCAAGTAGGCCATGACACTTGCTAAGTTAAGGCCTACAATTAATAAAGCTAAAGCTTACTGCATAACCCTTGATATGGCATATTACTACATTAATCTAACAGATGCTCAACATTTCATATTATTAGATCATTGATTAGTACATTTCGCTAACATTGGTGGCCATTCTTTGTGATCTCATTTTCAAATGTGTGCATTATTTTTCTATGTTATTTTTTTTGCTACAGAAACTTACTATCTGATAGAGACTTTTAGTTGCAGATTCCTTACCTTAGAATTTTCCTCCAGGCGTCAAACTGGATCCGGAGAGTTTTCTTCGAGCAATACCCTTGCGCGTCAGTAGGTGGCATCGGTCGACTCCGCAGGCGTCGTGGTCACCGTGATGACGCCGGGAGTAATACATAGACGCCGCCCTCGCGCAGTGACCTCAGTTCTTTTCTTTCCACGCCACACTCTGATCCGGAGAGAGCTACCTTAGGCTATTTTTTGGCCGAATTCAACCTTTTTGTCAAGCTTTTTAGGTACGACTTTGGTGCGTCGAATATCCCCGAAGACCGGGTTCAAGCCTTGTGAGGACTGCCATCGGACGATGTCGGTGACGGATCCTCATCGCGTTTGTCTGTGGTGCCTCGAGCGCGACCACGACCCAAAGTCGTGCTCCAAGTGTCGGGCCATGCACCCGAAAGCTTCAAGGGAGCGGTCCCTAAAGCTAATGGCGGCCCGGCACTCGACTCTGCATAGGTCCCGGTCTCACTCGAGAGGAAGGTCTTGAGATCGGTCGCAGAGTCATCACCACTCGTCTTCTTCGAAGTCCTCGGGTCAAGGTAAGAAGAAGACGAAGAAGTCCCATCGCTCTCTGACTTCACCCCGTCGCTCGGCCGATGGGACGCGGGACGAGCGTCCAACCACTAGGCCTCCATCCTCCGAGCCAACGTTTGGGTCGACTCCGCGCTTCCCCGAGTTTCCCGGAGCGACCCCCCGCCCAACTTAGAGTCTTACGAGGCCATGCGCCTCATCTTTGGGTGGGCTGACCCCGATACGGTGCCTTCGGGCCTAAGGGGTTCGGCTGAGGGGCCTTCGGGTTCCGTGCCGACGGCTTCGGCCCCGGCCACCGAGGTCACCTACGGATCCATGCACGGATCCACTCCGACGCCGGTCGCACCATCGAGACCTTCCCCAGCGCTGGGTCGATTATCGACGCTCCCGACATCTGTAGTGCCCACTATCGATGTCGACCCAATTCTCGTCCCTCACAACTCGGAGTCAGAGCAGCGTCGGCCGACACTGCCATCGGCTTCGGTGGGCCCTATTCACCCGAGGCCGGATTCAGACCCATTTTCCTATGGGTACGAATACGGGGAGGAATTGGAGGGGTCCCTGGACCCTTATGAATACCAGGATGACCTTACTATGGACTGGGCACAGGACTTTGGCAAAGCCAGTGGTCTGGATACTTCTCCTGACGCTGGCACGCTGTCTCCTCCTACTGTGGCTACGGTGGAGGGAGCTACTTACAGTATGGTGGTTAGTAGGGCGGCTGAGGTCCTTGAGCTACCTACTGTGGAAGTCCGGTCTAATATCCTGACGTAGGTGCTTCAGCCTGGGGCTTCTACTTCGGAACCCCTTCTCCCATTCAATGAGGCCCTCACTGATGTCCTTTTGGGTACATGCTCCAAACCCAACACAGGGGCTCCTGTGAACAGGACTATCACTCGCTGCCATCGGCCCGCGCCAAATGACCCAAAGTTCCTGTCCCAACATCCTGCGTCTGAGAGTCTTGTAATCCAGGCTACCTCTTCTTCTGGCGTGTTCCCTTCCGCACCCCCGGATAGGGAATCCAAAAGGCTGGAACAATTTGGTAAGAAGTTGTTTTCTTCCTCCAGCCTAGCACTGCGGTCTGTGAACACTGCATGTCTTTTGGGACGTTATTCCCACTCACTGTGGGATATGGTTGCGCAAGTCCTGCCGCAGATACTGGAGGAGGCCCGTGCTATCGTCTCCCAAGCAATGAAAGATGGGAGAGACGCGGCAAAGTTCACTCTCCATTGTGGGCTGGATACGACCGACTCTCGGGGCAGATCGGTTGCGATGACTGTGGCCTTATGGCGCCACGCCTGGTTACGTACTTCTGGCTTCTTGGGGGATGTCCAGCAGTCACTCATGGACATGCCCTTGGATGGCACTCGTCTCTTTGGAGACAAAGCGGACTCGGCCTTTGAGAGATTCAAGGATTCCTGGGCTACGGCTCTGTCCCTTGGTCTTTCCCACGCCACACGCCCACCACAGTCTGCTTTACATCTCTTTCGTGGACACGAAAGGGGCGCCCTGTTGCGTCCTCAACCCAGCCACTATGCCATGCATGCTGGACAGCCTATGCTTGGCCGTGGACGTGGAATCCCACATGGCCGTGGGACAGGGAACCAGAGGTCTGCCCAGTCTGCCTCTGCCCCCGCTGCAGCCTCCAAACCCAACTAGTCCGTCCCCTCACACCCACCCAGTTGGTGGCAGTATCTGCCATCACCTGCCCCACTGGGAACATATCACCACGGACGGGTGGGTTTTGCAGATCATTCGGAAGGGCTACTCCCTCTCGAATCTGCACCACCACACATGCCACCATCCTTCCATCATCTTCCGTAGGATCATTTGGTGCTTCTCCATCAGGAAGTCGTGGCTCTCTTGGCCAAGGGAGCTATAGAAAGGGTCCCTGTGCCAGAAGTAGGTCTTGGTTGTTATTCCCACTACTTTCTGATACCAAAGAAGGACAAGGGCTTACGTCCTATCCTAGATCTTCGGGACCTGAACTACTTCCTCAAGAAGGAGAAGTTCCAAATGCTCACCTTGGCTCAGGTTCTGTCTGCATTGGACCCAGGAGACTGGATGGTAGCGTTGGACTTGCAGGATGCTTATTTCCACATCCCCATCCTGCCTGCCCACAGACATTACCTACGATTCGTGGTAGGTCACGAGCACTTTCAGTTTACCGTGCTCCCTTTTGGCCTTTCAGTTTTCTTCTCCTCCTTGTTGCTCTACACCAACTTCATGAGCAGTCGCCACTGGAAATTCTAATACAGTGAAAACCTTGGGGATCCTTTGGTATTCTGAGATGACTTTTGGTTCTTATATCAATGAAGATAGTAGAGGCTCGTGGTTCAGAGACCGCCAACTCCACAGAATCCTCCACTTCCATTCAGAAGACATGCACACACCGGTGGACCCTAATAAATTCTAAACAGTTATGGAAATATCCTTTTTAATAGACTTCCCAATTTGTAGATAACCTAGCTTCAACATGTGCAAAATGTCATGGTGCATCTTAAATCTGAGATAGAAACAATGTTTCCCATTTGATTCCAGACTTACACTGAGATCCAATAAATGTCAAAATGGAGTTTAAAATTCAGCTCTTATTCCATAAATGTTTGTTCAAGGCTGAGCCTGGAAAGCTGACTCAGAACATCTTGCAGCAATGTCTTAATCACTTCCTCATTTACAGTGACTTGTCTTTATTGATCATTACCAGACCCAAATGGAAGAGACCCAGGGATTCTCTGTCCCAGGGACTGAAAGCTTGAAACTCAGTCTCCCGTGGTTTTAGAAAAAAAAATTAAATGCTGGGATTTCTGCTACCTACGGATTCTCGTCTGCCCTTGCCTGGTCACTTCAACCACACCTGGATATAATTTGATCAGCTTAGTGCATATAATAAATAAATGGACTCGGGGTTACACATTTTTCCCAAATTGGGCGAGGGATGTGGATATAGAACTGAATGTAAAACGTCCTCAGTAAATATTATAATGAGCTGCAAAAACATCCAACTGCCTTTGATCAATGTTTTATGAGAATCCTCACAAAATGTACAAAGTGACCCCAGCATTAACTCATTGTGCAGATGATATACCCAGCACTACAGGATGCATACACCTGTTGATCCTCTGTCTCTTGGTTCAGGGATGGTGGATGGAAATCACAGAATAAATAATGTAAGTATCATACAGTTGTACAGACAATTGAAGGTGTGAAGGCTAAATGATATTTAAACCATAACAAATGTTAAACAAACTACGTCATCTCAAGGAACAGGAAACATAAATAGCAAGCTGAACCAGCATTTGCAAATGCAACAGATTTTACCTCACTCCAAAACCTGGGCATTGGCAAAAGAAGTCCTGGATTTTTTTAGACAAAGCTGGCTAAGTCTGCAAGTAAATGTACATATTACATGTAATTTACATTTCTGCCTTGGAACCATCATACCAAGGCTACACACAGTATGTCAGGTGGGACCATCATTAGGCCAGGGTCAGCATTATGTCAGGGTCGGCACCATCATGCTATGGATGCCCATAAAAGGCCATGATTTATAATCCTACTTCAGGGGCACTAATATGGTAGGCCTAACTGCCAGACTAACATGGACGCCGACATTATATCAAGATTTAACACCACAGTGCTAGAACCAAGGATGGCCACAGTATGCCAATAATTGCAAACAATGTGCCTGCATCAACTTTATGCCAGGTTTTGGCACCTTGTTGCAGAGGACGCCCACGATGTACTAACAACACCATTCTGCAAGGACTGCATTATACCACGGGTGCGCACAATATGTAAAGAATAACTACCAGTCTGTCTCGACTAAGTGAAGGTGGCGTATTCCTTTTTAAAACTATAAGGGATTTGTTTGCTAAATGTTTTTATAAGGACTGCCCCCACTAGGCTATGGATACTGTATTTTTAACAGCGTGTTGCCTCTTACAGCAGCCCTGGATACTTTGGCATGGCTGTGCAGTATGTGCCTTATTTACCAATTTCAAAAAAATTGGTAAAATAAAAAAAAAATTGGACTGGTATTCTCTTTGTCAAAGGAAAAGTCTCAAACTCCTAAATTCGGTTATTAAGTTTTCATTGTTACAATTTGCGGTTTTCAAAATATATTAAGAGGAATTCCCGCTCAACTACGAGGACATTTACAAAATATCAAATGTGAAAAAAACATCGACCACCAACTGAATTTGAAAGCTGCTGTGCCGTTTGTGAATCCTTTACAGTGTAGATAAATGATTTGCTCCAATTGCTTGCACGGACAGACAAAAGTGGTTTTTCTTGTGACAATTCCGAATTAGGGCCCATATACTTACGAAGTTGACAGACTCTTGGAAATGGTCTTAAGGGAGTGGAGAAGAAAGACAGGGGTTATGATGCTTCTATGCTTTCCCTTATTTCCTCGATTTTAGGGCGCTCCCTTGGTGTGTCCTTCTTGCCCGCTCCTTTATGTTCCTCACTGTTTCCCACCCTCCTGAAGCTTCTTTATGCCGGGGTGTTCCTAAGGACTTTCAATAGTCAGCCTTGTGCTTCATTTGTGGTTGCAGGTAGTGGGCCAGTATGAGGTTATGGGTCTGCTAGCTTTGGTTCTGCAATCAGCTTTTCACAGGAACCTCTCTCTTGTGATACCGCTGTCTTCCTTAATTCTGTCTGGCTGGCAAACTGCACCGAAAGAAAACAGCTCTGCTGAAACGTATGCCTACAAATAAAAGGCTTCTATTTGAAAGGACAACCTCCTGTCAAAACTTGCAATATCCATAACGTTTTGGGTTCAGCACCAGCATTATGCCAAAGAGAGAGGAGCATGCAATGAATGCCCATAATGGGCCAGGAATTACAGGCAACATGCCAGGGCCAACAATATGCCCACAACTGGCCAAGAAAGGCCACCACTGTGCAAAGATCAGCTTTGTACCAAAGAAATTATGCCATGGTTACCCATATATTGACAAAAAATACTACCATTTTGCGAGGGTCAGCATTTGAGCAGGGCGTGGGCATTGGGCATCATGCCACGGATAACCACAAGCTGCCACGAAATTAAAGGCAATGTCCGCAGATATCACAATGAGATAAGGCTTTCCTGGAGGTTTAAACCTGTGAAAAGGTCAGCGCTGCTTTGAATGGTAACACAGCCTAGGTTTGTGGCTTTCAAAATTTGAATTGTTCTTCAGTTTTCAAGAGTCAGCCACAGAACAGAAATAGATTACTCTAGCTTTAATGGAAGTAAAACATCATGAACTATATGAACTGTTGAATGAACATAGATTATCTCACTGAAAAGCGACCAGTATTTTACTGCTAAATGATGTCTGAAAAAAAAATGAAACATTCTATATCTACTACTATGACACTCTGGGCAAAACATTACTTCCGTTGGATAACCTGACTGCCTGCCACAACGCAGCCAGGGGAAAAATCTATTTTTTAATGATGGGAATGACTATTTTCTACCCCCGTGTTCAATACTCTATAGAGAAAGGAACTTGCTGACGATAAGGCTTTGTTGGGGTAGGAGGTATGTTCAAGGTAGTGCTTAATTTGGGTTTGTTGCTTCCATTGCGGAGCACAGGCACTTATTTTTTAGGTCCGGTACTTATTTTTCTGCCTCAAGCATTTACTGCAAGCAAAATACACATATGGGAAAGACGGATGAAGAGAACAAGACATTTGCAACGCAATGGTTATCGCATTTGCTCAAGTTAGAGCTATTAGTGTTGTAAACTTCTAACCGGACTTGTCTTGCCACATAAATTGAAAAAGAAAAGTGATACAGTTTCACATAAGCGAGCTGATTGAAAGCATCAGCGTGAAGCAGCACACAAAATAAAACAAGCATTTGCAATGCAATGGGTCTCGCATTACATCGAGTTAGAGCTATTAGCGTTATAAACGCCTAATCGGACTTTTCTTGCCACATTAAATTAAAACACAAAAAACAAGAGTGATAGCGCTGTGTATAACACACCACGATCGCGCTGCGGAGTAAAGAGAAAAAGTAGTCCAGAAACCATATGGAAAACATAAAGCCTCGTAGGTTTCCTGTAGTTTACCGGTGCCCTCGAGTAGGGCTAAACACTGGAAAAGGAATGACGTATGCATGCCTTTCACGAATGAAAACAAGCGGATTTTAAAAGGCAAGCCCACGAACCAATGAAAGTGACTGATGTAACATGGGTGTGGTTAAAATCCCCCTAAAGGGATTAGAAGAGGGACAGAGCGCTTTGTGCTTGCCCCTAAAAAGTAGTTCACTCGCAGTCAAACGTATCGGCAAAAGTGCAATTAGCCCTTGCTAGCGCAGGTGTATTAATAAAAATTAATAATGAGTGTTTGTGTATTCTGAATGTATAAGTTACTTACCTTCGGTAACAAAATATCTGGAAGAAACATATTCTAGTTGCAGATTCCTTACCATAGAATTTTCCCCCCGGCGTCAGACTGGATCCGGCGATTTTTCTTCGAGCAATACCCTTGCGCATCGGTAGGTGGTGTTGGTCAACTCCGCAGGCGTCGCGGTCGCCGTGATGACGTCAGGAGTAGTACATAGACGCCGCCCTCGAGCAGTGACGTCAGTTTCTTTTAACGACTTTCCACGCCAGAGCCGCTAAGAACACGGAGATTGGTGCGCCAGAGCTAAGGACCTGAAAGAGGGAATCCCTGTCCCTAGAAATCAGTTCACAAGCAGGGAGGGTGGGTGGGGGGGTAAGGAATCTGCAACTAGAATATGTCTCTACCAGATATTTCGTTACCAAAGGTAAGTAACTTATACATCTGATAGAGACTTCTAGTTGCAGATTCCTTACCTTGGAATAGATACCCACGCAATACCATCCTCGGTGGTGGGCTGCGAGACTATATCATACTAGAAAGTCCTGCAGGACCGAACGACCAAAGTAGCCGTCTCGACGGACCTGACTATCCAGGCAGTAATGCTTAGCAAGCATGTGCAGGGATGCCCACGTAGCTGCCTGACAGATATCCAAGACAGGAACTCCGTGTGCTAACGCAGTGGATGCAGCAGTTGCTCTGGTAGAATGAGCCCGCAAGCCTTCAGGAGGTTGCTTTTTAGCCAAACCATAGCACATTTTGATGCAAAGAAGCGCCCATCGAGAGATGGTACGCTTTTGCATCGCCTTCCCTTTCTTCGCACCCACATAGCCAACAAAGAGTTGATTGTCCACCCCGAAATCTTTAGTACGATTGAGGTAGAACGCAAACACTCTTTTTGGGTCCAGACGGTGGAGTCTCTCCTCCTCATAGGAAGGATGTGGGGGTGCGTAGAAGGTAGGCAAAGTGATGGACTGGCCTACATGAAATGGTGTAACCACCTTAGGAAGGAAGGAAGGTCTAGTGTGTAACACCACTTTGTCAGGGTGTACAGACAAGTATGGAGGCTTTGAAGAAAGGGCCTGAAGCTCACTCACCCTGCGAGCAGAGGTGATAGCGATGAGAAAGACAGTTTTGAATGTGAGGAGCTGCAAGGGACAGTTATGCATTGGCTCAAAGGGGGTATACATCAAGTAAGTACAAGATTAAGATTCCACTGAGGCATGATGAAGGGAGTGGGAGGAAATAAGTGGGTGAGCCCTTTTAAGAACCTACTCACAATAGGACATTTAAAGAGTGAGGGCTGATCAGGAAGCCTAAGAAAGGCGGAAATGGTAGACAAATACCCTTTAAGGGTGCCCAATGCAGACCCCTGCAGGGCTAAAGAAAGAATGAACAGAAGAACCTCTGAAAGAGGGGGGTCAACATATTTGTTGGTACACCATGCCACAAATTTATTCCGACAGGCGTATACAGTTTTAGTCGATGGATGCCTGGCTGCCAAGATAACATTACAGACTTCGGGTGGAAGGGCAAATGCTGTCAACTGTTGCCGCTCAATCTCCACGCATGAAGGCGGAGGTTGGACAGGTTTGGGTGGATGACCGTCCCATGCTGCTGCGACAGAAGATCCACCGAAGCGGCAGTCTGAGTGGAGGATCGATGGACATGCTCAATAGCTCTGGATACCACACTCTTCGAACCCAGTCCGGAGCCACCAAGATAACTTGGGCCCGGTCGTACTTGATTTTCCTGAGAACTCTGGGCAGAAGAGGGATAGGTGGGAAAGCTTAAAGGAGGCCGGAGCTCCACTCGAGACGAAAAGCATCTCTGAGCGAGTGCCGCCTTGGAAACTCCAACGCGCAAAACAGCTGACACTGCACGTTCTCTGCGGAGGTGAACAGATCTAACCAAGGCTCTCCCCACTTGAGAAAGAGACCTTGAACCACCTCCAGATGGAGATGTCATTTGTGATCGACAGTGCGTCTGCGGCTGAGTTCGTCTGCTCTGGCGTTGAGAGAGCCTGCCAGATGTTGAACCATCAGGGTAATGCCCTGATGTTCCAGCCATGTCCAGAGGCGTAGTGCCTCCTGACAAAGGGTCCAGGACCCTACCCCGCCTTGTTTGTTGGAGTACCACATGGGGGTAGTGTTGTCCGTGAACACCTGCACCACTTTCCCTTTGAGAGAGGGAAGGAATGCTTTCACTGCAAGCCTGATCGCCTGGAGCTCCAGCATATTTATGTGGAGTCCCGACTCTGCCGGAGACCAGAGGCCTCTGATCCCCGCCTCTCCCATCTGGCCGCCCCACCCCAGAAGTGACGCATCTGTCACTATAGAGAGATCTGGTTGGGGACGGGAGAGGGATCGCCGTTGACCCAATTGGGATTCGAAAGTCACCACTGCAGGTCTTTCGCAGTCCCCTCCGAGATCTGGACCATGTCGGAGAGATTTCCCTGATGCTGCGCCCACTGGAACTTCAGGTCACACTGCAGAGCCCGCATATGCCACCTGGCATGTGTTACTAGCAGGATGCAGGAGGCCATGAGGCCCAGCAGCCTCAGAGTCAGTCTCACTGAAACCCAAGACCAAGGCTTAAAGATCGGAATCATAGCCTGAATGTCTGGGACTCGCTTTTCGGGAGGATAAGCCCAAAACTGCACTGTGTCCAGAACAGCCCTGATGAAAGGGAGCATCTGAGAGGGAGTCAGGTGTGACTTTGGCACGTTTATAGTGAACCCCAGCTGGTGCAGGAGGTTCACCGTAGTCTGAAGGTGGGAGACAACTGTCAGGGGCGAAGGCGCCTTCAACAGCCAGTCGTCTAGGTAGGGGAAGACTGAGACCCCCAACCTGCGCAGATAAGCTGCAACCACCGCCATCACTTTCGTGAACACCCGAGGGGCACTCCGCAGGAACTGAGTTTAATTCATATACATATGACACCCAATTCCAACTGGAGGTGTTGGATCAATATAATTGTTTTGCCAAGCTGAACTAAAGTCACACAGATGTAATGAACTGGGGCCACAAACAGTTATATTGAATAATATAGGGAATAATAATCATTGAGAGACATTCCATTTATTGTTACACAGCTATGAAATCAAGGTTTCAAGCTTAGCACATTGAGTGCATGAATCCAGAAATGTTAAATCATAGGCTCCAGAAATGCTCAAGTAGGAGAAAGCGGTTAATTGTGTCAAAATCGGCTGAATGGTTCTGCAAGACTGTCAATGAAAGTCCCTCCTGATCTTCAGCGGGTCGTTGCTTTTGCTAGATATCCTTTAAAGATGTCATGGTCCCAAGTTTTTGGTGAAAAGCAGATAAGCAGAAATCCAAACAGTCTGCAAGCGAACACATACTACATTTTCCAGGATCTTATTCTTCCACAACATTCCTGGAAAATTCTGTAATTGTATGCATGGAACATTCCATTCTAAAGTCTGCATTTTTCTGCAGCACTATATTGATTGCTTTTCTAAAAAAAAAAAGTTGGGCTCATAACATTGGCCGAAAAAGATTAATTAGTTTGGTCATGAAAGTTGCAAAAATCTCAGCATGAGTTAGAAATCACTTACATAAGCTTCAGCAAATAATACTGAATCGGTGATTGAGTATTGGCTTGTAGTTGAGTCACACAATACTCAAAGAGTTCTGAAGGCTTGGACCATCTTGATAAAGAAGGTGTTTATTGCTTACGCCGGTTCTTGGGAACCTTTAATCTCTGTTTCTAGTGCAGAGGACAAAAGAAAACTGAAAAGTCTGAAAGATTTCCTATGGTTTGTACATGAGAGTTAAGATTTTATTTTTGGGTAGGAATTTTTAGCTCAAACATCCCTTTTTTTTTTTAAGTGTTGGAGCCCATTTTCTATGAAGATAGACTAGTTCCATTTTAAGATACTCCTCATCTGCTTTCCAGATGGGGACATCCTTTCATGAGAGCAGTTATACCATCTTGACACCAGGGATTATTTTTACACTTACTCAGACAATGCTAATTAGCTGCTAATTAATTACAAAGTTAATCCGAAAATATTATACATTGATTTGCTTGTTCAGTGTATTCTGAGAAGAAATGATATGAGTCAAAGCCTTTAAGGCTGACCTAAAACAGAAGTAAACCAGCTTTTTCTTCCATTGGAAAATTGAGAAAAGATGGCTTTGTGATTGAATTGCCTCCATTTTATATGTGCATGCTAAAAGATGATCTGACCAGAGAATTAGAAAAGTCTGAATCATATGGACATCTACTTCCCTAAAGAAAATCGGATCTAAGTTGTATGAGTCGCTGAATACTTCTGTCAAATTGAACACATTGGCTAGCAAAGAAACGCTACTAGCTGAGGAGGATGGAGACAGACCCACCAAACATTAAAGTCCTCGACCTGAAGGTAGTGAGGGACACCAATAAGGCACAGCCTTAGATTCTTGGGCCCGAAAAGGGGCCACAAACACTTTACATAAAAAAAAAAAAAGTTCAGAAAATTGATTACCATTACCTCATTATACCAAATTGTCTAAGACAGGAATTCACCATGTTTGTAATTGTCGGTGAGTTTTTCCAGTTAATACATTTGATTAATTGGGCGGCCTCCTCCTGTTGTTGTGGTCCTATTACAAATAGTAATCAAAGGAGGGTAATGAAAGATGAAAAAAAGACACTGGTTGCTAAGATTTTAATTAAAAATAGATACTAAGGATGCACATTCCTAGCTAAGTTTCCAATGTGACTTGAACAGTAAGTTTTAATAAGTGCACAGTTAATTTGTGAGATTGTTTTACAAGTGGTTATAATAGGAGCAAAAGCTTCACTGGCAATATCATAAATCAGCTTGAAGACAGTGCACCCTTCAGTTACACTGAAGTGTTTGTCAACTCCTCACGGTCACATTTAATGGTCAGAGCTCTATACATTTTGGAACCTTAATAAATAAACCTCTAGGGTGCTTACTTGTAGGGTCACTTGACAGTATTTGAGAGCTGAGATCAATAAGGCAGGAGACGTTGTGGACATGGGGACGTAAATGCTGTTCCATGGCTAAACAGGCTCAAACAAGCTTTGCGTAGGAGTTCTGTACCTGTGCACCCCGTTTGATGCTTGAAGGTTCCACAGGTGATATGATCGCTGAACACCAGCCTAGAGAGACGGTCGCTATAGTTCCACTCTGCTTAGGAGTTCCATGAATAAGTACAGAAAAAGCAAACACAGAAATATAGATTTATGTATTCCAAGAGAAGACAAAACGGAATTGTGGACATATCAACTTGCAAAGCAGAATAAGAAAGATCAGAAAAGAAAAGTTGCATGCAAAAGCAAATCTACATAAACACTATCAGAAACATTATGAAATAAACTATAAGAAAAATGGTGGTCAGTTGGAGGCAAAGAGAAAGCATCTTTGTCCACTATGCAAGTGAGATACAGCTGGGTTTAGTCACTCAGTTAAAAGATGGCCTCCCCATGAGGAGGATTCCAACACACAGCAAGACTTTAGTTGTAACAGATGATGGAAATAAGAAAATGTTTTCTGTTCTAATTGTCCGCAAGCAGTGTTAAAAACTCAAGAGGGATTTCATTGAATATCACAGTGGTCAAAATAGACTCGTATAATTCGAAAGTTTTGCTTGTTGAAAGTTTTACCGCTTACATAGTATTTTAGATGGTTCTCTTGGTTTCTCACCTCATGAGAGTAAGCTATGTAATAGCTAGTTGACTACAACCTTTCCAATGACTCCTTTTGTTGTGATTAATAATTTTACTCAGTGCTTACTGCTTGTCTATGTATGTATGTATGTATGTATGTATTATTCATTCTGGGGTTTTATAGAGTGCTAAACTCCACCAAGACCACTGGAGTAGAAAGAACAAAAAGCAATAACAATTTGTGAGAACATAAGAGTTGAAGTCTAGGTGAGTGCCTAGGATTAACTTAGAAGTGATATTCGTGAGCTGCTCCCAAAGGAGCCTTGAATGTAGATGAAAGTTTGATTTTCAGGAGTTTCCTGAACAAATCTTCAATTCAGTGGACCTGATTCACAAAGATTAACTTACACTTTTGTGTGAGTTTAATATTTTTTGTTGTGTTATTGATGAACTCTGAGTTAATAGTAAGTTTACAATGGTGGAGATTCCACAGTCGGGGTTGAGAACTCCACACATACAAAGATAGGACAGGCCTATACACCCCGGCTGCGGAGTCTCCGTAGTCGTAAACTTACTTTTAACTCTGAGTATGTAAACAACAAATAAACAATAAACTAACACCAAAGTGTGAGTTTAACTTTGCGAACCAGGCCCCCAGAGTGGGGCTAAGACCGTTCCACAATTTTAGACATGGGACCTGCAGTGGCCTTCCCTCATCCTTAACCTTCCCTCATACTTAAGTCTTTTAAATGGGCATTATTTATTAATCAGATTGGCTTATGAAGGGTGAAGGTTTCTGGATGTAGCATAGTAGCATGCCAGTTATGAAGCTAGTCAAATCCTCACCCATTAACATCTGTGCATAATGCATAGAGTTTTGAATCACTTTATTGTGAATTCAACCAGGTGGGAGTTGGGGCTAGCTTAAGGTGGTCCAATTTTTGTAAATACAGCCAATTTTCTGGCTGCCTGATCTTGAATACATTCCAGCATGGCAAGGATTTATTTTTTGTCTCACAGCAAGGAAGACTGTTACATGTGTAATTTATAGTCTGGTTAGTTTGGAGGAGTGGAAAGATTTTCAAGAGAAGATGTTTGAAAGTTAGTTCCCTTGACCACTAAGTTGATCTGCAGAGCAAAGTTAAGGGCTAATTTGATTCCCAGATTTCTGGTCTGTTGAGAAGAGGTGAAAGGGGTGTCCTGGTTAGAAGGCCAGTTGAAAGGAAATTACTCTAATCCATGCACCTTTTATGATTAGAACATAAATCTTTGATCCATTCACACAAAGAGAACTTTCCTTCTTCTGACACTAGATATGTTCTAGGCACTCAGTAATGCTGGCACAACTGTCTTTGTTGTTTCAGAGATGGATGTGTGCTTGGGCATCAGCTGCGTACTTTTGAAACTTTACCGATAATGGCCCTGATGAAAGGGAAGTATGTAGATGTTAATGCTGTCAAGTCCAAAAAGTGCACTTGAAAGTAATTTAACTGTTAATAATCACTAAATCAGTGGTTCCAAACCTGTCATCCGGGGCCCTGTGGTGGTCCAAGAGGCCTCCTCAGGGGGTCCATGACTGCTTAGAAAATGAACTAATTTTAACAGATTAATAAAGTGCATTTAAATAAAGTGTCTAAATGTACAACTGAAACTTTTGAACTGTACTACTGTAAATGTCAAGGAATTTGAAATTGCAGGTTAAAAAATAAATTAGTATCCTTTGATTGATTCATTGGAGCAGTGCAGGTGCATCAAACAGAATATAGTGCCGACAATGTGTTGCTTCAATTTTAGAAAAGTTCCAACCTTCCTATTCATTTTTATTTTTTTTATTTTATTTGTGTGCAAACTAAATAATATGTTACCATTTTTGTATGTGTTTGATGGAATGCTTGTTTCTGTATTTTTTGTGTATTGTTTTGCGGTTCAAATTATTGACATTGTTTAGGGCTGGGTCCCCGGCTTCCATTAATGACTCAGAGGAGGGGGGGTCCCCGGATTGCCATTATGATTCAGTGGCTGTGCCCGGGCTCCAGTAGTGGTAAAGTTGGGGTCCATGGAAGTCAAAAGGTTGGGAACCACTGAACTAAATTATTATTATTCAACATGCTGTCCTGGTGTGTTTTCCATGCAATGCACACTCAGAAAATTGCTGATTGCAAGACACTCTTCCCTTCTCTTCACTCTGATGGCATTTGCATAGTCCGGTTTGAATCTATGAGCACTCCACCCTTGTCTGAAGGTATTGTTTGGTGTTTTGAACACTAGAGCACTGTTTTTGTGTTGCACGTGTCATGTTTTTGTACACAAGGCAGTGGTAATAGTATGATTGTGCGATATGTACGCTGCTCAGGATGCTGGCATAATCATTTTGTAATGATGAATTGACTGTCTGATGTTGTATGAAGCTATCTATGAGCGTGCTGCTGTTGTACATTGGAATGTGGCAATTTACCTTGGTTACTTTAGTTTTTGAGCACCTGAGCACATGTTTTCTTTTACTTTGTACACAAGATCAATTTTAGGGGTGACGCATGCATGATTTTACAGTGTATTCACATTTTATGGTTCAATCAGTCAGTATTTGTAAAGCGCGGCTACTCACCCGTGAGTGTCTCAAGGTGCTGAGGGGAACGGAGGGGCCTCATCCGAAGAGCCACATCTTGAGACCTGATAAGATGGTGAGCGACGGGCTTTGCTGCAGTGTAGGTGAAGGAGCGTCCTCCAGCGGTGGTTTTACTGATGCGAGGGATGGTGGCCAGGGCCATCTGGGCAGAGCGGAGGGATCTGGCAGGGGTGTGGAAGGAGACACAGTGGTTCAGGTAGGCTGGTCCTGCATTGTATATGGCCTTGTATGTGTGGGTGAGAAGCTTGAAGGTGATTCGCTTCTCGACTGGTAACCAGTGGAGGGTCCTCCGGTGTTGGAAGATGTGTTCTCGGCGAGGGAGGTCCAGAATGAGTCTGGCGGCGGCGGCGTTCTGGATGAGTTGTAGGTTTTTTTATGTTGTTGGTTGAGGTGACGGTGTAGAGGGCGCTGCCATAGTCAAGCTTGCTAGTGACTAAGGCGTGGGTGACTGTGCTGCGACAGTCTGCTGGGATCCATCTGAAAATCTTCTGAAGTTTGCGGAGTGTGCCAGCAGGAGGAGGCAACAGATTTAACCTGCTTGGTGGGTGTACATTTTGCTTCTATCTATATACAATATAACACGTAGGCATTTTCATGTTTTTTTTTTTTTTTTAAACTGGTGGCGTACTAGATGGCAGTGATGAAGGGTCTTTGACCCAAAATGGCTTGGGATCTGTTAAGTTTGTCGTTAGATAATAGTGATACCATATATTGTTGACATTTCACTGTGAAGTTTTTGTTTCTACATCAGTGCAGTGGATTATTGCTAATCATGTGAAAATGCAAAAAGCAATGAATGATGATTGATTATGCGATTTTTAAACAACTCTGCATGAATTCACTTTGGAACGAAGTACTTCGTTTAAGTCTGTTGGAATTACGATATAAATCGTGGGACGTACTTGCACTGTCTTGCAATCAGCAATTTTCTTTAGAAGCATGTAGATGTAATTGTATAGACCAGAGAGGCAGGACCCTAGCTAGCATCTGTTTTGCATTTGACAGGCCAATGAGACAATACTATATCTATTTTTTTCTTCAGTTCAAGGCCTGTATGTTGTAGTCAGTCTGTCCAACAGGGTGGTGTGGTCGATCATGTCCTAGACAGCTAAGAAGTCAAGGAGGATCAAAGCCACTTGTTGACTCATCTGGGGTGACCAGGGTACCGCTTCTCTAGCATTTGCAAATTCCGATTCTGTGTCTTGGGTAGTTTAAGTGATGATGATCTCAAAGTACTCCTGCAGTTGTTTGGTGACTTCTATTTCCAGGGTTCTGCTTGTGTTTGGGAGGCTTGAAATGTTCTGTAGAGGGCAATCTTGGTTGCATGTTTATAAGACTCAGGCTCTTTTCCATTTAGCAGAGGAGAGTTTAATTATGCTTGCAATGTCAGCTGTAAGGGATTGGAGAACTTTCTTCATAAGCACAACTGGGCAATGTTTTACTAGGACTTTGGAGGTTTTGATTTTTGTGGCAAGTTTATGTATAACTTTCTTTTCCAGCAGTTTGAAAAGAGAATAAAGAAGATTGGAGTTAAATGGGGTATTGCGTGTTGCCATACATCAAGTCGCGGACCGAGCTTTTCTGAATATTTCAAGAAGTTTACCTTTGGTGCAACTAAAACATGTAATTACATTGAATGGGTGTTCCATCTGCATAGAATATTCAAAGAGTAGCAGTTAAAAGACAAAGCAATTACCAGTTTCTGCCAGTGCCCTGGTTGGTGTAAAATAAAGCATTCGTAAAAAAATATTTAAAAATAATTCTGTAACATTGATTCCATACAATATATTTTATCTCAACCACTTTACAGCAATTCTCAATCTCTTTCAAAATGTAGAGATTTAACCTTCTTTCAGTTCAGTTATTTTTTTGTTCCTATTTCCATAATGTTTAAATATCTTGTTTTAGGAGGCAGTAAACCCTACTAATCCCCCTTTTAGATATATTATGTAGTTGCCATTGTCACTGTGTAGTTGTGGTTCTGGTCTGATGGTGTTTCCATTGAAAAATGTATTTTTTGATCTACTTATACCTTTTGACCCAGTGGACGGATTTCTACCAAATGTGACACCTCCTTCCTCAGCAAGTTTTGTGAGGGTGTGTGTGTGAAAAATAAGTAATTTCCTAATTTTAGCAAGTCATGACTCCTAAATCCTGCTAATCAAGTTTTGAATGTTTTTACAAAATGTGATTAGCTGGTTTAAGGCTGAAAATGATTCTGCTCCAAGTTGTGTGCTGTGAAAAAGCCTTTTCAAAAAGCATGGGTGGGAGAGGGAAACCCCAAAGTTGACCGACCCTACGGCAGTGGTCTGGGGCACCCAAACACAATAGAAAGCACATCTGCGAAAAAAGTCTGATAAATATGACTTGAGTGGGCTTTTGAGGCTGGATTAGACTGAAACTCACGAGTCAGGCAGACAGTGTAAATACAATAAAAATCACAAACAAAGCCAAACACTTTGAGTATCTGGCTTTGCATGGGGGGGGGGAGGAAGGACGAAACACAAGTTTTAACATATGTATATAAATAAATACAAGGTATTTTATAATGCCTAAACAAACACACACACACTAATGCTTCATAGATCTATATAGATACATGTATATTAACATTTACAATAGTACCCCACGCATATTGATATTAAATATTTAATTTGTTTCATTTCTTTTAGATCGAAAAAATACTTTAGCTCTCATAATTACACAAGTGCAAATATTTAATATTACATTAATAAATTAATTAGCTTCAAAATTAACTTTAATACATTCATTTCATCTATTTTAATGTTAAATTAATACTAATCAATGTATTAACCTTCTATGTAAAAGACTTCCTGTGTAAAGGTAGGAAACTATACCTGCAATATAGTAACTCATGACGTACTTACCGCAGTGCAATGTCTCCATATGTAAATATGCAAAAGTAAAAGTAGCACATATCATACACTGGCAGTAGTTTAACCAGTATCTTGCCAAACATTTTAAAATTCGAAGAAAAATGTGTTAGCACATTTACGGTACAGTAAGCTGATCGGGCACCAAGACCTAAATTAAAAGCAATAATTAATGTTGAACTGTTCTTAGGAAAGCTCACAAAGTAGGCTCTGTTCTTCAGACAGTTACAATTAGTTGGACTGCAGTCGGATCTAGAGTCAAAATGTTTTCTTTTTTTCTCTTTCAGCCAAGAAGACCAAAAAACAAGTTTTTGTCAGCTACAATCTTCCAAATACAGATGGCAACTTGGCACTGCTCGTAGAAAACCGAATCAAGCAAGAAATGGAGACGTTCCCTGAAAAGTTTTGAAATAGTGTAATTAGTCTTTTTCTTATAGTAATACAATTAAAACAGATAAACCTCTTTACTGATTGTGCCACTTATTTCTTAAGTAGGAATATCTGTGGATTTTGCTGGCCTGTAAATACAGCCAGCTGTATCAATAGGGATTTTCTTGAACATGCATATTCCCAAAGGTAGTGGCTTCATAAACACATTGGAGTCATACTATTGTCCTAGAATATTGTCCATTGTGACGGACTGTCTCCTTAACAACAGGCTCGCTGTGCAGCGCTTTTATTGAACACTTGTATTTCTGGAAGCGGACCCATTTTTCACTATTTACTTCCCTTCCACTAAGATATGGTCCAAAGTTAATGGAGTTAAAACATCTTTGTGAATTAAAACTCAATGCTTTCATAACTAATATTTTGGCATTTCATAGAACACAACTTTTTAGTTTTCACAATTCGTAATCGACGCACAGTCCTACTTCTAAAGCCCTGTTGGAAATGTGAGGAGTCTGTTGATGGCCCACAAAAAATAGGTTGGTATTAAATTATAGTTTTTGTTTTTGTGGAAAGATTTGTAATCCAAAGTAAGTTGTAAAGATGGTTGTAATATGTGACATATGTTGACATGTGTTATGGTTTTTAGCCTTTTAGATTTCTGTATCCTAAAGAGTTCTATGTTCCATTTGACATCAGTGCACTGGGCGTTCTAGAGGCTGGTGGGCGGCAGTTGGAGGCTGACTCTGGACCTGTTAGGGTGCTGATGGCTGTCGTGGATCCTGAATAAAGATACTACTAAAACTTACACAGGAGTGTGAGCGGTAGTTTCTTTCTTATAGTGTATTCAACCTCTACACTACATTTGGTACCAGGAGTGGGGTAAATATCCGATCCACTGGCCTCTACCCGACACAGACGGCATCGAAGTTCTTACTTGTGCGTGTGCTGCTAGCCTTTTGTTCCTGCTCTTTCATCCCACTCGAGGTGAGCTTTCTAGTACTAAGCTGTACGCGATTTTTGTGCTCGAGCGCTCTTCAAAAGAAATTACTGGCGTGTATGAACCCGAGCATACCTATGTCATCCTGATGCTTGGGTTCCATAGCAACCAACTGGCGTCAGCGCGCGGCTGTGTGTTTCAAAGACATGTTATCACGACATTTGGGACTTCGTCGTCATCACGACGCTTGGGATTTCTTAATAACATCACGTCATTGACGTGCAGTTGCGAGTCTCCAGGGGTGCTTTCGTTGCCGGACAGCAGCCGCTGACGGAGATCGTCGTTCTGCCGGCAGCCGCGCGTCTCTAAGGACGCTTCAGCTACACGGAGATCGTTTTGCCTGCCGCGCGTCTCTTAGAATGTTTCTAATGCACGATAATATTTATATCGGCGCACGTCTTGCGCGTTGCTGCTGATATAAGTTAATTGTGGATATCTTGACAGGAAGTTGTTTGTTTTCTGTTGTTCAGGCACCTGTTTGTGCTTAGACTCTGGGAGGAATACAAGTATCATTGAGACTATACTTACTCACAGTGGTACCTGCTCTATATTAATCGTCCACAATTCTCCATCAGGAATCCAGTACAAATTCGCTGTTATCACCATGGCTAAGAATATTTGAAAACTATCTATCTGCAATAGACACTATTGGTTATTCACCAGCTAGGAAACTGGCCCTTCTTTTTAACGATCTTGGGATTGCTGGTCAGCGCATATTTGACAATTTACCAACTATTCCACCACCAGTGGGTGAAGACACAGTTTGGGATGTCTACACTGAAGGAAAAGAGAGGATCAAAAAACAATATTCAGATGACTCAAATGTTCTGCTTGAGAGGTTTAACTTTGCAATGTGCAGGCAGTGTGCGGATGAATCTGTTGATGAATATTTAGCTAATTTACGTGTGCTTGCAGCTAAATGTGGCTTTGGCAATATTGTAGACATGTACATAAGAGACCAATTTGTTTTCCACTGCCATTCCAAGAAAATTCAAGAGCGTATCTTGGCGTGTCGCAGTCCTTCCCTGAATGAGGTCATCAACTTAGCGAAGGCCATTGAGAGGTCCATTGTCACGTCTAGAGTAGTGTGTGGACAGGCTGTAGTGTGTGGTAATGAACAAACAAATATTAATCAGATAATTGATGAATCAGGAGTATGCTATATCAAAGAGAGGTCATTTAAACAAAAGAAGGCTCAATCTCAATCCGCAAAAACTTGTTACCGTTGCGGCTCTCACAATCACTTGGGGAACAATCCTACTTGTCCTGCAATGGGGAAAAAGTGTTTGAAGTGCCAAAAAATTTGTCATTTCCAAGCAGTCGGTATATAGTTCTAATTCTGGGACCAAGGTGAGAATCAGTAATGTGTACACACACTGTAGTGTGGTTAGTTTTACGTATCCTTTGCGCATTAGCTTCAGGCTTTAGGCCTTTGTGCACTTTGCCCTGGATGTGTTTTATTCATTTGCTGGCAGCTTAGACCCTCTGTGCACTTTGCTCTAAATGCTTTTTATTAGGCTTCGTACTGTTATTTTTCAAATAGCCAGTTCTACGGTGTTGTTTTTTATTCATATCACACTGTTTTGCCTACTTCAGCACTGGAGTTCTCACTCTCTGCTTCAGTCAAGGATACAGTCTGGTACATTGCCGATAGACGTGGTAGGAGTTTAGATTTGGCATTCCTGCGTAGGGACATTTTGTGATCACAATGACATGTTAGTTATAAAATCACTTCCTTGTCCCAATACACGGAAGAGGGAGATTCCGACCAGGGAACCACAACTAGACGCTGACTGCCTCGTTGCAGATGCTGAACCAGATCACAGGCCTTTGCTCAGGTATGAGGGCTGATGTCTCCCCAGTGATTCGGAAAGGCAAGCTAGAAGCTTAACATGCTGTGCTCTAAATAGAACAAGAAGAGGGAGAGTAGAAACTGTTAGGCACTATGATAGCTTTGTTCTTATGTTTTACTCTCTTGGTGACTATTTCAATCCTACTATGTTGTATTGTTCTGGTTATTGCGGCTCACGCCTTATTATCTAAAATACAGTCGTTTTATTAAAAC
The DNA here is from genome assembly GCF_031143425.1 of Pleurodeles waltl. Classification (NCBI taxonomy): domain Eukaryota; kingdom Metazoa; phylum Chordata; class Amphibia; order Caudata; family Salamandridae; genus Pleurodeles; species Pleurodeles waltl. The sequence continues at coordinate 752,636,071 of NC_090438.1, read as the reverse complement.
ATTATATAAAACTTATACTGTCTTTGTCATTTGTATATGAGATCATATTGTAAATGAGAGAGTTGGTTTGGATCTGAGTGACCACGACTTCCCTGAGAATTTCCAAAGATGTCATGCGCTCGGCTGCCCAATCATTTCTTCCCCGTAGGAGAAATGAGGCACTGCTAGTTAGCCGGAGCAAAAAACGGATTTAGGGTGACAGAGTTCTTTACAAGTGGGTCAGACTCAGTCCCCCACACCGTTATCGATCCTGCTGCCTAGAAATCCAGTAGTCTCATTTAGGATAATGAGAGCCCACGCGACATGGCGCCGCCAACGTTTGGTCTGGCTCTAATATTTAGGTCCGACTGACTCTCTCGGTCTCATATATATTTTAACTCCTCGGTTCCGTACGCGGAGACGTCCGTGGGGCTGAGGGTTTCCGCCACCACGGGATAGGTACATCCTATTGCTTAGTGGTTGGTTGTTCAAGCTTGAACTTTGAAAGGAAAAACCCCGATATTGGTGTGCCTTCTCTGACCTAGAGCTATTTTTTTTTTTTTTTTTTTTTTTTTTTAAACAAATGGCGAATCCTAATGTAGTGAATATAGCAATAAATATGCGTCACCAGCTCACAGGACATCTGATAGCACATGGACTGACGGTCCAGGGGGGTCCGGTCACTTTTGTGGTGGACGCCCATGCAGCCTATAGGACACAACTTTTTTTATTCTTGGGTCGTATTTCCAGCAGTTGATGGGGGAACAAATACTTTTCACGAATACACTGTTGCGAATGCCCCTGGACAATACAGGGCTTACGCATACTTAGAGATACCTTTATCTTATCAAGAACACCATAATTGGCTTGATGGCGCCCTCCCACACACAGTAGCACAAGTAAGGTTAGGTCCACTGAGTAATGATGGTCCGACCTGGCCTTTATTGGCTACTTATACACCATATCCTGCGGTTGCAAATTTGGCAGTGGCTGACGTGCGTCGTTTATATATAGACTTAGCAACTACATACAGAAGACTGGTTCAGTTTGTAATGCAGGCATTAAATACTAATGCAGCGCGTGCTGCTCCGGCTCACCCACAAGCAGTGGTTCCGGGTATCAATCCGGCCACTGTACACTCAGTTATGGGTAAGGTACCGGCTAAACGTGAGGAGACTCCATTTTGGCTGGCGCAGAAAATTAATACGCTGGAAGCAGTATTTCCCCATACGGGACCTCAGGATAAACATAGAATATTGACGATGTGTTTGCCGTATGGGATGGTTCCTCCGGTGGACCTTTGTAATACCTGGGGCACGGTGTTTGCCGCGCTCTACACTACAGCACACGGTACACCGACATTAGCTAATTTACCGGAAGTGCTTTCAAGATGAATATGGGGCTGCCCCTGCCTTAGATTTGGGCATGCAGTTAATGGGCAATTTTGCTGCGGTTTCTTCTATTATTTTGAGTAATCTCAAGGGAGAGGCAGTAGCACTAGCAGTGCGAATGCGTCTTCGGGATGTTCCGCAGATTGATCAGGAGCGGGAACTTCCGAGGATAATAGCAGAGACCTATTCCAGTATTGGTCGCGATAGCCTAGGGGCTAGACCGCAAAAACCCCAGTTGCAGGGTAAAAATAATAAAGATAATGCTAAGCAACAGCAACCTGAGGGTACAAAAAAGCGCTGGGAAAAGAAACAGCAAACACCTAAAAAAGATGGAGGACAGTCTCTGCAACCGGAGACCCCGCAGAATAGGTATAATCTAGGGAATAGGGATAATTTAAAGACGCCTGATAGATATCAATATCCTGATACACGCCAATCTCATTCCTTTCAGGACTCCGAAGAGAAGTGAGAGAGGTGGGCGGTCAGAGCGGAGGACGGAGTACGTGAAACCAAGACAGGATTCACAACGCTCGGCGGAGGTTTCTGTTAAACAAGAAGAGAAACCGCTGCAACAAAAACAGCAATTTAAAAAGAAGAAAGTGGCAGCAGTCTCAGTTCGACATGCCGCTCAAGAAGAGAGTTCTCTTGATGAACAAGACATGGGCGTTAGCACTGTTAGACAGCGCGGCAGAGGTCACAATAGTTCGCCGGGGTCTTCTAGAGCATCTGGAGGTGAAAGCAACTGATGACTTCATACAAGTCGAAACGGCGGATATGCGAGACTCTGATCCTGATAGAGTATATCAAGTGACTCTGCGATTAGAAGGGGACATTGACTGCATTGTACTCGCCATCTTTTGGGACCATGTGGTAAAATCATATGATGTTTTGCTGGCCGAACAGGATTGGCCACCTGACTTTGTTCGCGACTGTCCGGTTGGGGAGGAGGTTATTGCACCTTCCTTCTCACCACTTGTTCCGAGAGAACTAGCGGAGTCCTATAGTAAAACATGGGCTCTAGCACAGGCTCCCGCCCTATATAGAAATAACGTGGGGTGGGATAGACAATCACCTTATCATGTAATTCCAATAAAGGGCGAACCTCAGCCGCAGCCGCAGTATCCTATCAAATTTGAGGCAAGGGCATCGGTTAGGAAAATTCTTACACAATTACACAATTGGAGTACCAGGGGGTAATTGAGCCCTGTGTCTCGCCGGTGAATAATCCCTTGTTTCCGGTTGCTAAACCGGACCATTCATATAGGATAGTGGTGGATTGCAGACATTTGAATAGTCATACACGCACATATGCAATACAGAATTCACATAGGGTAGCGCTTATGAATAATATAGTACGTAAGAAATACAAAACAACGTTAGATATCTCGGATGGATTTTTCTGCCAAAATATAGCGCCCGAAAGTCGGGACTATACCAGTTTCAGTGCGTTTGGCTCTCAGAAAAAGTTTTGTCGTTTGCCTCAGGGGTATAAGAATAGCCCAGGACTGTTTTCGGCTCGTGTGACTGAAATGCTGCACGAGTTGGACCCTGAAGCGTTCTCATATGTTGATGACATATATCTGACAGACGATGAGATTCTGCAACATCTAAGGCGTGTATCGCGCATTGTTGTGGGGTTTGCTGATATTGGCTATAAGTTTAATTTTAAGAAATCAAAAATTGCCTTCCTCAGCGTCATTTTCCTGGGATATGAGTTGTCGAGTGAGGGCAAGAGCTTAGCGCCACATTTTTTGGAGAAATGTGCTTTATTGCAGCCTCCTAATACGGTTCGGAAGCTCCAGTCATTGTTGGGGTTTCTGAATTTTGGCAGAACTTACATTCCTGATTATGCTACGCGTATAAAACCCTTATACGAATTGATTCGCCCGAATTTTTCGAGTAGATTTTGGACGATTGATCATACACACATACTGCGAGAGTCACAGACTGATCTCTTAGCAGTTAAACACTTACACACACGGGACAATAAGACACATTTAGTCATCAGGGTGATACCTGGGGCTGTTGGGTTTACGTATGTCACCTTTAATGAGGGTGAGACAGTCCCGATTGCTTACAAGTCCCACTTGTATTCTGCTGCAGAACAACGATTTGCACAGACTGAGAAAATACTCACTGCAGTATAGATGGCTGTGATTAAAGAAAGACCGCTTTCCCAGGGTCAACGCATCATTGTCGTTTCCCCGATTCCCGCCTTAGAGGCTGTTACAAAAGCAAGTGTTTCTAATTCAAAAGCTTTACACCCGCGATGGATACAATGGGCTACGTCTTTGACAGCCACTGATGTAGATTACATATTTGACCCTAAACTGCAGACTCAAGAATTTCTTCAATATGAAATGGAGTACCCAGTCCCTGCTGGCACATTGCCTATGGACCAATATCAGGTGGTCATGTATACCGATGGCTCTGCGCAACCAGCGGTTGGGACTAAACAACTGTATTCTGCTGCATGTGCGGTAGTGAGCGGCACTATGGAGGGGGAAGTGTTCTGCCCCCGACATACTTATACTAAAACCTTGGGAGATTGCACGGCACACCTGGCTGAGCTCAAAGCTCTATTGTTAGCGTTGGAACACGCGGATCCGGCGACTTTGACCTTGCTGGTCTGTGACTCCTACTATTGTGTTCAGTCTTTCAATGAATATCTGCACTATTGGAAGTTGAATGGGTACATAGATTCTAAAGGCAACACCATTAAACATAAATTGTTGTGGGGTAAGGTTGCGGATCTGAAAGAAACGCTTCCTAAGGTCCATGTTGTGCATACACTTGGACACCAGTGCATTGGAATACATGTTGCTGGGAATACTTTGGCTGATGAAGCCGCAAAGTCGGCAGTGGCTGTCGCCACTGTGGCCGCAGTGACTCGTTCGAGTTCCAAACCAGACACAGAGATTTCGGCTGCCATAAAGGCTACGGCTGATGGCACGCCATTTCCTAAAGGATTTCCTTCTAAATATAGTTACTGCTTGAGTAGTGCGCTGAATGCTGTTGTTAATATTCCAGGCATTGGTATGCGTGAACTACCCAATAAAATTGAGAGACCTCGATTAATTTCTGCAGCACATGAGGGGGTGGCGTCTGCACATGCTGGTGTGGCTGCCACGATTTCACTTTTACAGGCTCGTTACTGGTGGCCTGGTCTCTATAAAGAGACAAAGCAATATGTCCTTTGTTGTGACGTTTGTTAACAGATTAAAGCTTCGTCGGCTAGACGCCCGCAGCAGACGCCCCTTCGGATTTCAAATAAACCTTTACAGTGTGTGTACTTGGATCATTGTGGTCCGCTGACACCAGATAGTGCATACAAATATATATTGGTTGCTGTAGATTCGTGCTCCAGATTTGTGTGGGTATGGCCACAACGCTCGGCTGACGCTCGAACTGTTATTAAAGATTTGCACATCTTTGTTGATACATTTGCAGTTGCGGCTTTTCATTCGGACCAGGGCCCTGCTTTTGCACTAAGGCATTCAGGGACACCATGGCTTCGTTGGGGGTCCAACTCCAATTCTCGTCTCCATTTCATCCCGAGGGAAATTCTGTCGTGGATCGTTTAAATCGTGATTTAAAGCAATCCTTACCGGCCAGAGTTATAGGTACGGGTCGTAGTTGGCTAGCCCACCTGTATGGAGTACATAGAGCACTTAATAACTTGCCTAGAAGGTCACTGGGGGGTCGTACTTCATATGAGTGCCTGTTTGGAACACGAATGTATGTTCCTGATCTAGATGGTCCTGGTGTGGAGGCGGCAGTTACGCCCTTTGACATAAATGATCGTGTCACTGTTTTGCAGGATTTACAACAATTCCGTGAGGATAACTCTTCTGCAAGTGCTGCCTCCTCAGGAATTAAGGATGAGCCAGTAACACCTACTGGTTGGATACCCAGGATTGGGGATCTAGTGCGTGAAAAGGTCGCAGTAAAGAAAGAATTTGGTCCTTCTTATCGAGCACCTGTCCCTGTGTTAGGGGTAAGCGGCACGAGAACTGTGATTTTACCGCCACTGCAAGGGGCCAAAGGAAATCGCTTTGTTTCCATTGATAATGTCAAGTTATAACATGTGGCCGATTCTGCACAGCAGACCAAGAGGGACACCCAGTAGTTCCGGAATCCCTCTCGCTACTGGGGAAGAAGTCCCGCTGCAGGTGATTTACACCGACGCTGTTTCCTCTCCGAGCTTGGGGAGGGTGGATGATGATCTTGCGATTGTTCAACAGACGACGATTAATTTGGAATCTTTTGATCAAGTTGCTGTACGTTCTACTGAGGTTTCTGAACATGTGGTTTATAGTGTGCCAAGGCGAGAGCCTCCATCTGCTTCTTTGTTCACAGTTGCACCTTTTGCAAGAACTGCCTCTGGCTGCTTCAACGACACTAATGATGCAGTGTCCAACTCCTCGTCCTCGATATCTTCTGTCCGAGGTCCACGTAAGCTGCTGTGTTGGCTTAAACGCACGTATTTTGTTTTTCCTTGGAACTATTTGTGGCTTTTAATGGCTGTAATGACTCTTTTTTTTTTTTGTGGTAATACATGGTCATTTTCTTCCTGATCGATCTGACATTGAGCACGTGGAGACTGTGTTAAAGCCACATTTTTCGTCTCATATGGTTCGAAGAGACTTGTCCAATGTAAACATTTCTGCAATACCGATTCCGGATGGGATTGTGTGGGATAAAGTAATGTTTGATATATATGGTCCCACTGAATTGATTCAAATACCGTATGTCCTCAAGTTATCAATGAATGATATTGTTATACCAGGCATTGTTTCTGATGATTGGGATGTGAAGACAGTAGATTCTATGCTAACAGATTTGCAATATTATTCTGTCTATGATGATGAAGATGCTTACCAATTTAGAGATAATCATGGTGACATGTTTTGCTACAACTATTATGGACACCACTTTATTCATAAAGCTAGTAGCCCTAAGTCCATATTTGATTATGTGCAATGGGAACATTGCTCGACTCCTCCACAAGGGAGTTCGAAAACATATTATGATAAATTTGCATATTTTTCTGGGCATGATCAGCGAAATGCTAAGTCTTACTATTTTAAAGTTGCACCGCATTCTAATAAGCAAATTTTATTGACCGATACTAAATTACTGTATTCAAATTTGTTTCTATCTAAACTTTCGGTCGAAGGGTATGAATACTGGTTTAAGACTGTTGACTTGAAAAGTGTTTGGGGTACGAAAAATTGGCAGATTCAAGGCAGGGATACATTATTTAGAGCATGTATTATCCCTGTGCAGATGATTTTCCTCAATGAAACAGTACAACAGACTAGCTGTTTGGGCTTGGCGACAATTAGAGAGTTGAATTTGCCTAGTATACCTGTCCCTTCCAAATTAAACAACTGGCAGCACTATGTGAATGCTACTTTTAGTGAATTTACACATTGGGTCCAGAATGGTACGCTTAACACTTCATCGTTACATCCGGGCGGGTGGTTATTATGGCCTCTAGACACTAATAAGTGTCATCAACGTTTTGTCACCTCTTCAGGGGGGTTCAGGACTAGTAGGGCAGACCCTCGTTACATTTCACCAGAACATGCTGATATCATAACTACATACAGCGTGGGGAAGCTTTGTCAGCAATGGTTGAAGTCATCCACGCTGGATGCAGTTAAGTCACATCTCACGTTACTGTCTAATGATACTGATTTACAAGATTTTTTGTCAGGTCCCAAGGTACCACGGAAGAAAAGATTTTTATACGAAGTTTATAATGAGATTTGGAAGCTTTCACAACAGGAGGCTGCAGCCCGGTTAAGGCAGATTGATCAGGAAAATCTGCTGCAGACTTTGTCTGTTGTTGATAATGGCATGCATACCCTTTCTGACCGTGTTTACACGATTGACAGCATTGTTTCCTCTGCTATTGACATTATTAAATCGGACATGTCTTCTTTATATCATGGGCAGAGTCAGACGCGGTCCATCATGCAGCTGGGTTGGACTCTTCAGACCTTGAAGGCGGGTCGCGTTCCATGGCAGCACATTCGTGCCAGAGAGATCTTTATCTCCTTTAATTTGACTCATCAACAACAGCTGATGGCTAAAAAGGATGCGACGGATGTCATGTTGAATATTGAGAAATTGGAGAAACTGCCTTTCACGGTTGCTGAGATTCCGTCAGCTGAGTGGTTGATTCATGGGGTTATTAATCTGCCTATCTCCACTCTGCAATTTACTTCTTGTTTGAAGCACATTCCGGTGGGTAGATATGTACTATTGGGAGACCGTTACATACACGAGGTGTGGGAGCTTCCCTTTCAATACAGATGTATTAATGGTTTGAGGGAGGTTTTTCTTAGCGGTAGCGAATGCGAAGCTTCTGTCAGCCATTCCATGGTTTGTAAACAGCTGTCCTTGCACGGAGCGTGTAACGCTTCGATTGCTAACTTAGCTTGTTATCTGAAGGGAGTTCCAGTCCCGGTTATTAAAAACACTTTCCAGGTGCTTTCTAACGGCAGTTACATTGTTCTTAACAGCGAACGCTGCTGTGGCATGCGTGCCGGAATAGTTTACGTTGTCGTTGTCAACAAGGCCGTTACGTGCTGCGGGAATGTGTTGTTTCCCCCCATTCAAATTAGGGAGGTAGCGGACATCTGGCCTCATATTGCTACTTCCAAGGTTAATTTCGACAAGTTGAGTCGGCTAAAAGCTTTATTGTTTCAAAAGCATGTGGCCCTTACATCTGCTAGCAAGACCTACGCACTTCAGGTGGCAAGGTCATCGGCGGTGATACAGTCCCTTTTGAATACTAACTTTCCGAGTCCCTTCTGTGAACTTGTGGGACGTATATTTAATGCATCCAGCACTGCTGGTATTGCACATTTTTTCAAAGCCGTTGGTGTTGGTTTTACTCACACCTTCTCTTCCATATTCGGTTTGATACCTTCGGCTATACACTCTATTTTCGGAAGCATTTTTGGGGGTTTCCCGATTACTTTGGCTTTGTTGGCTGGAGTTTTGCTATTGTTGCTATTTTTTCGCAATGGCTGTCCCGCCACGACGAGTTCCTATATTGCTGCTCCCGTCAGCGCAGCTGTGTCGTGAACGCATGATGCAGCATTTTGGAGCAACACTCCTGGGACATTTGGAGTGTGACTGGTCTCTGTCATTCCGACCAGTTTTGGATTGTGTGCAACCCGTGTTTCGGTGCTTTTGGTGCTCGTTTGAACATGCACTGGCTTTCTGTCTCTCACTGCAGCGCCCTCCAGTGGTCGAAACTGATCTGTTGATGTTCCCGATTAGGGCTCATTCCCAGACTTGTGCACTACGGTTGCGTTTGCTTCGTGAGGCGGTTTATGAGATTCCCTTCCTGGAGGAAGATGGTGTTGTCTCTTTCCTAGGCCCTGCACGGGGTGCTGCCCTGGATGGTTTTGGGGCTTTGGAACACACCTGCTCCATGGTACTTTGTGGCGTGGATCTTCCGATATTAACATATATCGAAGTGGAGGAGCTCCTACGTTCTATTGCTTCTGTCTGACAATTGGATTTTTTCTCTCCTGCAAAACTGACACTATATTGAATTTGGCTTTATCGTCACATGTTTCCTAAATTTATGACTTTGTTGTCTTCTGACCTTGTCGAAATATATAGTTTTATGTATTGTTTATATTTGGGGCATACTTTTATATTATTGGAACCACTTGCTACCGACAAGGGGAGGGTGTAGTGTGGTTAGTTTTACGTATCCTTTGCGCATTAGCTTCAGGCTTTAGGCCTTTGTGCACTTTGCCCTGGATGTATTTTATTCATTTGCTGGCAGCTTAGAGCCTCTGTGCACTTTGCTCTAAATGCTTTTTATTAGGCTTCGTACTGTTATTTTTCAAATAGCCAGTTCTACGGTGTTGTTTTTTATTCATATCACACTGTTTTGCCTACTTCAGCACTGGAGTTCTCACTCTGTGCTTCAGTCAAGGATACAGTCTGGTACATTGCCGATAGACGTGGTAGGAGTTTAGATTTGGCATTCCTGCGTAGGGACATTTTGTGATCACGATGACATGTTAGTTATAAAATCACTTCCTTGTCCCAATACACGGAAGAGGGAGATTCCGACCAGGGAACCACAACTAGACGCTGACTGCCTCGTTGCAGATGCTGAACCAGATCACAGGCCTTTGTTCAGGTATGAGGGCTGATGTCTCCCCAGTGATTCGGAAAGGCAAGCTAGAAGCTTAACATGCTGTGCTCTAAATAGAACAAGCAGAGGGAGAGTAGAAACTGTTAGGCACTATGATAGCTTTGTTCTTATGTTTTTCTCTCCTGGTGACTATTTCAATCCTACTATGTTGTATTGTTCTGGTTATTGCGGCTCATGCCTTATTATCTAAAATACAGTCGTTTTATTAAAACATTATATAAAACTTATACTGTCTTTGTCATTTGTATATGAGATCATATTGTAAATGAGAGAGTTGGTTTGGATCTGAGTGACCACGACTTCCCTGAGAATTTCTAAAGATGTCATGCGCTCGGCTGCCCAATCATTTCTTCCCCGTGGGAGAAATGAGGCACTGCTAGTTAGCCGGAGCAAAAAACGGATTTAGGGTGACAGAGTTCTTTACAAGTGGGTCACACTCAGTCCCCCACACCGTTATCGATCCTGCTGCCTAGAAATCCAGTAGTCTCATTTAGGATAATGAGAGCCCACGCGACAACACAACACAAGTGAAATTGCCAATTGTTCAAACAGACTATCAAATATAGTTCTCACAGTAGATCTTCCAAGAGATAAGATAGGGAATGTTGAAAGCTTCAAGGGTCCAATGTGTGAAGCACTTGTAGACTCTAAGAAGATATTTGTTATGGCTGATTCTGGTGCTCCTGTTACCATTTTAGCAGACAAAACCTGTGGCAAGAAACAAAAATACTGGAAGATGCTGACATTGCACCCAAGGCTTTTGGGGATCAAGATATTGATCTGTTGGGTTTCTTTTATGCCACTTTAGAGATTTTGGGAAGGTCGGTTGTTACGAACATTTACGTGGCCTTGAGAGGGAGGAACATAGGATGGAAAGATTTAGCACGCTTGGGCATTGTGTTATGCCCAGGTCAAGAAAATCCCATTATCTTAGGTGAAAGACCACACAATGATGAAACAAATTCTGTCTTACAAGTAATGGCCAACAACACAGTTCCAGAACGCTTTACACTGAAATTTCCAGAGATTTTTGCTGACAGAGTTGGGACTGTCAAGGGTTTCGAACACACCATTAGGCTCAAAGAAAGAGCTATTCCTGTCTCGCAAAAAGTCAGACCAGTTCCTTTGTCTATCAGAGACCAACTTAAAGTGTTACTTAATAAGTTAGTTTCAGACAACATTATTACTCCAACAAATGCTTCAGAGTGGGTTTCTCCGATCGTGGTCACCAAAAAGAAAAATGGGGATCTTAGACTATGTGTAGATTTGAGATCACTAAATAAAAATATTCTAGTAGATTGCCACCCGTTGCCACATGTGCAAGAGCTAATAACCACCTTGGGTAACTCCAAATTTTTCTCAACAATAGATTTACATCCGGCATATCACCAGATTCCTCTTAGTAAAGAATCTCAAGATTTGACTACTTTCATTACCCCTTATGGAGCTTTTAAGTTTCTCAGATTGCCTTTTGGTCTGGCCTCAGCAGCGAGCGTATTTAAAAAAATGATGGATATTTACTTGGTCAACTGAAGGAAGTTTGTGCCTTTCAAGATGACATTTTAGAGCACACTGAAACCACGGAAGAGCATGAAGAGACACTAGACAAAGTGTTTAGTATCATTCAAAGTTGTGGCTTGACCATCAAAACCGAGAAATGAGTTTTTGGTTGGAAGTGTGGACTACCTTGGTCGTTCTATATCAGCTGAAGGCATTAAGCCCAAAATGTGTAATCTGGAAGCTATAAAGAAAGCCCCTCCTCCCTCCCACAAAGATGAGCTACGTTCTTTTCTTGGACTTTACGAGTATTATTCGAGGTTCGTTAGTGGTTTTGCATTATTGGTACCACCGCTCAGGTCACTACTTAGAAAGGGCAGTAAATATGTCTGGGACAAACAAGTTGATGATGCGTTTGAGAACATCAAAAAAGCAGTATTGTCTGCACCCACTTTGAAATCATTCATTCCATCTACTAAATCATTCATAACAGTGGATGCTAGTCTTAAGGGGCTAGGAGCCGTGTTTGGGCAATGGATGTATTGTCAAGACCATACAGTTCATTCGCATCTAGAACTCTCTCTAGTGCTGAATGCAATTACAGCACAATTGAAAGGGAAGCTCTAGCTTGCGTCTGGGGGGTCCAGAAGTTTAGGACATACATATGAGGAACTCATTTTGAGATTTACACAGATCACAAACCTTTAGTGTATTTAATGAGTGGTAATGGTCTGGGTAAGGCATCTGCCCGACTCGTAAGACTTTTATCTAAATTACAAGAATATAATCTTGAGATGAAGTATGTAACTGGTGGGAAGAATGTTAGGGCAGACTGCCTATCTCGCCTTCCATTACTACAGTCTCCTGATGTGAGCGATGATGACCAAGACACATAATGTGTAGTGCGGGTCTTAGATCTAGTTTCTGCATCAGATGGGTTGTTCACACAAGAAGAATGGGAGTTAGCCATGTCCAAGGATGTTTTACTATCACAAGTTTTGCATTACATCAAACAGGGTTGGCCTAACAAAAGGAAATATTGTGGTGAGATGAATACCTACAAACAGATAGCTATGGAATTGTCTTGCGAGAATTGATTCTGCATGAGAGGTTCTGTATGTGTATCACCCAGTGATTTGAGACTAAGGTTGATTTAAAATAGCACATGAAGGTCACCTAGGCGTTTCTGCCACTTGTAAAATGCTAAAAGGTAAATATTGGTGGCCCAATATTGATAAACAAGTTGCAGATTTTATTGACATGTGTCCATCGTGTGTTGTCAGATAAACATTGGAAAGGCAGTATTAAACCTCTACACACTGTTCCCTTGCCAAGTAAACACTGGGAAACAATTGCTATGGATTTTTCTGGACCTTTCCATATGTTGTCTAGAGATATGAGGTACCTGATTGTTGCACTTGACTACTTCTCCAAGTGGATTTATTTTTCATTTGTGGAAGATGCCAATACTGACACTGCAATACAGTTCCTGTCTAATCTTTTTGCTTTGGAGGGTGCGCCATCAGTCATTGTCATCGATAATGGAGTACATTTCACTTCAAAGAAAATGGGAAGCTTCTTGGAGAAGATCAATATTCAACATCTGCAGATTGCCTTATATAGTCCTTCTTCAAATGGATTAGTAGAGAGAGCTAATAAAATTTTGAAAGAAGGAATCCAAACTGCTCTAGCTAGTATTTATGATATCCGTGACTTTCTCAAGGAGAAAATTTGGGCCTACTCGAACACACCGTATTCCACCACAGGAGTCATTTACTCTACTCAGAGGGAGGGAGTCAAGGTCCAAACTTGTACCGGACTGGCTGGCTAATTCTTGTATGGACAAATTAAGGAAAAAGATGTAGTGTTGAGCGATTTGAGACAACAAGTTTCAGAGAAACAACTAATTCAAAAAAGAAATTACGATAGAAGGAATAAGGCAAAAGAAACAGATATAAATGTTCATAATTGGGTGTTGATTAAAAAAACCTCAGAGAGTTTCTAAAGGGGAATCAAAATATAAACTACCTGTAAAAGTGATGAGAGTAACCAAAGCTTCCGTCTTATTAGAAGTTAAAGGATGGTGGAACAGGAACAGTGTTATTCCTATTTCTGTCAGACAGGCACACATTTTCAAGGAAGTTTATGCTGATAGGGAGGAAGATTTGTCTAGTAATCTCTTATTTCATGATGTTTCTTCGCCGTCGCTTACACATGAGAGTAAATCAATCCGTGTTGGAAATGATGAGGAAGGACCACAAAGGGGTGATGCAACGGATATCACATGTGAGAAAGAGTCAGAAACATTTCTCACTCGTGATAAGATAAATGTACCCAGTAATGATACAAGTAACGCAGATGATATTAGCACATCCGGTTTGATGTTTACTCGAAGCAATAGAGTAGTTAAACTGCCTTCCAAGTATGATGATTTTGTTTTGAACTAACTTTGTGCTATTCTTTAACTTTGTTTTGATTTGTTTGTTATTTTAAAGGGGGAAGATGATGTAATATGTGACATATGATGACGTGTTATGGCTTTTAGCCTTTTAGATCTCTGTATCCTAAAGAGTTCTATGTTCCATTTGACCTCAGTGCACTGGGGGTTCTAGAGTCTGGTGGGCGGCAGTTGGAGGCTGGCTCTGGACCTGTTAGGGTGCTGATGGCTGTCGTGGATCCTGAATAAAGATACTACTAAAACTTACACAGGAGTGTGAGCAGTAGTTTCTTTCTTATAGTGTATTCAAGCTCTACACTACAATGGTTTATTGGAGAGCAGGTAGTTCCTAGCTCCTTCTCACTTCCTCCAACAGCCGTTTTCTCCAGTCACCTTACCATTCCAGAATGCCTGCTGTCATCACAGCACGCACTGGCTGTGCAGCTTGCTCTAGTTAAATACCACACATCCCGCCCCTTTAACAATATTACAACTACAACATACCAATAACGGCTAAAGAATACACCCACTCTTAAACATGTTTACAGGTTACTTAACATTAATACTTCTATCAAAGAAAATATACATAATGCCTACACAAGTGATTAGGAAGGTACAAAATAGACTCTAATTACTCAATACTAAATCTTGATATTTCTTTGGTTGTGCAATAAGTCTACCGCTACGGGTAGCCACCGATGGAAGTTCATTTTGTTTGCCAATGCGGGTAGCCACCGAAGAGGTTCATATTGTTTATTAAAGCGACTCACCTCTTCTAACACAACTTGGTTATTTTCACCTTCATCACGTACCCCTTCATTACCCACAACCTCCATCCATAACCAATCATAGTTAGTTTTCGACTCTCCATGCACTTCCCTCTCAGATTTCCGCTTTAAAACTTTATTGCATTTCGTCAATGTACCCACGCGCCACGTTTTCCCATCACTCAACAAGGCCAAGCAAGTAAAAGCTTTTTCAACTTGAAAAGGATCGGAATACTTGCTGTTCTCTTTTTCTTTTTTTTTCTTTTTTTTTTTTTTTCAACTTTACCTTCACCCAATCACCAGGCAACAGCTTAACATCTCTCACATTGTGGCTTTGGTCATAATGTTCTTTATAAAATGTTTTCCTCTTTAGGTGTTGAATGTTTTTATTAGTATCATTAAGGTTTCAGCAGTGTACAACAGCACCACTTACAACCACTGACCGGTGGCGGTAAATATTACAGTAGAATAGAGAAGGTACAAACAGACAAACATAGCTGCATCCCTAGTTTTGGTGACCGCATTATCAGATAATAATTATCACCCTCAGTAAACCCATGCATTCTACGTACTTGTTTTTGCTATAGTCAGGCGTGTGCCTGGTGCAGTCAGGCGAAGGATGCGCAGATAACATGTCTGAATTCGTCGGTGAGGTAGGCAACACAGGGGCCCCATGTTTTATCAAAAGTGGGCAAGGTGACTGTAGCCGCTGCTGTGAGCCTCTCCATCCCCATTATGTCCCACAGTTTATGTAGCTAATCCGTGTGAGTGGGGATCACCTCGGTACTCCAGTGAGCTATAAGTAGCTGTTTTGCTGCTCTGAGCAGTAATGTGATAGCCCGCCGGCCAGAGTTCTAAGAGAGGAAGTCTGTGGATTGGGAAGCCCCAACAGCACATAGCTAGGGAATCGTCGAAGGGTAGTGTCATAAATCTCATCAACAGCCTTTAATATGGTATCCCAGAAGGAGGCTATTCGGGGGCAGTGCCACAGTAGATGCGTCAACGTGCCTGGCTGCCCACAGTTCTGCCATCATAGGTCTGTGCTGCTCCTCCGCCTCTCAGCTACCCGAGCTGGTGTGAAATACCAATAATGTGCATTTTTCAAAAATAATTCTTTAGTGTTCATGTTGCGGGCTGTCGCACGAGCTCGGTGTAACACATCCCGCCATTCCCTATCTGTGAAAGGAGCGCTCATATTCTGCTTCCCATCTGCGCCTACAGGGTGACTGCAGCAAATTTGACGGAGTGGTCAAGAAGCCATATATATCAGATATGAGTTTCTTATCATTGGTGCGTGTTCAAAGCCATTTTCTCAAAGCGGAAGAGCGGTCTGCTCGCTTGTGGCCTGATCTCTGGCGAGGATACCAAGTATCGTATTGCTAGGTACTGGCAGTAAGTCTTTTGCTGTAGGCAGGGTGGTGTAGTTACGTTGTGCTGTGTCGGTCGGGGTAGTGCAGATCTGGAAGCCCAAATAGTTCACTGCTTGCTTAGCCCACGTAAAAGGCAGGGCGGGCCTCAGCACCCCTACTTTTGTTTCCTATACTGTTAAGTTGAGGATAGAGCATTTAGACAAGTTGGCCTTAAAGCTGGCCATATTCCTAAAGGCGCTCAGTTCTCCTAGGACCACTCAGAGGAACATTTCAGGTTGTGACAGGTAGAGCAGGGCATCGTCCGCATATAGTGCAATTTTGTGCATTCGGCCCCCCATTGTGATGCCATGAATTGTCTGTTTAAGCCGTATGCGTTCCCGAAAAGGCTCCACATGGAGGGCAAACAGCAAGGGTGATAGCAGGCAGCCCTGGCTGGTCCGTCTGGCTATGGGGAAGATGGTGGATAGTCCCTCGTTTATGCTCACTCTAGCCTGGGGGGAGGTGTAATTACACCTCCCCCCTTTGCAGAGTCTCGGTCCTAGACCCTAGCAGGGTAAGACCGCAAACAGAAAATCCCAGTGAACTAGTCAAAGGCCTTCTCTGCATCAAGTGATAGCAATAGAAACTGTATGTGGGCTCGCTGCACTTTATGCAAAAGGTGGCACAGCCGTTTAGTGTTATCGACACAAGTCCTCTCTGGGATAAACCCAGCTGGTCAGGGTCTATCAGCTCCTGCATGTAGGGATTGAATCTGCGCGCCAGGACACTGGTAAAAGAGTTTTGCGTCCACATTTAATAACATGTTAGACCCATATGAAGAACAGAGGGCTGGGTCCCTCCCCCCCCCCCAGTCTTTGGAATGACTGCGATCGTTCCTGCTTGCATCGAGGGGGTGAGTGCTCTGGTATTGCGAAATGATTAAAAAGTCAGGCCAGTATGGGTGCTAGGAGGTCCCCAAATAGTTTATAGAATTCTGATCCAGACCCATCCTGTCCTGGAGCCTTCCCCCACAGGGAGGCGGCGTATGGCTTGATGAACTTCAGTAGGGGTAATATCTGTGTCTAGTGCGTCTGCTGCGCTTTTGAGAGCCGGGGCAGGGGGATCTCATCCAAATAGCCTAGGGGGATCTCATCCAAATAGCCTATGATTGCTCCCTCCCTATCCCTCCCTCTTGTGTGTAAATGGAGGTATAACATTTCTCAAATTCCTGCAGAATTAACCCATCTGCTGTGATGGCCTCACCCATTTTGGTTCGGATCTCAGTTACCAAACGTTGCACTGCCTGAGCATGTATTCTATGGGCCAGTAGTCATCCCCACCGCCCACATAGTACATCCTCTTGGTGCGTAACATGGCATGCTCCACTGCGTCCATATCTAAGGCCCTTAATTCTTTACCCGCCACTCCTAGCTGACGTCTTGCCTCCCCGGCGCCCGCCCCTCTGTGCCTTTCTTCCAGTTCTTTTACCCTTACCTCTAACTGATGGCGCTTCTCCTTTTGAAGAGCGTTAGCACATGCTGCGAGGGCTATAAATTGCCCCCCACCATTGCATTCAGTGCTTCCAATACCCCAACCACTGAAGTCTCTGGTATGTCATAAAGAGCTATGTAAGACTTAACCATGTCTCCTATTTCGGAGCACACCTCTTCCTGATTAAGGAGCTTTGTGTTGAGTCTCCACAAGTTAATGCCCCGTCTCAGGCCGGTACTGTGAATTGCAGTGTAATTGGGGCGTGATCGGAAAGGGCCGCCACTCCAATCTTGGTGTGTGTGATTGCTTGTTGAAGGCTGGGGGTGGCCAGGAACAGGTCAAGTCTTGCATATGTCCGGTGTGCAGCAGAGAAAAATGTGTACTTCTGTGGGTTGTTAGTGCGCCATACGTCTGTTAAGCCCCCCCCTTCCTGCAACCAGTGTCGAAAGCCCACCAAGTATGCTCCCGTCTGCCCATAACGTTGTGCTGACCTGTCCATGAGGGTATCCGGAACCACATTAAAGTCGCCCCCTATAAGGATGTCAGTGTCTTTGTTGTAAGTACCTGGCCGATGGCCTTCTGGAGAAACCCCTCCTGTCACTCATTAGGCCCGTATATACATACCACAATTATGTTGTACCCATGGATGTCTATGTGTAAGGAGATAAGCCTACCACTTATCTCCGCCTGGGTGCCTAACACTTTCCCGGGGAAGTGTGTGGCCAATAATATCATGACCTCCTCCTTGCTTCCCCGGTCCTGAGGAGTCGACCTGGCGGTCAAACCAGCAAGACTTTAGCCTCTTCCAGTCTGCCCGCAGCAAATATGTCTCCTGTAGTAAGCATATGTCACGTTTAGATTACCTGAAATATGAGAGGAGGGCTCGCTTCTTCACTTGAGCATTGAGGCCTCGAACATTGAGACTTCAAAGGACATGATTGTGTGCGGAGATATTTAGGGTGGGGGTGCCTAAGGTGTCTGGCCCGCGCTTAATGGTGGTGTTCAGTGGTGTTCTTTCCAGAATACAACAAAAAGATACAATTTGGTTAAGTAACATAACAGAAAACAATACAAACCAAAAAACAAACATTAACTTAGCTCACAGCCTGGGAGCTACACCTTGTCCATTGGGGGAGGGGTGGTACACCTTCATGCACCAGGTCATTCTCTGTTTCCTCTTTCTCCACCTTGTGGAGACTCCGCCGTCATCTCGTCTGCCCACCTGCATTGTTCCTGAGTGTCAATATATGTGTCTGTCCATGGAGCCCATTCTTCCCTTGTTTGGGGCCCAAGCAGAAGGGGAGAGACGGCGAAGAGGCTGGACGGGGCGGCTTCTCATCCGTATCGCACCCACTCCATATATGTCCTCTCTATTTGGCATCACTGTTTTACTTTATTGTCCAAGGTACATTCCTGACGGCGTAGGTTGCGCAGTAGGTTCGCTCTCTCCCTCTTGCTTTCCTTGTCGGTTGGTTTATGGACTCTACTTTTATGTTGTCGGATCTTGCGTCCCGGCCCCTCCGCTTCCTCTTGTGGTGCTTTATTTGGATCATCGGGTGGGGGCAGCTCAGGGCCTCAGTCATGCCCGGGAGAGATTCTGCCTCTTCCAGTGTCCTTATAAGGCGCGTTTCATTTTGCCAGACGAATTGCAATCAGACGGGGTGACCCCATTTATAACGAATTCCCTTCTCCTGGAGCAGGCTTGTGATGGGTCGCAGTGTTCATCGGCGTTGCAGCGTTACTGGTGAGAGATCTTGATATAAGTATATTTTGTGGCCCTCAAAGTTGATTGTACTCAAATCACGGACCGCTGCAAGGATTTGTTCTCTTTGTTTGTAATAATGAAGAGATGTGAGAATGTCCTGTGCTTGAACAGGGGCCTGGGCCGGTCGCCCCACTCTATGCGTGTGGTCCAGTATTATCTCTTGGTCTTTGAGTGCCGGCGCAATGTGCAGAAATAAGCGTGTCACAAAGTCTTCCAGTGGCCCCAGTGTTGCCTGCATGGGGACCCCCCCTTATACGTATGTTGGAGCACAGCAACATGTTCTCGAGATCTTCCAGTGGGTATTGCAGTTCACAATTACTCTCTTGAAGTATGAGGAGTTCCTGTCTGTGGTGGGCCAGTTCTTCTGCCTGTGCGTCATGGGAGCATTCCACTGTGTCCACTCTCTGTTCCAGTTCAGCTACTTCCCCTTTGAGTTCTTTGGATATGGTGGCAATCTCCTTTCTAGGATTAGCAATATCTCCACGAAGTCTCCCGAAAAAATGCTCCAGAAACGACTTAGTTACCAGGGTAGTGTCTTCCTCCACCTGTTCGCCATCATTGGGTCATTTATCTTCTGATGCCCCGGCCTCTTATGCTCCTGCCTCTTTGCTGGGGTCTTAGCGAAGAGGTCCTTCAGGTTGCCCTCCTTCTTACTTTGTCGTTGTGTCGCCATAGTTCCTTGAATACCGGTGAAGCCACTTACAGGTGGTCTGCGCAGCTTCCAACCTTTGTTCTACTCCAGGCTTGCCCCTTCACTTACGATTATGTGCAGGATGCTCACGCCCCCTGCCCTATGGCCCCCCATCGGGGGCATGGGCTTCAATATGCAGGGGGAATGGTGGCCCGTCAGTCTGTTCCACCCAGCGCCAGGAGTGTCTCCTCAGTGCCTCAGGAGTTGTGGCTGCCTTTTACTGTGTGGCTCTGCTGGTTTGTATGTGCTCTTTAAGAGGGCCCATGCACTTTCTTATCTGTCCCCTCTCCGGTGGGCTCTCCTCCGACCCTATAGCTATTGTCTGGTTCTCATCAGGGTCTGGTCCCTCTCACAGGCATCCAGGTCGGTTCCTCCCAGGCAGGTCCTTGCTCAACATACTGCTGAGCTGCTGTGTGAGTGCTGTAAAACAGCAGGTGTTACATGTTATGTCCTCTGTCTTTGCTCATTCTCTATGTGCTACTGCAGCGCTCAGCACCTCTGGTACTGGGGTGGGGAGTGGAGGGGTGCAACACGTCCCGATGCACATGCCTCCCAGCCTCAATACGAGTTCTGCACCCCCCCGGGACCTGCGCTTGCTTCAGACTCGTAGGGAGGCACTAGTCACCAACTGTCATGCGGTGACAGTCCGTCCTTTAGCTGCCCCCCACCCCCGCTGCCCTCCTCCACAGGCCTCCTGGGCCCCGAACGTGGCCCACGAGGTGCGCTTTCAGCCTCTCCCTCCCCCTCCCCCTCTCCCTCTCCCTCTCCCTCTCCCGCGAGCGGCTAGGCCTACCAGCATGTCCAGACTGGCCATCACGCAGAACCATCACGAGCCATCCTTTCTCCCTCCAAGAGCACTGGGGGGGGGGGGGGTCAGGGGTGCCCCAAGGCACCAGGCATCGGCAGGATGGGGTGGGGGGCAGTGGGGCTCACTCACCCCCTGCCGGAGCCGGCTCATCCACTCTGTTGCTCCTCGCCTCACGCGGCTGCCATCCTGGTTGGGGCCTCTTCCCTCAGCACGGTGCTCCGTCACTCCACAGGCTCCCCTGAGGGACTCTCATTCACTCCCGGAGCCCTGGACGATGGTCCGGTGGAGCAGTGGATGCTCTAGGTGGCACCATCTGCTCATGGCCTGATTGTGACGGCGGAGCTCCACCACAGCGCTCCTACCCTGCTGCCATCTCCGCACCTTTCAAATATTGCTTTTGACAATTGCAGGGGACCACTTACTCGGAATCCTTAAATTCATCCAAGCTCTATTATCTTTGGAGAACGGTTCTCTTCCTCTGAGTGTTTTGAAAGGACTATAACCAGTAAGAGTAGGGGTTATTCTGTAGGCCCACACCACACTAGCTAACTCCTTTTCCCAATCAACACCTGCACTAATGGCTGCCTGTATGGATCCCATAATGACTCGGTTTGAATGTTCCACAGTACCATTACCACCTGCAGGATGGCATACTGGTGTATGTTTTTCTTTTATGCCATTCAGCAACAAGAAGTTCTTCCACTTATCCGATTCAAATTGAGGTCCATTGTAACTCAGAATTGATCTTGGAATGCCTTCCCTTAAAAACACTCCAGACACAAATGAAATTATCACAGACGTGTCAGTTTTCTCACACACTTTATATTCAGACCACTTTCAATAAAGATCCAACAGGACTATTACATACTTTTAATCACCTAACAAATGCAATACTTGTAAAGGAATAAGAGTGCAAATTTCTTATTTAATCTGTTCAAATTCTTCATTCAATTCTGCGTTCCACTTAAACTCCTGTGTGTCCTTAAGCAGTTGTCTTAATTCATAAGTTTTAGTGGAAAAGTGTTTTACAAATTTTGCATAAAACTCTACTAGCCCTAAAAAGGACCTCACTTCACCCTTAGATACAAGAGCTGGAGCATCCCTGATAGCAAACAAAATACTTTCTTTTGGAAGGATGCTATGCCTACCAACTTCATGCCCCAAATTCGTAACAGACTTCCTTGCAAATTTGCATTTTTTGAGTTCAGCAGTCAACCCATTATAAGCAAGCCTTTCCATTTCTAGCACTAATCTTGCATCATGTTCCTCCTTGTCTTTCCCCGTAATGAGTATATCATCTTGGAAATAAGTAACCCCTTCAGTGTCACACAATATTTTGTGCATTAACCGCTGGAAAATGGAAGCAGCGGAGCAAGTCCAAACGGCATGCGAACAAGTCTGTAACACTCAAAAGGTGTTATAAGGATGTTCATTTCCTACTTGAATGGTGTAAAGGAATCTGATGGTATGCAGACTTCAGATCAGTTGTAGAAAACTACTGACTACCTTTAGCTTTTGTCAATTACTCCTCAATCTTGGCAAGTGGAAATGTATCCACTACTATGTTATTGTCCAGCTCTCTTAAATTAACACAGAACCTAATTTGTCCATTAGATTTAGTGGCTACTACCAAGGGTGCTAATCATTCAGCACTTTCAATGGGTTCTATTATGCCACTACTTTCTAATCTGTCTAGTTCATGCATTACAGCTTCCTTCACTTTCATGGGAATGTTCATTACTTTGTTGCAAACTGGGGTAGCTCCTTCCTTAACTACAATTTTATGTTTGAATGTGGATAGTTTGCCCACATTACCTGAAAATATCTGGGGAAATTTCTTTAATAACTCATCTTCTAATAGTTTACCAGGTTCCTCTAGAGATAATACTTGTGTTACTAGGATTTAGTATGACTCCTAATGTTCCCTGAGCTATCCACTCTATGACAGATGGTCCTTTTTATGCCACACGGTACCTCCCTGTCTTTAAATTCAAATGTTAAACTGTTAC
Source organism: Pleurodeles waltl (assembly GCF_031143425.1). Lineage (NCBI taxonomy): Eukaryota > Metazoa > Chordata > Amphibia > Caudata > Salamandridae > Pleurodeles > Pleurodeles waltl. The sequence goes on along the minus strand of NC_090438.1, from coordinate 752,613,693 downwards.
ATCCCACCATAGGAATCTTCTCACCCATAAATGTAACTGGGTGAACACTGGAAGGTGATAATTCACTTCCTAGTAATTTTGTAAATTTTCCTCCCAGACGTCTTTACATATGAGAGTATAAGGTGATCATATCACACAGGGGTTTCTTTTTCATCTTGTTGATTGCTAACACAGTGTTTTAAATAAAAACAAAAAAGATACAAACCTCATCCTCTGATTCATAACCCTCAACAGGACATTCTTAACCATCCCAACACAGTTAACCATTGAATTATTAACCTTTTTCCTATAAACTTTCACGAAATGCCCCATAATGCCACAATAGGCACATTTAATTGCAGGGCAACTCTTGTCTTTTGCAAAATGTCCTTTGTTCCCACATCTGTAACACACTGCACTCTTCTCCTGCAAATATTTCCTCGGTCCAGGTTTTTGCATAGCACTCCTTGTATTAACAAAGTTCTTCTCCTCATTCATAACTTTACATACCGATTTGACTTCCTTCCCATTACTCAACGCAGCTTTGGCACAATGCTTCGATAATTCTGCTTTCTATATTATGGCAATAATTTAGTCCGTGAGAGCATCCCCACATACCCATAGCTTTTCTTGCACCCCTGCATTATTAGACTGCATTATAATTTGATCGCGAATAAGTTCATTGTGTAGTTGTCCATACTTGCAAGTGATCGCCAACTTTTTAAGAGAAGACACTTACTCATCAACTGTTTCATCCTTGCCTTGTTTGCGTTGAAAGAAATTGAATCTATCCACAGCTGCACAAACAATAGGTTGGTAATGAGCATCCACATCTTCCAAGGCGTGTTTGAACACATAAGGAACATCTCTAGATCTTGTTTTCTTTTCCATTTGTGTAAAAACTGTTTGAACTTCCGGTCCCAAACTATGCAAAAGTATACGTTTTCTTCAGACACTCGAAAATTCTTCCCCACTCTCATCTTCAATGGCAGCAATATAGTTTAGGAAATAATCTTTCCAATCAGTCTATTTCATTCCAAGTTCACCTACTCTGGGAAGAAACGGTACAGGAGGTGTAAGAGAAAATGCTTGCGCACACGTTTTTTTGGAATATTTTTTAATGAGACGATTCCCTAGACCACAAAAGCTGAACAGTGTTGTAAAAGGTGTGCGCATCACTGAGGTAACCTCTTAAAACTATTTTCTCGGGTGTGCACCGTGATACATGCATGGTGTGCACATCACCAATGATAAATTCCTAGAGAATAGGCACTTGCCTGACCTTAAAATGGTGACCTCCTAGGTGCAGATACGGAGTGACGTGCCAATGCCTGACTAAAATGACTGCACGCTCCTTATGTCCGTCAAGCAGGACTGCATGCACACGCCCATTGTGAGCGCGCTCCAGGAGCCAATCCCTTTTCCAGAAAAACGCAGCAACGCTTTCTCAGTTCTGCAGCACCTCCGATCCTCCAGCGAACCGAGATGAAGCATCTGGCACATCTGGAACCCCGCCAGGAAGTTGACCGCAATTAGCAAGTCATGTGTTGATGTTCGACAGCTAATCGTCGTAACCTGCTCTCCAGTAGCCACCGGTAGACAGTTTTGAAGCTAGCAGGGTGGATAAACTCATTGCCAATTTGTGGAAAGAAGATTCGTAATCCAAGGTAAGTTGTAAAGATGCTTTATTGAAGAGCAGGTAGTTCCTACCTCCTTCTCACTTCCTCCAACTGCCGTTTTCTCCATTCACCTTACTATTCAAGAATGCCCACTATCATCACAGCATGCACAGGCTGCGCGGCACGCTCTGGTTAGATACCTCAGTTTCTAGTTGTACAGTGCAATTTATAGGCACAGAACATGACAAACCGTGATTAATCTTAAACTACAAACCTAAGGGATAGACTTAATGGGAGCTACTGATAGTCAAGGGACCATTCAACCTCCGCCTATCTGCTCCCTCATCCGTGGCACTGTGTACCAGGCTTATAAGCACAAAACCAATAATCCCTTTTTTAGTGCCATTAGCTGTTGTCTTATGGAAACTTATAGAGCTCATGTACACCCAAGGGTTTGTTGGCGCGGTGACAACCAGGAAGAAGAGTGTATACCTATGGGTATGTAAAATCATTCATGATTGTCCAAAGAAACTCCCTAAAGTGCTGAAATGGTGAATGGCTTCGTCCCCTGTTAAAAAGGTTGTAAACAGTCAGGAACACCTCTAAGTTTGCCTGGAGGTGGTATGCACCTGAGCACCTTCATTGCCATGAAATCTGCCTCTGTTGTGCTGAGCCATGTGAGATCACTTGATAGATCTCACATATAGTGTCTGTCTGGACAATTTGTGAGGCCCTTTAGCAATGTTCTCTCAGGGAACATATTAAATGAGGTCTGCTTCATCGTCAAGAGTAAAGTTGTGGCTTGTTCTAGTGGACTGTTCAGTTCCAAATGCCAGCCCTGTATGAAGAAATCACTTCTTCACTCGAGCACTTGGCCTGCAACTTACTTGGATATATGTACCAATGAGAACACTGGTCTTCCTTTTTACACAGGTAGGGCTGTTTTTCTGATCCCAGTAGACAAACCGTACTGGGGTTGGGATTAATTTCAGACAGTACCCCCAGTCCTATCTAGAATGTTCTAACCTTCACATACTTTATTTTTGCGGACAATATACAGGCTCTTTACCTTGGAGTGAAGTTGTGTTCTAGTAGTGCAAGCTGGTGGTTATAGCGGACTCATTTCACTAGCTTGTGACCCTAAGTAAATATCTTTAGTTTCATATGAGCTATTTCACTAATCTAATAAATGTGAGAGTGCTTGAAACGTGCTGAACACTTCCCTGTTGAGGAAGGTGCCCAAAACGTTTGGGGAGTTAGGCTCAGAACATGCCTTTCCCCTGTATGCCCTAAAAAAATTCGTTGTTCAAATCTTATTAACATTTTATGGCCATGCTTGCAGCATATAACAATTAAGTCAAAGATTATATCAATTCTTGACTGCAAAGTATCTAGTCTTGAGTAAAACATGAACCCAACTATATAGTAACACCACCTCTGTTATCCTACCTCCCCAAACCCATCGCATTCTGCACTTCTATGCAAGATTGCTTTATGACATCCAGAGCCAATGGATCTTGTTTCACTATGTCTATGTAGTTTCAGGTTATTCACAGTGTTCCACTGATAAATTGAGTCTGGATGCACTGATTTGAAAAGTCGCAGCACCTATCTAGGACAAGTGATCGGTTTAAATCACTTTGAATATGGACGGGAAGATGTTCAAACATGGCTTCCACATTTTCAGAAATGACTCCTGCTTCCCTTCCAGTGACATAGCCTTCATCTCCCTGAGTTCCCAAATTCTATGTAGCTATGCACTATAGCTGGGTATTTCGGCTTTACACCATATGCTTAGCACCACTTGCTTAAAGGCACATAGCAACAAGTTTATCAGTTTCCTCCCCCCCCCCCCCCCACCGAAACCCTGCTATATATGTTGGTCTATCTGTAACCCCTACAATAACATAAGCCTTTAACCTAGTTATCCTACACCTAGTGATCCTACACATGAGGTCTATTTCACCCAGTACTTCTACCAAGTAGCTTTTCAACTTTGGGCAATTCCACAAGTGGAGGAGGAAATCTGGATGCCCACATACTGTATCCAGACCGGGGTATAACACCAATATCCAGCAATTTTAACAAGTTTGTTTTACTGCCGCGCTGAATGTACTGGTTCCCACTCTGTCAAATATCTCTTTCCACTCCCTGTTGGTTAATTTCCGCCCAGCTCTGCATGCCATAATTTCTGTCCTTTCATTCTGTTTAGGGATTTCTCCAGCTTTCGGTATTGATAAAACTGGGACAGCAACCGTTTCAAACCCCTTTCTTAGCCAGTAACCAACATCCACATTGGGTTAAACATCTCCTGGCTTGTTCCCTGATTTCCCCTTGTGGAATCCAATGCTGAATCTGATAGTAGTAAAGCCAGTTCACGAAAGGTTTAGGTGAGAGGATGGAATGGTGAAGCAGGAGGAGCTTTATATTGTCATAGCCTATACCACCATCCACAAGAAAGGTTTCAGACCTGCTGCTTGAGGTTGGGGACTCTGAAGAAAGTTGTCCTTGGTATTGACAAAGGTGTGTTGCTATTGGTTTGGATCCTGGAGAAAGGCCATTTTCAGCAGATGCTACCAACAAGAGATATGAGAGGAAACAAACAGTTATTATGTTTTTATGTATTTATTCATTCATAGCCTTGGAAAAAAAAGAAAAATGACATTCATAAAGTAGACTGAGGGCCTGATCTAAATCCCATTCTATCCTACGGGATTAGATTTCAGCGGACAGGACATTTGTCACTGTTGTGACGGAATAACCTGACAACCGAGTTCTAAATCGGCCCCTAGTGTCTCATTTTTTGTTTGGTGCACAGCTGCCAGCTTTCATACCTAGAACTGGGTGGGGATCTGCGATGATAGTGCATCCATCAGGGCCACTAACTCACCGCCGTTGAGGGCCAAGCAGGTGTGGGTCCTGATGGAGTGCAACATAGCAATGGCTCTTATGCATTGTGAGTTTTCTAGTGCATACTGAGCCATTGTTTGATTTCCATGCCCAGGCCCACCATGCGGGGCAGGGAGGACCTGGCTAGAATAAAACCTTGATCACCACTGTGACCCTGCAGTCCTTGGGTGGACAGATCACCAAGTCAAAGGCTTCTGTTCATAGAGCCACCTGAGCCTCTGCTGTTTAAAAAAAAAAGTATTTCCACCACTTTAATGATCATACCAACTGCTGCACATAGTTAACAAAACAATCCCTGTTTTTTCAATCCCTGATCTGCTTGGAGTGTGAAGCATTTCGCTAAACTCATAATGGGTTTTATTGTACGGACATTTGAGAAATACGGATTGACAAAGGTTTCTCACTCCTCTGTCACTTCACTCCACACCTGAAGCAGGTGACGGTTATAGCAATAAATACAATATTGTGGGTTGAAGTTGCATCCTATACACAACCTAAACCTGAAGTTTATAAGAAAATCCAGTAAATTTGAGCCTGGAACAAAGGAACCTCATGCTTTTTACGTTTAAATGTCTCACTTCAAAATAAATCTCTGAGGCAATTATTTTATAGTCAAATACCAGCTACCTCCCATCTGGATAAGTAAATTACTAAACCATAGCACCTTCTTGAAGGCCATAAGAATATGACTCTTTATGCTTCAGACACTTGAGTGATCCTTAATCCCTCCATTCGACAATACTTGTAAACTACTGAGGATGCACAAACTTAACAGATAACAAAGCATCCCACACAGCCACAGCTTGATCCACTCAAGCAGCCAAATAACTTCAACACCTCTTGAAGGAAATGTGTATTATGCCCATCATACAGTGGCTTCGAGATCAAATATGTTGAATAAATGCTGCATGAAGCACACTCTGTCACTTCTTACACACCCTATAATTACTGTCAATCCCATGAACAGCAACACGTTTGCAGTGATTTGACCAGGCTGCATATCAGGACCTCACAGATGGCACCGAATCTTTCCCATATATGACATACCACAACCAAACTAAACATAACATGCAGGTGCACATCTTAACTGCTCCTGGCAGCTTGAGTGCTACTATGCCCTACTAGTGTCTGTGTGGCGCTATAGAAATGCAGGTAACATATTTGTGGTTCCAGACACTTTGTCATTCAATTAGCTACAATCATAGCAATTATTCTATAATTAGTGTCTAATGGTATTACATGGCAGTAATACCTGCATGCATCTTGCCATTTTCTGGTTTGAAGAGAATTCACTATAAGTGTGTTCAAGAACGGTCTAGCTATGTCTTCTGGAGCATGTACTTGAACTGAATAATAAAACCATATGAGGCCATATCTCAGAAGCTAATAGTTTATATAATTCTCTCGTTATCCCGAGTTCTGGTGGCTAACTAACCAAACACGACTCTCCAGCCTATTCCTTCTGGTTGAGGGAAGGTGCGCTGGTCTTTCAGCCAACGGGTAGCAAAAGTGTGCTTTTCTAAAATCTTGGTGGTTAGATGCGAAACACCGTCACACATAGCACTGTACCCTTATCTTCCACCCAGGCCACTCCCTAGTTTACTACAGGTTTCTCACTTATGGTGAGAATTTTGTAATGTAGGTGGTCAGTTCAAAGCTTTCAAGATGTCCACTACAGTAGTAAAAACAAAAAATGGGCTGCCCCACACAAGCCATTTACATTCATTCCCTCCCATGCAAAGCCAAGTCTGGTTTCGTTCAAACTGGTTTGATTACTTTAGTTTCTAAACCTTTTTCCCAGGTCTGAACCATATTTATATCTGGGCCCCCATCTGTCTTTTGAAACTTCTCGGTAGCAATGGGTCCAGCACCCCATCCCACTTGTAAACTGAGAAACCTGTAGTAAACTAGGGAGTGGTGGAGGAGGGGTTAAGGGTGAAGAGGTAAGATCAGAGGACATTACCCCCACTTCCGCTGGGTGATATTAGATGTTTCAGATCAAAGTGTTGATTTGAAGGAAGGGATGGGAAGTAATGCAAGGTGCCTGTATGTGCCGTAGAACTTGAAAGCAGTTGAGAGACTGCCAAACTCTGGGTGAGACTGAATGTCCTGACCAAGAACTGCGTTTCATATTGTGCAAACGGATCGGGGTTAGCTGAGCTCTTAGTATTCCCAACCCCCCCCCCCCTCAAAGAACATAACAGCGAACCAAGAAGACTCTTCTTGGGAAGCAGACCAGTTGGAACTGGGTTGTTCCTAGGCATGGTGAAAATTACTTGTTGGAGCTGAGAAGTGAGGGGTGGAGCCAACTTGCTGTGAGGTGGTATTCTGGAACAAGAACCCTCCCCACTGGAAGGTGAAGACATTAATATCAGCAACACAAACTAAACTTGCAACTGGGAATAAGCAGAAACCACCTGTTGGCTTAGGAGACTCAAATGGACCAGCCTGGAGAACCAAGATGGAGACACCCAAATAGTAATTCTCTGAAGTGTGTAAAATGTAAACTGTGCCTGCCTGAACAAGGTGACTGACTCTCACCCATCCCCTCTGGCCTGACTGAAGTCAAGAGGCAGCATAGGGCTATGAGCCACGCTGTGTTTCTGGAGTTGGACTGCAAAGACACTTTCATTGACTGTCTATATAGAACGGAAAAACCGTGTAGAATCTAATTGTTACTTTGAAACGCTACAACTTTGGAGAGACTGCTCTAATTTGTGTCATAGGTATTATTTTAATCATTGAATATACTTAATTTTACTTCATTGGTTTGATGTTGTGTTGGTACTGCTATCCCTTAAACCTTTCTCAGAAGTAGCCTTCTGTCTCAATACTGTGCTACTAGGGTGTTGATGAGGCTGTCTTAGAGAAACAGTATTTACCTGACCGGGATCTGTCCTTACACAGTGGCAGAATAATTTGCACCCCGAGCAGCCTGGCCTCCTACATACATCCTCTGTATCAAATTGAATAATATGGCAGGCAATATCTCATCAGTCAATAGTTTGTATAACTCAATAGTTATCCCATGTCCTCCTTATACTTTGTTACTCTAAAGTTAAAAACTAGCTCCTCAATGTATTTGTACACCTAGCTTTGAATGCAGTAAATAATTAAGATGTTCTTGTAATGTCTTGGGTTATAGGTGTAATTGGGAACATAGTTATTTTGGATGCAGCTGTTATTTACCTATCCTTTATAGCAACTAATAAATGTAATTTAGTTACATTTTGCATCTTCCGCTTGTAAGCCCTCTTATCATAGCCAAAAGCTAAATCCAGCTGGGAGATTTAAAATTTCCCCTTATTATTAATTTACCATGTTAATACCAACTCCCATAGGAACCAGGTCACCATATTTAATTCATTTAGTGCTAAACTATGGTAGGTGACTAGGAGTCAGGCCAGTTCTGAAATTAGCTGCAACAGGGAACCCTTGTAACAAGTACTAACAAGCATTGCCCGTTACTCCCGAGGCTGCAGGAAACATACAACTGTTAACTCACTGACACAAGCATTTCATTTTCTAGTTCAGGATCTGAACTGTCCACTTATTATTGTAGACAGCCAGTAGGGCAGTGGTGGTCCTGATCACTTTTCCTTCCTGTACTCTAGGTATTTTCCCCCGTGCATCACAGGCTATGGCTGAGGCTTCTTCACTTCTGTTATTACTTTTGAATTAACATGGTTGGTTGTCTCCTTAACAAGCAGCTATTGTCTATGTGGATGATCTGATTCCAGTCTGGGCTTCAGTGACACTCCATCTCTTTGTAGAAAGGGTGTAGGTTGGCATTTTATATGTCTCAGGAGCAAGGATTCATCCCCCCAACCACCCACTGAAGATGATCAGAATGGTGCTCCATTGACGTGTCTGCTTCCTGTGCTGCTTTAGCCGACCATCCCTCTGGGTTTTTAAGACAGGCCATCTTGTCGATTTCCCCATCCCCTCTCCTATAACCGGTTATATTTCTTACTCCAAATACAGCTCTTTTTTTGTCCCAATGATTGCATTTTTCCCAACTAAGAACTAAGCCCCTTTCATGATGGGAGTAAAGGGATGAGCCAACCGTATGGGTGGAGTAAGGGATTGGAGGAAAGCCTTTTATTTTTGCTTAAATTGGTCAATCACGTCTCTTGGACAAGGTTCAGCCTCACTCAGTAAGTCCTTGATTAGGAACACCTGGCCTTGGAGTACTGAAGATTGCAGGGGAAATTGGGATATGGCCATGCACAAGTGCCTTAAAATAAGAAAAGCTGGTTGTGGGTAAGAACGTAGGGTCTGATATATATAAAACATTTAGAAAACCATGTGGTGTACAAAACCAAATGGTTCGCTGCAGGAAAATACTTTTTTTATCATGTACAAATCCCCATTTGCCAATTGAAAAGGTTCCGAATTACAATAGGGATTCAAAAGGGGTTCTGTGACTCATCCTGAATCTCAGGGCGAGACACGAAAGGGACATCCCCTCCTAAATTGGACTCCTAATGAAATCTGTCAATGGTTTGCAACTGCCATTGAAAAGTTAGGCTCCCAAGTTTCAAGACAAAAATATATTTGGAAAGGGGAAGATGTCCCTACTTGGAATTTGTGTTACCTAAGCGGGTAGAAGCAGGCAGAGATCCATTGGATTGCTATCTGCTGCCCAGTGGTTTCCCAAATGGAAAACATTTTTAAGTAGCCCGTGTCCTTTAATGGACATGGGCTGCTATTTATAAAAATTAAAAAAAATGTTGAGACATGGAAATGTAGTGTCAACAGTCTCCTGTTCCTTGCAGGTTATCACCACAACACTCACAGGGTGTCACAAATAATCAACAGGCTAATTAATATTTATTAGGCATGTCATTGCAACCCTCTGGTAATGGAAATTTTGCTATGTAACATTTTAGTATATACGTCACATTGCAAAATGACAGGTCACAGCAAATGGGTGTGCAGTTTGCAGCCGTCATTTTTGCCCTGACAACAATGACGATTAGTGCTCTACCAGGAGTCATAGAGGTGTAGACTCCACAAAGGTTCCAGACAGGCTGCAATTACCTCTTCATAAGCAGGAAGGCCAGGTAGTAACTCCTTAGTTACACGTCAGAATCAATCAGTCAGAGTTCTTATAGAGCGCGGCTAATCACCCATTAGAGTCTCAAGGTGCTGGGAGGGGGATCTAGAGTTCAGTCGATGAGCTGGCTGACCAGTTCAGTCAAAGAGCTGTGTCTTGAGGTCCTTTCTGAATTGAAGCAGTGAGGGAGATTGCCTGAGATGAAGAGGAAGAGAGTTTCAGCGAGGTATGAGAAGGCTCTCCCTCCGGCTATAGTCTTGCGGATCCGTGGGATGGTGGCCAGGGACATGTGGGTGATGCGGAGTTGCTGGTGGGGGCGTTGAAGATAAGGCAGTGGTTGAGGTGTGCAGGCCCAATGTTGTGGAGGGCCTTGAAGGTGTGTGTGAGGAGCTTGAAGGTGATTCTCTTGTTGATCGGGAGCCAGTGGCAGTCTCTCAGATGCCTGGAGATGTGGCAGCTGCGGGGGATGGCCAGGATAAGTCTTGCAGCTGCGTTCTGGATTCTTTGCAGCTTTTTTGGGGGCTTTTGAGTGGTGCTGTCGTAGAGTGCGTTGCTGTAGTCGAGCTTACTGCTGATGAGCGTCTGGGTGACCGTTCTTCTGGATTCAGTGGGGATCCACTTGAAGATCTTTCAGAAGAGGCGGAGCGTGTGGAAGGAGGAGGATGAGACGGCATTGATTTGGTGGTTCATTGAGACGGAGGAGTCAAGAATGATGCACAGATTGCGTGAGTGGTCGGTCGGGGGGGTGGGGCGGGAATAGCTGAGCACCACAGGCCATCAGGAGTCATCCTAGGAATAGGAGGTGGTTCCCAAAATGAGGACTTATGTTTTGTCCGAGTTGAGCTTGAGGCAGTTGTTCTTTAGCCAGGTAGCAACTGCCTTCATCCAGCTGTAGAAGTTCCTCGTTGCGGCTGCAGGTTCGTTAGTGAGGGATAGAATCAGTTGGATGTCATCCACGTAGGATACGATGTTGAGTCTGTGGTTTCTGACGATGTCTGCAAGCGGGGCCATGTAGATGTTGAAGAGGGTGGGGCTCAGGGAGGATCCCTGTGGGACACTGCAGCTGATCTCTGTAGGTTCGGATGAGAATGGAGGGAACTTGACTCTGGATTCGGCTAGTGAGGAAGGAGAAGATCCACTCTAGGGCTTTGCTGCGGATGCCGGCATCGTGTAGTCTTGTGCTGAGGGTGAGGTGAGAGACGGTGTCGAAGGTGACAGAGATGTCCAGAAGGATGAGGGCTGCAGTTTTGCCTTGGTCGGGGAGGTTGGGGAGGTTTTCTATTGCGGCGATGAGAGCAGTCTAGGTGCTGTGGTTGCTTCTGAAGCCTGATTGGGAGGGGTCCAAGATGCAGTTTGTTTCGATGAACTCGGTGAGGTGGGCATTGACGGCTTTCTCAATGACTTTGGTCGGGAAGGAGAACAGAGAGATGGGTCTGTAGTTCTTGAAACGCCGGGTCTGTGGATAGTTTCTTCAGCAGGGAGTTTCTCTGCGTGTTTCCAGGCTTCATGATCCGTAGGGTGTCGTCGGTGGTGTGGGTGGTCCAGTTGGTCTGGGTTGGTTGTGATCTAGAACATTTGGGTGCAGTGGTTGCAAGTGTGATTGGTGGGTCCTGTGTTGCAAAGCTGTCATGGATGTCTGAGATCTTGCAGTGGAAGAAGGTGGCCAGGTTGTTGCAGAGGGCATGGAAGGGAGGGATGTCCTTGGTATCCGTGCTGGTTTTGGTGAATTCTTTGATCACAGTGAGGAGTTGCTTGCTGTTGTGTGCATTGGCTTTGATTCGTTCCTGTATGGCAGTTTTATTAGTGGCTCTGATGAGGTGGTGGTGTGCGGTGACAGTGGTTTTGAAGGCTGCGTGGTCTTGCTACTCCTCCATCTTCTCTTGAATCGTCTGTAGGTGTGTCTGGACTCTTGGAGGGCAGGGGAGAACCAGCTGGCTTTCTCAGTGGTCTGTTTGCTGGAGAGTTTCCTGAGGGGAGCCAGAACATTGGTGCAATCAGCGAGCCATAGTTGGAGGTTGCGTGCAGATGTGTTGGTGACCGTGGACGTCGGTGGTGGTGTGTTGCAGAAGGCAGTGGTGAGTTGGTCTTCAGAGATCTTGTTCCAGCTTCTTCGTGGGCAGCGGTGGGCACGGTAGTGTTGGGTGGGCTTGGTGAAGGAGAAGTGGATGCAGAGGTTGTCAGTCCATTGGAGTTCAGAGGTGTGACTGACGGAGATGTTGAGAAGATTGGGGCAAGCTTGTGTCCTGCTGAGTGTGTTGGGGAAGCAAGATTAAACAAAGGTGCACAATGGAAAGTAAAGTCTGGTTTGAACTATTTTATGAACGGGGTGTATGCACTTGACAGCTTTCACAGGCAAGTAATGAAATAAAAAGACCCTTCTCAAGCTGTCTCAGCCACTGCTATTCCTATTATGTATGAGGAAGTGCCTTCTTGCAGTGTGGCTGTATGTACACCATGAGAACTTTTTCAGGTGCCCCAAGGCAATTGGAGTTACTGGGTTACGATTTTGTCAATGAGAGTATTTTACCTCTGGTGTCCTGGGGCTTAACCTTATGGTTGAGCCGAAGTTGGGGACTGAATACACTTCCTTAGGACTTTACCCTCAAGGTAGCAAAGTGGAGCAGTCCAAGGCTGACTCTGGAAAGTGGTGTGGGATTAGAGGCTTAGAACTAAATAAACAACCAGTACCAGTTAATAATGCAATGTTGAGCCAAAGCTTGTTCTTTTGAAAATTAAGTACTATATGAAAATCACACACAATGTAATACAATACATAATGTACGAAAACCCACCAAGTCTAAAGGGAAGTACTAAAGTCTTTCAGCTACTAAGCAGGCAGTCTATGCTCCTCCTGTGCGACAATCTCCTAGCATACTCCCAGTGCAATAGTTAAAGTCAAGGAGTTACAGTGTTCAAGGCCTAATGGATCTTGTGGCTTGGATTGTTCCTTGGTCCAAACGCAAACCCCACTGCCCAGACAAGCTAGGTGTTCACCCCTCTTGGTTTTGGTGAGTACTCGGGTATGAATTCAAGCATCTTTTTAATGTGGTTCTACTGCAGCATTCTAGGTTCTTCATTGCAAGGAACTCAGAATGCAGCCTGTCTTATTTAGCATTGAATGGCTTCCTGGCACTTAGTTCTGCAACAGAACTCAGTTGCATATGAGTTTCTGAACACCCTGTATCCACAGGGATGTACAATTTCACACACACTGCTGGGTCACTTCTAGATCCCAGGGCCTCACAGTGAATGCAGATCCTCCCCTGATGAAGTAGCAGGCATTTTTAGTTCTACTCATCTTAGCTCCATCATGGTCCTTTCCTTCTGAGCACCATAGTTTTATGCAAGGACACCTCCAATACTACTCATGAGAATTTGGTTAACTCTTTCCTCAAATCAGGGTGTAGGTAGCATCTCCAATCAGTCTTGACAAAGTTCCCCAGGTTCTGGTTCCCAACCTGGAAAGATGTGTTGTTGATTGATACCCCAACCCTGGAACATAAAAGAGGTTCTCAATCACCAGCGCTGTAGAGATCCCTGATTATTGTAGAGAAATCTTGGCATGCTGATAAGATGTTTCTGTCCCATCTTTATACCAAAGTTGCAGACATATTCTAGCAGTCTTGAGTCCAGTTCTAGACAGTTCTGTCCTTTCGTGAACCCCATTCAAACAGGTCCAGCCAAAGTCTTTGTTAGACGTTGCTAGCAGAAAGGTGGGGTTGGCTGATAGTCTCCTGCAGGATAAACTAAAGATGGGTACAAAAGCAGGGAGGATATCCCACCTAACTACCTGCCAACTTTTGGGGCCTAGCCCTTCCTTTGACCTATGGGTCAGGTTGGGGCAAAAGAAACTCCTTAAGCTTCAAAGAGACCCTCTGTCTCCTCTCCCCAGTCCCAAAAGCCTGCCCACCACAAAGGATCAATGTAATACATATCTGGTAAACAGGCTCTTTCCAACCTTCCATCTTAGGTACCACTTGATGTAGCCAATACAAATTGGATTTCATTTTGGCTATGGCCACATGCCCACACACACTCCATGCACTTCTTATGAACTTTCGAACACATTTGACATCCACTTCCAACATGAATGGATGAAGGACCCTGTTGCAGGGCCTTTTTAAAGCGTGGTAAAGGGTAATAGGCAATATCCCCTGGCAGGTTAAGTTTAAAAGATTTGCTTTGCCAATGTAATAGTTAATGCCGCCAATGCGGTTGGTCTACTATAACCTGGCTAGCTGACAGTAGTCACACTTGATAAAAGGAGAGTGCAAATGGTCTACCTCTCTAGCCCACAGCCCTCCTCTGGTTCACAATCCATGTCACAAAATTATCTCCAGGGCACATGCACAATTGTTGTGTGTGTCTTGAGGAACAAGTAAAAAAACAACAGTTTGCTACTATGAACTTGAGATAGGGTCACACACTCTCCATAGCTATGTACGGGGCTTTTCTTCATTCTGGCTTGCACTGCGCCTTTTGGTGTGGTGTGTAATCTAATGCAAAACTGTGACAGACAAAGAGGATGTAAGAAATAGTGAGACTACCCCAGATTCCACCACCAACATGGCTACCTGTATCAAGTACTTCCATGACCTCCACTGCCAGGGTAAGACAGTGCTAACATGACAAGCTGTATATTAGTATTTAAAAATGTATGTAATATGACTGGTCTGAGATCACAAAATTGCATTCTGGGCACATCTGCTTACGGATTAAGCCATCTCCTTACGAATAGTCAACCTAACTAGCCTCAGCTGCCCTAATATCCCGGTCACTTGTGCATATCATTACCTCAACTCCTGTGCCAGCCTCCTTAATTCCCTGCCCAGCTGCAGCACCCATCCATCCTTCATCTCCCTTAAATACCATCGGTTACAACTTACATACTAACCCGCTGAAGGTCATCCGTTGAGCATCCTCCCCTTACATGTCCCAGTTCTCCATCAGGCATTTCCAGAAACAATGGCCATTGGAAGTGTCTATTTACCCAGCAGCTGGCCAAATAGTACACCATTTCTGCTGTTTAGCAGGCCATAGACTAAATAGTGAAGATGATGTACAATTTGACCAGCGGCTGGATACATAGTATGAAGCAGGTTTTTAGCTGGCCATATAGAAAAAAGAGACTCCACGCAGTGGTAGTGTGGTGGCCATCTTGCAATGGGGATACAACATGCATTGAAAGTAAGTGCTTATACAAATATACAATTAATTGTGAAAAGCTAAGTGCATGAATTAAGCTAAGCTGTTTACAGATTTGAAAAAACAAAATCAATTTTGAGCAAGACATTTATTCAAATAAGATATGGAGAAATCAAAGAGAAGCTTCAGGATATGGCACACAGATATTTTGCACTTCAGTCAGGGAGAATTTGGCTGTCAGCAAGGAATACTGAGGGCCCCATTACGAGTCTGGAGGTCCATGGACTGCCAGACACGTGGTGGTGTGCGGACTGCCACCGACACAGGCAGTCTGACCACCATATTATGACCATGGTGGAGTTGCCACGGTCCGACCGCAGGCACTATCAGGTTGCTGCCAGCCGATGGCCTGGTGGTGCCGGCTGTCTTAATCCACCAGGGCACTCCGGATTACGGCCCGCGTTTCCACCAACCTTTGCATGGCAGTCCGACATGCCATGCAAAGGCTTGAGGAAAGGGTGTGCCGGGTGGCCCCATGGGGGGGGGCCTGCACTGCCTATGCACTTGGAATTGGCATTGCAGGGCCCTCTATGGACAGCCCCGTCACGCTTTTCACTGCCCAAATAACAGACAGTAAAAAGCGCCACGGGTGCGGTCGCACCCAACGCACCGCAACATTGCCTATTAAGAGCCAGCATCAATGTTGTGTGTTTCCTGCTGGGCCAGCACCCACTGGCCCAGCAGGAAACTCATAATAGGTACCGCAGAGGGACGGCCGCATATGCGTTCATCCCGATGCTGGACCTTTGCAGGCGGCCTCTGCCGCCCACCAAAGTCATACTAAGGGCCTGAGTATGGTTTTAAAGTATGTTACATAAATGTTTTATTCACTTATGGGAATACTTTTGTTAATATTCATGATGCTTCTTTTGATGATTTTTTTGGAAGGCTTTGTTCTAGCTTTATGCTTCTGTTTAAGGGGAATTGTGCTTTTGTAGTACTTCTAATCTGGCAACACAGCAGCCGTAAACAAACAGCAGCAAACAGGGAATGCATAAAGATAGGTTGTATCTGGGCCCTAGATGGTGGGACGCATACAATAGGTAGTTGAGTTTTAGGGGCACAGTGTTTTGGGACACTTGCAGGAGTTAAATTGAGTGAGACACTAATGGGGCTTCTGTGGAGTGGGGAAGTGAAACTAGGAGTCAGGCAAATAATGCATCTGGATAATTTACAGGAGCTGTTCACTCTGCTACCTGTGAATGAACACACTTTTTCATACTATTCATCAAGCAAGCAGAGTAGGCTTAGGGCACTGATGCTTATTGGTCTCATGTCATGAGTGGCCTTTTCAGCCACACTTACATTTTAGTCACCTGCACAATTCACCTCAGAATGGTAGTTTTGATTTTTAACATGTGAAACAGCGATCAAGGTCTTGTCTCTACTGGGCCCTGGGTCTGTACTTGATAGTGCTGCCTCAGCAAAAGAAATCTAGAAGCCAAAATAAAATTTGTGTGACAGACTTGAAGGCTGTACTTGACTGACGTCATTGTGGAGGAGGGCTGGGGAGAGAGGCAGTAGTGGGAGGAGGATGAAAAGTAGGGTAATGGGGCCAAGAGTTGGACCACGAGTAGGGATAGGATAAACGGAGCCATGACGACCAGGACAGGAATAACCAGGCCCAGGGAGACCTAATCTATGAGGACCAGGGTTACCAATACCAGAGGTAACCAGTAACAAATAGATGATGAGGAACAAGACAATAAAAACCAGAACTAGAGGTGCAGGGACCAGGGTGAGGAGGAGCAAGAAGATGTCTTACAGGGGAATATGGACCTAATGGGCAAGGCCGGAAGGAACAGAAGGCCCTGGACCATAGCAACAAGGAGGGCCATGAGGGCTTATGTGCTCCGACCAGGAGCAGAAGGACGAGGACAAAAAGGGCAGGAGCAGCAGACCCCAGTAGACAGACCACAGAGGACCAATACCAGGAGACCAATGGAGTGAAGGACCAGAGACAAGAGGGCGAAGACCACAGACATCAGATCAAAGAGGACCAGAAGCAAAAGAACCAGGAAGACCAGGAATACCACAACCAGAAAGGGCCACGGCTAGCAGGGCCATCAGACTCTAGATTAGAATGGCCATTGGGGTTATAAAGGAGTCTAAGTCCAGAGTGTCTGATTCAGGGGGAGCCTAAACCAACGTGAAAAGAACTACATCAGCAAGGGTGACCCACAACATAGGGACCCACAACTAAGAGGACCAGTGCAGAGGGATGAGAATGACAAGACCCAATAGGACCAATATTAGAAAGACCATGATAGTCGCCCGTGTTCAGATGGACAAGAACAAGGTAGGAAGATAAGGCAAGCCAGGAGACCAGAAGGAGTAGTAGGAGTAGGATGGGGCATGAAGACCGGGGACTAGGAGTGCTAGGGAAAAGAAGACTAGTGGAACTAGCAGCAGAATACCTGATACATGAGGGCCAGACAAAGAAGTAGCAGAACTAAAACCAGGACTACGTGGACCAAGGTGACCAGGATCAGAAGGTTTAGGAACAGGCAAATCAGGGGGCTAGATGAACCAGGGGAGCAGGACTTGGAGGACTGATGGACTAGAATTAGGGTGAGGAGAATGAAAAGGTCCAGGCCTTGGAGTCTATGAAGCAGGAGACCCAGGATCCAAATGACTAAGGTAGGATTACATGGAAATGACTACCAGTTAAACCAGGCCCTCGAAGTACAGGACCCGTGAGTTCTTAGACTAACATTAACTGGAGGTCAAGTAACATCAGAACTAGGAAAGTCTGGGATGATCTGTGACAGGCAATATAGGGAAAAGACTCCGGCCACCTTATTTACTTTATATACAAAATATTGTGGTATCAATGGCTCATACAGAATGGTTATTCTCTGCAACACAATCTTTATTAACAATAAAAATGTAATCTCATCTTTGTGTATCATTTTTGTAGTCAATACCTACATCACTGATAATCAACAAATTTAAAATCATGTAGGCCTCACCACAACATTCACTTGCACATACTCTCCTACACTCTTGCATGCCTCAGACTTTCTCTCCACACATACCAACTTACACTCATTATGTGTTCAATAGATTCTAAACGCAAAGATGTCTACTGAAATAACTTTTCAATTGATTTCATATATATTCATACTCAATCATTTAGGTAATTGATCCTTTACGTAAGTAATAGTTTATCTTTATGTATTGATATGAAGGTAATGCTAAAAAAAATCTTCCAAAATATCACTTATGTTGATTAGCCTTTTTCATAATTTACACAGTTTATATAACAATCTTCAATACTGTGGCTTGAGTTCCATAATCTTGCTTTCAATTTCTATGTGTGTTTCGTCGAACCTACACCTTCTTCAGGAAAGCCACTTCTGAAACACATCACATAAAATTAGGCTGAAAACAAATAAATATTTTACTGAGCCAAATTCTTAATTTTAAACCTCCCACTGATATTTCTATATACTCAGTCAGACATGTTGGAGAGTAGATTAATCTTTCCTATCGAGTGGGCGTGTATTGACTGCACCCCTGTGGATAGATGTTGGAGAACTGAAATTAGGAAGAATAGAAAAAAGGCTACTCCAAATAAATTCTGTGAGGATCTTTTTTAATTAGCAAAGGACGTCTGATTAGAGTAGATGGTAGAATTCAGGGGTAGGTCAGGTTTCTCCTGCTAAAGGTGTCAGCATTTCTCAGCAAGGCTGCCCTTTTTTCTGGGCTTGATGACTCTTCAGAAGGGCTGATGGAATCTAGGTGCTGGGATCTCATGCTTCATTGTGTCCTTGGTTTGGATACTTCTGCTGGGGCTAGCACTATTGCTATTGTTGTGAAAACCATCGCCTAGCACAAAGTCTGTGTGTTAGCGACAGCTAAAAAATGATAATTCAAAGAGGAACACCCAGAATGAGTTCTGAAACCTCAATAGTGGATCAACATCTCCTGGCTGCAAAATGAGTATTAAAATTGAACTGTGAAATGATCGATCAGAAGGCTACAAGAATGGAGGTTACAAAATGTCTGTTTATTCAGTGTCTTCTTTGTTAAAATATATATAATACATTTAGTTTCTTCTGTGTCTTTGTTGCCTTTATGTCTTTTTTTTATATACTTGGAAATTCATTCATATTCCAATGACTTTCAGTTCAATTCATTATAGTCCCATTCCTTTGCTTGAGCTTTCTCGACAGAATACTTCCTCTACTGGCCCAACAAGGTATGGGCCATCAAAGGAAAGACTTTATAACATCATTAGTTTCTTTTTTTGTTTTTCAAAAATAAATTCCTGCTTTGCGAGTTTGTTTAAAAAAAAAAAAAAGTTTGCTAGCCAGCCATCACGTATTACTGTACTATTCTTCAAATGTTTCAATCATAGACAAGAACTGCCATGACCCCTGTTCCTGTCAATGTAGAGCTGTCCACAGGGCCAGCAGACAACTTTTAAGGGGCAGATAATCAAGAAAGTAGCGCAAAGTACAGGGAGGCCCATAGGTTACTAGGGGTGTGTCATTTTAACACCTGCCATATAAATTTCACTGTGCCATTTTTTTGGGCCTCCCGGCGTTGGAATGCCCCCTTGCATACATTTTGCCTGATGCAGGCATAATGTGATGCAAGGGACTGCCAATTGGCACAATGCAAGCATTGTGTCACTTTGTAAATCTAGCATGGGGAAAAGGCCACCTTAGCGCCGCCTTAGTGTAAAAAAAATAATTACGCTAGGGTAACGCAAGGGCCTTGTAAATATGACCCTAAATTTGGCAGGCAGATGTCCCTCAAGATATCGGAGGTATTGTCCTTCACCATCCCAACAGAGTTAACTTTATTCTCAAAAGTCTAAACTAGGCCCATAGTATTTCTTACTTCTATCATGAGACTCGAATGAAGCCTCTCAATTATACTCAGTCACTTCCTAAGGGCTCTAGGAAATTGTTTCTGGTTTGATAAATTCAACCTAAATATTAGATGGCTGTATGTTACTGGGATACAACATTTCCATTTCTGTTTTTTTCTTTTATAAATCATTGTTATCAGGTGTTTAGTCTGATTTGTTGAACTGAACCAGAACTAATAATTCCAGAATGCACTGGTTTGCTGCAGGAAAAGAGGTCTTCTCATACATGGAGATCTTATGATAATCCCGTATCTGACCCTTGTACCTTCTCATTCCTTTGTGAGTAAGAGCTTTAGAAGTGTATACAGCTTTAACTAATCTTGCAAATGTTCTAATCATCTTTAATATTATGCACATCTGCATGTAAATTTAAAGGAGACTGTGCATTTGTGGAGCACAAGACAGTTCCATAAAAGTTCTCCCAAACGTTCATGAACTAATGAGTCTTGAGTTGAGGTGGTAACTAATTTGCAATTAGTAAGTGGTCCCTTTAGATCAGAATGTTGGCAGCCCTCGGTTGGGCGGGGGTGGGGTTTATGGGGGAGAATTTTTTCAAAAGCTGCTGGCCAAAGAGTACAAAATATCTACTATTTTGGGTAAAAAGTGAAGTTTTTCTGCTCTTTACATGGCTGCCAGTCAAACACTGCAGAATCTCTATTGTTTAGCCACCGGTCAGATTAATAGTGATGTTTTTCTGCTATTTTGCAAGGCTGCTAGCTGAACGGCCCAGAATCCCTACTATTCAACCAGCAGCTAGGGAAATAATGAAGTTTTCCTGTTATTTGCACAGCTCCCTGGTGAATAGTGCAGCATTTACTATTTAACCAGTGGGCAGGTAAACAGTGAAATTTTTCTGCTGTTACAGGCCACCAGTGGCATAGTTCAGAATCTTACTGTATAGCGAGCAGCTGGATAAATAGTGACGTTTTTCTGCTACTTACACCGATGCTAGTCAAATAGTGCAGAATCTCTACTATCTAGACAGCCGCTAGGTAACTAATGACGTTTTTCTGTTATATGCATGGCCGGCAGACAATCAATGCAGAATCTCTACCACTGAGCCAGCACCTGGGTAAACATTGACGCTTTTCCGCTATTTGCACAGCCATCGGCCAGACAGTACACACACTCTAATATTTAGCCAGGGGCCAGGTAAATAGTTAGGTTTTTCTGTTATTTTCAAGACCGTCAGTCAAATAGTAAGTAATTCCTACTATTTTACCAGCAGCCAAGTAGATAGCAGCAAAATAAACACTATTTACCTGGCGACCGGGTAAATAGCCGCTACCATGGGCATATATTCTGCAACACTTAAACAAATCTGGACCAAAGAAAACCAACCCCAGTGCCCCAAGGAGTCTTACCCCACCATCCAAAAAACAGGGCCGAGAAATACTATGAATGCTTTCCCGGAAAGGTTAGTCTATCCAAGGCAAACGCATATCACTCAACAACTGCACAGTAAATTTCTGTCAACACCTGTTAAATTTTAATTCCCCTACTAGCACCTGTAACGTTTGTCAATGGACCCCTCAGCCCATACTCCCTCCGGATCTTAGAAAGGATGTAGAGCAGGTCAGCAAACTGCTGCTACTGAACTGTTGTTCTCTTCCTGCCCATAAGCTATATATCCACTCATTGTTAAGTGAGTATGCCCCAGACGTTCTATTTTTAACAGAAACATGGCTGTCTGAAGACTCCGATCCTGATGTAATCATGGCCTTGCCCCCAAGCTATTCAATACACCGTCTAGATAGACCCCACGCCAGGGAAGGGGAGGTTTGGAATAATTTACAAAAAGTCAATCCATTGTCTTATCAACTCCCTCTCTATACCAGACTGCAAAAGTCTGGCCTTCTCTCTGGCAATCAATGCCACTTTTACCCTTTATGGTATTCTGATCTATCGTCCTCCTGGCCCTTATAGGAGGTTTCTGCAGGCCTTACAGGACTGTGTAGCAGATCTTGCCTGCAGAAATTCCAACTTTACTATCCTAGGCAACTTTAACATTCATGTAGATGAAGCACACAACATCTCTGCCAAAACCTTACTTATGGATTTAGCAGCTTTATACTTGACACAATTGATAACTGGCCCCACCCATCTTAGAGGCCATACAATTGATCTGGCCTCCTCCTCACTGTCACTCGCACATAAAATCTCAACCAGCTTTGATTTTTTCCACTCTTCATCAACTTTTGAGTCAACAGTGAAAGACCCAACATGTGAGTCTTCATACCTGTCCCTCTTTAGCAAAACACCACAGATGGATATAGAAATGGGTGCGGCAACATAATAATAAGAGTATCCAACGGTCTGGCTTGGCTCTTAAAATGTCCTGCTGACCCCCCCCCCAATTCCCCGCCCTGACTACAATACTATTAGTGAACTATTTGGCAGATCAGTTATGATGTGCGGCCTAGATTCGGAGTACAGATGGAGCAACTTTGCAGACTATTAAATCAGACACAAGAGGTTTTCCTACAAAGCACACCCTGAACTTTCCTATTGAAGGTGCTCCCTTGTGTAAATGAAGAAAAGGGAGACTTGTGTAATAAAATATTTGCGTAGGATCACACAAGTGATCAAGTGGGGATGCCAGGATTAATCCAAGTTGTTCTGTTTTCACATTTTGCAGTACAGTCCAAGATGGGTGTTGCATTCTCTCTCTGTTTTACATCAAAGTTTAATGCTTTGTCATTAATTCTTGGTGCAAGAGGTTAAAGTGTGGGTGGCAGATAGGAGCAACATGAACATTTGTTTTGTTTCACCATGGCGAGCCCAAAAAGACCTCGAGCTGAACCAGAGCTAGGCTTCTGGTTTAAGCTTAGCTCGAGCTTTCAATGACTCACCCACCTCTAAGTGGGTCTTGCAAGATGAAATATGCTGTGGACCTCACGTTTCCAGCCCCCCCACCCCCCACAGATTCCTGTATACTTCTTTGATCTCAAAGAGGCCCATGTATCCTGAAATACCTTTCTTCACAAACACATTTTGTTTAATTACCAACACTTCATCTCCCATTTTCCAAATTCTAACCTTCCTCTTGTGAGAATTATCATACCAAACTCATACACTTCTCTTGATATCTTGCCTCCCCTGCTCAGCACTCACAATCTTGTTTACCAAGTCCAGCCATCCAGGATTCAACTTGGACAAGACCCTTCTTTCTCTCATGCCTTCAAAAGATGATACCCCCAAGGTTTTGTAAAAACCATGGTGATTCCATCAAACCTTCCACCAAAGCACCCTCTGTTGCATAGTTCTCTATATACACCACGTTCACAATCTGATTCATAACTTCGGCCAAACCATTAGCTAATGGTAAGCATAATGCTGTGTGTTGATGAGATATTGACAAACATTTCAAAACATGTTTTCTTCCGAGATACACTGAACCCCATAGTCTGGTACAGTGGTCCTAAGGACCCTTTGCTTGATAAACTCTTCTTTTGAAAACTTAATAACTGTGTGGGTGGTCACAATATTCAAACATTTGGTTGTGACCCATTTAGTTGTGTGGTCATCTAGAACTACCACAAATATCAGTGAATACTGTTCAAGTTCAAAAAGGACAACCACATCCATTCCCAGTTTCTGCCATGACCCATCTGAGACCTGCACAGGTGACACAAAGTGCCTACCTTACTCTTATCAAACAAACACTCCTTCACAACAGCCTCCTCTATTCTGTCCCTATCCATTCTCAATTTCTTATTCTTATTTTTTTTATTCTCTCTCTCGCTCTCTCTCAAAGTCTAATGCTTTGTCATTAATTCTTGGTGCAGGAGGTTAAAGTGTGGGTGGCAGATAGGAGCAACATGAACATTTGTTTTGTTTCACCGTGGCGAGCCCAAAAAGACCTTGAGCTGAACCAGAGCTAGGTTTCTGGTTTAAGCTTAGCTCGAGCTTTCAATGACTCACCCACCTCTAAGTGGGTCTTGCAAGATGAAATATGCTGTGGACCTCACGTTTCCAGCCCACCCCCCCAACCCCCCAGATTCCTGTATACTTCTTTGATCTCAAAGAGGCCCATGTATCCCGAAATACCTTTCTTCACAAACACATTTTTTTAATTACCAACACTTCATCTCCCACTTTCCAAATTCTAAGCTTCCTCTTGTGAGAATTATCATACCAAACTCATACACTTCTCTTGATATCTTGCCTCCCCTGCTCAGCACTCACAATCTTGTTTACCAAGTCCAGCCATCCAGGATTCAACTAGGACAAGACCCTTCTTTCTCTCATGCCTTCAAAAGATGATACCCCCAAGGTTTTGTAAAAACCATGGTGTTTCCATCAAACCTTCCACCAAAGCACCCTCTGTTGCATAGTTCTCTATATACACCACTTTCACAATCTGATTCATAACTTCGGCCAAACCATTAGCTAATGGTAAGCATAATGCTGTGTGTTGATGAGATATTGAGAAACATTTCAAAACATGTTTTCTTCTGAGATACACTGAACCCCATAGTCTGGTACAGTGGTCCTAAGGACCCTTTGCTTGATAAACTCTTCTTTTGAAAACTTAATAACTGTGTGGGTGGTCACAATATTCAAACATTTGGTTGTGATCCATTTAGTTGTGTGGTCATCTAGAACTACCACAAATATCTGTGAATACTGTTCAAGTTCAAAAAGGACAACCACATCCATTCCCAGTTTCTGCCATGACCCATCTGAGACCTGCACAGGTGACACAAGGTGCCTACCTTACTCTTATCAAACAAACACTCCTTCACAACAGCCTCCTCTATCCTGTCCCTATCCATTCTCAATTTCTTATTCTTATTTTTTTTCTTCTCTCTCTCGCTCTCTCTCTCTCTCATATCAAACTTCTGCCTAGATGGCCTTTGTGGGCAATTCACTAATTTCCCTCTTGCCACCTAAGGTGGCATTCTCCTCACCTCTACACAACTCCATCCTCCACCAAGCACAGTTGAGCCCTCATGAGGCCATACTGTCTCTCTGCGATAACTCATTCTCCTCTGTAGGGGTAAACCTTTCACCATATACACTTTACCCAACATGTCTTTGTCCCTGGCCCATTCCTCTTTCCTTAAAGCATCAGATTTCATCCCCAACATACACAAGTTATCGTCGTTACATTTGACACCAGTTGATGGCCGTCTGGAAAGACAGTCTGCAGCACAATCGTTAGAGGCTGCAAAATGCTGTACTTCGAAATAAAATTTGTTAACCGCATCCATCTGGCGATTCGTGGACTAGCATGTTCATTGCCTTTACATTAAAATACCAATAACTTGCTCTCAGTCTTGGAAATGAACAGCAACCCGGCAGATAACATTTGAAATGTTGCATCACCCCCATGCGTGCTATAGCTTAGTGTTCTCTCATTGAATAGTTCATTTTGTACCTCATAGCACATGAGTAGCAAAATAAACTACCTTTTCTTTTCCATAATCCATTTGAGCAAAGATTATGCCTAGTCAATTGAAGTTTGCATCTTTTGTAAGAATGGTCCTTTTGTGCACATCAGGATGTCCCAGGGTGGGTATTCTTCCCAGTTGTAACTTTATCTACTCAAATGCCTTTGAACAATCACATAAACCTTTCTTTATAAGGACCCTGATGAGATGGACAAGGGAAGGAAAGTTCTTGATGAACTTGGCGTATTATTCGTCCAGCACTAAGAATGAATACAGCTGCTCCTTTTATTCTGGTATTGAGGGTGCTGATGCAAATATGCTAAATTAGGAATTATTAATGAATGTTTGTGTTTTGATTAATGAAAATTAATTGTAGAGAAAATAA
The DNA here is from genome assembly GCF_031143425.1 of Pleurodeles waltl. Classification (NCBI taxonomy): domain Eukaryota; kingdom Metazoa; phylum Chordata; class Amphibia; order Caudata; family Salamandridae; genus Pleurodeles; species Pleurodeles waltl. The sequence continues at coordinate 752,588,258 of NC_090438.1, read as the reverse complement.
AGTGCACGTTTGAAATTGTGACCACAGGGAGTGGCAGCCATTTATACGAAGTTATGCTAAAATAACTAAGGATGTTTGAAATAATGAAAATGTGAAAGAATAATGCAGTAATATGCTATATTGATATGTATAACCTATGTTTTGCATTAATTTGTAGAAGTTAACTTAGCTGAAGTTAAGGCCTAGTCTTTTCCAGGCCTCGCACAAGGAGCTGATATTCTAACGCACTGCAGAGAAGCTGATGCATGACCTGTCCTTGAGCCACCCGATGTGAAAGTTGCTTAGCTAGAATTTTCTGCAATGTACCGACGGACAGGAGATGATGAAGTCAAATTGATACAATTATGTGTAGAGTATGCTAAATGTACTTTCCCAGGACTTGAACAATGAGAGCACTGACTGTAGAGGAACATGCAACATTTTCGATACCCGAAGAGCCGGATGATGAGGACAACGTATGAACAATGAGAGCACTGACTGTAGAGGAACATGCAACATTTTCGATACCCGAAGAGCCGGATGATGAGGACAACGTATAGTGGACCAATCCGTGTGCTGTGAAAGGGCTAATATCATAGATTTAAAAATGTTATATTATGGGTTAGAGTCATATCTGCTGACGGACTGACCAACTGGAAATTAGGGGGATGGACTGAAAAACTCTAATAAAAAATCATGACAAGGGGCTAAAATTTCAGATGCGAGGGGAGATGTTGATGAAGTCAGGAGACGCTATTCGAGATTCTGTCGTTGGGCTCATACTCTTGAGAGCATGATGTGTTGCTGATCAATTGATGACCTGAAGACGAAGAGTGAATTTGTTGCTGATCCATTCTGTGGATAGGTAGCTATGACACTGTTACCGATTAACTTGTGCCTTTTCTTCTAGGTACCAACTGCGCTGTTTTATAGTTTTTCTCGTAGTGAGATATTTTTTCCAAAGTCACGTTTTCTAATTTGTTTTAGCATGAATCCTCACAAGCTGATGCTAATCTGGGTTAGGTAGGTTTCTAGGGGTGACGTTGACAGTGACAAATGATTGACGGACAGATTGCCGAACTCTGTTATTAATGTCGTTATATTCATTTTGTTGGCTTACGCTAAGGCTCTTGATCATATGTTTTCTCAAGTTCCAATTAGATTATGTTATCGGTGGTTGCTAAAAAACTAATTCTGAGCTGATTAAATAAAGTTTAACCAAATGCATTAGAATTGTAATTAATAGGGAAATAGAAACTGTTAAACGCTTCATTGAGTTGTGGTTATTCATGAAATGATGGCTATAATTGTTTTGGTGACTAATGATTCTCTTAGTGTTTACTGATTGATTACATTAATTATTGATGCCATTGGTCACTACGTGATTAGGATACTCCATGCGATCCAAAAGGTTCATCGGCCTATACGCGTCCCCTTGTAAGTTTACTTATTAAGGACAAGGCGCGCTAGCAAGTGTTTTAACAACTGACTCAGCCAGATCAGTTTTGAGACTTATCCCATTCACCCAAAATGGTATGCCCTACAAATGTTGCTGTGTCCACTCTGAACTGGAATTTTTCTCTCTTTACTGCTAAACCACTCTTCTGCAATATGGCCAACATGTCCTTATTGGTCTTGAAATACCTAAAGTATCCATGGACCAGGATGTCATCCTGGAAAAAAAGAACATGCTTTATGACTTCCAAAACATTCCCCACCACTCACTGAAAACAAGCTACAGCTGAACCAGCCCTAATGGCATTCTGACAAAACAGAAGGCTCCCTGGAACGTCACTCATGTCAAAAGCCTGGATTTCTTACACAAATCAACTTGATGCAATGCAGATGACAGTCAGCTACAGTGAAAGGCAGCGCTCTGGTCAACCTCAATAACTCCTGCCTAATGTTGGCTAATACCTAGCTGTCTACTTAAATTCTTCCAATAGGAGCTCAAAGATTACACATGCAGATGATTTTCCCTCCATCGTTAAGCACCAACTCTACAGGCTTGAGTAATTTGTAGGATTCAGTTTCTTCAAACATACCCAAACCTTTCAAACTCTCCAGCTCTAGGTTTAGTGGATCCAACATCACCTCGGGGACCCTACGAACCAGAAGCCTCAACTACTTCTTAAGCACAAGCCTATGATCATAATAATGGAAGAGGAGGCCCCGCTTGCTTTCATGTACCTTGGGAAATTGTTTGACAGTATCCTCATCCTCGCACAACCAAGCAAGCATCCTTTCCTGCTCAGGTACATTGAGATTCAAAGTGATTCCCTGACCATGCTGATTTCACCATCCAAGCAGACTATTTCCTGTTTTCACAACAAACTTTGCCATCTGGCTCTCTGTCGTGAAACCTATTTTCATCAGCACACACACAATTAAATCCACCATGGTACCTCTTCAACCTACAAGACGTATGTCGGGCTCCCTCAGGAATCTCATAACATCCAAACATCCTCTACCAATTCCAGGCACCGATAAGGATCGCCTAATACATCCCCCTTTCCTTAACTACCATAATCTTCCAATCTGGCATTCTATTCATCCCGATATCACTCTCACTGCCAGCTACATTTACTCCTGTAATGCGCAAAACAATTTTCTTTATACCTCCTTGTACTACATCAACTTGGTGTATCACACGTACTTCACCTTTCTCATGATCATAAGCACCTATGGACCCCCTTGCACACACTTGCATTGTAGCTATTTTTTTAGCACACACCGAATGTCACACATAGTAATTGGCACTGTTCAGACTATGGGCTCCACTGCTGCATCTGTAGTATTTGAACTTGTCTAAGACAGGTTTAAGTGACTCAACTCACAATTTTCTTTGCCTTCACACTTTCCTCTTTGCCACATTTCTTTACTCTCACTATCTTTGCCACACTGATATCATCATTAATCATCTCCTTAATCCACTAACTGTGCTCCATCTCTTTTATTACAGAAATAGCATCTTTTAAACTAGGATTCATCATTGAATGTTTTTCCTCCAGCCTGGAATTATTTATACAAAGGACACATTGGGTTTTGATGTGATTGCCAATTCTCCAAATTCCCATGTCCTTGTTAAGTTCCGTAGGCTGGCCGCATCATTTCCAGTGTATCCATCTTCCCCTGCTGCCAAGAATTTGTGTATCTCCAGAACCACATTTACATGAGTGCTAAAGTGCTGCTCTAACATTTTACAGACATTTCATATGTCACTTGGTTCACCTTTTCCAACACACACTATATTTTCTTAATGGCTTCCATAAGTGTTCCTTCCTTTTGTACCACGTTTGTGAAGTAGAATACATTGTTTCTGGAATGTTTCCCCCACCAGTGGCAACCAGATAGGAATCAAAAAGTTGTTTCAATCTTTTCCAAGGTAGGAGTGGCTCCTCCAAATCTGACAAAAATGAGGGTGGTTGGGACAGGCTGGCAACCACCACTGTAATGGATGAAAGTATTAAATCTGCTAAAAACAATTTCCCTCAAAACAGTGAAACTAACTGAAAGAGCAAACTAAAATAATAAGTTACAACATATTAAAATAACAATCTGACATAGTAAGCTAAAGTAAAAGCTCTTCAGTTGATCCCCAACCAATGTGAGCATTGAGGGAAATGAATCAACTTCCCTATGCTGTGCACAGTCATGTTTGAGTGTTTGCAGTCAGTGGGGTGCCTCACCTCCAGTGCTATTCTTAAATGCAAGGTTGTGTAACCGCAACCTCAGCTAGTAAAGCATTGAGCACAAATTGTAATACTAACAGAGGAAAAATGTCCCTGGCTGCAACTGAAAGTTTCACCTGTAGTGTGCCTTTTTTCCTTCCTTTCGGCGGTGAACGTAAATAAAGAGTTGCAAGGAGCCACCTTACGCAGTGTACGTGCGATCACGCAGCACAATGACACTCGTCACCAGGATACCTACTGAGGCTAATTTTGTGAGGCGAACCTGTGCACTACTGTCCATTGTTGCATTGAACTCTGCACTAGAGGTAGGTTGCATTGATGCCTGCTCTATCAGCAGTTGTGCTCTCTCAAAGTCCAGATGCTCTCACTCACCAAGCGTACCCACACTCCTCCCGAAGTGAGCATAAATTCTTTACCAAATTTAGTGATCATTTCCGCAATTATCCAGATTCCCCAGCACTGTGCCCCCAGATGAGACTAAGAAGATTTCAATTTGGGGATTTGTAGCGTAGAGCAACCTGCCTCCTGTGCATGTCGCTCATCACCATATATTGTGTCTGCTTACAACACACCAATGGCACCAGCCAGTGTAGCTTATTCTCAGGGTATTGAGCAGAAAACAGTACCACCAAGACAGCAATAGGACTGAACTGTTGGACGTCCTTATTTAACTTATCATCAGGAGTTTCCAACCTACGTTACTTAGCACACACAGTGCTAACTAGGTCCGTTTTTCAGCTTCCTTAAAGACCTGGGGCAGATTTACTAATATTAGATGCATCACAACTCAGCAAGACAACTTGCTGCACTTTGTCAAATGGAGAGAGCAGGAATGCGCCAGATCTACTAAGATATGGCACATTCCTGCTCCTTATCTGCGTTGGTGCACTGAGTACAGCCTAATGACACTGCAGGCACCCTTGCCCTAGTGCTTAATTTGTGCTTGTTGTTTCCGGAGCTGAGCACCGGCACTTATTTGTGAGGGCCGGGGCTTATTCTTCTGCCTCAAGCGTTTGCTGCGAGCAAGACACATATGGGAAAGACGGAGAAAGGGAAAAACGAAAACGCGTCACAAAGGGAGAAAGTAGAAAGCTGTTAGAGTGAGCTGAAGTAGCAGGGAGTGGCTTTATATGGATTGAAGAGGCCCAGGATGACTTCAGGATTACGCTGCCTCAGTATTCCGTGTTCCCACATTTAATTGCAGCAGCCGCATGTTTAAGAGGAGGACTTTGAGCACGGCCACATTTTTATTTACAAATTAAGCACTGCCTTGCCCCATAGAGCAAGGGTGGCTGCATTGCATGCAGGATCGTTTTGGTGGAGGAAGGTGTACCTTCCCGCACAAAGACAATCCTCTGAGGCTTTTTCCTTTTTGTATGTGTACAAAGAGGAAAAAATTTGAAGAAATAAATATATTTCTCCTCGTTATGTCTTCCCTGGGAAGCCGTAGCATTTTGACGTATTCCCAGGGTTACGAGTGTTAGTAAATCTGGGAATGCATCACAATCCTTGGGTGGATGCATAGGAACACCATTGCTCCACTCACAGAATGCCTTCCCAGGGCAGAGTAATGCAAGGCAGCGACTTGTGCTGCATTGCGTTACTCCAGACTTATCATGCCACGCAGGGCCACGCAAGGTGGGTATGTGTGGCATAGTAACGCTCACTTAAAGGCTTGCATGATGCAATAGCGATGCAAGCCCGTTGTAAATCTGGGCCCAAAGCTACATCACACTGCATGGGCTCTTTCAGGCAATGAGTGATGAAAGATAAAAGGTAACTCATATTACTAAGTAATCCTCAAGTATCAGTAACCACACCAATATAGTAATCTCTTTGCTCTTTTAGTAAACTGTAATCTCAAAAAGATTATTTCAAAGTGGACTCTTTTCAGATTAGGTACGAATATGACTGAAAACCCACTGTTGATTTATTAGTTTCTCTCAATAGCTCATAACTTAGCCTTTTGATCTGTTATTTAATATTGTTTAGCCTATTATTGTTTCCAGCCTGCTTCCTCTGGGGACATCAAGGTATCCACTTCTTATTCTTTGACAGGAGGTTTAATAGGTTCAGGGTCCATGCTGCTTCCGAGATCATTGCACAGAAAAGACTGCTAGGTTTAGTGAATGCCAACGGAATTAAGTTGTATGTCCATTAGCAGGGTGAATTCCCCCATTGTGCTTTCGTATTGTGATGCTGTAGGATGGGCTCCTACAATATCACACAGATTATTGTGGATGTCTCTGTTGTTGGATTACAAAATTGGCCTTAGAGACAAACTCCCAACAAGTGTAGGGCCCACCTACCTGCCTGCTTCATTAACATCTTGGTTATGCCAGTCCAGAAATTTTGTACCACATCATATTTCATGAACTTCAGTTGAAAATCGGTCTTATCCCATGCAGATCTGGCATGTTACTGGGGTATGTACCTTTCATTTTATGTAGTATTAATTAATGGAATTATTTCTGATATGCAGCAGGGTAACTTTAGCAATGGGGCCCACACACTGCTGCGCCAGTGCATCTGAAACCCGGCTAAAACAACTGTTGTCATTTTGTATTGTGAACTGCTACTTCTCTACTGACGTACTAGCTAGATAGCTCAGTAAATGAAGCATTTGCTGCTGAAATCTTTATGCAACCTACAGGTCACAGGTTTCAAACTAGCAACTGGTTTTCCCTTTCTGATTGAATGAAAGAGTATCTAAGAGTTCAGTAGTGTTAGACCATGTTTCACAATGCAACTAAACGCAAACTGCACTAGAAAGTACTATGCAAAAAAGACACACCTGTAACTGCCTGATATTGCATCACAAAAGTTTAAACATACCATGCCCAATGTATCTTGGTTGTTTCTACAGAACGCACTAGCTAATACAATGGTCCAACACAGTTCTTCAATCCCACACATTTCTGCCAAAGCTCCCTAGTTCTGGCCTGCAGCACCTCTTGCTCACACAGCTTTAACAAGACCCTTCTCTGCCAACATATAGGACTCTCACTTGCAGCTGTGTCAGCTCACCTCAAAACTGAGGGTCTGATTTACAGATAATGTGTTAGTTATGGCTAGGCTATCCTCTTTTAGGTTTACACCTTAAATAACTGATAAAACCCCACTGAAAGGGAAACAGCACTGATCAGTGTAGACATATAAACACTGATAAACAATTGCACAAACACAACATAACGCCATTTAAAAGAAAGAAAAGTGATAAAGAGAAAAAGTCATTTTTAGGTTCGAGCTTAGTGCACAATTGCTGCTCCTCAACCTGTTGTAATGTACTCTGTGGGCTTTAACCACGCCCATAACATTTATTTGTTCCTGGGCCTGCCTTTCAAACTTCCTATGATTTCCTAGGCAATACCTTTGTCCCACCTTGTGGCTGCTTTGTTACGCCTTGCAGACTCACCCTGTTACATGGATTATTGCATGATCAGCCAGATACCTTAGTTTGGTGCACTATTTTTTTTCTTTTGCCTTGCTCTGAGTGGCCATATGTTGTTTCTTCCTCTTCTTGGTTTTGGGCATGCCACTGTTCCTCTGTAGTGTCTGCGCACAAAGGCTGCAAGCTGGAGGGGGTTTGTTTACTGAAATTTTTTTCTTTTTTTTTTAAAAGGTTCATTTAGCGCAAACTTGATTAGAGGAGCGCTGAAGTTTCATACAGAGTGAACTCACTCGGAGGAGCACTCGACTTGACATGACTACGTGAAGTTTCATATAGTGCAACCTCAATCAGATGACCGTTATACATGAGGAGCACTTTACAAATTTGGCATTCCTTTCATAAAACATTTTTGCCCATAACTCACTGTGTGGTGGTCCTAGGACAATGGGGCCACCATCAAAAATATTCAGCAGAACACAGTTTTTCTGTCTCGAGAATCTGTGGGTCCCCTCACTAGGTTGAGGGGGGAAAAATAGTAACCTTGCCCACCATTCAATGTCTTATTAAGCTCTTATGGCGGGAACTTTTTTTTTTTTACAGCTGTGAGTAGTCTGTGTTTTAAGGGCCTTGTTTGTATTAGCATTGCAGTAGGCCTGAAAATGTGTAAGGCACTACCCCCTCTAGGGGTTACATATACGGTTCCACTGCATTATTTTCCGCTATTCTGTTTTCATGTTGTTATGCCCTCTTGGGGCTGACTGTATGGTTAAATGACCATGTTTCTTACCAATGTTATTTTTATACTGGTACCATCCAGTCGCGGTTCTGAGCATTACAGTCAAGATACTATAATATTTGCTGCACTCAGTTTGCAGGGCATTCCTTTTACAAACCTTTTTAGCTCAAAGTCAATGCATGACCTGCTCTTTCTGTCTAGGTCATCTCAGTCCCCACACCGGGTTGGGGGGGGGCAAAATAATAATATTAAAACATATAATAAATAATGGCAACATTTTCATTTTTTGCTGCAGATAGAGGAGGAAGGTAAATTGAATGTTTTAGTTATAGGCAGGGCCATTGGAATTATGTGGCAAAGAGGACCAAATTATGCGGCAGGGTTGACCAATTTATGTGGCAAGAAAAGTCCAGTAATGCATTTACAATGCCTACAGCTCTAGCTCAAGCAAATGCAAGACCTATTACATTGCAAATGCTTGTTTTAAATGGGAGAAATTTAAAGTGAAGAAAAATATTTCAACTGACACATTAAGCCTTTATGTTTTCCTCAGTTTTTCAATTAAGCCAAGTACATCTTAGTGTTTTATGAAGCGTGTTTCTTTACCTTAAATTCCGCCCATTTAAACAAAGGACTGTATTTTTCACCATGGCACCATGTCTACAAGCCACTGGGAGCAATTTGCCTACTGTTTGTAAATGTGATACTTGTAAATGGGAGAAGATTTAAATGATGAGTTCTATGGAAACCACATAAACCCACATAAACAAAGTTAGCGCTTCAGTTTAATTTTCTCCCATTTTAAAGTGTCATCTTTGCAAAGAGCAGACATCTTGCTCCCAGTGGCTGGTAGACATGGTGCCATACATATAACTGAAAAATACAGCCATTATTTTAAGTGAGAGAAATGTAATGTGCAGAAAAATGCTCCATATTATGAACATTTGTGCAGAACATGTCCCTGCACTTTAAATGTCTCCCTTTTACAAAAATGTTTGTGCTGTACATGTAACAGTGCCACATAAGGCTAAAGGTATATCCTGTGTCACAAGAACATACAACGCAGGCTCTCAGTCTCCAATGCACATATATCCCATTCAACTGTACACATATTCACACATTCCCAACCAAAGACTATGCCCTCACTGACACATGGCAGCCCTGTCATAGTGCCCCTAGTAAAAGTGTTTTGTGGAAACCATAGTATCTGGCTCTATTAACATTAGGCTTAAAATCAATGAAGCTGACCGTGGTAGTGTCTAGTAACAGCGCATGAGTTGCTTAGCTTTTAATAGCTCATAATGATTTTCAATGGTAAGAAGTAGCTCTCTTTATGGAAAAAGTTGGAGACTGGTTACTTAGATGGACTAAAAGGTTTCACCTTTGGTATAGCTCTTTCTGGTACAAACTATCTAACCAAGATTTCGCACATTTGGAATATTCCCTTGTGTCAGATTGGATCACTAAATGTTTCAGCAGTTCCTTTACACGCCATTAGGTGGCACTGTGTGGTTCTGCAGTGGCACTGTTCCACTCTAGAAATGACTTGCTAAACATACTTAGTTTCTACCCCTGCACGCTGATGTCATTTGCCTTTGAGGTTGTCCACTGATGCAGAGCCCCAAGAGCAAATTCGTTGTGACCAGTGTGCAGATTTCTAGACTTAAGATCTTATGAATGGATAGAGTCCAAACTCAGAACGGACAGGATGGAAGGTTTCAGAGAGGAAGCTGCAAGATTAGTCTCGACCAGAAAGAACATAACACTTGTTCTTCCACTAGAGACTTCTAGCCTCCGATTCCTCACCTTTGGATTAGATACCAAAGCAGTACCTAATTGGAGATGAGACTGTGAGTGGACTCAATCCAGAAAGTCCTGCGGGACAGAGAGGTAAAATGCCTCTCTCTAAGTGAACCTGACTGTCCGAGCAATAGTGCTTTGTGAGCATATAGAAAGATGCCAATGTAGGTGTCTGGCATATGCCTAGGACAAGGACTCAGCAGGCTAACACAGTGGTAGCAAACTTGGCCTTGGTAGGATGAGCACACAGTCCTTTCAGAGGTTGCTTTTTTTTGTGAAACTTTTTAACTTGTCTCGTTCAGTTACATCGGGACTCGTAGGCTTTCAACAGTCAAAACAAACAGCAATAGAAATACAAGCATTGGTAAACAGTATTGTTACAAAACATATCTCAGGAACAGACATTAAGAAAGGCAACACAGACAGGGCAGATGCTTCCCCCCCCCCCCTTTCCTGTTCGGGCAGTGATGCCTCCTCATTTTCAATGTCCATGGGATCCCCACATTAATTAATAAGTGTCCATGGTTTGTCTGGAATTGGGTCCAGGTGGATCCCTCATGCCTGTGCCCAACCAGACCATATTTTAAAATACTTTTGGGGGCACCCCCTTCCTATATATATATGGGCTTTTCAATCCAATGCAGAAATCCATATCTAGGGCCCACCCCTCGACTGAGGGGGTGTGTGCCTCCTTCCATGCCTTGGCGATATCCCTCTTGGCAGGCACCAAACCCAACCACAAGAGTGTTTTTTGACACTGTGTGCCTCCTAGCCCAGCAGTGATGTGCAGGAGGATCAATTTGTGATCCCTTGGAATTTCCCAATCCACTACCACCTCCAACGGTCCCAGGACACTTTCCCAGAAATCAGTGAGAACAGAGAAGTGCCAAAACAAGTGAATTAAATTTTCTGGCGTATTCCCACAGCGTAAGCAAGCGTTGGTGGCCAGAAAGCCCATGCGGTGAAGGTGCGCCCTGGTATAATAAGTGTGATTGAGCAATGTAAACTGAATGTGCCTGTGAAGCTATGGCTGTCTCGTTGGGTGCCGCCAATGATCATCGCCCAGGTCCCCCAAATCTGTTCCCCAGGCCCTACGCACCATTTCCATGGGGTCTGGCACATTCCCGAGGAGCATTTTATATGTCTGCAGTAGCATATGATCTTTCATATTTGGCAATAGGAGCTTAGCCTATAGGGATGAGAACTCCGGACCCCAGGAGCGCCCAAAGCGAAGGTGTCAGGGCATGTCGTAGTTGTAGGTATTTTAAAAAACTGCATACTATGTAGTGCATAGTCCCTCTGTTTTGAAAGGATTTCAATATGCCATTGTCCAGTATGTCACTAAGGGTCGAAATCCACACCAGGTCCCGGAATGCAAAACCCTCCTGGGCCGCAACCCGGGGGAGGTAGGTACCCTGCCATAATGGGGTTTCCTGAGAATATATTTTTCCAGCCTGTAGCCTTTTTTGCTTCTTCCCACGTCTCCAGCACCACTTGAGTCACTGAAGACAGTTCCCCCCACAGTGCCTCTGTATAACAGATGTGGGAGACCCCACACTCCTATGACTGTTCCCTCAAGAGCAAAAGCAGGGTCTGTGAACCCTCCAAACCACCAATCATTAATTATAAGGAGATGTGCTGCCCAGTAGTACATCTGGATTTTCGGTGTGGCTAAGCCTTCCTCAAACACTAGTCGACAGCATTTGTCTAAGGAGATACACGGGCCCCACTCCCCCATAGCAATGTACGTAATTGGGTGTTCACTTTCTGGAAAAAGGACCTAGCAATGGGAAACTGATGATTCTGTAAATGGTATAAAAGGCACTGTAGCGCCACCATCTTGAATATGGCTGAGCAGCCCTGTAGGGATAACAGGAGAACCTTCCAAAACAGAATGTATTTGGACAATCTCTCTAGCAGCAGCATCAAATTCCTCTCAAAGGAACCGTTTCCACTCCCCATGTATTTAAACCCTTCTTTTTGAATTGTGAGGGCATTCGCTCACATCATTTCAGTCAGGCACGGGAAGATGGGATAAATTACAGACTTTCACGGGTTGATACGAAGCCCTGAGGACTCACCAAATATTTCCAGGATTTCCAATGCCCTCGTTCCAGATACCTCCGGATCTCCCAAGTACAGGAGCACATTGTTGGCATATAACGATATTCTGTCATTCTGCATCCTCCCATTGGAAGCCCCTATATAATTGATCCACTCTCACCCAGGCTGCCAACGGCTCTATTACGACTGCAAATAACAAGGGAGATAGGGGAAACCCTGGCGCTTACCCCTCTCCAACAGAAACCACTCCAAAATCTGCCTCCCCCATGTGTACCCTAGGTCTGAGTTCAGTGTACAAGAGTCTTACATAGCTGCGAAACTGGGGTCCGCAACCAATTTGCTTGAGAAGGGCGAACATGTATGCTGTCAACCTATTCAAAGGTTTTCTGAAAATCAGTGAGAGCAGGGCCCTGCATTCTCCCGCTGATTCGCGGAGGGCAATAATGTAATGCACTCGTCTCACTTTATGCCTTGTAGCTTGTATTGGCATAAACCCAAACTGGTCTTCGCAGAATTGGCCAGTGGTACCTGGCTTAGGCAGCACTACAGTATCTGCCATCCAAAGATCCGGGGGTAGTTTGCCCATTTCCAAGACCTCTTGGAACATTCCCAGTAGGCTGGCCCGCCTGCTGCCACACCAGATGTCAGTACTCATGTGAGAAGTCATTCGGTCCAGGTGCCTTCACGGGGTTTAGTTGGGCCAAGGCTGCCCTTAACTCCTTGACCGAAATATTCGACTCCAAGGAGGCTCTATCTTATGCTGAGGCGCTTGGGACAGGCAGACTGGGGGAGATCTGGACACATGCCCACCCCCCCCCCCCCCACCCCAGTCTGCTTGATAGAGTACCCTATAATAACTGGCAAAAGCCTGAGCCATTGGCCTATGGCCCATCACCCTTGAGCCATCCCTCAGCTGAAAGTATGGCAACCCGTCCCACCCTAGGCATACACAGCCAGTGTAAGGTTTACTAGCTTTATCACCCTATTGGTAGATTCTACTGCGAGTGGCCTTCTAAGCTTCCCGTGCTTCTTGTTTAAGTTCCTGCCTCAACACTGTTTGCATGTGTGTTAGATCGGCAGGAGGTGGTTCTGAGATGAAGAGGCAAGGTGGCCCTTCAGGTTCAAAATGCTCCCCTCAAGGTTCAGGATCCTCTGTCTACTCTTCTCTCTGTAACCTTTCATATAGCTGATGATCTGGCCCCTCATGCAGGACTTCCCATACCACCTCCCGCGAGGTCATCAATCCCTGAGTTTCTATAAAATATTGCTCAATACTTTGCCAGCACATGTCTTTGGTCATCCAGCTGAAGGTACAACCTATCCAGCCCGCATCCTCCCTGCGCCCCAGGTCAAGCACATCTCTATCGGGGAGTGGTCTGATAGTCCCCTCGCTAAGCGTCTCATCTCTGTCACCCTATGGCACTCCTACCAGGCATGAGAAAATAATCCAACCTAGAAACGTTTTGATGGGCCCCTGAATAGAATATATAGTCTCCCTCTGTTGGATGCTGCACCCTCCATACATCTACAAGATTCAGATTACGCAGAAAAGTTGCTTAATGTGTGGACCCGCTCCCTCCCGTCCCGGCTGGGGATCCTTTCACATGGAGATTGCACATACCATTCAAGTCTCCCCCCAAAACCCATGGTGGGGCCTCTGGTAGATCCTTAAGGAGCCCTTCCAACTGAGCCAGAAACCCCATGGTGAGCAGAGGTGGTGCGTATATGCTTATAATTGATATGGGCTGGCCCTGAAGAGTCCTGGTGACAGCCACATACTGACCCATGTCATCTGTCCAGGTGCGTGTAATTGCCATTGGAGTACGCTTTCTAATCAATATGGCTGTGCCCCTGTGAAATCCCACATGGTAAGCCTGCCCGTAACCTTTGCGGACCAAGAAAGGGCAATTATTGCCCATTAGATGTGTTTCTTAAATAAACACAATGTCTGCCTCAGTTCCGATCGACTATTCCCCATTTAATTTTATCTAGAATTTCGTTCACATTCCAAGACAGTTTTTCAAGTGTTCCTACCCTGAAGAGGGTTGGATGAGTGCTCTCCATCGCGATGATGCCCGCAATTGAGAAATATACTTGAACCATGTGCACGCCATTCTGTGGTGTATAGTACACTGTCATGCTCCCATCTCCTCATGAACTCACAAAAACTAGGCTAAAAACTCCCCCCCGCCCCAACCCCAGCTCCATATTTCCCAAACTAGAAGTACCTTTTGTGTTGGATCAAGGGACCTAGCCAACTGGGCTAAACTGTGACCTGCAGCACTCCCTGCACCAAATCCCCTCTCCCCAACATAAATAAACCCCACCTCAACGATAAAAACAGTTATCTACATTTTGCTCCCCACAACTCCCCCTGCAATACCTTAAACATGCATATTTAATCACTGGTTACTATCCACTAAATGATCAGTCTTTCTGCTGTGCAGTCCGCATCGACCTCTGCGTCAGGTCCATATCATCGGCCGAGGTTCCCAGGCTCGTCTGAGAGGTAGCCATTTCCTTTCTTGCCCAAGCATTCCCAAGGTCTAGCGAGCGGGTGCAGTGCCCCCTTCTTCCTGTCTGCTGTCTCAGTGCTGTGTGCCATTCCGGTCCTGACGTCATACGGCCTTCACCTTGTATAGTGGCCTGAGAGAACAATGTCTTATGTGGTCGTTCCTCATTCCAGTGCAGACTGCCTCTGGTGTGTCGAAGAAGAGGGATTTTTCCTGGTAGATAATTTTAAGTCTTGCCAGAAATAGGAACATATATTTGAGCCCCATTGCTCTCAACTTAGATTTGCCCTCTAGAAATGATCTGTGATGCTGCTGTACTTTTAAAGTATATCCCAGAAAAATCATGACTGTGTTAGACTGGCAAGTCAGGGGCTCCACTCATCTTGCTGCCCTAAGAACTGCATTCCTGTCTGTGTAATTGGGCAGCTGCACTATGAACGGTCTTGGCGGGCACCCACTGGGGGCCTAGCCATCAGTGCCCTGTAGGCACGCTCCACTATGAAACATGTCGAGACTTTATCCTTGGGAATCCAGCTCATCAGCCAATCCCACATAAATTTAGTAGGAGTAGCGCCTTCTGTACCTTCAGGGATTCCCACCACTCGTAGGTTGTGCCTTCCGGATCTGCCTTCTGCATCTTCTGCCTTGGCCTCTAGTTGATTCACCAGTCATTGCAGATTCACCAGAAGTTCCCCCTGCTATTTAACCGTATCCTTCTCCAATATGCGCACCTCGCCCTCTGTAACCCTATGCGTGGTGTTATGGAGATCCTGTCTGATGAGCGACAGATCCATCATTACTTCCCATTTTTCCTTCCATAGTGACCTTCAAGTCACTAATGGCCTGCAGGATAGTCGCTGCCTGGGTGGCGCTCTCTAGCTCAGAGGTCCCGCCAACTGCTCCTGCATCGCTCCCAGAGACCTTCTGCTTGGCATATTTGTCAATTTTTTTGTTGCTGTGCTGGCGTTCCCACTGCTTTGTCATGCACCACTGTGGCTGCAGATGTGGCAATGGGCTCCACCGCCAGGCACCAGGATGTGGCATCCGTCTGCCTCTCCGCATCCCAAGGGGTCCTCGCCTAGCCCTGTCTGCACCTCTCCATTATGCCACTAGCCTGACAGGTCTCCTGGCTTTGAGCGCCCCACCAGCAGCCAACTCCGGGTACCGATAAGTGATGATTCCGTTCAGTCTCCTACACCCTTCCATGTGGTGCCCCAGAGAGCCAAGTGTTGTCCAAGGGGATCTTTCCCTCCCTGCTCTATGGCCTATTTTCCATCATTTACTTTGGTCAGCAAGGAAGTCCCTGCAGAGGATCTTAATAGTTCTAGGCCCAAGCATGCGCCCCACCTGCACCAAGCCACCCCCTCTCCCCCGGTACCGGCACCTCATTAGGCAAACCCTGTCATCTGCGTTCATTAGGATCATGGCCCAGGGCCGTGTAAATTATCCAGATGCGAGGGGGGCCCAAGGGGACATCCCTGTGGCTCCAACGCAGCAACTCACTTAGACACAGGGCCCTGCCGCTGCAGATGCACCCTCAGCCATCACACCTGCAAGCCCGCCTGATCTCAGCTTGCCTTTCAGCTGCTTCTTGCAGAGTCCATCAGGCCGCCCCTTTTCCTCTCCACCAGGGGTGTCCCTAAGCCACCTCTCCATTGTAGTCTCTGCTGCCCATGGGCTAGCCCTCAGCCCTCCAGCAGCCCCAGGGACGAGGCTGTCAGGCCACCACCTCTATCAACTGCACAGGCCTGCCTGCCTTGGAGCCTGCGCACCCGCCAACAGTCCACCTCCTGTCCTCGATGTGCCTCAGTCCTGCCATCCAAGCTCCTACTCCCCCCTCCCCCCCAACGGCTCAGAGTACCACGGCACCTGCGTCACCCCCAGTCCGGCACGATTTAGTACAATCTAAGTAAAAGTTCAACACTCTCTTGAGGTCCAAGCGATGGAGTCGCTCCTTCTCCTTAGAGGGATGAGGCAAAGCACAGAACACCAGCAAGGTGATAATTTGACTGATGTTGAACGGCAGCAGAACTTTTGGTAGAAATGATGCTCGTGTCCGCAAAACCACTTTGTCTTAGAAGATGGTAGTAAACAGTGGATTGACATTTAGAGCCTAAAGCTATCTCACATGCTGTGCTGATGTGACAAGGATCACAGTCTTAATGGTAAGGAGACATAAAGACAGCTGGAAGGGGCTTGATCGGAGTGCACATCAACAAAGTGAGGACCGGATTAAGGTTGATTGGGACATCCCAAAGGGAGAAGGGGGAGAAGCCCTTTCAAAAATTGCATCACAACTGGTGACTTAAACAAGGGCTGGTCTGGCAACCATAAAAAGTCTGGATGGAGCAATAGATAACCCCTTAACCATGCTCAAAGCAAAGGCCTTGCAAGAGACAAAACAAACAACAGAATGTCAGGTAAATTGGCAAATCTGTCATGCACATACAGTTTTCGTCGAGGGAAACCTGGCTGCCAAAATATCATCAACCACCTCCGGAGAAAGAGTGAAGGTGCTTGGCTGTTGCCCCTCAATCTCCAAGTGTGAAGGTGGAGATTATGAAGGCCTGGGTGTAAACCCCTGCCTTATTGCTTCAACAGTGGATCCTCCTAAAGGGGCAGCCTTATCAGAGGACAAATGCTCAAGCCCAGGAAAATCCCCTGGTGGTCAAGCTCTTTCCAGAGGTGCAGTGCCTCCTGTCACAGAGTACACAATCCCACCCCCACCCTGTTTTTTGATATACCACATGGTGGTGGTGTTGTCTGATCACCTGAACCAGCCTACCCTTGATGGTTATATTTGATGGAAGGCTTTGAATGCCAAGCGAATGGCCTTCAGCTCCAAAGGTTGATGTGGAGCCGGACTCCACCAGAGACCAGCCCTCTGATCTCCACCTGTCCCAGATGGCCACTGCAATCCAGGGACATTGGTCACCACTGGTCTGCCACTGACTCAATCGCAGTCAAGCAGCCACCACTGCAGGTCCTTTGCAGTGTCCTCCAAAATCTGATCACCTGAGAGGTCCTCCTTGATGTTGGGTCACTGGGACTTCAGATCCCATTGCAGAACCTGTATATGCCACCTGGTGTTTTTGACCAGCAGCAATGATGGATGGTGACTTCAGAAAGCAATGGGGTGTAAAAGTTGTTATAGAAACTGCAGACGCTAGAGTTGATCAAGCCACTGACCTCTGTAGCAAGATGCCTGGGTCTAGCTCAGCTTGAACCCCAAATGAGCTAAATCTTCAGGTGGCTTCTGTCTCGCATCCACTTTATAACCTCATGCAACAAAAACTGAAGACAAAGCAGTGACCCTTGAAGTGGAAGAGATAGAAATATCCTTCTAGTGGCTGAATTGCACAGTGTGAAATAAAGAAACCTGGGATCTATCCCAGCTTCCTGTTGAACCAAATCATGTGATCTTACTTAATTGTTCTATTTTACTTTTCTTCCTTTTTTCATTATTCCATATTAAAGTGCCTTGAAACACAGGGGGTCAAGTAGTGTGCTGTAGAAACACCTTGTGTTTTATTTAATGGACTGTACTGTTGCTCACAGTATAATTACCTAAGCCAAATTCAGGGAACAAATAATTGACTTGCCTCGTGTTTTACTAATGGCATTTGCATGTGGGTGCAGGAGGAGGGGAGAGCATGACTGTTTTTAAGGTTTTTTTTTTAAACTACCTCTTCCAAAAAATATCACTTGCTGCAATTTGATGAAATGTTTCTTCATGTTAAAGAAACATGCTTCTGAACTTTAAAGAGACTATTATATTTGTTCTACTACACGATTTCTATGGCAACCATTTTATAGTTGGGATTGTGTTGGGCCTCTTATGCAAAACCATTG
This sequence comes from Pleurodeles waltl, assembly GCF_031143425.1. Classification (NCBI taxonomy): domain Eukaryota; kingdom Metazoa; phylum Chordata; class Amphibia; order Caudata; family Salamandridae; genus Pleurodeles; species Pleurodeles waltl. The sequence goes on along the minus strand of NC_090438.1, from coordinate 752,570,231 downwards.
CAACGTCTCTTCCTGCTAATTGCTAGTTCGCTCACTCTTCGCAGACACACACACACTCCTATGAGGACCCTCTCATGATACAGATGCATATACAGAGACTCCCACATAGAGTTGTACGCCGACACACCCAAGACAAACATACAGAAGCACACAGATATATCAGCAATAGTCTTACCTTGTCACTCTCATGCAACCAAGGTCTATGATCCCAAAAGGCTGCAGCACGGAGCGCTATTCCAGGAGTGACACTGCTCTGTGACTATGGCAGTTAAGAGCTGAGTCACCACAGCTCCACACTCCATGCTGTAGTCATTTAGAAGCACAGAGCTGGGTTCAGCACAGTAATGGATGGGTGACTGGTGCACATGAATGGCAAATGTAAATCACACTGGAGCAGACAGGATGGCGAGAATGAGCACCAACCGCCACATGAGTAACTCCAGCCAGGAACCAATAGATCCATCTGCATTGCCACATGTGTGAACATTATTAGGCTGGAAGTCTATACAGGCAACAATTCCTCACTATTCTGTTGCAAATTTAAAAGAGAATGAAGGGAAATGTGAGGGTGGGTGGTGCACACTCCCCAGGCTCAGCCTGCAAGGGCCTACCTCTCCCACCTTGGCATTGCCAGCTTGCCCTGCCCCTAGCTCTTGAAAGTAGATTGAGCTCTTGTGACCCCGCACTGGGCCACAAAAAACGACTGACCAGCAGGACCGATGAGGCCATCAAGCCCAGCAGCCTCAGAGTCAACCTTACCATAATCCAGGGCCAAGGCTGAAAGATCAGGATCATAGCCTGAATGTCCTGGACTCTCCCAGAGAAAAGCTACAAAAAGCAGTGTCCAGAATAGCTTTGATGAAGGGGCGCGTCTGAGTAGTATAACTTTGAGACACTGATATTAAAGCCCAAGGATGATAGAAGGTTTGCCATAGCCTGGAGGTGGTTGACAACTGCCTGGAGTCAGCCCGCCCTCAACAGCCAGTCATCGAGTCATGGGAAGACTGGCACCCCTGACCACTGATTGTGTGCTGCTAAAGCCAAGCAGCACTGGTGAAACAAAAGGGGAGCTCTGCAAACTGAAAATGCTCCTGTCCCTCAGCAGCCCGCAGGCAGCGTTGATGGGCTGGCAGGATGGGAATATGGAAATAGGTGTTCTGCAGGTCCAATGCCAATAACAGAGTCTCCAGGGTTGAGACAGATAAGACCTGGGCGTGGGTGAACATTTTCAATTTCTCCTTCCAGAAGGCAGCATTGAAAGGGCACAGGTCTAAAACAGGCCACATGCCTCTTGAAAGTAGCTGTAATAACTACCAGATTATAATTCTGGTACTCATTCATATCAATAGAACTTTTGGCCAGAGGGGCTTGCACTTCCTGCTGCAAAATGGAGAGATGGTCCTCCGTCAGTTGCTAGGAGGACAGTTGAAGGTGCTACAGGGAAAAGAGGAAGGCTAAGGCATGTTCCTTGCAAATTATATGTAGGACCCACCTGTCCAGTGTTATTGCCTGCCAACCCAGGAGTCTTGCTATCTTTAAAATGCTCTAGAGCAGAATTAGCCTTGCCCCAAAACAGGCGAGTCTCATGGAGGGGCATATGCATCAGTAAGGACTGGACATCACCAGAGAACCTAGTCGATCGCAGCAAAGTATGGTGGCACATGGCATCAGTGGTGCCAATGACCCACTTTATTGAATATGTGGTGGTCCAAGCCACAACATATCCCAAAATCTGCTGCTTCACAACTGTCTTGAACCATCTGAGCGAGAACAGGTCTGAGATCTTCTGGCACACCAGGGTCGACTTATGCCACTAAGTCCCAAAGGGTGTGGGAATAGCGTCCCAAAAAGCAGCTGGTGTTAACTCATCTTGGTGCCAGACAGGTAGAGAAAAACACTTGTTTTCCAATAGGTTCCGCCCACTTAGATTCCCTGTTGGGGGAGTGGCAGGGAAGGTATTAAGGTGACCTGGTGCTGAAAGCTTGCCCCACTAGACTTTTGGGGATGGGTGCTACAAGAGAAAAGCAGGGTTGTCTGGAGCAGGGCGATTGTGCCTGGAAATTTGTGGACTGACTGGGGGACTAGACCAAGGTTTGACCCTTGTCCCTAGTCAATAAGAAATCAGTAAGATATCGGTAGTGTAGCCATTTTTAGTATAGCTTTATGCACATTAGGTTAACATATTAGGCCTCTGTGCATTTTGCCCTAGACACGTTTTATTCCACCTCGCACTGTTATTTTACAATAACCAGTTTTATGGTCTTGTTTAATTCTTTCTATCACACTGTTTAGCTTAGTTCAGCACTGTGTTTGCAAACACTGCATTCTTTCTCACCCTGTGCTTCAGTCAAGGCTACAGTCTGGTACATTGCCGGTACACGTGGTAGAAGTTTAGTCTAGTGTTCGTAGACGATACACATCCTCACGTAGGGACATTTTCTTAGAACATCTGCGTGTTAGTTATAAAATCACTTTCTAGTCCTAGTACAGGTCAGAGGGAGATTCCGACCAGGAACCTACAACTAGATGCTGACTGCCCCGTTGCAGATGCTGATGCAGCTTACCGGCCTTTGCTCAGGTATGAGGGTTGATGTCCTCCCGGGGGAACCTGAAAGGCAGGCTTAGAGCTTCACATGCTGTGCTCATAATATAACTTAGAGAGAACTTAATATAGTTGCACTATGATAGCCTTATTCTTGTGCTTCACTCTCTTTGTTACTATTTTAATCCTACTGTGTTGTTTCGTTCTGGTTATTGCAGCTCACGCCTTACTATAAAAAATGCAGTCGTTTTATTAAACCAATCTTTAAAACTTAAACTGCCTTGGTCATTTTTATATGAGACCGTACTGTGTATGAGAGCACTGGTTGTGACCTGAGTGACCACGACTTTCCTGGGAAGTACTAAGATGTCATGCGCTTGGCTGCCCAATTGTCTCTTCCCTTCGGGAGAGATAAGGCTGTGCTAGATAGCCTTAGCATAACCCGAATTTAGGGTGACAAGGGTCCTTCACCGTGGGTCAGACTTAGACCCCCACACTGCGAACGATCTTGCCGCCCAAAAATCCAGTAGTCTCATTAGGATAATGAGAGCCTACGCGACAGTATCAGTAAGGGCACAGCTTCAGTTGAGGTTAGACCAGTGTCAATTCTGAGTTGGAAAGAACTGTTGCGACCTCCTCCTCCAGCTTCAATGTAATTGGCATCAGCAATAATGTCCCCAGGCCGGCATAGGTCGTGGTGTTGGAAGTGGTTTCGGTAGTGGAGATGAAGACAAGGCAGGCCGAGGGTCCAAAGTGTGCCCAGGGCAATCTCACCGGCAGTACTACAAATGGAGGGCCTTTCTGCTCCTTGTGGCCCGAAGATGCATTGGAGTGAGTTGGTAGAGATTGCAGGAGCCAACGCATAGCTGTGCAAACCTCTTTTCTGATGTGGCTTCACTGTTAGCCCCATAAACTTGGTTGTGCCAGAACGAGCTGCGGGATCAGCCCTGAACTAGGCCGAGTTTGGGAGTGAGATTGAGAGGTGCAGTGCCTGTTCAAGAGATTGAGTGGCCCAAGGGGATGAAATCCTGCTTCAATTTCTTGTGCTTCTTTTTTTGTCTTAACGCATGATTTTGACCGTGAAGAAGACAGCCTCTTGAATGGCTACATCTGCTTTGGGAATGTGATTGGGATAGAACCTTTCATGCAAATCATGAGTTGGAGTGGTCCAAAAGAGGAATCTTTTTTGCTCACTGATGTAAAGCTTTGCCTCAAGTTCCTTGACTGTCTTCAGGTTTATTAACACGTAGTCAGCGCAGGCCATTCAATCATGGCTCCATCAGAGGCGTATCTGGTGGGATATGTCAGATACTTCTTTGCGACAATAGCTAGAGGGCTTAAAACCTGTTTTTTGGGGCTGACATACATTGCACACTGAAGAAGAATGTGGAGGTTAATGTCTCTGGGAGATATGTTGGGAGCTCTGGATCCGTGGCTGGTGGTAGGGAAAGAAAGGAAATGATGTCCACCCACAAATATGGTGCCTATATAGGATCCAAACATAATTCCCGATTGGCATCAGTGCAGAGCTGCACGGCGCCACCCGATGACGTGCTGAGGTACTGCTGAAAGTTTCCGGAACCACTCGGATGCCTGGGGAATATTCAAAAGGCGAGAAATCTGCACATAGAAGCCTTTATCAGAAAATACCTTTGCAGATGTCTGATAATTGCCACTAACTCCAGAGAAGGAAGCTTTTCTTCATTTATTTACATGGACGTCCTGGACTACTCTTCTGAAACAATGCAGTCATATACCACATGTCGTTACCAGGTGCAGCAGGGGCATCTTTAGGGGTCAACTGATTTCCGAAAATTGTTGAATTCTACTGCCCATATAGCAGTTGGGGGGAGTGGGGTATATCCTTTTGTGCACAAGAGCCTATGGAACCCAGCTCTGCCAACACTCATTAGATCTGTTTTGCACCATATGAATTAGGCATACATCACAATGGGTATAGCTTACGGCTTTTTGGGTTGTAAGTCAGAGTTGCATTTGACAAAAGACTATAAAGACCAGGCCTTAAAGGACAGCACTCCTTCTTCCACCACTACTTCTGGTGCCTCACATGAACCTCTGCCAGAATTCCTCAAACTCCCTCCTCTTTAGCTCACAACTTCAAACTACAACACATTTTACAAAAAGCCAGAAGATGCACCTGTCAATGACCAAAGAAAACATGCAAAAATCCATTAATCAATAGATAACCTTGTTTGGGGCTGAATACTTTAGCAGCAATCCCAGTTATTAACAAGGATTTTTTAAAGTGAACCGTCCTACTATACAAATAGACCTTTCTGTCTTTATTTTGTTGAATGGAAAGATTATTTTATATTTTGGGGCTCGCATATTTTACGTAACCATACATTGGGTAGCCAGAATAAGGCTCACCGACTGAATGGGATAAATACTTCCATAATCTTCTGCACCTAGGAAGACACTAATGAGCCCTTGAAGGTGGTCAGATTTATGATCTTCTTAAACTTTGATAATGCCCATTACCGAAAAAATATTCTTTATGACTACACCCCCACCCCAATACATGTAGCAGTGTTCCTAGAAGACCAAGACTACTTCAACCTAGCATGGATGATCTAGGGTGAATATTAGGATTGGCGCCAAGTCTGTCTTAGCCTACCACAGTCTGAGCACAATTTCCTTTAGGTTCATGCACATTTAAGCTTTGGCAGTGTTCACCCTAATATCCTTTCTCCTTTAGGCACTAGACTGCTCCATAACAGTTCTCCATGCTTCTTATTATTACCATTGATTGCAATGGTTGTTCTGATGTGGTGCTTTGTGGATATTCAGTGTCAAGATGTTTTGTGGACTCTGTATTACTTCAATGATTTAATTACGCATCTCTTCACTTGATAACTGACTAATCTGGCGTTAACATCATCTTTAAATCTCTTGTGCAATGCAAAGCTTTAGGCAACAATGGAAGGACTCCATCTATTCATGTCTCTTACATTTTCTATTCTTTTGCACCTACCCATTTCCTACCTTTGAAAGAAGCATTTGTAATGCCAATAGGTGTAGCATATGAATGCACTGTCAAGCTAGACCTAAACATTCATTGCGTTAAAGAATACCTCCTCCCCTCTGTTCTGCTACCAGAAAAAAATGCCATCAATTATCTAATCATATAAGACACTATTTCCATTACAGTGGCATGTGGGTGTCCCTGAAAGTTCAATCTGAGGCTGGTGGATAAACAACAAATGGATTAAACCCAGATCTGTGACTTGGGGGGGGTGGAGAATGTTTGATTTGCTCTGCATTCCGTCCATCATCTGTTGCTTTTGCAATTGTCGCCCCAAGTGGGAAGGGTATGCCCAGACGTGGGTCCCGTGCTTGCTATGCCACCAGTTTCAAGCTAGCCTGGCTAAGGAAGGGTGATACCCTGAAACCAGTCACAAGATGCTTGTTTCTGGTCCAGGGAGGACCTGGCCCGACAGTTCGGGCTGGACTGTTCCCATGGGGAGCAGGGTCAAGACTGATTTGCATATGGCTGGTTGTTTTTGCATGTGGATAAACAACAAAATCATCATGGCTGTGTGGAGGGCAAGCACTTATTTGTGGAAGCGCATAAATTCTGCCCAATCAAAACATGTACTCCCGATTCCCACCCTGTGAGTGGAGCGAAAGCCTCTCTGCTGGGGGTTCGCACATAATTGTTTGGCGATAGCTCTGCTGTCAACTAGACCATAAAAACTATTCTTTCTGTACCCTGGTGAGAAGTTTTGATACCATGAGGCCCAGATTTCTGTTTAAGATTCTTTTGCAGGAGATTTATGTTTCTGGCTATAAAGAGCTATAGTTGTTGCAGTGCTCATGTAGTCAAGAATAAAAACTGAAAGGTATTTTAGAGGAATTTTGCGACTGCACCCTAGTTGTTCTTTATGCACATTTGAATGGGCAAACTTTGCGCTACCTCACTTACGAAATAGGTCGATTGCTCATAAGTGAAAGTGGCATTGCTAATTCAGACTTGTCAAAAACAGAAGAAAGTGGCTTTGCTTGGATTAACATATACAATAGGAAGAAATTTCATGTTGTGAATGAAGACAAATATAACAGGAAGGTGTTTTCACAGTTCTGAAGTCCCTGACAAAAACACTGGGCTTTACATTGTTTACCACTTAAAGATCTTCTTACATAGAAGACATAAAAGACTTTCCCGCTAAGAAATGTAGAGTGTGCCCAAAGAGGTATCTGGAGGGAGACTCTGATGTACTACCCCAATTGCCCTTCAAAGCCTGGGCTGTGTGTGACCAGCTGTTTCAGGAGTTACCACACCAAAACAAATTTCTGGGAAATACCGTGAGCGTACACTTCCTGTTTTATATTTTCAGTTTCATGGTTGGCATTACTGTCATGTATTTAGTTAGCACTTTTGTGTTTCAAGTTTTGTACTTATAATGAGTGGTTTCTTTGTTTAAAATTTTTAAAAAGTGATGCCGGTGCGCATGGAGTGGCGCTTGGCTGGTGGTGTGCGTGGAGCTTGGTTGGCGGTGTGCAAGGAGTGGCACTTGGCTGGCGGTGTGCGAGGAGTAGCACTTGGCTGGCTGTGTAAATAGTGACTTGCTGTTAGCCACTGCAACACACTGCTAGCCATCGCCAGTCCCCACACATCCATCAGCTGATGTGATTGCTGTATCAGGCATGTGGGCGTATGAAAGTGATGGGCGCTGTCTGTTGATGAGTGTTGTAATGTGCTGGGCCTGCGGCTGGCGGTGTGAATGGCCTTGTGCATGTCATGTATGAAAGGTGTGTGAATCGACTGTAAAGTGGTTGGTGCCTTGACGCGGCTTTACAGCTCACAAGCTGTGAGTCATTGGTTCAGTTTTTTGGCCTTTCAGTTACTAACAATGCATTTCATTTTTGGGAAATCGTTTGTTAATAAAATTTGATCTATTGAACCATCACTCACCCTCGTGCCAAATCCAACCAGTATGTGTGGTAAAAATGACAAAACCTGCTCTGCTGTAATCAGGCGTCGTAGCACACCCATGACATGTTAGGTGTCTCAGTGGGAACCTGATGATGAAGCATGCCACCAACTTTGTTGGTGGGTGTGAGGTCTTTTTAACATAACCCAAGTGCATTTCTTTTCACAATTTTAGTGTTTGGAACATCACAGAAGGATGTGGATACATCAAAGTGATCTATCACAAAACTACCTCTTTTTCCAGGGGGTGGTGGGCACCTGGGTTTTTAGTCCCCGGTGCAGCGGTCATCTAGGGAAACGTACCAAACCCAGACATTTTTGAAGACTAGACACCCGGAGAAGTCTAGGGAGGTGTGGTTTGTGTGGATCCCCGAACATTTTCTTACTCAGACTCTTCTGCAAACCACAAAATTTGTTTAAAAAAAGCATATTTTCCTTACTTTTCTTTGTAGGATCACCGCGTCGGCACAAGTTTCCTACCACCCAACGTTCCCCTCAGTCTCCCAAGTAAAATGATACCTCACTTGTGTGGGTCCCCAAAGCAGAATCAGCCTAAAAATGTATTTTAAAAAATTCACTGTGCTATCTCCTCAATCTCTACACGTTTTTGTTCTTTTCCTGTTGCAGGCACCTGGGCCACCTACACAAGTGAGGAATAATTTTTATCTGCAGACCGAGGGGAAGCTTGGGTGGTAGGAAATTTGTACTGGCACAGTGTTCCCACAAAGAAAAGTGTGGAAATGTGATTTTTATTTTAGCTATATTTGAGGTTTGCAGAGGAGTCTACTTAAGAAAATGTTGGGGGATCCAAGCAAGCCACACCTCCCTGGACCCCACCAGGTGTCTAGTTTGCAAAAATGTCTGGGTTTGGTAGGTTTCCTTAGATGACCGCCGCACCGGGGACCAAAAACGCAGGTGCCCCTCCCCACCCCGCAAAAACAGGTAGTTTTGTAATAGATCTTTTGATGTGTCCACATTGTGTTGTGGGGCATTTCCTAACGCGGGCACTGGGTCTACCCACACAAGTGAGGTACCATTTTTATCGGGAGACCTAGGGGAACGCTGGGTAGAAGGAAGTTTGTGGCTCCCCTCAGATTCCCGAACTTTCCATCACTGAAATTTGAGGAAAAAGTGTTCTTTTTACCAAATTTTGAGGTTGGCAAAGGATTCTGGATAATAGAACCTGGTGAGAGCCCCACAAGTCACCCCATTCTGAATTCCCCTAGGTGTTTCGTTTTCAGAAATGTCCAGGTTTGCTAGGTTTCCCTAGGTGCCGGCTGAGCTACAGGCCAAAAGCCACAGCTTTGCTCTTTTCAAAAAATCTTTTTTCTGTGGGAAAATGTTATGTGTCCATGTTGTGAGCACAGGGTGCGCTGGAATGGTGACACGAGCGGCGAGCGCCCTGTAAATATAAATATTCCCTCGAGCGAACTGCTTTTCGGCAATTGGGGCCCTAAGAGGATTTTCTCTGAGTAATACTGTAGTTAAATCCTATGATATTAAGGCGCTGTCTTTGATGTCCTGAGGAGGCCAGAAGTAAAAAGGCCGAAACGCGTCGACTATATCTGTGGAGGAATGTATGGTGGAATTTTTGAAAAATTGGACAATATAAACAGGATTGTATCGGATATTCACATCAGCGATAGAGGATTGGTTGATAGACGATACACTATCCACATTACCTTATACCATAATACTGCTTGCCAATGAATGGCTCAGCAGCTTACAGATTGAATGACTACAGTGCATAAAAGAACTTTTGATATTGTTTTCTAAATTGTCTTTTCACATGACTTGTTTGTTGATGGCTTCAATTATCTGTATATATGTTTTTGTTATAATGTTTGTATGATGTTTTTTTCCCCACACATGGGGGTTATGTTTTATGTTGTACACAGTCCATGAGAGTGGGACAAGGCGACACTAATTATGATTTAAAAGATTTAATTATGTTAAGAAAGAAATAACTTTTCAGTGATTAATTTATGTTTTCACTTGGTTACTTTGTTTCATATCTATCCCCACTGTATATCTATATTTCGTTTGTTTTCATGTTGTGTTTTGGGGCATTTCCTGCTGTGGGCACTAGGCCTACCCACACAAGTGAGGTACCTTTTTATCGGGAGACCTTGGGGAACACTCAGTAGAAGGAAGTTTGTGGATCCTCTTAGATTCCAGAACGTTCCATTACCGAAATGTGATGAAAAAGTGTTTTTTTGCCAAATGTTGAGATTTGCAAAGGAATCTGAGTAACAGAACCTGGTGAGAGCCCCACAAGTCACCCCATCCTGGATTTCCCTAGGTGTCTAGTTTTGGAAAATGCACAGGTTTGGTAGGTTTCCCTAGGTGCTCGCTGAGCTAAAGGCCAAAATCCACAGCTAGGCACTTTCCAAAAAACACGTCTGATTTCAATGTCAAAATGTGATGTGTCCATGTTGCGTTTCATGTCGTGGGCATTAGGACTACCCACACAAGTGAGGTACCATTTGTTTTGGGGGACCTGGAGGAACACAGAATAGAAGAACAAGTGTTAGTGCCCCTTGTCTTTCTCTACATTTTTCCTTCCAAATGTAAGACAGTGTGTAAAATAAATAAAAAAGTCTGTTTGAGAAATGCCCTGTAATTCATGCTAGTATGGGGAACCCGGAATTCAGAGATGTGCAAATAACCACTGCTTCTCAATACCTTATCTTGTGCCCATTTTGGAAATACAAATGTTTCCTTGATACTTATTTTTGACTCTTTATATTTTACCAAATAAATTGCTGAATACCCAGAATACAATGAAAACCCATGCAGGGTGCAGCTAATTTATTGGCTCTGGGTACCTAACCTAGGTTTCTTGATCAACCTACAAGCCCTATATGTCCCCCGCAACCAGAAGAGTGCAGCAGATGTAATGGTATATTGCTTTTGAAAATCTGACATAGCAGGAACAAAATACAGAGTAAAACGTGGAGAGAAATTGCTGGGTTTTTTACCTCAATTTCACAATCTTTTTATTTCACCTGTTATTTTCTGTAGGAAAACCTTGAAGGAGCTACACAAATGACCCCTTGCCGAATTCAGAATTTTGTCTACTTTTTAGAAATGTTTAGTTGCCTGGGATCCAGCATTGGATTAACACCCATTTCTGTCACTTACTGGAAGCAGGGCGAAAGCACACAAAAAATAGTATAAATGGGGTATGTCCCACTAAAATGCCAAAATTATGTTGAAAATGTGGTTTTCTGATTCAAGTCTGCCTGTTCCTGAAAGCTGGGAAGATGGTGATTTTAGCACCACAAACCCATTGTTGATGCCATTTTCAGTGGAAAAATCACTAACCACCTTCTGCAGCCCTTTTTTCCAAAAAGAAAAAAACACTACATATTCCCTGTATTTTGGCTAATTTCTTGGTCTCCTCCATGGGAACCCACAAACTCTGGGTACCTCTAGGATCCCTGGGATGCTGGGAAAAAAGTATGCACATTTGGCGTGGGTAACTTATGTGGACAAAAAGTTATGAGGGCTTAATCGCAAACTGCCCCAAATAGCCAAAAAAACAAGGCCTGGCACCTGAGGAGGAAAAGGCCTGGCAGCGAAGGGGTTAAATTATCTTTTTGTTTTCAAAAGGAAAAGCACATCCCGGACACTGATGTATTAAGTGTTATTGTGTGTGTTGTGGAGTTCTGGGCGTCAGACTCCACTTCCTCTACGAGTTAGCCTTGGTGGCCCCAGAGCTAAAAAGCTTCGATTTTCAAAGCTGGGGCCCAGTACCACCGATTTCACCAGGACATTCCCCTGTGAACCAATGCCCACGTGAGAAGCAATGGACGTGCATTTTTCTCGCCTCTTGCTCCAGCCCTGCTACTCTCCATGTGCCCCGGCATTCCCAGTTTTGCCACCGCAAGCTCCAGCACTTGCAGTGCCCGTTGTTACTGGGAATAAAACATCAAAATATCATCACGCCACATGTGCCAGACGTAGCAGGGCTGATTCAAGGTGGCGCGGTACCTTGTGGATTTCCTACACTTAAGACTGCAAATATAAGGACACGGTTGCCTGTTGGTTGGTGGGCACTGGATTTTCCAGTAAATGTCTGAAGCAGTGTGGTGTACTCCCTGCTTCTCCCCCACTTGTGATTGTGTTAAGTTTTGATTTGACCGCAGCTAGGCTTTCCCATCCCAATGGTCCATGACAGCGGTGAGCTCTGTGCCGCACTGTGCTGGTTTATCTAATGAACTAGTATGGCGCTGTTTGGTGTATGTGTGAGTAAGGGCATTTTGGCATATGCGCAGAATAGTAATCCAGCCTGGTGGGTAACTGGCTGCTGATGTCAGGCTCACTGTACCACACATGACCTGCGCGTGGAGGGCACTGACTCACTGACTCACTGACTCAGAATTCCAATACGTGCGTCTGCATGCAGAGGAGCACAAGTGGGTTTGAGGTTGATGCACTGGGATAGATAACACCTGCTTCAAACAGCTGGGGAGGTGTGCCTGCGACACCGGAGGCGCATTCCCGGGCATAGGATGGGTCAGGTGTTTGGTGACACCAGCAGAGGAGGTCAGTCACTTGTTTTGAGGGTGAGGTGGCTGCCAGTGGCAAGGAATCTCAAAAGAAAAAAATCCAACCCTAACCCCCCCCCCCCCCTCCCCCCACTCCCCCTCCCCCCAATACTCTTCTTTTTCCCAAATCTCAGGCTAGCTTCGTTTGGGAAAGCAGACTCACAAGTTATGAAGCAGAATTTCATTTAAGAATGATTACTGCAGGCATCTCATAGGATCAGTAGACTAGGATATATATGGGTCAATGGTTTCAGGCGCTCAGGGACGAATATGCGTTGCCTGTGGGAGACGTCATCCACTACCTAAGACATGGACATGGCCCTCATAACTCTCCCCCGCCCCCAAAGGAGACATAAATAGTGGACACTATTCAATTGGAGGATAGACTGCTCAATGAGCTACATGATGCCTTGGACGAGGAGTGGACAGAGGTGCTCCTGGGGCCCACGGAGGTAGCTATTAAAGCAGGGTTCAGACTCATCCAGCTAAATATTCTTCATAGAGTGCATTACACTAGAGTTGATGATGAAGTTCTTTAGTGCTGTTGATGTTTGTTTCCAGGAAAGTGGTCCGAGGGACGCGGTCCTACGCGCCCCGTCGGAGTGCCCTGTATTACACTTACATTGGATGCGGGGATTGGGGGTTCTAGCAGAGGCTGCTGGACTTGCACTGATCCCAGGTAAGAAACTCGGTATCCTCGACATATAATGGGACCAGAGAGGCACCAGATACCAACATGTGTTCTGTAATTTCGGTATGATAGTACCCCAACTGAATGTCGTGTACTTGTGGGATTCGCCGATAATACCTGAGAAGAAGGGACAGAGAAGGACATGCACTGGGGCATGGGAGCCGAACAGTTTGTCTAAGGGGTAGAGGCTGCCTGCGTAAATGTGAGAACATGTAGGAAGTATAGGGGGCTTATGTGAGCCTGGCTGCATGAGCGTCTCCTTGGGACTCGCCACGGCGCTGCTGAACGCTTACGGTGGTTATTGCATTACAGATTTTTGCTCTTTGATTGGGTACTGCCAATGTAACTTGGAGTTGTTCTGAGATACTGCTCACCTGCGTACTGGGCTATGTACTACATCATGTACCTTGTACTGTTATTTTCTTTTTTTTCAATAAAAAAAGGACTAATGGTTACTGCAGCTTTATTTCCCCAAGAACAAGCCTTGTCAATCATTAAATAAATACACCTCCTGTCCCAGGTCCATGGCCTCAATATAAAGACAACGGGTATCCGTTTGAGATATTATAGTGGAAAAGCAAGACGCCCTAAAATTTTTACCGCATTCGCACACCGGTCGCAGAGAGGCACCACAGTACCATAAGAGCACCCTCACCCCTCGCATGCTAGTAGTCACACACTACTGACAGTGCTTACACCTACTAACTCTCAGAACTATTGGACTCAAGCAACCATGCACTCCTTGGAGAACTCACAAACCTCAGCAAGCCAATACATACAGCTAGTGACAAAGTTCCTATGCAATGACTGATGAGTTTGTGTGTGCATGATATTGTGGGTAAGCGGGCGGCTGAATGCAAGAATGATGTCATGATGTGTGAATAGATGTATGGGTGCAAAGGTGAGGGCATCAATGAGTGTATAAGGGATGCATGAATGAAATCATCTGTGTACTTTGTTATCAGTCAGAGCTACTGGCTTTGCCAATGCTAGCTAGAAATGTGTCTATTTTTGCCTCCTAATGGGAAGATTTATCCTGAAAAAGTATATTGAGTGCTCTCAAAACTAGAAACTGCGTACTCTCTTCAAATCCTGAGCAGATAACTGCTGTGGAGGATTAGGGACAATTCTATATATTATTTTATCTTGGTCCATGTGTGCAAAATGTGTTGTTGGTGTGGGAATTATATGACAAAAGACGTACGCACTATGTGAAGTAATATGACTTTTTCACTACTATCGTTTTTTGTTCAAAAATTGGAGAATACGTTTCTAAACAAGCTAGCAGCACAGCTGGTTAAGATCTGCTTCTGTATTATTCGCTCAAAATGCTTTGCTAGTTAAGCCTCTTGTTAAGTTTGTGGCTATGATGGCCTCGAAAGCATAGTGGTGAGAAGTGACTTCTTTGCTTCAGCCGCACTGACTCCAACAGTATGGAAGTTGGGAGCAGAATCCTTTGGCTAAACAGACTGTGTTAGCAAAGTTGAGCTGTGCTCGCTGAAGTATGGTGAGAAGGAGACAAAAGATGAAGTTTGCATTGCCAGTGATGAAGATAAAATGGGTATCTAACAAAATATTTCAAAGTATGTACTGCTGAGGAAGGGCCAGCACTTGTGTTGCAGCTGTAAGAATGCGTTTTTGTCCTTATTTTCTGAACAGAAAAAGCCATAAATCTAACATGTTATGACAGCAAGTGAAATGAATGACCAAAAAAGTGATTTCTGACAAGACAGTATCAATGACAACCTAAAGCATCCAGCGAGCAAGCACTTCCTAAACAAAACAGGCAATGAATCAGCAATTAAAATTTCACTGTGTTAGCAAAGTACATCAAAGAACACAGAGTGGGTCTTAAGCTAAATGCCACATCTTTAGTCTAGCAAAAGGACTACTTGGTGGAGCCATCACCAACAGGAATACAAATGGCACAATATAACCATCCTCAAAAAATCACGGCCTTGATGGACAATCCTTCTAAGGAATGACAAACCATGAAAAACGCAATCAGTCAATGGCTGAAGAGAGCTGACCCACTGCCCACTGTCTCCCTTAACAATGTATTGTTCTTTTGAAGAATTGCTAACAGGTCTTCTAAAGCTATATAGTAAGACGTAAAGGTTAGCTGCTGAAAACCTTTATCACAAGAACAACACGTGGTTAGGCACTCACCCTAAATTCATATGATTAACATTACCTTGTTGATAACCACAGTACTTCAAATGAGTAACTTTCTTTGGACAACGCCTTGTGACAACTGCAGAGATCACCATGTCTAGCCTAGTTTTAAAGAGGGCTTTTAATATTTATGTTGATGATCTTCTAAATGTTGTGTTCTTCCACCTGACATTTAGCAACACAATATGCACTTACAAGTAGCGTTGGACACAGAGATCATGATCAGTTCGAGCATTTCACTGTACCCAAACTACCAGGTCTTCTTAGCGCAAGAGAAGCAAAAGTGTGCACATAACTTCTCACTTCACTTTCATTAACAAAAATGACCTATTAATGTGCAAAATTGTGCTAAAATGCAGTAGGCCAGATTGTCTTCTCTGTATTACTCATGTGGATCTCACCTGCGTGAATGCGACTGATGGGACAGCAGAGTGAGAACAGGCAGGAGTGGTAGGGAGAGACTGAGCTCAGGTCTTTTATGGTGCTAAAGTGTCCTCTAGCTTTTGCCAGCATGCTTAGGCTAAAGTAGGTTAAGAAATATCACAATCATTTTACAAAGGGACCTGTATATTATCTGTCCTCATTATCGGTGCTACCCTCTTCAAACTCCGGTGGTGTGGTTTCTCTGCTGACCAAATGTAAAAGATGAGCGAAAAAGACTGTGCGAAAGCTTGGCACAGGGTTCAGGGCTCTACCAATGTTTTCCAAGCTGGTAGATTTCGCAATGTCAGATGTGTATTATCTATACATAATACACGGAAGCCTGCAATCCCTGTGTAAAAATGTGTTACTAATGTTTCTATTAGAGTCAAGTTGTGACATCACGAGTCATCGACAATAATAAAATGACCTAACTGTTTAACAGTAATACCTTATTAGTGTTGTGACATCACATTACTGCCAGTAGAGCAGAATTAGAATAGCTTTTGAAACAATGGCTGGTGTTCTCCTGGCTGGCTCTTTCAGTGATGGCTCTTCGGACACAGGACCACAGTAAGAGCCCCACTTGGGGCTTGGAATGTGGAGGTTGAGCAGCACTGCAGGCCTGCTCGGGGTGCCCATTCAGGGCTGGGATCAGATAGGTGCTCATTGTGACAGTTGTGGCCTCTGGGCTGCGATCACATAGGGTGCTCATCTGGCAGGTGCGACCTCCGACAAGGCTTCTACTTTGGTGGCCGCTCCTCCGCTGTATTCTGTTGGAGTTGGGCAGCTGCAGCACTAGGTCTTCGTGTGGCTGCAAGGTGCCAGACGGCACATGGTTATTTTTCAGGCTCGATTTCTGTACAAGGTCCACTGCACGTGCCACAATTGGAGACCCCTCACGACGCAGGTTAGCTCTGAGTTTGCGTTCAAGGGCAGTGAGCAACGTCTGGATGACAGCAGCTGGCTTCTCCTGGACGCTCTCCCCGGTTGCGGGGTCAGACACTCTCCTTTGTTCCCTAGGCAGGCAGACTTCTGGATCCCAGGCAGACCTTCAGCTTCCCCACCAAGTTGTGCAGACTTCTGGTGATGTCCCCTTACCTCTACAAGACTGATTGTAATTCAAACACCAGCCCTGGCCACACACCAATCCTTTGAGACCACACAGGGAGCATTCCTTTCCTTGTTATAAATAACTTCGATCTGGAACAAAGGGGGTGTGGATCCACTATCTAACGCTTCAGAACTGGTTTGAGGTGACAAAATATAATTGTTTGGCTATCCCTTTTTATGGTGGCTCTCGCAACAGGTAGCAATGGGACTGGCTCCAAGCAGGAGTATCCAAAACAAGGTGCAATGACGTTTGAGGTCTGTAAGTGTGGCTGTCATCACCGTTCCTCAAGCAGTAACCCGCTAGGACACAAGGTTAGGTACAGCCTAGAAACAACTTCATCTTGAACAGAAACCCACCCCTACCATCTACCAAATGGCAGTGCTCAGGACAAACTAATCAGCAGCCCTTTTCTAAGAAGGTTGGAAATCTAGACACTGCAGTGAGGGAGGGTAAAGGCAGGGCTGAAATTCTAAAGTCAGCCCTGTCTCCATCCTCCCTCACTTCAGTGTCAGGAATTCCACCATACACTCACAGGAATGAAGTTAATGTACATCCACCCTTTGACGAACCTGTATCATTCTCCGTCTTATCCCATGCTACTAACCATCGGCCATCCAAAATGGACCCCACTTGTCCCTTTAGTCAGATTCAAACCACACAGTCTTACTACCATACATGTGCTACACACTCACTGCACATACACACATGGGACAGGCACACAGAATGTCAACCAAGGTTCTTGAGTCCACACAACAGCAGACTTTTACATGAGAGGGCTCAGTAGACTCACTCCTCCGTGACACAGACAACAATCTGATCACACTGCTGATTCACAAAAACTCATGACACTATCACCATCTTTTACATGACAGACAGAGGACAAACAGTTGTCCTAGACCTATTGTGAGGGCATTGTCTGTATGCCCCTCCAGGATATATAACAGACCTTGCACTAGCAGGGGCAAGCCTGGGCCTCTGTGCGTTATCTAGATTACTGTGATGTTGGGGCAGAAATACAAAATTGGAATATCAGTTCACAACAGCTGGGCATTCGACGAAGGGGTACTTACCCGTTTACTATGCAGGGCACATTCCCCTCACAACAATTGCATTTTAATTACGTTTATATTCTGCTTAGAAATGACTTGCTGATTGAATTCCTAAACCTCTAATGCACAATCCTAGTTTTACTTTGTTCTCATGATAAAATGTCAGATTCGTAGCCTCTTTTACACATTCCTTCCACCATATGCTCACGGAACTTGTAGTGATTTGCCGTTTCCTCATATTACACGGCAGAGGTCATTTTAGCTCATATAATTCCCATATAGTTAGAAACTGGTGACGTGTTGTAGGACGTAAGCAGGCCGCCAGGTGACAGTAATTTCAGTTTGTAAAATAGGTTTCCATAACTTTCTAAATTCTGTACTTGGACAAATATCAGTCTTTCTGTAACAGTTTGCTACTGTAGAGCTACAGTTCCGGCTTCTTGTTTTTGCTGTGTGCAAGCTGCATTTATAGGGCAGGAAGTGAGCGTGTTTAGGAGACATGAATATTAGCATTGCGATTGGGTAATGAGAAAGACCTACTCAAATCCGATTGGCTAAAATAAGGAATGCCGTTTATAATATGTGTTGCATGCCTTTAATGCAATGTATTGCTTGTAAGACAGTGTCTTAGCCTGTTCGTTCCTAAGAGCTCGGAGAACAGCACATCTTAACGAATTACTGTTAATACCAATAAGGCAAAAACATTCAGAGAACAATGCACCAATAAAGAACCCTGTAGAAGCCAGATCATGCTTTTGGTATGAGGTCTAGAAGGTAACATGTCAAGCAAGAGGCCCGGAAGGGACAAAATATAAAATAAAAATAAAAAAGCCTTTGCATTCCACAAATTAAAGCTCTGTAAGAAACACTGTTCAACTCAAACTTAACTTTTCACAAAGTTCATGTCAAACAAATGAGGATACCTGACAAACCCCCAACTCAGTCAATTGTCACTGAATATTAATGTGTACATTGTACAGTTGTGTCAACATTCTTGCTTGCCCTGTAAAATGCAAGCCGGACAAGCATCCTGCTTTTCTGTGTAAAGCGCTCACCCACCTGCTGGGAAGAGTCATACTACACAAATACCTCAATAAAATAAATTAAAAAATGCAAGCACACAAGTTGATGCGTGGCTAGTATAGAGCTTGTTGCACAAACTAACTTACTGTACACTTTGGTACTTTAAATGGGCAGGTACCATCAGGTACTCAGTACCAGCGCTAAATTGAAGAGGGCGGTATCGGCCCTCTTTCTGCTGCACTTCAGTGCTCTTACTTGGAGAGTACCAGTACCTCTCAGTAGCAAGCAGGTATGCGGGGACAAAGAGTAACTACTTTTCTTTATTTTCATTGCAAGCCCTGTGTACACTGTAATCGGTTTCCAGAACTCTAGTAGTTACAAAAAGGCCACATGAAGAGCGGGACCAGACACTGTTTGGCCACGTAAACTACTTTGAATTCAGAGGCGCTTACCATCCACGCCAGCATAGGACCATGTCCCAATGGCTAACTTTAGAAGGAACAGAGTCAAAATGGCATCTGAAAAGGTACATATTCTGTTATGACCACTAAGTAGAGGCGGTACACACCATTCTATTACGTTATGTACATTTTGGACCTTAAAAAGTATTTTTCATTTCCAGGCAGCAGGTTCCAGAAGTTCACACCCAGCTGTGATTCAAATGGTGGCTAATAGGTGAGGGGATCTGCATCCCTCAGAAATATTTGGCCCTTTCACACCATCAAAAACCTAATGAAATATCTGGATTGTATGTCTGACCAGTCCCTTGTCAGAAACCGGAAGACTCAATACTCTGGTCTTCATACTTAAACACCAACATGTCAAGTACGCACACACGTCAATGCCAACACATACGAGTTTAAAACTCAGCGTAGCAAGTTAATAAATAAAATAATGCTAAGGGGAACATATATTATTTTATTTATGTGCATTATCAGTACACTTAAATAAATCCCAGTAGATACAGTTGATGTAACACCATGCAGACACTTAGCTTGTAAGACATTTCAGTACTCCATTTAAGCTTGTGCTACAGATGAGCACCACCTCACTAAATCATGATCAAAGACACACAAACTAAAGCTCAGTTTTAGCAATAAAATCCTCGCTTGAACACGGAGGAGGTGACCTCGCTCGCATGCCAATGGACTAGGGTCGGTTCCACTACCCATCATCACATGAGGAATACACAAATGTAAGCACGGCTTCTCGGAAATACCTTAAAACAGTAGTGTAGAAGAGGTTCACCCCAAAACCCAGATCCCTCCCAAACCTGCTCTTTGTGCTGCAGTACCCCTTAAAGCGCACTTAAGCCACCAAAACGTTCCTTTTAATTACTTCTGCTTCCAGTTTCATGACGTGGTTTTAACTTGACAGAGGCGACTGTGAAGGTAAACACTTACATGTTAATTACCTGCTACATAAAAATAATAGAAATAAGACAGTTGATGTAAAGTAAACATTAAAAACATTTTTTTTTTAAAACAGTGGTAGGTGCAACTAGTGATTTGCTTAGCTGATCAGTTCCCTATATGGTACCTCCTCCCGTATTGCCATTGTTTGGAGAGATACACATTGGTCCCCCCAACTAAATAATTATTTCTCTCAAGCATGTTTTGGTGAGAGGAGCATTTTCTTTGTAGGGCAGTTAAAGAAATAAAATTGATGACTTGAGATGCAGTTTATTCTCCTCGGGCCCGCACAACTCTGTAGTCTAAAGAAATCAGCAAAAGGAAATAGATTAAATGTTATTGAAAAAAATTTAACATTGAAATTGTTTCTGCAAACGAGTTGCTGACAAGTCTTAAAAATTAGGGAATTCCTTTTCAACTGCACTAACTATTCACAATATAAATATAATTTTTGAAACTACTTGCGAGAGTGAAGAAATAAAAGTTCTGTAAGTTTGTGGAAAAAACAGGGCGCCATCTTCAATTTGGCATAATGTGTAATGTGGGCAGTGGGCTGTGCTTGGAGCAGTCTGAGCAGCTGAGGGCTTTATCTTCGGGGTTTTTGGCAATCTGGCAACACTTTGTACCCCTGGCGGTTTTGGTTTTCCCTTTTGCTATAGTCACCTGCAGAAGCACCAACTTAAGCAGATCTTGGCTAGTCCTGCGTGTGCTTTTCATCTGTCTTGCCAACTAAGTAATAGCAGAAACCACAGACTACATTCACAAGGCTGCAGTGCCAGTTCAGTCATTGTAAACAGGGCTGTGTAAAGATGGACTTCACCACCCGTGTCTACTTCACTAAGTTGTCGACATTTTAAAAAATACAGAGGGAAAACAATAAAAATTAGGATTTGTGTAGGAAAAAAATGCAGATTCTACTGTTTTTTTGGGAAATGTCGCCACAAAGCTAGTTATGTCAAGTTGACACACTCCACAATTTGACCAAAACTGACAAACTTTGCAGGCCAAGTGTTCATTTCACACACCCTACTTCTTAAATAGATTTTGGACACAACACCAACACTTTACTCCTGGCAAAGACAGTCTTTACTGGGTCCATGAAAGTTGAAATCTGGAACGCAAAATAACACCTTGCCCAGCGGTGCATTCCTCCTCACCCACTTTTGACACTGTTTTGTATGTGTATAAACCGAAGACACATTTTATATAGCACTTGCCAGAAAAGCCACACATCACATTCTGCTGAAGGGTATCCAAATGCTTGTGAACAGTCAAAACATCTTTGAAAGTCTCAGCTAAAAAACATAAGGGTACAAGGTCCTGATTGATTACCCTGATCCACAGAGACTTACGAAGGACAGTTTTGTAGACATAGGCTACCTCTGGCCAAGTCCCATGTCCTGTTTCTGTTATTTCCATGGGAGCCGAGGGTTTAAATTGCACATCTGCCTACGTGCCCTAGTGATACAGGACCATGTTCTCGCTACTGCCTGCCAATATCTATCAATTTACAATGTCATCCAATACCATTGTGATTTTGCCAATGGCTTGCAACGTGACCTACATTAAAAAAAGGAAACTCATTCCATACATTTGGCACCAGAAATTGGCCCATTATTGGGGCTTTAAAGAATCAGCACTACCACAAGTCTGATAACATGATGAGGTTTCAGCCATGCTTTGTGAATGTCTTGTGTGAGCAGAGCTTTTCACGATCAGCGTTGAGATCGATGTGCTTCATGTGCCCAAGTAAGGATGGCTGTTGCAAAGTTGGTGAAGTTAATGAATTGGACCTCTGTTTCTTACAAAAAACGCAAGAGCGGAGCTGAAAAAATATTAATGTAGTCTTTTACTTTGGCCTAACCCTTGAATTAATTTGTTGGATTTCTTTTCTTGATTTGTGGTACGGCTAGTTATTGCGAAGACCAAAGCCTGAAGTTGTGGAAAAAGCACAATACAAAAAAGTAATTACAATAAAGCATTGTTGCATTAATAGGACAAGCCTGACTCACAGTAGTGCAAATTGTACTAATATATCAACAGTCCACCCTATACTACCAAGAGCTGGACACAAATGCATACATATAATAATGAAGATCCTCAGTGTTAACTACAAAGTCAAGTAATCCATATTTGCTTTCCCTTTCACATTCACTTAAGTGTTTATTAACTTTTAAGAAAATATGTAGAGCCTTAGTTACGAAGCTCTCTAACCCGTCTCAGAACTGTGTGGTACTGTGGCAGTACGACAGTTTAGGGACCTTAAAAAAAGGAAACAAAGCCCCTAGTTTCAGTTTGTGTAAACCAATGAGACTTACCATTATGTGCCACTGATGTGTAGTTTGTGTGGTATCCCACTGATGAAAATGTGCCTACTTTTCTGTAAACCTTGACAGATATATTGCTGCTGTGTGTGCTGGTGTCAGGGCCTACTGCAGTGCATTTTTCGACAGATGCACAAAACATATATTCCCTTTTTGTGTGATTGTATGGTAGACTCACCTGGACCTTAACTCTTCAAGAGGCAGCACTAAAATGACCCACCGCTTTTCCTTTCACAGGGTTCAGAACAGAGGCTTATTCCCCATACATTAAGAAGGACTAGTAAAGAAAGTTAGACTTTGTTAATCTAAGTGGTTAATCTGAACATGATGGTTATCCATAGTACCTTCTATAATCATTATCAACCTCTGGATTCAAGTGAAAATTGTACCCAAGCGCAATGCTACTGTATACCAGACGGGTGTACCATGATTTCTGTATTCCTCCGACATCTTCATAGGTTAACCAGGTGACAGCACCACACTAACTTAACCTGAATGAACTGGTATATGAATCCCAGTGAAAGCATGGCTCCCTACAGTCATTGTGATCTGGCATGTGTGCCAGCATTGTCATGCATGGGTCTGTCACAAACAGTGGGTCTGCGTGGTGCAACTGGAATAAATTACATGGAGCGGCTACGTGTAACGCAAACCTCCCTCTCTCTATTGAGATGTTACGCTGAAAATTAACAAAGCACTCCCTTTTTTCTTAGAGAAATCAATAAGTGAAATATTGCGCAATCTATTGTTCAAAGTACAATACTTTCTTATTGTTTTGAGACACTTGAGGTTGTTGATGTGATATCGGAAACTACAAATGAACACTGTCACAAACTATGAATTAGAGCGTTGTGTGGAGCTGGGCGTTTCGTCAGAGTTATTGGTGGGTGTCGTCGAGAAGAAGCAGTGTCAATTAAGGTCCTGGCAACCAACTTCAGTGAATCAAATGGTGTCATTACATTACAGAAAGTAAAGCAAACCCGAAGCAACATGGCTTCTTAAAAGGAGCACTAGATCTTAATTTCAGAACATAAGGATTCATTTGTTTGGATTACAATATCACACAATGTAGGGATAGGTCAGAAACTGGTTGCACAACCACACCACATGTGCAGTTTGTGATTGCATGAAATTCCTACGCGGTCCAGACTTCTTGGAACAAGTGCACCTTCTGACTGAGGTCCACGCAAGGATGAGTGAAGGAAGGTGCTCAGGAAAGGAATGAAAGTAAATTTAGTATCTAAATGGCAGTATTTCATTTGAACGTGTGTGGCATCTTTTCCCTCCACTGAAGTGTATTTCAGTTTCAAACCCTTGTGTGGCTCCTGCTGTAGGCTGAACTTTCTATGGTAAACGTGGCATCATTGCAGAGCTCAGATCTCCTGCTACCATTATGTTCATCACATCATTTGTCGGTGTTTCTGTGCAAAATAACCGCCTCAAAGTACGCGTCTCCCAAGGCAACCGTGTTAGGGAGTCTTCATTCCATTGGCTGTAGCATTCTCCAACATCCGCTCCCCCATGGCTGGGGATTCGTGGAGCCCCGAGTAATCTTTCAGTTCAGAGCTAGTCAGTAAAAGGGGCTGCTCGCCCTTTTTGTGGGGGATGAGCGGTTGCCTGGTGTAGTGTTCCCCGGCAGGAATGTTCTCTGGCAGGCTTTGGTTTGTGCTCTCGGGCAGCAGGAGAATGCAAATGATGCAGATGAGAGTGCAGCAAGCGAAGATGACGTGGTGCAGGAAATAGCCTTTCTGGTTGTGAAGCTCCATAATGGGTGCGGTCAACATGCCAAATCCTGCACTGGCTAAAACGAGTCCCAGGCCGCTGCCCCTAGAAAGAGAAACAAACGCAGTACAACATGGTCAGTGACAAATAAAAATGCATAGATGCATAAATTAGCATCACTCAGACCACTGCATCTCTCTACCGGTTTGTACTTCCTCATTAGTCTTGCTTCTAGTCAAGACTATTGTACAACTCTTTTTTGTGGGTTACGTGCTTGCACCCAAACCATTCGTGAACTTTGCTTGTGGCCTTCTTGTAGACCCTTCCAATGTTAAGCTCATCTTTCTCTCGCATTTTTTTGGCTGCATTTTCCCTTTACTTAAGTTCTGATTTCTCACAATTCATAAGTGTATTTATGGCTCCCCCTCTTTCTTTTCCTCGCCATTTACTCTCTACATCCCTAGCTGAATCCCACATTGTGAATTCAGCTGCCTCAGGGCTCTCCTCAAGAACCCTTGCTCCAAATCATGAATTTTCTCTTTCCACTTGATAACAATATTCTTTGGAATGCCTAACTTTCTGTATTCATATCCCTCCCACTTTGAACTTTCTGCTAATTGTTGAGATCATTTACCCACTGCTGCTTGGATGTGTGTTAGCACAAAATACATCCTATTTCTATTAATGTTATTACAGTGCTTTTAGTGGTTTGATTGCAAGCACTGTCCTTATCACACCGAAGAAAGTAGATGACAAACTTACTTTCAGTCACTTTGAATCAAGGTTGATTGGCTAGCTAAAAAGGTTTGGCTTTTAGCGTGTTTTTAAACTGTAATAGAGTGGCTAGTTTTTTTTATGTAAAATAGAAGTTTGCTTCATAGTTTTAGTATTAACAACCGAGCTAAAGCGAGATGAAGCACAGAGTTCTGGGAACATATTAGAGAAATAGAGCAAAAACTGCAGGGGGATATATAATGAAACTAAAGAATGTAACTGAGGTTGAGGAAGTAAGAGAACACATGCGACCATGACCAGTGGTGGCCGGCAGCTTTAGGAGGGAGGGAGGCGGGCGGGGCACACACACACTCATTCTTTCACACACAGACACGCACGCACATTCATTAACAACACTCATACCATTCAAACATGCACGCACGCACCATTCATTTTAAAACATCACACACTCATTCTTTCACACACGCACATCCATTAACAACATTCATACCATTCAAACATGCATGCATGCACCAAACATTCATTTTAAAAGATCGCACACATTCATTCTTTCACACGCACGCACATCCATCAACAACACTCATAACACTCAAACATGCATGCGCGCACCAAACATTCAATTTAAAACATCACACACACACACACACACACACACTTACCTTCAGCCTCCAGGTCCCAGGAGGGTTGGGACCGCTGCCTTCCCTCATTGGCTGACCTGAGTTCAGCCAATGAGGGAAGGCAGCAGTCCCAGCCTCGTCACAGAGTGGGTTGGGGTCAGTGAGACTGCTGACCCCACTCTGTGACGAAGTGGCACTGATTGACACTCGCCCTGGACGCTTCAGGGCTTAAATCTGAAGCGCCCAGGGAGAGTGTCAATGGGTGACGCTTTCCTCGTCACCCAGGGGAGGGCCTTGAGGCACCTTTGCTGAGCCGAGGAGGTCACGCCCATAGGAGCTGTGACCTCCTCAGCCCAGCAAAGTTCAGGTCAGGCAGCCAGGAGTCTGTGCAAATCGCGCATGGATCACTCCTAGCTGTCTGACCTGAATATGAAGAGTGTCTGTCAGGCTAGCCTTTGTTCAGCCTGACAGACACTCTTCATGAGGGGCAAAAGGTGGGGGGAGCGTGGCCCCTCCGCCCTTAAGGATGGGCCGCCACTGACCATGATGTAAAAAGTGGAACCTTATTTCAGGATACCAGCAAAGTTGAGAAAGATAAAGACGTGTACATCTGCCACCTCAGCACCAGCCACCTCCTAGCCTACACTTCCCTCAGACATAAGGACACCACCATCTGCAGTCACAAATCTTGGGGTATATTTCAACACCTCAGAGAATATAAAAACATTCATAAAACAACCACAGCATCTAGATTCCAGTTACTGAATATAGCTATAATACTCCCAAACATTTCTCCCAAAAAGCCAAGTCACTGATCTCCTCTCTAGTCCTTAGGAAACGGACTACTCTAGCTGTTTTCCCTAGAAGGTCTACATTTATATTCTTTGGGTCAACTAAATAAGTTATAAATTGTGCCACAAGGAGTCTCTACAGTCTTCACAGATACATTCTAGCCATACAGTAAGCCGAGCCAGCTAACTGGCACCTATAAACAGAGCCCTGTCCTTTTAGTCCTCCAGTTAGGGTTAGATCGGAATCCTTCCTCTCCACGTGTGAGGGTTAACTTGGCTTGGATCTTTTGAAAGGCTGTTTACGGACAGAGCCCCCCCCCCCCCCCCCCCCCAACTGTCCAATGCCCTTTGAGACTATTGGCATGGCTGTATATGAATCTGCAGAAATCTTGGGCTACCAATGGGTTTCAGACAACCTGTTCCCAAACTCTTCCCAAGAACCTTAAGAGGTGGATTCTGTATCTAATGAACATTCCAGCGGAGGACTTACAGTAGGGTTAAGGAGCTAAATGTGACAATGGCACTGGGAAGGAGGGAGAGTGAGCTGGGCTCGTTAGGTGATGGTGGGTTTCTGAGGAGAAGAGGTGAGGGGCACAGGAAGCGGGTTTGAGCTAAGGAAAGGTGGGCAAAAACCCAAGGACTAACAGCAAGATTAGGTTGAGATGTTTGTTGTGCAGGGCATGTTGGTTCTGCAGGCCATTCTGCTCAAGGGCTAAGAAAAGAGGAAGGGGAGATTCTAAAAAGGTTTAACAGGGTGTAGGAAGCACAACTGAAAACCTTTCCAGGGGTGGGAAGGGCTAGTGTGAAAGACCAGTGAGAATATTCTCACTCTCAGCGGTCCTGTTTTCTGGGAAAACAGCTACAAGGTCATTGCAGAGGGGATACTCAGAAGGTTGTGGTGATGAAGGTGGAAAGAGACACACACAGCTATCAATGTGGACCTCAAAGTTAATAGATGAAGGGGAGGAAAGTGTATTGTCAGATGGTAATGAAATGAAACAAGAGACAGCCTTGTATGTTTTCCTTGATGGTCAATTTAGAACATCATCTTCGTTGCTTCGGACATAAGAAAGTGCCATCAAGTGAGGACACTACAGATCACTTTCTGTTGGGGATGGAATAATGAAGGGGGAGAAGGGGATGAATTGCATTTTATCAGCAAATATTTAGCAGGAGAAGATGCTTTGGCTAAGTAATATTGTGTGGAGAGAGATTGTGGGATACAGGCTAGAGTTCTGGAGTCAGCCATACACAAAGCGGCAAAGTGTTCTGGTGAAGAACTATGACACTTGCCCAGAGTAGGCATAGTTGATAGTAGTCTGCTGTAATTCATTGCACCAGAGGTGGTGGAGAAGGGTATGAAGATGCCAATGGCCTTCATTACAAGCTTAGTGCAAAGATACTGGAAGCCTGGGTTTTGTTTTGGGTCTTAAGATAGTGTTAAAGGGTTACTGCACTTCCACAGTCCGTGGTAAGCCACGGCCTGTTAGGCAGTGGAGGTGTGCAGTATGGTAAATTCAAAGTGGGAACTTGCTACACTGAATTTCCTGTACCTATTTGTCTTAGAACTCAAAGATCTAAGGGGTGACTAGTGCTTCTCTGATTAAGACCAGCCCTTGAAAGATTTAAAAGAATAAAGGGTGGGGGCAAACACTCTGGACGCTGCAAAGATTAAAGAGTCAGCAGAGAGCTTTTTAAAGAGGGTATTCTTGGTGACTATTTTGAAAGAGGGAGGTCCTATGGCAGGGTCGGATTGGGAAGGTGGGCAGTACTGAACTGGACAATGGGCCGGTGCCTCAGGGCCATCTGTGTGCCAGTTTCATTAAAACCTCGGTTAACTGGCCCACAAAGCCTTACAGTCTGGCAGGCTTCACCAGGCCACTGTAATCTGTATTCATCTCAGCCATGCCTCCCCCCACCTGATCCAGGCTGGGGGCCAGGTGCTACTCTGGTCCTTAGACCATTCTTACCTGAGGGGTGGGGGGGTCGAGCCTCCCCACTAGGCAACCACATTCTGTCCATGGTGAGCAGGGAAGAAGGGAGTATGCAAAGGACTTGTTGGGGACCAGATGTTGTCACCTCGCCCCAAGTGTCTATTTGC
Organism: Pleurodeles waltl; assembly: GCF_031143425.1. Classification (NCBI taxonomy): domain Eukaryota; kingdom Metazoa; phylum Chordata; class Amphibia; order Caudata; family Salamandridae; genus Pleurodeles; species Pleurodeles waltl. The sequence continues at coordinate 752,542,008 of NC_090438.1, read as the reverse complement.
CCCGGGGGTAGAGGGGGTGGGAGTGTTTGCATAGGCCTCACTGTGAGGCCACCTTTCCCAAAGAGAAAAATAGAGCGGTCTAAATTACTTTTGAGTGCCAGCATTGGCTCAGCATCCTGTGATTGTGGGCAAATCAATTCATTTCCCAAGGCATAAATAAAAAATGATTTTTATTGTATGTAATGTAACTAGTGCTCATGTAAATCACTCCAATGCCTTTGGGCCAATTTCACGCTATAGAAAATTACACAAACAAAAAATAAATGGCCCGATTCTGAAAAGGCCCGAGCCATGATAAATCTCTTTATCTAAAAGCATCTATATTACTTTTTTTAAATGGCTTTTCTGCCTTTTTCTAGGATTAACTCACTTTCAAGAAAACATTTTAATGTGATTTTGCATTATGTTTACTTTTAAAGTATCCAATGACCAGAGTTACAAATACCGACTTAAGGCGATTTTCATAATTTTATTACCTGCTAGGACATTAAAACAAACACCGGCCATGCTAGTAAAAAAAAGGCCAGGTGGGAAACCTAGCCTGATATGTGGTTGTGGCCATTTTATTTCACCTCGCCAGGCTGGCCAAACTGAAGTACTTCTAGTTTTTACCAACTTTACCGGCTCTATAAGCTTTCAAATGCCGAATTTAACAACATTTCTCAAAAAATTAGTCCAGTGAGACTAAGCAAATGGCGATCAATGCAAGGGACGTTCCAGGAATGCAGGCCACTGTTTTGTTGAGTGCCCCGGCCTACTTATGATCCCAAACCGACCCTGTCCTATGCCAGATAGAAGGTAGCAATCGGTTGAGGAGCCGAGAAAGATGGCGTTGTGTACATAGGGATAACTATTTGATAAAGATTTGGATGCGGCCCGGGGTGGAGGGGAGGGGGAAGGGGAAGAGAGTAACAAGCATTTACAATGCAACGGGTCTCGCGTTTGCTCATGCTAGAGCTGATCGCGTTGTAAACTCCTAACCCGACTTTTCACCTATCGGGCAAAAGTGCATTTATGTACATAACCCGAAAAAGTGAAATCAACTACAGGGAGTGCAGAATTATTAGGCAAGTTGTATTTTTGAGGATTAATTTTATTATTGAACAACAACCATGTTCTCAATGAACCCAAAAAACTCATTAATATCAAAGCTGAATATTTTTGGAAGTAGTTTTTAGTTTGTTTTTAGTTTTAGCTACGTTAGGGGGATATCTGTGTGTGCAGGTGACTATTACTATGCATAATTATTAGGCAACTTAACAACAAAAAATATATACCCATTTCAATTATTTATTATTACCAGTGAAACCAATATAACATCTCAACATTCACAAATATACATTTCTGACATTCAAAAACAAAACAAAAACAAATCAGTGACCAATATAGCCACCTTTCTTTGCAAGGACACTCAAAAGCCTGCCATCCATGGATTCTGTCAGTGTTTTGATCTGTTCACCATCAACATTGCGTGCAGCAGCAACCACAGCCTCCCAGACACTGTTCAGAGAGGTGTACTGTTTTCCCTCCTTGTAAATCTCACATTTGATGATGGACCACAGGTTCTCAATGGGGTTCAGATCAGGTGAACAAGGAGGCCATGTCATTAGATTTCCTTCTTTTATACCCTTTCTTGCCAGCCACGCTGTGGAGTACTTGGACGCGTGTGATGGAGCATTGTCCTGCATGAAAATCATGTTTTTCTTGAAGGATGCAGACTTCTTCCTGTACCACTGCTTGAAGAAGGTGTCTTCCAGGAACTGGCAGTAGGACTGGGAGTTGAGCTTGACTCCATCCTCAACCCGAAAAGGCCCCACAAGCTCATCTTTGATGATACCAGCCCAAACCAGTACTCCACCTCCACCTTGCTGGCGTCTGAGTCGGACTGGAGCTCTCTGCCCTTTACCAATCCAGCCACGGGCCCATCCATCTGGCCCATCAAGACTCACTCTCATTTCATCAGTCCATAAAACCTTAGAAAAATCAGTCTTGAGATATTTCTTGGCCCAGTCTTGACGTTTCAGCTTGTGTGTCTTGTTCAGTGGTGGTCGTCTTTCAGCCTTTCTTACCTTGGCCATGTCTCTGAGTATTGCACACCTTGTGCTTTTGGGCACTCCAGTGATGTTGCAGCTCTGAAATATGGCCAAACTGGTGGCAAGTGGCATCGTGGCAGCTGCACGCTTGACTTTTCTCAGTTCATGGGCAGTTATTTTGCGCCTTGGTTTTTCCACACGCTTCTTGCGACCCTGTTGACTATTTTGAATGAAACGCCTGATTGTTCGATGATCACGCTTCAGAAGCTTTGCAATTTTAAGAGTGCTGCATCCCTCTGCAAGATATCTCACTATTTTTTACTTTTCTGAGCCTGTCAAGTCCTTCTTTTGACCCATTTTGCCAAAGGAAAGGAAGTTGCCTAATAATTATGCACACCTGATATAGGGTGTTGATGTCATTAGACCACACCCCTTCTCATTACAGAGATGCACATCACCTAATATGCTTAATTGGTAGTAGGCTTTCGAGCCTATACAGCTTGGAGTAAGACAACATGCATAAAGAGGATGATGTGGTCAAAATACTCATTTGCCTAATAATTCTGCACTCCCTGTATGTAAACCACTCGACTTCTGCCAAGCGAGATCGCACTCGTAAATTAGAGAAAATGAAGTCCACGAGCCCGATGGAAAACAGCGAGCCTCGCATGTTTTCTGTACTTGGTCGCTGCGCTCGAAGAGGGCTAGCCACCGGAAAAGGCATGACGTATGCGTGCCTTCGACTAATGAAAGCAAGCAGATTTTATTAGGCAAGCCCACCAACCAATAAAAAACACTGACGTGAAGTTGACAGGGCTCCGAGCCCTTTTCTAAATACTAAAATGTCTCGCTGCGATACGCATGCGCGAGCGCATGCAACGCAGAATCGACCCTAAAAAAACAGTGACTGCTTCACAAAAATAATTTAGCTTTTTATAGAAAGACGTTCTCTGCTATTCACTCTACTACCACTGGGAGGCGCTCTAAGAAGGTTAAGGGATTGAAAACAGATGTGTATGCTTCACGTAAAATATTTTTTAATGAAGTGTTCTAAAGCCGAGCATGGAAAAATTTTCCCATCAGAAACGACTGACGCGGGACCTGTACAGTGTAATCGACCGCGTCTTTTTGCAACACATTAAAATGATCGCACTCTTAGTTTACGCCCTGTTGCTGATTTATGCCATAATGAATGAATTTGTACTGTGCTCCGTGAACTGCGTTATTTGATTTCTTGACATCTGTAAAAAATAAAAAAAAATAAAAAAAAAGAGGTGTACAAGGGCTTTCTTTTCTGTACCCGAGGAGAAACAACGCTCTTGAGAACCCAGGAACAAATAGGGCGCAAACCTAAGCCCTACATCAAGCGTTCTCCATGGTTCTGTCACTTTAATCATCCAGTTCTGTCCTTTTTTACGAAAAGTGTTTGCGAATTCTAAAGTATTTCCATCTAACATTATTGGGGCCTTTGGTATTGCTGTCCCTTCACCAAATGCGTTCTCTCTGAGATGGAACTCGCTGCGGGTGCCAGCCTACAAAGAGTACATTCCTCACGGAAACCTCCTTTTATTTCAAGGCGCTAGACCGTTAACTGTGAGGAAGCACGTACGGACACCAGTTCCTGCCTGCCTATAGCCTAGCAATCCAGTTTCCCACACTGCTGTAAGTATTTATGTCCTCACTTTAACTGCCGATTCATTGCTATATATTCCCTGCGGTGTGTTTGTCTTCTCTTTTGCAAAATAAACCACTTCTATTATACATTTTAGGTCATCTGTAGACTTGCTTTATTTATTCCCAAAACACACGTTCGCCGAAAGGCATCGTGGGGGTAGAAGTGCTAAAAGGAGTTAATTAGGGAGTAAGGGACGTTTAGCTGTACTTATCTAAACATTGTTAAATATTCCTTTTTATCATTTCTCCTACTCGTGAATTCTAATTTTTTTTTAACAAAGTAAAATATGACTAACTTACCTAGCAGTAGGTAGTAAGTAGGTCCTAAGATAAGGAGGCTTGATTATGTGCAGGGAGTGAGCTCTCCGAAGAAGTGCACTGAGTGCAGCCTTTGTGTGGTAGTGGCTCCTCCACCTTGTTTGGATGGGTAACTGGAAAGAGTGGGCTCTCCATAAAGAGTGGGCCAGAGCACACAGGCTGTGGGTAATAGGGGCTTGCCCACCCAAGGGGGCTTTTGTGCCTGGACAAAAGTCGGCTCTATGCATAGTTTGCGCACTGAGCATACGCAGTGTGTATTAGGGGAATGCCTGCCTACTTAACGGGGCTTGGATCTCTAGAGGGACTGGACTCTAACACACTTTCTGTGCACTCTGAATGCAGGATGTGCATAGTAGGGGTTTGGGTCTCTGGATGGAGTGGGCTATACGCACATTCTGCACCCTGAGCGCATAGTGTGTGGTAGTAATGACTTGCCAACGTAATGAGGTTTGTCTCTCTGGAGAGAGTGGGCCCTATGCACAGTCTTCATCCCGAGTGCAGACCACGTGTACAGGGACTTGTCCACCTAATAGAGCTTGCACATCTGGAGGGAGAGCCTACATACTGATAGCAGACTGTGCATAGTAAGGGCTTGCCCAACTAATGGGATGCGTGTCTGGAGGGAGCAGGCTCTAAGCCACTGAGCTGGACTGTGTATAGTAGTGGCTTACCTATGTTAATGGGCTTCATAGTGTACTGCATCCTTCGTAAAGAGCCTGAATGCTGTGCATAACATTTCCCCCCGGGTCTCTCCCAGTTTTGTGGCGACCCAATTGTTTTTTTAATTTGACAAGTGGGGGTCTCTTTGGGACCCGTCCCCGCTGCCCCCCCAACTAGGCACAGGTCAGTGTAGCCCCAGCCTGCCCCCTTTCTATATATGTTTATTGTAGGACATGGGGGATACATTGCCATGTCCTGTAATTGCAGCCACAACATTTCTGAGACTGTTGTTTACAGCCAATCAGAGCACAAGCTCCTTTGGGACTGCTTTACTCCAACAGGAGCAAGAGAATAACAGGGCCAAATGGAACGCTCTATTTTTTTTTTCAAAATCTTCGGTCGCATGGGAGTCCTGCGGGATCAGCTGCTGTCAACATATCTATACATTTTGAGCATCCATTTCTTAAAAGCTACTGCTCAGTTTTATACTAAATCACAAAAGCATACTTTCTGGGCAACGATCTACCTTTATGTCAAATTTGGTGGAATCCTGTTCTATTGTTTTTGGCTGGAATGTCCATCAAAAACTCCCCATTGAAAGTTCACAGGGAATCCTCCCCACCCTGCCCAAATGCCACCCCCCTCCCACGAGACCCTCCCCCCCAAAACCTTCGAAAAAAAAGCTGCGGTCGATAACTTTTTCTTAAAAATTTCATGAAGATTAGTCAAACAGTACCAAACGCTCTTCCAATGGAAACTTTGACTTAACTATAACTTTACAGTGGCGACCTCCACTATGTTATATATATATATACATATATATATATATACACACACACACACACACACACACACACACACACACACACTATAGCTTGCGCACTCTCTTTGCTGATTATGACCTCACACATGACATCACTCATGACATGTTTTAAGATATCATTGATTACATCACTTGATGACATCTCAAATGACATTTTTACTGACTGCAAGGTGAGTGCAAAAGTTACAGCGAATATACATTTTTTGAATTTGAAATGTTATATTTTTATGTTTTTACTTACATTTCTATAATGCTAATTCAAGCTTTAGTTCGTTTTTTTAAATACATTTTTGAGTATCATACCTAACTATAACCCCATTTCAACCTTTGCTTTTCTAGTGAAAATAAATATATATTTATACGTACACATGGTAAACATGCAGATGCACAAGGCAACATGCCATGGCTTTCAGTAGTTAACAATTGTTAGGTGCAGGCATGGTTCAGTGGGGGAGTAAACAGCATTCCCCCGTGTAATTACTCCGGTAACGAGGTAATAGATGAAGTATTAATCCAGACATAGCTCTATAAATCCCCTAACATGTCACCAATTACAACAATGAACAGCCGGCAATGAGGTTATTAGTCACCCTTGACTTGAGGACTGTGTTTCATAATTACTAACTGCTCACAACACCCTGTTCTTGAGATAAAGGCTGCTGAACATGTTAAGGACCATGCTCGAAGCAAGGTTATGTGATGTGTTTAGTTCACAATGGCTTGTGCATGGAAGTCAGCAGTGAAATTACAAAATGTCTTTTCAGACACCTGTTAGGAATATACATATATACATTTTAACACAAGCACGTTTTTGATGTTGAAACTTGAGCACGTTATAGAAAGTTGTCACATGACCACAAGAGCGCCGAATCGTTCGGTAAAGAGGGATCCTACGTTCAGCCTAGATATAAAGTGTCAAATAAAAAACATTCCATTGAATGTAAAGTTGTTCCCAGTGACCGAAAGCTTAAACCACATTGAGAGATGGTCTTTGCAAAGAAATTCTGATTTTGAGGTTGGTAAAGCAGTTTTATTTTCATGTGTAAATTAGTAATCTCATTTAAAACAAAAATTGAACAGGGACATGAAGGGAGTCTTCATAACAGGACAGACCCATTATATTGTGAAAGTACAATCTTTAAACCCGAGGGTCTCTGATTTAGATTTTGTTCATCCTATAACTTGTTGAATCCCGGAGTAAACACCTAAGCGTGCCTATTATTATGTGGGAGAAAATATGAATTCACGCATGGCTGCCACGTGAACGCGCAGGTGAATTCAGCAGAAACAGTACTGGAAAAAGAGGAGGAATCCAGTCGGATATCCGGACCCGGATAGAACCCTGTGAAATGTGCTGCGTCACAGAGCCATTTGCCAGCACTGGGACACAATACCCAGACCCTGGTGTAAGCACGAGAAACGGTCCCTTTGACTGTTGTGGTGGGTAGTAAGTAGAGCAATTTTCAAGGTTCAACAGGCCTCTCGGGGCTCTGTTCCCCAGTACCACTGCACCTGCTGCACGAACTGTAGCTACGCCCCTGTGGGGACACTTCCAGGCACATCCACATTTGTTCTTATTTAATGGACTTCTTTTGTTGGAGGGCCATCCTTGCTGGGAGCTCGCCAGAGCCAAACAACTTAATGTAACCACCATGGAGGTCACTAAGGCACAGCTCATCACGTCACGGGTGCTTAAGGGATACACTATGATTTGGAAGCTGTTTTTGGACTTTTCCAATCACTGTATCCATGTCTCATGCATGCACGGCGGAACATCAACTCTCTTTATATATGAGCAATTACATGAAAATCCAATTATACAGCACTAACAAATGTTTATTACTACCCAAAGGAACCTATTTTTGGCAGCCTTAAAATAACAGGACACAGAAGAAAAATTAGCACGTTTCTAAACCTGTGACCTGCAGTCAGTATGCCGCTCCTTGATGCAGGTTCACAGCTCACTAAAATGTACTACTAGGATTGTAACTCATGACTCCTTCATGTAGGCTCACAGCTCACCAAGCTGTACTACTAGGATTGTAACTTGTGACTCCCTGATGCAGGTTCACAGCTCACTCAGCTGTACTACTAGGATTGCGACTCCTTGATGCAGGTTCACAGCTCACGAGCTGTACTACCAGGATTGTAACTCGTGACTCCTTGATGCAGGTTCACAGCTCACCAAGCTGTACTACTAGGATTGTAACTTGTGACTCCCTGATGCAGGTTCACAGCTCACTCAGCTGTATTACTAGGATAGTAACTCATGACTCCTTGATGCAGGTTCACAGCTCACCGAGCTGTACTACCAGGATTGTAACTCGTGACTCCTTGATGCAGGTTCACAGCTCACTAAGCTGTACTACTAGGATTGTGGCTCCTTGATGCAGGTTCACAGCTCACCAAGCTGTACTACCAGGATTGTAACTCGTGACTCCTTGATGCAGGTTCACAGCTCACTAAGCTGTACTACTAGGATTGTGACTCCTTGATGCAGGTTCATAGCTCACCAAGCTGTACTACTAGGATTGTAACTTGTGACCGGCAGTAGGTATGTCGCTCCTTGATGCAGGTTCACAGCTCACTAAGCTGTACTACTAGGATTGTAACTTGTGACTTCTTGATGCAGGTTCACAGCTCACTAAACTTTACTACTAGGATTGTAACTCGTGACTCCTTGATGCAGGTTCACAGCTCACCGAGCTGTACTACCAGGATTGTAACTCGTGACTCCTTGATGTAGGCTCACAGCTCACTAAGCTGTACTACTAGGATTGTAACTTGTGACCTGCAGTAGGTATGCCGCTCCTTGATGCAGGTTCACAGCTCACTAAACTGTACTACCAGGATTGTAACTCGTGACTCCTTGATGTAGGCTGACAGCTCACTAAGCTGTACTACTAGGATTGTAACTTGTGACTTGCAGTAGGTATGCCACTCCTTGATGCAGGTTCACAGCTCACTAAACTGAACTACTAGGATTGTAACTCGTGACTCCTTGATGTAGGCTCACAGCTCACTAAACTGTACTACTAGGATTGTAACTTGTGACCTGCAGTTTGTATGCCGCTCCTTGACTCAGGTTCACAACTGGCCAGGCTACTAGGATTGTAACTTGTGACCTGCAGGGAACCTAAGGACGTCTGACACAAAAGCAAGAACCCTCTGATCTGTCTACATAAAATGCTAATCTGTGGCCCGCATGTTACATGCTGTATTTTGCAGCAGGCCAATTAACCCTCTATGCCATTTTACGATGAATCAAACCTGGGACGGGACTGCACACAGATCTCTCCAGCAAGTGCATTAACCACCAAAGGTATCTTTTGGCTATTATTCCCTGGAACTTGCTCGGTACACAAAGACCTCTGCAGCAGGCACCTTAACTCTGCAATATAGTTTAATCTAATATTTTTGGCGGCAGAGATTTAAAAAAATAAATGCATAAGTTGATTGTCACACTATACTCTAAATGGCTTCGCTACTACTGAATGCACCCCCTTCTGCTGCCCGCTGTGAACCCCCAATGTATAGGATTCCAGAGTATCTTTTTTTTTTTTTTTTTCCATTTTCAGCACTGAGTAGAAGTGGAGAAGCTAGAAAACCAGACAGCTGGCCTAGGGAAACCTGTTTCCTCTAACCCAAGGCCCCAATATGATTCCAGTCACAGAATCTTACCTGATCACAGTGGGTGTTATTTCTGCACAGAAGAACACGCTCAGGCTTCCCACAGCGTGTGATGAAAACATCCCTACGATGGAAAATGCTGTGGAGAACCTCTCCTTGACCTCATCGTTCATTCCTAAAACAGACCATAGAAGCAAAAGAGAGTACTTGAAATTACTAATATCCTGAAACAACTAAGTTTAAAACAATGATTGGTTCATACAGTCTCTGGCCACAGATTATGTAAGAGCACCCATTCCTCCTTCTCAACCTGTGGTGTGTCCCTTCACAGCAGGGACAGAGTAGACCAACACAAAGAGGTGATTCAATTCACTAATGTCGCCTCAGTTCAAGCCATTTCAAACACCACACACCAAGGGAAAAGCTGGTAACTCTTTACAGAAGTATGGAGTGGCAGGAAAGTGTAGCAGAGGGATGTGCAAAATTTGTGCTAATTGTCATTTGTGTAATTATTAAAATTTCAAAACAATTATACCAAGACAAGTGTGGCATTCTGCACTATTTTCTTCTGCGTGAAGTTCCTCCTTAGGTCCAAGACTAATGCGAGGATGCACTTTGTGCTTCAAAAAGGAACAAAAAAAGCCAAGTGCTGCGAACAAGAGCTGATCGCATTCTGACTGTACGCGTTGCTATGGTGCATTCTGCAATCAAACGTTTCACCCAAGCGACACCCAATTATGCCATGATGTGGCATAACTGCATCATTTAGCATGAAAGCATAATGCAAAATGCTGGAAATTACACATATTAAGCAGTTGCAGCTCGCTGCGCTGTGAAGGGGCAGGGCGGCGCGCGCAGGGGGGTTGGTTGAAGGATAAACATTAAATTATATTAACAAAATAAGATAAAAACTTAACTTCCTCGCTGCTCCTTCTTCTAGACAGGTGGCACAGGCTCCCAAGCCTGCCCTGCGGCCAGTCCTGACGCTGCTCACAGCAACGTTTGGATTGGCTGGGGGCACCCTGGCTGGGAGCCTGTATTGGCTCTCTCCAGCCCAGCAACACAGTGCCTGGCTGGAGAGAGCCCTGTGCGCATGCGTGTCTGGCCGGCCCGAGACGGCCAGCCAAACATACATGCGCACTGAGGAGATTGCACTGTGCACTCCCCTCATCCCCAATGCCCTTTAACAACGGAACAATAATAAACATGGTTTATTATTTCATTGTAAAAGGTTTGCAGCAGCTGCTGCTGGCGTGAGGTGATGCTCCTCCACCACAGTGGAGAAGCCGCCGCTGATATTAAGCCTATGTAACTGAACTTTCGCCAGGCCTACAGCAGGTGCCCTGATACAGCCAGCAGGTAATGAGAATCTGTACTAGCAGAGAAAGGCTCTCTGAACATCACTATCTCCTTCAAATTCTCAAGAGGATCAAAATACATTCGACCATAGTGGTGCATAGAAGATTAATGAGGTTTTCATGAAAACAAGCTGTGAAGACACCTGGAAGGCCGCCAAGCAGCAGCTTGCCCTGAAGTGTTTACAGAAGGTATGACAGAAAGCGTGGTAGGGCTGTCCTGCACATTTCCACAGCAGTGATATATTGTGCAATACCACGTGTACCATCCGCAGTGGAACATGCGACTCTTGCGACTTACAAGCGACTACAAAGCTAATGCTGCCAGAAAGTGGAAGCCTCTCAAGCAATATTTGGTCCATGAAAGAATCAACAAAGTTTAGAACCTGAAACATATTTTGAAGTAATTTTAAAATAATTTGCAGTGATTTTAAAATCCAGGATTGTGGTCAGTGAGGGACGAGTTTCATCTTTAGGGGGGATGGAATGCTTTTGCTTTTGGAAACTTGTAAGCAATCTGGAGACAGAATTGGAAGTAGGCTCAAAAACAGGCAATTATGTGCTAGAACTGCTAAATGATTGCTGGAGCTGAAGAGAAGGACACCCTTTCAAGGTTTCTACCAACCTAAAAGATACACTGTGACACTGACTCAAATGAATAAGCATGCGACAAAGACAAGATGTAAAGTTGTCTCACCTAATACCCTCCGCACCCGGCACTATCTCTGGAATACCCGCTTGGTAACACGACCTCGTTTATAACAAATCACTTTAACTTCAACTCCCTTCTCTTATCAGCAATTTCAGAAATATCATTAGCTATAAAAAAGATACTGTTAAACTATACTGCTAAAACTTCACACACAGCATGTTGCCTTCTTCGACATGACCCAGCAGCATCAGCAGTAGGTCAGTCACTATGGCACTAGCAGTGAAACAGGACTCCCCATTCTGATCACATGAAGACCACTGTCTTTACTCCTTTCGAGGCACACATGGTAGTAACAGAGACCTTAGGAAAGTTCTTTGAGACGCTTGGCACTATTCTCGATTCCCTTCCTTCTGTCACAGATCATATCAACCTTCATGGCTTCAATCTTCACTTTAATATAAACCACTTAACCTCTTCACACCCATATTTCTGTCCATTCTCTTATGAGCACCATTTATTATTATACTCATGGAGATCCTCTTGCCTTATCCTTCTTTTGAATACTCTTTGCCACTCTACTCCCACCAATGACTACTTGCGCCATGGTCACATCCTGTTGGATATGAATACTGATGCACATCCTCAGGCCCTTATTACCCAAGGAAAAACTCTTGATTCTATCCATAAAGATTTGCCTTGCTCTTTAAATCTCAAATTTTCAATCAGTTCAGTGGGTCCAAGCAGTGACATTTCATTTACACCTTTTTCTTCTACACTTTCCCCTTCGAGCTCAACCCTGGATCATCCTCGATATCAGTTTCCCTCAAAGCACTTACATACAAACAGCTCTGTAGATGACAATAATAATGATCCCCTTAACACCTGGGGAACTATAATTTGATAGCTAACATCCTTAGAGCAGAGCTCAAAGTCACCTATCCAGCTTATTTCCTGAACCTGATTACCTTTCTGGAACCTCACTCAAAATTACATGTCCATTCTAGCTCTGCTTCAGGAATATGAATATATATATGGAAAATGTCACTTACCCAGTGTACATCTGTTCGTGGCATGAGACGCTGCAGATTCACATGCTGTGCATATCCCGCCATCTAGTGTTGGGCTCGGAGTGTTACAAGTTGTTTTTCTTCGAAGAAGTCTTTTCGAGTCACGAGATTGAGGGACTCCTCCCCTTTCGGCTCCATTGCGCATGGGCGTCGACTCCATCTTAGATTGTTTTCCCCGCAGAGGGTGAGGTAGGAGTTGTGTATATAGTAATAGTGCCCATGCAATGGAGTAAGTATGTATGTACATAATGTGATGAAAAGTGTTATATTTACAAATTTACAAATGAATACGTTTTTTTTTTTTTTAATCAACTTATAACGGCTACAGGCTCCCGGGGAGGTGGGAGGGCGCATGTGAATCTGCAGCGTCTCATGCCACGAACAGATGTACACTGGGTAAGTGACATTTTCCGTTCGATGGCATGTGTAGCTGCAGATACACATGCTGTGCATAGACTAGTAAGCAGTTATCTCTCCAAAAGCGGTGGCTTAGCCTGTAGGAGTTGAAGTTGTTTGAAATAATGTTCGTAATACTGCCTGTCCTACTGTGGCTTGTTGTGTTGTTAACACATCCACACAGTAATGTTTAGTGAATGTATGAGGCGTAGACCATGTGGCTGCCTTACAGATTTCTCTCATTGGTATATTTCCTAGAAAGGCCATGGTGGCACCTTTCTTCCTAGTGGCGTGTGTCTTTGGTGTAATAGGCAGTTCTCTCTTTGCTTTAACATAACAGGTTTGAAAACATTTAACTATCCATCTGGCAATGCCTTGTTTGGATATTGGATTCCCTGTATGAGGTTTTTGGAAAGCTACAAACAATTGTTTTGCGAATTGGTTTGGTTCTATCAATGTAATACATTAGTGCTCTTCTTATGTCTAATGTATGTAATGCTCTTTCAGCTACAGAGTCTGGTTCTGGAAAGAACACTGGAAGTTCCACCGTTTGATTTAAGTGGAACGGTGATATAACTTTTGGCAAAAATTTGGGATTTGTGCGTAGAACCACTTTATGTTTGTGTATTTGTATAAAGGGTTCCTGTATGGTAAAGGCTTGTATTTCACTTACTCTTCTGAGAGATGTGATAGCTATTAGGAAGGTTACTTTCCAGGTTAAGTATTGAATCTCACAAAAGTGCATGGGTTCAAATGGTGGACCCATGTGCCGTGTTAATACAATATTGAGGTTCCACGAAGGAACTGGTGGTGTTCTTGGTGGGATGATCCTTTTTAGACCCTCCATAAATGCTTTTATGACTGGGATTCTAAACAGTGAAGTTGAATGTGTAATTTGCAGGTAGGCAGAAATTGCTGTGAGATGTATTTTGATGGATGAAAATGCTAACTTAGACTTTTGTAAGTGTAGTGAGTAGCTTACAATGTTTTTCGCGGATGTGTGTAATGGTTGAATTTGATTATTATGACAGTAATAAACAAATTGTTTCCATTTATTTGCGTAGCAATGTCTTGTAGTAGGTTTTCTAGCCTGTTTGATGACCTCCATACATTCTTGTGTAAGGTCTAGATGTGCGAATTCTAAGACTTCAGGAGCCAGATTGCTAGATTGAGCGATGCTGGATTTGGGTGTCTGATCTGTTGTTTGTGTTGAGTTAACAGATCTGGTCTGTTTGGAAGTTTGATATGAGGCACTATTGACAGGTCTAGTAGTGTTGTGTACCAAGGTTGTCGTGCCCAAGTTGGTGCTATTAGTATTAGTTTGAGTTTGTTTTGACTCAATTTGTTTACTAGATACGGAAGTAGTGGGAAAGGGGGGAAAGCGTAAGCAAATATCCCTGACCAACTCATCCATAACGCATTGCCCTTGGAGTGAGGCTGTGGGTACCTGGATGCGAAGTTTTGGCATTTTGCGTTTTCTTTTGTTGCGAATAGGTCTATTTGCGGTGTTCCCCAGTTTTGGAAGTAGGTTTGTAGTATCTGGGGATGAATTTCCCATTCGTGGACCTGTTGGTGATCTCGACTGAGATTGTTGGCTAACTGGTTTTGAATTCCTGGTATGTATTGCGCTATTAGGCGAATGTGATTGTGAATCGCCCAATGCCAAATCTTTTGTGCTAAGAGACACAACTGTGTTGAGTGTGTGCCTCCTTGTTTGTTTAGGTAATACATTGTTGTCATCTTGTCTGTTTTGACAAGAATGTGTTTGTGGGCTATTAATGGTTGAAATGCTTTTAATGCTAGAAACACTGCTAGTAGTTCTAGTTGATTTATATGAAGTTGTTTTTGTTGAGTGTCCCATTGTCCCTGGATGCTGTGTTGGTTGAGGTGTGCTCCCCACCCTACCATGGAAGCATCTGTTGTGATCACGTTTTGAGGCACTGGGTCTTGGAAGAGCCGCCCTTGATTTAAATTTATAGGATTCCACCATTGAAGCGAGGTGTGTGTTTGGCGGTCTATCAACACTAGATCCTGAAGTTGACCCTGTTCTTGTGTCCATTGTGTCGCTAGGCACTGTTGTAAGGGCCGCATGTGTAATCTTGCGTTTGGGACAATGGCTATGCATGAAGACATCATACCTAGAAGTTTCATCACTAATTTTACTTGATATTGTTGGTTTGGGTGCATGCTTTGTATACATTTTGGAATGCTTGTGGACTTGGAGTGGAAATCCCTTTTTTTGTGTTGATTGTCGCTCCTAAGTATTGTTGTATTTGACACAGTTGTAAGTGTGATTTTAGGTAGTTTATTGGGAACCCTAATTTGTGAAGGGTTTCTATGACGTATTTTGTGTGTTGAAGACACTGTTTCTGAGTGTCGGTTTTTATTAACCAATCGTCTAGATACGGGAATACGTGTATGTGCTGTCTTCTGATATGTGCCGCTACTACTGCAAGGCATTTTGTAAATACCCTTGGTGCTGTTGTTATCCCGAATGGTAACACTTTGAATTGGTAATGTACTCCTTGGATTACAAACCTCAAGCATTTCCTGTGTGAAGGATGTATGGGTATATGGAAGTACGCATCCTTTAGATCTAATGTTGACATGTAGTTTTGTTGTTTGAGCAAGGGGATCACGTCTTGAAGTGTTACCATGTGAAAGCGATCTGATTTGATGTAAAGATTTAGGGGGTTATTACAACTTTGGAGGAGGTGTTAATGCGTCCCAAAAGTGACGGATATACCACCAGCCGTATTACGAGTTCCATAGGATATAATGGACTCGTAATACGGCTGGTGGTATATCCGTCACTTTACCGTCACTTTTCCGACCGTATCTGGTTGTTTGAGATACTTTGGCCCTCCTCCACCACTTGCTGTGCACGCTTTTGAAACTCCTTGGGAAGATTTTCAATGAAATGCTGCATTTCATCCCAATGAGCTGTGTCATATCTTGCCAATAAAGCCTGTGAATTGGCAATGCGCCATTGATTGGCTGCATGTGCTGCAACTCTTTTCCCAGCTGCATCAAACTTTCGACTTTCTTTGTTGGGTGGTGGTGCATCCCCAGAAGTCTGAGTTTGCCCTTTTGCGTGCTGCGCCTACTACCACTGAGTCAGGTGTTAGTTGCTGCGTGATGTACACAGGGTCCGTAGGGGGAGGCTTGCACTTTTTTTTCCACCCTAGGTGTAATGGCTCTGCATTTGACGGGGTCTTGAAACACTTGTTTCGCGTGTTTCAACATCCCTGGTAACATCGGCAGACTCTGGTACTGGCTGTGTGTTGACGACAAAGTATTAAATAAAAAGTCATCCTCAATAGGTTCAGCATGCAGTGATACATTGTGAAAAGTAGCTGCTCTGGACACCACTTGCATGTAAGCAGTACTGTCTTCAGGTGGTGACGGTCTTGCCGGATAGCAGTCTGGGCTATTGTCAGATACTGGTGCATCATATAGATCCCATGCATCTGGGTCATCCCTGTGTGCGTTGGAGATTGCATCATAGGGGGTGTTGCAGTTGGTGATAGTTGTGGTGAGTGCTGTGGAGATGGTTGTGGTGAAAAACGTGGTGGAGTTATTTCTTTCGCCACCTTTGCTTTTGGCTGTTTCTCTGTATCTTGGAAAGCAAGTTTCCTTTTCATTTTAATAGGGGGAAGAGTTCTTATTTTCCCTGTATCTTTTTGAATATGGAGCCTTCTTTGTGCATAGTCTGGCTCCCCCATCTCTAATTCTTGGCCAAATTTATGGCCTTGTAGTTGTGCTGGAAGGCCTTGTTCTTCTGAATAAGCACTTGGTTTCGGCTCCGATGCTGGGTGTTTCGGGACCGAAACTTTTTCCACAGTCTTTTTCGGCTCCGAAGCCACCTTTTTCGGTTTCGGGGTGCCGATTTCTCAGTGCCGACTTTGCCGACAGAGCCGGTATCTCGGTGTCGAGTCTGGTCGGAGCCAGTATCTCGGTGCCGAGTATCTCTGTGCCGGTATCTCGACCGGAGTCGGATGTCTTCGACACGTGTGTGCCCTTTTTCGGTGCCGATGGTTGGTCATCGAGTTTATGGGTTAAGCCATGGCATCCCCTGGGCCTTCATGATTTTGGCGTGAGTTTTGGCTGGGACAGGTTTACTCACGGTTTTCACCGGCTGCTCACTTTCGGCCTCGTCCGAGTCGGCAATGGAGAAAGTCTCCTCTTCTTCGACGTGGTGTCCTGACGGCGTCAATGCCATTTGAAGCCTTCGAGCTCTCCGGTCCCGTAGCGTCTTCTTCGACCGAAATGCCCGACAGGCCTCGCAAGTATCCTCTTTGTGTTCGGGGGACAAACACAAATTACAGACCAAATGCTGATCTGCGTAAGGATACTTATTGTGGCATTCGGGGCAGAAGCTGAATGGGGTCCGTTCCATGAGCCTTGAAGATGCACGCGGTCGGGCCGACGAGACCCCGCCGGGGGATAGAAGCCCCGAAGGGCTACCGGAGCTCTTCTTTTATTCGGTGTCGATCTGCTATAACTAACCCGATACCGAACGCAAACAATACCGTCGAGTTTTCTGAGATTTAACTAACTCTCCGAACCGAAACACGGAGCGAAGAGGAACACGTCCGAACCCGATGGCGGAAAGAAAACAATCTAAGATGGAGTCGACGCCCATGTGCAATGGAGCCGAAAGGGGAGGAGTCCCTCGATCTCGTGACTCGAAAAGACTTCTTCGAAGAAAAACAACTTGTAACACTCCAAGCCCAACACTAGATGGCGGGATATGCATAGTATGTGTATCTGCAGCTACACATGCCATCGAACATATATATATATATATATATATATATATATATATATATATATATATATCACAACTAGCTAGTTATAGTTAGGACCAAGTTCTAATAGAAAAAGTGTTTTTTATTTTGCTAATAACTGGTGTCAATGACGAATCTTTACAAAACTTTTCCAAAAACCATTCACGCTCACATCAGCTGCCATCTGGAAAGTTTCGGGGTGATCTGTCCGGGGGTGGGGTCGAGAAAAAGGAGGGTCCCAAAACACGTTTTCCCCCTTCATTTTTCCAGAGGAATTTTGAGTAGCGATAGCTCCAAACCTACTAGACGGAATTACACCAAATTTAGCAGAAAGGTAGCACTTGGTCCAGAAAGAGCCCTTTTTATTATTTTGTGTAAATCCATTCAGTAGTTTTTGATATATATATATATATATATATATATATACACACATACATACACACACATAGGGACACAGCTCCGTTGCAAATCCAATGTGAAGAGTTGCGGCTCCACACAACAGACGGAAGCAATGTGATTGGCTGGTCACAGCCTGTGGAGAAAGTTGTGGCCGCCATCTTATCAATCGGTGCACAACCCGAGGATGGAAATAGAGACTTTAAATAATAAAAGGGGTCAGGGTACAGGTACTCTGGCCCTGTAAGGTTTACCAATGAGTGTCTGAGAGACCCCTTATGAGTTTGAAATGGTTCAAAACTTTTATTTTTCCACGATCGTAGAGTCGAGACTCCATTGCGTCCCACTGCATGGCCAACCATGTAACATTGCGCCAGAGTCGTGAACCCTGCTGAAAATACAAAATACACATTCATACACATGCACTCGCTGACAGACCCACAAAAAACATAAAAAATTCACTGAACCCCCCCCCCCCCCCCCCCAAAAGTTATAGTTTGGAAATAGAGTTAAAAAAAAAACACAAATTCACTGAAAAAAAAACAAAGGTTACAGGAACATTGAAGTTAGGCTCCCATTTTAAACATACAAAACCATAGAAATTCACCTGTTTGAGTTACTTAAAGTAACTATAAATCGCGCTCTCGACATTCACTAATTACCCCAGAAATTAATGGCACTCATGACATCTTCGATAACATAATTGATATTATCAATGTAAAATTTGCAGTAAAAGTTTTTATGAAAAAACTGTGCATGGCGGGGACGCGAGTTATAGTTTCCTTATGACACGAGTTATGGTTACTTTAGTTAACTGGCTCTGGGTGGCTCCTCGGGAAGGTACCCCGTCCCTTTGCAAAAGCTTTTCAACTGGTTCACTGTGTACTCCTACAGGCTAGCCAGCTCAAACTCCATGGCTCCACTTGTAGAACCAGCCAGAGACATGATGTACAGGATTAAAAATGCAAAGCAGGGAAAATTGCAGAAAAAGAAAAAGAATTGAGATGGTCTTTACATTTGGGCAGGTAGTGCATGTAGCTATTGTATGGCATTCAACAAACACAAGTCCTATCCTAACCACTGATCACCAATGTTAGAAATTGAGTCTCTAGTTGGCAGAGGTATTCACCCTGTCCAAGTAGGGACCGCAATCCTAGTCAAGGTGAGTCACAACACAACCTAAATTATCTTGTGCTCGCCCTCCGGTAGCATGGCATAGAGCAAGAAGGCTTAACTTAGAAGGCAATGTGTAAAGTATTTGTGCAATACCTCATACAGTAGCAGTTTCCACTTTAGGAAAATAGATAATATTTACCTGAATAAAATAAGACCAAAATTACAAGAATCCACTGTGCACACGTCAAAATATTACTTTTTCTAACCTTGTTTTTGTTAGATTTAGGACTCTGGGAACTTTACCACTGCTAACTAGTGCTAAAATGCATGTGCTCTCTCCCTAAAACATGTTTATAAAAAGACAATTTAATGCTAGCGATACAGAGCCTCCAAAGAGAAATCAGAACAGACGAAACTAATATTAAATTTGCCAATGCTGCCAAACTGACAATTCATAGGCACTAAAATAGTGTAATGTCTGGGAGTAATTGATCTCCATTCATTCAACTGACCTGGTTAATTCTGTGTGAGGAAATACCTTCTCCACCATTTACCCCCAAATACACCAGGGCTTTACAATTTGAGGTGTGGCTGAGGGGAAACAGCCTTTACAACGGGACTCGAACCACGCTGTGCCTTAACAACGCGGTCTGAAACATGAATGCGTCTTCAGATTTAAATATGGAGTTTTGCATCACATACAGGAACATAGGGAGACAAATCATCTCATACAAGGCCATCCTACCCAATAAGGACAGGAGGAGCCGCCGCTAGTGCTCCAGATCCTTGCAAATCCTAAGTACCTGCCCTGCATTCTCCTCAGAACAAACTGGGATCAGCAGTCACATATCCCCAGGTAAGTGAACCCGAGGTACTATAGGGAACTCTTGCCACCTTTCTCGGTAACCAACATAGGCATTCAAGTCTGGATGACTAAAAAGCTGCAGCATTTATTCTAGTAAAATTAAGAGTGATGTTCACACAGTAAGTTCAAGAAGAGTATTTCTAAATACCCAGGTGGCCTTTTTATTTCGGTTGTATGTCGGAACCAAGCAGGCATTTACCACGCCTGTCTTAACAACGTGGTACAAACTACAAATGTGTCTTTACAATGCATTCCTTTACCACGCAATTTGTTACAACGACTTGCCTTAGGGAAAGCACTGGACTTTGGAATAGTATAATTTACTATTCCAACTCCAGTCTGGCAACAGTAGGTAAAGTGTTGGAGGTAAAGTCCAACATCAGTCCAACAACGCTTTCCTTAAGGCAAGTCATTGTAACAACGTCCGTGGTAAAGGAATGCATTATAAATAAGCATTTGTGTTTCGGACAGCGTTGGTAAGGCTGTAGGAAGCTGGTCTGATGTGTGGTGGACACCTACGGTGTTGTCACCTTATTCCAGGCCCAGGTATCCTCTGTTAGTGAAGTGTAGGCTTTGTCTAGGAAGCCATGGCTCTCTAGAGGTAGCTGTGGATGAGCAGCCAAGACTTATGTAGGAGACATGCAAAACTTATGGAATACCACTATAGTCACACAGCACTTATCACACCTGAAAGAACCACACAGTGTTACAAAAATAATGGTACTTTATTACAGTAACACAAATACTAGAATACTTATAGGCAATCCCCCCCAATTGGAGGTAAGTACACACTAAAGATGTACACAATAGCAATCAGCCATGAGCATAAAACCAACAAGCATTGGCAATGGTATTTGAAAATAGTGAGGCCAAACCATATACTAAAAAAGTGTAATGTGAGATACAGTACCCACCCAAGGCTGTGGAGTTGTTAGAGGGGAGCTACAAGAACTAGGAACCCCAAGAGGTGGGTACCTGAGTGACCCCTAACGACCAGGAGAGCAGAGGTAAGTACCTGGTTTTCCCAAGAACTAACCGGAGGACTTAGAAAAAGGATTTTGCAAGAACAGGACCAGTCTAGAAGAAACCAGCATTGGATTCTGGGAGAAGAGGACCTGTAAAAGAAGGGAAAAGAGTCCAGTCCACAATGGAGTGTCCAGTGGGGGGCAGGAGCTACTACCCACCCTTCTGTGGCTGAAGAACCAGGTCGATGGGGGATGAAGACGACCAGCTGTGGAGCCCAGGAGCTGAAGAGGAGTCCTTGGAGTGGTGCAGATGGTGTCCCATGTCGGTTGTTGGGTTGCAGATGGTCAGTAGTGTAGAAGAACCACCAACAAGCCTTGGCAAATGCAGGAGAAGCAAAAGAAGAGTTGCACGGCTGAAGAGGACTAGCAAGGCCCAGCAGACTCAACCCTTGGAGGGAAGACCGGGGTGATGCTCAGCAGTCGGGAGAGCCAACAGAAGCAGTTGCATCCCCCACAGGAAACCCACTGGCAGCAGGCACAGTAAGTCACAAGGAGGCCTGGTCAGCACACGTGAAGGGTGTCCCACGTCGCTGGAGCAGCAGAGAGGAGACTGCTTTGCAGGAAGGCGTGCTGGGGGCTGGGATACTCTGAGCCTGAAGATCCCTTGGAGCAGGAGCAAACAAGCCTTGGTACCTGCAAGAGTCGTGGTGCACAGGGGTACTGTCCTGCAAGGAGGGGCATGGGCTCACCATCTCCCGAGCTGGACAGCAGGCAGAGAGGACCAAGGAGACCATTCCAGACCTGTGATGCAGGATCGACGCAGTTCTGCAGGAGAGCAGATCCAAGCAGCCGATCATCATTGCAGTTGGTGCCTGCAGATACATGGTAGTGACTCCTTCACTCCAAGGGAGATTCCTTCTTGCTTCTTGAGACAGGCTGAAGTCTTGCCGACTTCAGAGGATGCACAGCCGGGGAAATGTTGCAGTTACTGGAAGGAGCCAGAGAAACAAAGTTGCAAAGCAAAGTCGTCACTGAAGTTGCAGACTTGTCAGGTCCTGAAGAGTCCAGATGCGATTCCAGTGGCCAGAAGTCAAAGTAAATGATGCAGAGGAGTCCTGCTGGAATCTTGCATGTCGAATCTGAGGACCCACCCGCAAGGGAGTCCCTAAATAGCCCTAAAAGGGGGACTGGTCACCTATCAGGAGGGGGCTGTGATGTCACCTTCCTTACCTGGTCACTCAGATGCTTCCAGGGGCCACTGCACAATTGGTTTCAAGATGGAAAGAATCAAGTGTCTCCCACAGAAAACCCTTTGTACTGCCTTCCCCTGCTTGAGCTGGTCAAGCAGCAGGTGGGCGCAAACCTGTCTGAGGGGCGGCAGCAGCGCATGCCGCCTAGAAAACTCTGGAAGACTGGTAGGAGCAATACCGGTGGGTCTTCTAAGGAGCCCCAGAGTGCATGGAATCATACAACCAATACTGGCAACAGTATCGGGGTATGATTCAGACATGTTTGATACCAAACATGCCCAGGTTCAGAGTTACTGTTATGTAGCTGTGTCCAGTACATGGGTAAAATGGCTTCCCCGCACTTATGAAGTCCAGTGCAATGGAACTGGAGTTCGTTGGGGCGCCTCTGCTCATGCAAGGGTGCCCTCACACACAGGGACCTGCACCCTGCCCTCTGGGCTAGGAAGGCCTACCATAGGGGTGACTTACATTGATCTGGTGCAGTGACCTGTGGAGGACAAAGGGTGTATGCACCTTTTCACGCAGGCTGCAATGGCAGGCCTGCAGACACAGTTTGCAAGTATTCCCATGGGTGGCACAAAACATGCTGCAGCCCATGGGGAACCCCTGGTGCCCCAATGCCCTTGGTACCTAAGCACCATATACTAGGGACTTATAAGGGGGCACAAGTATGCCAACTGTAAGGGTGTGCAAAGTCCTAGGCAACCAAATTTAGAGGGAGAGAGCACAATCACCAGGGGCCTGGTTAGCAGGATCCCAGTGAAAACAGCATAAGCATATTGGTAGTAGGCAAAAAGTCGGGGTAACCATGCCAAAAAGAGGGTACTTTCCCACAAAGGCTGTTTCCCTTTTATTTCTTACTGACGTGTCTTTTTCCTCTTAGTACTTTTAATATACTGAGGTTTTACAGCCACTTCTGAATAGAAAACATTGTCTATCCTTTAAACACACTCACCGCCAACAAGGCAACACGCCATGAATAAATATACAAAAGTACCTGAATCGGGGCGTTGGCTGTATTTCCCAATCACTGTTTCCGGAATGATTCAAATATGGAAAAAAGAAACAATATATTGAAATTATTTCTGGACAAAAACATTAAATGTGAATAAATGACATTACAATGGTACGGGCACTTAACCTTTATTTAGGTAACAGTTCTATACTTTCAAGGCCAGATTATCCACTGGTCCTGGTAAAATGTGACCTTCATGTGGGCGCCAGTGCTCGGTGTAGAATACTAATTAGGCGAGAACGAGTGGCGAGGAATAATAAACGGTCGCTGCACTGGGAGTGGGAGCTCAGATTAAACAAGGGTCTATTGATGGGGAACAGCAGCGAACACATATCAGTGGCACGCGGGCTGAGCCGCAGTGCTGGCTACCAAGGACAAGGAAATGTGGCTTCCAAGTGGAAGCTGCAACCCTTCAACTCCTGTCTGCGTTGTTAAAGCTGCTGTCTCGTTTCTCCAAACAGGAGTCTACGCAAGTTTATGTAGAGATAGTTAATTAGCTGCTATCACATACTTAAGCCCTGCCAGGGGACACGCAGCGAGCGCGCTCTTTCACGTGCATTCAAAGGCTTCCTGGCTGATCAGGCAGGTCCAGAGCATGGTGAGGGGAATTTAGTTTTAACATGCTTCAGGGCATTCTAAACATGTTTGCATTTTTGATACGTCAGCATCCACCTTATCTTCTCTGTCCCAGAAACAGTGCAGTAGGTAGCCATTTATATATATATTTTTATTTATCGTTTATGGGACCCCATAGGAATTTTGCACTTGTAACACTTATTTGATGAATATGTGCGCAAATTATGCCACATGGAACTAATCCATGATGTGTGACAAGCAGGGGCGAGGTGGGCGGATGGCAACGTATGCAGCTCTGTCACCCTGACATGTAAGCGGGATGTTGCAAAGACCCTGGTACACATACATGACTTTCTGAAGAGCGAAATGGGCTTAGCTGGGAGTTTTTTTTTTTTTTTACTTCACGGATGCTCCGCTCATGACCAGCTTAATGTTTGTGCCACTGGTCATTTTCCCAGACCACACCTCTCTAGCCCTAGTGAGATCAGAAGCCTCCTTGGTACCATTCTCTCCCGACACGTCAAATCTCCTAACAATTCAGTACAACAGCAGACCCAGCGCTTAGTAGGGTTAATGCCAGCCAGCCTGCCCCCTTGCACAGCCAGCTAGGGCAGAATGGCCAGCTCTTTCACCCCTCGATTCATCATAAGCAGCTCCCACTGTTTAAAGCACCCCATCCTAGGTGCCTCCCTGACGGATCCCCATCATTTATGGGCAAGTACGATATGACGACATTGCCTAAGAGGCTGTTGTATCCACTGTGGAAACCCTGTGCGTGGCACCTGATGGTACGCAGGAAACCTGTTTTTATTCTGCACTGGGCTTCAGCTCCTTTGTTAGCCGTGAGGTAGTAGTCTTGGGCGAGGGTCACAAGATCAGCTTGGTTGTCAGGTACTGGTAAGACTTAACATCTCTATTGATAGTGTCATCTAGTGACACTAAGACAGTGATGTCAGATGGCTGGGTTGTTCAGGCATTGATATTTTTGAACTACAACACATTCCTGGGCACTAGAGTGCCCCTTGGCCTTGACAAGCATTCTCCTCTCAAAAGCAATTGACCAGCAGCTGAACAGTCAGCAAGTTCTTCAATATCGCCACTTGTCGTTGGAATGGCTGTAGTGAAAATGTACCCGGGCACCCACTTGGGTGTGGGATGGCTTCGCATCTCACTGATCTCTCATTTGTTGGCTGCTGATCTGTCCCTCTCAGAGAAGGTGAACCCATATAATTACTCAGGTCGTAAGTGTGAGGTTGACAGTTTCAAGCCGAGGTCGGCAAATTGGAAGTTGCCAGCACCCACACCATTACCCCATTTCATGCTGTACAGTGCAATGTCCTATGGTGTTAGCTCCTTGTAAAGCTTTGCAGTGTCAGCCTGATGGAAGGGCGTGAACAATCCAACACTGATGGTGCACAGAGCAGAAGGAAACACCCCGGTACGTCCCACAAGGCCACACTTCCTTGAAGATGCATAAAACCTCTTGTGCTGCTCTCTGCACTGTCATGTTGTGCAAGAAGGCTCAAAGAGTGATCATATTTGAGATAAATCCTCCACAGTGTGTGATCGGACACGTCTGATCCCTTACACCAAAGACACATACCTGAACGTCTTCACAGAGGAGGTCAAGAATTCACAGTTGTCTCAGCAGAAAAATAAACAGCGCTCTTGTGCAGCCATTGTTCATGGGTTAGGAGCGTAGATGAGGATGTTATCAGTGACATTCAGCACTTCGGAAAGACCAGCAAGGCTCCTCTCTACATCATTTTGGAATACTTTGGCTCTCAATGATCATCAAAGGTGAAGCAATGATATCTTGAAGACTTACATGCACTGAAAGGTCATAATCTAACGAGAGTTAGGTTTCAATAGCTAGCTCACCCCATTTAGATCTGCTAATATTTTGT
Source organism: Pleurodeles waltl (assembly GCF_031143425.1). Classification (NCBI taxonomy): domain Eukaryota; kingdom Metazoa; phylum Chordata; class Amphibia; order Caudata; family Salamandridae; genus Pleurodeles; species Pleurodeles waltl. The sequence goes on along the minus strand of NC_090438.1, from coordinate 752,516,520 downwards.
CAATTGTGGGAGGTATATGTTTTTCTCTCCAAGTGGCTCAACTGGGGATCCTCAAACCAATGCAGAGGCACACTTGCCCTGGCTGTTAAGGTATCTATGCCACCACTATTGAGGGGGGACGTGGAGTATGGTCATGAAAATGCTGCAGCATTCTTATCTTTTTGAGCTTTTGCAACTCAGTGGCCTTCTGCACCTCGATGTGAAGTCAGATGTGTCGGTGGTAAAGAGTGAAATACTGCACTGATTTGCAGCTTTGCAGTTTTCCTTTTCAAGTAGCACATGCCAACGAGGAGTTAATTGTATTCTTCTAATAGGTCTTCTATGTTTCATCTGCTTTAAGTATAACATTGTTTACTTCCAATTCTTCAGCTAAGCAGTACCAAATATGTTGCCGATTGCCATCTTGTTTCTTCGTTGGCTGGTACTTTTGAAGGTGCCCCAATGGTCACGATGGGGACCAGGTGCTGATCCCCACACATGTGCCTGTGTTGGTTATGAATCGGGCCCAGTTGCATGTACTGATCAAGCACAGTGAGTCTGACGTCAACACCTGTATTGAGGAGGAGGATACTTCAAGACTCATTACTTTCACTTTGAACATGGACTTTTTCATCCATGGGTCTCTTCTAAGGAGCAATATGAAGTGTACTCATTCCATATACTGGTCGTCTTTTCAAGCAGCTCCATGTTTTTTTCTTCAGATAAAAGTCTGAGTAAGGCTTCAAAGGGGTTTGCTCTTTAATGCCTAGGCAGGAGTAACACTTTTGCAAAATGCTTTTTTGCCCACACTGAGCATTTGCTACTGGGTAGCCATTATCGTGTCTCTCGTTTCCTCCAGATAGCTGCATGTTCAGTTTTCTTTTCTATAGACTTTTTTCAGTGTGTACTTTACCCATTTCTGTTTTTCTGTCAATTAAACATCCCTCTTTGTGGATTGCGCTTTGATCTGGACAAGGCTGGTTTTGGAAACAGTTTCTATGGACATGATCCACACTGTGGATACTTCAAATGACCTGCTGAACTCTACTGTGTTGGAGGGATACGCCAAACCTCAAGTATCAACTGGTGACGTCTGCAAGAGTGTGGCGCTTTTGTTATATGGACCTGAGGCTTCTATCTAGTCTATGCCTTTTCCACACTCCACACTCATTATCTTTATGGCTGGCTTGGTGAAGTATGAATCACTTAACTCTCAATGTACCTGGATAATGAAGTACAGATCTTGGCCAGATTTCATAATCTCAATATTGACTAGCTCAATAGTGTTTGCTAGAGTCATACCTATTTTACATACTTCAGTGGTGACACTGTAGCAGGAGTTAACTTAAGGCAGATTCAATATTTTATCTTAGGGACACAAGGTAGTTGGAGAAACATGTCCGCCACACAGCTTACACTTGGGTGTGTTTGAGTTGAAAGAATCAAGTGGGGAAAAATGCAGCAGGAATCATCACCATTGTTTTCACTTAAGTAGGTATTTGTTCTGGGTCGCTAATCGCTGTGTCATCTGGATGCCACCCTTCATAGTTATTGGATCCCTGAGGAGCCCATGTAAGTGACTCTTTCCTCTGCAAAGGGGAGAGAGCACTCATATTCTAATCTGCGCTGACGGTGAAGGATAAGAAAGTTGTGTCTCTGGGTGAGAGACGACCAATGTGTGAAATAATGGCAACTGCAAATAAGCTGGGATTCTTTTCACCGTGGGAAAGGGAGCCAGAGGGACTCGGCACATAAGCAAACCATGCATCTTTGGTGCTGGCACTGGTGCTTACTTTCTGAAGGTTATCAATGCAAAGAGTAATTGTAATACAGCAAAAAGCAGAACAACCTAGATCACAAAAGCAGAGAAAATATACTCAATTGAACAGTGTGCCTAAGCCTCACGGATTTCAAATCTAGTTCCTCTTTTACGCTCTTGGGAAACGGATAGTATGAACCAATTAGGGGGGGGGGGGGAGGGGTGTCAAGGTCCATGGCATCCTATATGGTCTTAGGAAAACAAGAAACCTACATGAAACAGGTACATGGAGTATGACATGGGTGGACTGTGGGGTGTGGGGTGTATGGTGTAATTTTTGGTCCTCCACATTATGGGCATACTTTTCAGGGTCTGCAGGATGAAACCGATAACTCTTATAATGAGGACACAAGAAGAAAATCTTTGGTACATTTTGTGTATAGGACTGGCTACTATTTAGTCAACACCCAATATTATACTGACTTTTTGATATTCTACTCTGGCCAGATAAAGTGTCATGTCTCCTCTTCTGGAATAAACTGAAATCTGAAAACAACATTTTTGGCTGCAAGCATGACTTTTACACCAATGTCAGAGAGAGTTTGAAATCAAATATAAAATGAGTTTGTGATACAAAGACAGGGGTGGGAGTTGGGGTGGTACAGACTTTTTAAAAGTAATTCTTACAGATTTTCAACAAAATAAGCAGATTTGATTTTTATTCCTGTTATCCCTAAATACAGAAAAAAACACTGAAAAACAATATCTGAAATTCTATTTCCAAATTATAAATACCCATTTTAAATGATCCATCACCACTGCCCATGTCGTTTTTTGAAATACTTCCTATAGTGGCATGCTATGGAAGAGGAGCACAATATGTGATCGAGCTATGAAGATATGCTTAAAATATTTTTTCACAATTCTTTAAACAACCTAGTTGCTTCTTTCTGTTCCACAGGGTAATCTGTACTTTCCAGCTCACTACAGTGTTTGCTAATAGAGCTCAGCTAGAAAGAATTCTGGAATTACCAATAGTAGCAAAGCAAGGATGTCATGGGCCCTAATACAAGGAAGAAAAATGCTTCTGGTCCTGGTAGGATAGAAAAGATAACAATCACTGAGGGGCTCTAAAATCCGTGCATTACTTTTGCACCAGAGCACCTACTGCGCTAAAGGCAGCTAAGTCGCAACATACAAGGACCCTTGATACTTACAGTTAAGCAGGCCGAGCTGCAGCAGCGACGCCAGGGCAGTCAGTATCATAAACAGCAACAGTCCACCTCTTCGGCCCATAAACCCCACTACAGGGCACATAGCAACGCATGATGCCAGCGCAATGCCCGCCATAGTATAGTAGTCAGCATAGAAGTTGTGCAAAATGGTCATGATTTTCATTTCCGGGTCCATCATACTCCTGGCAAAACAGTGGTGTATCCCAAAACCAGTCAACCTAAACAGTAAAAAAATAAATATATATATATGTATATTGGTTGCATCTTTGATTATTGGGCAAATCTCGCAGTGAATAAATGTAAAGGCAAAGGAATTAAGAAAAGGACATTAAACAGGTTGTAGTTGAACTTCATCAATATTGGTCTCAATCCTTTCAAACTCAAGCTCAGAAGCGCCTGTCCTTTTCTGGAATCCACTTTCACGTTTTTCGATATTGTTTTAATACTGACAGACATAAAATAATTAATTTGTTTAATTTAAAGTTACAATGATTTAAGGAATTCTTAAAACCTCAAAACAAAGAGCAGCTCATGTTCTAGGAAAATGTTGTAATTCCTTGCAACAGCTACATGATCACTACATGCAGCATCCCGGCATCTCCACTTTATGTAAAAATGTAAATCTGTGAGTACCAAAGGAGAAGCCGTGTGGAGGTGGAGCTGGTAGGGACACCAGTGTAGACAAATACCAATAGTTTCTCATTCTTTTCCAGTGAGTGTTTTTCAGTGTTCCAGATCGCATTTCAACACACTATTTTCTCCATAAGTATTACTTCTGAGCATTTACTAAAAACCTTTAATTAAATACCACCAGTAAACTTTGGGCACTTTAACTGCCCATTTCTTTAAGCTGTGGATTGAAGTATTTGTGAAACTATTGTTTTGAAATCAAGATCTCAAACCTCGTATGATTAATATGCATTCCAAATTCGAAATAAATAGACATATCTAAATGGGCAACAACAGAGTTATAACACTTGATGTGGAAAATGGGATAACAATTGTCTTTAAGGAGCAATTGTTCTGTCGTACTACATGAGACATACACATTATATATACACACTTTCAATGAAAATATTTGTAAAGTAAATGACCAGTGCTTAAACTTTCAAGAAATTCTTCACTTTTTAAAATCACTAATTCTATCTGATCTTTTTCCCAGAAGTTTTCATTTGCATCTGCTAAACAAACTAATTGATATCGAGAGTAAAAGAAATAGAGGAAAAAATCTGCTATAGCGTGCAAACATGAGACAACACATGTGTGATACTTTACATTTTGAAACAACTGTGGTCTTCAGCACTGAATGATTTCCTGTTGAGGTGCGAGTAATCCACGGGATAAGTAAACTACAGGCGTCAGTCACAGTAGTAGTCATTTTAGAACTATCTCATATCTACCTGAACTGCCTTAGTCTGAAATTTGGCAAAAGTGGGGTGGGCATGTTCTCACCCCAGGCCCTTGTACCCATAACATGATTTACTTGTTTCACAAGGAGGGCAGTTTGGTTGTGTAGCTATGACAAATACCAACTTTGGGGACGCGCACTTACTGGTAAATTCTGAAGTTACAATTGCTGCATGCAAGGATCTCATTATTGCCTAGTAGAATGTTCTTCGATTCTACCTCTGGAACCTTTGCTCATCTTATTGTAGTGCAAAGTGACACACCGCATTTTCCACTTGGACATACAATTACGTTCACGAATCCTGCTCTTTGCTTTGTTCAAGGTCTTGGTTCTGTCAAGACAGTATTTCGATGTTCTTTCATGGTCTGAGTATGCAGAGTATTCTTTGCTTGAGTTTTGGGTTCTAGAAGGATGTGGTAGATGAAATGAATTAGTTTAAGTAAAATTAAGTTGGAGCCTTGATATGAACGAGGTAAGGCACGGAGGCCTGATAGGTCCTTGGCTTGTGACACCATTAATTTGAGAATTGAAGAGGTTGATGTGGCACATCTGTCATACGCAGTAGGGTTCAACGAGAGCTGTAATGCACAGTTCTAGCTCAATTTGTCAACGTGTGCTATGTATGCGTTACTGGTGGAAAGTATAGATCAACTATTGGAAGGATGCTCTCCATGGCAGTAAATGTTTGAATCTGTTAGACTTTTCACTCTTGACATGTTACCAGGCGCTTGGCTCAAGGCTAGTGCCAGGCTGACTTCCCCAGGATGCTGTGAAGAATATTCCAATTTCATGCCTCTCGAGCTTCATTAAGGAGTTGTTGCAGTCTAATATCTGAATCCTTTTGTATAGAAAATATTGTGACTGTGTTTATCCATATTTCTTATGGGGGGCTTCTGTTCTCAGTTTCCTGCAGTCAGGATTAGTATGGAAGTGTCACCATCCAAAAGCCAAGCATCTGTGTTGACTATTACAGGTAGATGGGAAGGGAGGTGGTGAGAGCGAATCTGAGGAAGTGTGGAAGGAGGGGAGGCGAGGGTGTGGAAGGAGGGGAGGCGAGGGTGTAGAGAGAGGGGCGAGGGAGAGGGGCGAGGGAGAGGGATGAAGCAGCAGGACACGCACTCACTAGGGGCCAACATCAACAGAATAAGGATACATTCAACTAATCAAAAATGATGCTGAAACAAATGGTCGAAGGGCCAGTCAAACAGAATACGGCGAACAGCCATGGAATCTGGAGCAGGGAATGAACTAGACAAGGAAGCCATTCAACCATGAGGAATGACCAGATCCAGAAGCCACTACAAGTATAAATTATTGATTACAATGTTCCCTGTGACAATTAGCTAAGCCTGTCTGTAGAAAGACTGCAAAATACACTGATTCTCTACTACTCATACCTTTTCCTCGTCGGCCTGAAATCTCCTTTTCCTGTGCAGAAGACATGTAGAACCATTTGGATTACGTCCAAGTCTCAAACCTTCCAAAACATTTCAGTCACTTATTTTCTGAGTTACCAGACCACGAATTCACATATCTGCTGCCTTCATAATATTACCTCCTTGCAGCATGAAGGTTATGACTGCAGCAGGCCCTTAACATTTAATTTAACAGAGTTACATAGTCATTTGTCAAAATGTTTATTTCTCTTACTCCTTTTCAACTGTTCCAGTTTTGCTTTCAGATGCGTTAGCCTGTGTTTTTATTCTTGGACAAGCTCCCAGTTTCTCTTGTTTCTGGCTGTTAACACTGCTCTCATCCGCCTTACGGATGTCTATGTAAATGCTTCCAATAGTGCTTTTTTTTCCTAAAGATAATATGGCTTGTGGTTTTCACCTCTATTGTTGGTTAGCAACTTAGTTTCTGCATCATACAATGCAAACTGCTAAATAGTATTTCATTTTGGGAGCAAGGGACCCACAACTGATAAGCAAGCATTAGCATTGCCAATCCATCTCGCCTATAGCATGGCCAATATGTTTCATTTATGTTGTATTTTAGTTTGGCTGCTATTTGGTCATGGAACATGAACATTGGGGTTTTTTAAGCGCTTGTTGTTCTTTAATCCTTTCCCCAAGCAGCCGCACACTGAACGTCTATAAAGGTGGATTGGAAGGACATGATAAATTATTTTTTATGCAACACTGATCAATTCATGCACCACTAATGCTTCAGACTGGTGCTTTGGCGAGCCACTAAAACAGTAATCTCTAAGTAGAGTCAGAAGAACGGAGCTAAAAAAAATAAGAACAGAAACTCGAAGACGATAATAAACAAGATTAGCTTGGTGTGAGGATGGCCTGTGACACTCCACACCTTCTGTTGCAAGCAGTTCTGTCCCTCGGTGTATATACCATACCTCAATGCAGTGTGCAAGGGAGTTGGGTAGAGAAGGTGCATTATGCCAAAGCAGATCAGGCAACTGTAGGATGGGAGCCTTTACCAGCAGCAGGAATATACTGGAGGAACACGCAGAAAGGGAGGATTGTAAGAGCATCATGCTGCAGCAGATACACACCAGAGGGGAGTCGCATGGTAGAGGTCAGAGGCAATACTAATCACGAGAAAGATAGTCTCAAAAAGCTGTATCATGATACACAAGGATAGGCCCAAATCAAAATGTTGCTGCTATGCCCTTAAATGTCAGTTAACCCCTTCGCTGCCAGGCCTCTTCCCCTCAGGTGCCGAACCTTTTTTGGCTATTTGGGGCCGTTCGCTCTTAGGCCCTCATAACTTTTTGTCCACATAAGCTACCCACGCCAAATTTGCATCCTTTTTTCCAACATCCTAGGGATTTCTAGAGGTACCCAGAGTTTGTCGATTCCCCTGAAGGAGACCAAGAAATTAGCCAAAATACAGCTAAAAATGTTTTCATTTTAAAAATGGGAAAAAAGGGCTGCAGAAGAAAGCTTGTGTTTTGTTCCCTGAAAATGGCATCAACAAAGGGATTGTGGTGCTAAAATCACCATATTTCCCAGCTTTCAGGAACAGAGTTGAATCAGAAAACCAAATTTTTCAACACAATTTTGGCACTTTACTGGGACATACCCCATTTTGACTATTTTTTGTGCTTTCAGCTTACTTCCAGTTAGTGACAAAATTCTGAATTCAGCAAGGGGTCATTTGTGTAGATCCTTCAAGGTTTTCCTGCAGAAAGTAACAGCTAAAATAAAAAAATATTGAAATTGAGGTAAAAAAAAATAAAAAAGAGCCATTTCTGTCCACATTTTCTTCCATAACTTTTTCCAGCTATGGCAAAAATTTTAAAGCAATATACCGTTATGTTTGTTGGACGTTTCTGGTTGCGGGGATACATAGGGCTTGTAGATTCACCAAGAACCCTAGGTAACCAGAGCCAATAAATGAGCTGCACCTTGAAATGGGTTTTCATTGTATACCGGGTATATAGCAATTAATTTGGTGAAATATAAGGAGTGAAAAATAGGTATCAAGAAAATCTTTGTATTTCCAAAATGGGCACAAGATAAGGTGTTGAGAAGCAGTGGTTATTTGCACATCTCTGAATTCCGGGGTCCTCATACTAGCATGTGAATTACAGGGCATTTCTCAAATAGACATCTTTTTTACACATTGTCTTACATTTGGAAGGGAAAAAATGTAGAGAAAGACAGGAGGCCATAACACTTGTACTTTTATTCTGTGTTCCCCAAAGCCTCCTGATAAAAATGGTACCTCACTTGTGTGGGCAGGCCTAATGCCCGCAACACGAAATGCAACAGGGACACATCACATTTTTACATTGAAATCTGATGTGTTTTTTGCAAAGTGTCTAGCTGTGGATTTTGGCCTATACCTTAGCCGGCACCTAGGGAAACCTACAAAACCTGTGCATAGTGAAATCCAGGATGGGGTGACTTGTGGGGCTCTCACCAGGTTCTGTTACCCAGAATCCTTTGCAAACCTCAGAATTTGGCAAAAAGAAACCACCTTTTTCCTAAACTTTTGTTGATAGAAAGTTCTGGTATCTGAGAGGAGCTACAAATTTCCTTCCACCCAGCATTCACCCAAGTCTCCCGATAACAATGGTACCTCACTTGTGTGGGTAGGCCTAGCACCTGCAACAGGAAATGCCCCAAAATACAACATGCACACATCACATTTTCCAAAAGAAAACTGATCTGTTTTTTGCAAAGTGCCTAGCTGTGGATTTTGGCCTATACCTCAGCCGGCACCTAGGGAAATCTACCAAACCTATACATTTTTTTAAACTAGACACCTAAGGGAATTCAGAATGGAGTGACTTGTGGGGCTCTCACCAGGTTCTGTCACCCAGAACCCTTTGCAAACCTCAAATTTTGGCAAAAAAAAAAAAACACCTTTTCCCTCAAATTTCGGTGATAGAAAGTTCTGGAATCTGAGAGGAGCCTCAAATTTCCTTCCACCCAGCATTCCCCCAAGTCTCCCGATAAAAATGGTACCTCACTTGTGTTGGCAGGCCTAGTGCCCGAGACAGGAAACGTCCCAAAACGCAACATGGACCCATCAAATGTTTACATTGACAAGGACGTGTTTTTTTAGAAAGTTCCTAGCTGTGGATTTTGGTCTCTAGCTCAGTCGGGAACCCAGGATGGGGTAACTTGTGGCAATCTGACCAGGTTCTGTTACCCAGAATCTTTTGCAAACCTCAAAATTTGGCAAAAAAAACCACTTTCTTCTCACATTTCGGTGATAGAAAGTTCTGGAATCTAAGAGGAGCCACAAATGTCCTTCCACCCAGCTCCCCATCTCATCTCCCGATAAAAACGGTACCTCACTTGTGTTGGTAGGCCTAGTGCCCGCAACAGGAAATGCCCCAAAACACAACATAGACACATCAAATTTTCCCAAAGAAAACGGACCTGTTTTTTTTGCAAAATGCCTAGCTGTGGAGTTTAGCCTCTATCTCATCGGGCACCTAGGAAAACCTAGCAAACCTGGACATTTCTGAAAACTAGACACCTAGGGGAACCCAGGATGGGGTAACTTGTGGTGCTCTCACGGGGTTCTGTTACCCAAAATCCTTAGCAAACCTAAAAATTTGGCTAAAAACCCCAAGAACACTTTTCCCTCACATTTAGGTGCTGCAAAGTTCTGGAATCTGAGGGGAGCCAGAAACTTCATTCTACCAGCATTCCTCCACATCTCCAGATAAAAATGGTACCTCACTTGTGTGGTAGGCCTAGTGCCAGTGACCGGAAATTCCCCAAAACACTGTGGAAACGTCAAAGTTATCAAATTCAAAACTACCTGTTTTTGTGTGTGTGTTGGTGGAGGGCACCTGCGTTTTTGGTCCTGGGCTCAGCAGCCATCTAGGGAAACCTACCAAACCCAGACCTTTCTGAAAACTAGACACCCTAGAGAGTCCAGGGAGGTGTGACTTACATGGATCCCCCAGTGTTTTCTTATCCAGAATCCACAGAAAACCTCAAATTTAGCTAAAAATAAATATTTCCCATTTCCCCCACATTTCTGTGTGGGATCACTGCACCGGCACAAATTTCCTACCACCCAACGTTCACTGCAGTCCCCGATAAAAATGATACCTCACTTGTGTAGGTGGGCCAAGTGCATGTGACAAGGAAGAGCTGAAAACATGTCAGAATTGAGGTATAACCAAAGCAGGTCCAAAAAAATGTTTTTAGGCTGACAAGCGGGGCAGAATTTTTATCCGTATAGAATTGACAATGATGGGTGGTAGGAATTTTGTGGATTCCTGCAGATTCCGGAAGGTTCCATCACAAAAATGAGGGAAAAATGTGATTTCAAGCAAAGTTGGAGCATTGCAGGGCATTGTGGGTAAGACAATGGTGCGGGGTGCATGTAAAGCACACCACCCTGGACTCATCCAGATGTTTAATTTTCAGATGTGTCTAGGTCTCGTAGATTTTTCTACATAGCAGCATCCCAAAGAACAAAAAGTGCAGCCCTCACCATTCCAAGTGGGACGATTTTGACAGTTAGCCAAGCTCTCATGGCCCAAATGTTAAACCAAAACCCAAAATAATCAAATGTCCTCTTGCTTGCTGTTGGGATAAGATCATTTAGTGTGGGGGGTGAGAGCTGAAAGACTGTTATCCCCTTCAGATGGGGTGGGGACATAACCATGCCCATACTGGTTGGTAGCCAACACCCCACTTTTCTTTTTGTTTTTTTAATTCCCTGGCATCTAGTATGCTTTCTGGCCCCCTGGGGAGTGGATCGGGGGGTAACTGCCACACCTGCCCACCAGTGGGTAGAACAACTTTGTCTCCATTTATTTGGGGTGGGGGCATGGCCATACCCCCACCCTCTTTTTTGAAAAAATATTCTTTCCTGGTCTCTGGTGGGCTTTCTGCCCCCCTTGGGGGCAGATGGGCCTTACAAAAATAGGCCAGGGCAATAATGGCCAACAGTAATGTGTCCCCATGGGGAGAGACCCTTGCGCAAGGGTCGCCCCCCCAAACAAAACACAAACACACACACACCAATCCCTGGTGCCTAAGTGGTGTCTGCTGCCCTGCGGTCAACCCAGCCTAATAGAAATGGGCTGATCTGCCCCCAAGGGGGGGGGGGGGGGGGGCAGAAATGGCCTAAAATAAATCTGCCCCCCAGGAGACCGACCCTTGCCTAAAGGTTCGCTTCCCATCTGTACAAAAATAAAAAAATCCCCGGTGCCTAGTGGTTCCTGCCCCCCTTGGGGGCAGATTGGCGTAATTAACATAAGCTAATCTGCCCTCAAGGGGGGCAGTAATGGCCTAAAATAAATTTGCCCTGCAGGGAAACGACCATTGCCTAAGGGGTCGCGCCCTTGCTTGAAATAGGCACCAAAAACATCCCTGTGATTGGCCAAAGAGAAATAGGCCAATCGGCCCTCAAAGTGGGCAGAAATGGCCTAAAATAAAATTGCCCCTCAGGGAAGCGACCCTTGCCTAAGGGGTCGTTTCCCACATGTAAAAAAGTAAAAAAAAAAAGAATGATCCCTGGTGCCTAATGGCTTCTGCCACCCCTGGGGGCAGATCAGCCTAATTAAAATAGGCCCCCTAATAAAACAAAATGCCCCCCAGGAGAGCGACCCTTGTCCAAGGGGCCGCTCCCCTTCATTGTTTACTTTTAAAACAACAAACTCCCTGGTGTCTAGTAGGTATTTCTGCAACCCGATCGCTTTACGTGCTTCCAGCGCGATGGGGGCGACCTCTGATGAGATACGCACTTCCATTAAGCAGTCGAATATTGCTGAGCATAGTAACGCTGGGAACTAATTTTCAAGGATTTCATTGTATGATTCACCTATGTAAAGTCATTTTCAAACAATATTCCATAGAAAACATGAATTGAAATGGCTCAAAACTTTCGATAACAAAATTTACTAAACCAGACTTCCACGCCTAAACCATGTGCATTCCTTAATAAATGGCAAAGAATGACTCATGCTTTTCACAAAATGGAATTCAAACAGAGTGAGTTCTTGGGAGCCCTGCGGAGCATAGGGAAGAACTCTGTGTGCCACACTGTAGGGCACACCACACCCCCCAACCAGCGTGAAACTAAACTGAAGCGAGACAGTAAACTTCCTGACATTGCGCAATTAAGTCACAAGCCCTTCAATAGTGGCCTTGGTGTTGGCTTGAGAAAATAATGTTGATTGATGCAGTAAAATAACCCAAAAGCAAACTCCACCTCGTAACTATGTGATTGGCAATAAAACAAAAAGACTTCTCTAAATGAAATTTACTGTCAACTGCATGTTAGTCAAAAGATATATCCAATAAATTAAAAGGTGCATGGTTGCAACGATAACATATGAAAGCAGGCACCATGCTATACTCGAGTTAAGAGCTCAAACAAGTAAAACAAGCTTGATCGATGAAGGAAAATAACCCAAAAGCAAATCCCACCTCACAACTGCTTGGTCGACAGTAAAATGAAAAGGCTTCTCCAAATGCAATGATACCACATGGAAGCAGGTGCCGTGCTGAGCTTGAGTTAAGAGCTCAAACAAACAAAACAAGCTCGATTGACGCACTAAAATAACCCAAAAGCATACTCCACCTTGCAACCGCTGGGTGGGCAGTAAAATGAAAAGACTTCTCCAAATTTAATATACAGTCAACTGTAGGCAAGTCAAAAGATACCTCGAATAAATAAAAGGAAAACAGTTGCAATGACACACATGAAAGAGGGTGCTGTGCTGCACGCATGCTAAGAGCTCACACAAAACAAGAAATACAGCCATGTTTGCATAAACGGGAGTCGGATCTCGGCGCCTGAAAAGATCGAGTGCTCGTGTGCAGTACTCTTGGACAAAGAATAAAGTAGTCCCTTTTCTAGTTGTTAAAATGGGACAAGTGGACGGCTACAATTACTGGGGTACTGCTCCAAGGAAGTGAACCACTGATGAAAAGGAGGGACAATTAGGAAAAATTAACCACTTGGAAACAAGGATTTTTAAAGGACACTGAAATAAATAAATGATAAGCCATGGCAAAGGTGTAGGTCCACAAAGTATATAACAACATGTCTCAGAGAGACAGCACCAGTGCTGTATAGGCTCGACCTAGAAAGTGATGTAGACACTCTAGAATAGGCTTACAAAAATCTTCAAATATAGTGAAATTTTAAGGCACAAACACTTGGGAGAAATGTTAGGATAAATTATAAATATTAGTCTCTTCCACTAATTAGGAAAATTAGAAAGAAGCAGTCAGTTTCGCAGCTACTTATTGCAGGAACATTGGCCAAAACTAGATTGAAAATTACAGGGATTACAGGTTATTCTTACCCTAGACATTGCATGGACATTTGATGCTAATGATGTGTTTTTGAACCACCGTAGGCTAGGAACATTTATAGGATGGAAGTGAAATACAATTGTACTGGGGTGGTGGGCTGGAACACAAATACTGGTCTGGCGTAGAGGACACTTCCCTGAAGGACCTCCTCATCTTCAACGAACACGGTCAGTAATTTTGTCCTTGCTTTGGCACCCCACAGGAGATCAGGTAGCTTCTTATAATATTCCCTACAATCATGTGCATAGAAGTGTATTGATGACTAAGCTTTGGAATGGGTGAAAATAGCTAAAATTTGTCTTTATACCTCCTTCTCTTTATGAAGTGCATTGTCGCTGTATAATAGAAATTTCAGCAACCTCAGTCCACACCACATCCAATTCAACAAATTCCAATAAAACTATGCAAATAGTAAATACATGTGTGCTTTCCTCACTCAAAAGGCCTTCTTCTCTGTCCATCACCATTCCACTGCCCTATCTATCGGGACGATGTGTATTAGCATCCACTCGGGGGTCCTTGAGTTTGTATCTGCAACTTCTGGGTCTTCCCTTGGAATACCAATTTGCCTGTGATCCCTGCTGTCAGAAGCCACCAGGGCAGCAGAATTCTAAAGACGCGCTCTATCAGCCATTGCATCAGCTATCAGAAAAATGAGCCACAGATGCCCTTGGACAAGATTCCTGCACACTGCCAACTCTTCCAGCCTCAATAACCTTTGGTTGGCTGCTGAGGGGCATATATGGTGAATCCTTTCAGTTTAATACATTAAGTCACTGCATTAGTTACATTTTATTGAAAAAAATAAGTTACAAATAAAATCAACTTAGATTTATTCAATAATTCAACCCTACCCTCCCTAGTGTCCTGACAAGATTGCTAAGGGATAAATCAAAAAACGTGTGGCCCTGGCACAGCCCTTGCTCAGTGGCGTAACGAAACTTGAGGGAGCCCTCCCTCCTTCCCTCCGGACTCATGCAGGAGCTCTCAGGCCACAGTATTGCCTTAGGAGGCCCCTGGAGCAGAGCCTCCCTACGCCCCCCACCGCAGGGGCTGCGGGAGCCTTTGTTATGCCACTGTCCTTGCTGCTCATGGTCTCGGGAGTAGTTGCAGAGCAGTAGGAATCGAAAGTCACAGGAACCAAAAAGATCTCTTTACTAAGTGTAACACGTATTTGTCCCCCGCCCTCCCCCCCCAACCCTACAACAGGAGCACGGGGCTGCTAAGGGTCAGTCAGTGACACCATTCAGATTGAAAAGGTCTCTCTCGCACTCTGCCACCCCTGGCATTTTGGCGACACAACGTCCATGGAATTACTTCTAGGTATTGCCAGCTTTCCTGGGGCTTAAGCGCACCATGCCACAGACTTTGTACCGGTTTCAAAAACTTTTAAGCAGTCAGAGACCTCCTTTGGCAAAGTGCATCGTCGTAACTTTCAACACAGGGAGAACCCTTCAAGTTTAGTTCACCTAAGGCTAATGACTTGGTCCTCGTTTGTCGTCTTCGGCGGATACTTGCTGTACTCAAAGGAGCATCGACATCAGCATCCATCCGTCACTGGTCTGCATCTCCCAGCAGTGAGACGAGCGAGCACTTCCCTGAGTGCTGAAGAGCGATTCTCGTTTGCCAAGATTCGGATATGTCTGCAGCAGTGGCGTAGCGTGGGTTGTCAGCACCCGGGGCAAGGCAAGTAATTTGCGCCCCCTAACCCGTGGATTTTAGCACTCGAGTCTCTTCCAAGATGTTGCGCCCGGTGCGGCCGGCCCCCCCTGCACCCCCCACGCTACGCCACTGGTCTGCAGAGCTGTAAGTGCGCTGTGGCCGCACTAACTGGGCATGTATGTTGAATCACAGCAGGAGAATGATTAAAACACCGTGCTACTAAACTGGTAACCTGAAATTGTACTGACTTGTTCTTCACCCACAACGATTTTATTTGTATTCAGCATCTTACCGCTAATACACGCCTGCCTTCCCTGGAAAAGGTCATTTTGTACCAGCTTTACATAACTACAGACTTGGACACACAGCGAGCGAGTGAGGAATAAACGAGATAAAGGAGGAGGTGAAGAGAGACAGGAAAACAGTGACAAATGGAGAAAGCAGGGGTGAGAAAGGACCCACAGGAGCCAGATAAAGAGGCAGGGAGCGCAGGGTGCTGGAATCAAGACTCCACAGCCGTTGTATTCAGCAATTCCATTATTCAGCAACTATGTTTTCTAAGAGACAATGTGTGCCCTTGCACGTTTTATATTTCTAACACGTTGTAGAAGGCAGATATAATAAGCATCTCCTGATAAACAACAAAGGAAGCAAAGTCTTCTCCCGATCTAATTAGGCGCGGGTCATCAAATAATGCCTTTTGGCATGGTCTAGGAAGACCTGAGCTCACCCTCCTCCTTGGAGAACAAAAGGCTTTCTCTGACTGCACACACGGCGTGGTGGATTACCTTTCGAAGGCTTGCATCTAGAGCAAGAGTCAGGATTTTCAATTTCCCTGCAATTCTTTCCTGCCTTGTTGAGTCTTTAGCAGGAAGTATGGGACAACCGCATCCTCTAGAAGTGATGTGTTACTTCATTTACTGATGATGCTGGTCACAAGCTGCCCTCTCTCCCATCAACAACCGGTCTTTGGAGACCTGCCTTCTCTTACCTATGTTGCTGTGCCACGGGATGCCCTCTAGCCTTCATCAGCAACCAATCACTGGAGTCCTTCTAATACCTTACCTGTTTGTGACTGTATTAATCAATTGATCCATACCAGTGGTTCCTAACCTTTTGACTTGTGGACCCCTACTTTATCATTACTGGAACCCGGGGACCCCCGCTGAATCATAATTTAAATCCCGGGACCCCCAATGAGTCATTACTGAAAGCTGGGGACCAAATCTGTTAACATTATTTAATTTTCTAAGCAGTTGCGGAACCCCAGGGGTCCCCGGACCACAGGTTGGGAACCACAGCTCTATTCAGAATCACTGTTCCGTTTGTGGCCCCTTCACGCCTCCACTAGGAAGTATAAGTCTATAAGCGTTTTTGATATGTTTCTGCTGTATTTCCATGTAGGATTAAGGCTACCAGAGCTGAAAATATTAAGATATATCCGGCTTAAAACCGTGTCCGTCTCTTTCAGCGGATTCAGGATCTCGCTGCATCTGAACGTTCACGGCCTTACAAGCAATATCCATCCTTTCTTGATTACACCTGGCGCTCTGCTGCTGCTGATCATCGCCTCAATACCGTGAAATCCTGCTGAGTGGCAGTCATCATTTATTTATCGGGAGAAGGCCCTTAGGATTCCATTCGTATCAATTAGCTTTTGTGCGATCTGCACCTTCAACTTGTTGTTTTGTATCCGCAGCCTTCATTTAACAAACTTGTGCAAAGCCTCAAAAAGCCCAGCAGTATCTTCTCACCCTCCACCCGCCATAACATTCTGGAGAAAAGCTCGTCACTCTTACTTTGTACATCCACTGAACCAGGTGAGCGGTGGCTGGAAGGAATTGTCACTTTCTAATTGATGACTCAACATCAAGGATATCCAGAGAGACCCTCTTTCTGATCATGGATTGAGCTCTTTACATGCGACCATAAGAGAGATATTGGATCTGACAGGCAGCTCCTTCAAAGAGTAGTTGGAGGTCTCCTAATTCCTACTTTCCGGAGAGCTCATCCAAGATTTGGCACGGTAGGCGAGCAGGAACAAACTTCTACTTTCTGAATGCCCCGCTGTCACTCAGGTACTTATCAACTGGCACCACTGACAGTTGGCTTTAACGCCCCGGGTGTTGGTGCCACACCTCTATAACAAGACAAGCTCTCATGAAAAAGATTGTGAATAGGGACACATGACAAAAACAATGCACCTGAATCACAGAGCCTAAATTGTTTCTTTGCAAATAAAAAGTGTAACCTTACACTCAAAACTTCAGTGCTAGCTTTTGCCAACGGTATTAAAAATTCTTCATTCTGAGACACTAGCACCACCACCCCCACTTTTTTTATTTTTTTTATTTTAAAAGAGGGTCAGAGACTATCAAATGTATACATGTAGTATTTCTTTAGCATGTACCAAACCAAAAGGCAGCTGAGTGCTGTATAGGATCAAATGCAAGCATAAAGTGGACGAGTGATAGGAAAGGAAGCTGGTCTGTGGACTGCTGATGCATTATGATGTCGCGTTCTTTAAAGAGGAGCATTTTCAACTTTCTCCTAACCCAAATCACTTTTAGAAAACAACTCATTTTGTAATTATGAAAAGAATTACGGAAAGGAACAGAATAGTACTACGGTTTGCTTAAAAAAATAAAAAATTTGTGAAACATCAGAATTTTACATTTGCATTGGGTACATCAGTATGTGCAACTAACCCCGTGCATCCGTTTGTGCAACTAACCCCGTGCATCCGTTTGTGCAACTAACCCCGTGCATCCGTTTGTGCAACTAACCCCGTGCATCCGTTTGTGCAACTAACCCCGTGCATCCATTTGTGCAACTAACCCCGTGCATCCGTTTGTGCAGCTAACCCCGTGCATCCGTTTGTGCAACTAACCCCGTGCATCCGATTGTGCAACTAACCCCGTGCATCCGTTTGTGCAGCTAACCCCGTGCATCCGTTTGTGCAGCTAACCCCGTGCATCCGTTTGTGCAGCTAACCCCGTGCATCCGTTTGTGCAGCTAACCCCGTGCATCCGTTTGTGCAACTAACCCCGTGCATCCGTTTGTGCAACTAACCCCGTGCATCCGTTTGTGCAGCTAACCCCGTGCATCCGTTTGTGCAACTAACCCTGTGCATCCGTTTGTGCAACTAACCCCGTGCATCCGTTTGTGCAACTAATCAATCAATCAACAAATTTATTAAGCACGCTACTCACCTGGTAGGGTCTCAAGGTGCTGTGGGGAGGAGGGAAGAAAGGGGAGGGGGTGCCGAGTTACTGGTCAAAAAGCCATGTTTTGAGGTGTTTTCTGAAGGTCAGGAAGTCCTGGAACTAGTGTGTGCAACTACTTTGGTGGATCAGTTTGTGCATGTAATCCAGTGAGTGCAGATTATCCACACTTCAGTGAATGAAACTGATAGAAATGTTATCACATGAGGATATTAAGAAACTAATAGGCCTTCAATATTGGGGACCTTTTTTGGAAGATTATAAAAAACTATTGCACTAAGATGAAAACATTTCCAGAATTAATTCTAAAGTCGCAGAGTTTAGCAAACAATAACAGACATTCAGTCGTGAAAAGGCAGCTATCACAGGAGGCAAAAAATAGTATTAGTGCGCCCACCATGTATTTACCTATGAACATTATAGGCCTTTCTCAATATTTCACACTAAGTATTCTTTATTCCTGATATTCACAACCCTTTTACTCTTATGTTATAGCTATTTCACATTCACAAGGTATAGATGTGTCTGCCACCTAGCTGCGGGACTGGAAACTGCTCCAAGAGCTGGATAATCACCTTTGAGCATCTATACCGCACTTACCATGCACGCATCATGAACGGTAATCCCCCTCTCGCAGTTTCCGGACTTCTCTCACACTAGTCTGAGCCTCTGGTCGGAGGAAAGTCTTCCAGTGCGTGCCTACATTTTGTGTGCTACCATCAGTACAAGCCCCCTCTAGAAGCAGCATAGCTTGTCTGGTGTCTAGGAGAATGACAAGCCTAGGGCTTGCATAGGAATGCCGTGACAGCCCCAGTAATGCTAATACACTCCATGCTGTTTAATCTGGACGGTGTTGTGTGTTGCATTACTTCTCAGTGGTTTTCACTCAAGATTTTTTGCACTGCTTCTCTGTGCGACACGTCTTTACATATGTGATGTAAGGCAGATTGTTCCAGTGACAGCCAGATCTGAAGCACCTGAGATGTCATCGGCTGGAGCTAAGGTTAATGAGGGTCAACTGGAGAACTGGGAAATGAAGACACATGTAGGAAAGTACCATCTTGCCTGGCATGTTACCCCCATTTTTCACTGTATATATGTTGTTTTAGTTGCATGTGTCACTGGGACCCTGGTAACCCAGGGCCCCAGTGCTCATAAGTGTGCCTGAATGTGTTACCTGTGTAGTGACTAACTGTCTCACTGAGGCTCTGCTAATCAGAACCTCAGTGGTTATGCTCTCTCATTTCTTTCCAAATTGTCACTAACAGGCTAGTGACCATTTTTACCAATTTACATTGGCTTACTGGAACACCCTTATAATTCCCTAGTATATGGTACTGAGGTACCCAGGGTATTGGGGTTCCAGGAGATCCCTATGGGCTGCAGCATTTCTTTTGCCACCCATAGGGAGCTCTGACAATTCTTACACAGGCCTGCCACTGCAGCCTGAGTGAAATAACGTCCACGTTATTTCACAGCCATTTTACACTGCACTTAAGTAACTTATAAGTCACCTATATGTCTAACCTTTACCTGGTAAAGGTTAGGTGCAAAGTTACTTAGTGTGAGGGCACCCTGGCACTAGCCAAGGTGCCCCCACATTGTTCAGAGCCAATTCCCTGAACTTTGTGAGTGCGGGGACACCATTACACGCGTGCACTACATATAGGTCACTACCTATATGTAGCTTCACAATGGTAACTCCGAATATGGCCATGTAACATGTCTAAGATCATGGAATTACCCCCTCTATGCCATCCTGGCATAGTTGGCACAATCCCATGAGCCCAGTGGTCTGTAGCACAGACCCTGGTACTGCCAAACTGCCCTTCCTGGGGTTTCACTGCAGCTGCTGCTGCTGCCAACCCCTCAGACAGGCATCTGCCCTCCTGGGGTCCAGCCAGGCCTGGCCCAGGATGGCAGAACAAAGAACTTCCTCTGAGAGAGGGTGTGACACCCTCTCCCTTTGGAAAATGGTGTGAAGGCAGGGGAGGAGTAGCCTCCCCCAGCCTCTGGAAATGCTTTCTTGGGCACAGATGTGCCCAATTCTGCATAAGCCAGTCTACACCGGTTCAGGGGACCCCTTAGCCCTGCTCTGGCGCGAAACTGGACAAAGGAAAGGGGAGTGACCACTCCCCTGACCTGCACCTCCCCTGGGAGGTGTCCAGAGCTCCTCCAGTGTGCTCCAGACCTCTGCCATCTTGGAAACAGAGGTGCTGCTGGCACACTGGACTGCTCTGAGTGGCCAGTGCCACCAGGTGACGTCAGAGACTCCTTGTGATAGGCTCCTTCAGGTGTTGCTAGCCTATCCTCTCTCCTAAGTAGCCAAACCCTCTTTTCTGGCTATTTAGGGTCTCTGTCTCTGGGGAAACTTTAGATAACGAATGCAAGAGCTCATCCGAGTTCCTCTGCATCTCTCTCTTCACCTTCTGCCAAGGAATCGACTGCTGACCGCGCTGGAAGCCTGCAAACCTGCAACATAGTAGCAAAGACGACTACTGCAACTCTGTAACGGTGATCCTGCCGCCTTCTCGACTGTTTTCCTGCTTGTGCATGCTGTGGGGGTAGTCTGCCTCCTCTCTGCACCAGAAGCTCCGAAGAAATCTCCCGTGGGTCGACGGAATCTTCCCCCTGCAACCGCAGGCACCAAAAAGCTGCATTACCGGTCCCTTGGGTCTCCTCTCAGCACGACGAGCGAGGTCCCTCGAATCCAGCGACTCTGTCCAAGTGACCCCCACAGTCCAGTGACTCTTCAGTCCAAGTTTGGTGGAGGTAAGTCCTTGCCTCACCTCGCTGGGCTGCATTGCTGGGAACCGCGACTTTTGCAGCTACTCCGGCCCCTGTGCACTTCCGCCGGAAATCCTTTGTGCACAGCCAAGCCTGGGTCCACGGCACTCTAACCTGCATTGCACGACGTTCTAAGTTGGTCTCCGGCGACGTGGGACTCCTTTGTGCGACTTCGGGTGAGCACCGTTTCACGCATCCTCGTAGTGCCTGTTTCTGGCACTTCTCCGGGTGCTACCTGCTGCTGAGAGGGCTCCTTGTCTTGCTCGACGTCCCCTCTCTCTCCTGGTCCAATTTGCGACCTCCTGGTCCCTCCAGGGCCACAGCAGCGTCCAAAAACGCTAACCGCACGATTTGCAGCTAGCAAGGCTTGTTGGCGTTCTTTCGGCGGGAAAACACTTCTGCACGACTCTCCACGGCGAGAGGGATCCGTCCACCAAAGGGGAAGTCTCTAGCCCTTTTCGTTCCTGCAGAAACCTCAGCTTCTTCTGTCCAGTAGAAGCTTCTTTGCACCCGCAGCTGGCATTTCCTGGGCATATGCCCATCTCCGACTTGCTTGTGACTTTTGGACTTGGTCCCCTTGTTCCACAGGTACCCTAGATTGGAAATCCACAGTTGTTGCATTGTTGGTTTGTGTCTTTCCTGCATTATTCCTCTAACACGACTTCTTTGTCCTTAGGGGAACTTTAGTGCACTTTGCACTCACTTTTCAGGGTCTTGGGGAGGGTTATTTTTCTAACTCTCACTATTTTCTAATAGTCCCAGCGACCCTCTACAAGGTCACATAGGTTTGGGGTCCATTCGTGGTTCGCATTCCACTTTTGGAGTATATGGTTTGTGTTGCCCCTATCCCTATGTTTCCCCATTGCATCCTATTGCAACTATACATTGTTTGCACAGTTTTCTAAGACTATACTGCATATTTTTGCTATTGTGTATATATATCTTGTGTATATTTCCTATCCTCTCACTGAGGGTACACTCTAAGATACTTTGGCATATTGTCATAAAAATAAAGTACCTTTATTTTTAGTATAACTGTGTATTGTGTTTTCTTATGATATTGTGCATATGACACTAGGTGGTACTGTAGTAGCTTCACACGTCTCCTAGTTCAGCCTAAGCTGGTCTTCTAAGCTACCATTATCTATCAGCCTAAGCTGCTAGACACCCTATACACTAATAAGGGATAACTGGGCCTGGTGCAAGGTGTAAGTACCCCTTGGTACTCACTACAAGCCAGTCCAGCCTCCTACATTGGTTGTGCAGCGGTGGGATAAGTGCTTTGAGACTACTTACCACTCTTGTCATTGTACTTTTCATAAGAGAAAAATATACAAAACAAGGTCAGTGTATATACACATAGCCAAAAAGTTTTGCATTTCCTCTTTTCACTCTTTTCTAAGTGCTGAAAAGTACTTCTAAAACTTTCAAAAAGTTCTTAAAAGTTAAAAAAAGTTTTTTTCTGTCTTTCTAAAAAGTTCTGAAAACTTTTTTCTCTTTTTCTATCACTTTTAACTCTCTCTAAAAATGTCTGGCACAGGCCAAAATGTTGATCTGTCCAAACTTGCATATGATCACCTTAGCTGGAAAGGAGCAAGGAGTCTCTGCATAAAGAGAGGTTTGAGTGTAGGGAAGAATCCTTCCTTAGAACTGTTAATTAACATGCTTAGAGAACAGGATAAGGCTAAAAGTGCCCCATCTGTTGAAAAAGTAGCTAATGGTTCTCAATGTGATCCAGGGACTCCCCCAGGAAAAGATTCTGGAAAGAAACTTCCTAGCCTGCCCATTACTAGACAGTCTAGCATAGTTGGTAATGATGATGAGCCACACCATACAAATAGTGTTGTCTCACATCATAGCAAAAGCATTTATTCTCACCATACTGGTAGTGATGTTTCTGTTAGCCAAGCTGTTAGGGTGGCTTCTGTAAGGGACAGGTCTCCTTCTGTTCAATCCCATCATACCTCTGTATCTAGGAATGTCCCTCCCACCAACCCTGATGACAGAATGTTAGAGAGGGAACTCAATAAGTTGAGGGTGGAACAAACCAGACTGAAGCTTAAAAAGCAACAGCTGGATTTGGATAGACAGTCTTTTGAACTAGAGAAGGAAAGACAGAAGTTGGGTTTAGAAACCCATGGTGGCAGCAGCAGTATTCCCCATAGTCATCCTGCAAAAGAGCATGATTCCAGGAATCTGCACAAGATAGTTCCCCCTTATAAGGAGGGGGATGACATTAACAAGTGGTTTGCTGCACTTGAGAGGGCCTGTGTTGTACAGGATGTCCCTCAAAGGCAGTGGGCTGCTATCCTATGGCTATCATTTAGTGGAAAAGGTAGGGATAGGCACCTTACTGTGAAAGAAAATGATGCTAATAATTTCCAAGTTCTTAAGAATGCACTCCAGGATGGTTATGGCTTAACCACTGAACAATACAGGATAAAGTTCAGAGAGACCAAAGAGGAGTCTTCACAAGACTGGGTTGATTTCATTGACCATTCAGTGAAGGCCTTGGAGGGGTGGTTACATGGCAGTAAAGTTACTGATTATGACAGCCTGTATAACTTAATCCTGAGAGAGCATATTCTTAATAATTGTGTGTCTGATTTGTTGCACCAGTACTTGGTGGACTCTGATCTGACCTCTCCCCAAGAATTGGGAAAGAAGGCAGACAAATGGGTCAGAACAAGGGTGAACAGAAAAGTTCATACAGGGGGTGACAAAGATGGCAACAAAAAGAAGGATGGTAAGTCTTCTGACAAGGGTGGGGACAAATCTAAAAATGAGTCTTCATCAGGCCCACAAAAACACTCTGGTGGGGGTGGTGGGCCCAAATCCTCTTTTAATCAGAACAAGGAAAATAAACCATGGTGCTATTTATGTAAAATAAAAGGCCATTGGACAACAGATCCCAGTTGTCCAAAGAAAAGCACCAATGCTCCTACCACTACAACCCCTACTGCTACCCCTAGTGTCCCTACTAATAGCAGTGGTGGTGGGAGCAAACCTACTAATAGCCAATCCAAGGGAGTAGCTGGGCTCACTATTGGTAACTTAGTTGGGGTTGGCCTTGTTAGGGAGGCCACAGAGGCTGTGTTAGTCTCTGAGGGGGCTATTGATTTAGCCACCTTAGTTGCTTGTCCCCTTAATATGGATAAGTACAAGCAGCTACCCCTAATAAATGGTGTTGAGGTTCAGGCCTACAGGGACACTGGTGCCAGTGTGACTATGGTCATAGAGAAACTGGTCCACCCTGAGCAACACCTACTTGGTCACCAGTACCAAGTAACCGATGCTCACAACAACACACTTAGCCACCCCATGGCTGTTGTTAATCTCAACTGGGGGGGGGGGTTACTGGTCCAAAGAAAGTTGTGGTAGTCACAGATTTACCTGTAGACTGTCTACTAGGAAATGATTTGGAGACATCAGCTTGGTCAGATGTGGAGTTGGAGGCCCATGCAGCAATGCTGGGCATCCCAGGGCATATTTTTGCTTTGACAAGGGCTCAGGCCAAAAAGCAAAAAGGACAGGGAAGCTTGGATCCTGGAACAATGGACCAGGTGCTCCCTAAAGCTAGGGCTAGTAGAAGCAAACCACTTCCTACTATCCCTCCCTCTACAGTGGATTCAACTTCTGAGGAAGAAGAATTCCCTCCCTGTGCAGAACCTACACCAGAGGAGCTGGAAGCAGACACTGCTGAGCTTTTGGGTGAAGGGGGGCCTGCCAGGGAGGAGCTGAGTGTGGCACAGCAAACCTGTCCCACATTAGAGGGTCTCAGACAGCAAGCTGTCAAACAGGCTAATGGGGATGTCAGTGACTCTCACAGAGTTTACTGGGAGGACAACCTCTTGTACACTGAGCATAGGGATCCTAAACCTGGAGCTGCCAGGAGATTAGGGATTCCTCAGGAGTACAGAAAGTTCCTCCTAACCCTGGCACATGACATTCCCCTAGCTGGGCACCTGGGTCAAATGAAAACTTGGGACAGACTGGTTCCATTGTTTCATTGGCCTAGGATGTCTGAGGACACAAAGGAATTTTGTAAGTCCTGTGAAACCTGTCAAGCCAGTGGCAAGACAGGTGGCACCCCAAAGGCACCCCTTATTCCACTGCCTGTGGTTGGGGTTCCCTTTGAAAGGGTAGGGGTTGACATAGTTGGCCCCCTTGACCCTCCTACTGCTTCAGGCAATAGATTTATCTTGGTGGTAGTGGACCATGCCACAAGATATCCTGAAGCTATTCCTTTAAGGACCACTACAGCACCTGCAGTGGCAAAGGCCCTCCTGGGAATATTTTCCAGGGTGGGCTTCCCAAAGGAAGTAGTATCAGACAGGGGAAGCAATTTCATGTCTGCATACTTAAAGGCCATGTGGAAGGAGTGTGGTGTAACGTACAAGTTCACAACACCCTATCATCCACAAACAAATGGACTGGTGGAGAGATTTAATAAAACTCTCAAAGGCATGATTATGGGTCTCCCTGAAAAACTCCGCAGGAGATGGGATATCCTTCTACCATGCCTCCTTTTTGCCTACAGGGAGGTACCCCAGAAAGGAGTGGGCTTCAGCCCCTTTGAACTTCTTTTTGGACACCCTGTTAGGGGTCCACTCACACTTGTAAAGGAGGGTTGGGAACAACCTTTAAAAGCTCCTAAGCAGGATATTGTGGATTATGTACTTGGCCTCAGATCAAGGATGGCTGAGTACATGAAAAAGGCCAGTAAAAACCTTCAGGCCAGCCAAGAGCTCCAGAAGCAATGGCATGATCAGAAGGCTGTTTTGGTTCAGTACCAACCAGGGCAGAAAGTGTGGGTCTTGGAGCCTGTGGCCCCAAGAGCACTCCAAGATAAATGGAGTGGACCCCACACAATTGTTGAAAAGAAGGGAGAAGTCACCTATTTAGTTGACTTAGGCACCGCCAGGAGTCCCCTTAGGGTGCTCCATGTCAACCGCCTGAAACCCTACTATGACAGGGCTGATCTCACCCTGCTCATGGCAACTGATGAGGGACAGGAAGAAGACAGTGATCCTCTACCTGATCTCTTCTCTTCCACAGAACAAGATGCTCTTGTGGAAGGTGTAGTTTTGGCTGATTGTCTTACTGCTGAGCAGAAAGACAATTGCATATATCTCCTAGATCAATTCTCTGAACTCTTCTCTACTGTGCCAGGTACCACTTCTTGGTGTGAGCACACTATAGATACTGGAGACAGCTTGCCTGTCAAAAGTAAGATCTATAGGCAGCCTGACCATGTCAGGGACTGCATAAAGCAAGAGGTCCAGAAAATGTTAGAACTAGGAGTGGTTGAGCACTCTGACAGTCCATGGGCTTCTCCTGTGGTACTGGTACCAAAACCCCATTCCAAAGATGGAAAGAAGGAAATGCGGTTTTGTGTAGACTATAGAGGTCTCAACTTGGTAACCAAAACTGATGCTCACCCTATACCCAGGGCAGATGAGCTCATAGATACACTGGCATCTGCCAAGTATCTAAGCACTTTTGATTTGACTGCAGGGTATTGGCAGATCAAATTATCAGAAGATGCTAAACCTAAGACTGCATTTTCAACCATTGGAGGACATTACCAGTTTACTGTAATGCCTTTTGGTTTGAAAAATGCACCTGCCACTTTTCAGAGGTTGGTGAACACAGTCCTGCAAGGGCTGGAAGCTTTCAGTGCAGCATATTTGGACTATATAGCTGTCTTTAGCTCCAGCTGGGATGATCACCTGGTCCACCTATGGAAAGTTTTGGAGGCCCTGCAAAAGGCAGGCCTCACTATCAAGGCTTCAAAGTGCCAGATAGGGCAGGGTAAGGTGGTTTATCTGGGACACCTTGTTGGTGGGGAACAGATTGCACCACTACAGGGGAAAATCCAAACAATTATTGATTGGGTTCCCCCTACCACTCAGACTCAGGTGAGAGCCTTCCTAGGCCTCACTGGGTATTACAGGAGGTTCATTAAGAACTATGGCTCCATTGCAGCCCCTCTTAATGACCTCACATCGAAAAAAATGCCTAAAAAGGTATTATGGACAGCAAACTGTCAGAAAGCTTTTGAGGAGCTGAAGCAAGCCATGTGCTCTGCACCTGTCCTGAAAAGCCCTTGTTACTCTAAAAAATTCTATGTCCAAACTGATGCATCTGAATTAGGAGTAGGGGCAGTCCTATCACAACTTAATTCTGAGGGCCAGGATCAACCTGTTGCTTTTATTAGTAGGAGGTTGACCCCTAGAGAAAAGCGTTGGTCTGCCATTGAGAGGGAGGCCTTTGCTGTGGTCTGGGCACTGAAGAAGTTGAGGCCATACCTGTTTGGCACTCACTTCATTGTTCAGACAGACCACAAACCTCTACTTTGGCTAAAACAAATGAAAGGTGAAAATCCTAAATTGTTGAGGTGGTCCATATCTCTACAGGGAATGGACTATACAGTGGAACATAGACCTGGGAGTAGCCACTCCAATGCAGATGGACTCTCCAGATATTTCCACTTAGACAATGAAGACTCATCAGGTCATGGCTAGTCTTATTGTCCTTCGTTTGGGAAAGGGGGGGGGGGTTGTGTAGGAAAGTACCATCTTGCCTGGCATGTTACCCCCATTTTTCACTGTATATATGTTGTTTTAGTTGTATGTGTCACTGGGACCCTGGTAACCCAGGGCCCCAGTGCTCATAAGTGTGCCTGAATGTGTTACCTGTGTAGTGACTAACTGTCTCACTGAGGCTCTGCTAATCAGAACCTCAGTGGTTATGCTCTCTCATTTCTTTCCAAATTGTCACTAACAGGCTAGTGACCATTTTTACCAATTTACAGTGGCTTACTGGAACACCCTTATAATTCCCTAGTATATGGTACTGAGGTACCCAGGGTATTGGGGTTCCAGGAGATCCCTATGGGCTGCAGCATTTCTTTTGCCACCCATAGGGAGCTCTGACAATTCTTACACAGGCCTGCCACTGCAGCCTGAGTGAAATAACGTCCACGTTATTTCACAGCCATTTTACACTGCACTTAAGTAACTTATAAGTCACCTATATGTCTAACCTTTACCTGGTAAAGGTTAGGTGCAAAGTTACTTAGTGTGAGGGCACCCTGGCACTAGCCAAGGTGCCCCCACATTGTTCAGAGCCAATTCCCTGAACTTTGTGAGTGCGGGGACACCATTACACGCGTGCACTACATATAGGTCACTACCTATATGTAGCTTCACAATGGTAACTCCGAATATGGCCATGTAACATGTCTAAGATCATGGAATTACCCCCTCTGTGCCATCCTGGCATAGTTGGCACAATCCCATGATCCCAGTGGTCTGTAGCACAGACCCTGGTACTGCCAAACTGCCCTTCCTGGGGTTTCACTGCTGCTGCTGCCAACCCCTCAGACAGGCATCTGCCCTCCTGGGGTCCAGCCAGGCCTGGCCCAGGATGGCAGAACAAAGAACTTCCTCTGAGAGAGGGTGTGACACCCTCTCCCTTTGGAAAATGGTGTGAAGGCAGGGGAGGAGTAGCCTCCCCCAGCCTCTGGAAATGCTTTCTTGGGCACAGATGTGCCCAATTCTGCATAAGCCAGTCTACACCGGTTCAGGGGACCCCTTAGCCCTGCTCTGGCGCGAAACTGGACAAAGGAAAGGGGAGTGACCACTCCCCTGACCTGCACCTCCCCTGGGAGGTGTCCAGAGCTCCTCCAGTGTGCTCCAGACCTCTGCCATCTTGGAAACAGAGGTGCTGCTGGCACACTGGACTGCTCTGAATGGCCAGTGCCACCAGGTGATGTCAGAGACTCCTTGTGATAGGCTCCTTCAGGTGTTGCTAGCCTATCCTCTCTCCTAAGTAGCCAAACCTTCTTTTCTGGCTATTTAGGGTCTCTGTCTCTGGGGAAACTTTAGATAACGAATGCAAGAGCTCATCCGAGTTCCTCTGCATCTCTCTCTTCACCTTCTGCCAAGGAATCGACTGCTGACCGCGCTGGAAGCCTGCAAACCTGCAACATAGTAGCAAAGACGACTACTGCAACTCTGTAACGCTGATCCTGCCGCCTTCTCGACTGTTTTCCTGCTTGTGCATGCTGTGGGGGTAGTCTGCCTTCTCTCTGCACCAGAAGCTCCGAAGAAATCTCCTGTGGGTCGACGGAATCTTCCCCCTGCAACCGCAGGCACCAAAAAGCTGCATTACCGGTCCCTTGGGTCTCCTCTCAGCACGACGAGCGAGGTCCCTCGAATCCAGCGACTCTGTCCAAGTGACCCCCACAGTCCAGTGACTCTTCAGTCCAAGTTTGGTGGAGGTAAGTCCTTGCCTCACCTCGCTGGGCTGCATTGCTGGGAACCGCGACTTTTGCAGCTACTCCGGCCCCTGTGCACTTCCGGCGGAAATCCTTTGTGCACAGCCAAGCCTGGGTCCACGGCACTCTAACCTGCATTGCACGACGTTCTAAGTTGGTCTCCGGCGACGTGGGACTCCTTTGTGCGACTTCAGGTGAGCACCGTTTCACGCATCCTCGTAGTGCCTGTTTCTGGCACTTCTCCGGGTGCTACCTGCTGCTGAGAGGGCTCCTTCGACGTGAATTTGCGACCTCCTGGTCCCTCCAGGGCCACAGCAGCGTCCAAAAACGCTAACCGCACGATTTGCAGCTAGCAAGGCTGGTTGGCGTTCTTTCGGCGGGAAAACACTTCTGCACGACTCTCCACGGCGAGAGGGATCCGTCCACCAAAGGGGAAGTCTCTAGCCCTTTTCGTTCCTGCAGAAACCTCAGCTTCTTCTGTCCAGTAGAAGCTTCTTTGCACCCGCAGCTGGCATTTCCTGGGCATATGCCCATCTCCGACTTGCTTGTGACATTTGGACTTGGTCCCCTTGTTCCACAGGTACCCTAGATTGGAATCCACAGTTGTTGCATTGTTGGTTTGTGTCTTTCCTGCATTATTCCTCTAACACGACTTCTTTGTCCTTAGGGGAACTTTAGTGCACTTTGCACTCACTTTTCAGGGTCTTGGGGAGGGTTATTTTTCTAACTCTCACTATTTTCTAATAGTCCCAGCGACCCTCTACAAGGTCACATAGGTTTGGGGTCCATTCGTGGTTCGCATTCCACTTTTGGAGTATATGGTTTGTGTTGCCCCTATCCCTATGTTTCCCCATTGCATCCTATTGCAACTATACATTGTTTGCACTGTTTTCTAAGACTATACTGCATATTTTTGCTATTGTGTATATATATCTTGTGTATATTTCCTATCCTCTCACTGAGGGTACACTCTAAGATACTTTGGCATATTGTCATAAAAATAAAGTACCTTTATTTTTAGTATAACTGTGTATTGTGTTTTCTTATGATATTGTGCATATGACACTAGGTGGTACTGTAGTAGCTTCACACGTCTCCTAGTTCAGCCTAAGCTGCTCTGCTAAGCTACCATTATCTATCAGCCTAAGCTGCTAGACACCCTATACACTAATAAGGGATAACTGGGCCTGGTGCAAGGTGTAAGTACCCCTTGGTACTCACTACAAGCCAGTCCAGCCTCCTACAACACAGCAGTCAGGATAGCCTGAGACCGCATGGAGAGGCCTGGAGCCACACTTTAGGCAGTTAACCCTGGCCGGAGCCCGAGTTTAGGGAGCCCTTGGGGGCAGTGCTTAATTTGTAAATAAAAACGTGCCGGTGCCCAAAGCTCTCCTCTGAAACACGAGGCTGCTCCAAATAAATGTGCGAGTACAGAGGCAGCGTAATCCCGAAGCCATCTCGGGCCTCTTTAATCCATTTACATTTCCCTGACCCTTCAACTCACTCCTGCAGCTTGCTG
Source organism: Pleurodeles waltl (assembly GCF_031143425.1). Lineage (NCBI taxonomy): Eukaryota > Metazoa > Chordata > Amphibia > Caudata > Salamandridae > Pleurodeles > Pleurodeles waltl. The sequence goes on along the minus strand of NC_090438.1, from coordinate 752,485,898 downwards.
CTTTCTCCCTTTGTTACGCTTTTTTGTTTTTCACTTCCTCTGTCTTTCCCATGTGTGTCTTTTGCTAGCAGTAAATCCTTGAAGCAGAAAAATAAGTGCCGGCCCTCAAAAATAAGTGCTGGTGCTCCGCACTGGAGACAACAAGCACAAATTAAGCACTGCTTGGGGGTAGTCCGTAATTTGAGAGTTACCTAGGACCTTCTCTGCAGTGTAATTCTGAGAGCAGCCCAAGGCTCATAGAACCGCAAACAGTATTTCAGAGAACTAAGCTCCTATCCAGAGTGTAATCGCGGGATTGAGAGCTGGCTCCTAGGTAATTAGTATTCCAGTAGATCTCCCAGGATTTAATTTTTAAGTCTGGCTTGACAGCAGTGCTGTAGCAAGATGTAATGTTACCAGTTCTTTAAAACATACATAATGGGGGTTTTGGCTTCACAAAGAAGATTATTACTCTCTCTCTCACCTCATGCTATCAGCTATACATGATGTCACCTTGCCTTCCAGGAAGTGCTTCTGTTGGAATGCATGCCTGACTATTTTTATATCTGAAAAGTGAACTCAGTCATCCTGCTGCTTGTAACATTCACCATGTGTGCATGCAACACAGGCGACAGTATTGAGGCCACACTGGAGCCAGCCCTAATTGCTTCGACAATGCGTGGGCAAGCAGCAAAGAGGTAACAGTACTTTTCCAATGTGCTGACTATTTCAAAGGATTGTCAGATGGGAGTGCTCTGAATTGAAGGATGTGTGTGCAGTGAGAGAGGGTGTAGAATGCCACTTTCACAGGCCCCATCACAGATTGGAAGTGGGCAGAGTAAGGAACCTGTGTCAGAAAGCTGTTTTCTACCAGACATTCAAATAACGTTCTCACTACAGCAGTGCTTAATTTACCCATTTGTTGCTGGTGAGGCCTGCCGGCACTTATACTTGTTCATCAGATATTGACCGCGAGTGAGAGTGAGAAAAAACACAAATGGGAAGGAAGGATTAAGAGAAAGATGAAAAACAGGCGCAAAGTGATAAAGTAGAGGCCGCAAAGAGTGAACTAAGGGTGGTAGGGGTGGACTAAGGGGGGAGCAGTGTCTGGCAGTGGAATAAAAAGGTCCAGGTGAATTGAACACTACATAACCTTGGTATTTTTAATAGCTCCGCCACAGTAGAGCTTCGGGCACCGGCACACATTCTTTTACAAATTAAGCACTGCACTACAGAATAAACGGAGAGTGGAGTAAGTTACTGTCGCCATGGACTGGTGAGGTACAGTGTCAGAATAAATGCACCCGTGGTTTATGCACAAAACGTGTCTTACAGAGCAGGATAGCTCAGCCAGTTGAACATTCACATCTCTGGATAAAATGGTAATTGCAGGCCACAAGTTCAAATACCAGCAAAGCTGGTTCAGACTTCCAGACATCTGTGGGCAGCTAAATTCAATACCATAAATTCGATAATAAGATCTTCACCTATTTACTTTACTTAGAAATGTCAGAAGTGCAGCAAGAAGCAAAGGATAAAAACGAGCTATTAGTATGATTAATGGTGATTATATAGAACAAAAGCCTGCACGAGCCTTGCAGTGACATTTCTTATTTTGTGCCTCACAAGCGGAAACCTGTTTTTAACACGGAGTCAAGTAGAGGCTTTGACGTGAAACTTCAGTAGCCCGTTTAAGTTTAAATAAACAAAATAATGTTTTCAAATCTAAACCATAGACACGTGGGCGGTGGTTTATTGTGAATCGTACAGCACTATGAGTCCAATCTTCATTGAAGATGCCTTTGGCCGCCTTGCTTACATGAATATGTGTTACTTCCCTATGGAGGACGTAGTGGCTTAAGGGAGTACCAGGCTGACCTGGAAGGCATAGTAAGGACTTTGGATTTGAACAAGAAGAGGAGTCAGGAAGTACGCACAGTGTTTAGGCCACCATGCGAGGTCCGGGGCCTCTTCTGCCACTGAGGCAACCTATCTAGGTTCCTTCGACCCTCCATTATGGGGGTCACCTCAACAGTCCTAGGCAAGTGATTCAAGTAACTCCTGGAAAAGGGAAATCTTTTGTTCAAATCATCATCTTTCTCCTGGTACTAGGTAACCTACTTTAGAAGGATCCACTTTTTAAAATCCAGGGGTTGATGGCCCTCCAGGGGCCAACCATCATCTCCTCCAGAGACTTCATTGCACGTTTGGATTGAACTTTATCTTTTAGAGAGAGTAGAAAGGTGACCATAAAATCTTCTGGGTGCAGGTGTGGGACGCATTGTTCAGGGTAGTACAGATTTCTAGAATGCCCATTGTTTTAAATGCCAGCTAATCTTCACCCATCTGCAATTTAAATTAAATGTCCTTGTGTGAAAGAACATCTCTGCCCTCTCCACCATTTTTCCTGATTAACATCAAAGAAAAATGACATTAAACGCATAATAAATGTTTAACGTTTTACAAGTGGCAACTTCTTGCTTGAGCTGGAAAACCAAACCTAAATCATGTGTGGCAGGCGGCTCGATGGAAGGTGTGCCAGTTTCATACAGTTCTCGGTTTTAGGAGGCAAACCTTTGCATTTTGGGATTTGTAGTTTCTTTTTCTCATTCTAAGAGATTTTAAAAATCCCAGCATGTAAAGCATTCATTGCAGAAATTCGGAAACTATTGAACATGTCACATAGCATGGTGACACTTGGGAACTACCAAGCACCTACTCACATTTTGTGGGAGTCCACACACATCATGCATAAAACAAATATTAACGATAAACATTGTTTTGACTTTTTATATATTGATAAGAGAATCCTTTCAGGGCACCGTTTCTGGTGTCGACTCTATGCATTCATCTAGGCTGTCAGTAAATCCTTCTGTCTCTGGCATCTGTTTAGAAAAGGGGAAAGATCCATGCTGGCAGAGCATGCAACCTCCACACGAGGCCCTGCTGAAGCATGAAGTGAAAATATTGTGCAGGATTCTAGACATAAATCAATGCATTCATGACTTTAAAAAACTGCAGCACTAGTATGTATTCCTTTGTGTGCCATTTACTGATAGAGATACGTTACAGAACTGTAAACTTAATAGGTGATTTGCAGCGGCCAAAAATCCTCTCAAGTATCTCTGCTCCAATGAGACACGTGTAGCAGTCTCAGAAAATGTTTCAAAATGCAAACACGCACATAGCACATCGCACAAACTGACCCCAGACTTGGTGCTGTACCTCTTAAAATTTTTGAGAGCCTCGACTGACCAGCATTGTGTGTGTAAGAGAAGGTGTGAGGGCTGGTGTTAGAAATGGGGTCTTTGGTTGGCAGTCAGGTTACCCCCTGTCCAAGCAAGGACACTCCGTCTAGTCAGGGTAAAAGAGAATCACATTAAGCTAACCCCGCTCACCCCCTTGGCAGCTTGGCACGAGCAGGAGGCTTAACTTCAGAGTGCTAGGTGTAAAGTATTTGTACCAACACACACAGTAACTTCATGAAAACACTACAAAATGACAACACAGGTTTAGAAAAAATAAAATATTTATCTAAACAAGGCAAGAGCAAAATGACAAAAATCCACAATACACAAGTCAAGTTATCAATTAAAAACCAAAATAGTCTCCATGTAGTTTTAAAACACAATGCTAACGCTGTTAGCGTGAACATTTATCTAGGGTGCATCAAAAATAACCCCGCACGGGGGAGTGTGCGTCAAAAAGGGCTTGCGATGCGTCAATTTCACTCATGAGACAGACCTTGTGTCGTTTTTCCCTTAGTCGGGTCGGCGTGTGGCATTTCTTCTCTCCGCAGGAGAGCGATGTTTTGATCCAGTCAGCACTCTCAGGTCCGGGCAGGCCTTGTGTCGTTTTTACACACCTAGCGGTGTTTGCGTCAGAAATTTGCAATCTCAGCAGCCTCTGTCAGCAAAGCTGCGCGTCATTTCTCCAGCCGTGGGCTTCGATCTTCCTGTCACGTTGCAGGTGGGCGTTGTTTTTCAGCCACGAAGCCGGCAGCGTGGAGATTTTACAGCCACAGATCGGAGTTGCGTCAATCTTTTCCCCGCACGGCGGTCTGTGCGTGGAGTTCTCACTCTTGGCCTGCCAGCTTCTCTTCTCAGGGTCCCAGGAACTTGATGGGCACCACTTGGCAGTGTAGGAGTCTCTGCAGAGGCTCCAGGTGCTGGCAGAGAGAAGTCTTTGCTGTCCCCGAGACTTCAAACAGTAGGCAAGCTCTAAATCAAGCCCTTGGAGATCTTCACAAGAAGGAAGGCAACACAAAGTCCAGTCTTTGTTAGCACTGGCAGAAGCAACAACTGCAGGATAGCTCCACAAAGCACAGTCACAGGCAGGGCAGCTCTTCAGCTCTTGTGCAGGCAGAGGTTACTCTTGGTTTCCAGAAGTGTTCTAAAGTCTGTGGTTTTGGGTGCCTTCTCCTACCCAATTTCTCCTTTGAAGTAGGCTTATTTTGTGAAATCCTGCCTTGCCCAAAGGGAATCTATGCTTAATCATATTTAAAGGCAGCCCCCATGTTAACCTATGAGGGGGATAGGCCTTGCAACAGTGAAAACCGAATTTAGCAATATTTCACTGTTAGGACATATAAAACACATCAGTATATGTCCTACTTTAAACATACACTGCACCCTGCACATGGAGCAACCTAGGGCGTTCCTTAGGGGTGTCTTACATGTAAGAAAAGGGAAGGTTTAGGCCTGGCAAGTGGGTACACTTGCCAAGTCGAATTGGCAGTTTAAAACTGCACACACAGACACTGCAGTGGCAGGTCTGAGACATGATTACAGGGCTACTAAAGTGGGTGGCACAACCAGTGCTGCAGGCCCACTAGTAGCATTTGATTTACAGGCCCTGGGCACCTCTAGTGCACTTTACGAAGGACTCACTAGTAAACCAAATATGCCAATCATGGATAAACCAATCAACAATACAATTTACATAGAGAGCATATGCACTTTAGCACTGGTTAACAGTGGTAAAGTGCTCAGCGTTCAAAAGCCAACAGCAAAAGGTCAGAAAAAATAGGAGGCAGGAGGCAAAAAGATTGAGGATGACCCTGCATAGGGGAAAAAGTCCACACAGCTAGGAAATAAAAGCAATGCAGGCCTGAGTTTGCAAGCATGGGTATGGCTGAGAGAAAGAAAAGTGGTACTTGTGTGTTTGAGTGAAACTAAATGTGATTCAGAGAGTATGAAGTCAGCGTTTAAGCATGAGGTGGTCTGTGTATGTGCGTGTGTGAGAAAGGGGGAAGGGCATTTAGACGTGTTTTCAGTGTGCAGAAAATGTGTGTTTTAACAGTCCATCTCCATCATTTCTGGAGATTTTGTGATGATTTTGTGAAATTGTGCGATTTTCTTTAAGAAAATAACAGCTTTGTAAACAAATGATGCAGCGGGCTTACCATTCAGAAAACAAATATAGAGATGGAGGAGCCAACAAACAGGCTCGGATTGGCAAGGCGGGCAACTGGCCATGAGCCGAAGCCAGTGGCTAAGGCCAGTTGGTGGAACTTTTTTTGGGTGGAATAAGCAGTCCAATTATCCAGGTCTTCCTATCACTACAGCAAGTGCGCAACGTGAAAATCTGTTACGGCCTTTGCAAGCATATACTGGGCCAGACCCGGGTCAGGCCGCCTCATTGTTAGAGGCAAAATAACAAGGGGCTGCTCTGGCTATCACAGCATGAGGTGTACCTGTCCCTTAGCTCTCTCCAGGTGCAACAGAGGCCACCAAGAGCTGTTGATGGGAATCCATTAATACTTGGTTGCAGAGGACTCTGGTAGGGAGGAGGACTAGAGAGTTAAGGTGGCGGGGGCTGATGAGGACAGCGAGTAGGCTCCTCAGGTTGTGTTCCCCTCCCCTCCATGGAAAAGGGGGCGGGTTAAATTAGTCTCTGTTGTTCTTTTTTGCCTGCCAGATACCAATTGTTGCACTTAACGGGAGTGTTTTTCCCCTTAACCAACTTTGAAATTGGCAAACAAGTTTTGAGTTCTGACATCAGCTCCAAATCACTTAACCTTCCTACATAAAATAAAAATGAGTTTGATCTTGTGCAATGTAACTGGTGCGCACGTAAATTGCTCCAATGCCTTTTGGCCGAGTTCACATTATATAAAGCTACAAAAATATGAGAATTATGAAGGAACTGGGACACTTTTTTGGGAGTGCCTGAGCCTAATTGTGATCCCAATCCAACCCTGCCAACAAATTAAGAGGGAGAGCCGAACCCAGGGGTCTGGCATGGCTCTAAGAGCCCTTGCACGAGGTGAGCCCTGAAAACGTTTGCAATGTAAATCATTCAACAGACATCCCATTAAATAGGATAAAGTCTCTTCAAAATTAAGAAAACATTTTTCTTTAACAGGCTGTATCTTTGACATTATTAAGTCACTTTATAGGTTTATTGAGAGGTAATGAAGAAAAAGGGGGATAGGTAATGAAGAAAAAGGGGGATTGGTAATACAAAATATTTGCCTAAAAATACAGAGTTTGGTTCCGTGAGGAAGGCCGGATTAATCCCAGTTTTTCTTCTTTCACTTTGTACATAGCAGCCACTAAATGGGTATCTATATGCCTCTCCTTTTTACGTCAATATTAATGCTTTATTTTTTTGTGCGAAAGGGTACAGCGAGTGTGGCGGGCCAGAGCCATATTAAAGCTCGGCTTATTGTGGGCTCGAGGTTCCAAGAAAACCTTGATCTGAGAGACCCCAGCATCAAGCTTCAGCCTGGCAAGACCTTTAAGATGCCCGCCCACCTCTAGACAAATGTATTTTAACAATGGCTACTCATGAGGCAAAAACTAGTTTTAGTAATTGGGCAGGGACCAAGGATTGGAAGCTGAAATTGGACACAGTCACAAGGAGCAAAGTCTGAACGTATTTATTTTTTTAAAATTCTACCCCAAAGAATTTAACAAGACAGATATGATAATAACTTTATTCTCCTTTGCTTAACTGGTCACAACAATCTGCAATCAAAATATCGCATGGTAGAGATATCTTTGTGTATCCAGCAAGTGCAATGGCACTTCATTAACGCTGGTGGAAAAAGCACTTGCTGAAAATACCTGTGTGCATTCTAATCAAAGGTTCACCTCGGCATAACGTTGCACAGAGGGCCAATGTGTCTGCTGTAAAGACTAGCATGAAACATGCAGTTCACAGATTTGTTTTTTTATGTAGATAGCTCAGTTGGTTACAGCTTTTGTTGCAGAGATCATTGTGGTAGCGCAGATCACAAGTTAAAATCATTGTCATGTATCTTAGTGACTTATGATGAACACAAACTACAAGGCAAACGTTTAGAAACTTGTTCCCACCCCCCCTCAATATTTTATTATTATACGGTTTCTAAAAAGTGTCACTTTGGTTAATATTAAGCACTTATTAGTAAGTACTATATGAAGGGTTATTAGTGTAATACCTTGTGGACAAATACGTTAGAAATTCTTACAAGGCATGCACAGTTTTTGCATATAGAGCTCAGGTAAAAAATATATCCTGCCCCTTGCCCCCCCTTTACGCCCAACTTCACCCCCAGTCCACTGCCTATTAGTCGAGTACCTGCACTTATTTTATTTCCGTTGAGAGCACTGGATAAAACCACTAACTAACTTTCTCATCTGTTGGCAGCAGCAGAAACAGTCAGCTGAGGAACCAGTGGGTTGTTTGGTGTAGTGGGGCACAGGAGGATTTACCAGAGCCTTGGGGAGCACGGTCTGCTCCACCCCTACTGCTGCAGGGGTGGGCGGGATCAGACCTTGCTGCTGACTGCAGCCCATGGACATTATAAGGATTTTGGGGGGCATGGGTCAAGTGTATTTTGGTGGTCTCTGTTGGGAACATCTTTTAATTTATGACCCAGTTTCAGCTCTTTCGTGGACACTTTGGCCTGGTCCCCGACAGTGCACAGGCACACTTGCCTAAATTCTAAATGTGTTTACACCTAATATATATGAGTAGTGAGGTATGCTTTCAATATTGTAAGAGCAGCAGCTCGCTGCGAATAGTCTCTGTGACACCCTTGGATTTCCCATATGTGAGATCCTGTTTTGATATAGGTGTAAACGTTTTATGGATGCTGCATGAAACAAACACATTTCTCTTCAACATGTCGGTAACAGCCTCTCACATATCACCCAGATTAAAAATAAATTAAACGAGAAAGGTATTTAAAACAGTCTCTAAGAATTATTCAAGGTCATCGGGGCAGGACTCTGCGGAACAGAGCTGGCTCTGTCGGGGGGCCCTGAAAGGCTGGGGCCCTGGGCCAGATCCACCTGTGCCCATGCCTTAAAACGTCTCTGTTGGAGCCTGGAAAGACGTCTGGTGTCTCCCGGCCCAGAATTATTGGGTTTGCAGACTATTGCCAGGCACGGAGACACTTGGAATTAAAAGATGGCGCAATCCCTTAGAGTACTCAAACTTTGCTGGAAAACTTGGTGGGCCAGTTCAAACTTTTTGCCAGTTTTTTCCCCCCAGTAAACGCACTAAAATGGCCAAGACAAAATACGCTGACTTAAAAGAGCAAACAATTGGCAGATTTAGTCTAATGTATTCTAAAATAATTTGATGGAAATATTGAAAAGTGACAACATAGAGAGAAGATCCTATTTTAAAGCAATATAACTGAACACAAATAACATTTGTGAGGGTTATCAGGTGAGCCTGGTGTGTGTCTTTAAACTACTGATCATGCAATGGGGTACAGATCATTTCTGCCATCTATATATACACATCTTCCTCCAGAGAAGGCCTTCACCTTGCAAATTCTGCCAACATCAATAATCCCTTTTCGCCATATGCGGATAAGTTATTATTTTACCTAATTGCACTTTGGATGCGAATACCTGTGATCATGTTCAACATTATTGTATAGTACAGGCCTTGCTCCAAGAAGCAGAAGAGCGTTACATGGAATGCATTTGTAATGTAGTTTGGGCAGATTACAGGGTAAGGCATCCTGTGTGGTGTCTCCAATAGACCGGGTTTGCAAAACCAGAGAGTGGTGAGGAGATGCAGAGCCTACGTGCACCTGGCCATGTTTGTGCATTGAGACTATCTCACTGCACATATTTAACCCCTTCAGCTTTTGTTTTACTGCTATTTTTTATTTAATCACCATTCAGTGGCATTAAGGGGGGCTTTAATATTTTCTTCTCAGCTCTTCGGAGAAGTGGTTGAAAATATGTAGTAGGAACATCTATTCTTTTTGTGTTTGCGTCCCAAGTGGGAAGGGGATGCCCATACTTGGGTCCCGTGCTCCCTGCGCCACTGGAGTCAAGCTAGCCTGGCTGATGAAGGGTGATACCCTAAAACCCATCCTAGGATGGTTGTTTCCGTTCCAGGGAGGACGTGGCTTTGCATTTCTGGCTGGACTGTTCCCAAGGAAAACAGGGTCAAGACTGATTTGCATATTGCTGGGTCCAAACTGGGGTGACGTGGTGAGCAAAAAAAATGATGGATTAAACCATTGTTCAGCATTCCGTCCATCTGTTCTTTTTGCACAGGAACAGAACTAGACTGTGTATGTCTGTTCTTTTCAGAAACTGAACCAGGTCTCCATGTTCAGAGGGTGCAACTTTGCTGCTAAGCCACAATGAGTACTGTTCAGCTCCTGCACATAAGCCTATACAATGGTCGAGTGACTGATGTTAGTTCAAATGCAGGGAGGGGCAGATGGGGCGGTTTTCTCCAGACCCAGCACTTTACAAGACCCCCTTGCCGCTGCAAAATGTGTTTCATAAAAGTAGGCCTTTTCTGCATTTCTACCCTAAGGTATTAATGTAGGTAATAGCATAGACGGCGTCATACGCTGGAGCTACTTGTAAATGTTTTGCAGGACTCGGGTTCTATTGTAAAGGAGGTGCTCTTGCAAAATGAGACTGGGGCCCACATAAGGATCATGACCAGAGTCCCACAAACCCTCTAACGGGCCTGATCGAATGCAGGAATAAAGGTCCCAGGGAAGATGGACTATGGGAGTGAAAGCAGTCAACCTTCCACATAAGAGGAGACTTTTAGGGTCCGAATATGGATGGCTCGTTATATTCCGATCCATGCATAAACCCCTGTTTACGCACGGGTCACAATTACTTGGTAAAAGGTATTTAACACATTCGAAATACCTCAAACTTTGTTAAATTTCTGCAGATCAAAACTGGTGAAATTTAGGAAGATGGAATGTGTATGTATTTATCCTAACATATGGGTTTCAGTGCGTTTAACACCAAAATCCACATCTCAGTTCTCACTAATTCGTCATAGGTGTTAATTATTGCACTCGATTAATAACATACCCTGTAGTATTGTTATTTATCAGGGGCAATAAATAACACCGAAACTCATAATCAGAGTCGTTGTGTTTTCTCATACTGATAGACATCCTGATGCTGGTTAATGTCCAATTGCCACAAATTCCACCAATGCAAGCTCCACCTCTTTTGCACAGTGGTGAAATACCAAAGCACAGTGATTTTCCAGCGCTGGTACGATGGAGGTATAATTTCTTCTGACAGAGGAATCTGAATTTGAACCATCCAAACTCTAAATGAGGCTCCAACTTCAAGAATTTAACTTGACCCTTGTTCACTCACTGCATCACATGTTTCTTGAGGTGAAACATTAGGTTTTCTGTTGTAGATTGCAGCTGCCAGATATAACTCAGGGCTCACAATGATCTCGTCTCCCTGTTAGAAAAAAGAATTATCCGGGGCTCTCCCACTAAAAAAAAAAAAAAAAAAAAAAAAAAAAAAAAGATTCTGCCATTTGTTCTTAACTCCCCTCAGTCACACTAATATCACCAAAGACCACAACCACAATAACATGGATGCTGAGGCTTACAGCTAGGCAGGGTAGTGCCACAGAGCAGGAACAAAGGCAAGTGCATTCATTCCGAAAATGACTCAAAAATATTTAAATGCTTTATTAATGAAAGAATCAATGCAGTCATAAGAATCTTTTTGCACAAGAGTTTCATATGAATGTGCGTCATCCAGCTCAAAAACTGGGCATCTAGGAAAAAGCATCATCTACAAACAGCTCTGCAGATTGCAAGCACTGCTCAGTGTAGCTGCCAAAAAGCATATTCACAATTAATATTTAAATACCGCAGCTAATGAAACTAATTAAACGTTTTACTGCAATAGCTTTGAAAGCACCAACTAGAGAATTGCTTTACTCGAAAGTCTATTTGTATCATCAAATTAGTTTCAAGAATATCTGCGTAGTGTGAGGAATGCTCCCAGCTACGCCCATTGAAAGAGGAATGGAGAACCAAAGTGGGCAGCAGCGATGACCAAGTTACGTGGCAACCCATGACATGTAATGTGTTTAGTGACTAGGTATGTAGTGCTTTCTGTGGCAGGACAACCATCAATTATCTGGTGAGCTAGGTTCCCTCAGCCCTGAGACTGGAGTTTGCATGGACTCGTAGATTTAAAGACTTACTTCCTACCTACTTTTCACTTGTACTTATGTAGCTCAAGTCTTGCAATGTTTGACTTCTTTGTTTAAGGCGGACTTCTGGAAATGTTTTTTGCACAACGCGGAGGATGTGGAGGCGTTTTGGCACCAGAGTGACAGCAGCAATCTGGAAGAATGCCGTAGGCCACCCAGTACTGATGTGAAAGAATCAGTGGGGTCTCCCGCTCCTCAATGACCATATACTGATCCAGTTGCTTATTCTTTGGGCTCACACACTGCTGTTCCACCAAATGCGAGGTTCCTGACCCCACAAAACGCGCACACGCACATAGCGGTGCTTGGTGTCTGGGACACTGATCAGCTGAGTTTATTGCGACACCAAACTGGAATGGGGAGACCTGGAAGATCTCTCACCTAAAAACCACAGTAAACCATCGGACAACATCGAGAGGTAACAGAAGAAACGAAGGAGACCACTGAGATGTAACCAAAGATGCAATTGAAAATAATCCAACATAGAATCAATTGTGAAAAATTCCAAACCGAAGAGAAAAGTAATTTAAAAATCCATAAGTACAAAAAGCTAAAAGATGTCGGACCTTAGACTCAAGGGGAACTCCAGAATTATTCAACATCTGATAACAAAAACATGGAAGTGGATGGTGGTGCCAGAGAGCCTACCCACTTCATATCTTTTCAAAATACTTGCTGCACCCTAGGAATCTCCCAACCTGTTCTTTCTTGGAAAAAAATTGCTCCTCTCTGGCCTTATCAGGGAGAGACTACCTGCTTTCATGCCAATCAAAATGCAATATATGCCTGAAAACAGTATGCAGTATCAATAGTATACAGAATACACTCAGCAACTTGGCAGACTGCTCAGCTGCCATGAAGCTGCCGCCCTCAGCACTGGAGCTCTTCAGAGAGCAGATGTACTGACACTGGCCTAAAGCATCATCAGTCCGGTTTGCGGATTGCTCTTTACAGTACATTAATGTTCTTGTAGAATTGATCCTAAACTCATCTGTGGCGTGCTGGCCTACGGAAAATGAAATCTTCAAAGGGATGCTAAGAGGAGGGGAAAAAAAATCGAGTTTTCCCACAGAAACGTGACGGATAGACAATTTTAGTAATGTACATCTTTAGTTTATAAAGCACTTCTATCACAGGCCCCAGTTGAGAGTAGGCTGGATAGTGGCACTTACTGCACCCGGAAGTAACGACACCGCCGGCTGAGGTAGTGATGGAAGTAGAAAGGGTGGGGAAGAGGAGACAGCAGGAGACAAGTTCCACAGCTTAAGATGCAGCACTTAAAAGGAACTGAGGGATATGGGGCAAACGGTGGCGGGAATTGACTAACTCTACTGAAGAGGCATTATGTAGGAAAGGGGTTAAACCACACAGCTGGAGCAAAAAGTGGAGGTAACCCACAAATGTACTGCGAAAACCAGGCAGAGAACAGGAAACCTGGAGTGCAATCAGGTGTGAAAAGCAAAAAGGTGAAAGATGAGCAGAAGGAGGATGGTTACAAAGACATTGATAAGCTCAGCTGGAAAGGGATTCCACAGGAAGCACCAAGAGCAAGTAGAGAAGAAAAGTAGTGCAAGCAAGGGACGAATAAAGTAAGATCTAGCGTGTTAGTAGTGGTTGAGGTGAGAGGCAAAGGTGTTTTGTGAACACCGTGGATCTGGAAGCCATGGACCGTGGACTGACTGGTGGTGCCTGGAGATAGAGCTCCTTGAGCAGGTGGGCTGAAGATTGACGATGGGGGGGGGGGGTAAATGTAATGGCCTGAGAGGCAGGAGACGGGAAGTAGAGCCTCCTTCGATTTGGAGCACTAGAAGTCGCATTAGAGTGGACAGAGGTGATACAATTATAGGTCTAGTCATAGGAGTCAGTAGTGAGGGACGGAGGGAGACAGAGTTGCGTGTCATCAGCACAGAAATTATACGATATGTGAAAGTAAAACACAGCCACAGAGTGTGGGGGAAGAGTGGTCTTAAAACAAAATCCTGCAGGACACTACTGTACAGGAAAGGAGAACAGAAGGAGCTGGCCCAAGACACTACATGACGGACTGGAAGGATTAGAGAAAAACAGAGAAAGTAGTGCACAGATACCAATAAAGAGCAGAAAGCAAAGGTCAAGACTTAAGACCACTCCACTTGTACCACGTTTGATACTAGCCAGAAAAAAAGATGTGAAGTTTCTTTATGGCTTGTGTAATGTTCCTGGATTTGTTGGAGTCAAAACAAGGTTGAATCGATCACTCTTTTTTCCTCTGCCACAGCTCCATTGATTTTCTTTTCTTTCTTTTGTCAGGCTTTGACATTTTCCAGCTAAACACTGGAAATAAGTTATCCAAACAGAGACTGAATAGTATGACAGACAAAATCGTTACCCGTGTGCCCCAACAGACTGCTCTGATCGATCACGATATATTAAAGCGAGGCATGGTGGACGAGGAAGTTCATCTTCATCACACGGTTGCTGCATACTTTTACTATCTCTTAGTAGGTAAACATAAAATAAAACCAGATATCTCCACGATGCTAGTGAGGCACCTTTATTATTACAATAGTTTATTCACATGTGATGCACAAAACCAGGCCTGGCAAAAGACTCAGGACAACCAAGGGATGATTCCAAGGTCTATGGAATACCACACTTCTATTAACAATTAGCAGTATAAGCACCAACCAAAATGAGTTTTCGGGCCATTTTTTCAACGGATGCCCTTTAGCAGGGACAGAGTTGGCTGCAAGTTATTTTATTGCAGTGATATTGAAAGAAGAGTGATTAGACACTCTTTCAATGTGCCCACAGCACCCTCTTCACTGCTGGGACTTGTAGGCATTACACAAGTGGCGGCCACTTCCAAGATGTAGTGGGGTGGCAGCATAGCTATCAAGTTTTAGATGTGGCTGGACAGAGCAGCTGAGTAAAATATGCACAAAGTGGGCTTGGGCCCCAGCCAGACGAGCAGTGCTCTCTCGTGCCATGCTATTGGCTGCTTGGCATGTCATTCTGCCTTCTAGGAAGTACTTCCATTGAGAGACTACTTTACATTTGAAAAGCATATTCATCAAACTTTAAATTCCATTCTTTATCACTTATATTCCCTCTATAAAGAAAGCAACCCGTTTTAGCTACATTTTACCGACTTCAGCAAATCCAATTGGGGTAGCTTTTTCTTTTATAATGCATGCAGAAGTTTGAGAATGCATGCGTTTACATTTGTTGGCACATTAAACCCAGACCATTTGGCTTTGCTAATGCTTGTTCTAGTAATGCCCTCCAGTGTGACAAAGTTGCTCCCATCAGTCAACATACTGCAGTATCAAGTGTGCCAAATTAGACAGGAGCATCTAATTGTCAGTGCCCTCTAGGAGGGGGTAATTCAATACCTGGCATGCCAACGCTCCCTACTTAAAGAATCTGCTAAGAGTTTCCAGGCTGTCTGAAGCTTTGGAGCCCTATGACTAATAGCATCAATCACACTCTTCCTGAAGAATATCCTACACTTAGACTGGACTATTTCGGAAATGATAGTGAATCCGCACAGATGACCATCAACTTGTGAAACGTACTGTGCTGCAAAGGAATCACAATCAACATGTGCAAGGGGTGGTGAGGGCCAGCCTCTGTAAACATAAATGGTTAGGGGGTCCGATTAAGGAATAGTCCTAAACAATTCCTGAAATTCATTGCCCCCATGAAACTAAAATCCTATGAATGAGCACCAGGGGGCAAATGTACATGTAACACAAATGGACCCAAATGGGCCGCCTGGGTGCTCCTAAAGAACATATGTACAATCACCTAAGCTGAGGGAAACCGACTGACCAAAGTGACATCTACCGGTGTTGAGTAGGGGGGAGATGGATGTGGAACAGTCCGCACCAGGATTCCAAAATAATATTTTGTCATTCGCAGAAGCCCTTTGATCTCCTCATGTAGCAACAGAACTTCCATCTGCCTGGAGAAATAGGGTCTGGGACACAGGAGCGTCAATATTGTGTGCAATCATTTAATTAGTTATGTTCAAAAGGTATATTTTTTAACAGGCTGCACAGTAAGTTAATGTCAGCTATTGCATCGTACAGTACTTCAATTCACAAACTATCCACTACCGAGAGGTGAACTAAGCTCAGTTGTCAAAGTGTAACATCCCGATTGCGAGTCTGGAGGATTTAACGGGTGCAAAACACATTTGCGCATGGCATAGCCTGTATTGTTGCCCCTGATTACAACATCTAAGCTAATTAATGGTCAATAACATGTGCTGCCATTTTCTGTGGCTGTTTTTGGGCACAATACTGCGCCTTTTTTAAAGTTTTGTCTGCGCAGTTTCTTCTGGCTGGGTAGCCCCTGAACTAAATTGCCTTTGCAAAACTCATAAGTTCAATTTACAATAATGCTGCAATGGGTGCAACTTCCCAAATCAAGCAAGAAATATTGCTCCACATTTTCCACTTT
This sequence comes from Pleurodeles waltl, assembly GCF_031143425.1. Classification (NCBI taxonomy): domain Eukaryota; kingdom Metazoa; phylum Chordata; class Amphibia; order Caudata; family Salamandridae; genus Pleurodeles; species Pleurodeles waltl. Next base: position 752,470,013 of record NC_090438.1, on the reverse strand, counting down.
GTTTACCCCTCAGAATAAAGACCGTAAGAGTTTTCATAAATTTCTGTCAGGCAGCCAAATTATTTCAAGACATTTAAGGGGTAGTCCAAAAAGTGAACTACAGGGATGACCTAGAAACAGCAGACACATGTATCTAATCAAACACATTCACTTATAAAAGCTGATATGAAACATAAGACCATTCTTTTAGTGCAAATTCCAATCAAACACAGGACGTTCAATCCTCAAACCAAGAAACACCACAAAAATGCTAATCCACAACCGCGGATACCGCACTTACGAGTTTATACACAGGACTACGATGTTCTTCCACAGGTTCCTGGTCCCCACAACCTTCACAATGCAGACTCTCTTTGGCTTTTTCGTCAACTCCTTCTCCAATTCTAAAAGAAAGAAAATAATGTCATCTTCTTGGTAGACTACTGAGATATTCTTCAGCCTTAAAAAGAGCAGACAAACTCTATAAATTTAGTTTCTAATCTCATGAAAGAGACTAAGGAATAACCGCTATTCACCCTCAATGACGGCACATGGAAAGGTTAAGTTGTCCTGTGAATTTTGTTACCACTGATACACTTGATAAGACCTAGTTCCCTATATTACATACAGTCTCTTTAAATACAACAAACGCAATGTGTATTATAAAGAATTGAGGCCATTCATGCAAATTCATGAACAACAAAGGCATGCACCATTAGAATATAAACGTTTGTAGAGTACACTCTATTCTGCTCTTTAAATTGAATGTGTGCCAAACAAGCATAAAAGTGAAAATATGATGAGACCTTTTTAGAACTTTTGCCAGAGGCGATATAGAATATCCGAAAGCAGCACACTTGAGACACAGGGACTGGAATCAAAATATGTTTTGAATCTTCCTCCCATTTCTCTAATGGGTATCATTTGGGTGTATCATTTTCTGGACCACTCAATGACTGCTTCCGTCTATACATACATCACTAGCCTTGTAGTGGAATCAGGCAACCACCACTATTTGAAACTGTTAAAAAGTGTCTGCATGGTACCAGTATATATCAGGAAAGAGAAATTATTTAATTTCTATTAGAATATTGGAATTTTGAGAACAACGGACGACAGTGAGCAGCCACTGCGTAAATCTAGACTCGAGGCCAAAGTGTTGTTTTTGCAGCAGCCCGATTATAGCCCAAGCTCTTCTCCAGCAAAATTCAACCGGCTGCCCCTGTATTGACTCCAGAGTAGGTGGGATTTCTGCAGGCTGTCCAGGATTTAATTAAGTAGCGGATCACAAAGAATGACATATTTGATATGCCTGCGGATTTAATATGAAGGAACCAATATATTTGCGGTGGTGGATATAAACTGTGTACCTTTGTAGGTTGATCGCGCAAGCGCTTTGACCTGTTATAAGTATTGTGGGCTTTTAACCACGCCCACCGCATGTCCATCACTTTCACTCAGTCTTGGGCTTGCCTTTCAAAAATCCTTTCTTATCATTAATAAATGCTTTACGTTTGTCTCGCCTTGGGAGGTTTTGTTACCGCCTTGCAGACTAACCCAGTTACATGGATAATTGCACGATTGCTGATTTGTTTGACTGTGAGCGAACTTCTTTTCCCTTTTGTCCCTCTCCTCCGCGCTCATGGCAGCCATGGCGCTTTGAATCGGCTCGCTTATGTCAACTAATATTTTACTTTTCATTTTCAATTTATGTAGCAAAAAAAGTTCAGTGAGGAATTTACAAAGCCAATAGCTCTAACTGGAGAAAATGCGAGACCCATTGCATTGCAGATGGTGGTGATTGGAGCTCATCCATTTAGAACAAAGCAAAAATAATTATTTATTTATCTAGTTGGATGTAGACAGCAAGTGCTATCTCCCCTCTGGTTTGGAAACTGTGTGTGTGATTGTGCTCTGGTCTCCAGTACTCATGGATCAGAGTATTGTACTGTATTTTAGTCCTGTATTGTATTGCAGCATAATGCATGGTATTGTATTTATTTCAGCAACACAAAAGGATTTATTTCACCTGCTTATTTGGATCAGTCTTCCCCTGACGAAGCGATGGAGTGCTTTGCGGACAGTTAGTTCTGCTCCGTGTCTGGACCCTACTTATATGGCCCGGTGTGTAATAGAGCTCCCAGAGACAGGCAGGGACTCTGTATGACACAGAAGGAACATACGTGCGAGTAATGTGCACAGTTCTGTGCACGTGCAATTATTTCATCAATAGCTTGCAGAGTCCAGCTAGATTTCAAATGTTAGAAAAAGATAAGCGGCGAACCTACATTAATATTGTAATTCTGCTAAAAGCCCTCCAAGATTTTTGGAATAAAGATCCCATATTAACTCCTTTCTGTGTCATGGCAACAATGTCGATGCCCAATGCAGTGTTACACTACACATTATAACATTGGTGCCCCCCCCCCCAAGCAACATTACACTTGCTTACAGTCATCTGGATGTACAGCGCTCCGAAACCCAAACGGGTTAAATCCGTGCTACATAAAAAGAATATAAATAAAATACAAATTAAATGGCTCGAATTAGGAAGTCTGGTCATGGGAGAGGGATGTGTGTGTGTAGTTGGGTCTGATGAGTGCGGGTATGCATTATGTTGACAGAAAGTTAATGGCACAAAGTACTTCAAATTTGATAGAACGGGCAAAGAATGAAAATAATCTGTTAATATTAGAAACAATTAGCTGCTCATCCGCCACGGCTGTCAATATGCAGGCCTGCCAAATTACCAACAGTATTCCTTTCAGCGTTACAATCATCTCTGATTGGTTAATTTCAGTCTGCAGGAGGATGAAATAATATTTATTTAGGCAATTTTCCTAAATGACTTTCTTTCTTTAACGACTTTTTCCGGAACAATTTGAGAAAACAAACTGATGTTTATTATGTAGTAAGAAATACTTGTAATTTATAGGCAACAAGCATTTAAACAAAATCCCAGTGCCTAATTTATATCCTGTCTGCATCATGCCTCTTCAATTCCCTACTCTTGCAAGTTCCTTTTTCTCCTTCTGGAAGTTTTCCGTTTTTTCTTCCTATTTCTTTCTCCTTTATTTGCTTCTCCCTCTTTTGCTCTCCGGAAATGTCTGATGAAGAAAAACAGTGCAGTCCCCAAAAATTAGTGCCAGTGGCCTCCACCGGCGATAAAAATGACCATGGTGTTAAAATGTTTCTGGTAATGTATTAGTACCAATTATTAGAAATAATATGCCTAAAGATTAAATGCTAGGAAGAATAGAGTAGTTCATTATATGAAAGGAAATTAAGAGGTTCGGGAGAACAATGCCAAACCAATGGCCAGCCTAGCACACTTGCACATTTAAACACACAACAGAACACTATTCTATCTAAATGATAAAGCAACACGAAATCTGTATCACATTCTCTTGTACATCTATGGCTGCCCATAGCATAGGATTAGCACAGTGCTATCCTCGCCGAGCTAGATATGGCTTTTGTCATTTTACAGCTCGGCAAGGATGACACTATGTCAATCCTATGCTTAAAGATTTTGCTGTACGAATGGCAAAAGACTTTGTCACTATCTAGCTCGGCGAGGATAGCACTGTGCTAATCCTATGCTTAAAGACTTTGCTAGATAAGCAGACATTTGAGGTGAGCAAATCTAGAGTGTCGCTGGTGTTGCAGGGTGCTCCTTACTAGAGCAGCTCTCCACCTAAAATTGGGAACTTCCCAGAGTTCTCCTTTGTTTTTTATATATATATCTATATATCTATATATATATAGATATATAGATATATAGATATAGATATATGTGTGCAGTATAGGGATGGGCAAGGCTATTGGGATCCAAGGGCGTTTTTAGGGTTTTAGGGTGGATAAGGAAATTGGGTGGTAAGGGTATTTTTAGGGTTTAAAGTGCGTACTGGTTTAGGGGTGGGTAAGGGTACTGGGTGGTAAGGGTGTTTTAGGGTTGGTAGGGGTATTATATGGTAAGGGGGTTTTAGGTGTTGGTAGGGGTATTGGGTGGTAAGCGTATTTTTAGGGGTTGGTAAGGGTATTAGCTGATAATTAAAAAAGGGGGACGGTTTGGGGATCTCCCCCCAAAATATAAATAAGTGTGTGTGTGTGTGTATATATATATATATATATATAAATAAATAAAACACTTAGCTTAATAATACTTACCTTAAATAGAAAGTGAGTGGTAAAGGCATGTGTGGTTTTGGGTTGTGTTGTAAGGGCATACAACCCGTCCAAGTAGCACACAGTTGCACACATGGCTTTATACATTGGCATAGGATAAGTCGGCCTTTGCGACCATGGGGCTTGCGGAGTGATGGCACGGTCTGTCCCAGCATGCTTTATATTCTCCTCAGACACACATGCTGTTACACAGCTCTCATTTCATTACAGGCGTTCTGCTATGTCGGAACTGGTTGTTAACAACTGTAATTGGAAAGCTTGCCTTAATTGCACAAGGTTCTAATAGAGGTTAGGTCAATGAAACTGTCGAGAAAAGATACAAGGTCATCAGATCGGTGACCTCCTTGGGAAGCATCGTGATTGATTTCAGGCAGACATAAGACACACTGCTTAACAACACTAGACAGAACTTAATTTCCGCGACTCTTAAAGCAAAAGTATATAATACCTCCTCCTAGTGTGATGGACACTTATGGAGAAATTTAAATACAAGTTATTTTTAGAACCATCAAGGAAGAGGAGAAAAAACAGATCAACCAAACAAATTAAATTAGATTACTTAAAAGAATCATGGGGCGTTTGCAGTGCCTAATATGGCCTAATCTGAATCTGGATTCCACCCCCATGTCTTTTTTTCCCCCCAACCTACACTTTTTATTTTTTTATTTACGGGAAGTTTCTTTTTCATCCTTATGTTCTCCCTTTGACATTGGTTTCCCATCTTTCTCCTCCTCCTTTTTTCTCATTACTACTGTAGGTCAAAATGCGATCATAAAAAATAAGCCGGGGGCCCACTAATGGTACAAATTAAGCTCGAGCAGTTTGTACCCACAGAATCCAGCACCACTAGCACAACTACACTCTACACCAATGTTTATGGATTCTCTGCATATTTTGTTTATTCTGACAGAGAGAAAAGAAGAAGCTTCTTAGCAAATTTCTTCTGTACTGGTCATTAAAGGGCTTTCAGTCTGTAGTTGAAACAATCAGTTTTTCCTCCTACAAGCAGCTTTAGCTTCCGGGTAGGAGACCTATTGATTCCAATACATAACATATTCCTAGAGTTGACTTTGGGTTAAGCCCTTACTCATGACTGGATTTCATTGTTGTATATCTCTGGTGTCTGTTCTTGTTTTTCTACCTATTCTTGTTTTTGTCACACCCAGATATATTACAGACTCACAGTGTTCTGAATGGATGAGTTGCATCTTCTGCTATGGACTTCAAGGGACTCAGCACCTCATGAGGGTGAATCATTTCTCTTGTTCTATCCTCGCCCCTCCCCACATGCTCTTTTTACTTCTGTCCACTGATCCACGATATTCTTGTCTGTCAACCCATTCAACATTCAGTCCCTTTCTAAACATTTACTTTTGCTTTTTTGCACTGGCACACTATTTTTCACTTTCAATTTACCGTTCTGAATGTCCACCGCTAATTTAGAGTGGTAAATTAAAAAAGGCTGCCCTAACAATACAAGCACGTATACACATTGGCAGCCATTTAGGAATGCAAGGATTCAATGTGTGGCCACTGGTGGTAATCACCATGCTCAATATAGTATTGGACAATTCTGTGACAAACTAGAATTAAATTACTGCACCTCCAGATAAAGTCTCATGGTGGTCACATCAAGTATCACTCACATTTATCCTCATTAACTCATTAGTCCATTCTCCATGCCCCATTTACCGCTAATTCCCAAAGTTTATTCTATGGTTTCTTTTCTCTTACAAACCACTTGGAGAGTTAGGTTCGAATTGTAAGAAGTAAGGGAACATTTCTTTGCTTTTATCAGTTTTTTTGAGGACCGTTTCATTTGTTGTGTGTCTACAGCCTATTCCTACCAAGATCACAGATCTAGTTAACAAATCCACCCGAAGGAATACTGGGTCTTCTCTGCTTCTCCTTATATGCCACGTAGTGAAAGCACAAGTGAGGCCCTGTCTTGTTTCAAGCACTAGTTGGAATCTGCACTTTATTGATCATGCTCACAATCAATTTGTCTTCAACTTTCCTAATGTCTTCGTCAAACCTCAATATACAATCCCAAAAATGTCTACTAGTATCTAAGTGATATTGTGGGATAATGTCACAATTCTCAATGCAATACATTTTAACACAGTCCACTCCTCGATTAAATATTGACCCAAGTTAGCTATTTGAGCATCTAATTTAAGCATCAGAAAAAAACTAAAACAGGAGATCACTCTCTATCAGAACGTAGTCTTCGGCTTTAATAAAAGTATTGTGAATGATGGAGGGATTTTCTTGTACAAATTCTCATAAATCTCCCAAAACTCTTTCATTTAAAGAAAGTAGTGTTTTATATTCCAGCAGGATACTTAACTTTGTGCTTTTTCAAATCTATGTCACTAAACACAAATTTAGAGTACAAATACTGGTAATGCTCCAAACGAATGTGCTTAACACAACTCTTGCAGCGCTTTAAAAAAGATCTTAAACGATTCTCTTCAATAACACAAACCTTATCTACTCGAGCCACAATGGTGCCCCCAAAATGCTGACAATTTAATTATTTTTATTAGTGGGTTAACAACAGCTGCTAAGCATACACGATTGTTAACATCCCTAATGCCTTCATTCGTACTCCTCAAGAGAGTTCATAGTAAGGCTGCAACCTGTTGCTTGAAGGAAAGACCAATGTACTTTACCCTTCTTTTTTCACTAGCTTATAGGTTTTCACCACATGCATAAACCAGGGCTATTTTTCACAACAGTACATTGTTTTGCATATATCCGCACCAGCATCCACAGTGAATGGCATCAAAGCCACAAAAGGGGTAACGTGCCTTACAATATACTAGCTATCCAATATACTTCATCATTAAACTATACATTAGCCAATTTCAGCCTTCCCAGCCACTATCCAATATGAGTCATATGTAAACAATAGAAAACACAATCACAAAATCAGTAGGGACTTTGACTCTGATCCGTGAGAATCCCAGAACAATAACAGATGCCCAGAACTCACAACTGCTTCAATTTAATAAAAATTGAAAAATGGTGGGAATTGGCAATACAAATGTACTTGACATAACTCCTGCAGTTGTTAAAACCAGATCCCAAGAACTTCTCTGCGTTAACCAGCTCCTATCCACTTAATTGACAAGGGTGCCCACAGGGCATACCCACTCTTGCTTGCCGAGGAAACATCTTTCAGGAAGATGCTTTCAGTTTTGATGAGTTAGCAAAAGGAGAGGCATATGAGTCATACATCCATTGATGACGCGAGAGCTAAAATATCTGCTTCCAATGTAATGGAATGCAATTGATTGTCTAGACTTTGTTGATTAAACACAGGATTATCTGCAGGCATAGAGATTAGGGACAGCCCTAGCAAAAGCAAAAAACATCTCTGAAGACTCATCTGAAGAGTCTTTCTCAAAGAATACACAAGTATGACCCAGAAGAGTTAACATATTAGTGAGGGGAAAGGGAGGGAGCTCAAGAACCAGAAAGGAAAAATACTTTTGCATTAGAATCTATCATAAAGACCTTGTGTTGCCAAGAGTGGCTAATGGAGCGGTCATCGCAGCGCAGGAGAAGGGTTAAGATTGGTGAATGTTATGTTTCTGGAAAATGGGACAAATGCCAAAGATATCAGAGGTTCAGGTACCACTATCACCATGAAAGGACAGAAACCTCCCAATACATCATTTGTATCTAGGGGCTACCTAGCGGTTTCACACACTGGTGCTTATTATGTTCTTTGTCAATGGACTTCTTTTTGCTCACCCAGGGGAACCTTGTGGGTCAGTGAGCATTTTGGTGGAGTCAATGACACGTTTGAAAAACATGAAACCCGCCATTAGCTCTGTCTGCAAATGTTCAAATGATGGTTCTAAGGACGGCCGAGCCCCAGATGGGCATTTCTTCACCCACCCAGATCAGCTCAGGAATGGTTTAGATTAATGATGGCCTGCTTCAAAAAGAGCAGGATGGCTGTCATTGACTTCACCATTCATCTTGCCTCAGAGGTAACAATACACTGCGGGAACTCCAACACTAATGCTACTCTTTAAATGCTTCTGTGCGAACTGTTCCTTCAGATCCCACTTCTCTTGTGGCCTTTGGAACTCATTGTTCTGTGGCAAGACCTGTGCTATATGGCACATGCCAAAGTGCTTCAGTTGCCAAAATGCTCACTGACCCAGGAACAAAGCCGAGAGTAACTCCAGAACTTATGGTCACAACAGACAGACATGTGGGCCACAAACTTTTGCTATTGATGTGAAAACACCACAGGATGGCCATTTCCAAAGAATGATCCACAGTGTACAAGGAATACAGAGGTGACAAAGGGAAAAGTCACTTCTCAAGGATTGGTAGCAGGGAGTATGTAGAGTCCACAAGCTAGACTGATTGGTAATACACAATGCTGAAGAGAAAGAACAGCTTCTATAAGTGTTATAAGGTTAGAGGAACAGGACTTTAAGGTTGTTGAGGACTTCGGCATGTAGTCATAAACATTTAACATTATTTTGGGCACAAATGGCTGGCCTGGAACCCAGTATTAAGGTTGAGAGCAAAACAAAAGGCGAGTGAAAAAATAAGCCAGTATCTAAGAGGCTTCAAAAAGAGTTCACACAGAAGTATGCATGTTTATATGGAATGAAGCATAACATTGTATTAAAAAGCGGTGGAGAAATTAGCGTTGTACCATTATCTAGGAGATCAGCTAAGAGAGAAGCTGGAGGATATCCGACATTATTGAGGCTGATGATTCTTTGATTGCCTTTCACCTATACTTATTAGGAAGAACACTAATGTTAACTTTAATGTATGCATAGACTTACTAGATCTTATTTCTCAGATTTATATATATATTGCCATCTGGTTCATTCTATAGATGAAAGGGATTCGACTTTGTTAAAGTGTTTCCCACATTAGACTTTCCATAAGCACACTATCAAGTAGTGGGACATGAGAATCCATATAATATCACTTCCTTTTTTTCGCTATAGTGGGTGCCTACACTTCCAAAGGATGACGTTTGTCCTGGCCTCCGAAAAGAAAATCTTTTAAGGTGTCGGAGTGAAGTGCTTCCAGGGCGACATTCTGCTTTTTGGTCTTAGTAAGAAAAAGCATGACCAGTGATGAATGAAAGTCCTAAATATGCTTAAGGTGGGATGTTACCATTACATGGGAAAAATACAAATTTGGGGCCAGTTCAATAACTTACTTGGGAACTAGCTGGTATGAGAATGTCCCTTCACTCTATTTGAAGGGCAAAAGAGGTAATTTCTTAGAAGTTTGTGAATACTCTTCGAACACAGCAGATAATGTCACAATTAAGACTATGGTATACTGAGAGGTTGTAACTAGTGATTTTTAGTATAATTGAAGGAGGAATTCTGTTCTTCACCTACTTTAAAGATTTCACAGAACTTTAAAAAAACACCATAACAGATAGCAGTGTCTATGGACTGGGAGGAAAGCTGAATAGAAATGTCTACATCTGTCACGTCTTCCCATCATCGTAACCTGTGACCAAGAAGTAGGCTCTATCTTCTCTGTGGACATGTACCTGTTTCCAAGAGCTGGTAAATGTTTTGGAGACTGAAAACTGTACAGACCAGGCATGGCATGGCATTGTGCAATATCATGGACTACAACGTTTCAGTATGCTATGTCCTTAGGAGAAAAATGTGAGAGGACATTGCCTGTCAAGATTAACCACAAAGTTGTCTCCTGGAGCAAGATGATGAGGAGGTCAGGTACTACTCCATGTTCCATTTGGAATGTGATGAAGGGCAGCAAATTGACATGGATTTCTTTAAAATAACAGAAATATATTTTAAGAATTGAGCACCTAAAATCAAGGTCACAAAATTGTAAGCCTGTGGCCATTAAGTGGAGGACACTTTGCAAAAATACACAATATTTCGAGAGAGGCAAGAAAGATTCCACAAAGAAATCGACAAAACATGTTGTTGGTCCATGATAGGCATATAGGTAGGATCGCTACCAAGAAAGTTGGGAGAGAATGATACTGATAGATGCAATAGAATATTAAGGAGAGGATATGGTGAAGGGTTGTGTGCCATGCGCATTGTTAAATGAAAAGACACACAATCATCAGTACACCTCTGGCATCTGTAGCCTGGAAAAGTGTGTCCTGGAAGAAAATTGTCTTGACTGTATGCTTCATATGGACATACTGGGGCAAAAACAAAGGTATGCACTTGTTCCCATAGATAATCATTATAAGTGGCCCTATGCATGTTTTATTCAAGACTCTACCACATTCATAGTTACACCATTCTGAAAAGATGGGAAAGCAATCCAAAGGAAAAATATCTCACAATGAGAGGACCGATTTATCTCAGAGGGCATGCAGAATTTCATGAAGGTACATGCTTTACAATATTTTCACACAATACTCTGCAATCCAGGAGCAAACAGTTTGTTAGAACACACTAACAGGATGGAAAACATTTCAATAGAGAGAAAACTCACAGCTAAATTTAACCCTTTGTGGATCAACAAGACTGAGTAAAAGTAAGATTCACAAGACCCATGCAAAAGGGAAGCACAGTACACAGCCAGTCAAAATAAATAATTTCTTGGATGGAAAGATGGTATAAGTTAATATTCCTAGAAAGTGTGCACAGGTTCAAAATTGCACTCGGAACATCAAAGGATAGTAACATTTAACTGCAATACTGTAATGCTGGGGCTCAATGCATCATGGAGCATTATGGAAAATTATGTAAGAATCACAAAATCAACAAGGAACGTGCTGGTTGAGTAGCAAGACCACTAAGTTGAAAATAAGAAGTGGCCACCCTACTATGCACACATTGCTTTTTCAGATTAAACAGCAAGAGTGGAGAGCACACCAGGCAGTAGGGGTCCCCAAGAGGGTTTAATGATACCATGCAGCAATCGGTGAGGCACGATCTGAAAATTTACAGCGGCACTGAAATCCCATTATTAGTTGCGAGATCCCACACCCCCCTAGTCTTGGTCTCTGTAGGTAAGCCAGTTGCCCCATACCCTTTTCCTCTTTTTTGGGCAGCCCCTACTTTGGTATCACTTCAGTAATTTCTTGATCTGGTCTATTAATGTGCACGATACATACAGATCCTAGCACGCCACACTAGGAATTCAGTAAGTAAGGAAGAGACTATTAATGGTCTCAATAAAGGCAAGTCAGCTGAAGGGTATTTAAGCCTGGATTTTTAATGCCAACAATATGGCTGATTTTGATGCATGTCTCTACACATAGATTATAGTGGATGCCAGCCCACTGAATCTAGTAGTCATCTGCAATCAGTGAAACAATGATCTCAAAGCCATGTGAAAATAAGACTCCAATATCAGTTAAGTGTAATTCAATTATATTCATTATTCCACCTCAGTCACCAGTTCCTAGCAACTGTAGTTTTTCCACAAGTCCCACCTCTACAACATTACAGAACTCCAAGTGTGATATCCATGGTATGCAAAAGGGCATAACTTGCCAGATAACCCACATCTTTCCTTTTCATTGATGCTACAATTCAATACAATATGCAGGTTAAGTTACAATAGAAAGGGATGGTACAAGAAAGACTAGAAACCTACTAACATTTATACATAAACTTTCAAATAACTGGGTCTCCTAAAAATTATTTTATTGATGAGAACATCATAAGGACTTCAAACACTGCCACCAAGGTTTACACACCCGTAGAATGATATTGTCCTCCACTGATTACAGAACTACATTTCTTCATTTCAGGACTGTAACCAATCACTCCACTAAGGTTCCAGATTTTGCCACTTGAAGGCAAGGCAACATATATGAAGATCTTCAGTCAAGGAGGCTTTGAGCCACATATTTAAACTCTCTCACTAACTTCTATATATACTTTTCCAACAGCATGTCGTTTGTCAAACTCTATTTTCCTTTCATCCAACTCGTGAAGTTGACATTTTCTCCACTCATCTACTGACTGTAACTCTGCTTTTGTTCCATTTTATCCACCCACCAACCAATCTCCTTCTCTACAGCTCAAAAAGAGATCTGCTAGTGGTTGTATGTGGAGTTAACCTATACGTAACCAAACAAGCTTGGGCTTTTTTTTCCCAGTTTAGTCCAGATGACATGGCTAATTTGTATCCTTTAATGGTTTTATTTCATCTCTTTACTATTCCATTAGTTTGAGATTCGGTGATTGAGAAAGGACTTCTTATGGTGGAGCAAAATTGGACTATTATCCGTCAAAATACTATTCAGGGCATTTTGTTTAAAAAGGTTCACAAGAAAACTTAACAGCCCCTGAAGAGATATCCGAAACAGACCCAATATCTGGCAACCTTGAAAAAAAGATCCACTTTCACAAATAAATAGTAAGTTGAGTTTTCACCTCTTAAGAGACCAACCTAATTCATGGCTATCTCTAGCCAAGGTCCATCTGGTAGACTCCTACACACCAAGGAGTGGTTCTTATTTTATTAATTTTATCACATTTTGCATTCATGACATTCTCAAATGTTCACTCAACTTCCACATCAAGACTAGGCCATCAGAAATCAGAATAAACCCTTGAGTCGGTCTTTACAATTCCCAAATGGACTTCATGAGCAATGTTAAAGGTTTTGTCACACAACCTACTCTTTGTTGCAAATTTGTCCCCCTTCAACAACAAATTATCATGCATACACAATTTATCTTTGTCTGTCCAATATAGTTTGATCGAATCGCCCACCATATTCTTACCTTGCCAAACTTCAACTAAAATCTTACAGCATTTTACCAACATATCCTGATTCATTTAACTACTCCACTTATCCTGCGATATATTTCAACTTGTAATATCGCAAACATTTTCACCAGACTCCACTTCATCTTCCAAACATCTGGCATTATAATCATCAACCTTCACAAGCCTAGAGAGGCAATCATCTTCATTACTTTCAATTCCTGGGACATACTCAACAGAAAACGTATATCCGTGCAGGTCCACAGCCCACTTATGAATTCTAGCTAAAACCAAATCTAATCCTTTAAAAAAAAAAAAAAAAGTCCCACAATGGATGGGCTCTGTCCACACAGAGAAAACAGAAGCCCACAGGAAGTACCTGAATTCTTTAATAGTTCAACACACAACCGCACCTCTTTCTCAATTGCAGAATAATTAATCTGAGCCCCTTTTAAAGTTCTGGAGGCACAAGCAATAAGCCTCTCATCACCATTAACAACTTTTATAAGACCAGTTCCCAGACCTTCATTACTAGCATCCATGATTACTCTGGTCTCCTTTTCTGAAATAAATGCCCACAGATCCAAAGCTCATCTCAATTTTGACTTTACCTCATGGAACACCACACCATACATTCTTGCAACCACTTAAGACTCCACCTTCTTCTTGCACAGTCCCATCATTACCTTAGTTTAATTTAGACATATTAGGTGGGAAACAACCATATAATTGAATCATGCACAGGAATTAAAGCACTTCATCTTTGTTACAAGGAGTACAACATTTACATATATTTATTTATATATCAACTACCTTCTGCTTTCGCTTGAAACCCTCATTCGTCACAGAGCGCCACAAAAATAATACTTTGTCCCGTCCAAACAAACCTATCCTCATTCAGTATTAAACGTTCCTTCTTGAAATTATCTAGTACAGCACAAACCCTTTCATTATGTTCCTACCAATTTGATCCAAAGGTGAGTATGTTATCCTGTAAGCAACACACACCCTTCAAATTCTACAAAATTAACTGCATTACTCTTTGAAAGATACAATCAGCTAAAGCTATCCCTAAAACATCATACAAATTTTAAACGAGCACAAAGGTGTAACAAAGCTTGTGAGTTCTTGGGAATCAAGATGTACTTGCATCTCAAGGTCAGCAGATCATAAATCCAGAGTGCTAAAGAATGTAGCATCTGCCAAAGTAGACAACATTTCTGTGACGTTCAGTAGAGGACTTCTGTCCATTATAGTTTTCTTATTTAACCCTCTTTAGTCAACACAGATCCAAACTGCTCATTTAGCCTTGCTTGCTCCCCCACTGGAGCCAACCATTCTGTTGTCTCCACTGGTACAATAACCTCCATATGTTGCAGTCTCTCTAATTCAAATGTATTTTTATTGATTTAGAACTAGACAGACGCCAACAACACAAAAATACCATACAAAATCACCTAAGGAAAAAAGTAAAGGACATAACCAGCACTGATGATGCCTATTGTTAATAAAAGGTAAAAAAAAATTAAAACATGTTTACAGTACATCACACGCAAATTCATCCGGAAGAGACTCTGCTAAAGCAATCCAATCCTTAATTTAATCACATCATATTTAAGACACAAAGGTTTTATAAAAATGTTCCTAGCCGCTAGCACTGTTCTACTGGGACAGGCATATAAAACATGTTGAGCATCTTGAATCTCTCTCCAACAGAGATCACATAGTTCTGCCTTGTCACTAGAGTTATTCCTCTGACTAATGATACTATTTAATGGTAGCAAGTCCAAGCGCAACATGGTTATACACCGTCTAATACTGTGGTCTAGTACAAACCCCAGATACTTTTGAGATCGTTGATATACTAATTTATCTACCAGGGGTCTGTACATCACCAGCAGGGAGCTATGTGCACTGTCCAGAGTAAAACTTAGTTTGGACATCAAGTTTCTTAAAAACAACTTCAAATGTGCCGGTGTCCATGATTTCAAGTGGGTGATAGAAGATTGAAATTTCTCTAGTGCAATCTTGAGATTACTATTAAAGATATATAATCTTCTATCCCCTCGAAAGGTTTCATCCCTCAAAAATGCTCTCAAGGAGCCTTCAGTCGCATGCAAAAGACTATATGCCGACCTAATGACATTTGCCAGAGATCAAGAATAGGCACTAGGCAGAGAATAATCAAGGGTAATGCCTTTATAGGGTGGCTTGTCTCAAGGATGTAATCTTGTGAATAAATCTACCTTTAATTATATTTAAAACTGTCAATTTGCCAACAGGGATATATTCAAGAGCGTACGAGAGAATAGGAGGTATCTTAATCTGGAAAATATCAAGAAGGATATTAAAATGTCTCTTATCAGAAGTGGAGTAGAATCTTTTTAAAGCACTTACATGGGAAGTAGCCTTAAGCCCTGTGAGGGGGGGGAAATGAGAATTACATTCTAGAGTCTGCAAGAACAACATCTCTAAGTAAGTATATGTTTCAGCCACTTCGACTGGTCTACCCCTAGACTCCATTTATGGGTACAATACCGTTTCCTCCCGCTGAATGGTAGTATTTTAGTTTTAGATATATTGACTTTCAAAAAGTTTACCTCAGAATATTCAAACAACGCGTCAATGTTAAGCTGAAGATCGATCGTCGTAAGGTCTAAAATGACCACGTCATCAGCATAGATTAACGTGTGCACATTTTGAAAAGCTAGTTTTGGAGAAAAATTCCTAACTTTTGAAAGACACGCAGGCAGATCACTAAGATATATAAGAAAAAGAAGAGGGGCTAAAATACATCCCTGCTTCAGACCACTATGTGTGGGTATCTTTGGAGTCAACCCTTTATCTCTCCCCATTAGAACTCTGCACCACATAGATGTACACTGTGCAATTATTAATCAAATTAGAATACTGGGGAATCCCCGGCTCTCTAAATTCCTCCATAAAGTACGCCTATCGAATGCGGTAGAGAAGTCAATGTACACACAATAAACCACTTGTGATTTGGTCACCACATACTTATCTATAACCGTTTGTAGTACAGCAATATTATCTGTAACTGAATGTTTGGGCCAAAAACCCGCCTGATCTGTTGGAATCACACACCTAGAATAGGCCCAGTCCTGCAATCTCTCTAACTCTTCATGCACTGCATCCTGAACACAAAGGCATTCTTCTCACTTTGGTAACCACATACATGCATTAGGCTTGAGTTTATTATGGTGCACATACATTTATTTTGAAAAGAAGACTCCAATAGCAGGTAAGCATGAGACAGTAATCTTCTTTAATCTAAACAGCTCCAAACCACTGCTCTTTTCTTTCAAGGTTTCCTGCAACATTCCAGAACTCTAGGCATGACATTAATGGTATGCAAGGGCAAAACTGCGAGATACCACACTATGGCCAAAATCATAGCATATGTCAGAGGGAATCTGACCAAGGCTATCTACTCACAAACTGAGAAGCACAGCCTGGCCCATGTACAACTGTATAAACACTATAATTTGTTCAAATTTGAAAGAAATTAACAATTGTACTAATCAACAGTCTCTCAAAACTATATTAGAAAATCCCATGACAGAGATACTGCCCAAGACTGAAGCTGAAGTTTATGTTTACAAAAATGTAATTTTCAAGCAATCCACAATCCTCAGAAGAAACACAATCCTGCTGCTTTTGTTTGTGTTTTCCTTGAAATATGCACAGCCAAAACTGTTATTTCCATGCTCTCAACAGTGCCCCATGTATTGTATCAGCACAAGTGGATGAAGGGGGCACTGAAATGGATGACCTAAATGATGAACACTTATCTGTAGTAAACCCCAGACCTAACTCTCCAACAAAAGAGATTATAACCAAGATGCTTTTCTCCTTTACACACTATCTTCTCAACAGATTTCCCCCTGTTACTTTCCCTGTTCTGTACTGTCTTCTATTCATCTTAGCATGAGATCAAGCACCATGAGAGACTGACCTGGACTAAAGGGCGGGGTTGTCAGCTTAGCAAGGGGAAGGCACTGTGCCACCATGCTGAAATGTGCACAATATGGCGGGCTGCCACCGAAACTCTGGTTCATGCACTCATTGGAGGACAGGTCTAAAGAGAGTGGGCAGGCATGCCAGATTGCTTAAGCCTACAGTATGGAGCAGACACTTCACCAATCAGCTACTGTGCAATGACACAGCACTTTACCTTGTTTTCTCTTTTTAAACTGTAAATAGTTAATGCAGTTATGAGTTGCTTGCATTCAGTCCAGTGTCAGTGCCATATTAATCTGGAAAATACAGACCTAAATTCGATGGCTGCCGCAAGCCGGGAAGGCCTCTCTCTTATGCAGCCAAGAGAATATTGAATATAATAGGCATTTGTAGAGCACACAGCTATTTCCAAGGATGCGTCATGGTGCTACAAGCAGAGCCACAGAAAAACAAGCAACCATCCATTGCCCACCAGCATAAGCATTAAAAAGTTGAGTCTTCAGACTTTTCTTTAAGGCAGTTTCCAAAGGGGCAAACTAAGAGCAGTTGGAATGAGCTCCAAAGCTTTGCCGTTAGGAGCGCAAAGGTTCTTCCATCCCACTGAGCTTTGCCGACCCTAGAGGTATGCAAGAGTTTCAAAGAGTTAGAGATCATGTATCTGCCCTGACAGTAGGCCTTAAGTCTGATTCTAAGACAGGCTTCTCCAACGAGTAACTCATGAGCTACTTGTAACTCTCCAGCTATCTGTAAGTAGCTATCCTCTGTCCAGCCAAGACTACTAAATTAGAAGCTTTTGATTGGTAGAATGAATATATGTATACTAAAATTGAGAGTGTATATTTGAGACAAAAATGTGCTTATTTTAGGAACTCATGAGCTGATTTCTGGAGAAAAATGGCTGAATTTCCAAAATATATTTAGTCTGATATTTGAGTGATAAATATTACGGCACTGTAGAGACTTTTTACAATATCTTGGCACCGGCGGCATTGCTGTTATGTCTATTATGTATTACCCATGTAGAGGCATTCTCTAGCGGCAAAGCCCTTTTTACAGCTAGCAACCACCCCGATGCACTGAGGTGATTGTTGGTAGCAATCTTGTATATTGTAGCTACTAATGTAAACTTTACTGATGTAGTCACCATTACAACAATGATAATATTAGTACCTCTCAATGAGTTTCACTGAACATAAGTAGCTCTTATAACCAAGAAGGTTGGAGACCTCTGTTCTAAGCTACAGTGGACCATTCTGCTCCAGGGCTCTGTAGGCAAAAATCAATGCCTTGAATTTGATGTAGCTAGAGACCGGTAGCCAGTGCAGCTGGTGAAGATGGGCAGACACAGATTGACAAATAGGATCTTTAAGAATAAGGCGCGCCGCCACATTTCAAATGATCAGCAAACACTGCAATAGGTATGCTGGTAAGCCTAGGTATAGACTATTTGCATAGTCCAATTTTGAGGAGACCAAGGCATGGACAATGGTCTTACGAGTTGCAACCGGAACGAGGTGCAGCATCCTCCTGAAAAGCTTCAAGGCTGCAAAGCAGCTAGCTGAGACCGCTGTGAGTTATGTTCAAAAGACCTGGCAGAATCAAATTTGAAGCCCAGGTTTTTAACACAGGAGAACAAAACAGGAGTTCACCGAAGGCCATCAATTGAGATAATCAGGGTATTGACTAGTGCCAAAAAAAGGACTTCAGTTTTGTCAAAATTCTGTTTAAGGAAAACTCTCACTCATCCCATCGCCCACTGATCTCAATCGCCTCTTCAAGGTAGTGAAAACGTTAGACATCTTATCCTGGAAGGACGGAAGAAGCAGGGTGTCATCAGAGTAAGAAATCACTTTCAGGACCCAAGAGTCGACCAGGTTTGCCAAGGGTTTCAGATAAACATTATCTTTCAAAGAGACCTTCTTAAATTTCTGTAAACTACAATTAAAAATGAAAATTGTGCTTAAATAGAAATACTGTGAGAAAAATGTTTCTATTTTGTATATGGGTGTGAAGAGTACCATGAATGAAAGGAGTCACCCACTAAGGTCTTTGACAAGCTGCGCCTTATTTATATTCAGGGCCGCCTGGTTAAGCCCCAGGGGCAGTCAAAACAGAGGGGCAGAGGGGGGTATTATGCCCTTGGCCCGAGCGGAAACATTTATCTACACATTATAAGCAGGACCACTGGAATTATGCGGCAGGAGAGGACCAAATTATGTGTCAGGGTTGAGTAAATTATGTGGCGAGAAATGACAAATTATTTGACATAATGCAGCACATTTTGTAATAGTATTACATCATTATTTCATCATTTTTAAACTTGGTAACACTCTCTGGGATTGTTTGCACCTCACTATTACCCCTTTAGCACCCAAATACAGCAATAAGCAGTTGAAACGTGACCAGTCCAGCATGCAAAGGGCAATCTACTGCGCGACACGTATTGTCGCATTTTTTGTAACTTCTGAACCGGTTGAGCTAGAAACACATTTTTAGGGGGTTAAAATCTGCATATTATTCAGAAGATGATGTACTATGTGGCAAATGCGAACGCTGCGGCCGCACAATCGCATAATTCCAGTGGCCCTGATTATAATTAAAGAAAACCCTGCTTAATAATGACGTGCCAGCTGGCACCACTAGGTGACGCCAGGTGATACATCTGACATGTTAAACATGTGCTCGTCCTACGAGTGGCCCCATGACTGTATTGACCGGAGCCCCCAGATAAAATGTGACCCGTCTTTTTACATTTCAGTATTTTGCATCGCCTTTCAATTACATTTTCTGGCAGTCAACTGACAGGAGGAAAGCTGCTGTGTCAGAGGAAGTCTGCAATGTGCCCTCCTATTGCTTGTGCCAGCAAGCTCACTCATTCAACGCCCCCGATTCCCACGGGGAGTCGGGGGCGTGACGGAGGCACGGCATGAAACCCAGATGCACGCTGTCATTTCCTTCTGTATAATACTCGAAGCATTGATTGCATCTTGGTTACTGTCAAGAGACTGCAGTCTTGGCCCAAGGTAAAACCATTCTGAAAAGTAATTTAACACAGGAAAACGATGATTGCATGACTCATTCAACTAATTTCTACATGCCGCTCTTCGAATAAATAAAGGGAAATAAACAAAGGTAGGTTGCCATAGAGATTCTGAGCCTAGCCTAGATCAGCAATTAGAACTCGTGGATTACTGCTATGTAAGAAGATTTTTTTTCCTACAGACTTTCTTTATCGTAAATCCTTTTTGTATAAATACAAAAGATACATTTCCCTATGGTGAAAAGGCTGTGGTATTATTCTGTTCTACGGAAATCGTCCTGCTGGGAACACGTGCATAGCCATTAATGTTAACGCAACCCCTTCAGTTAACTGCTGTTACTATTTCTATCTGCTCTAACCGGTGGTCTGGCCGGGGGGGGCATGCGCCCTGGTTAAAGCGAAGGAAAATTGAATCGCATATCCACTGGTGGGCTAGTAAAATACAGACATATCTAGAACTCTGGGGGTCCTTATGTCCCTTGCTTTGGTGGCACTGCACCTGCTGCACTACTGAAAGCTACAGCTCTGTGTCCAACCACTGCCCTCTAAAGATCAGGGCTACAGGGTGCCCAGGAGAAATTGAAACAGGGGAGAAAGAGGAGTGGTTGTTGGTAAGTTGCGGAATCATTTACTAAATTATAACCTTGGTAGCCATTCTTTATGCAAAACTCCCACAACATTCTGAAAGGTGGTACTTCAAAAGATGGCTCCTCACACACTCCTGTGAGCTCTTTCTTTACCACTTCTTCATGTGATATCAGTGTTCATCCCAGTTAACACTTTGAGAAGGCCATCAAATTGTTCCAGAACACAAAGATCTAACCGTGATCCATCCACATCCCAACTGTCAGAACCACTTTTTAGATGGCGATGCGGCATGCAGAGGCTACTAGGCCCAACCATGGGTGTTGAGGCCTTTTACTCCTGATGTCATGGGGCCTGGCTTACTTTGTATTTTGAGTAACTGGGCCTAGTACCCCTTCTGCACCTGACACTCAGGTTAAGAGTGGTCCAAGCAGTCCAAGGCTCCTTATGTCTATCTGGGGGGGGCTTGACTGGGTGACGGGAGATGTGGATACAGGATAGTAAACATGGGCTCACAACTCAAAATGCGTGCAGCAATAAGTCATTGCCCAGCTAAATACTCACTTATGAAAAAAGAGAAGTACTTTATAGCTCTACCCACACAAAGGAAAAATATGACAAAGAATTAGAGAGTTCTCCTTGAGCTTGGGGGCACTAGTACTTCTTTGGCGGTTTTCTGTCCCATTCACTCCTCACATTAGTGATCGTAGGTGTTCCCCATTCACTACTGGTAAAATCCAGGGTATGCCCCACTAGTAGTCCAAGTGTTAAGAGCCCACTATGGCTAACTTTAAGTCAATAGTGTTCCAGCAATATTGATGTAAATTAGCAGCAATTTCCACTCAGGCCGACAGGCCCGAAACCAGTCTTGTCCGTACCGGCAGATGTGAAGTGTACGGAGTTCTTGAGTACGCCCTGTCCATAGGTGCTCACAGCAGCTGCAGCCAAGTTCAGGGAAACCAGCCACACATGGCCCAGACAGCTGGACTCCGCGAGTGCAGTCTCACACTTGCAGTCATGGTTCTAAAATGACCAGAGGCTTTCTTCAGATCCTCCTGAGAGGGTAAGGGTTTGTTCGGCTCTTGATGGGCAATGGCCATGACAGTCTGGTCTTGGGTCCCTTGCCTGGGTGACAGTGCATAGGTGCTTCCAAAGCATCTTCATTTTTTCAGCAGGTGGATGGGGGGGAGGAACAAGTCTCATTCCTTGATGCTCCCAGTGACCCCCTCCAACATACAAGGTCACCGCAAATCACTGTCTACAGGCTCCAACCTGATCAGCATGATGAAGTTCTGTACGGCAGCACCCCCGGCATATGGGGTCGCTGCCACGCTACTGCACAAGGCTTCAGCCCTTACTGCATGGCAGTGTTTTCCATGACGGCCCATCCTGGCATACAGAGTCACAGCCACGCTACTGCACAAACCTTCTCCCTTACTGCAAGGCAGACTTTTCCACAGTTGTCCCTCCTGGTACATGGAGTTGCCACCTTGCTGGTGCAGCGGAACACACTGCTAGATTCATGGCAGCCCTCTCCTAGCATTAAGGGGTTGCTGACTGTCCTGCACATGAGCAATTTTCCGATTGGTGCAGCAGGCATTTCCTCACACCTCGCAAAAGAAGCCACTCTGCAGGACCCTCCCTGGATCTTCCTCTCTCCAACACTCTCCTCTTCCTCACTGGGTGCACTGGTTTGGCAAGGAGGCAGGCGTTGGTGCTCCAGGCTCCGGTGCTCCAGGGCAGGTAGTTGTGGCTTCCTGGGTGATGCACTCTCACCCAGCAGGAATACTAGCAGACCTTGGTCCACAGTCCTCTGACTGTACGCTGCCAACTCCACACTCATGCTGTTTAACTCTTAGTCAAAGCAGCAGCTTTCCACTACTATGTGAGAAGTGCTTTAGGTGCCCATGCTGGTCCATCAAGACCACTATCAGTGAGACAGGTCTATGCTGTAGTGCACACGCATGATCTGTGTTTGCTTATGACAACAAAAATCAGTATTGGGGACCCACACATCAATACAGTTGGTCACTCAGGACGGGGTCCACATCTATTACCATGCAAAGGACTTTTCTGTCCATGCTCCAACTCATCGACAACTATTCACAATGGCTTTTGTCAGCTTTTTTTTTTATTTTTTATAACATCTTTTGTTTATGTATGACTTTACACAGGTGCGGCTCCTCTGTAATAGCGGAGGGGTGTTGCCCCCCCGGATAAGAGCCAGCAGATCAAAAATAAAACAATAGCTTACCATCATTTAATTTTTCATCTGCTAGCTCAGCCAGAAGGGCAGGGAGAGCAGGACTGGGCCACTGGAGGGGGGGGGAGGGGGATGGGGCAGAAGGGAGGAGGAGAGAGAGCACGTAAGCACGCATGTGTTTGGCTAGCCATCGCAGGCCGGCAAAACACACATGCACACTTACGTTTCTCCAACATGGCTATGTACACAGCTGAGCTCGAGAAACTACACAGACCTCGGGGTTGTGTCTGAGTGGCAGTCCAAACCGCTCAGACCAATCTTGGCACTGCTTTCATGCTAGGTTTAGCATGAAAGCAGTACCAGGATTGCTGGGGAGCCTGTGCTGGTGTCGCAGTGAATGTTGGGACACCACATCGAGGGAAGAGGGGTGAGGAGTGAGGAGTGAGACAGCAGGAGATGGCAGCATCGTGGTGAGAGTTAAGTTTACTTTATTTTTTATTCCCCCGTCCCCTACCCCACCCCTCCCCTTGAGATTTGCAGCAGCCGCCGCTGTCTTTACAATGCATTTGTCTGGATTAACTATTGTTACAAACGGTTTAAAATGAACATAATGTGGTCTTTGGCACAACTCAGAAGTAGTTCTCTCTCACCTTATGCTTTGGCTATATCATTCTGTTTATTACAGAGTGACTGTTTTGCTACACACAACAGACTATTTTACATCTGAAAAGAATGCCAAATCATTATATATTAAACTTGTTATCTCATTGATGCACTCTACATAGAAAGAGATAATGTTTGTTTACTTTAAAAAAAAAAAAACTTTAATTAGTTCTCAAAATGTTTGTTTCTGTCTGCCTTTGGTTTAAAGTGGGTGTACGGTTTCTGCTCCTCACCATTACTGACAAGTACCCACACTTTTAACAAGCATGTGCAATGCAATAAGTCTTGCATTTGCTTCAGTTAGAGCTATTGGTATTGTAAATTCATAACTGGACTTTTCTTGCCAGATAAATTGGTCAACCTGGTCTCATAATTCCATATTTTTCTGCCATATAATTCCAGTGGCCCTGCATGTAACTAAAGCACTTCAATTTACCTTCTTACTCTATCTGCAGCAAAAAAATGAAAAGGTTGCCATTTAGCATCCTAATTTAAAGTTGCCATTCTAATTCCAATAGAACACCACTTTCACCACCCCACCATCAGAGTTGCTGACTGGCTAGCACAAGTCTCCCCAAAAAGACACAAGACAGCCACAGAGAAGAAAAAAAACTAGAAAGGTCACCCAAACATATCAAGAGTGTTGAAATGGTCACACTGTAATAAGGATGTTAAGTTGGCCTGAATCATGGTCATAACTAATATGAAAACATATACAATTATCATATAAACCTTTATCCGAAATAAACTTTTGACATTATACTGTAATGCTCAACAGTCCCTAGAGGGCACCATAACAAAAATATAATTTGTAAGAAACATGCTCATGTAACCATAGTATAAGCCCCTAGAGAGCATAACCCTGTTGAAAAAAAAACTAGAGAAAGTAATGCAGTATAACCATACACTTAGCCCCGAGGGTGTTTTAAGTGCTAGAAGGCCTACTGCAATTATATTACAAATAAGGTCTTTAAAACAAAACTTCTCTCAGCTGTTAAACAAAACGTTCTAGCCATGAGAAAGCTTAAAAGACACTGAATGGTGGGAGAGATTATTTTGGGGTCCCCAAAAACCTAGTGTGGGGACCCAGAAATGATGTAGAGGGGGCATTTTGAAGGTGGTCCCATTGTCCTAGAACCACCACAGGCTGAGTTATGAGCACAAATGTCTTATAAAAGTAATGTCTCATGCACAGCATTGTGGGGGGAGTTTTTGTGCCACAAATATTATAGTATGTTGACTGCAATGCTCAGAACAGCCCCTAAAGGACACCACAATAAAACTAGCATTTGGAAGAAACAGTCATGCAACCATACAGTCAGCGCTTAGAGAGCATCACCACATGAAAAAAAGAATAGGAGAAAATAATGCAGTGTAACCATATATGTAGACCCTAGAGAGGCATAGTGCTTTACACATTTTCAAGGCTAACAGGCCTGTTGCAATGCTATTACATACAAGGCCCATAAAACAACTTCTCCCAGCTATAAAACAAAAGTTCCAGCCATAAGAGAGCTTAAAAAGATAATGAATGGTGGTAGGGGTTATTATTTCAGAGTCCCCCCTAACCAAGTGTGGGGACCTAGTATTGATGTGGACAGAAAGAACACGTCATGGTGAATGTTCTGAGGGTGGCCACGTTGTCCTATGATCACCAGAGGCTGAGTTATGAGCAAAAATGGTTTGTAAAAGTAACACCCTGCAAAGCCCCTAGAGGACACCACAATGAAAACAGCATTTGTAAGAAACATGGTTATGTAACTATATATTTAGCTCCTAGAAGGCATAACCACACACGAAGAAAATGGCAATAAATAAAGCAGGTTAACCATATATTTAGCCCCTAGAGGGCGTAGTGCATTACACATTTTCTGGGGTAACAGTTCTATAGCAATGATATTACAAATAAAGCCCTCACAACACAAGATATTCCCAGCTTTAAAAAAAAAGTTCCAGCCATGAAAGCGCTTAAAAAGACACAGAATGGTGGGAGGGATTATTATTTTAGGGCCCCCACTGACAGTGTCAGGATCCAGAGTTGACCTGCATAGAAGGTGTGTGTCATGCTGAACATTTTGGTGGCGGTCTCATTGTCCTAGGACCACCACAGGCTGCGTTATCAGCAAAAATGTTTTGTAAAAGTAATGCTCTGCAAAGCATTATGGGGCGAGTTTCCTGAGTGCAGTGAATGTTGTAGTATCGGCTCGCCTGCTGTGCCGTGAGAGCCGCTTCAACTTTGAGAATTTCTGTTTTATGTAAAGCATTTACCAATTTCAAGTGTTTTAAGGGTAAAGCCACAAGAAATTACTCTTATTAGGTAACTGTGAACAATGTGACCAGCACTCCAATACCGCTGATCGAGTTCACTCTTTTGTGCCGGTTTGCACTTTGAGCTCCATAGTTGCCATGCAGCACGAAGGAGAGAAACAAAAGAAAAAAATAGTTTGCCTTCGCTGAAGTGTATCAGCAATCATACAATGATCCACATAACAGGGGCAGTCTCCAAGGCGTGACAAAAACAGCCTCAAGAAGGACAAATGTAAAGCATTTACCAATGAAATCAAGTGATTTGTGAAAGGCAAGTCCAGGAATGGGATAGGCGTGAGATGGCCGTGGTTAAAAGCCTGCAATACTTACAACAGGTCAAAGATCTTGCGAGCTCGACCTAAAAAGGTAACCACTACTGAGATGTGGAACAGACATGTCCAGCAGGCATGGCGACTGCGCACACCCACACTCAACCGTAATCAGGCACTAATTGTGTTGCCAATGGTTTTAACCATCAAGTGTACACAGACTACTTAATTCCATCTTTAGTCTCTTGTTATTAAAGCATGGAACGAAATGCGCACAACACTTTGTAAAGTAAATCTTTAAGATTAGAACATTAAATGTTGAGAACTCCACAGAAGACAATGAAGTAGCTTTGGGCTTATAATGGCCGGTAAAAGCTTGGAACACCAGTAGTCCAATGTTTGTCCTCATGTTTCTCCCTTTTTAATTTAGAACATTCTACCCTCTGAGGGTAAAATGTTCTGATAGTATATATTCCTTCTGCCTAGGGCTATTCCAGTTAATAAAGGCCCTCTTCCTTTTTTATAGAGGATTGGTGCTATAACTCTGGCCTTTAACAATCAGTATAGCCCTTGGCTGAGGGCTACAAGGCTATAGTCTATACCTCTAAAAATGGTAAACTCAGGTTTTAGGTTGAAAGAAGGCTTTTTAATTCAACCAGTCTACTTTTATTGCTGGTTTCCTTACTGCGCGGTCTGCAGTTAAGAAAAGACACCACGTTAATGATCCAGTGTTGCTAAGCAATTTCAGACTGTTGTTCCTTGCCGGGAGGGAGCTAGTCCTCAATACTTTTCTACTTACTCATGACCTGGAGTTTATTAACTTAAAATCGGCAGGACCAAAAAGGGGAAGGAGGTGCAAGCGTTTTCCTTTAAAACAAAAAAACTCCTGTAGTCCAGGCCCTTTGTTCAAGAGTAGCAAAATAATACTTATTTCCTTAAAATGATCACAGGAGGCTACTTTGGGTACTAGCATCTGAAGCGGTTTTAACCTGTTCTGCGTTTCATTGCTGGCTCAACTCCTTGATGGTTCAGTCCTTTATGTAGTGTATCAATTCACAAGTATTGAGTGAGAAACATTTGGAAAGAAGGAAATCTTTGCCCTAGTACTCACTCCTGTATGTATAATAATGTGTCCTTTACTCAGTTCTTGGTCACTTACATTGCAAGGAACATTGCTTCTTCCGTTTTTGGCAGGTGCCATAACTACCCGTTTCTAAATGTTGAAAAATAAAACAATATTACATCTGGCGCCTCTAGTGGTCGACCTACATAAGATTTCTTATTGTTAATGAAAACAGCAAGCTTGGTTACAATTACAAAAAGTCTATAAATAAATTTTACTCATGGACAAGGGCTTAGGGCAAAATGTCCCCCACAGCCCCATCCCCTTGTAATGGCCCTATTGTGTGAGGCCTTATTTTAAGTTTCCCCTCTAAGTGATCATAAAAGTCCCTTTGTCCCTTTTTTGAGCAGACCATTGTTTGGTTCCACCGGATATACTGGGTGTTTGTAGGGGAATAAATCAGATTTCCTATGTCAAGGGAGCAGTCTGCTCGACAACCGAAAAACACTGTTCCTCTTGATCTTTTCAACCTTATTGGTATGAATGATTCCCTGGTCACCCAACAGTGAAAACTACTGATTAAGCAGGCTGTCTAACGCTGAGTAACAGCACCATTTGAGCTAAACCCAAATCTGAGTCTTGCAGATGGGTCTCATAAATGCTTGCAAAGGAACTATTTCTCTGCCATTCAAGGAAGCTCAATCACCTCAGTAATGTCGACAAAAACGATGTTCTGTTTGTCAGACGTTGCCAGTTTGGAAAATGTCCCTTGTGAGCTGTATATAACTTTGCACCTGCTGGCTTTACCAGAAGAAGTGTCAACTGAGACAAAATCTGCCAAGCCTGGACTGGCCGGCCTGGCCATCAGGAGTTTCCCTGAGCGGCTAGAAGGGTGTGGGCTGCCTTTGTTACTGGGGGGCCGATTGTGTAGCAGTGCAGCAGTTTTAAAATCACTGCAGATATCCTTGCATATCCAACAGTTTTCAAACAATAAAAGTGACAAAGTAACTTTGGTGATTAACCTAACTGCTGAAGAGAGATTGGGGTTTTGTTTAGTGATAGTTTTGACTTGTCTAAGGTAGCATAGAGAATGAAAATGCCTGCTGCAAAAACGAGCTGTGTATATCCCAGAATAGGATTTTATGTGCATAGCTCAGTGGGATACTACTTTTGTCACAGAGCTCCTTTTGTTACTGTGAGGTTCATAAATGACAATCATAATCTAGCACAGTGAGCTGTAAACTCCCATCAAAGAGCTGCATTCAAACTGCATGGCACAAATTAGAAAGTCATGTTTTTTCCCCAGTCTTTGATTGTCCTAATTTTGCTAACACAGTTTGTTTGGGTAAAAATACATCAGTAAGGCAAACCCTAACCACTGTTACATTTGGAATCCTGAGTTCAGGCTTCCCCAGACCAAACACTCCTGAAAAATGCCTACCAGTATGGATGACATTTGAATTTTACACATTGTAGCCCCCTTTGTCAACATTTTCTATACACTGAATTACACATGTATGATTCATTGTTTCTGTATGCGAGTGTGATGTAAAGTGTTCCAGCACCCTACACTGGTAATAAAGGCACTATAAAACAAATGAAATACACGTGAGAGGGGCTATGGAGAGACGAGAGGCACTGTTAGGGGGTGAGGATGAGGGAATCATTGAAGGACGCCAATAAAGATTGCATATTTTAGTGTGTACTGCAAGGTCATCATTTACTATGCTTTAAAAAGTCATAAAATTCAATATATAATGAGAAATGTATTGTAGAATGCACACTTTTTTACCACTTGTTCCCACATTTACTTGGGGGGGGGGGGGGAACGTAAAGCCCCACTGCAATAGTCAGGCTCACTTGCTTTGCATCCCACCGATGTCATCTGACAAAATTTGTCAGGTTGCTTTGTGTTCCCAGTCCATCCCTGAATTCCGTCCAGTTTCTGGTTGTCTCTGGATATTTTTTTCTTTCAGAAACTCCTATGGCCCCGCAACAGCAGGAGCAACTCCTCAAGATAGTCTTTCTGAAAGCAGGTGTTTGGGTTGTATTAATTTGCTGGTCATCTTTTCACCTTTCCTTCCCTGAAATTCCCTGATTCTTCCTTAAATAGACCAAACATCTCCACTAAAGACTCCTGTCCTTTTGAGTGTTCCCTTCACTGAAGAAGGCAATCAGCTCATTATACCTGCTGGCCACTAACCGCTCTATTAAGTGCGGATGGTGATTAAAATCAGTGATTTTCTGCGCTTTATTTAGGGAAAAAACTGTTTAAAATTGAAGACTCTGATAGATTTAGGTCCATTACCCTGCCACTCTATGCTGCTAAATTGCTTAACAAGCCTGTGATGAGTTAACTGCAGAAATCTGTGAAAGAGAATACTGTCCTTGGCCCATCGTTAAGCCCTTTTCAGTGAGGAGTGGGCACTGAGGCTGTTATAAATTGTGTGAGAATTGCCGATGGTGCTTTATGCATGATTTAATTTCTTGAGAAGTTTGATAAAGTGTTGCATGTTGATTTTTGTGTTACTCAAGAGAGCTTTATGGAAGAAAATAAAGCTTTATGATGAAGGGAGGTTAGAGTTCAAACAGGCAGGGTGAGCAAAGCATTGTCCGAAATTTGACACTTAATGTTCCTCTCTCGTGTAATCAATTAAAGTCCAGACTAAAAACTATGGTTTCAAGAGTTACTAAAAAGCAAGTGGCCGAGCTCAGATCTTAGGTGGGAGGACAGGGCAGTCAAGAGTTTAGGTACTCATATGCCCAGAGACTAGCTTGCATGTTTCACTGCTCTGAATAGGCGTTGGATGATACAATGGGTGGATACTGAGCAGTGAGCCCTTGTAGGGGCCAAATAAGGTACTCGTTTATGCAGGCACGTAGGGCCTCCCTCACTATGCTTAATGAATGGTACATAAATTCTTAAACTTAATCATGGCAACAACTGGGAAGAAACTGAGAACTTCCAGTGCAGGTCTGGTATGATCCCACTTACACAGGTCAAAGCACATTCTGGCTGCTTGGTTTGAGGTCTTCAGAGCCTAGACACGAATTCAGAAGGAAGGAGAGTGTCCAAGATATTACAAGATTCAATGCCTCAGGGGCAGTTTTTCCTTTTGGGCTGATGGCTGGACCCCTCTGAAATTCCTACACATTTATAGTAAAAAAATAAATATTAAATAGATCTATTTGTTCAGAGATGTGATCATATCTTTAAACAAATTGATGCATTGAAGTCTGGGCTGTCTGTCCCAGGCTGCCTGTCCCTCCTCACTTTGAAGCACGAGATGAAAGCGACGTAGTAAGTCAACTTTCTACACTATGACCCAGGACTCAGCGCTGACTGCTCTAAAGTCCTTCATTTCCATTGCGGTGTATGGCAGTATCCACTATAGGCCAATGAAGCTTTTAGCGTCAGTTTCGGGCGTGAAAGTGAGGGCAGCCATCCGTCATTCATAGGCATTGATCCCACCCCTTCTCCATTTGTCACGCAGTAAGAGTGGATGCAAGCATGTGTAACTTGGTGCCTTGTATTCTGTGGTGGCAAGAGTTATAATGGTAATATTGTCTTATTTTTTATTGTACTGAGACCCTTGTCACACTAACCTCCCCCAGTGTGACACCCCAGGCCCTGGCTGCAGATCGTTGGCTCCTTTAGAAGTGGAGCTGCTGTATTTGTTCCCTCACAAAATTAATCCAAGAGGAGCAGGGTTCTTGGTGCCTTGCGAAATTGATCCAAATATCTGAGTCAAGTGCAAGGGGAGAAATATGTGCTTACAGTAAAGGGAGTTACCTGCTGTATGGCATTAAAACTGGCCCTATTCTTCATGCCCTGAACATTAATGACAAAAAACATGGATTTATATGCGAACAATGAATGATAAAAAGCAATTTAATTCCTCTTTCCTTTTACAAGGTTTACTTAATGTTGCATTCGCCAAGGTAGTTCGCTGTTTTATCATGCTCTTTCTGTATTTATTTTCATGCATTTTATTACTCTTGCATAGTGCATACCAAGTGTTTAGGAGGGGCGTTGATTGAGAGCACTGGTGCTGAGGCTGAAGGCAAGCAAAGTGCCTTTTAGTGGGTTGTCGTCTCTGTAGAGCACACAGAACAATGGTCATGTATTCCAGTTTCAATTGAAATTCAGTGTAAGTGTGTGTGAAGGGGGTGCAAAGAGGTCAAAATATTTAGAAGACAAAAGCAAAAGGAAATAAAGTGCTTAAAAGTGAATGAGCGCAGTGTAGGTTTGGGGTAGTCAATTGAGGGAGATGCGAGGAAATGCATTTAGGGGCAGAGTGAAAAGAGGGTGCTGAAGAGGAAAACAAGAGGTTGAAAACGTGCAGATGGATGAGATGTGCAGAGAAAAGTTTCTTAAATTTCTAACAAAGCACACAATACTGAAGGCCCTACTCCTTCCACAAGCCTCAATAATATTTAATTTACAGTCTCACAATTTCAGAATTGAAACAGTTCCAATGTTATTTATAATTAATCATTGTTGTTACTCATGTATCTTAAACAACCATTATCAAAGCCATCAGTACTGGCAGGTTTTAGGTATATGTCAGTTGTGTTATATTTCTGGCTGCAAGAACATCTCAGAAAGAAACCAAAATACAGGCCAAGTGGCAGGCTATGGGAATCACAAAAATGTATTTTGCATGTTCATTGTTAGAGAGACCCCACTTTTCTCATCCCATTTAAAGACCTGTCTGCAAACGTTTGTATGACTGATTGCAGCCAGTAGTTGGGGTGCTTCCTGATGCCTGGTTGGAGCATTTTCTTCAAAAGTTGTTGCCACATGCAGTGCAAGACACAGGTCAAGCACACACTTTAAAGGGCCTGAAGTTGTTGCAGTGTACAATTTGCACATTAAAGTAAAGGGGGAGCATATCAATGCAGTAAGATATGGGGCAGTTTGTAATGTTTCAAGACTATACATTCCCACTGCTTTATAAACCTTGATTTCACTCTAAAATTATTTCCTTTCAAATGCACCATTTGTCAATCTTTTTTCATTTTTTTCTTGAGAGGAGGACCCACCCTGGACCCCATGTTTGCCCATAAAGCTTGCTCACTTCAATCATTACATGAAAGTCAGACCCAGACTTTTACGCCCTGCCATTTAAAAATATCACCAGCTGCCACTGAAATGCATGCAGCATGGGGGCTCTCTTGAGTTTGACTCTGGTCAGTGTGAATCCGAGGAAGTATTTCGATATGTAAGTGAGAGCAACAAGTTCACACTCTTTGCTGCTCTGATGATTTAAGTAGCAAAGGTGAGATCAAACTCACAGGGAGCTTTCAGGTTCTTTACTTTCAGTAGGGGGATGGATAATTACTGATATCTGAGTGCCAGGCAAAGTGTTGTGAGTTGGGTTAGAATTTCTAATTACTATGATCTCAGTCTTGGCAGCATTCATGCACAAGAAACTCTCCTTCGTTCACAGGACACATGGTTATACCACGAGGTAATGGTGATCTATACTGTTTTCCATACAAAAAGAGATGTGTGTCATCAGTACACATTTGGAAGATCAACTGGTACTTGCTGAGAAGTTGAGAAAGCGACCACAAAAACGATGAAAACCAAAAAGAGGGATAACCGCTGAGGAACTCGCAACAGGACATGACGACTGATCAAATGAGCTGATCTTGACTTTTTGGCTGCTACTGGTGACAAATGATTAGATTCACTGGTCTGTGGTACCATTACTGGAATCTCTATTTGACCACAATAATGATCATCTCAAACAGAGAGGCTCAAACATGGAAAAATGTGCACCTGATGAAGGGCTGGTAGCTCGAAATGCATTGTGTACTTGGTTTAACAAATCCAGCTGTCAGAGACTGAAAAAACATAAACAGAACACACTTCTTCCAATCAGTGCTTAAGCTGCAAAAAAACTAATGAGTGCCAGGCCACTCCTTAGGAACCCACTGCATCTTGCACTGGCCATTGCCACTGCCAGCCCTGCCATTATCAGTATCAAACACAACTAACCATCACACTCTTACAAGTGCAAAAATTCAGACTTTTCCAGGCCCCAAATTTATAAGAATAGTCGGGTGGCAAGTATTAGTAATTTCTCCCCTGCAGCGCTCACTAGCCCAGAAACATGCTGGGTGTGTTCTCCGCTTCTGGCAGCAGACGGCTGGAAAGGTGCCTGGCAGGGATCCTGCAAAGAGCGCATGCCACTTTGGCCGGCTGCTTTGCGTTGGGCAAAGTGACATACACATTTTGAAGCTCTCCACTCAGCTGTCTAGGACAGCTGGGTGGACACTAGACACAGGCCTTCAGGGCCTTAAAGATTATCCAGTCAGGACGCTCCATCCAATCAGAGTGCTTTTTTCATACTGGTTAACAGCATGAGGGCAGTGTCTGGATTGGTTAGGGGAACTCTTCCGGCATCGGAGAGCAGAAGCACACGGAGGAGGACGCGCAACCCATGGGCAAGTGCCTATTAATTATTTTATTTTTTTATGTGTAAGGTTTGTGTAATGCATATGTGTAATGTATTTAAGTGTGTAGTGCATTTAAGTGTATTGTTTGTGTTATTTGGGCTTTAGAACGGAGAGGTGGTTGACTTTGGGGTTTTGGAGGGAGAGGGTGCTTTTTTCTTTCTTTTTTTCCCGAAGTGGTGGGGCACTTTACCCGCCCCACCACTTTAAAATGGTACAAGCCGCCGCTGGAGGGAAAAAGCTCAACTGCTTTATTACAGGGAGAAACTGGTTCCTAGATTATGTCATTTTCACCAGCTTGATTACTCCTTGTAACTTTGCTACAGAAGTGTGAGGCATGAGACAATCTACCAAATGCTGTTCGACTGAAGGAGCTATACCAACAGAAAGGGAACAGAGTAACATTTATTCACCGCTGCCAGCGGTGTTGAAACAATTATCAAACCCGCACCCGCAGCAGCAGAGCAGAGGAGCAGCTTTCTTCCAAAGAGATAATCCCTCCCCATGGTCAGTGCACTGAAGTCTCGGTCAGCTATTAGAACGGTAAACACACGTGTGATTAAGGTATCTGTGGATGGGGTGACATTAGAATATGCAGAACCCGGTTCACAAGGACTGAAAAGGGTCCGGTCCCACGGCAATGACTGAACTGAAGGCGCCGCCCGGCGGGTGTTGTAAGGAAGGACGTTCATTTACCCCGAGGACTCACGCGGGGAAACAATACCCGAGCATTAGATGTAAAGGGATTAGAAGGCAGCGTCGATCTAACATTACTTTCTTTATCCCACGTGTTCTATTTGGATGTGTTACTAGAAGCACTTACAGGGTAGGGATGGGTTTTACTGCAACTGATGAGATGAGCTAAATGCTAATACTCCCTTGTGTCTATATATAGCCATAAATACAATTAACTTATGATGGAAACGGCCCGAGAAATGTACGGCTTCTTACACGTATTTATTTGAGGATATATTTAAAGAAACTAATGTAATGGGCTGACTCAATTCAAGTCAGAAGGTATTCTTCATGTATGCATGGGTGTATGACTGGACACCGTCACTATCCCTGAGGTAAATAAATCACAGAGTGAAATGCAGTCACTGCAGTAATGTAAGTCAAGTACTATTCGAATAAGAACTATTTTTTTTTTTTTTTTACATTGGGCTCGGCTTGGGTGGCAGCACTGAACTGAGGCCAGTTACACTCGTGAGTGTTAGAGGCCGCTTCTATTTTTTTTTTTTTTACACTGTGCCTCATTTACGACAAAGGTTAAAATGCTAGGTTGGTGTGCACTGTGCTGTATTCCCCTCCAAGGGTGGCTGTGCATTGACACTGGGTAGCTGACACTAGGTCATAACCACATCCATCATATTCCATTGATGTTAACATGGGTACTGCTTGGAACGGTACAGGTTGCCTGCGTATTAAGACCCTCTTTAAGGTGAATGCCATTGTAGAACCCCCACTTCAATGATAGACACATTCTCTCCAGGTGTGCTCTGTGTTCCTCTAAACCTCCATCATTCAGCATGCTCCACGAACCTTCCGTGTGCTGACAGATCAATTCCATAATGCCCCCTGCCAGCCATCTCTTCACTCCACACAAACACACCTCTCACACTCTCATGGGTTGGCAATTAAACTTATCCATTTGTAGGACCGAGTGTCACTGCAACTAGAGAGTCTTTGTCATCAGCTACTCTCGGGATTGTCTGATACAAGTACAAAAACTCAATTTAGGTTATCAGGCACGTTTCTGGCTGTTCCTCTTGCTCCCACGATGGTTGTTGGCCATTTAGGAGTGCTTGATTAGACACGGACAGTTAAATGTGCTCCTGACGTAGAGTTCACTAAGAGCTGTGCAAGTACATGCCTACAATGAGGCTCAGATGGCTCCAAATCTTCCTAGCTCTATTAAAAATCAAGATGATACTTTAACTTTTGGCAAGCTAAATATATGAAGACCAATCTGCTGTTTGTAACAGATTTCTTTGGTCGTTGTTCCAAATGGTATTCGAACTGTCAGCACTGAAGAGAGGGAAATCCCTCTCCCTGGAGACTGTTGGACTAGGTGGTGTCTGAATGCACAAAGAGATTAAATCACACAGGTCCTTATGTAGGCACTACCTCTTTTATCAAGCAAAACACTCCAAAGGAAAAAATGAAGCAAGCTATTATACGATTGAGGAAGGCACCATGTGAAAAGAAGGCACCAAGAATGGTGTCCAGAGGTAACAATGTTTAGTATAGTGGAATGGGCGGATCGTGGTCCTTCTCTCCCATTAGTCCGCATGTGTCTCTCCATCCGAGGTCTCCTGGCTCCACTCCCTCTGTTATTTTGACCCGCCTACATTTAATATTACAATGTGGCTCACAGCTGCTTGATAACTCAACGGTGCTTCCATGCACATGTCTAAAGATTGAGGGGTCATATAGGTTTGGTGTGGAAGGGTGGCAAGGAGGCACACTGCCCAAATCGGAGCACAGGCACATTGACGTTTTTTGGGATTCTTGGGCCGGAAGCCATCCTGGAAGAAGCCATTTCACCAGAGACCGAAATAAGAGTTATTTGAGAATCGGATGCACCCTTGACACTTAAAGTAGTATAATCTTAGAAACAGTCATATACATAGTGTGTAGACAAAAGTTTTAATTTGAACGCTTATTTTAATTTTAGACGCCTGCTGATTTCACAATAAACAAGCAACATTAATCGTCTATACACTAGCCAACGCATTTCATGCCGCATTAGGAACTTCTTCGCGGCGGTTGTGTCCTAGTTGTTTTGTATTTCCTATAGCATCTATAGATCTGTGTTAACAAATCTTTCTTGATGAATAAAAGAATATCCACGTAGATAATACAATTTGTATAATGAGGTCCTACGTTGTAACTATACTGTCATATGGCTCTGATAAACCTACAAACATATTGAGCTGAGAACGCTGTCATCTAGAGGGTTTATTTGCAGAAGAAACTCTTGAGATCCTACTGACTTACCATCCTGTGTGACATCCTCAGTTAGTACATGCCCACACCACAGCCTACCCTGTTCTTTTTAAAAAGATAAAAACTGGAAAGTCTGTGGTTAAACATATTTCATTTATGAAAGTACAGTGCACAACTTTTAGGCTCCTTCAGCAGGAATAGTGCAGGTCGAACAGCCAAGCTAGGCCCACCTGCATGGGAACACAAGCAACCTCGACAAGTGTTGGCCTACAATAAGCAGAGTTGCTGCTTGGATCCTGTTCCACAGTGACCTAGGGACCCAAGGAGCCACATATTACTGTGAATTTAGTGACCTGCCAAGTATCTCTTATTTAGATCTTTGACTTTCAGGGCGTAGTGAGACAGTACAGCCACAGCTTACGCCTAAAGGCTGCCTGCGTTGTGGAATGTTACCTGAAAAAAGGACAGTCACACATAGTGTACACCAGTACCCAAAAAGTTTATTTTTCATAAACATTTAATATTTTGTTTCAAAGCAGACAATGGTGCCAGCACTCAACTGATCTTGGTCCTGAGGCAGTCGGGTGCTGGAGGTGAGGCAAAAGAGCCGCCTAACTATTTTGCCACTTTCTCGTCCTTGATTTGTGTGGCAATCACATGCTGGAGGGCTGGCGCATCGGCCTCACCGAGGTGTGAGCACGTGTGCTGATCTGGTTTCTGTCATTCAGTGCAGAGGCAGTCCAGCAAGTACACAGGGCATCTAGGGGTGTAGACGCCAGTGGCAGACGCATGTGTGCACGGCACTCTTTAGCACAGTGTGCAGGCCAGAGACAGATGAAAGTGGCCTTCATGCGCAGGTGGCCCCAATGGTTTCTCATCTCTCTTCAATCCCGCTGGACAGCAGTCTCAGGTCCACCATTGCATTAGACTATGATAAACCCCCTCATGGCAGCGCATTCGATAGCTGGACTATGGCTTTGAGCTGAATTAGACATGCTGTCTACTCACCTGGTAGTCTACCCATTCCCCTCCTAAGTCCCAGCTGCAACCAAGACTTGTCCTTGGTCATGCAGGATATTCTCTACTGCTTCAGTGCAGAAAAGCAAAGTTTCCTACATCTGCTATCAGGCTTTCTTTGCGGAGGTAAACAGAACTCTTCCTTGTCCAAAAGCGAACTCTGAATAAGCCAAAGGGGCGAGTTGCTATTCAGAAAGAGTGACAGTTGGTCCTAGGACTCCTGACCACTAAGATTTAAAGCTTCAAATAAATATCTGGACAGAAACCGTTATACAAACATGCTTCTTCCTGCCGGCATTGTGCAGTTTCATGGCAATCAGTGAAAGAAGCAGTCAGTATATTGGAGCCTGCCATCCCACTGGCTAGTCGGTGACGGTTGCATGGCTACTGCAGAGGCTCAGGGCAGAGAATGCGGGAAATGGGCAGACAGCCCACCTCTTGTGTGGGTGTGTAGCTTTGGTCATACCCTGGGCCACAGTCCTCTGTTGGGCTGTAGGATTGGGGGGGGGGGCGAAGGTGGGCTTCACATTTTCCAACATTCACGCTGCCACATTGTTGAAATACTTTATACGACAAGCTGGCGCATAAGAGGGGCTTAGGGGCAGCAGAAAGGGAGAGGACTGCAGATTGGTGGGGGCACTAATAAGAAAGCACATTATTTTGTGAAATAAACGTTTTTGAAGTATTCTGAAACAGACTGGGCGAGAGAGTGTGTGTGCGTTTTTTGTTTGTTTGTGTAAAATTCCTGATTAAAACTGACATGACACCTCACCATACCCGACTAAAAGCGAAATATTTATCACAAGATGCATGTGTTGGGGGGTGGGGGGAGGGGGGGGGGCTGTAACACCTCACATAACCCCCCTGAAAGCTGCACCTGAGGTCAAAAGCTGCCACGAAGGAACTGGTTTCATCTAGGGAAGGTGAACACAAAGACTTGTGTTCCGTTCATGTTTTTGTGATTACACTTTTACAGAAATCTTAAATTGCGTTGCTTCGACGCGCTGGCCACCAAACTCAGAGGAGCTGAACAGACAGAGACTAGTTTTTCTTAACCATGAAAAGTTATCATTAGTTTGAGAGAATGGCGCAATGTGTTGTAGGCCAAAACGATTTGTTCAGAAAACAGCCAATTGTTTTTGTATTTTATCTTTTGCTAAATGAGAACAATAGAACACTGACCAAAGCGCTCTGGTTGGACCATATCTTGTGAATTTACTTTGTAGATCTACCTGTCAAGGCAGATATATAGTTTTGAAAGCCAAGCATGCCAATTTAAAGTGCACCATAGGTATGGCTGAGAACTAAGAGAGAGGTACTTGCGACAGACGTGAAAGCCTTTTTCACTGGTGCGGTTCTTCCTACAATACTTGCAGTCATTGGAGATGGATTTCTGGCACCGCGCATAAGAACTTTTACAGTTGTCAAGCCTTCAATTAACAGGATCTCATTGCCCCAGTGCTGATGAAATTTAGGAAAGATAAAGGCGCACCTCTATAAATAACAATATCACAGTGCCTTAATAGTTCACAGACTAGCTACCTCTTCTGTCACTCATTGCATCTATGCGTGTATTTGATCCTGTACATCACTCACGATACAGACATGCCACATATGAACACCAACACAAACACCAACTAACATGCCCCAGTCCTTGACAAGGAAATAACAACTGCAGTTTCATGACAGGTTGTTAATCCATCTTCCGAGCTACTATTCTTCAAGTTACCTATTGGTTGAATATAAGGTTTGCAGGATTTTTCAGGAAAATGTATACTTATACAGAGATGTTTTGTCACTTGAGAGGTGACCCCAGCTTCCATTTAGGGTACAATTTAATTCAACGTTTTATAAATATTATTAATATGTAGGTGAACAGTAATTTGACAAGTACCTTGATGCCTAATTTGACTAAAAAAAAAATAAAAAATAAAATTCCTTAAAGAGACCTTTAAATTCAAAAGTCGTATCCTTGAACTATATTGTAACTATTTCGCTGTTCACCAATATAGTGAGGGCCGGCTTTAGAGGGGTGCAACCAATGCAGCAGCACTGGGCACTGACCTGAGGGGGTTTTGACCTGGGAGGGAGGGGGGGGGGGGTTGAGGGGGCCCGGGTCAGGCAGTTAGGAATATCTTACAATTTAAAAGTACCTGAAGCAGAGTTCCATGTGCGTCCAGCTGTCAGGCAACAACAAAAATGTCAAGATAACTCTTGTGATCAATGTTCCTGACATAGAGATTCCAGTGGCAGTTCTGATTCGCCATAAAGTAGTGCAGAGTTAAAAAGCCTGCTGCAAAGAACAGATCTGTATTTTAAGTGGATAGCTGAGTGGATTAGGGAAGGCAGACTTTACCAGCACTTTACAACAAATGAAGTGTATGAGAGAGGGGCTACAGAGAGATGAGGGGCACTTTTTCCGGGTGATACTGTGGGAATCGAGAAGGAGGTAATGGGGGGGTGAGGGGGGGAAGACTGTGGCGCAGGACGCTCCCAGCGCTAAAAGTCGTCCCTGAATGTAGTACCTTAAACATGTGCTAGGAATTACCGCTGTTCCTGTCCTCTCTAGAGATAGGCCAATGAAGAAAATCAATAGGATCAGCTTTCAGGGTTCCTCAATAGATAGATTTAAGGCAGAAGGGTAAATAAACTGTGACACAGTGAGATAAATTTGTATTGCATCCAGATTTGTCTAGACAGATAACATGTTTCATGTTTAAATCCCAGGGTGCCTGGGGCGAGCCCAGCTCGTCCAGGCACACAGGACTAGAGCTCCCCACTTGGGCCTCCCTCCCACACCCCCCCCATTCAGAGAAGGAGGGGAAATCGCTTCCCCTCCCACCCCTGACCCTCCCCTTGGCAATCTGATGACATCAGCGCGCTCACAGCGCGCCAGCATCATGAGAAGCTGCAGAGGATGCGCTGGAAGCCATTTGCTTCCAGCTCGTCTAGAGAAAGGACCTATTTTAGGTAAGTCCTTCTCTTTTTGGGGCTTTTTTTTGGGGGGGGACACAGACAGGGGGAAAAGGAAAGAGTTTTTCCATTCCACCTGGGCCTGTTTTCAATGGATTCCTGCGATCGTGGCGCAGGAATCTCCACTAGGCACCAGGGATTTTGTGTGCAGTTTATTTTGGTTAGCGACCCCTAGGGCAAGGGTCGCTCCCCGGGGGCAGATCGCCCATTTTTTCAGCCGATCTGCCCCCAGGGGAGGTTAAATCCCACTAGAGAACCAGGGATTTTTTTTAATGAAGTATCTGGGCAGCGAGCCCTCAAGCAGCGGTTGTATGTTTCGCCCCCCCCCTGGGGCTAGATCGGCCATGTTTTTGGCTGATCTGACGGGCGGGGAGGTTTGAAACCCACTAGGCCCCAGGGATTGTGTGGTGTGTGTTTTGTGCAGAAATGGCCAACACTAATTTCCCCTCTTGGGGGGGGGGGGGGAGCAGAAGGCACCGAGATGTCGGAGATTTTATTTTTTTGGTTCCCTTTGTTTTTTGTGTGCTGGGGCACCCCCTTTGACAAGGGTCACCCCCCAGAGAGGGCACAGAGCTATTGGCCATTTTTGCCCCCTGTGGAGACAGATTGGCCTATATTTTTTAGGCCCATCTGCCCCCAAGGGGGGCAGAATCCTCTTAGGCACCAGGGATCGTGTGTGTGTGTTTTGTGTGGGGGCAGCCCCTTTGGCAAGGGTCGTCCCCCACAGGGGGGGCACATTACTGATGGCCATTTCTGCACCCCTTGGGGGTGGATCAGGCTATTGTTTTTAGGCCTATCTGCCCCAAGGAGGCAGAAGCCACCAAGATGTGAGGGATTTTTTTCTTTTTTTGTTCCCCTAAGTTTTTTTTGGTGCTGGGGCGCCCCCTTTGGCAAGGGTCACACCTTCCCCCCCCCCCCCCCCCAAACAGGGCATATTACTGATGGCCATTTCTGCTCCCGTTGGGGGCAGATCGGCCTTTTTTTTTTTAGACCCATCTGCCCCCAAGGGGGGCAGAAGCCACTTAGGCACCAGGGGCAATTTCTAAGTTCTGGGTGTTTGTCAACTGGCAAAGTATTTGTATTTGTGTTTATAACAGTTTATTTCTTCTTTTTGTTCTAGTTCAAACCTTTTGCTTCCTTTGCTGTGGATCCTTGCGGTTTTGGTAGTAGTTGTCCTGTGGTTTGCATAGTTGCATGTTTTAGGTAAGTAAAAGCAATTTACGCCAAAGGAGTATTGTTGACATGCATGAATGATATGTTTGTAGGTGGTGTACTAAATGCAGGATTGTGTGTGAAATTGTCCTCAGATTTGAGCACGATATTTGTGTTGTCAGATGTCTAATTGCTTTTTTCTTTTTAGTGGGGTATCATTGGTGATTGCTGTTGCTGGTGAGTAGTTTTTTCAGGCAAGTGAGTGGTATAGTTTTTTAATACATAACTCTGTGATAAAGCTACACTTTGTTTACTACTTAT
Organism: Pleurodeles waltl; assembly: GCF_031143425.1. Classification (NCBI taxonomy): domain Eukaryota; kingdom Metazoa; phylum Chordata; class Amphibia; order Caudata; family Salamandridae; genus Pleurodeles; species Pleurodeles waltl. The sequence continues at coordinate 752,428,141 of NC_090438.1, read as the reverse complement.
TTTAGTATTGGTTATTGTTGGCAATCCATTTGTTGTTAGAAAGGATTATGGCTAGCTGCAGAGTGACCGCTCAGCAGGTTGTAGGCATGATTTTTGAGTCGTCTTCTGACCATGATAATGAGATTGAATCTGCATCTGAGACAGAGGAGGAAGAGAGAAATTCTGGCAGTGAGTTTTCTGTCCAAGAGGATTCTCCTGATGAGGAAGCAACTCTCAGTCCAGATGAAGTGCCTGTTTTAGAGGAGGACATTGATGTGTCAAGAGTGCAGCAGCCTGGGGCTGAAAGGTTTCCCATTAGAAGACCTGACACCTGGATTGCCCCAAAAATGGAGCAGCCACAGTTACCTGCATTTACTGGTCTCCCAGGGTGTAGAGTCAATACGGAAACCTTTTTCCTGTCAATTTCTTTTACTGGTTTATGGACGATGTATTTTTGGAAGAGATTGTTGAGCAGACTAACCTGTATGTGGAGCAATAGTTGAGGGACAACGCTGCCAGAATTAGGCCTCAGTCTAGAGCTACTCAGTGAGTTCCCACATATCTGGAAGAGATGAAAAAGGTTTTAGGTTTGACTTTTTTGATGGGGTTGATAAGGAAGCCGTCACTGGCTTCTTATTGGTCACTAGTCCCTTGATGGCAATGGCTATATTTCCTGCAACTACGACTCGTAAGCGCTATTTGCTTCTTCGTATGCTGCATTTTGTAGACAATGCTTTAGCCTTACCACGAGATCACCCTGATTGTGACCGTCTTTTCAAGATTAGGCCTGTCCTTGAACATTTTGTAGATCGGTTTTGAGAGGTCTATGTTCCAGGCAAAGAGATATGTGTGGACAAGCCTTTGGTCCTGTTCAAGGGGCGTTTAGTTTTTAAGCAGTACATTACTAGTAAGAGGGCACGGTATGGAATTAAATAGTAAATGCTGTCAGAAAGTAGTACAGGATACATGTATAATTTCTGGGTATACACTGGTAGGGATTCCAGTATTGACCCCTCCTGGTTGTCCGCCCACTTTTGGAGCTAGCGAGAAAACTGTGTGGGAACTTGGTAGATGACTGTTTAACAAAGGTCGCCATTTGTACATAGATAATTTCTACACTGGAGTGCAGTTGTTCAAGGAGTTGTTCAGAGTGGACACTGTTGCTTGTGGCACAATCCGTTCTAACCGGAAAGGCTATCCAAGGGAACTTGTCTGTAAAAAACTTGAGCAGGGACAGTGCAGTGCCTTGCGGAATAATGAGCTGCTAGCTCTGAAATTTTCAGACAGGAGGGATGTGTATATTCTATCTACCATCCATGATGAGAGTACTTCCCCTGTGACTGTTTGGGGTCAGGTTGCCGAAGTGCACAAACCTGCATGCATTTTGGAGTACAAAAAGGCACATGGGTGGTGTTGATAGAGTAGATCAGAGGTTGGAACCTTAAACTGCTCTTCATAAGGCTTACGTGTGGTATAAAAAGTAGGCCCTACATTTATTTCATTTGGCAACTTTTAAAGCTTTTATTGTGTTCAAGGATTGTTCACCTGGGTCAAGGATGAAATTTGTTAAATTTCAGGAGTCCGTGATAGAGAGCCTTATTGTGGCGGAACAGGCAAGAGTTCCTAGAGTAGCAGTGGTGGAGGATGTGGCTAGATTAAAAGATCGCCACTTTCCAGATCACATTCCTCCCACTCCCAAAAAAGACTTGCCCACTAAGAAATGTAAAGTATGTGCCCGAAGAGGTATCCGGAGGTAGAGACGGATGTACTGCCCCGATTGCCCTTCAAAGCCTGGGCTGTGTGTGGCCGGCTGTTTCAGGAGTTACCACCACCCAAACATTTTTGGGGGAAATACTGTGAGCGTAAACTGCCTATTTTATATTTTCCGTTTGACGGTTGGCATTACGGTCATGTATTTACTTGGAGCTTTTGTGTTTGTAGTTTTGTATTTTATAATTAGTGGTTTCTTTGTTGTTTGTAAACAAAAAAAGTGATGGCGGTGTGTGTGGGGTGGTGCTTGGCTGGCGGTGTGCATGGGGATGCTCTCGGCTGGCGATGTGTGTGGGGAGGCGCTTGGCTGGCGGTGCCAGCCATACGTCAGTCCACCTACTCCTATCAGCTAGTGTGACTGCTGTATCAGGCATGTGGACGTATGCAAGTGATGGGCCCTTGAGTGGCGCTGTCTGTCCATGCGAGTGTTGTAATGTGCTAGGCCCGTGGCTGGTGGCGTGAATGGTCTTGTGCATGTCATGTAGGAAAGGTGTGTGAAGGGACTTTAAAACGGTTGGTGCCTTGAGGCGGTTTTACAGCTCACGAGCTGTGAGTCATTGGTTCAGTTTTTTGGCCTTTCAGTTATTAACAGTGCATTCCATTTTTGTGAAATCTCTTGTTAATAAAATTTGATCCACTTAACCATCACTCACCCTCGTGCCAAATCCAACCAGTATGTGTGGTAAAAATGACAAAACCTACTCCGCTATAATCTGGCGTAGCAGCACACTTGTGACACGCTAGGTGTCTCAGGTGGGACCCCGATGATGAAGCATGCCGCCAACTTGGTTGGTGGATGAGGGGTCTTTTTCACATAACCTAAGTGCATTTCTTTTCACAATTTTAGTGTTTAGCACATCACAGACGTACGTGGATACATCAAAATGATATATTACAAAACTACCTGCGTTTGGGGGGGAGGGTCACCTATGTTTTTGGTCCTGGGTGCGGCCTTCATCTAGGGACACCTGCCAAACCCAGACATTTTTAAAAACTAGACACCCCAAGGAGCCAGGGAGGTGTGGCTTGCGTGGATTTCCCAACGTTTTCTTACCCAGACTCCTCTGCAAACCTCAACATTTGCTTAAAAAAAAGCATATTTTCCTGACTTTTCTTTGTAGGATCACCGCTCCGCCACACAATTCCTACTCCCCAGTGTTCCCCTCAGTCTCCCAAGTAAAATGACACCTCACTTGTGTGGGTCCCCAAGGCAGAGTCAGCCTAAAGATGTATAAAAGAAAAATATGTGCTTATCAACTTGCTGTGCTATCCCCTCAATCTCTACAGGTTTTTGGCCTTTTTCTGTTGTAGGCACCTGGCCCACCCATACAAGTGAGGTATCATTTTTATCGGGAGACTTGGAGGAACGCTTAATGGAAGGAAATTTGTGGCTCCTCTCAGGTTCCAGAACTTTCTGTCACCGAAATATGAAGAAAAAGTGTTTTTTAAGCCAAATTTTTATGTTTGCAATGGATTCTGGCTAAGAAAACACTGGGGAATCAACACAAGTCACATCTCCCTAGACTCCCTCGGGTGTCTAGTTTTCAGAAATGTGTGGGTTTGTAGGTTTCCATATATGGCTACTGAGCCCAGGACCAAAAATGCAGATTCCTCCCTCCCCCAAAAAAACAGTGTTTTTTGATAATTTTGATGTGTCCACGTTGTGTTTTGGGGCATTTTCTGTCGTGGGCACTAGGCCTACCCACACAAGTGAGGTATCATTTTTATTGGAAGACGTGGGGGAACGCTGGGTGGAAGGAAATTTGTGGCTCCTCTCAGATTCCAGAACTTTCTGTCACTGAAATTTGAGGAAAAAGTGTTTTGGAAATACAAAGGTTTTCTTGATACCTATTTTTCCACTCTTTATATTTCAGCAAATAAATTGCTGTATACCCGGTACTGAATAAAAACCACTGCAAGGTGCAGCTCATTTATTGGCTCTGGGTACCTAGGGTTCTTGATGAACCTACAAGCCCTATATATCCCCGCAACCAGAAGAGGCCAGCAGACTTACCGGTATATTGCTTTCAAAAATTTGACATCGCAGGAAAAAGTTACAGAGTAAAACAGAGAAAAATGGCTGTTTTTTTCCACCTCAATTTCAATAATGTTTTTATTTCAGCTGTTATTTTCTGTAGGAAACCCTTGTAGGATCTACACAATGTACCCATTGCTGAATTCAGAATTTTGTCTACTTTTCAGAAATGTTTAGCTTTCTGAAATCCAGCACTGGTTTCACACCCATTTCTGCCACAAAAATATCACAAAAATGGGTTATGTCCCAGTAAAATACCAAAATTGTGATACAAAATTAGGTTTTCCGACTCAAGTCTGCCTGTTGCTGGGAAGCTGGTGATTTTAGCACTGCAAACCCTTTGTTGATGCCATGTTCAGGGGAAAAAATCACAAGCCTTCTTCTGCAGCCCTTTTTTTGCTTTAAGGAAAAAAAAAAAAAAAACACAGATTGTTCGCTGTATTTTGGTTAATTTCTTTGTCTCCTTCAGGGGAACCCACAAACTGTGGGTACCTCTAGAATCCCTAGGATGTTGGGGAAAAAAGGACGCAAATTTGGTGTGGGTAGCTTATGTGTGCAAAAATTTATGAGGGTCTAAGTACGAACTGCCCTGAATAGCCAAAAAAAGGCCTGGCACCTGAGGGGGAAAAGGCCTGGAAGCGAAGGGGTTAATATCTTTGAAAACAACTTTTTGGAGAGGCAGCATACATTATAAATCAGCTGTTCGACAGCTTCAATGTATTATGAAATGTGGTTTAAATGAATCTTAGAAACATCAAAGGTAAAGATGGCCTGTGTGAAAGAAAACTGGTAAGGCTAGCTCCTGATTAAGTGAAAATCAGGAAGATTATGGAATGAGGGAGGGATTACATGAGAGTATCAACTCGTTCCTTTGTAAAGCACTTAGCGATTTTGAAACATAACACAAAATACACTGGATTTTCTTCCTAAAGGTATGGGGGCTTTGGTCACATTACTAGCATATCAAGAGCACACTGAAGAGTAAAGTTTTATCAAAGCGCTAGAGAAGCAAAACATACAGCTCAACTTTTAGGTGCAGATCTACCAAATACAATCTGAAAAATATGCTAATACCCAGCAGGATATCTATTTTGATTAACGTTGAAATTAGAATCAGAAAACTTGAGCTTCTTCAATGCTATTTTTGCAGGAGTTACAATGCAGCCCTTAAAGGGCAGGTTCTGGTCCATGATTTCAATCAGGAGACAAAACTAACCAAAAAGGTCAATATGCTTTCAATGCAATTAATAAGGTATGTGAAGCAGCAAGTTTACTTGTGAATATAGAGCTACTCAATTAGTCTCAAAGGTGTTCGTTACTGACCACTTGCTTATAATTATAAACATATATAAAGCGTTTAGTAGTCTAGAGTGCCAATGCAGCACACCAGTGACACAGTGTGGTAACTGGGGTTATATTTTTACTTTTGTGAAAACTAGGGCGACATGATGAGCCTGACCACCACCATATAATTTTATCCCACAGAATGAACTATATTATAGGAGACATGTTCTAAAAATGAATGGCAAACAGATAGGACCATGGCATTCCTTTATGGTGGCCTTAAGCTACATCTTAGTGTACATCTATGCAGTAATCCACGAGTCTTTTATGGATGCCTGAGGGAAACACTATGGAAAAGGATTTCTAGAGACAGACAGTATTCAGAGATTACCAGTGAGTAACTTTAAATTTGTGGGGAGACTGAGAATGCTTGCCTTAAGGGGCCTCCTTTTGTCACCAGAGAAGTATCCAAAGACCGTGCTGAGAAACCAACCAAATGCAGGTGGAGTTTTTTCATGAGGCCACTGATATCTATCACGACATATATAAAAACACTTGCCATTAAAATGTAGACTAAATGTTGGTATCTTGCATTAGTTCAATTTAATACTGTACCACAAACTGCACATTGTCCGCTTAGCAGAACAAAATATGTTGAGCCATTATACAACAACATAGGGAAAGTTAATCTTTTAGGGCAGACGAAGGTACAGGACTTTACAAGTGTAGACACTAATGTGGCATACTTTTTGCAAAACGTGAAAGATCTGAACTTGAGGATTCACAACCAAGTTAGGATGAGTGCCATGTTCCTCCATCACAACATGATCTTTTTGGAAACCCACCTCGATTTACATTGCTGAAGGGTTAATAAGGGAAAGCTATAAAGTGTAAAGAGCATCCACTTTACAGTATGCAGCAGAGATGACAATGGTAGCCTGTACCTGGAGCACAGGGATTTTGGTGTGGCTGAAGATGTATTATGACACAATAGCAGTGACGAGTACGGTGGACTCATGACAGCCAGACTTGCGGTGGTGGTCCCACAGCCAACAGTCTGGCAGTGGGACCACCATATTATGACTGTGGAAGAGCGGCCACAGTCTGACCACTGACACCGCCAGGCTGCCGCCAACCGGCAGCCTGGCGGTCCCAGTGGTTGTCATCCACCAGGGCAGACAGAGCTGCTTGCAGCACCGCCCTAGGGATTACGAGACCCCATATCACCAGCCTTTCCATGGCAGTTAACACAGCCATGGAAAGGCTGGCGGAATGAGGGCGTCGGGGGGAGCCCTGGGGGCCACTGCACTGCCCATGCACTTTGCTAGGCAGTGCAGGGGCCCCCATGGAGAGCCCCGTTGCACATTCTATTGCGCAAAATACGGGCAGTGGAATGCGCGACGGGTGCTGCTGCACCGCTGTTAAGGCCCCGTTCACTACGGTGAACTCCTAATAGGGCTGGCGGGGTCCAGGCCGCACAGGCTACCTGAAGGCAAAAAGTGTTTGCCTGGGGGCCTCCGCTGTCCCCCAAACTCGAAATGAGGGCCCCAGTCTTAAAGAGCACAGAATGTAATCTGATATGAGATTGATAAAATGAAAATCCATCATAGGATAGGTCGGAGATTCGGTCTCATACAATCAATGACTACTTGTGCTAGGATGGGATTACAAAGGCAAATCTTCATCCCTGTATCCTGAAAAATATGCCATAGACCAAATGCTGGTAATGGGCATACACTTACCCAAAGGTGGATAAGAAGATGCTCACATTTCGATAGCCATAATTATGATGATGTATTAGAGAAGAGTAAGAGAATCATTACCACAGTCCTCATATGTGCCAAATGCCTCCAAAGAGAACGTTAAGTTTTCAAATCAAATCAGAAGATAGACCACCTCAGAGAAACACTGGTAGGATCCAGGATATTGGGATGCACTCACACATTAACTGCATAGAAGAACATATCTTATTGAGAATAAGGATTTTTAAGGCCCAGCAGTGGGTGATTGGGATTGACTGTACCAGGCAAAAACACATTTGCATAGGGCCATGCCACACACACGTCTTTACTGACAATCCAGACACTGATTGAATATCAGAGATCACAGTAGAAAGATCAACATCCCCTGCAACAGTATTTTGCTGTGGCTCTTGCTGAAAGCTGCTGATGTACGTTCTTGTTTCAGTGGTCCTAGAGGTCCTCTCCCAGAAGGATGTGGAGTGGCACCACAAATTTCTGTCCTATGCTTCAGTGAATCATTAGGTTAAAGTATCTAAAGATTAAAGAACAATCTATTCTGCCACCCTCAGTGAAAATTGATCATAGAAACCTGCTGCATGTGCTAGTTATCTGGAATTAAGCCTTAGGTACATACATCCTACAGAAGGAGCAGGAAAAGAGAAGAAACTTAGGGCCTGATTCACAAAGGTAAATTTTACACTTTTGTGTGAGTTTACTATTTTGTTTTTGCTATTCACAAACTAGGAGCTAATAGTAAGTTTACAAGTGTAGACAGAGTTCCCCGTAGTCATAAACTTACTGTTAACTCGTAGTTTGTGAATATAAAAAAAACAGTACACTTACACAAAAGGTTTAAGTTTATCTTTGTGAATCAGGCCTTCCTATTGAGGCGTGCTACAGGCAAGATTTGTCAGGGTCATACAGCTGCACTGCTAGGAAACTGCTTGGTGATTGCTATGTAACTGAAATCTCTTATTAATAGTGTGGCAGATTTCTTTTGTTGAAGTAGAAGAGACCAATGAGATTGAAGGAGGTGTTTGCAGTTCTCACTTTTAAGGTTAAGTGCATTCATAGTATCACACATTTGCTTCACTAACACCGTATCTGGTTGGACATTCTCCTGTCTAGAATTTACAGCTGTGCTGGTGGATCATTCCATAAGCTCTATTCTGCAGTTGAGGGATCACGTTATGAAGTTACGGAGTCGGAGTCATACAACAAGGTGCTCTGGGGAATGAAGTAAATTACTCAGATCACTAGGTAACTGAGTTTATGACTAGCTGTACTATAAACTGTCTTTTTGTTGAGAAACACCTGCCTGAATATGGCGGCTCTGATTTAATACCTATCCAAAAAATAGAAATGAAGGTGAACAGTTCAATCCTCAATGCTACTCAACCAAATATTTGCAGCTAGAGCACAATCTGATGAAATAAAAATATAAAGAAATAAGAAAGCCCTTTTACCCGAGACACGGTTGTGTGTCTTTCATCCAAAACAAATTATGATCTTGAAAATGGAAAAAAATGTTATTCTATTGGATGCACTTTTCATGAGACACAAAATAAAATGAACATCTGGAGATTTTCCAAAATGAACTCTGTAGCAAAATGGATTTGGAAACTTCTTTATACTTTTTATGAAACATGCTATTGTACACACTTTGGAAAGTACTTATTAGTTTGAAAGGAAAGATAATCCATGCTGGTTATTCTCTGACAGATTAAAACAATAGAATCTTCTTTTAGCGACATCTCAAAGTGTTTTCAAAAACCCCATTATTATGTCTAAACTGCTTTTAAATGGTACACTAAAGTAGCAGTATAACTCTTATGTGAGGAAGAGAAAGTCTTATATTTTTGCATCACTGAATTGAGAGTAGGTTTAAATCTGGAAGTACATATGAATCCCCAGGGTAGGTGTAATGCCTATGCACAGCCAACTATTACACTGTTACATGCTCAACAATTATTTTGAAATCCGCCTTGAAGTTAAATGATATTTCACTTTCATGGCTTAGTGTATCTACTACTAATTTAAACACAAAGCTGTGTTCCCTTAAAAAGAAAACAATACAAAGACGATTATTGAATGATAAACGTTAAATATTACATCAATTTCTTAAATTATTTTTATCCCCACCTTATGGAATCACCATTGTTTATTTACCTAGTATGGTGTCTTGTATAAAGCTAGCGCGCGCCTCCTACCATGTCCAAATGTTAGCAACCACGCCGGCTGGGCGCCATGTCGGTACCACTTCTTCATCTTCGGCTGCTCAAAGTTCTCACAGAGGTCACGTGGGAGCAAAATCCAGACCACGTTTCATAATGGTCTAGAGCAAGAGGGTGGCACTTTGCAGTTCCTGCACTGGGATTCAAGGCATTATAAGTTATACTAGAACACAGTCTGTAATTTGTGGACTGGTTGCCTAGTCGTGCTTCTCTCAAGAATCATCACTGGTCAGACAGGCCGACATGATGACAAAGAAAAAAATGATTCATGGAGTGTAGGAGAATGCTACATTTTTTCATTAAAATGAATGTTTAGCCATGACATTTGTCCATGGCTCGGACCCCCTCAAAGGATGTATACAATTATTTTTCAATAAGATTCAAAACGGGAAAATGTTCATTTGGAGGAGGAGAAAACATAGACCTCATAAACTAGAGAAACTAAAGCTAAAGAGAGTATGGAAACTTCTAGACTTGAATTCATGCCATCATTAAGCACACAGGCACATGTCGGGCTCAGATGTCAGTGTAACGATTGCCTCCCCGATAACGAGTGTTGTATTTTCCTGTGGACTTTACCAGGCTAGCTAATGAAATGCTCCCATCTGATGCATTTCTATAATAGCTACTGAAAGGTGATACACATACATGTGAAGACATGGGACATTATTAATAGCAATACGTGTGTCGTGTGATTTAATTATTATTGTCATGATGGCTAAACCTTAAGGAGATCCCTCCTTTCTCTCAGATAGGTAAACACACTTCCAGGTTTAAAGTTTGAACATCATGTAACCTTATGCATAGGGCGGAAGTTATCAGCTGTTGATAACTTTGCTAAGCTTTATATTAATTGGATGTTACATTCTCGCTTCATGCAGCCTTGGCAGATGTTGTAAAGGAATTTTCATAAGATACGACTCAAATCGTGGCTCACACTTTAACCAGAGCTGAAGATGTTCAGTGAAGTTTTGTTTCAGTTCACCTCTATAAAACTGACAACATATTGAGAGTTCAGACAAGGACACAACCATCATCCAAAACTCAAAATGTCTACAGTTTTACACAACTATAGAACTATGTGGTCAAAAAAGAGTAACCAGAGAGGAGTAATTACACCAGTTGACAGAGGAGCAGCACTGAAATGCCAATGACAACCATCAGCTACCTCTCCCCCATAGAGAGAACTATCAGATGTCATGAAATCCGCAAAAACATAAATTAAGATAACTGGGCTACTGCATCTCGAAACTGTATCTTGCAATTTCCACAAATTCTCCAAAACACACAAAGGAATCTTTGTACCTGATCATCTTTGTGTCTAGAATGCTATGAAGAGCTGGGACTGCATGGAAATAAAATACTCTTACGCCACACGCAACAAAGACATACAGCCAATTCTAAAACACATTCACACTCCTTAATAATTTGACCCAACTATCACCCTCCAAAGAAGAACAGTACTAGTAATCCTGGACGTGGAACAAAGACATGCGCATCTTCCACGTGGAAGATATAACATCCAACATAAACATCAGGGAAAATAAAGACCAAGTGTCATGGTAGGAGGCATGCATACAGCAAACATTTATCAAAGTAACTCTGAACATATAGTCATTACTAGGACTCAAATGCCAATAGCCAAGTAATACTAGAAACAGGCACTTTTACAGCTTTACTAAAGTACCAAAGTTCCTCATTCAAAGTTTTGCTGGTAGACTGTTCTACAGTCTTGCTGCTTGCAGCATAAAATCACATGCTTCCGTTTTTTCATGAACCAGCTCAGGTGATGTTTTTAAAAGCTTCCACTTTCTTTAGGCAAACAATGTAGGTGTAGAGTAATGTGTTACCCATGTGGGAAATATGTCTAGAGCTGAGCTGCAGCATTCTGGAACTACTAAAATGTTGGTGTTAAATTGGATGAAAGTGGCAGACACTTAGTTTGCACCGCCTAAATTGGAGGTCATTACCTTGTCAATGGGGGTGTTATTCCAGATCCTTGGTGCGCGAATGAAGAAGGCAGGTCTTCTGGGTTGTTCCTTCTTGCATCTTTTGGTGTCCAGTCTGGCCAGGTCCTTCATCTTGTTGTGGTGCTGTCTACCAGATGTTGTTAGTTACTTGGCCTGGCATAGCAGGATGTTATTTCTGATTGCTTTGAGGTGGGACAGCTAGTCTTGAAGATGATATGGTCCTGGCAGGTGAACCAATATAGTTTTGGGTTGATATGTCCAAATTTCTTCAGACATGTGCCACTTTTTTAGGATGCTTTTCTATGATGCTGAAGCCAGAGAGACCACTGAGGAGAGTGTGACCTTCATCAAGGTGGAAGAACGTAGGGTTTCAGAAAAGAGTTGGTACCATGTACCTTAGTCTTCTTGGTGATGGGTTCTTTGAATGTGAGGTCAGCCTGGCGGTTGAATCCAGGGATTCAGCACTGCTGGAGGGGCTATGGGAGATGGTGGTAGAAGCTAACTAGCTAACTAGGTTCACACTGGATAGACAAGCTTGAATCTGTGATAGTTTGATGCTCCTGGTGAACAGGAGGAACTCTGTTTTGCTGGGTTGTGCTTCCAGTAGGATTGAACTACAGAGGGATGGACAGTGGCGGCCCGTCCTTTAGGGCGGAGGGGCCCCGCCCTCCCCACCTTTTGCCCCTCATGAAGAATGTCTGACAGGCTGAACAAAGGTCAGCCTGGCAGACACTCTTCATGTTCAGCTCAGGCAGCCAGGAGTGAGACATGCGCGATTTGCGCAGACTCCTGGCTGCCTGACCTGAACTTTGCTGGGCTGAGGAGGTCACAGCTCCTATGGGCGTGGCCTCCTCGGCTCAGCAAAGGTGCCTCGAGGCCCTCCCCTGGGTGACGAGGAAAGCGTCACCAATTGACACTCTCCCTGGGCGCTTCAGTTTCAATCAGTGACACTTCGTCACAGAGTGGGGTGGGGTCAGCTGTCTGACTGACCCCATCCCACTCTGTGACGAGGCTGGGACTGCTGCCTTCCCTCAGGTCAGCCAATGAGGGAAGGCAGCAGTCCCAACCCTCCTGGAGGCTGAAGGTAAGTGTGTGTGTGTATTTGTATGCGTGTGTGTGATGTTTTAAATTGAATGTTTGGTGCGCATGTGCATGTTTGAATGGTATGAGTGTTGTTAATGGATGTGCGTGCGTGTCTGTGTGAAAGAATGAGAGTGAGTGTGTGTGTGTGTGTGTCCCGCCCGCCCCCCTCCCTCCTAAAGCTGCCAGCCGCCACTGGGGATGGACGAAGGGAGGGAGAAGGGCTGGAGGAAGGGAGGGGTGAAGGGAGGGAGGTGTGAACAGAGGAGGGGAGGGATGAAGGGAGGAATGGTGGGAGGATGAAGGAATGGAGGGATGAGGATATATAGCTGTGTATAGAAAATCTAGACCTGCTTACCTGTCGATCTTTACTAGTTGATATTTTGTCCCACCGATATTGTTGATTCGATACTCAGAGGGCACACCTTCCGGTATTTGACAGCCACATTTGGATTAGTTCAGCTTATGAGTCGCTGTAAGTCACTGGCTGAGAAGATCCTGAGGAAGAGTTACCTACTGGGGGATCTTGTGTCAGTGAGCATATTTTCTACCCAGAGTGTCAGAAGCAGAATAGACCTTGACCTGGGTTTCCGTTGAATCTGACCCGAAACTTCCACATGCTGACGTTTTTTTTAGCCTGTGCTATTATTCCACTAAGGTACCCAGACTCAAGTAGGGTGAACACGATTTCTAAATAGCCCCACTGTGGCACGAACTCCTTCCACATAATGGCAGCAACGTTTACAACATTTGGTACCATTTGAGGTTTTTCATAAAACTAATTTATTTCTAGAACCCATCCCGCGTGCATGCAGTATCTTCAAACCCTATACTAGGTGCAAAACATTTCACATACTCTTTAGTGTAAAAAATATAAAACAAACTTGTGGCATCATGATTTACCTCTAGCTACACCGGAAATGTAACAAAAACTAACAAACCCACAACAAAAGATGAATCTGAAAAAAACCAACACTTTCTTTGAAGGATGGAAACGAGGGCAGCCAATTATGTGATTTATCAAAAGTGACAGGCAGCCTGCGTCTGAAAAGCTGGACAGATGCTCTGCACAGCTGCAGTAAAACTGCACAACAACAAAAACACTGAATAATTAAAATTGAGAAAACCAGCTGAAAGCCTCATTACTTTTCTTCGCTGGAATATGAACATGGTATTTCTTGCAACAATTTCGTTCTTTTCCTAATATTTTCCAAAATGTGGCGTCTGTCTCTTTTTTTGACTTGCGACAAGAAACATAGGGCACTCATGATCTGGAGAAGATGTGCAGCAGTCGAGTCAAAGACAGTGTGAGCAGCTACTGGAGAGATTCCTACAAAAGAAGTTCAAAGTGTTGTAAAGAGGGGTCCCCAGCAATTCGTCTATCATGAATAAAGTGGGGAATTGTAGTAAGACCTACAAACAAAAAATGCTCCAGCTCGTTCACGCGACGCTCCTCCAAAACTTCCTGAGCCTGGGGACCACATTCCCCAGACTCCAAAGCGCGGACGCGCATGCGCGCTATCTCCGGATGCTGGGAACCCTGTTTTCCCGTCGTCCTGGCACACCATCTGAGTCACCACCGGCGCCCAGGACACCGATACCGGCTTCAGCCGGTTCTAGTAACGACACCCAGGTGCACTCAATTAAGTTGCTGGTACATATGCCGCCCGCGCTGGACCACATACCTCAAGCGGTCCATTGAGGGGTCTGTCTAGGTGCACAGCGAGCGCCTCCTTTGATGTAGTAAGTGCAGCAGCACTTAATCTGCAGCGATTCTTCCTCCTTTCTGGACCTCCAGCTATACCACAGATAAGACTGAGTGTCTGGTTGTTTGCATCAGAGTGATAATGTGTGTTTAAGTGTGTGTGGCTTCTTAATAGTTTTTAATAGTTTGGGCAGTTGAACTCAACAACTTTGTTGTTTTTAATGTTTTCTGGCTATTACTACTGCAAACTAGTTGTTTTGTTTTAGATACTTTACCAGAGGTATCTCCTCAGCCCCCAGCTTCCCACTAGGGCTGTATCCCTCTTACTCTATCCGTTAGCATTAAGGGTACATCCTGTGTCCCACAGGCCGCGTGCTCTGCATTAACCCATGTGTTAACTCCCATGGACTGTTAATTTTTATCTCCTGATATACGCTGTCTATGTCTATTTCCCTCCCCACCTAGAGTGTGACTATAAGGGGACACTCCCCCTCCTAGAATCTGAGGCCAGTTGCCTTAGATATTAGGGTAAGGTTACTTTTCTTTCTTTTATTCAACAGAACTGTGTGTTCACTGCGTGCTCTGCATGACTTTCGCTTGCTGTGGCACCCCCTTTTTATATTATATTATATTATATAGTGTGTTTTGCTGTGTTGTGTTATTAAGTTAACGTCTCCCTCGTTTTCTACTCCCTCAGGCCTCCGCAAGGTAGTCCCTTGCCAAGGTAGGCCCATTAATTCAATTTCCCCCCCCCCCTTTATGAGGGGAGGCTCATCTATTTGCACCTTGCATGATGGTTATGGATCCTAGGCCCTGAAGAATGCCCCCAGACCTTCCATGGCTCATAGTAGAGGGCAGAAACATGTCGGACAATTCTTAGAGAGGCGACCCAGTGAGTCCTCATTCTCACCAAGGTGTCCCGCCCTTGTTTTTAGTTACACCAGCAGATACCACTATTAAAAGTGTAGACCACACACAGCTAGCTGCCTAGGTGTTTTTATATCACCTTAGTTTAGATGGATCCCATTATCTCCAGATAAAATATATTTACGTACTCCCTCCCGTTCTTTTAATGGTGAGGTTGAGTCCACCCAGGTGGTACTATCCTACCTGGGTGGGGCTCAGTGGTCAAATGATGAAGCACAACACTATATTGTGTGTGAGACCACCCAGTCCGTAAAAGGAAATCCCCCCTTTCCTCACTCACCCTACACAGCACCCACACTGCGCATTTTCTGCACCCAGCGAGGTCTAAGAGCCCACGTATAATCTCTCGTGAACATAGCTCCACATCATTGGTGAACCCCATACCTTTTTGTAGTAACTGGTTTTGTACTGACACCAGCTATATCCTAAATACCTATAGTGCCAAGAGACTTTACCTCAAGGCGGCCTAACTGGACCATGAGTTAAGTCCATGACATGTACCCTCTCCTTCTGTCCTATACTTTCTCTTAGATTTCTCACAAATGCCTCTCAATAGCCAATTTACACAGGTTGTACAATAAATCAGGTACACATACATTAGGAACTCATCATTACAAATCAATCTTGTGTTTTGTCCATACATATCTGGAGCCATGTGTTTAAGCCCTAAACCTTCCCTCTATTTTCATCGGAGGCAGGTCTAGAAGATGCTTAAGGAAAGTGGATAATGTATCAATCCATATAAACATCTATACATTATACCATTCTCAGAAACAGTGCAATCTGAATGTAGTCTCAACGTACATAAATATAATCCCATTTTGTAGTTAATTAGCTCAGTAATCCCACCTATTGCCTATCACATCTCAGACAAGCAGAGGGCTCAGAATGGCCAGTCACACGCATCACCAAAAAGATAATATATCCAAGAGGCACTAAAAAGTAATTTGAACTCAAACTGTCTTTGGTTGACATATGTGCTGTAGTTCTCTAACGTCCAATCAGAGAGCTAAAGACAAGAGAACACCATTATTCTGTGGTATCTGAGAAGTTATTTTACAAGCTTGGTTAGACCTAGATCATATTTATCTATAGATCTTTTTTGAGCATTCTTAAACTAGGTTTCAAGTTGTGGGTTCACAGCCAGGAGCAGTTATCAATAACCATTGGATGAAAAGTTTTCCAGATCTTTTGGAAATGGACAATGCTGACTTACAGTGAAAGCCCACGGGAGGGTCATTGCACTTAGTTGGATGTTTGTATAGGAAACCAGCTGAACAACAAATAAAAACATATAAATGTAGGTGTAGCTTCCCACAACATGGTGTGACACAGCAGACCTTCCAAACATCATTTTCACTGTACAAGATATTTTGTACTCCAAGATGGTGTGGTTTGAAGAGTGGTCTGCTCTCTCAGATGCACTGACAATGAAGCTGACCTGAGTCATTTGTTTGCAGAGACCCTCCCACCGCCTACCTCCATTTATTTAGCATTTTTGGGAGTTGATACTTCAAAAGATCAGTTTAATCTGTGGAATAAACTTCACTAGAGCCACAAGTTTTAACATTTTCGGCTTAAGGATGGCTTGATGAAAACTCGTAGCACGTGGCCTTCAAGTTTGCAGAACTAATTAGGTTGTTTTCAATTCGAGAAAGCTATTGCAAAGTCTACAACTGTCCTCATTCTCGGTAAAGTGGTCACCACTCTGCGAATACATATCTTTAAACAAAATGTAAAAAATATTTTTTATAAAGAGAATTTATTAATTTTCCATAAAACAATTGTGCTTACAGTACAACATGATGCCAACGGGCATCAAACATTAATGGTCAAATCCTCGGTCCCTGCCACATTTTATTACTAAATATTGCTCACCATCAACGCTTAAAGGCCTGCTACGTCCTCCCACTTCCCCCATATCTTCTTGTGTTTGTGTAAACAGCCTCTGGCCTCGTACACTAGTTTCTCTCGCTGCGCACACCAATCCACACCCCGTCTCCACTTAGCCAATGTCGGAGCCACCCTGGCCTTCCAATCTGCCATTATATCCCTTTTGGCCACTAGACATGCCACCCCTAAGAAGGACCGATCTGCTCTTCGTAGCTCTGTATCTCCCATGACCCCCAGAAGGAGGGGCAGTGGTGACCTCTTTACCTCCTCCTGTAGGACCCGGGATGTCTCCTGCACCACCTTTTCCCAATAGGCCGTTATAGTCGGACATGCCCATACCATGTGGTAGAAATCGGCTGTATGATACCTGCAGCGGGGGCATTCCGCTGTGGGGCGGAGGCCTGCTTTATGTAACATGGCGGGTGTGAGGTATGCAGCATGTAGGAAATAGGATTGTATTAACCGGAAGCGTGTGGCCATTGTTAGGGAGCGTGGGGCCATTAGTGCTTCTGTCCAGTCCGCTTCCTCCATGGGTCCCACCCAACTCTCCCACCTTTGGCGAAGCTCTCTCAGGGGTCCCCCAGCGGCGGTGATTAAGGTGCGATAAATCTGAGAAACCCCTCCCCTTCCCGGTCTCCCATCAGTGCCTTGGCTTCCATGGGGCTATGTTCAGGTATGGTGTCTCCTGTCTGTAGGTGAACTAGTAGAGCGTGGCGTAACTGGAGATATCGATGGAATTGTGTCTTGTTTAAGGAATATTGTTTCTGGAGGTCTTGAAAAGATCGTATGTGTGACCCTCTCCAAATATCTCCCAGTGTGGAGATCCCTATGGTGTCCCATTTTTGAAAGCCCTCCAGACCTGCCACATGTATCAGCTGCTTTCCATGCCAAAGCGGGGTTTGTTGGGTTAGACGTCCCAACCACCCCGTCACTTTCTGGGCAGTACGCCATCCCAGAAGTACCACTTTGGTCACATCTGGGGTCCCTCGGGGTATCTGGCTCCCGTAGAGTGTGTCAAGGATCCGTGGGTAGCCCATTGTCTGTAATTCTAGTTGGTATGCGGGGTCTGTCCATCCACCTCCCATCCAGTCATTGATTACAAGTGTGTGCATCGCTAGATAATAGTATTGAATTTTCGACATGCCCAGTCCACCCTCATATACATCCCTCTGACAGGTTCTTAGAGACAATCTTGTACGTGAGCTACTCCATATGAATTGGCGTGCTAAAGAGTCCATCTCCTTGAACCATCTCACGGGGATGGGGAGTGGGAAATTCTGTAGGAGGAATAAGAGCCTGGGGAGGATCATCATCTTGTACAGCGCTATTCTACCAAGTAGATTCAGGGGGAGGGCCTTCCAGCGCAGAAGGTCGGTTTTGATTTTCTTTGTAAGCGGCGTGACATTGAGTTCCCATGCTAGCTCGGGGAGAAGTGAGATGTGTATCCCGAGGTATTTGAAGCTGTTTTTCCGTACAGGGATATTTCGTTGCCAATCTATACAGTTGCGCGTGCAATGAAGGGGAATCAGCAAAGATTTGGCTGGGTTCAGGGTCAGTCCTGAGGCTTCCGCGAAAAGTCTAAGGATCTCTAGAACGCGTGGCCCGCTTTTGGATGGGTTGGAGATGTACAGGAGCACATCGTCCGCGTACAAGGCCACTCTGTCCTCTGAACCAGAGGGCCAGCGCCAGCCCTCGATCAGTGGATCGCTTCTCAGTAATATCGCCAGTGGCTCTACCACTAGTGCGAAGAGCAGGGGAAATAACGGGCATCCCTGTCGAGTCCCACGGCCAATGGGGATTGGATCGGAGACCACTCCATTCACCCTGATACGGGCAGTCGGGTTAGAGTATAGGAGTTTCACCAATCCCCAGAATTTAGGTCCAAGCCCATTTTTATATAGGACCTGTTCGAGGTAGGACCAATCTACCGTATCAAATGCCTTTTCGAAGTCGAGTAAAAGCAGTGCCAATTGTGTATGCGATAGCGCCTCGCGGTGTGCCAAAGCAAGGTGTAGTCGTCTGATGCAATGCCTTGTGCTACGGGTGGGCATAAAACCACACTGATCAGGATGCACCAGCGTGGGCATTACCTCCTTCAGTCTGGAAGCAAGGATCGAAGAAAGCACCTTGACTTCCACATTTAGGAGCGAGATAGGCCGGTACGCCGAACAGTGTCGTGATGGGGGTTGGGTTTTGGGGATCACCACAATAGTGGCTTGATCAATCTCTGTTGGGAAGCGGCCTTGATTCTCCGCTTCTTCGTACATGTTGAGCAGGTGGGGGCCCAGAATATCACTACATTTACTGTAAAATTCCGCTGGAAAGCCGTCGGGGCCTGGTGTTTTGCCTGATGCCAGGCCCGATATTGCGCTGCAGATCTCTACAAGACCAATGTACTCGTCCAGTCTGTCTCTCGCCTCTGGGGATACCCCGGGAAGGGTAATCTCATTTAGTAGGGGGGACTCTCTCTCAACAGCAGGGCGTGGGTGTCCGGCGTATAGACGGGCGTAGTAGGAGGCGAAGCTATGTGCGATTTCCACTGCTGTTTTGACGAGGGTGCCCGAGTCATCTAAGATCTCCGGTATAATTCTGTTAGCCATGGGGCGGGTGGCCAGCCAATGCAGTAGCTTCCCGTTCTTATCCCCCCATCCATAGATTCGGGCTGCTGAGGCTCTCCACATGTGCTTGGCCGATTCTAGCATTATATGTTTGATATCCTCTCTTACCCTGGTCAGTTTCCTCATAGTCGAGGCAGATGCCAAGTTTACATGTTGGCATTCGAGTCTCCGGGCCTTGTTCTCTAGCTCGGTGATCTGTGAGTTTTGATCCCGTTCACGGGACCGAAGAATGCTTCTGGTGTGACCTCTAATAGTGGCCTTGCAGGCAGCCCATAGCATTCCCGGGGACCGAACCGAGCCCTCATTTAACTCGAAATACTGGCCGAGGTGCGACCTGATATCTTGGGTATACTCTTTATCCTGTAAGTGCCACGCATTCAAGCGCCACATAGGCCGTCTGGTAAGGTCTGCTCTGCCCAGTCGGATTCGTATTGGTGCATGGTCGGAGACCCCCCGTGGAAGAATCTCTGCCCCTGCGACTTTTAAGAAATCTAGGGCGGGCATGAACACCAGGTCTATTCTGGACTGCGTCTGGTGGGCTGCCGAAGTATGTGTGTATTGGCGTTCTCTGGGATGCCAGGTGCGCCACACTTCACACAGGCCGAGGCTCTCCGCCCAATTACTTAGGGCTGAGGCCCGCTTGGATCTATTTATGGTAGTTTCCCCAGAGATGTCCAGCTTTGGGTCAAGGACCGCGTTGAAGTCGCCACCCAGTAGGGTGGTTCCTTGGGGTAATCCTGAGGTTACTCGGTGGAGCGAAAGTAGGAAGGAGTCAAGATTTGCCGGGGGTGCATATACGCATACCAAGTTTAGCGGCTGTCCGTGAAGAGTCCCTGTGACTACCATGAATCTACCTTGTGAGTCAGATTGCGTGGAAGTGATCACCATGGGCAGAGATCGATGGAGCAGAATAGCCACTCCTCTAGAGCCTCTGGAAAATCCTGCATGGTATACCCTATTGAATCCTCCCCTCGCAAGCATAGGGCATCTGGACCCAAGAAGATGGGTCTCCTGCAGGAGAACCACTGAGGGGGAATACCTGCGGAGGGTATTAAATACTGCCGATCTTTTGATCTTGTCTAATAGGCCATTTACATTCCAGGAGAGGACCTGGGTTACTGAGGACCAAGCGTGAGGTGTGCCGATGTTGGGCATGTTTGGATGTGTGGGTGCAGGCCCTGGGATGACCATTTCGAACGTGACTGCGAAATTCTAAATTTACAAACCAGGCTAACTAACTTGTCGCCTCTTAAACCTAACTTAAACTTCCCCTCCTCCCTAAACTCCCCCCCCTCCCCATACTCCCCCCCCGGAAGCATCTGTCGCCCATGTACCCAACCAAAACCAGACAGCCAGTGGAGCTGTCGTTGGAGTGGAGTGATGGACCCCTCCTTTCCTTCGGATCAATTGCAATTAGCAGTCACAAATCAAGCGTTCAACACCATACTCTAGGAAGTCTTCGGTGCTATCAATGTTAGTCTCGCCAGGGGTCGCCTGAGTGGATCAAACGTAGCCCGAATCCCCCCACGTCTCGCGCAGGGGCCTCACATATCCCGTCAGCCGAGTACCGAAGACTGACTCAATCGCCCATCCTCGGCGGGCTGGGACGGTGTCCGAGGCATCGGAAGAGCCCCAGTGCTAGTCTCGGTATGAGGATTGGGGTCCCGGGCTGTTCCATCCTCTGCCGGAGCGATCGAGTCTTTCTGTCTGCCTCTCCGGGATCTGGTGCGTCGCCGGCTCCTCCGGGGCCCCCCCGACAGCGAGGGCTCGACATATGGGGTTCTTCCAGTGGTTATGGGGGGACCCTTTCGGGCTCCGATGCCCTCCTCTGTCAGCCAGTCCCAAGCCTCCTCAGGAGATTCAAAAAAATAAGCTTTCCCAGCCATGAGGACTTTGAGGCGTGCGGGGAAAAGGAGCATGTACGAGAGTTGCATTGCCCTAAGTTTTTGCTTAACATGTTCGTACGACCTACGGCGGGTTTGGACTTCTCTGGTGTAGTCCGGGAAAATTAGGATTTTGTGGTTTTCCCACTGCGTACCGTCTTGCCGCCTCGCCTCCCTGAGGATATTGTCTCTGTCCTTAAAGTTAAGGAATCGTGCGATCATCGGGCGCTTCGGGCCGCCCGAGGGTGGGCGAGGCGCGAGCCCCCTGTGGGCTCTTTCAATTGCAAACAGGGGCGAGAGGGATTGGTCCGGCATCCAAGATTTAATCCACCTCTCCAGGAATTCGACAGCCTTGTCATCCTCTATGCCCTCCGGGAAACCTATGAAGCGTAGGTTGTTGCGTCTGGCCCGGTTTTCCGCATCTTCTGCGCGGCGGTGAAGCTCGCCTGTTCGGGATTGTAGTTGGGCCACTTTGGTTTTGAGGTCAGACAAATCACTTTCGGTTTGGGAAACTCGGGTTTCTACCTCCGTAATTCGAGTTACTGCATTCCTAAGGTCCTGCCTAATGAGGCCCATGTCCACTCGCACCTCTCCAATTTTCGTTTCCACAGCCATCTGCGATGATTGAATAGCTTGGAGAATGGCACTCACCCGTCTGGGGCCGGGCCCCCACCAGCCACTTCTCCCCCTCCCCGTTGGCCCATCGTAGTCGTGAACTGGTCGATTTTTTGTTGGGAGGGCGGAGGTTGTTTGTTCGTTTTGTCTTTTCCCATCGTGGCACTTGAAGCGGGTGTCAGGTGGGCCACACCTTCTTTAATGCAGTTTCAAGCCTGAGAATTCGGTGTGTTGTCCGGTGCCTTGGACTGTATGGGGGTTCGCAGTGTCCGATCACGCAAGGGCGGCTAGCGTTGGCACCTTCTTTTCAGGTCCCTTTCTCGCTCTCTCCATCGGGGTGGGGGGGACCCGTCCAAGACCCAGACCCAGGCTTCTCCACCTTAAGGCCTCTCTGCCCCCGCCATAGGCCCTGTTCCGTCACGACCGGGCTCTCAATCTCTCGAGTCGATTCTGACCAGGGTATCCGAATGTCCCAAGGTGTTGTTCTCTACTGCTCAGCCCGCAGTCTAGGTTCTGCCGCAGTCCAGCCCGTGCTCCGTCTGGATCCGGGCCCGAGGGAGGTCGGAACCAGGCCTCCAGGCCCTCAGGCCCTCTCCCGCCGCTGCAGGGATGGGGGGGTGGGGATGTCACTGCTTGTCTTCTCCCCTCCACCCCCTTCTGATCTCCGATTTACGTCTTTGCCCCCCCGGGGCACCACCTGGATCTCCGGTCTTGTCCTGATCCCCAGCACGCCTCCAGCTCCTAATTCCAGCTAGGAGAAGGACCCCGGGGGGGAAGGGCCTCTGCCGCGGCCTCAGTGCGGTCCCGCAAGCTGCTCGGGCCGCACCCGCGCGTCGCCGCTCACCCGGCGTCTTCCGCCTCGACGAGAGGCGGGGGGCTCGTCGGCACTCCAGCGGCCGGGATCCACCGCCGGAGCACGCCCCAGCCCTCTCCGGGCCTCCCGCCGCTCTCCAACCTGCAGCACTCGTCTCCGGCGGAGCTCTCAAGCCCGTATCAGCTCGGCCGGGCGCATCTCGCCGCGGCCGCCATCTTGAACACTTCTTCACGGGATCGGCCGGACCGCTATGTGAAGGCGGGACGCCGGCTTCCCACCAGATCGCCCCAGCAGACCTCTCTACGGGCCCCCGGGACGCCGGGGAGCCATGTATAGCGTTTTTTGCTCCCTTGGACCGCGGTAGTTAAGGGCGGATGACGGAGGGGTCCAGAGCACTCTCAGAGTGCGACCGCCATCTTGACGCCCGAAGCCACGCCCCCAAAAAATGTAAAATTAATGTCTCAATTGTGGTTTCATACTAAATGGATTTATTTCAAAGACTTATTATTATTATTATTTGGAAATTGACTATAAAAATCAACTGATTTCAATTTATGTTCAAATTGACTTTATTCTACTTCATATGCTTTTGCAGCTCTTCGAGGTTATTGCTGGCCGTTGTAAAATCATATACCAAAAAAAAAAAAAGTATTGCACACAAGATATTGAACTCAACTTGGGAGATGAAATATACATCCACATCTTTATAATTGTAACTGCTCTTTTAACTCCGAGTTGATTCTTTCATAGCGTGTCAAATCACTAGGCTGTCCTCTAACCATTCTGTAAGGTACGAATTGCCTGGCCTACTTGCTAAATTGGAGACTTTGTAATTAGGAGACATGGTACTCCTACTATTTGTGCACTTTACATAATCATAGTCAAATCATTTCATCTCCCTGTGCCTCCGTTCCCTTATGTGCCTAAACTGAGAGTGCGTAGATGACACCCCACTCAGCCTGTTCGTGCAATGCAAACCACAAAGTCTATTATAAAATCCGTTAATTTACCCTGAAAGGCACAACAGCTTTTGGATTCAGCCTTTTCAGCTGAAAGAGCAGCGGCGGCTTCCTCGTAACGCAAGGGAAAGGGTGGGGGTGGGGGGTGGTGGGGACGAAGAGGAGGTAAAAATAAAAAAATAAAATAAAAAGTTACCTTGCCTCCATCCCTGTTGCCTCCTGCCACATCACGCTCTTCTTCTTCAGGTGTCGCTGCATTAACTGCTGGGACACCAGCACAGGCTCCCAGGCAAACCTGGTACTGCTTTCATGCAAAACTTTGCATGAAAGCAGTGCCAGGCTTGGTCTGAGCAGCAGTGACTTCCGCTCAGACACAGCCCTGGGGTCTGTGCAGTTTCTCCAGATCGGCTGTGTACACAGCCAGGCTGGAGAAAAATAAGTGCGCATGTGTGTTTGGCCGGCCTCAGACAGCCGGCCAAACACACATGCGCACTTAGGCAAGGTCCCCCGCCCGCCCCTCACCCCCCACCACCAACCTCCCATGGCCAAACCCTGCCCCTCCCTGCACTGCAGAAGCAGAAAAATAAAATGATCTATTGTTTTATTTGTCTGCTTCTGGCAAAGCCAGTAGGGGTGACGCTCCTTTGCCATAGCAAAGGAGCCACCTCTGTGAAAGAATAATGGACAGAAGGACCAAGGCCCCTAAAGACAGCAGAGTTAAAACATTTGCTTTACACCCTGCCTGATTGCATCTTTGATGCTACAATATATTTTCTGCCCACAGACCTCCTTATAAAACACAACCTAAAGACTTGAAAGCAAAAGGAAATACTCCTGTTTTGAGAGTTTGTGATGAGCTGAGCTAGTATTAGGCATCACATATTCTGCTGCACACAATTTCTTTGGTATGTAATTGCTTCAAGCCTATGCCTGCATAAGACGAAGACAATAGAGTGGTGCTGTGCCGCAGCAAAAAAGGCTTCAACCGTTGAATAAGACTGTCTTCAGCTGTCTCTAGGTCAAACAGGTATAACTCAGACTCAGAAGTATACCGGACATCACTGGCCAAAATGACATCTTGCATCTTGGCTGGTATTTCCCATGGGAGATTGATTGCCTGTAACAAATCTTCCAACCATCGACCATAACAAGTCCCATTTTAGAAGAAGGACAATGCCAAATATACAGCTGTGCAGTCCTTTTAGCAACAAATGGAACCAAGATGCCTTCCCAGACAGATGTAGTCCTTCTGCCAAATGACAGCCTGCATGCTGGCACAGCAAACCATGCTACAAAGAACAAGGGAACCCACGGGTACTCAAGGACCAAGGGTCAAAGTATATTGTAAAGAAACAAAGGTCCCTCAAGAGAAACTATGAGCAGCAAATTACAATAGAAAACAAATGCAGTCTATGTACAATTTACATATGTAAAAATGTAAAAATAAACGCATTTATTTGCATTCTAAACAGTGTAGTGGGGAACACACACATACAGGAAAATAACATACATTGTACAAAGAAGGTGTTACTCAGGCATTGCAAATGTTACAAAAAACAAAGCATGAGGTCACACTACATCAGTACTCATGGTCGTTACTACTAAATGAGAATAGACAAAAACCAAGGTACTCCATTTAACGACGTTTCGATCCCTTAGTCCAATGCTGGGATCATCATCAGGACAAAAAGATAATGACCGAGGAGAGGGGGTTATAATTGCAGCAAATCATTTAATCAGCGGGTGGCTTCAGATGCTCCTGAGCCTCCTGTAATCAGATTCAAGAAGCTCTACATCTTATGATTAGTACGACTATGAGACACACAAATCTAATTTCTGGCATTCTGGAAGAAAATAAAATGGATACAGACACCAGTTTGTGGACCTAAAAATAGTACATAAGCAACAGAAAAGAAGTTCCAATAGTCTATCTTATGTTGGGTTCTTAGTTCCTCAAATGAACAGGAACAGATTTGTACACTATGCCCACTAGATATAGGCATTTACCCACCCATTTCTCTCAGTTGAAATAGAAAGGATTTTCAGTTGTGAACACTCATCATCATTTTCATGCCCTCAATCTGATATTTCTGTACAGTGCTGAAGGTCTGAACAATATCAGAGTGGCTCTGCCAGAGCAATTCTCACTTAAAGATTACAACTGGATGCTATGAAGACAGCACCCCAGAGGTTGTACGCTCCCTACACCTAGAAAGTGCTTTATTTGATGTAGGAGAATAAGATTTCACAACTGCCCTCAATTTATGTTTTTTCTTTCTAAAACCAGTGGACAAGGGACAAATAGCAAGACACTGTAAAATCAGGTTTTTTGGATTGTTGTGAGGTCATAGGTTAGGAAATGTGAGTTTGCTCAGACATAGTGGCTGTTGGCAACCAATCAAAGTTGCGAAGAAATCAAAATTTGCGAGCGTCGAACAATTTTTTACAGACCTTAAAACAAAATGAAATGAGTGGCAATGGAAGAAGAAGAAGAAGAAGAATACCCTGAAAGGCAATAAGCACCATGGACCAATCAGCATCTTGTACTTCCTATGCCAGGCCACAGACACACACCAGACCCCAAGATTCAGCCAGAGGATTAAGATGCTAACCTACAGTTAAAGCTATGCACCTTAGTCATTGCCCTGTGTACAGTGTCAAAGAGGCTGTCATCAATGCTACATTCTCCACATTGTGCCTGGTAGAACATGTCTTATAAATGCGAAGCTCAGTCACTCACCGGGCAGCACCCCTTTGACGTCACTTGCAAGATCCACCTGGTTCCTGTGTGCAAACTGTAGCAACAGCTTCTTGGCTGCTTCATACTGCTGCGTCGCCATCAGCCACCGAACAGAATCCGGGAAAATGCTTCAGAGAAGGCAATGAAAAACATCAGAGGGTTGAGCTACTTCACTCACAGACTCTACGGCAAATTTACCAAAGTGCAATCGTTATAGCAGTTCTAGGAAATCAAAATGAGAGGGGGCTTGGCAGTGCGATAAACAGCAATGTATGTAATGACACTAAATCCATTCACACATTATTTATTGATAGGGTAATCTCGAATCTTAAAATATTTAAGGGTTTCAAAATCATGAATCGAGGTTTCAATCACAGTGGTTTCTTGAAGGTGACTTTAAAAGTTCTATAAATACTTCTTCTTACTCGTGTCTTTGCTGATTAGCGACAAACATTTTATGCTTGGCCTCGAGACAGCTTCAGCCGTCCCACCAGCATCAGGTAAGCAAAATAAATAAAAATACATTCATGTTTACATACAGAGAGGCTCTAGGTGAGCCCGCTGCATCCATCGGTTTGTTCAACTTTCATTCACATTTTGCGTCCATCCCCCACAGCACAGACCACTGGGCTACCCAGGTCAGCCTTTGTCTCTCTCGTACTGTGAGTGACTTCATTTTGCCTCATCACTTTTGCATATCTGTCTAAAAAGGAGTTCACTTCAGTGCCAGGGACGGCGGGTAAATGATTTAATTTGCCAGTGCTTCTTTTTTTTTTCTTCTATTTTGATCCTTATTTGTACTCATTTTTGTTTTCTCTTTAGGTTACACTAATTAAAACCAACAGTACCTTTAGTTTTCACTAATAATTGGAAGTGTATAGACCCTTGTTTGGGCAGTTGTCAGATTTCTTTTTTCTTTTTCTTTATGTGGCATATCCGTACAATGACAAATACAACGCCACGACATCTGCTTATAAAGGCCAGGCCCATTGGCTTTGCCAGTGCCTGTTAGAATAGTACTTAAAGAAATAAGACCGAGGCACCAACACGATTCAATTCGGTACCTAAGAATGCCTGGGCACCACATGGGAAAGATAAAGATATTTATCATTCAGTTGAAAAAATAGTAGAAAATGACATATCTCCAAAGGAGTGGGAAGTCCAGGAAAGAGGGAAGAGAAATAAAAATAGAATCAATGCAAGAGAGAAAGAGAAACAGGAACAGAGAAATAAGAGGGGGTGCGAGGAAAGAGAAATAGATGGGAATAAGAGAAAGATGGAGCAAGAAAGTAAAGGGAGGAGAGATAGTGAGTTGGGAGTGAGACAAATGGTATAGAAAGACAAAATGGAGTCAGTGGAGAGGAAGGGAGCGTGAGTGAGAGGGAGCGCATGAGAAAATGAGAAAAAGAGCAAGGGAAAGAGAGAAATAATGATGCAGCGACAGACAGACATAGGCTGTGTGGGAGAAATTAGGCAACCATACAAATGCTTTATCGGAGAGACATGTTGACAGTTGTATTCTGAAAGCACAGTGGTTGAGAGTCTCTCTTAGGTGTTGATGTGGGCATTCCAAGAGAAGGACTTTGACACTCGAACATTCTGTGCCCAATAGAAATGTACAAGGAGGAGGGTCGGGCGAGTTCCCGTTCGATGAGAGACTGGTTTTGCTGTGTGGGGAAAAAGGCAGGTTTTAGATGTATTTGGACATAAGTAAGGAAACCAAGGGTGTCCAAGAGGGCCTTCTTGAGTAAAGGTGAAAGCAAGGATGGAATCTACAGGAGAGTAAATCAGTAGCTTTGAAAATAAACATTTGCAATGCAATAGGTCTTGCATTTGCTCGAGTTAGAGCTGTTGGCGTTGTAAATGCATAACTAGACTTTTCTTGCCACATAAATTGGCCAACCCTGCCGCATAATTTGGCACTCTCTGCCACATAATACCAGCGGCCCTGCATATAACAAACACTATTTACCTTCTTCTATCTTGTGCAAAAAATGAAAATACTCCCATTATTTATTATATGTTTTTATATTATTATTTTGGGGGCTCCTCAAAAGTCTGCCCAGAGGTGACCTAGACAGAAAGAGCACATCGTGCTGTGCGTTATGGTCAAAAATGTTTTGTAAAAGGAATGCCCCACAAAGCATTATGGGGCAAGTTTCCAAGTGCAGCGAATATTGTCATATATTGACTGTAATGCTCAGAACAGCCGCTAGACGGCACCACTATAAAAATAACATTTGTAAGAAACATGGTCATGTAACCATGTAGTCAGCCCCTTAAGGGCATAACCACACGAAGACAGAATGTCAGAACGTAATGCAGTGTAAATATATAGTTAGCCCCTAGAGGAACACACACATTCAGGCCTAGCAGGCCTACTAGAATAATATTAAAAACAAGGCCCTTAAAACACAAACTACGCCCAGCTGTAAAACAAAAGTTCCATCTATGAGAGAACTTAAAAAGACACTGACTGGTCGGTGTATGGGGGGGGAGGATGGTTATTATTTTGTGGTCCCCCCCTAACCAAGCATGGGGACCCAGAGATGCCCTAGACAGACAGTGTTGTGGTGAAAATTTTGATAATGATCCCATTGTCCTAGGGCCACCACACAATGAGTTATGGGCAAAAATGTTTTGTAAAAGGAATTCCCCACAAAGCATTGTGGGGCAAGTTTCTGAGTGCAGCAATTATTGCAGTATCTTGACTGTAATGCTCACAACAGCTCCTAGAGGACACCATAATGAAAATAGCATTTATAAGAAACATGGTCATGTAACCATATAGTCAGCCCCTAGAGGGCATAACAACATGAAAACAGAATGTCAGAAAGAAATGCAGTGTAACCATATATGTAACCCCTAGAGGCCGTAGTGCCGTACACATTTTCAGGCTTAGCAGGCCTTCTGCAATACTATTACAAACCAGGCCCTTTAAACACAAACTACTCTCAGCTGTAAAACAAATGTTCCAGCCATGAGAGAGCTTAAAAATACATTGCATGGTGGTATATACATAACCACAAACATACATATATATATATATATATATATATATATATATATATATATATATACACACACACACACACACACACACACACACATATATATACATACACACACACTAAACAACTCATGAGAATGACACCTTAAGACACTGGAGCTGCACAGACCTGGTGAACGAGGGGCAGCACCCAGTGCTTAAATTGATCTGGTGGTTGCCAGTTGGCAGATATTTTCTGCAAGCAAGAGAGGGGCAAACACACAAAGTGGAAATACGAAGGAAGTGAAAGATGGAAAACTCGCAAAGGAAGAGAGCAGGAACCCACAAAAGAGAGCTAAAGGGGCACATAGGGTCTGGCAGTAGATTAAAGAGGCCGGGGGTGTATTCAAGAGTACGCAACCTTGCTATTTGGAGCATTTGACATTTAATAGCGCAGGAGTGTATTTATGTTATATGGTATGGATCTATGTGGAGTGGCTTGACTTGGAACTATGTGTAATGATGTTGAATTATATTGCGTGCATTGCAAATATATTGTGTGGAGTGGAATTAAGTGGGTTTGAATGGAATTGTGTGGTGTAGAATTGTTTGGCTTTGAATTGTGTGTGCTTGAATTGTGTGGCATTGAGTGGAGCTAAGGGTATTGGAATTATGTGGACAGGAATTATGTGGTGTTGTGTGAAGTGGAATTATTTTGATTGGGATTGTATATCATGGCATGTAATTATGTCAACTGGTATGTGTGGGGAGTGGCATGAAGAGGATTTATGTGGTGTGGCATTGAATTATATAGCATGATGTGGAATTTTGTGGTGTGTATTGGATGTGTGTGTTGTGGAGTGGAATTATGTGGTTTGGTGTGGAATTATGTGGTGTGGAGTGGAATTATGTTGAGTGGTGTGGAATTGTGTGGTGTTGCGTTTGAGAGAAACCCTTTCTACTGAAATAATTTTTGTCAGGTCATGTGGGACCACAAATTTAGACAATCAGTCCTCACAAGACCATTTGTGCTAGGTTCTTCAGTGAACTCAGGCAGACCTATCAGACGATGTTCCTGTCGAACCAACCATCAGTCCTGAATTTTAAGACCCAAACTCTGACCTGCAAGACTGATCTATTTATGGAGATAGTTGAACCTTAGCTCCTGTTCTGTTAGCCCTGCTTTAGTCACCCCATGCTCTGACAGTTTACGTTGGTCAGCCTAAAGCAAGCTCAAATCAATTGATACTGTATCTATTTTTGTCTCTAGTGCAGTAAGATACTCTTGTATCAGTATAGGAATGTGGGCTAGATGGTCTGTAGCCTCACTGGAAAAGCCCACTCCACCTAGAATTGATTTGGAAATACCCAGCAGGCATGCCAAGCTAGCTCTGGTGCAAATGTTCCATCTTGACTAACATACAATTTACATAATTTACAGTAGATATGGTTCAGTCCATCCCTTGGTGTCCTCAAGCAGCAAGACATGAAGGAGAAGACTAACTGCCAAGCAGTCCTTCCAAAAGATTCAGAAAAGGTTCAGTAATTAAGAGGAGACCAAGATCTCATTACTGCCAACCTTTTAACGAGCACGAGTATTCCGTTTGCATTCTAAAGGACAGCTGGTTCCTGAAACGTGTGTTTTGCCTATATAGCACTCTTCTTTCTGCCAGCTGAAGGTGGAACAAATGGCTCAGAATTACACTATATCACGACCCACCCATCCAGACAGGTGGGTAAATGGCTAAGTGTGTGGGGTGCACTCAGTGTTGTCACTGTGGCTGGAAAGTCTCCTAATTTGGCCATGTTCATCTTACTCTATGGGCTCCTGGGTGTCAACTGTTGTAGCTAGCTTCAAAGATACAACATATTGTAATTTCGGGTGTCAATTCTCTTTTCGTATCCTTGTAAATGTCAGGGATGGCCAGCTTGTCTGAGGGATATTGCGGTTGGGTGTAAAAATCATGTGTCACTGTGGTTTATAGCAAAGGTTTCCTCCAAACGTGTCAAGTCGTTGTTGGATGCAGGTTTTATTATGGCTGTTAAAAGGATGATTTAATTTAGGAATTGTACAGTTACACCAGTGGTGCAACTGGAAAGAAGTTGAAAGATTACACAATATTTCCAGAGCTGCAAAATGGGCTGTAGGGAGTGCCAGACTGATCCACAGGAGAGGGTGCGAAAAACATGCATTTGATTTTCCTGAGTGAGGACGTCTTAGATGATGAATTTGGAGTATTCTTAGTCGTACTCAGTGTTGCAGCTTTCAGGACGATGTTTGAGCTGCAAAATCTCCTGCAGAGCAATTCAATCATGAGGGAAGCATCCAGCCAAAAAGGACTATAATTCAGAGGCAGTAGGATTCAAATCTTCCCACATTTGAACCAGGAAACTCAGAGGCAGGAAGGGGAATCCAGCTGATCAAAGAGGGAATGTTAGCTGCAGGACATGAGGCATTGATTTAGTTCTCGGTCATGCTCTCCCTTCTGGCTCAGCTCCAAGCTTTCATAACAGAAAATTTGTGCGAGAGGATGGTGGTACAGAGGCTTGGGCTGCTTGGGTTGGGGGAGGGAGGGGGTGTGTGAATTGTACCCCACATATGTCTGGGGAACTTGGAGAGATGATTGACATCGCTGCTACGAGAGTTTATGCACGAGCATCTTTCCTTGTTTTTTCTCTACTTCCTACCCCCACTGTTTCTGTAGCACCATCATTTTAGTGCAGGAGTAAGTGCTGTATACTCTAATTCATAGCTCGATGCCAGACTATGTCTGTCATGTTCAAGCAGAAGAGGTCATAGTGTTATTTTTGTCATATGGTTTATTGTGCTTAATAAAACATATATTGAAAAATGGAGTGATGAGTTCAATATGAATATTACAGGAATTTATCTTAGTTTGTTTCAGGCAAAGTGCTTTTGTCGATGGCATTGTCCAAGATGTGGCTTTGGGTCAGTGTATTTTATTTCTTCAGCAGATTTGATTTTGAGTAGAGCCACAGTGGGGAAAGATGGCCTGTGCTCAAGAAAGGAAACAGGTGTGATACATAATGCTGAAGGTATGCAGAAGTGAAAGGCACTTTAGCAAAATAATACAGTGTTTGTTGTTTGGAGGATGAAGAAGATATTGTAAGCAAGAGGTGTTGTGGCAGAAGAATACATTTTCAGAGTGAAGGAGAAAGTGACAAAGAAAGAAAGGCTTTTAGAAAGCACAGTAATCCAGGCCCCCTTATTACCTCTGTAAAACAATCGCTGTCCAGAGATTTTCATTTTTTATTTGTGTTTCTGGATCATTAGAGAAGTGATTCAGCTTAGGAACACATTGCTGATCTGGGCCACATTATTCTGGACAACATTTTAAAAAATGGTGGATGTGTTGCAGTGATGATGTAATATTTCAGGAACCATGAGACCAATATACTTCATTTTGGTGTCAAAACACAGGTTTTGGGGGTCAAGCAGTCTTATACAGAGAGAAAACTCCTCAGAGCAACTCTTCTGCCATTTTCTCCAAATGGCAGCTATATCAGAGGAAGAAGAGGAATACATAGAAATGAAAATTAATTATGGTTTTTAATCCTTTTATGTATACACCAAGGAATGTTTATGATCTGAATATGAAACAAATGTTTATCACGCCTGTCTTAGACACATTTTCATAGTTCACTTTATTTGTTTTGGCAACTGCTCATGGTACATTTGCAGAATGTTGAACATTTGAGAACAGCATATCGACAGGGACATCTTTTTGTAGCACGTTCTGCAAATACATATTTATGTAAGTTTTGTGGGTAGAGGATTAAAAGAATTTGTAGGTTTTAGCACCCCATCAATATCTTCCCAACCAAATTCACACAGATATTTCTCTACGTAGGCATGATCAAAACATTTACACATCTTCTGATCAAGCAGAACGTTCATTTAATATGTCCATGTACAGAATATGAAGTCGATGGAAGATCACTTAGCAGGACTGTTCTCTTGAACTCACTGTACCAAAGATTGTCAAATGTGACGCAGTCAGAACTCAATTTCCACACCTGCACAAGGTATTTTTCTATGTTCTTAAAGTCACATTCTTCTTCTGTCTCAGCAAATCCTTTTAGAAACTTCACAGGTTTAGCAGTTAAAAGCCCCAAGCTTTGTTTCAATTTTGCTCATAGTGTCATTGCCCGTACCAATATGTGCCTTGAAAAGAACACTGGGCTTCTCTGGGTCAAGTTTCTTGTACAAAACTAAAACAGGATTAAGGGTCTTTTCTCACCTGTTCCATAACGTATCCATAACTCTGACAATCCTTGACTTATGAACACTACAACAAAATCTAAGTAGCACAATAATAACATCGTTGTCATTTGACAGTAAAATGACTCAACTGGAACTATTTTGAACAGCCCACTCAATATGTGGCACAACACGAAGGTAGGCTTCCGCCAATTTGCTTTTAAGTTCTAGAACAATATGGCCTGTTCCTTTTGAATATATCTCTACAGGCACCCACTCCTCATTGACAATTATTTCACCTGCAATAATTGGAAATTCAGCATACACTGAAGCATCAGCAATTTTTCGGCGAGTTAACATCGCCAAGTTCATCTTGTTCAATGTTGATGACCAGAACTTAATCAAGTTACACAGGCATAAATGTTGAACTTTTGATGAGGGCAAGGCCAATTGTTCCACTTGTAGACATTCGTCCGATTCTCTCACATTTTTTGACAGATAGTTCAAGAGAACTGTCAAAGACAATATGCAGTTCTTGCAAGGTAAACACTGACTAACATCTGTAGAACGACCTCTCCACATGGATGAAATCTTGACCACTCACAATTGTGACATACAGCCCACAACAGCAGCAGTTTTCAATGAGGACACCTTTTCAAATTGAAAATCTTCAGGTGAAAGTTTTTGTTTTGGAGCTCTTGCACAAGTTTGTTCTTTACTGGTTTTGTTGCAGCATCTCCATCAAATAATGCATTTGTTGGCAGAAGATCATGCAACAGAATGTTCCTGATGAATTCACCACTTTCTTTTACTACAGCCATCTCTCTATGTGTTTGTGAAAGTTGTTTTTTGTAACCTGTTTTGTAGTGGCTGGTTGGCCGAAACTCTGACTATGGCAATTAAAGTGTGCATGTTTACCTTTAGTGATTATGTTAAACAGCTTTTTCTTTTTCAATACAAATACCTCTTGCTTCAGTTCTGCATATATTTTAGATCCATGTTCCAGGACATCTAGTAGACGTGTCTTTATATCGTTATCCACATATTGTTTGGTCACGAAGTTGTGTAGTCGTACAGGCTCAGTCATTTCAAAAGAGTTTCCTTGCTGCTGCATGAAATGAAGGCGGCTATCAACATGTTTATTAAAACGTGCCTCTCTCTCTCTCACAATTTTGTGGTGGGGAACAGTTTCATGACGGTCCATTAATTTTTAATTTGTCATCTCTCTGAAAACATTGCAAATAGAATGGACTTCATGGTAAACTAGTTGCCATTGAGAAACATGTTTACTTTTACGTGTCTGAACAACAATTCTCTTGGAGCTTTTCTGTGATCTCTGGATCGTCTGTTCCAGTTTCATATCTGGAGCCACAGCATTAAACCTGCCGTCTCAAACTTTCACTACAAAATGTCATTGGATTAATTTTCTGTAGAGGTATGGCTTTTCCACCACTAGCTTCATCACTCTTCCAATATACGGGACCCACATGTCAGGTAGTTTATGCAATCGAATTTGCTAAACACAATAATCAGTGACTTCACAGTCTTCACGTGCAGCTCCCAATTACCTTCCCGATCAGCATGTGCCAAAGTGTTCACTAGAACTATCATGTGTAAAACATTTCCCCAGTACTTGCAGAGTTCTGATTTTTCTTCACATTAATTGAGAAACTCTACAAACTTGGTTTTCTGATCCTGAACTGAGTGTATTGAACATTGCCTGGCTTTGCATTATGGCTTTTGAATGAAGTGCACACTGTGCCTTGTCCACTTCTGAGATAAAATATGCAAAACCTAATTTGTCATTCTTTTTCCAGAAAGCATTCCAACGCAATGTTTCTATAGCCTCAGATATGATGAGCATACCTAGTAACGAACTAACATAATGAGTTCTGCTCAGTACTGACTGGACAGTTTTGCTTCCAAAGATTTCAGCCTCAATAAGTGCATTGTCTATGCCACATTCACTGAGATAACTTTCTGTATACTGCAAGAAAACTTCTGTTCTGCAGAAAACGCCCATCAATGGATAAAGATAATCAAATTCTACTGGATTGCACATAAAAATGTCAGCTACAATACGGAAAATACCTTCATTGCAGAAAATTGGCTTGATAGGCTGGTCTTCATGCAGAGCATGCACATTTTCAAATTTATTTTTTTAGAGTTGTGTATACTGTTGCGTAGTTTGTGACTGGAGATGTTATTACTGGCAAAACCCAACTTTCTTCAGAGGGATGGTATTCTGGGAGATCAGAGCATGAATTCCAACCGACAGAGAAACTGGCTTTTAGTCATCCTTCAGTCTGCACTGGCAGCATTATGTGTGCTGGATGTTGCAGACAAAGAAGAGTTGTCTTCAAAATTAAAATGATCAAGAGCAGCAATTGTAAATCCTTTCCTCGTAAAGTGACTTGGAAGTGGTATGCTGCTGGATTCACAAGATTTGATAGCATGAGCTGCTATCAAGTTCCTGCTCCATACGATGCTATTATAACTTTTTGATAGACCAATTCTATTCATTGAAGTGATTGGCTCTCTACTTTTGCACTTGTCATAGTTTGCACAGGCAGTCAATCGTGTAGCGGAGTTTTCTTTTTGCTGTGATGTAATTTATAAAACATGATTTGCAAAAGTCAGTAAATTTGCACAACATAAGCTTGTCGGTTCATGGGATTGTCTTCCACTTCTTCGCTTGTATCTTTAAAGCCATCATCAATGTTGTCGACTTCTGTTCCGAACTTAAGAACTTTCGTTTGTAATAGTTTTGCCGATATTAAACAATGATGTAAAAAAAAATGTTAAGATATTAGGCATTCTTGTTGACTCCTATGATTTGCGTATCTCTGGGCATCACAAAAGTTGTCATTAAGTTGAAAATCTAAATCTTTCAGAATGTTTCTTAAGATGGTTCCTGCTGATTTTACTGCATCCTGAACTTCAGGAGTCAAATCAGCTGGGGACATCATAAGTGGCTCATTCTTTGACTGACAAAAACAAATTCAATCATTGCACCTTCTCACCAGAAAAATCTTCATTTCATTATTATCTATCAATATAGTTTCATCAATGTTGACCATTATTTCTCTGATCTCACTAAGTGAGAACCCGTAGCCAGCACTCAAGAGTGGCTTTAAAACTTCATTTGCTTTTTAAAAAAGTGCAAACTTAACTGAAGGCTGGCGGTTAAGTTTCTGCTGGGAGCTAATTGTACATTCATATTTTCAAATGTATGCACCCATGCAGTTTGGGTGGTCCGACAAATCTGCTGCAAATACATTCACCTCACTGTTTAGGTCAGTTACTTAGCTGAAAACTTCACATTGGAAGAAACTAGCTGCAGATAAAAAGATGTTTGCCCTTTGAGACTCACATACTCTGTACTTTGTTCTTTTGTCAATCCCTTTTTCCCTTGTTCTGGCTATACCACAGATAAGACATTGAAGATGCTCTGCTTTCTGATCAGTTGTCGTAGGTGGATGAGGGGTAGCGTAGCCAGCGATCTTCTAAGTGGATGGGCATTGGGTTTGGTTGTCGTTGCTTTCTCAGACGACTCAGATTCTTGTTGTGTTTCACTGGTTTCTGCTATTTTTTGATGAAGGCTTTTTTCCATTGGATATGACTTGGAGCACTTTTGAACCTCTTCAACCATCAGTTTAAATCTTTTGTGAACTTCGTCTGGCCGTATTTCTGCAGCATCTCGAACTCTCTTCTATACAGCCGCAGTTGATGTCAGCTTTTCTTTCAGATTAGTTTGGCACATAACAGTTTTCGTTGTTGGAGTCCTCAGATTTTGTACTTAGCAACACTCTGTCAGGAGGTAAAGAGCCTCTGCTACCACCTGCTTCGCTCAGGTTTACAAATTTGAATCAACAGAAAATCTAAAAACAAAAATAATATTAAAATAAATTATCAATCTGATGGCTAAAACACATCATTATAGATTATATTTATTTTGGAAAATGGTGGAAGGGTTGCTCTGAGGAGTTCTTTTCTTTCTCTATAAGAGTACTTGACCCCCAAAACCTATGTTTTGACATCAAAATGAAGTATATAGGTCTGCTGGTTCCTGAAATATTACATCATCACTACAACACATCCGCCTTTTTAGGGTCGAGCCTGCGTCGCATGCGCTTGCGCAGGCGTATCGCTTGTGAGACGCTTAAGTAGTTAGAAAAGGGCTCGGAGCCCCGTCCATGTCACTGCAGTTCCTTTCATTGGTTCGTGGGCTTGCCTTTTAAAATCTGCTTGTTTTTATTAGTGGAAGGCATGCATACGTCATGCCTTTTCCGGTGGTTAGCCTCGAGTGCAGCGACCAAGTACTGAAAACATGCGAGGCTCGCTGTTTTCCGTCCGGTTTGTGGACTACGTTTTATCTTTCTTCGCAGCGCGATCTTGCTTGGCAGAAGTCGAGCGCTTTGCATGATATCAACCCTGTTACATAGTTAATTTAACTTTTGCCGGTTACGTAGATAATTGCACTTTTGCCAATAGGTTTCACTACGAGTGAACCGTAGCAGCGCGAACGTGCTCTTTTTTCCCCATTTATTGCGGCAAGAAAAGTCCGGTTGGGAGTTAACAACTGCTAATAGCTCTAACGCAGAGAAATGCAAGACCCGTTGCATTGCAAATGCTTGTTTAAAAATGTTGTCCAGGAAAAGAAAAAAAAGAAAAAAATCGGCCCAGATAAGCAATGTGTACCCGAGCTAAATTACTTCTCTAATGATACAAAAAAATGTAAATATATGGGCAACAATTTTGTAAATATTTTTTTAATTTTTTTTTTTTTTTACAGAGTTATATCAAGGGGCCAGGACTAAGTTTGGTGCTGTAAGATTCTTGGGCGAAGTTTCACTTAAATTGTGGGGATGAGGATAAAGACAGATTCATTCGACTGGAAGAATGATTGAGGAGGAGTAGGAAGACATGCTGGAAGAATGTTTGAATGATACCAATCAATTCACCGGTTTAAGGTGGCATATAGAAGACAAGAGCTATTCTACTGCAATATGAAGAATGCACTATTTTGGAATATGTTGGGGCACTGTTTCCAGACAGGACAGAAATCTTCTTTAAATCTATTTTTGATAATAAACCATGGGGTGGAATAAAATGGAGTACACAGAATTTTCTTTTGCTTTGCTCCAATGACTTGCCATAGAGCCATAGTGATATTTAATTTATCGCTCCCTATTAGAGATCAAATTTCTTGGTAAGTCAGATGTCATTGTAAACAGTTGTTAGATGTCATTCCAGGATGGCTGCTGACAGGTGGAAAACTTTAGAACAAGATTTGGTAGGGTCAATTGATGGTTGTCTAGTTGGGGAAATGGTGAGGTTTGTGGCCCATTGTGACAGCAACGCCAGCTCATAGATATAGAGTCGTCCAGGAGCCACAATGAGAAGAGTAGTTTCTACTTTCTCTCCAGCTTGCTGGATGTGGGCTGCTTTGCAGAAGTTAGCTGAATGTATGTTTTGAGTACAGTGTCAATGAAGGACTGTGAAGC
Source organism: Pleurodeles waltl (assembly GCF_031143425.1). NCBI lineage: Eukaryota > Metazoa > Chordata > Amphibia > Caudata > Salamandridae > Pleurodeles > Pleurodeles waltl. The sequence continues at coordinate 752,389,175 of NC_090438.1, read as the reverse complement.
TGCCTACGAGCTGAGCGAGTTGTCGGCCACTAAGGTGAGCAAAGCAGAATGGGAAAGGAACATGCTAAAGAGGCAAGCACTTTATTGATATAGTTGGGGAAAATGGCTGCAGCTCTAAACGAGACATCGCAACTGCTGTTTGGCAGGATCTGACAGGTTCTTTGGCCAGAAGCATGATGGACGGACAAGCCTTTGTGGTACCAAGGCGATGTAAGGTTTAATTACACCTGTTACTCTTTTTAGGGAACTTGAAAACCAACAGGTTCACTAATAACGGGGGAAGGTTATCAGGCTCCCGATGAGGTTAAAGGAATAACACAGGAAAGATTGGGTGTGCATTAATACAGCCAGATGGATTTTTACAGAAAGCCAAGGATGACAGTGCTGAAAAGGAACTGGAAAAAAATACCAAAATAGAGGCTTCATAAAAGCAAAGCCAGCTAGAGTGAGTTAGTAGCTTATGTACAGTAGAAGTGCAGGCACTTTGCTGCTACCGAACATCTGCTGATTAAACACTGAACCCTCTAGAAACGTCCACAACAATGACTATTACTGGGGCTCCTTATGGGAAAGAAGGTCCAAAGAAATACAAGCATTGGCAAAGCCAATAGGTCTCACCTTTGGAACCTTAATGGCGTTGCTAATGGTTTTAGCCATGCTGACAGCATCCGCAATGCTGTGTTGCATGGCTAAATAATAAAATATAAACAAATTATGAAGATGATGGAGGGATGTACACATGGGGAGCCCTACCTTGTGCGAGTTATCACCTGCCCTAGGTAGAGGGGCATTAGGAGGCTGCTGTAGCAAACATGGTGACTTTTAGCACCACAATAGATATTTATAACCAAACCAGGGTGTCATGAACCTGCCACCCTACTTCTCACGTTAGTAGCTTGAGCGAGGAGGTGTTGGGGGTGTCACTGGTATGCTCTGTGTCATATAAAGCATCTAAAGTGGCATCGGCAGTTCCTTTGACTTTAGTTGGAGAGGCAGGTCTATGGAAGAGAATAGTATGATGGAGCTATGGGATGAGGACAAGGGAGCACAAAAGGAAGGGAGAGGGAGGGGGTAGGGGGTGAATGGAAGCTGAGAAGGAAGGATGGGGTATGGGTGGGCAGAAGTAGGGTAAAGAGATAGAGAGAAGGGTGGATCAGCAGACAGATGGATGAACGGAAAGAGTTTCAAATAAAGGGAATTGATGGAGAGGACTCGGAGCGATGGATGGAGGCAAGTAAGATGGATAGCTGGGTAGGTGGATGGAGGGATGGATGGATGGATGGATAGATGCAGAGATGATTGGATGGATGGAGTTAGGGGTGGCTGGATGGAAGGAGAGAGGGATCAATGCATAAATGGGGAGAGTGGTGTATGCCTAAGAGGGAGGGATGGATAAAGAGAAGGATGGGAGATAGATGGGTGGGTATATGGAAGGAAGGGCGGATGGAGAGGAGGATATGAGACAGATGTGTATGTAGGTGGATGAAGAGGAGGAGGTATTGATGGCCAGAAGGAGAGACTTTAGATTAAAGTGATGGATCGGAAGAAGGATGGACGCAGAGATGAGTGGATGGATGGAACTTGAGGATGGCTGACTGGAAGGAGAGAAGGATGGAAGGAGGGACAGTTAGAGAGAAGGATGGGAGATAGATCAGAAGGTGGATGGAGAGATGGATGATCGATGGATGAATGGGAAGAGTTTAGATTGAAGGGGTGGGTGGAGGGATGGCAGATGCAGAAATGTGTGGATGGATGGAGCTATTGATGGGTGGAAGGAAGGGGAGAGAACAGATGTATAAATGGAGAGAGTGATGGATGCCTGATAGAAGAATGAACATGGAGAAGTAAGGAGAGCAGATTCGTGGATGGAGGTGTTAACGCAAATGTCTTAATTAAAAATTATTAATTAATATTTATGTGTTCTGAATAATGGATTTGATAGAAAATGATTAACGTATAAAAATAATGTGCACATTTGAAATTGTGACCTCTGAGAATGGACACCAGAATTCTAAAATTGTACTAAATGAGTGATTAGTTTACATGAAATATTGAAAACGTATTCGATTTATGAAGTAATATGTCATGTTGAGAGTTATAACCTATGTCTTGCAATAATTGTAGGCCTTAACTTAGTGAGTGTCTTGGCTTAGTCTTGCCAGGCCTCATGCAGAAGCTGAATTTAATGTCTAATGGAAAATGCTGACAAAATGAACTGACCGTGAACTGCTCATTGTTTTAATAAAATGCTTAACTATAACGTAACTAATAATGTGTAACCTGAATGAGATGTAATTTCCCAGGACTCGAACAATGAAGGCACTCACTGAAGAAAAAGATGCAACATTTTTTATACCCGACAAGCCGGATGATGAGGCCATCGTAAAGCGGACCAATCAACGACAGTTGAACTGTGAAATATTAGAATACCCAATAGTTGTACTATTCCAAATCTATGTAGAGTCATAACCTGTGATTAATTGACCAATTGGAAATTGGGGGATAGTCTGGGTAACTTCGATATAACAACGTGACAGAGAGAAGAGAGTTCAGATGGAGATAGATGCTAGGGGAGCGAGACTGAGAATATAGAGGTGATTCGAGATTCTGTCAATGTGAATGAATTATATTTTTGTGCCTTTCTTTCTAGGTACCAACTGCGCTGTCTAAATATTACTCATAGCTAGATGTTTTTCTAAACTCCTGTTTTCTAAATTGTTTTGCATGAAGTCCCACATGCTGATGCTAATCTGGGTTAGGTGAGGGTTTTCTTATATGACGATTGACAGGTTACAGAGACAAATGGTTGACGGACAGTTTTGCTGAACTCCTTGATTAGAAATTATCTATTGCCTTTGTTTCTTCTATTGACTTATGTTAATGCTTCAGAACACACTATAATGCAAGTTTTGATTAGATTATGTTTTTGGCGACTTCTAACAAATTGATGTTGGATTTTTTTATTGAATGGAATTGCGTTTGAATTAATCTCATGACTTAGTATTGTAACTAACAGTTAAATGAAACTACTAAAACATATACCGAGTTGTGGTTATTCATGACTGAAAGGTCATGGTGTGATGTTTATTGATTCAGTTTTAAGGATGACTAATAGTTTATTGAATTTTGTATATTGATTATTGGGGAACATTGGCCATACCCTAGCTAGGATACTCCATGCGAATCAAAAGGTTCATCGACCTATGCGCGTCCCCTTGTAAGTTTACTTATTAAGGACCAGGCCCGCTAACAGAGGGAAGGAAGGATGGAAGGAAGGATGGAGAGGTGGGTGGACGGAGAAAAGGAAGGATGGATTAAAATGGATGGACGGGTGGATGGAAGGAAGAAGGGGAAAAAACAGGCAAACCTGAATGGGTGGAAAAAGACAAAGAAAGCTGGAGAGAAAGCAAAATGGAAAGGTGGATGGAAAAAGACAATTGAGAAATTAAAGGAAGAAAAAAAAAAAAGAAAGAAGGCCCCACACCCTGGTCTGTTAACAAGTGTCGACCTGACCCTGTCCTTCAGTATTACTTCTAATGTGTTCTAAGTGGAGAGCATTTTATTTTATTTGTGATTCCCCTGCAAGAAAAACAAGCCCACAAGTACCAGAAGTACAAGTACTTTGGAAGGTTCCATTACTTGGAGAACTCCCCTGACCAGAAGGGAGGGGGGCCATAGTACCTACCCTCCCCACCATGCCCTGCTTGCCCAGTGGCAGGCTCTGCGCTGTGCCCTCCTACTCTAAATACCAGCTGTGCTGGGCTGCCCCGGGGGTCCAGGAAGGAAAGACTGCCCACTCCCAGCAGGGAGTCCATCAGCGTTGTGTGTCCATCCCATGCCCTGGCACAGTAACCACACGCTGGTGCTCAGCTCCACGTCCCACAGCCTCTGACTGGAAATGCCGCTCATGGAGGCTCCGCAGAAGGCACAACACCAAAAGTGAAAGCACTCAAGGCCGAGTGGGCTAAGAGGAGAAGCGGGGCGAGTAACCATGGCCCACATGCCAAAACCAACCCAGAAATGCCCAGTGTAATTTCACAAGTGCAGGTATTGTTTCCTTATTCTGGCTTCCCTAGATGACAAAGAAAGAGTGTGTGATTCTGTGCATGCCAATTTATCTGAAAGCATATATTTGTAGCACCTCGACCAGCAACGCTGCATGAAGGTTACATATGAAGCAGTGCACAACATGAGGACTTTTATGTAGCGGGGGGGAGTTCTCACAGTACCGCAGTTCTTAAACCTTTAATGTCAAGAAAGAGACTAAATAGCATTTTAACTTGACGTCTGCCATTGGCTAAATTACAAGTGTACTGGTCAGGTGAAATGGTGCGACTATCATCAGTGGTGTGTGGGGCTGGCAGCAGCGGAGGTCATTAAGCAGCTTTTATTGGAGGTCAGCTGCTCTGGCGGGCTCACTTGTGTTACAGCCACAAAACGCTAAACGGGAACAGAGCAACTAAAAACATGAGCGCATTGTGTGACAGCCAGAAACCAACACAAAAAATAGTGCGCTGAAAGTAAACTAAATGGCCAGAAGCGCAATGACAAATGTAACATGGCCAATGTCCATGGGAGGGAACAAGACACCAAAAGGAGGGACAAATGGCAACGAATGACCACTGAAAAGAAAGGAATTTCTAAAGGCACACAAAGGAACCAGTGACAAGTGGTGGACGTGCTTAAAGTCCAGAGAGTAAAGACATCATGTCTTGAAAAGACTGCGCATGCCCTGCCTAGGCGAAACTTCAAGGTTGCTAGTTCTGAGACTCATAACAAAAGAATCGAGGACAAAGTGCAGGAGAAATACAATGGCACATTTATTTAGAGAATGCTTTTTAGAAAAGCCTTGTGGTGTGTGCAATAGACACAAAAACAATTGATTATAAACTTTCTAAAAGTTTGGACAGGCGCTGGGACACTTAGAGTTATGTTAAAAAATACTGCACATAAATAGTGCCTTTGAAGCAGTAGGTTGCAATGAAACGTGGCTGCATGGGCTATTCTTTTTTTTTTTTTAATTGATTTTAAGCAGGAAAAAAAATATATAGCAAGCTGAAGTTCAGTAAAGCAGAGCAACAATACGAACTTTAACAGTTAGCGCATCAGTTGCTCACGGTGTAATTTCACTTATTGAGCGTTAATTACAGATGATTGCAGCATATACTCCCTTGATTCACCTCCTTTATGCAACCATGGCACGCTCCCACTGTTACCACTATGTGCTGTAGTGTGACAGGCACCATTAATGGCCACTCTTCGCCAGCGAGAGAGATTATTAGGCGTGCAACCAGCAATCAATTCAGAGGTCCCAGCAATGGGCAGCGTACCCGGCCACTGCATCGTTCCCAAGAGCTCCCTGTCCTCTCAGCATCTTCCAGCCACAGGGTTACTCCTCTTAAACAGCTTTTGGATCAGTGGCTAGTTAGCTGACCAGGCATGATGGCGTTTAGATGAGACAGCAGATATGCACGCCTAGGTCTGGAGTTCAGGGGCAAGGTATCAGCATATAGAGCCAGTTGATCATCACAGTAGACAAGGTCAGACAGCCATTCCTTAAATTTTGTCGCCTGCCCCCTTCCCCGTCTACATGCAATTCTTCATTTGGCTAGTAGCAGCACCAGTGCAATGAACTTCCTATAACAGGACTCAAGCTGCTGCATGTATCCAAATAGGGTAAGCAAGGAAGTGAGCATGAGCGCTGCATTCGCCATATCCGTCGGCGCCTTTTCTTTGTTATGCCAATATATCTCCATGCAACCACATCCCCACGTCAAGTGTAGCAAGTCAGCCCCTCCGGCATTGTATCTGGGACGGATTTTAGTAAGTTCTGTGCAAGTATTTATAGTGTACTACTACTGGAGGCAACTTCTCTAGTATGAGCACAACATGCTGTCCAATTGGCATCTGTCAATTACGCCTCAACCTCAGCTTGCCACTTGGTATATCGCTATAGAGGGCAGAGACCAGACGACGTGGTGTGTCTGCTTGTAGTAATGTATGCCAAGTGTTCAGCCTGCGTGGTTCTCCTGGGAAGTCAGGGGTGACGGCTTTAATGTTGTTTCTAATCCTGAGGTATAAGAATGTATCTAAGGGAGATGGGATGGCTCTCTGTCCGTGAAGACTTGCTTCTTTGTTTTAAAGATGCCCTTTGTATACAGGTCACCCCAATGGTCACAACCCGTCTCCTCAGAAACGCTCAATAGGTCACCTCACGGGTACCGGCAGCAGAGTATTAGAAGGTAATGGGACGAGTGGGGAGTAGAGTATCGGTGCCACTGCGTGTCTTGCTAAGCTATGCCATGCAGTGGTCGTGCATGCCACTGTTGAGGCCAACGAATCTGGGAAGGCTAGCATGGCGCCGAAATAGGCCGGAGGCACGGCCTCATATACCCCTCCTCCACCACCAAGTGTGGCATATATGGGGAAGGTTTAAACCAGTGGATAGCTTAGTGGGCATGTGCATAATTGTAATATAACTCAAAGTTGGGCGCCTCAAAGCCGCCTTGACTGGAGGGGAGGGGAGGGTAAGATCATCCCAGACAACTCTGGCCTGAGTGCTAGCCGCACCATTTGAGCACAGAGTGCATGAGAAAAGGTCCACTAGGGTCTGTATGGCATATTTAAAAAGAGGTAGAGGAGCTAGGGTAGCATGACCATTTTCTTAAGGCTTATCCAGACTGCCAAGGATATCCACCTGGTAATGCTATCAGTAATAATAGTGAGTGGCACTCCATAATTAGCTCCGAGTGTTTCCTTCTTGTCCAGGGTGATTCTCGCTCCCAAACACTTGAGTTCAGTAGAGCACCATTGCAGCAGGTAGTCCGGTTTAAAGGGTGGCGTACTGAGCATCAATGGGAAGATTTGAGACTTCCCCCAATTGATCTGTATACTGGATAATACACTTAACTGAACAAATTCTCGCAGGACTCCACTGAGGCTGACCTGCGGTTCCTTTAGTTATAGAGTGATATTATCTGCACAGAGTGACACTATGAGGTTCCTGGATAGATAGCGGAGCGCACAGCCTCAGTGATTTTTCCAGAGATTGGCCACCAGAGGCTCCACTGCCAGGGCAACAAGAAGTGGCAAGAGCGGGCACCCTGTTTGGTGCCCATAGATATGTATATTCGGTCCGACATCCTGCCATTCATACGTACCCTTTCTGTAGGATGGGTGTATAAAAAGTCTCTCCATTCCAAGAAGCCACCGGGTAGTCACATTCGATGCAGCACCGCCATCAAGTCCCATTCCAGGGAGTCAAAGGCCTTGGTAGCATCTAAGAAGACAGCTACCGCATCCAGCTCTGAGTCTATATCCTGCATGACTGCAAACAGTTCTCAAATTATGTGAGCTTGACCTCCTTAGATCGAATCCTGACTGGCTGGCTTGACCAGGAGCGGGAGGAGAAGGAAGAGGCGGTTGGAAATAGTTTGCTAGTATTTCGGTGTTGCAATTTATAAGAGAGAGCGGTCTATATGAATCACACGCGTCTGGGGGTTTGCCAGGCTTCAGCAGGACAAGGATCAGTGCTTCCTGCATAGTGAGGGGCATCACGCCCACCTCTTTAGATTCATTGTAGACTTTGTTTAGGACAGGTGTTAGTAGCTCTCCATAGGTTTTACAAAATTCTGCCAGTCGGCCATCAGGCCCCTGGGCCTTCCCCGTTGGCATCCTCCATAAAGTCTGCAGCTAGGAATTCATGCTGCACATCGCTAATCCAGCCCAGCACCACGTCGTCGAAGCACTGAGTGAAGTCAGGCTGCGCTTACCTGCGCGAACCATAAAGGTGTGCATAGAATTTTGTTAATGTTATAAGTATATTTGTTGTGTCTCTGTGAACAGTACACTCTGGTGTTTTGATTTCTAGGATGTCATTGGCTGTGGGGTTTATTACAGGTCATAGATCCCAGGGCGTGGCACGGTCTTTCTCCTTCCCCATAGGCAGGAGCACTAGCATATATACCTCCATAGAGGCGCTTCCTTTCTGCCACTTCTTTGTATTCCAAGAGAGTCTCCCGAATGACTGCCAACACCACAGGGTCAGCTGGGATTTCCCAGAAGGGCTCAATGCACTTAAGTTTGACTTTCAGAAACTGGAGGTCAAAGCAAAGGGAGCACCGCACCCCGTAGCTTTTTGCTATAACAGATCTCTCTCATAGTAACCTTAAGAGTATCCCATACTGTGCCAATTCTGGGGACAGAGTCAAAGTTTCTGCCCAGGAAGTCTACCATTTCCTGCTTCAATTCCTCCTGGCATGCTGCAGCAAGAAGAATTTCTGGGTTTAATCTACATGCATGCATAGTTCCTGCACTAGTGGGTACATCTATCACTAGTAGGAAGGGTGAATGATCAGAGTACGTTCTTGCAAGATGTTAAACTTCACGGATCCAAGGGCCACCACCCTTGAGACTAGCCAGTAATCTATGCTGGACCAACTGCTGTGCACAGTTGAATAGTATTTACTCTTTGGCTGTCAGGATTGACCTGCCTCCACGCATCCAGCAAGTGGTCAACGATATGCTTTGCAGTCACGCTGTGCTGGAGCTGAGCTGGCCTCAATCTGTCAGCTGCTGCACTTAGAGTCAAACTGAAATCCCCTCCTGAAAGTATGAGGCAGGGACCAACATCTATCAGCCCCCATAACCTGTCGTAGATGGCATAGTTGTCTGTATTTGGGCCGTATCAACTGGCTAATATCACTGAGAGAGATCACAGTCTACCCCAAACTATGGTGTAGCGTCCCTGCTCATTATTTATCAAACCCTGAATTCGGAACAGTACCCCCGCTATGGACAATAATGGCCGTCCCTCTGGCGTATGAGGAATATTTTGAAAACTGTCTACATGTGGCCCATCTAGCCACAAACGTCATTCCTGCCTTATGTGCAAAGTGTGATTCCTGTATTAGGGCGATGTGGATGTTGTGTCTGTCAAGATAGGCCAAGATGTACCTGCCCTTATGCTGATCTCCAAAACCTCATACGTTACACGTGAGACATCTCAGGGACTTGTGTGTGGTGATCTTATGTGATGCTGTGATGTGCTGTCCGCTTTGGGAAGGCATGGGTGTAATATGATACAGTGAAATGACTCGTATCCCCCTGCTATGACAGGTGGTTCCTGGTATGATCTTTGCAAATCATTGTAAAAAGAACAGTGGCCAATAACTTCCCCCAGATCCAACCCCCCTCCCACTCGGACGGCCCAAACCCATCATGCATCTACCTCCCATCCCACATTCATTAACTTTACTCATCATCAATCTGTAAAACATTTACAAGGCTCAATACAGTAGATTTAACCAGTGGGGTTGTCTCCAGGAGCCACGCGGTGTCCCCTCTTTGAAGTCAAGGGTATCCTGAGGGAGGTGAAATATCTAAAGCATTCAATGAGGGCCCTTGCGGGTATAGTCTCAATCTATCTGGAATAAAGAGCTGAGCTTGGTATCAGTGAAGAGGGCCATTAGATTAACTGTTGTCTCAGTGGCCCAGTGTATCAGTTCAGGACAAACTGAGGATCAACTGGCTAGTCCATGTCCGAGGTGGGTGAGATAGAGTCAGGACAGGACCCTCCAGCGCCTCTTTTTGGCAGGTCAACACTGTTTTTGCACAGAAACTCCTGGACCTGCTGGGGATTTGTGAATACCTGCTCTTTACCCTTATAGGTGATGCACAGTTGAGCGGGATAGAGCATTGCATAGGGGATCTGTGCTTGGTGAAGTTTGTTTTACAGCAAGGTATTTTTTCCTGGCCTCCAGTACCGTGATGGTGAAGTCTGGATAAACTGACACCACGTTTCTTTCAAAATTCAGTGGCTACTGTTCCCTTGCCAGCCTGAATATAGTGTCTCTGTCTTTGTAGTTTAGGAGCCGGGCAATAGTTGGGGAGCAAGGGTGTCCGGCGGGAGAGGGGGCGCAGCATTAGAGATCTTTGGGCTCTTTCAACAATGAAGACTTTGAACAAGTAGGTCGAGACAGGAATTCCACACAGGGGAACAAGCCGACAGCCACACGTCTTGTGGGCACCTAGTGGGCAACTGGGCTGGCACTTCAGGCCCTGGCTGCCCCCACCGACCTCGCTCCTTCTGGTCGCATCAGGGGTCCAGAATCCCCACCGATCGAGGCCCAGTCTTGGTCACCACGAGGGTCAAGAAGCTCTGATGTGAAGCGCGTCGCCCAGTGCTGATGTGCCCGCTGGGCCCCAGCCGCTATACCTCAGTCAGGGCGTCCATCCGGACTTCCCAGGTGCTGGATGTCATGTTGTTGTCTCAGCCCTGGGGCAGCCAAGCGCGCATAGCAAGCTCTGCCCGGCCCCCCAGCACAGCCTCCTCACCTTTGCCCTCGTCTCTCCTCGCCTCTGCAGCTCTGGATCCCCAGGGTCGCCAGCCCCCGTGTCCCTGATGAGAGCACAGTCAGTGCTGGCCCACCATTTAAGCCTCCCGCTGGCCGGCCTCCGCTCGCGGTGACTCCTCATCATGTGGTGCGGTCCCTGCCATGTTAGAACACCAGGGCATTCCCAGCTGCGTAATTTTCAGGCCCAGCGGCGGTCAGTCGACCACCAACTCCTCATTTCTGGCAGCAAGTACTAAGCAGATCTTGGTAATCCGTAATTGGCTTGGTTAGTTCACTGGATGCGGCCATTATATTGGATTGTGTCCCCAGCCCGCAGAAGCCTCACTGGAGTGCGGCCATCTTGGAAGCTGGCTCTCTGGTGCCCCCGCATTGACTATTCTTTGAGATTTACTTACAATACTACTGATAATCAAGTAATAGCCAGGTGCATGGCCGGGTACAGTACCCTGGCAGTCATAATCAGAAGACTGACCAATACATTTTTAATTAGTGCATCTTTAAAGATTCTTTGAAATGCAGACCTTTATAGCACAATTTCACATTGATTGTTAAGATAATTTCTAGGTTCACAGAACGGTGTACACAAGAGTTCCGCCTGCATTCTTAATGTTGGAGTCTAAATGGGAAGCAATAGGGCTCCACATCTAGTCTGAAGAACATAGAAACATCATTCAAAATCTTGTAGCCGTTTCTCAGAGATTCAACATTGAATTTACAGAAAGATCTATTTTAAAGCCACTAAAAATTCAAGCACTTACTACCAGTAGGACAACATGAGGATGAAGGGGCAGATAATGACGGCTTGAAGTATTTGCCAGTCCCTGCAGAGGGCTGCCAAGCCCGGTAGAAGGAACTGCCCCGCCATGACGATAAAGCTGGCACCCATGGTGATCATGAACCTGTTCCTGGGCGGGCAGAGCTCGATCCCTGAAACCAATCAGAAAATGTAATTATTAATCAGTGCAAGGAACATGGCCAATCAGCTTGCAGTGAGCATAATGCCAACCAAGCAGTTCAATTCACTTCAATATTAAGTTCTAGAACAGTAGCATGGGTGTCGTCTTTGATTACATTCATGCTGCAGTCCCTTAATGAAATGGGAATTTCTCTGGCCAAGCAACATACTTGATTCTTTTGATGTAGTCTAAATTATATACAATGTATATTTACTAAGGCATTTATCTATATCAGGTACATGGACAAGCGCTTCGATAGTTCAGCCAAAAAGTATATAAGCGTACATTTAAGTGAATAATATAAACATGGCTGCCATAAAATACACAAATGAGTATAGTACATAAAATACAGCATAATACAAGATACTCCAATATTCAGAAATTTGAGCTCCCAGAAGGCATTATCTGATTGGCACCACCTATGGGGAATACGTGGGAAGGAGTTCTGATTTGACTATTATTTTATCTGTGTGTCTATATTTAGAGCAGATCCTATCATGACCTTGCTGAGGGAAGACCTTTCCCTAACTCTGGTATTGGGAGCCCCCATCTTTCTACGTTTTCGAGTTAGACTCTTGAACGTTTCTGCCATTTATTTTGAACCTTAACTTGGTTCATTTCAGGCGGACACCTTTTACTTACGCTCTCCCCTTTTGATACTTTCAGATGTTTTTTCAGACTAGGTAAGTTCCTTTATGGAACTCTGTTTTGCGTTGTGTGTGGTATTTTGATTTGCATTGTCCGTTTCCTGACATATGAAGGAGGACTGACTTTTATGCTTACTTGATTGACAGATTTCTCTAAATTAATAAGATCTGTAACTGACTATTTTGCTAATAAACCTTTATGGTTGGAAACCATCTTCTCTATTGTTTTTGGTGCGGCCAAATTGGTTTCTCTGTAAACTGTAATTAATGTTCAGATGTTAGCTCCCAGAATACACCTTCAGCTAATAAAGAATGGTCCTTAGGACCAGTGGTGCAATATTTTGTGTTACCAGGCACTTCCCTTCCCAACCTCTGTGTTATTTTTTCAAAATAAATTTCAATGACATTAGGCCTGAGGCTAGAGGCAGTGGTCTATCTCATTGCTATCTTGGTCAACACACAAAGGAGGTGTTAACGGAAGTTATTGTTTTGTAGACGCATCACTAACTATTCTGCATTAAATAATTCTTAAACAACGTCAACCTACCTTGAAAGTGGTCACTTAGTTAAAAAAAAAGAAAATGTAGTATCAACAGTCCTCCGACTGCCTCTTTTGGCTCAAGCTCTCTCAGGGTCACAAACCTCATTGTGGAATCCCCATCAGTGACTATTCTCAGCTAATTGCACTTTAAGAAGCAAAAGAATACCCAGGGCTCAAACTTCTATTGTTTTGAGAAACATTCATGAAAAGCCTTGGCACATGATTTGTGTAGTCCTGGAACCAATGGAGAATTGCCTCTGAACTCCTTGCTGCGTGGCTGTCATCAGTGTGTTTTATTTTATTGACTTGTCCTACAAGTGAAAAGGGAAATAAAACAACCGAGTTCTGAGCATCCTTTTATGATGCTGCATTATGCTTGGTAGAGAAATAAGCGTGACATGTCTACATTATCACATGGCAGGAATGTTCACATGGGCAGCATCTGTTAGTGCAAAATGCCACTGACTGTGCACCTCCTTTTTGTGGCGCAGTCAGTGTATCCCCTGCATGCCTCTTCGACTGGGTCTGTAATAGTGAGAACAAAAGCAACAAATTTCCTTTTTGCATGGGGCAAAACCTCCATTCAAGCGAGGAATCCTCTAGCTAATGTGCCAACTCACATTTGGCGCTGGCACAGTCTGCACTACAGAAGAGGTAGCACTAGACTATGAACCCATAGTGGACATGGGGGCAAACAAGTGGGTGCAAACAACTGTTGCACCTCCGGGCAACTTTCTGTAATACAGCCCCTAAATTTACCTCCAATTATGCTCATCAAAACCATGAGAAAGCAACCTGTGCTCCAATCTATCAGAAATTCTGAGACCAACTCCCTTAATTCATATTAAAAAAAAAATTGGGACTCGTGAAACTCTGAAAGTTTCAGCAGACCTGCCTGAGTGCCAATTCTGGCAAAAATGATAGAATAAGTAGTCAAAGGCCAAGTAATGACACATCTTGGAGAAATTACCTTTTTGGGGAACCATCAGTCAAGACTTTCATCAGCTTAGACATCTGTGTTTCAGTTCACTGATTAGCCATAAATATATGTATAGCTACTTATACCTTTATGCACCTCTCTTCGCGTGCCACGCTGAAAATCAAAATCAGAGGACACTGTAATCCTTCATCAGTCCTGGTGATGATCTATGACGCATCTCCGTCTATTATTTCACACGGATACTGGAGGAACACATTCTAATTGCATTGAAGTTCTACGACACGGTATTTTCTTCCAGAGCTCACATGGAATGCCTCCTCCCCCTTTCTTGAGGTTTCTGTTGGTCTTTTCAGAACCGTTTTTTTAGCAGAAAGGTGCCTGTTTTCAAACAGTGGATCTCCAATTACAGGCCAGTTGTTTCCAGGATTGTACAGTTTGTTTTGGTGACCACTCCATAATCTGAAGGGCATCAAAGGAGGTGTCATGAGGGATGAGTGACTACGAAAAACACAGAGACTCATGGTACAGGGCCCTTTCCAGAGCTGGAATTGTACCAACGTACACAGTGCATCGCGCGCAAAAACGAGAGCAGATCGCATCCATATTTAAATCCTCCAGTGCAGGCTTCTAACTTCTCCCTGCTGCATGCCAGTAACAATAAGCCAACAACTTCTTGCTGTAACTGCAGTAGAGGGCCCACCCCCTTGTTAACAAAAAAGATCATGCACAAGTATTGGTGCCCATTCAACTATTAAGATCGCCACAAATACAACCGTAAAGGGCCCAGGGCTCATACACCTGCAAATGGACATGTGATTCCTGCACTAAAGCTACCGTGTAGGCCGGTGTGAATAATGAACATATGCGATCTTTTTCAAAGCACTGGACACATCATATAAATTTCACTCATTTGAGGGATGGAGTTTTTGTGTAGTTCATATTGCTTTGTAGTTTCTACTTGGCAGAATCATGCTTTTGTGTTTCAATGCTCGACTTACCATAACAGATTTTATCGTCTGGCTTGAAGGCACAGCTGTCGCCGGACAATAATATGATCATGGCTAGAGAGGGGCTTTGGCACCACCCACATGTTGGGAGGCAGGAGTATATGTTTTGATTGGGCAGACAGTGTGTGCATCCACAAAAGAGTGCGTGTCCTCCAAAACAGCTCTGATCTTTTTATTTATTTATCCAGCAACCTGAGGTTTAACTTTCAGGGACACACACTAGACGTCATAATGCTATTAAAGTGTCTTAGGTATCTAGATAATCTATGTTGTTTTCTCTGGGAGCAGCACAGAGGGCAGTCTTTAACCTGTAGGGATTGTTTTGGTCTGGTTTGAAAGTGCAATTGTCACTTGACCTTGAAACCTACACCAATATTATTCAACAGTCCTTTTGCATCCACACAAATACATATCCATTTCCTTGCTATCTACGTGTAATGCTGCACATTCCCATACAACATTATTTTGAATATTGGCAGTGCCAATGCTTGTTCTGGCCATGATGTGCGTTTTGCTTCCTTTGTTTTAGACTTGAGAAAGTTGCATGAATATGGCGAAATGCATGTGACTGACACAATGTTTAGAAAATATGTACGGTTTATTACGGAACAAGAGTACAAATAGTTGATAAGCTTGATAGTAAAATTATCTAATGGGCATAGATTGTCAACCATACTGAAATTCTATGAACTGAATTGTTTTATGAGGCAGAAAGATATTGTGTTTTTTTAAAGGGATATAACATTTAGTCAGCCGCCAAACACCTACAAGTCACCTCTTGATTCCCCCACCACCACATTCCCACGTGCACATATCCGATTCCAAACTGAGATTTCTAGCTACGGACTAATTATAGTCTCTCAGTGTTGGACTCTGCTGCACACCCAATTACAGACCCACATCATCACCACTAGACTCTGCTGCACAAAATTTCAATCCTCCACAATGTACCACACTATTACTGCTTGGTGATATGCTATATGGAGACCCAAAAGTGCGGACACGGTACCCCTCCCACCCTTTGACTGCTGAACTCTACTCTGGACTGACCATCATTGGGATTCTCAAGGTCCCACACTGCTTAAATCTCCTGTTCAACCTGTTGACGGTCACTGCACTGTCTCACAGTTTATCTGCTGGACTCTGCTGCACACCTCATCAGTTGCTTCTTTGTTCTTAGTCCTTAGCTGTCAGCTGCAGTCAGCTATTGGGCCTCACAAGGTCCTACATTGTCAGTACTGGGCTCCTATATACACCTCATCACAACAGTTATCTGGAGGGTGAGCGCTCCATTACTAAATAATGCCTTGTTTGGGTGCGGATTGCTCTTACCTGACCGACAAAAAAGCTCAAGAACTGATCTACCCAGGGTATATGATCTTGCGGTCTCGAGATGGCGGTGTCTTGCACAGGGTAGTCATGCTGGGGAGCGGAACTACAGCACTGAGCCAACTGACGTCACTTAGAGATACTGAGTTTGCAATTGTGGAGAGTCCATTTGGAGGGTGACAGAGAACCTGCAACTGAGGAACGATGGGTGAACTTTTAACGTGTCCCACGGCTTGACAATTGAACAGCTCTGGAAGTCAGCCTTTATTGACCTCTATGACTCCAGCAGAGGCAGACAGCAGAGAAGAGGGAGACATAAATGGACAGAAGGGAGGCTTCTGCCAGCAGGAGAAGAGTGATTCTTGCCCCAGAGGCCAGACCTGAGGCTGCGGTAAGCACGGTAAGGGGGCCACCTGAGAAGCCAGCAGAAATGTCAGGTGACCCGGAGTATGCACCTGAGACAGACTTCTTGAGGAGAGTGAGGGAGGTATGGAGGGATGAGGCCTTTGTGGCATGCACGCACCCTTCAATAGATGAGTATGGCCAGTGTGTGTGCCACAGTGACACCAGAGGCCTCGCGAAGAGGAGATAGGGAGATACATGGTTGTTCTTGGCAACTGTACAGAACCTCCAGCTCCCAAAGAGCTGAGGACCACAAAAGCATAAAAGATTCATTAGCATAAAACAACCTGAAAAATATACCGCTAAACTTGAGCGAGCGTAAAAGGAAGTTTAAATAATTGGGTGAGCATGGACTTACTCCTCAAATTGGGCAACAGCGTACATCTAAGGTGAGAGAAAAGTGACAAGGACCTGGAATTGTGCTGCCCTCCCCAAGATTTGCCTGCCTGTTAGACTAGGTCTTGTTTTAAATCACTGTTGAGTGTCTGAAGATTATAGGTCTGGCCCATTTTTTTGACTGGTCAAAGATATAGATTACCAAAAGAAATCAGAATGACTGAGGCGCATGATCAGGAAGTGCGGGGTTGTGATGGTCTGATGCCTTGTAGATATATGGACAAAGCACAGACCTGGGCAACCTTGGCAGAGCAGATATACTAATCTGGAGAAAGAAACTGCATCATGGGTAAAGATTATCAGCATAGGGCCACACCAAGTAATAAAATGCTACAGTGCATGGCAGGTTTGACTCCATAAAGCCAGCAAATGAGGCGTCTGACTGGTGTAAATAAACTCCAAATCTATCACCACTGCACTTGCGCAATGGTATACATGACTTAACCTGGAGTCTAAAAAGATAAAATCTCACTGGAGATGAAACTGCCATGTGTCAATTTAAGAAAAGAGGCTGAGTACACAAAAGCAACTCAAACAACCGAAGAAACACTAACAGCAAACACAGCAGAAATTCACAGCACTATTATGAAACCCAAGGACACTGTACAGCACAGCCAAAGAAGCAGGAGGAAGGGCATGTTGAAATAGCCATTTCCTGTTAGTTAGTGGGCTCGGATATTCACTACTGAAAGAGCTCCTTTCCTCTGGGAGACTCATTCCATACATTGTGTAGAGCAATGAGGAACAAAATGCTAATTTGATCTCTTGTTTTGTGGTGACTTTGTACCACTTTTACAAGCAATCACTGTTAGAGCATTTGGAGGCCTATTTGAACATGTCAGGGGAGGGAGGCAATGTGGCGTGGGGTGGCTGGTGGGGGATTTAAGAGGCATAAGGTGAAATCAAAACTATACAGCATTGGTATCGGGCACCCTGGCGTTTGGTAGGGCCAGAAGCAAAATGTTGTACCCCGCATTTGTGCTTTTACAAATTATTCGCTGAAAAGATCCCCACATATATTATGTAATATGTGCTTATACAGCGTGCGTTCGCTCTGGGGTTTACAGACGTTCACTGCTACCCAGCTCAACGGTGCACCTTTTATCGACGTTGAAAGAAAGCCCAAAAATTAATCTGTGAATTTAGGATTCAACACAAATCCAAGCAGCAGATGCAATAGTGCCCCGAGCCATCAGATTTGTTTAATATTCCACCTTGTATCAAAATGTAGCTCTGTGCATAACCAAGAGACAGGTTTCAAGAACCCCTTGGCAAAAGGTGCAAAATTCCACAGAAGAGAAAACGTAAAAAATTATGCGCTATTTTTAGTTGGAATAAAATCACACATTTACTGAACTAATAGATACTGTGTTGGCAATCAAAAGTCATTACAGATTACACACCCTTATTTTATAAAGAATTCAGTCACAAAAAAGGATAGGAAAATAAATAAATAGCTGACATTCTACAGACTATCAAAACCAAAAACACTCAGTAAGCGGAAAGCCTGACCCTTTGTGGTAGATAAAATCGCGTTTTTGTTAGTTTGACCCTCAGCCACTCTGCTGGTGTCATGCTTCATCATCGGGCCCCCTCCAAACAGAGGTGCCAGGAAACCAGCGCTACGAAGTCATCCTAATGAAAATGCAGCACTTAACATGTATCTGTCCCACAATATGGCACTTGCTGTGTTTGAGGCAACTTAGTACATTATCGGTTTCATATTATGCTAACATCCTCCTGGTCTCTAAAAACAGATTGGGCTCGGCCATATTCTAGGGAGCACTTTTGATAATCTCTTACTGGGGGTCTTTAGAGGAAAAATACTTTGAAACACCTAGGTATCCTTTTATTGGTGGTGTTCTGGTTTGACTAAATGAAATATAAATGGGGGAGGAGGGTGTTAGGAAGAAATAAGTTTAACATGTTGAGGACCTTAGAGTTAGACACCTAAAGACTTGTTATCCCTGGGGATTTTCGCATAATATGAAACCGATGAGGTACTAACTTGTCTCAAACACAGCAAGTGCTATATTGTGCGACAGATACATGTTAAGTGCTGCATTTTCATTAGGAAGACTTCGTAGCGCTGGTTTCCTGGCACCTCTATTTGCGGTACTATTACTCTAGCTTTATCATGGCACTGGAAAAGTGAAACACAGGGAGTCACGGACAGAGTGACAGAGACACATGAGGACAGGTGAGCAAGGAAACAGCACCATGATAATCGGACACCAGTTTGCAAGACAGGACAGCCCTGCAACACTAGAGGTGGGCGAGCCGCTCGAGGCAAGAGTCAGCTGCCTGGCACTGCGCCCACGAGGCCAAGGTTTGTCACGTGGCTTCCATACCCACGCTGTAACCTCTTGCACCAATAATGAACAAGAAAGCATTAACATTTGCTGTACAACAGGAGAAAGAAATATTCATCGGGTGGCTGAACTGCAAAACGTAAAACCAAAAAATCTGAGATGAATCCTGGCTTCCCCGTTTCACCAAGCTGTGTGATCCTAGCCAAATATGTCTCTCTTGCGTTCGATTTTATAGATCATAATGTGGCTCCATGTACAATAATAATTCAAGGCCAAATATAGGCTGTATATTGCAAACGACTGAAGGAAGGGGGATGACATTTTCTGAATTATTATTTAAAAATTATAATATAATAGCTGCCTTTCAATGCACGGGTATAATCTAACGAATGTAACAGAAACGCATGATCAGCTTTTTCATTATGAGAAGACTATAATATTTTTGAACGAATTACATGCCAAACATCAGCCGAAGCCTGTCCTTTGGGGCTGAGGGACCATGCCACCCCACCTTTTGCCCCTCAAGAAGAGTGACTGTCAGGCTGAGCAAAGGTCTGCCTGACAGACGGTCTTCATTTTCAGGTCAGGCAGCCAGGGGCTAGACATTAGCTATTTGCACAGGCTCCCAGCTGCCTGAGCTGAACTTTGCTGGGCTGAAGAAGTCAACAGCCCTGTGGGCCTGACCTCGTCAGCCTAGCAAAGGTGTCTCGAGGTACTCCCCCTCATGACCAGGGGGAACGTCACAGATTGCTTTGGACCCAGGCACTTCAGTTTTAAGCCCTGAAGCGCCCAGGGCCGAGTGTCAATCAGTGACACCTCATCACAGAATGGGGTGGTGTCAGCAGTCTCACTGACCCCCTCCCACTCTGTGACGAGTGGGCGATGGCTGCCTTCCCCCATTGGCTGACCGTAGGTTAGCCAGTGAGGGAAGGCAGCAGTCCCAACCCTCCTGGGACCTCCGAGGCACATGTGAAGGTAAATGTGCGTGTGTGTTTTTTTTTTAATGATGTTTGGTGCGTGTGCCTCCTAGCAATTTGTTAGATCGACCACCTCAAGGCAACAAACCATGCAGGCAGCCCAGGGTATACCAAATATGGGGGCAAATAAGAAGCAAACTAGTTACACAAGACGGTGTTCACAACTGTGACTAATGACACTTGTGCTGGAGAAAAATACTCCTAGCTCCTAATCACTGACCAACGAGGTGCCTTTCAGCTGAAACTGTTAATTATCTGTCCTGATAGCACTTCCCTTCACCCTCTGCTCCAGTCTCAAACAAGAAAGACATGCACACAGTCAACCAGAGCTCAAAAGCTAAACAAGCCATAAGGTTTATTAATGTCTGGCAAGTTGTGGTATGTGCGCATGAAGTACAATGCAAAATGGAGGGGAAAAAGAGAATTCTGTCCAAGACATCACTCTTTGGACAAAATCAGGGCCCTTGCTTACAACATGAATTCATTCCACCTTTATGGGCATATGCACCCAGCTGTGTGATATCAAATCGGAAACCCCAACCGGACACGCTTTGTGACCTCCACAGAGAAAGCATGAGATGCGTCAGGACTTAGGAGAATGAATGAACTTCGGAGTTTTCAATGCATGCAGCTTGTCTAAAGGAAGACCGAGCCAACCTACTCTTCTGCTTGAACTGTTGAGCCTGCAGTAGACAAGACATACAAACTCCCAACTCTTTGGCGGGAAGACACCTTTTCATCTCATGTGTTCCTTCCCTTTTTTCACAACTCTGGATAAAGCCTCATCAAAGAGACATTCATTTGTGCTAATTTAACCACCTTAGATCACAACAAAGCACCATCACATGGAAATGTGTACAGGAAAGTGGAGGCGGGGTCTCAAAACTGATTTCCTGTGCTATTTGCCCACAGGAAACTTTGCTCCCCAGTAGAGGAAGGAAAAAAAATAAAAAATAAAGACAGCTGAACAGAATTACGCCAGGTTTGGCAGAAAGTTAGAACTTTACTCAGAGAGGGTGCTTATAGTAATCTGATGTAATCAGTTCAGCCGTTTTCAAGAAAATAGCATTTAAATAAGTGTTTGGGGTTCCATGAAAAGGTAAAGATAGGTACATCTGAATGGCTGGTCCTTAAGTACCAAAAGGAAACAAAAAAAAACCCTGAAAAATTGGACCATCTGAGTGGTCGAGTGTACGTTTTCTCCCATTTGTCGTTTCAGATCTGAGGGACCGGTACAGAGCGATCTGACTGGCTGACCGCAACTCAGAAGAAAAAATGTTGCGGCCATTAACAGAGGACTCCGGGACTTGGTCCCCAAGTCATTAAATAGACAAATAGTTTTTAGAAAGGGTGTCAGGGACAAAGAGGGACCCTTACTCAGAGGTCAAAATTATTTAAAAAAAAATTAATAATAAGGTCATGCGTTCCACGTTACTCTGGCCGAATTCAGCAGTACTTCCACGGGAGCCACCGTTCACGCATCTTCCCCAAGGTACCGCAGTACGGTGCAAGCTTCCCCAAGGAAGTTAACATGGTACCACAGCACCATGAGGAGGACGCTTGTGTGGCAGATACAGCAGTGTAAATCAAAGAAAAAAGCAAAAGATAAGGCAGGTTTGGCGCCTGTTAGGGGTTTGGATGGCTGCGGTGAGGTAGGCCACATGGCCAAGCCCTGCGGGGAGTCCGCCACTACACCTGCGCAAAGGCAGTGCTTACACCTTTACCCTAACAAATCAAAGCACTATTCTTGGTCTGTCCCACGGGTAACACGTTACCTGGACACAAGAGATGGTGTGGAGGGAGGGACAAATAATGAGGCCAATGTAAAGAAAGATCGGATTCAAGGTAAAAAAAACATGCTGTGAATAGTGAGGATATTTTTGATCATGTAACAGATTCAATAACCATATATATTTAACTAAACGTGGAATCTTGCTGAGAGAGAGCACAAAAATGTTTGGGATCTGAACCATCGACTTCCTTATCAGTGTCCTCTGGCAAGAAATATGCAAATGAAATGAAGTCTACCCTAATGCGGTCTTCACTGGAGATGCTGAGTTGGCGCAATGGGTATTTCATATTCCTGCTTCATAGAAAGTCAAGCTCCTACAGTCACTTAAATTCAGAAGAATTCAGCGCTTGGACATAAGGGCCATGAGTAAACCCTGAATGCGGACGACCTTTTGGGTGTAATAAGGTACCTTCCATTTGCACTGCTGGCAACGTCAGAAGCCACTTAGCTGGCACAATCGTTCCACATGGTACTAAGTGCACTGTATTAACTCGAAGCATAATTACAGTCTCAAGAAATCTGGAAGGGTCCAGGCAAGGTCCTTTGTGATGAGGGACAGTGAGTCCCCGCAAAGCCCTGTCGCTGTCGAGTTGTGCTAATCTGTGCTCGGCTTGTTGGCTCCCTAGGAGCGGAGCTCAGTAACTTCATACTGTGAAGCCAAAAGCGATGAACAACACTGAATTACTATTCTGCTAACAAAGTGCACTGCTTGGGAAGTGTTCAAGGGTCAGAGAGGAGGCATGGCAGGACCTCGGGAACCTCCCAGACAAGACTCTTCTCTCAAGCAAATTCTATGTAAACTTTGTACATACATTACGTATATAAAATAATTAATTTAATAAATGCACAGCAGGCTTTACGTCAAATCACATTGGATTATTTTATAGCTTCCGGATTTGTGTTTTACAAAATATTTGTGACATATATGCCATTAAGTCCGATATAACAGTTATTCTACAGGCGTGGAACCTTTCGTGGAGACAATTATTTAATTTGCTGTTGCTATGTTGAATGTGGAATGGGTGGTTTGGTCACAACCAGTCACTTTCCATTACTCTGCATACCGCTCACTTTACTAAGACTGGGCACATGATAAACCAGACATTTCTTGCTAAACATCAATAATCAACAATAGAATAACCTACTCTTTATCTCCACCGTCCCTGGCCAAAGTTACTTAGGTTTGTGCACTTCTAGAATCCCGTTTGCTTCATACAAAATACAGGAATGACTTATGACGCATTTCCCACTGTAGGAGTGTCCTAGCTCAGTACGCTGCTGCACCAGGTTCTAACCATAAGCTCCAGTAGAGTGTTCGTCTACTGAAATGGTCTACTCCAGTACTCTGTCTTCGGGTCAAGAGTCCATCACATCACTAACTTCTGGCCAACCACGGTTATTCCCTTATGCATGTCTGTAGTTCACTACTTCTGTCTGACAGCCCTCTCCTTTAGGATCATTTTCTGGGACTCTGCACCTTCCACCATCCCCTCGATTCATTTCCAGAGTATTCTAAAATTGCCCACCTCTTATTACTGCTGCCAACTGTGTACGCAAGACAGAGATCACGTAAAGTGGTACTACACAGAGCCCAAAAAAACATTCTCCTCTAGGGTCAGCCCTGGGGCCCACACAGTAGCTGGTTCCCCTAGGTTAGAGCCACTCTACTTAGTTGTCTACTGAAATATGGTTGCAGATTAACGGTGCTCTTATACTACAAACAGCTCCACCGTGTCTCCCACACAACTGAAGTCACATTATTTGCAGTTCCGGATTTTGGTACATTTTTGGCATTGTCTATGAGCCAGTGTATACCATCAGGACTGAAGATAAAAGAGCACACTTCATCCCTATTTAATTTCGGTTTTTAGTTAACTATTTTAGTTACCTTTTTTTTTATTTATTTTTTACTAATTTACTCATTCAACGTCCCTTTGAAATTGCAGGGTATTCGTAAGTGTTGTGTGAAATTAAGATTTTGCTCATTAAGTTTTGAAAAGGTAACAACCTTCTCAACTTGTTGAAATTATAAAGGTCGCTTCAAAACGTCAATCACCTGTGGGTGAAGTCTAAAGCAATGAAAGGTTTTGTGGGAGAACTCTTCGTCAACACACAAGTAAAGTTCCTTCTATCAGATCTACCTTTTTTCTGGATTGTTCACTCTGAGATATTGCTTTTTTTTTTTTTTTTTTTTAATTGTGCAGTGGAAAAGTTTTGAAAACTAACGTCAAGGTGCCATCAAAAGTGAATAGTAAGACTTTAAATATCCATAGGTATAGGGCTGCGGCAAGTCAGGAGCAGCCAGTGCTGTTTGCCCCGTGCCCGGCTGTTTTCATGGCACAGACTGTTATTGCTAAAAACATTCACACATTACAAAACTTAGGAGTAGCGTGCTTCTGAGAGCTATTCACAAGGCAGGTAACTGCAGCCACTAGTAGGCATCACCATGAATTAAATCTGCCTCTACATACATTATTCTTTATTTTAATCAGTATTCTCATATCACCTGAAAAACATGGCCTTGCATGAGATTTGTGACCCATGTCACAGAAAAGCTCATGAAAATACGTCTGACTGGATGAGTTTCCTGCATTCGTCAGAATACACAACTTTTGTTTTTGTTCCACTTGCTGAAGCCTGTCTATCTATATATGACGAGGAAAATGTGTGAATGAACGACTGACCTTCAAGACCAGAGATTTTGCACATCTTTGCCCATCATACAATTGTAGTGCTGTGATCTAGCCAGAGCCAAGAAGCCACCTATGCTGGGTGTATGCTTCAATGGTGCACCCAGTGACATTTCCAGTGCACAAGTAGGCCTAATAGCTTTGCTAATTTTGAAACTAGATCCTAAACTAAAGTACAAATAATTGGAATCTTTCAAACTTTTAAGCAAATACAAATGTGTTGTAACCTCCACAATTGTTCCATGGATGGCTATGTTCGGAAAACATGCATCATTCTCTTTTAACTCTGAATATCTTGCATTCGGTTCAGACCTCTACTAGGAGTATGACGTGGACTATTGGGTATATGAATCAGATTTAGGCATCATGGTAATGAGGATTTGGAAAGATATCCAGACGGTATCACAGGAGTCTGGCCTTCCTGTCGGGCAAGTGTCCCCAAACGAGGATATGCAATTGACAATCTATGAGCTTCTAGGAATCTAAGCACCCCTTCATCAGCCACCTGATTGGCTGCCACACGCTAACAATTTTGGTTCCGGTAAACATAAACCACATATACGCAATGTCAGAATGTGCATTCAATGTTCGTTTTTAATTGAACTTGTGGGTCTTTATGATGTAGGTCAGTAAGGAATTTTAGAAGATAACTACAAAGAGCACATAACAACGTCTTTCCGTAAACCTAAGATATATATGTAAATACATACACTTAAATCAGTCATGGCTCTCAAAAAGCCAAGGCTGGAGTGCTGGTCACAAACTTTCTGAATAAGACTGGCAGGCAACGCCCGCCACAATTCTGCTTTTTATACCCATTTGTGAACTGCGGCTCCAGTCCCTATGGTGCAGTGGACTCAACTTCACCTTGAGCTGCCCCCTTGTTTTTTTAGATCAATTTTATTATGAAAATATTGCTCCTAAAAAGGTTGGATAGAAACATTTACCTTTCAAGTGGGCTTCTTACCAGGGCTGGGTCTTGCAACTTTTCTCAATACATGTGTACGTGTTTACAGCGGTTATTGTTGGAATCTCGGTGTGTGTGTGTCAGTGTCCCCAACAATGTGTCAGTGTCTCCATTAACCAAGGAGCAAGTCAGTTTCTTCCAGCCCCAGTGTATGTTGTAAAATCTCCATGTTTCAGAGTGAATGTGATATTGATACTGTCTCAATGTGCTACTGTACGTCAGTTTTTCCCTATCCAAATCTAGGGGTCCAAATGTAAGGATTAGAGTGTCTCTGTTACAGCATACTTTGAACAGAGTTGCTGCCAGGTGTAGGAGTGCTTTCCAGACATCTTAAGGATTTTGGGGGCCCTTGGTCGAATCCATTTTTTGCGGACCCTGCTGGGAACAAGGCTGAACTTATGATCCAATTCCAGCTCTTTCACGCCCTCTTTGGCCAGGTCACTGACAGAGCACGGGCTACTTGTCAAAATTCTAAACGTGTTTAAATCTAATATTCAAGGATACGGAGGTGTGTTTTCAATAGCGTAACACAGCAGCATCTCACTAATATTACTGCAGATAAACTCTGTAACATACTCCCATTTCTCATAAGTGAGATCCTGTTTTGATCTAAAATAAACTTTTTATGGATGTTTCATAAAACACAAATACCAAATTTCTCTGCAATATGTCTGTAATAAACTATCACACATCAATAAAAATAAATGTATGGAAAACGGTATTTAAAACTAAACTGTTTAAGAATTGTTGAAAGATAATAAGGGAAAGACTCTGCAGAACAGAGCTGGCTCTGTCAGGGGCCAGAGCCCACTTTGCCCACGCCTTAAAACTTCTCTGTTGATTTCGGGTTATGGGTGGGCATGTATGACTGCACAATATTGAGAGATCTGAAGTTAGGATAGAAAGCAATGTGACTTTCTCACAGGGCCTGTTAGTAGGTCATAGAGGTATGCAAGACTACATGCACTCCCAATCTGTGGCCTCTGGAGAGACACACACACAGAACGATGTTTGCATATATGCCAGTTGTTATAGTGACGAAGCTTGAGATATGCAAATGGAGGATTTCAGAAAGATGTGGGAAGAAAATGGGTGTAGCTGCCTAACAGAGTGAGAAACTGAAGACCAAAGTGTCTGAGCCATAGACTGTATCAACATTTAATTCATTGTCTCAAATTTTTGGAATGAAAACATTTTCAAGTTTAATTATTCACAATAAAATGATTTTCATTTATTAGTACATCTAGCAAGTGTTAAGTCAATATGCCTGGCTTGTTTTAGGTGCACGTGTTGGTTGTTTATGCCATGTCTGGATGTAATAACAGAAAACTCAGATAAGAACCCAAATACTGGCCAGGTAGCATGATATGTGAAGCACAGGATTTTAGTTAGCATGATTTAAGCCACGCCATCACTTTACATAGACCATACATCTTGGAAAAGACTCCTAGTTGTGCTTCTTTAGCTACACCCATTTTAAAGAACCCCCACTTTTTTCATCCCACTTAAAGCACTGCAAGTTGCACACAGTTTCTGCAGCCCAATCGTCGGTTTCTTACCCACGTTAATATGGTGCACTTATACGTTTAATACTATTATGACATAAGAGGTTTAGAGGCACAAAATAAAGAAATCCCATACAACTTTATTCTAGCACCTGCATAGAGTCTTAAAGAATTAATTCATGAACATGCTCAAAAAGAAGATAAAGTCAATTAGTGGCCACAGACTCATTTATAACTATTTGAAAGTAACAGAATGTAAAGAAAAAAAATAAGCATACATGCAAAAAAAAAAAAAAAAAAATCAATACAAAAAAAAAACATCACAAGTGTTGATACGAACAGTATTATTACTATATTACTATAGAAGCACAAAGTTGCAAGAAGAAACATGTGCTCCGCAATACATAGAACTACCAGTCGCCTCTTGCAATGCAGGCCAAAGGGTGACTAGGTGGAAACAGAGGGAGATCAAAAGATCAATGAGTGTGTAAATTCCAGCATGGTCAAGAGACGGCAGCCAACAGCCACGCCATCAAAAGTACCACTCACCACAGGGTAGGAAATTACCCATAACCCTCTCATTGGCTGTGCAACTGGCTTCAGTGCTGTTCTAGCATTATGCTAGAAATCATGGTGTTAGACTTTGTGTACAGAACAGTTGGGCAAAACAGAACGGAACAGGCTAGTGAATGTAATCAGGTGGTGTTCTAACTTTGGAAGCATCTCTGTATTCCTGCAATGGTGAGGGAGCAGGGCCAGACTGGGAACCCAAAGCAGCCCTGGCAAATTTTTTCAGTCTAGCCCCCATACAGTGCATAGTGAGTGCAACGAAAATTTTGTGTTGTCCCAAGAAAATTTCAGCAAAAATGGCACATTCTGCAACACATTTTTCATTATGTATTCAACTATAATGGTTGTTAAAGCATAGCAAATGATGACCTTACAGTGCACCAGGATTCAACAATCTGGGCGAGGGGGTGGGAGGTTGGAGGAGGTTTTTAATGATTCTCTCATTATCACCCTAAAAAGTCCACCTCATCACTCCATAGCCCCTCTCTCACATGTATTTCATTTGTTTTATAGCGCCTCTCATACCAGTGTAGGGTGTTGGAGCACTGCACATCACACACTAACACAGACAATGAATCATATGTGCGTAAATCAGTGTATATGAAATGTTAGAGAATACAAAGGGGGCTACAAGGTTAGGAGTCACGTGTCATCCATACTGGTAGGCATTTTATTAGGAGTGCTTGGTCTGGAGAAGCACATACACTAGATTCAGAACGTAACGCAGTGTTTCAGATTGGCTTTACTGGTAATTTATTTCTACTCAACTAAACCCTTTTCAGCAACATCAGGATAATGAAAAACTCAGAAAAATAACAACTTTCTAACCTGCACCATGCAGTCTGCATGCTGCTCTTTGATGGCACTTGATAGCTCACTGCTCCATTAGGATTGTAACTTCTGAACTGCACAATAACAACGGGACTCTGTGACAAAATCAGTAACTACACACAAAATATTGTTCTGTGATATGCATAAAACATGTACTCTGTAGCAGGCATATTAACCCTCTGTGTTACCTTAGGTGAGTCAAAACTGCCACTAGACAAAATCCCAATCTCTTTTCAGCAGGTAAATTCGTCACCAGAGTTACCTTGACATTTTTATTGCTGCCTGAAAACTACTGAATGCACATGGACCTCTGCAGCAGGTGCTTTCAAGATTGCTGCACTGCTACAAAACCGGCCCCCACCTTTCCAGCCTGCAGGGGAAACGTCCTGCGCCCTGTACGCCAGTCCGGCCCTGTGAGGGAGACACTCAAAATTCGGGAGGATGGTTTACTATTGCACCTCGACTACTCAAACATCAGAGTAAAGCGTATTTTCGGTAACCTTGCTGCACTTAACCACGAAGGGGGGGGGGGGGAGAGGGGTAGCAGTGAAAATACTGACATGCACGCGATGCTTCCGCAGCAGAGGCTCGGGGCACCGACAAGGGGGGAACTTGATCCCTGGCCCTATGACTTCCTCCAGTGGCCAGTGGCGCTCAGGAGGAAGTGACGATGAAAGGGCACGGGGGACTCGGAGCAGGCTGCTCAGCTAGCGGAAGCCATTTCCAAGCATTGCCCTCATAACTCACGGCCAGGGCAGGTTTCCTGGAGGCCGCCAGGGCGCTGACAGCCGCGCGCACATTTACCGCCGAAGGCTTTGTTGCTACAGGTCGGTGAACGAGATAAGGTGCAAGCCGACACAGCCGACAGGGAGACTGCTGCAAGGAAGCGTGCGACCTCCGATAAGGGAGAAGCGTGACCAGGATGTTGACTCGAACAGAAAGTTTGCACAAGCAAGGTATGGCTCATCTCGTAAAAGTTTAGTACAAGCATTCATCCTGGCGAAGTGCGTCGCCGTGGACGTAAAGGGAAAGATTGGCACATTGGCTGGTTTGAGCGGCCTCCTGCAAGAAAACGGAAACCACGCAAACTGCAAACAACATGGACCTCCGTCCCATACAGCTGACAAAGCGATCCATTGGGAGTGAGGTGACATTCACGCAACAGGCGCCTCCGGCTCTCAAATATACTGTTTGTTGAACGCCTCTCAGGCCGCCTCCCTTTCCTTCAGGACCCCCGAGTACCCGGACATTTCTCGCCCTGAAGGAATCTTCGATCATTGGTAGTTTCCCGTCTCAGCTGACTCGATTGGCCACAGTTTGACTCTTTTTGCTGACCAGAACTACTGCACAGTTACCGCAGCCATTTAAAAAATGTACGTCACTCTCCGCAGACCTGGAGGCTGAGTGATAAATGGTAGTCTATTTGTATAAAATTGAGGAAAGGGGCATGCCCAGCGCAAGGAGCATGAAGAGATCGGAATAGTCGCAAAATCTGAGTGGTAATAATGATTTCAGACAAACTTTTTTTTTTAGGCCTGTCAGCACGGCAATCTACATCATCTATGGTTACCAATTCTTAAAAATATATAAAGAGTTAAATTCAGACCCACTCAGGGGGATATTTCTAAAATCAGGCTTTTGGCAGTTTAGAATATCATTCCCAAGTTAGAGCTAGAAAATGCATGAGGGACACGGTGGAGGAACAAAGGCGGCTACTAAAGGTTCTCTGTGTAAGAAAAGGCACCCGCACGTGTAGGCACGCGGTAATAGCCTGCCTCCAAGGAGAAGACCCAGCCCAGTACTCCGCGGAAGAGTTACAAAATGGAGGGTGTCTGCTGAAAAGAAACTATTAGTGTCACAACCCCCAGTAAGGTCTGACGAGGTGAATAGAGGGAATAGCAACCAGGGATCTAGAACCTCATATAGGGAATACGCAAAACCTCAAAGACTGCTAACGGTGGTACTTTACAATTGTCTGTGTTTTTAACAGATAACTGTAGTGGATTAATTTAATCTAAATTTTATCCTATACAATCGTGCAAATGGTGGGGTCTAGACTGCCAACCTTTGGAGAAAAACTGTGTAACAACAATACTGTAGCTTCAACCACTATGACATTTTTAGCACATTTATCAATAGGTGTTTATAAATCAGGGAGTTCTTACTTTCTTGGCACAAGCAGCACTTTAAAACCGTGAGGATTTCTTTTAAATTTTGATAAATGGAAAGAGTATACTTAATTTTTGCGGTTAAGTGCACAGATTTTATTTATAAAAGCTTAAATGACTGTTTATAACTCTTTTGTGTCGAAACAGGATATGATGCTTCCGGCACAAACTGCACTTTAAAACTACTAGAAATTCCCTTCTATCTTTCGATAAGTGGAAGCGTTATTCCCTATTTTTTGGTGCGGTCATTATGATCTTAATTGTAAAAGTTTTAATTAAATGATCAATAAAATTATTCATTTGTTCATTAGGGACAATTTGCATTTAAAAAGTAAACTTAATCATCACATTGTTTGTCATATTCAAGTCTTTGACTCCTATATGCATTCTATAGAGAAATACATTATTTTGACTGCTTCTCTTCCCCGCAAACCCAGATGCAAAATATCTGGCTTTGATGTGCTGATAAATAGCATTTGTGCAAATAACGCACGCAAGCAGCATTTGCGGATGCATGTGACTGCGCGCATTAGCACATTAAAGTCAGCCCTATGTACCCAAAAGGGCTGTTAGACATGTTTAATTAACACATGGAACTCCAATCACTGACAGTGTATCAACCGCCTCACTCAAAACGGCCTGAACAGCTTGACAGTTCCAAGCAGACCGTATAAATTCTGCATAATCCCGGCCATACCTAGGGCAACAAAGCGATCTAGCAGTATCAATCTTAGCACGTTTAGCTGGTGTTGGATAATCAGATAATAATGAGATATTTAAAATGAAGTAATTTGTGGCGGTGATTCACGGAGGCCAGTTTAGTTTGTGTACAACAGTACCGCCACTGAGTTTTCATAATAGTAACATCCAAGTCCCCCTCCAATGCCGATCAGGAGCAATCTGCAAGTTGTGTTTCAAGTAAGGTGCAGGTTCTATGTAGAAGTGAAACCCATTGGTAGCATACGTGGCTTGTATAAGGATGGTCAACAAGGATAAGCTTTTTGGTTCCTCTGGGAACCCGTGTATACGTTTTCGGGCTGTGTGTCTCAATCTGAGGTATATGAATAAGTCGAGTGCGGTCGACAAGTGGGCTGACTAGATATGTTCCGTTCACACGAATATGCTCTGGTTGTGTATGTTGCTTGGCTCCCATAATCCCCACCAAGTGTATTCTGTATCAGTACTTCTTTGGTCAATGGCAAGAGGAGGTTCCCCAAGAGCAGTAGCGCAGGTGAGCAAAGAAAGGGACATCCCAATCACCAGGTCAGCCTTTTCCAGGTCCAGCAGGTCAAGGCTACAGTCTTTACCTCCCTGTGGTCTGTAGGTATGCCCCTCAGCAACCACGCTGAGAGGAAAACTATCTGTTTAGTCATGTCCAGGTTTGAGATAAGGTAACTGGACATCAGAATAGTACCAGTGCTTCCCAAAGTGTGCCTTGCCTGGGAAATACAATTCCAAATCTGGTCCTTGAAGTTCCCCATTCTCCAAGGATAATGTATGTGTCCCAGCTAATCCTAGTTTGTTTGGCTGCCTACACTAATCATAACAGGGTGCTCCAAAGAGCGTGAAAAAAAAACAAGATTGTGTGAGTGGAATAGATATGTTCATGAAGAGGTACACAAAAATAAAACTGGGGAATATCACTATATTTATAATTGCCACTCTACCAGTCAGGGAACTGGGGAGTTTGATCCAAAAGTCTATCTCAGTCTGTAGCTTGTCCATGATGGGGCTGCAGCTGAAGCAGAGGATCGTGTCCTTGTCTCTATGGATTGTAGGGCCCAAGTATTTCACTGACTCAGTCATCCATTTGCTAGGGTAACCCAGATCCAGTTGGGGTGTGCACTTCGTGGGACAGACAGCTCAGATTTGGACCAGTTAATGGTCAGACCGCAAAATTGGCCAAATCGGATAATTTCCTGGACAATATGAGTAATGTTTACTTTTGGGTTCCTGACAAACAATAGTCATTGGCATACATGGACAGTAGGAGTTAAACAGGATATTGCCTTCATCACTGGCTAAGTGCTTATTTAATAAAAGTAAGAACAAACCGAGGTGACAAATTGCACCCCTACCAAGTGCCCCTGTGAATAGGGAAGAGTTCGAACATGAGACCATTTACCCTGGGCATGGGTTGTGTGTATAAGAGGTGTACTAATTCAGTGAAACCCTGTAACATCCCCACCTTAAGTAGTACTTCTGTATAAAATTACCTTTCCAGTGAATTTAATGCTCTTTCGGCACTGGGAAGCATGACTGCAGTCGCCAATTCTGTTTTTTTTTATTCAATACTGCAAAAACTGTGCAGAGATTAGTAGCCTTGAATCTGTTGGGTACAAAGCTGGATCGTGCCAGGGAGACCAATTGTTCCATTAATACAGACACTGTGGCAGCTAAAACCCTTTGGCAAGTATTTTATTATCCACATTCATCAGTAATAACTGCTGGTATGAGGCACATTACATGAGTTCCTTGCCATGTTTCGGCAATGACATGTTTAACGCCTCATGGAGGGATCGCAATAGGATCCCCTTCTCTAGGGCCTCGGCATAGACCTCAAGGAGAAGGGGGGGCATGTTTGTAGGCCTTATAAAATTCTTCTGTCAGGCCATATCTGCCTGGAGTCTTATGGCTCGGTAAGGTCTCAATGGCAGCTAGTATCTCATATTTAGTGATGGAGCACCCCCCCATCCACATTACTTTGGCATCTGCTCTGAGCCCCTTTCTATCTCCTGGCCTCCCCACATCTCTCATCATGATCTTGCTTCAAGCCAAAGACCACCCAGAAACCATTATAGAACACATTTGACTCATCAAAACCACTGCCTGTCATGAATGATAGATGGAGGCTGAATCAATGTAACCACAGTGAATTGTGGCGCATGTATATGCTTTGTACAGTAGTTTTGAGTTGCACTCTGCAAACCACAGGCAGCAGAAGACATCATTTGGCAAGCAGTTATTGTCATTGTCCAGTATTAGGATTGGATGGAATGCACCAAAATATGTTATGGCATGGATAAAACCAGGGCTGGATTGTGCCCCCTCCAACCCCCCCCACCCCACCACGCCTACCTGACCAGTCAGATCGTAGCTTGATTTAGTTTAGCACAAACACAGCCTGGATTATGTATTTCTAGTGAAGCCTGCCCTGATTAGGGATCTCCCCACGTGTTCAGCAAACTTATTCATCATGGTGCTGTTGAAAGCCTTCCAGTATTTCCATGCCTCCGCAAAGTAGCCATATTTCAGTGCTTCCTTTAAAAAGCTGAGTGGAGGCATCAAAATATGCTCATATATTCAAGGACGGAATAATTTACTGTTCTGACTGTAGTCTTCGAATATTTGCGCAATGTATGCTATGCGACATATTGTGTAGGCTCTACAGCAAAGAAAGCAAAAATACTGATTTGTTAATTTGCATGCATGAAATGCATCTGCATGCCCAGCAGACGTGATAAGGCACTGACAGACTTGTAACTTCGACATAAGGAACACTGGTGTTAGAGCTGTCAGCTCTTGGCATGGTTTCCCCTGGAATTTTGGCTTCTGACGTCTTGTTTTGATCCTGTGCTGATTTTCGTTTTTGCTGGCTTTATGACTCTGGGCACTTTACCACTGCTGACCAGTGATAAAGTGCAAGTGCTCTCTGTCTAAATTGCTTTGGTGATTGGTGTATCCATGATTGGCATATTTGATTTACTCATAATTCCCTAGTAGAGTGCGCCATGTGTGACTGTAAATCAAATGCTACTAGTGGGCCTACAGCACTGATTGTACCACCCACAGGAGTAGCCCTGTAAACATGTTTCAGACCTGCTACTGCAGTGTGTGTGTGCAGTTTTAACTACCAGTTCGACCTGGCAACTGCACCCACTTGCCAGGTCCAAACCTTCCCTTTTATTACATGTACGTCACTCCTAAGGTAGGCCCAAGGCGGCCCCATGGGCAGGGTGCAGTGTATCTAAAAGGTAGGCCATGTACTGGTGTGTTTTACACGTCCTGATAGTGAACTACCACTAAATTCAGTTTTCACTATTGCAAGGCCTCTCTCTCCCATAGGTTAACATGGGGACTACCTTGAAATATCTTTTAAGTGTAATTTCCATTGGGAGCAGATAGTGTCATGGAGTTTGAAGTGTCTGAACTCACAATTAAAAATTGTTTCTGGGCATCACTTTCTCCGACCCTGCACTGCAGTAAGGAACCAAGGCTACGTGTCGGAAACTGTCACCTTGCCTTTTCTGTGAGGACAGAACTGGCGTGTTCCCTCCCCTGCCAGTAAGGAACCGACGCATTGTCTCTCCTGTGATGAGAGAATCAACACATAACCTTCCCTGCCAGTAAGGAATGAGTCATCACCTCCTCTGTGCAATAAGGAACCAACAAATCACTTAGCTTGTCCGAAGTATCATCTCCTTTGCGTCCCGCATCGTCTTTGTTCTTGATGCAGCCCAGGTACTGTGTGTTAAAAGGGTATAACCATTGATTCCTATGGATTAAGACTCTTTTAGACCTTCAAAAAGTGATATCTTTACTTGTGTAAGTTGGATTTTTGTTGTTTTGGTCTGGTCATATTCAGATAAATATTGGCAATTTTTCTAAACAGGTGTGGAGTACTTTTGTGGTGTTTTCACTGTGTGTGTGTTTGTACTCATTTGTGAGTATGTGTGTATACACATACAAATACTTTACACATTGCCTCTGAGATAAGCCTGACTGCCCGTGCCAAGCTACCAAGGAGGTGAGCAGGTGTTATTTTAGCTGTGCGACTCCCTTACCCTGACTAGAGTGAGGGTCCCAACTTGGGCAGGGTGCAAACCACTGCCAACTAGAAACACTATTTCTAACAGACAACACTAAAGCTTGACCAAAATTAAGGTTTATCTGGTTGTGTCTCATAAAATGAAGTCTACACAAACTTACTAGGGAGCATAGAAGTGCAGTGTGTTTACTAAGCAATCCTTAAATGAGGATTTGTTGATTACTATTGACATCTTTTTTAGTTTAATCTTTAATTTCTTGGTTTAACAAAGATTTACACATACCCAAGAGTTACTTGTTCCCTGGCTGGGCTGGAAAACCATAGGTTCCAGCCTATGCTAGCACACACAAATGAAAGTGAGCTCTAAACAAGATCGAAGATCATCAGTGAGGCGGTCTTCACCTCTGTCCCAAAAGTCACGCATGTAGAAAATCTAGGATTAAACTCCCCGAGATGGACTGCAGGCTCCAAGAAACTAGCCAGGCCCATCTGGAGTCAAGCAGACACCTCTGCAGCTGTCGCAGTAATGCTTTCAACTGCCAGAATGTTAAAGTTAGCAGCATTCTTCTGAGAGGAAACTGACTGACCCCTAAAGATCAGTCAGCCAGAATGTCCTCCTTGGACCGTACTCGGCTCCATACTATATTAAGGAAACCACACAGCTCTTTTAACTCCAGACCAATCCTAACAGAGAATTCGACTTTCCGTGGTATTTCTGCCGAGCACAATCTTCGGAGGATGGAGCTGGTCTTTGGGGGTACGTGGATTGCGATGTCACAGAGTGTGAACACACAGCACCCAGTCGCCGTATTACATTACCTTTAGGGACTGAAATGTACAGAAAACGTGTGAGATTATTCATAGTTTCTTAATGACATTTTAAATAAGTTCTTGGCTGTGAAGGTTTCTTTTTGCAGCATAACTACTTCCCTCAGCTACTGCAAAATTGTGATTAGAGTAAAGCACATTGATGGTTTGTCTTGCAATTGTGCTATCACTTTAGAGTTGGCATATTTCTTGATTGCCCGGAGCAACAAACATGCACTCCCAGAATGTAAATAGGCGTGTGCACTCCGAACATAAAAGTGCATCCTGTGCTGATGCCAGACAGTGCAACACTCTCCAGGGGACACGCCAGAGAAAGTCGAGAGCGGCAAGAAAGGAGAAGGAAACGCAACAGAAAGACAAAGCACAAACAGATCGAAAACAAGAGACTAAGAAACAGAACAGTAGAAAGAGAGCGAGAACCTATCGAGAATGGGCGAGGGAGATACAGGTCTGGTTTTTGCTGATCAGCCATCTTTACACTTGGGCTAACACCTTGCTGCTGGTTAGATTTCAGACATAACATTAGCTTCTGGCCTCTCTTGTCAGTGACGCCTGTGCTGAGATGCGCTGTCTTTTTAGCGATTGTTTAGAGCAAGACCTAGCCACCGTCAGTAGAGAACTCGACATTAGGAGAATTAAAAAGCTTTCAATCAGTCAAGTGAAGCAGATTCTATTGCCCCAAAATGTTCACATCACCCGGAATCCGCTCTAAATGTCCAGCAGCTAATTCCTCCAGAACCAGGCTGACACGCTGATGGGCTGATAGCAAGAGTGAAGCGCATGCCTTGCTGTGGTGGGAAAACACCCTCCTTGCAGAAGACGAGGGTTATGGCGGCGTGCAGGCCAGAAGAGGAAGATCACTTCAGCCGACTCCTTAAGGTTGTAGATAGAACTGAATCAGCTGGGACTCTCGGGGGGATTCTCAAATTAGATGCAGTTATATTTGGAAAGTAGGGTTACACTCAGAGCAAGACACATTCAGAGTAAATCGGTCACCACTGCATTCGGTAGGTCCCACTCATATGGATCATTTTGCTGAGGCGAAATATTCATTATATGCCCACTGGGTGCTCTTGGAAAGAACATTCCATAGTTTTACTGCCAGTTTAAATAGTTTTTTGATTAGATGTTGCCAGTGCAAACTAGAACAATTCTTTTTGCACTGATTGGAGAAAACCCTGCAGGGACAGAAAGCATAGGGTCCTTTCTTTAAGGACAAAGTAAGCCAAGGTCCGCAGCACCCGACTACTCCGAGTAATCTGAGGTTTCTGTAATCAGCAGGTCCGGGGGAAGACACTGACTTGACCGTTGCCATGGCTAAATATTGCCCCCGGCCCTCTTTTATATCGGACAGAAATCCTGTAGGACTCGGAAGCAGTCTCCCGGTGCCAGTGCCACAACAGATAAAGTTGACATAGCACTATGCTGAGGTGGTAATTTTGGACCAATAGATGCAAGGATACATGAGGCCATGGTCCTTTGAAACTTTACAACCAGGTGTATACTTGACCTAGACAGAGGTCACTTGATTGCTTAGTATCCTATTTGGCGAAGGGAAGATCTTTCATTACTAAGTGCAGAAAGTCCCAAAATAAATATCAACTATTATGTTTTATTCAGCAAGAACTTTGTTGTCAACCTGATCACTAAGTAAGAAGGCCGATTTGCAGAGAACTTAGATCATCCAGTGGAGGAGCACCAGAACGTCAGGTGGGTCAGACCCTTTCTCACTGCGTAATTTGTGTTGGTGGAGTTGGTGGGCACCTGCACTAATTTTTGGGCACCTGCACTAATTTTTCATAATCAGGCTTTGACCCAGAGCAAAAAAAAGAAAGAGAAAACAGAGAAACGAGGAAGAAAAAGAAAGTAAAACAGTGACAGGGCAAAAGCAGGGAAAGAAAAAAACCTGCAAGAGCGAGCTAAAAAGACACGAAGCTTAGGACAGTAGAAAAAAGGGCACGCAGTGGTATCAATACCATCTAGCTTTGGTAACAGGCCACCCCAGCATTCAGCTGCACTGGTGGTAGGTTTGTAAATAATGGACCCTGCTCACTGCTGTCATGTAGTCTGAAATGCAGATCACAAGTCTGAATCTCAGCAAGTCTGACTCAGGATGCCAAGCGATCCATAAATTAAGTACATTAAAAAGGGTAATAATTACTCCTGTTACATCACATGTATACCACAAATCTGCAGTATGAGCACTACACGAGAAAACTATTTAAAAAGGTGCGTATGTACAGCTAAATCCTGATGAATAAAGAGGGCCTAATGCAAGCAGAAAGGGGAGTCTTTGTGTAAAAAAAAACGTACAAAGGTGCCTTTGTGATTGCTCAGGCATCCTTAAAAAGTGAAACACGTAGTTAGCCATCTTGGTGAAGAACCAAAGTGATATGAGCCAAGGGCTTTTAGGGAGAAACATGTTATATGGCCGAAAGTCCAAAACAGTGCAAATAATAGATATCTTGTTTGAGTACAAAGCCTTATTAATCTCCAACCAAGGCATGGATTCTATGGACCTCAGCTCAAGGAACGGAACACCCAGATTTCTCCTTTTCTCCTACCATACATTATTAAACTGGAAAGAAACTCCTTTCATTCACTGTGGTGTGATATTCTATGGATCGCCATATATGTTAATCTAGTGTCCCTGCCTTAACATAGGATAAGCTGTAGGTAAAAAGAAACTTGCAAGCAAGTGTACCTATCCTATCAGGAGCAGAGAAATGAAGGAATCTCCACGTATGATGCCTTTCAACTTTACAGACAACAAATACGAAAGGAATACATGAAGTATTTCACTAAAGGAGAGAAATATTGTATGATATCTTCAAATGGTATTTCTTTGGAACACCTTCCTTTATTGAATCTTTATGCATTTTGTGCAGTTATTTTCTTTAAAATGAATACCAGCACATACTACACAGTGCATACAAAAGTATTTAGATACCACATAATGTAAGCATTTGGTTGCAATGCAAGAATTTTTATTTTTAGCACGGAAGTCTTTTCAGCATGGGATCTGCATTCTCCAATTAGTACCTGCCACATGCTGAAAACAATGCACCTCATGCACCTCCATGGATGCACTCTTAGAAGATTACTACACTGAACTCCTGTTACTCGATAGAGTGACTATGAAAAAGAACTCCAAACTCTTCTCTTTCTATATTGTTCACATGATGTCAAGCAAACTGCTAAGTCCGTCATGCCAAACCTAAAAATCAAATCACATTATTGATAAAATGTACAGCAATAGAGCTTCCACTTTTACTACAGAACAGAAACCAGGTCTACTCAATATTGCAAAGTAAACTTTGGGCACATGGCACAGGCCTCGTAAAAGTGGAAATTTGAATGAGTATGATGGTGAAATAGTTTTTTCTCTTTCTAAATAGCCTTAAATCTCTCGGTAGAGCTTATAGCACAATCTGTTTTATCTTTATAACGTCACCGAGCACAGCAGCGATGCGGGCTATGGCCATCTATGCATCAAGCACTGGAAGGCTCTTTTTAGTCAGTTTTAATGTCGCATCACAGGGTGCTGCTGAATGGCCCACCTGGCTCATCAACAAGACAATAATACCCCATGCAAGTTTAGTTAACATCACTGGAATAGTTTCTCTCTCTGTTATGTCTCAACATACATGAAATTACAAGTGGATTGTCCAAGTTAGATACTGAAAAAATCAGCGTTTAGGTGCAGGACAGTTGACTGCTTTGAAGAATGAAAGGGTGGGGGGATCCTCAGCCCAACCACCCCTCAAAGCAGCCTGAGTCACAGCTACACGTTTATTTTTAAACACATAGTTGATTTGCTGCAACAGAGTTCGAATGCTCAGATATACTGCTTCAGTTCAACAGGATCTTCAAAAAGTTGTGGATTTCTCTTCAGAACTGCCTGTGAGCCATATATGTTTTTTCCATTATATTTCGAAACCTTTGCTACATAATGAATTGTTTGACCCCATTTAAAAACACTTGGAGGTAGGTAATCACCTTTGCTCCACATCTCAGCAAGCTTGCTTATGCCATAGAATAGGTAGATGATATGAAAATATTTTCTAGGGATTGCTTTAGCTTTCAGTGCAGCCAGGCATGACATATGATTGAGTAGGGAAAGAGTGCACTTTAACAAGCAGGGAGAGGGATGGCTGTGCAGAGAGCTATCCTGTGCCAGATGGATCCCAGAGGCACGGATGAAGCTGCGAGCATCCAAAATACCATAATAAACTCTAGGAATGTGTCACCTTAAGAAATGTTGCCCTGTGGCATAGACGATAGGCCAACTGAGTTGGAAAACAAATGGATGAAAAAGCTTTTTTTTTTATACCACTGAACGTCAATGAGACTCCCACATTAAGGACAGTATAACCCATGATTGATTTCTACATTTTGACCGCATGTTTGATGGTGAATGTATTGTTCATATTAACCATTTCTACCATAACCAGTTATCCAATGCACTATGACCGACGAGCATAGCAGAAGGGGTAGCAATGGCAAACACAAACTCAACTGATCGAGCACAAACGACTACAGAAACGACTCAAGGCATTCTACACAAATAAAATATTGATACAGTCAAAGGCAATACGATTAAACAAGGATAATAGGACGAACACCCAGATGCAGTATATTGCATAAAAAAATACAACTTTGTTTTGGAAGCAAGTCAAACGTAAACAATGAAATGAAAAGTAATTTAAACAATGTTAAAAACAAAGCAAAATGCAGGTTTCCAGGACACAAGACATTGGTAATTAAATAAGTACCTGGCAAAGACCATCTCTTGTAATGTCCACACTCGGGGGTCTTTGTGAAAACTGCTGAATAAGTGCAACAAAAATCCATGTACATACACTCAGACAAATACACACAGAAATTTAATTTTTCACTCCAAAATTAGCAAGGGCATTTGAATTATATTACATTGAAGGTACCTGTGTGCAATCTTAGGTACTCCTTAAACTCCATTCAGCTCTTGCAGGTTGTTCTTGAAATACAACGAATGAACCACCTACTCAGCTTTGAGTATGCCTCGAGTTTCAACTAGCAAACAGACCCTCTTATTTTAGGGTTCGCCATTCTCCCCTATAGGAGGATCATTAGCAACTACAACTGACTTCTCTCTGTTCCATTTACTCACTCACTTTCCCAAAGCCCACAGGAATAAGTGTTCTGGGTTTGACACTAGGAGACAACAATTGAAGATGTTGGAAAGCTGTTCCTAAGAAATCTTTCCAGACCGTAGCACCTCTAGGGTCTCCTTCTCCAGAAAAATAAAAGGAAAGGGTGTTTTTGGCACAAATCATTAGCTGCAAAAAATATTTATATCCTTTTATCGAGAAAAAAAAAAAAAGACTAAATCACCTACTGAAAGAAGCTGATCCTCAATAATGGACAGCTGCAGCTTCTTCACGAGGATAGGGAGCATTGCTCCGCCCACTCCGCCCTCTGTGAGCCATGCAGAAAACATAAAATGGCAATTAAATTACTTCATTGCCATTTCATTTTTTACAAATGTGTGTGCTGTAGCAGACAGCCTACCCTGAGCCTAGAGACATGCAAGGCGTGTCCTCTGCTGTCGATTGGCAGCAAGGGGAGCTAAAGTAGTGGCTTGCCAGACACTCCAAAGTGCGCATGTCACTTGGCTGGCTGTCTTGCAACTGCCAGCCTGACATACGCACCTAGAAGCTCTCCACCCAGCTGTTTCAGACAGTTGGGTGGAGAACAAATCGGGCCTCCAGAGCCTGAAGGAGCGTCCAGGCAGCCTGCTCCATCAAATGCACGTGCTTCTCTCATGCTGGTTAATAGCATGAGCACAGCATCTGGATTGATTAGGGGAGCTCAACTTTCACTGGTGCTATAGCAGACTGCAGATTCAGAAGTTGGACACAGAGGAGGATGTGAAGCCATGGGTAAGTATGATTTATTTAAAATGTTAGTGTGGTTGTTTTTTGGGGCTTTTGAGGGGAGGCCTGTTTTATTTTTGTCTTTTGGAGGAAGGGGGTGTTTTAATTTGGGCTTTGGGAGGGACGGGGTGTTTTAATTGTGTTTTTTGGGAAGCGGTGGGGCACTTTTCTCGCCCCACCACTTTTAAAGGGTATCAACCACCCTAGATAATAGATGGATGATGCAAAGCCTCAGCAGAGAAGTTGAGAGGTAAATTTTAGCATTGGGCTTCTGATGCCTAAAAGATTTACTTCTTGTGTTTGGTTCATTACAGATTGATTTTTGGGCCTGTGTTGTAGGAGTCACCCCAGCCACTGTCATTTACATTGTAGTCAGCAAGAACAGAATGATTATGGGTTAGGGAGAGTTAGAAAAGCTGGCAACTATGTAGTTTGTGAACGTGGAGACAGTTCTTGCAGGAATATCCATTTAAACAATGTGGCCGGATCGGGAATGAGGCACCAACCGCCACAGCAAGAATTAAAGGTGGATATATTTATCTGTCTAAATTTCACATACTTTGAAATTCCAGTGCTGTTTTCAATTTCAAGCAGTGCTTTCTAAGTTCAGAAATCTCCTTACATGTGCTTCAGTATTATTACCAATCATCAGATGACAATATCACTTCTCAATGGTGGTGCCTAGGATGTTGCCTAGAGTAGCCCATATCTTCTAAAGTGCGGTACACGCCACCGGCTAAGACCACCATCAGCATTTAGTGGGTGGTTTCATATAAGGAAAACAGGTAAGATCAGATCTGAGGGACAGGCTACTGTTCAGAGTGTCACATCCGCTCACATTTGCAACTCAAAAGAGGTCTAGATTTGTTAGACATGAAGAACTTGTCACTCAAAGGAGGGAATACACACACTTTTCTCATGTTTGTGAATTGTATTTCGGAATACAACACGTTTCTCAAACTGGCAGTGCTTTGAAAATGCTTCCAAGTAAACGCCTCCATGTAGAAGAGTGTCATCGCACACCAATGGAGGTGGAAATTCATCCTTTCCCCTCCGAGGTACAGCCTACCTGATAGGGATGAGAAGAACAAAGCAAGATGAGTCAGTGGCCGGCAGCAGAGCACCTCCCCTAATATCACACGGGATCTACAGGCAGGTCCGTGGCCTGGGGCACGTGACGTGGAGATGTGAGGCAAGAGACTGGCTACCGGTCCCAACCAAAGAGGCCCAAGCCTTGGCTTCGGCTCAAATTAGTACAGGGTTGAATAACAAGACAGCAATAGGTTTGAATGGCAGCTCAAT
The DNA here is from genome assembly GCF_031143425.1 of Pleurodeles waltl. NCBI lineage: Eukaryota > Metazoa > Chordata > Amphibia > Caudata > Salamandridae > Pleurodeles > Pleurodeles waltl. The sequence goes on along the minus strand of NC_090438.1, from coordinate 752,345,977 downwards.
ACCCAGTTGGTCAAGAAGGAAAGGATGCTCTTAGTTTTGAAACAAGAATTTGATGAAATGGTAACAAAGCTGCCTGGGCACTATTAAAAACGAAAAGGAAATGTTCAAGGAGTGCATGTTGCATTGTTTAAAAAAACAATATGGCATTGACAAAATACATTTTTAAAAAGTCTTTATTTACACAGTGGGCATTATTAATACTTGAGGAGGGTTGATTTTCCAAAGTCAGTGGAAGAGGAGCTATACGATCTAGACATGGACGCGTTAAGAGGACTTCCTCAGGGCTAATAAACATTTTCCTCTACCCTGTCATCCCTGATAATGGACCTCATTAACCCCCTCTTGACATGCACAATGTCTGGGGCAGAATAACTGGTAATCCTCAAACCAGATAAAGAGAAGCAGCTGTGTGCTTCACACAAGCCGAAGTAACCACTGATGTTATTCTCTTCTCAAAAGTAGAGAAGAGACATCTAGAGAACACCTGTACCACCACGATACTAATCAGGAATACTCGAAGGTAAACCAAACCTTAATAATTTCAGAGAAACAGTTTGTCTCATTAAAAAGTACGAACAATAATCTACAGGTGTTAGGTCTCTCTAGATGCTGGAAAGGCCTCTCACAGTGCCAGATGGTCTTTTCTTTGAGAGTCTTAACAGACATTTGAGGTGAGCACATCTCTGGTGAGATGTTTAAACAGAAAGGCACTAAGCAGGGTAGCTTGCTCTTTCACCTGGTACTAGTGATATATATATATATATATAAGAACCCTTTACTGCAGAGGTGGGGCATAATGAATATAAGGGTGCAACACTTGAGGACATAATTATGCTGGCAATGACGTGTCAGTATCAATGTCGGACTTGGTTTCATTCAGTTAAGGGGATTAACTTTCATAGGGTCTTAGGATCTAAGGTAAATGTTACAAATTGTGAATTATCACATTTTAATCTATGTGAAGAGGGACTGGCAGACCTGTGGGGTAAATGTGCCCAAGGATATAAAAAAAACACTCAGTAAAACATCTGGGATTTCAGACAGACAGTAAGGACATCCTATACAAATCTAATGTCCCTGCATTTTTTGAACAAAATATGATTGTTATCGGAAGAGGAGTAGAGTCGTATTGACTAAAATAATGTTGTTCCAAGGCTGGTTCCACCTTTCAGACACTTCCCAAAAAGAGCAAAGAAAATGTCCCACTAAAAATGCTCCTGCAGACTGTCCTTAGCTTCAATGGGGTAAGAAAAAGTTGTGACACTCTGATGAAAGCCATGCGGGAATCTGTTCATATGTAATCTGCACGTGAGGTAACATACATGAATTGTTCTCTGGAAACCAAAACAATGTACTTCAACTCACATCTTATTTAGCTTAATCATTAATGTAGTGGGAGGCACTCTGGGGGATTTTATATATTTTGCTGAGGTGTTTATGCCTTTACTAAGAATAATGGAAATTTAGCAAGGTAGATCTGTATATCTGCACCATTTTCTCATGATAACCTCCTTATTATGGCTATGAAAAAAAGGACCCAACACCAACCAATCTTGGAGATTAGAATAGCACATCACAAAACCGATCTTGACACAGACCCGACATAATTAGTGTTTATAATGTACCAGGAAAGCATATATTAAATTTAGATATTCGTTGTAAATGTCGTTAGTTTCATCTAGCACATTTTGGATATCGCCTGGCAACAATGTCATCAATATTGTATTTAATGCATTTTATATCTACTATATATGGACGTTATGCGGGATTTAATTTATTCTAAAACTTCAGTTTTAGGGAAGCACATACATTTATAAAACCACATTGACTAACTAGCCAGTTGCCTCTAATGGTGATTGAGTGCTTCAAAAGAACACCATTTTACTGCCCACCAATAGATAAGTTTTTATTTTGGCTTCTAGAAGTTAGGTGAAACTTCCAGACACCGAACAACGTGAAAAAACACCAGATAATGAACAACTGAGCAATGTCAAACTTTTGTCTCAATGCATAGAAAAATTGTAGCTGGTTTTGTTCCTGCATTAGATATTTGTGAGAACTGAAAAATAAATGTGCATGACCCTCATTGTGATGCGGAAATGTGAAAAGCATACTCCTTTAGCTAACAGAACAACCCCAAATCCTATTTGCTCAGATTTCTTCGTCATGAGATATTTGCAAACTGCTCCTTCTGTAAATAGCTCATCAATATTACCAAAACCAACGATAAGCCACCAGGTTGCTTTCGAGCTCTCCGTGATATTGAAGTACCACTGGATAGAAAAGTTAGAATGCAAATAACCTTTATGTATTCCCCTTACACCAGGTCACTGGTGTAGATTCACGTTCAACACCCTCAGAACGGTGTCAAACCATCAAAATTAGAGGAACAGCGGAAGTGACATCACATGCCCTTAATCTATATGACTTCATAGGAAAATATATCAAATATCTGGCTCTGCTGACTGGCCATCGCACACACTTTGAAACATGTTTTCATTGAAACCCTGAGACTTCAGCATGTTGATAGTGAGAAACAAATAACCACAAATTAAAGCTAGCACAAACAAAAGGCATCCTATTGAGTAACCCACAGGGTTGCAAATCCAACCGTGGGGTTTGCCAGAAGCGACACAGGACTTGAAACGGTACTCCACAAAGCTGGAGATAAAAACGAGGAGAGGCACAAATCAAGAAGCACGAATTGGCTAAAAGCAATGGGTGTTCCTGCTGCTTGCTGGGAAGAAGACAGTCAGATTAGTTAGCGCATCCTTCTGAGAAAGGCGATGAGTATTTCTCTAATTATTGCAGAAAACCAAGAGCATAAGGATGGAAAAAAGTACACACACACAAAACCCTGCCACCCATCCTTAATCCCACACATTGGAGGTTAAACTGAACATACACAGGGCTGACTTTCCTTATGGCTGCACAGGGACTCCATGTCATGTCTGCCACCTTCAGCCAGTGTTAAGTCTTTTGGCCAACAGAACTTCACATTCGGGGGCAGAGGGAAAATAACCCATATATATTTCCCCATTTTACATAGGGGTCTACAGTACTGTTGACTACAAATCTAAAGGTGGCTGAAGATATTCCAGGTGAGGGGGACACTTGGTAACTCTTCTTTCTGTGACCTGGATGCAGTGCTGGTTGCTCAGCATCTGTGGAGCAGAACCAAAAGGCCACTTCCTCTGGAGCAAGCCTTCCCATGCATGCCACACCTGTCCGCGAGTTGCCACTCACAACAAAGCTCTACCCCGAGTCTTTTGTGGGCAGCAGGGATTCTGATGCAGTGCCAACAAACGCAAAGAGTCATACTCGGGAAGTCCCACTTGATCTCTAGATCACGGAGCCATTAAATAACACAAAAAGAAACAAACCACCCGCTGCCTTCCATTATTCTGTGGTACCCACAACTACATAAGTCCATGGTGACGTTTTTATAAACAGTTTTTTAATCCATCAAGTGTGTGAATGAAAGAGTGCCACTATCATCTATTTTGAATGTCATTTCAGGATCAAATATGACGTTTGTACCAAAGTACTTCTGCCTTTCCTCCATTTTCTAATTTGAGCACAGGGTGGGTTGAAGAATAAAAATGAATCTCTGTTGCAAATTGAAGCAGAGGTTGTGTGCCTCAGGAATGTAACTCCTCATTGTCCCGCTTGAACAGGCAGTCGGACAAAGAACGGATGGACCCTTCTGAATGGAGCATTAAACCGAGGAGTATGCGCACTAGAGTGAATTGTTTATTCACCACACACATTTCACAGATATGCTTAGGACAAATCAATAAGGCCGAGACGGATATATGACAGGTTGCCTCCTAATGGAGTTTGCTTTGATCTCTTCACAATTTCACATATTCCTGGTCAGGAGTAACATTTGGAGGTGAACGGCAACCATGCCATGCCTTTACCATAAATGCATTTTCTACAAATATGCCTTTACCATGCATGCCTTTACCACAAATGCGTTTCCACAAATATACCTTTACAATGCATGCCTTTACAATTAAAAGTAAGTATGTTTAAGATAAACTAAACATACATAAATATATGTATAATTTAAAGTTTTTAGGTGTGACCCCGCCTAAAGTTCCCCCAATGGATTTTTTTTTTTAAACAATTATAATTTCACATTTTTCATAGTTTTGGGGAGGACACACCCTCCCCATTTTTCACATTACCCTTACCACACTATACCCATACCGTTACCCACCTCTAAAGCCTAGAAAAAACACCCTTGCAATCCTATGCCCATACCCGCCCGAGACCCTAAAACACTCTTACCATCCTATGCCATCTACTCACGACTAAACCCTAAAAATACCCTTACCTCGCTATAACCTTTCACACCCTCAAACCCTAATGTGTATATATATATATATATATATATATATATATATAAATATGTATATATACACAAACACACACACGTACATATTCATAAACACATACATGTACCTAAGACAATGTAGGTCCTAGGGTTGAAACTAAGTATACATGGAGGGGGTCCACACAGACCCCCCTCCCTAAGCCTTAAAAGGCCCGAGGACCCCATCCACTGGGGCCAGCTCAGTTACTGTGTCCCGGGGAGCCAACCTCTGGGACACAAGTGTTTGCTCCCACCTGATGCCTCCCCTGGCTACAGTATTGTGGGCATGGAAGATATGCCTGCTTCTAGCTGGCAGAAGATTTAAACATGCTCCCGCTGGCTGGGAGCAGACTTCTGTTCTCTTTAAAAAATCCAGCAGATATTGCTTCTGCCCGGAGGGAGCATCATAATTAGCTTCTCCCTACGGGTTGCGCAATGCCAGCTCCTGCAATATGCAGAGAGCCGGCTGGGCCACAGGGCTCCCAACGCATCCCCCAGCTTGCGCTTGGTGGAACACAAGAAGTGTTGGAGAGGAAGGGTGCATACTCCCCTACCCTTAATTATGTACTTTAGCTGTGGGAGATGGGGTCCCTGCGGCCTAATAAGGCTTAGGGAGGGGGTAACAAAGCCCCATCCCCTTATTCATTGGTTTTGGCCCCAGGGTCTAATAAGACTCAGAGGGGTGCTGCAGGCCTCCCTCACCTTTATTATTGAATTCTGCCCCTGGAGATGAAGACCTGGGTTCCCATGGCCCGAAGGCCAACTGTATACCGCCCCAGCCTGTGAGGGGGGGGGGGTGGCTGGCTGCAGAAGAGTTGACTACAGGGCCTGGCTGCAGGCAAGGACTCCAGGCCAACCACCTGCTGTGCACGAACAAAGGTCATGTGCAGCATGGGTTGGCTGCCTCTGGTGAAGTTGGGCACAGGGCCTGTCTGGTCGCTAACCTCACACTGCACACAGCCAAAGGCTGTGCACAGCATGGTGTTGGATGAATGCAGGAGGTTGCTTGCAGGGCGTTGCTGCAAGCCAGGCCCTGCAGCCAACACCACACAACTAAAGGCCACACTTGGCATGGCATAGGGTTAGCTGCCTCAGGAGTGGGAGGGGGTTTAGCAGAAGGCCAGGTATTGTGGCCAACCACCCACAACACAGGGCCACACATGTCGCAGGGTTGGCTTTATGTATTGTAATAAAATATTAGTTTACGTAAAAAACTGTTTTATGTGTCATCGTCTAGGGAATTTGCTTAGGTAAAAAATATTTTGGGACCTCCCCACCCCCCTTTTTTTCTTGGCGCGTGCTTGATGTATCACCCTGTTTTGTCAAGTAAACTAATATTATTTAAAAATAATTTATCTTTTACTCATTTTAAATTTAACTTAATCTTAATTGTTACTTTAATTTTTTTTTAAATAAAATGTAATTTTACTTTACCCATTCCTGAACCCTAAAAGCACCTTACTACCAGTAAGAAGTATCTATCCCTGAATCCTTAAAAAAAAATTTTTTTAAATCATTAGTATCCCAAACTCTACCCTGTACAGTCCATAAACATTATGAATCCATCCCTCACCCCTAAAAAAATGTACTACCCCTAAGCAATACCCTTCTCAGCACCCTAAATTAATCTTTACTACCAATAAACGTTGCCCATTCTTGAACCCTGAAAAGTCCTTACCACCCCTAAACATTACCCATCCCTGAAAACAATTCTTACCACCCCCAAACTCTACTTATCCTTGAACCACCAAAAAATCACCTTATTACACCTAAACCCTGCCCAATTGGACCATAAAAACATATTTCTATCCGTAACTACTTACTAACCATGCCTGAACCTTATAACCATATCACCATATATTAAAACGAATATTTTTAATATATTAAAATGTAAAGATAAGACAAAAAATAATCATTCCTATTTTATATGTCAATCTACTTTAAAAGTTAATTATCTTAGATTAACAAGAACCCATTTAATAACAACTTGTAATTATTTATAAATGACTTAAGTGTAATTAAGAATTACTAAAAACCTTCACATTATATATGTGTATTGACACAAAGTTATATATTATATATATTATTATATATATATATATATATATATATATATAGACACATATATATATATATATATATATATATATATATATATATATAGTGACGTAAAACAATTATAAGGTAACTAGCTTGCAAAATAAAAGGCTTAAAAGTTACAAAGTTACCACGTGATGTAAAGACTCCTGATGTAGAGCCTGTGAAGTAACGGTTACCTGTTACGGAAAAATGTAGTGTGATTCACCAGTAAACCGAAGAAAGTAATATTCTCAGATTATATGACACAGAAAAGACTAAAAATCACATTTCAACTAAGGAGGATATCGGGTACAGTAAGATTTTTTAAATATGCATTGCAAGGATACCTTGTAAATACTGGCATATATAAAGAGCAGAAGTAGACCTACATATATAGGAGCGGTGGCATTTTTCAAATGTCCAGCACAAGATGGCCTGGTAAGGTGCGTCTTAAACAAAAATAATCAATAACAATGTACATGCAGTGCTTAATTTGTGCCAGTGGTTTCTGGTGCTCTGCACTGGCACTTAATTGTCAACACAGGCACTTATAACAGTCTGCGACATGGTGGTTGTGGCTGTCTGATTTAGAGCACAACAACAGCTGTTTATTAATTAAATATACATTAAACATGACTAATACGTGCCACCCAAGCCATTCTTATAGCGTTGGGTGGCCTGAAATAGTCTGAATTGTCACACATACACAAGTTTTAAAGCATGGGCAAAGTGTGCAATGACCAGGACTTCCACCTTTCAAGGCCCCCAGGAAAGTAAACTTTCTATTTATCTAGATTGCCTCAGTCTATTTCCATTTGTCAGCCTCTCGCCCTACTTCTACCTCAGAGTCTTTCTTTGCCCAGTGGCATCTTGGCGGTTTGTTTGGTCCCCGGACAGATATATTTCAACCAATTTTGTGTGAATGCGGGTTTTTGAAGTTTGTTTGCCATCATGTGAGCTTCAACTGGCAAAAAATTGGCAGTAAGATTACAAGCAGGAGACCCCAAAATATAAACTGTCCGGGACCCCAAAATCCTTAAAATGTCACTGTTATCACACTTGTAAGAGTGTGAGGGTTACTCGTGTTATTACTTTCATTGGCAGCCCTGGCAGGGGTAATGGGTGGTGCAAGATGCAGTGTGCCTCCTGATGAGGGCCCTAGCACCTATTTTGTTTCAAATTAAGCACTGACAAGAAGTTACCCTCAAAAACCCCACTACAGTTACACATATCACAACTTAGGATGAACAGACCATACAGAGCCTGGAAACGGTACAGAATTGACTGGGTACCAACCTGCACAACTACCCAATGACTGCCCAAAGGTGGGGCACAGGAGGCTTAATGATACGCATTGTAGTGAAATGCTCACCCGGTTACAACTAAGGGAAGACATTCAAATCTCACTGAGGAAAAGACTAAACATGAACAACGAGCTACTACTAGGCAAACAATTATATCAACACATGACATCACAGAGGGAATCAAATAAAGACATTCAGGCACGGAATAGATTCTACGGGGTAATAAGCAGGGACAAAAATGCATCTCACGCTTATAACTTAAGTGTATCCAATTCCCAAAAACCTAATTGGCTGCGACTGACTGGACCTATTAATAGGGGAGGAAAAGACTTCCCTACTCCTCCTTTAGTACAACTGACTCAGTGCTGTATCAGCCTTCCAAGTAAACTGAAAACAATGTGTCATCCAAGACTGTCTCACAGGGTATTCCCCTAATTCAGAACGACATTCTTAGTACCGGCCACTGTTCAGCAAAAAGCTATTTATGACAAAAATTGCAGATGGTGCAAAAAAAATAAGTGCGCCAAAGCTGCCCTTCGCAAACATTCCACGGATAATAAGAAAACAACTCACAACTGCAACATATACCATTGAAAAAACAATTCTCTCAATTTCAGAGAAAGAGAGAGCTACTGTGAGAATAATTCTGAAACAGAAAGGTGGAAGAGACATTACTGGACCACAGACACGCTCCCTCACCGACTTGAGACCCTGCAGCAGACAGGCTAAAAATAAAAATGTAATGGGAACAGTCCAACAAAAGACCCTTGGAAGATCTCAAAAGCATAGAAAAACCAACGACTGTAGAAGAGATGCTGAGACTGATCATGACACTCAGGCAATGAGACCAGGAAGCTACACTAATAAATTTTTAAAAAGTAATGTGGCAAATGTGGAGCTTTAATTACTTCACTCGGCTACTGGGTGGCAATAAGCGGAAATAGTAACCTCACCAAGACTGAAGGCCGGCGTACTGAAACAGAGTTTATTGCCGTTCAAACTGCCAGAGATGGAATCCAAATTTGAAAAGCTCTAAGCAAACTATAAGGTCGTGTTGAAAACAGGCAAGGGAGAAATAACCTGAGAGTTTATTGGCATAAAAGAAGGACGTGATAAAGGGGACGATTAAGTTCTTTATTTTGGAATCACTAACTAAAGTTTTTCCAGCCTTAAAGGATTTAATTTTTTTAATAAAAGTTTTGAGAGCCCATTGCCTCCTGCTCCAACTGCTTAAGGATGCTTCTGAGATATGTCAGTTTATTATTAGTATTTAGAATTGCGGACAGTGTGACCTTCTGCATAGGAATTGTGGCCCACATAACGAGGAAGAAATAAGCAGCAACAAAGCTCTTTTTAGACCAAATAAGTGTAAATTTAACAATGCAGTGGTAATTTTAAAGGAGCCGACCATGTTCTGAAGGCCGTGAGACACTTTTTAATTTTTAATTACTCATATTTAAAGGTTATTAGATTTAACGTGTAAAGTAAAAGAAAAAAAGAAAAAAAATCTAAGAAAATTCTATTGACTGCTAATCCTGTTTTTTTTTTTGTAAAGTAATCATACTTTGTCTATACTTTATTCAGTGCGCCTGGAGGAAATATTGCAGTGCACAATTTATAAATAAATGAGATAATCCAGTAGTCTGGACTTGTACAAAATAAAGTTTCCCCTTCAAGCTTTTATTTCATCCTCATCCCAACATCACGAACGCACAAATCGGTCCAATAATTCATACTTTGGTTCCACTCTCAAATTCTCACAGCTAGTTATTGGACTTGATAGAATGCCTGAAGAGTTTTGGGACTGGCATCCCTTCCTCCAGAACCATGGATCTGCTTCAGATTAATTCTTGGTGTATGTCATTCCAGACAACATCTTGATTCAGTAAATCAACTATCTGGAACCGCTAATGGAACTGCCTAGGATTCTCCACAAAAGCGATACAATAAGAAGGCATCTGAGACCATTTTTACAAATGCTACCTTTTTCATTTGAGATCAGGCTATCTAGAAGAGATTCTAAATTTTGTAAATGTCTTATTTTTTTAGCCAAACTAGCAAAAACATGATAAATAAATACCACATGGACATACGTTCCCAACAGGGTTCATGAGGGGACAGCTCGCCAGAAGAATTTTTCTTTTGTACAGTTGATTGACAGCAGCTCCACCTTTTTTTTTTTACTTTTTACAGTAAATCTTATATCTGGGAAGCTTGCTAAACCTGTCTAATTATGGCACACATGGGGATACTATCAGATTTTTTTCAGGAAACAGACCATCCACAAATAAAATACTATGCTAGGGGCAACCTAACTATCTTGTTAGCATATTGCATCCCAAGTCTTTTTTTATGTCAACCAATATCTTTTGACCCGTCTTATCCAGTTACCATATCACTCAAAGCCAACGACATCCAATTTTGGGGTAGTCTAAGTTGAAGGAGTGGATGCAACCTTTGACCTCGATCTACACAACACATTGAGCAAATTCACGCTCAAAATCTTTTTCACATTTCTACATTTTTCCGGAGCAGTATCTACCCCCTTCCCATCAATAAACAACGTTTCCAACAAATTCGTACAGAATGCTGCCCCGTTCGGCTCGACCAAGGCCTTAAATAAGATTTTTTTTTACTCAAGTAGATAAAAAACACATAGGTCGGTCTAGATTTCGTGTTACCATTTTATTGATTTCTCGAGTTTATAAAGCGCAACTCAATCGAGGACGTGTCAGCGTGTTGTACTTCTGAACAACAGGACTTAGGTTTCCTCCTCAGATATACCCGTAGGTAACAATAGCTATAGAAATACCCATATTAGAAAAAAAAAATATTTTCCAATTCCGTTGTAAGGTGCCTAGTAAGTAAAAATGTTGACAAAGCTGCGTTTTACACTCTTTATGTAATTGTACTGCTTTCCTTACCTGTCCCTCCTCTCGTGTCTCAGTGCTCCAGGTCATTCACTGAGCTACATTTGCATATCCTTTTCTTGTTCTCTTCTATTCTCCTGCTTCAAACATATTTAAATACCTTTACCTCTGCGAGCCTGCGCCTCCTTATTTTAGGAAAAGTGAAATGTTGTTCGGTTAGTCACCAGTATCATGTGATCCTTGCACATTTGGTAGCTCTTTGGCAGGATTGTCTAAGTGCCTACTTGACCCGAATTTTGATAAATCAAAGAAAAACCTCTTTTCACTTTGGCCTAATAAGAAGGGCCAAGAGGCTGATGCCTGAGCGGTGTACTCGCATGGAATCTGTGCTCACTGTCTCACCCTCCGGTACAGTTTCCGCTTCCGCTCTGGACTCTTCTCTTAGGGCTGTGCTGAATTTTAAAGTTCGCGGCCCCGAAGTGTTTTAGGAGCCTTTTGATGAATGCCGCTGGGTGCCAAATGCCAAGGCTCTTTGTTTTAATCTAACCAAACGACGCCATCTAACGCATATCTACACTTCTAGTGTTGTTATCTTACTTTGCAGGTTGTTTTTAACAGTTTCTTACCCTTGCCTTCCTCCTCTCCTCTTTTCTTCCTTTCTCTCATGATAAAAAATAATCACCTGTCTGGAAACAGGAATGCATGTGCCCACCACCTGTAAGCACCTGCACAAAATAAGCACTGCCTATGGACCTTATTACAGTGGGGCACAGCGAGTGTGCAGACTCGACCTGCTGCAGACTCTGCTTTCAACCAGAAGCGTTTAAGACTGAAACAAGCTCACCAACCGTTAGGGAGATTAAAAAATTGCCATTTACCATAGAAACATGGCAGAAGGCATGAGTTCTGTTGGTACCATGCACTGTGCTTACTAGAACACACTTTAAATCCCTCCATTCTACACTGGCTAGTCTCAGCTAGACTTCACGCTTGGATCTGTGCCAGGGCATTCCTGCCCGGCTCACACAATGAGTGCTGTGTGTGAGCGTCAAATAGCACAGCTCTGTAAGAGCTTGCATGTTTTGTTTTCTGCATCAGTAAGTCTGATGAGCAAGGCTCACAGTGGTCATCCGAAATAACGAAGCGCCAACCTGGCGCAATGAGGACGGGTGAAGGCAGTCAGAAGCCATCAGAGCGATGCCCAAGATCTTATTTGGCTGCTTAGCACCAGTGTATGCAGCACAAAGGACCTGTCCAGATTCAGATGATGTGCTAATTTGTGCCATCCACCCCCCCCCCCTCCTAACCAGCCCAGCCTCTGACCTGTTAATGTTGTTGCCTCTTGATGAAGACGGCATCTGGCGAGTTACAGAGCACAAGGCGCAGCTTCTCTCTAGCAGTGATGCTCCGCCTGTAATGCTGGAAACAACAGCGCACATTAGACTGCGGCCTCACTACCTACGTGTAATCTATGCTTGAAGAAGGGCATGAAGGTGTGAGAGCTAGTAGCCATTTAATTCTAAGCAGTGTTCCTTTAAACATAAAAGGCTCCCTTTGCACCATCTGCACAAAATGGCCGACACAATCGAAGTCTGTTTTGTAAAAGCATTACACCCTCCCCCTCCGCACTTGCTGGCCCAGTTGCAATGTGATTCAATATTAAAGGAGTCTGCATGAGAATGACTATTAAGGGCGGCCCGGGGCACAAATACACTTCTCAAAGCTGTATTAACAGGCTTAATATTTCCACTTTCTGTTCTCCGCTGGTGTTTACCATTCTTAAAAAAGGCCTTACACCCTGTATATCCAAAGGATTAGCTGGAAAACAACGGGCAAAGAAACAGTAGCTCTTCCCACTGTTGTTACATCATAGCAATGTATAATCGGACTTAAAATCTGGTATTCACACCAATGGCTCTCTAGGACAGTTATACATAAAAAATGTTCTATAAAGAAGATTCACAAGTTGGCAAGAAAGTTGCCAGCTGCATGTCTGAACGATGCCCCATTCCTAGTGCCGAATTTAGCACTTCCAAATCATTCTAAGGTGCATTAGTAGGCATATCATCATTTTTTGTAGTTAAGATGTATTTCTTCTTTATGCGACCCTGTAATAAAAATCTAGGCCAAACTCTCCATTGAAATACAGTGGACCCAATTATTTTAACTACCGAAGAGTCAGAAACATAGAAAGAGGACGATAGTAGACTAGGATTGGGGGAGGCCCTATTTTGAGCTGGGTTGTTCTGGACTGGATTCATCTGATCAGGTCTGCAACCCAGAAGAAAAACCTGCCCTTGAAGTGCCTATTTTGTATTTAAATCTGGATCTAAGTCAGATCAGAAAGCAAGTGAATTCCCTTGAAGTGCACAATCTGCTAAAGTTGGAGAAAGGGTAAGGCTTGAACAACGAGAGGTGAAACATCAGTGTAAACCCTTTCTGTACTACAAAGATGCGCCACAACTCCCAGCTTATATTACGAGGCTGTGAGTTAACACCACTGAAAGAAAAAGTAACTGGACACCAACTGTGGTGCTCTCAATTCCACATCAACGGTCACTAGTTTAAAGCTATAAAGGAAGGGAACAGCAGGGGTCATAGATTCTTTCACCATATGCACCCCAAAGTCCCCCACTTCCTTCACTGACAAATCCACACGTGTGCACATCATTCGTCCTACCCCAGGAACACAACACCTGCTTCTCGAGTGAAGACACAAATTTGAAATGCTTCACAGCTGATAGAAATCTCAAGCTGACCATACCTTTGACAGACTTTGAGAAACTGTTTGTTCACACCCCTCCGAAACTTGTGCAAGCTCCTTTTACTTTACTGGGTGCAAACAGGTAAAGATTCATGCAGCTTTTGTGTTAAATTACACACTGATAAACTTGCAAACGTCTTTGAGGAATATTCTGTCTCAACGGGTGCATCATTATGAAACGAATCATCAAAGAGGAAGGCAGAGAACCTTTCAAATAATAAATTAAATTCAGGAATACTAGATGAAGAAAACGTCCTACCAAGAGCAGTTGAGAAGCAACCCATGAACGCAAATGTTAATCTGTATATTCCAAGGGAAGAAACATGGCTGTCTGTCAAGTGAGAACTTAGCTCTGAGGCAAATCTAAGAGACGAAGCTTAATACACAGAGTGTTATCTAGCATGACTGCCATTCCTTGTGAGCATTAGGATCTTCTTAGGCCACTTGCCTGAGGAAGTGGAATCAGTGGCACCACCACAATGACTCCATCCAGCTACTATCCAGACGCCGCCTGCTAGGGATAGAGCAATAAGCCGTCTGCGTAACCCTAGAGGGGGCGGCATCCACAAGGGCCCAGAGGATGAGGCCTGATATCATGACAAGGACTAACTAAGGACAACAGAGGAGGGCAATCCCACTGCCCAACCTAGCAACACTCCACTAAACACACCTCGTTCTGTTCCTTAGATACTATTAATGCTTCAAAACAAAACAAAAACCCGACAATTTTCCTATAATCAAAGATTTGATAAAATATTGTTACAAACGAGGAATTCCCATTGCTGTAAACTGAACAAAATAAAAAAAACAGATGTAGGAAACTCGAATTGTGAGTGGAATGCTGCACAGTCACGAGTGAACAACTACACACATTCGTTTACTTCTCTGTCTGGATTATTGCCAAGCCACAGATCTCATCCCAGATGTCTAACCAGATGCTGTTGCCTGCCCTTTGTACATAATTGATATCAATTCGGTACAAATCTACATCCATTCGAACAGATGCGCAGTCACATTCTTAATAAAATCATGGTCCTTATGAGCTGAGAAACACAATAGTAAAAAAACAATTTAGAAGAAAGCTACAGAATATTTCCAGCATTTAATATATTCGAAAAAATAACAATGAACAGAATGGAGATCTTGAAGGTGCTAACTAAAAAACAGGTTGCCTTTGGAACTGTGCCGTCCTCTACAACATAATTAAATTGATTTGTCTATCATTTGCTTTTTTTGTTTTTTTGTTCTTTTTGTTTTTTTGCACTTAGTGCTTATGGAAATAGGAAACCTCAGAATCCCATACAGATGAGCTCTGCACTCCTAATATCCAGGGCCCTACTACTAACAAGATTGATTATGCCACTTATTTCTGTATTGTTCCATATTATCTAACGCGCAAACGACGTATGCATCTATCAGTTGCATATCTGCATTAACCTAATGCAGAGCTTCCCCCACTTTATATCTTAATGTGACACCCATCAGATGACGATTATATTGACCAGGCCTGCGTAGTCAGTTCTCAGAGCCGTTGTAAAGTCTATACCCTGCCTGAGCCCCTCTCATGCTCACCTCGAATATGTAAATAAGATGCAGGGTCCGTGGCACAGTTATTGGACCCTCAAATCAGAAGGTACCAGTGGTGGAGGGAATACGATTGGAGATTGGTGGCAGATCGAGCTACTTTCTAGAGAAAGGGTGCCTTGTCTTTTAAAGGCTAGATGCCCGAAAATTCTACTCGGCCACTTTGTAAGACACCAACACAAATCCAGGAAGGGATGGAGTGTTGCTGAGATCACAACAGGCCCATAATGCCCACCCATTTAGACAAGTTTGGTCTTTATCCAACATAAAGCAAAACTGAAGATCGCAGCAGTGGTGACGAGAAGCAGAAATTAACACGTTACGGCGAAAAACAAAACAAAAAAAACACTTGTTTGTGGGTTGGGCCGCCAGTATTGTTTCAATACAAGGATATAATTCATTCAACCATACAGTTAGAACTAATAAAACTTCAGCTTGGCCTGCGCCTGGCTTATTTCGAAGGAAAGTGGTAAAGTCTGTTAAAATGGTAAAATATATATGGGTTGGGAGTGAAATGTCATGTAGAACCAAGACTACTGATGTGCCCATTATTTTTAATAATCCGGAAAAGTACACTCAGGCCTTGGCCCTAGAAAAAGAACTAACAAGCAAGATGCGATGCAACTTTAGGTCATAATAAAAGAAAACGGGGTAGCTGGAGGTTGGGCTGGAAGTGGTACCTATGTAATGAGAAAAACATCATGGCACATTAGCACAGAGGAGTCAGTCAAGTTTGTTTTATCTTATTTGTTTGCAACGTGGAAAAGCTCTGACAAAATAACGTCGAAGAACCGCAAAGAGTTTGCAGATTTATTATTGTTATATTTGTTAATCAGGAGCACTTCGATTAGGCGATTCTGTGACATTTTCTGCATAATTATGGATTTGCGACTCTTTCTGCATCATTCACAATCTGTTGTACAACTTGCACATTTCAGGCAAAAAAGGTTTCTTGCTGGTGGTCGTAGCTAGCACCCAACAAAGATGGCGGCGCAGAAGCAGAGCCAAGCGGAGTTGTTACTCCACCGCTTCTGGAACCCTATGAAGACTGACTATTCTGGGAAAGGTGGTCACAAGCACTCCAGGCCTCCGTCATGCTATTGCGAGTGCAGTTTCAGCAACGGAGTGACTCCGCACCGCAATGGACTTCCGAGCCTCCCAGCGATGCATGTAACGGCACAACAAAATGGCACCCGTCACCACTCCAGGACTGACGAGCACCTCCACTACCAAGAGCAGTATGTCCTGAAGATATTTCACCACTTGTCCAGTACGCTCTGCAAGACACGTACTGTTTTACAAAGCAGTTGTCCCCCATTACCGTATTTCTTCAACATCGTGACACTGCAATGGCTCCAGCTCTCGCGCTGCACTATTGCCTCAGCACCTGCCTCATTTAATGGGCATGAAGCAGCTTAACTCTAGTTACATCTTCTAAGATGGGTAAACTTGCATTCAGTTGATTCTTCTGGATCACTCTGAGGTCCTCCCTTTATACCAGATTTGCCTATGTTGACAGCGTGCGAGAACCCTCAGGATTGCAACAGTCCTCGCCAGTCTTGCTATTCAGCTCCCAGCAATACCTAGCCCTATCCAGACTTCATATAAAAAATGGGCAGTCTCAGGCAAGATGTACGTGCCTTGGTGAATCGTATGGAAGAAGCTGAATCCAGGGCAAGCAGGAGAGGACAGCCAACACTCAACCACTCAAAATGCAGAAACGTTGTCGAAGAAAAACTTTATAAAAAGAAATAGCAGCCTTGGAAGACAGAAACAGAAGAGGCAACCTTAGAATTCGCAGCTTACCAGAAAACACAGAAAATAGCAAGGGACTTGTGTAGTAAATCAAATATAACAATCTTGTGTGTCCTTCTAGGAATCTTAGCTCCCGCAGGTTCTTGAACTATCTTTCGACCCATGCTTCGAGATTGAAAGCGCTCACAGAATCCCAAACCATACCTCATCCACCAACAACAATCCAAGAGCCCTTATATTCCATTTTATAATTTCAATCTCAAATGGCAACCAAACAAACTAGAATACCTGGGAATAGAATTTGTGAAATCTATATCAGATACTAAACTTTACATAGAATCTTCCCTACTCTCAAAAATAAAAGGAAACTTACAATAGAATGGTCACCAAAATTCATCACATGGTGGGGTAGGGCAGAAACTGTTAAAATGATGATTGCTCCACAAATTCATTTTTTTCTCAACGTGTTCTCAGTCCACCGTCCTATACCCTTCTTTAGCTCAATCAATGCCCTATTGACAGCCTTCATTTGGAAAAGTAATAAACCTAGGATCTCAACTGCAACTAAGAAAACTACAAGATGAAATAAACCTACCTAACTTCATGAACTATCGAACAGCCTTCCTAGCTAAAGCAGCCATTTGGTGGCTTTATACATCCCCACCACACCATCCTGTCTTAGTAGACACTGAATCAAACGTTATCTCATCTATCGCTTATAAATGCCTTAAATGCTTTAACAACCACAAATATCACAGTAACACACTCTTATTAAATTATTAAGGGTTCCAACTCTGCCATCACAAAATTAGATAAATACTTCACTCATAAAATAAAAGGTTCTGATTTGGCCTCTGTTAGAAATGTGGTCTCTACTTGGCAGTAAGTTTACACCCTGTCCAAGTATTGACCCTCACTCTAGTCCGGGTAAGGGATATACACAGCTCACATATCCCCTGCTCACCCCTTGGTAGCTTGGCACAAGCAGTCAGGTGTATCTCAGAAGCAATGTGTAAAGTATTTGCACAAACACATACAGTATCACAGTGAAAACACAACAAAAGGAGTCCACACCAGTTTAGAAAAATATCAAATTTTTGTCTAAATCAAACAAGAACAAAAAAAACAAAGATCCAACATGCACAAGAAAACATGTCAATTTTTAACGTTAAAAAGAGTTTTAATCCATAAGAATCAACTGATGCGTTGTTTTAGCACAAAGTACCTGTTTTGCATCAAAAATAAAGCAGCAGGGGCGAGAGTGCGTCAGAAAATCAAGCGATGCATTGATTCCTTACTCGAAAGTGAGGCCGTGCATCGATTCTCTCCTTGCCGGATAAGCGATGCATCGATTCTTACATTACAGGGAAAGAATGTGCTGATTTCTGGGCAGGCAGCCTCGGGATCGTGCAGTGATGATGAAGATTTGATGCCCAGGGACGATGCGTGGAAAATCTGGACATACAGCAACCATGAGGTCGCGCTGAGCTGGCGATGCATTGATTTCTGTAGCCGCGAGGCAGGCAATGTGTCAATTTTACAGCCACGAGGCAGGGGCTGCATTGTTTTTTCTGCTGCTCGGCTCCAGTGCGTGTTTTTTCACTCTGGTTCTGCCAGCTTCCTCTTACAGGAGCCCAGGGACTGGATGTGGTACCACTTGGCAAGTCAGGGGTCCTAGCAAGAAGCCAGATGCTGGCAAATGAAGTCTTTGATGTCCAAGCTCAATCCAAGCCCTTGCAGAAACTTCATAAGCGAGATACACACCAAGTTCCAGTCTTTGCCCTCTCTAAGGCAGAAGCATCAACTGCAGGCCAACCCAGCAAAGCACACACACCAAAGGCGCAGTACCCCTCCTCACAGCTCTTCTCCTTGGCGGAGGTTCATCTTGATACAGAAGTGTTTTAAAGTTGTGTGGTCAGCAGCCCAATACTTATACTCATTTCTACCTTTGAAGTAGGCAAACTTCAAAGCAATGTCTTTGTAGTGCACAAGACCTGCCTCTTCATTGCCCTGCCCCAGCCACACTCTAGGGGGTTCAAGACTATACTGTAAGGGATCAGGCACAGTCCTTTTAAGTGCGAATGTCAGCTCCTCCCTCCCACTTTAGCCCAGGAAGACTCATCAGGATATGCAGGACACCCCTCAGCTCTCTTTGTGTCAATGCCTAGAGTGAATTCACAAACAGCCCAACTGTCAGTCAGACCTAGACGTTGATTCAGAAGCCAAGCAGAGGCACAGAATGGTTAACCAAGAAAATGGCCACTTTCTAGAAGTGGCATTTTCAAACAGTCAATCTATAAACTAACTTTACCAACAGATGTATTTCAAATTGTGAGATCAGAGACCTCAAGCTCCATATCTCCCTCTGGTCTCAATGGCAAACTGTGCTTAAAAGATATTTAAAGGCAATCCCCATGTTAACCTATGAGAGAAATAGGTGTTGCAATAGTGAAAACCAAATATAGCAGTATTTCACTTTCAGGACATGTAACACACCTTTTTGTCCTACCTTTTTGATGCCCTGCCCATGGGGCTGCCTTGGGCCTACCTTAGGGGTGACTTACATGTAGTAAAAGGGAAGGTTTGGGCCTGGCAAGTGGACACACTTAATCGACAGCAAAAGGCAACTCATTACTTGAAATAAATGCACATTCTGAGTGTATAATAATAAATTTATGGGTGCTCATACACTGACACACATCGTTGCCTTGATGTGTAATACCGGGTTTACAGAAGTAGACCCGTTCTAATAATGAAAAAACAATTCAGTGGGGCACATCCACAAGACAGTGTCTATACTTTGAAGATAATCTGATATCTTATTGAGACAACATGAAAGATCCTAATGAGTTCTAACTAGAATGCTTCTAAGATTTATCTTCCTTTCCTGAAACGTGTAAACAAACAGTAACTGACCAAAGAAAAAAGGCATATAACAATGTAAAGCTGACCAAGAAAAGAGTATGTCCATGCAGATAGAAATTTTAATACAAAAGAAAATGTCTTATTATACACATAAACATATATACATATAAACACAACATATAGAGTAAGAATGAAAAGCCATCAGCCGACACGTGTTTCGTCCTAACTGGACTTCTTCAAGGCTGAGAAAATCACAACAAACAACAATCAATCACAACAAATATATATGTACAATTTTATACAAACATTAAAAAATATATATACATCTAATGTTTTGTTCTTTCATTTTCCAAAATACAAAGACAAATGAATTTTTTAGTCAGTTGAATACACAAACTCTTAAATATGCATCATATTTGTAATATGACTCTTGATTTGAATCTGAACAAGAGACTACAGAGGAAAGGAAGAGAACCACCACCACCCAACCTCAGTGGTAAAAGTGTTTATTTAAAATATCCTACGGTATAGTATAAAATACTTCCCATGTCTCCAAGAATAGAGGTCTGTTACAGCCACATCAATAGTCAGCCATGCAACATGCAAGCCCAAGTGTGAAAGAATTTCTTTTTTGTTGGCATTAGATCGCTTCATATCTAAAGTTTCTCTTTTTTCGGAATTAGACCGCTTGATACCCAGAATAAAACCTCCTTGTGTAATGGTGAGGAAAGAGAGTCTAATAAATATATACCTTTATTCACTTCTATGTCCGTATATTCATATCCCATCTATCATCCTCTACAGAGAAGGGGGGGAAAGAATTTTTTTTATTTTTTATTTTTTATTACTCCCCTTTCGCTTGTCAAAAATTGTTTCGAGAAATGCAAATGTAATGTGTTATAATGCCATTACTGACCTGTTTTAAACCACAGTCAGTCACCTCCTTTCTTTCTTCGAAATAAATCTAAATAATGGGCATCGCAAACCTCATGTATTGAGGAACCAACTGAAATACAAATAATTAGAATAACTCTAGTGTCCTCTCTAGAAAGGCCTCAGTTTCTATGTAATCATCATCCACCCATCTAGCAAACTTTGTACCAATGTCTCCACAATATCCTAGTAATGGAGCCAACATTCCAATAAGGCTCCATTTTTCATTAAGTTGCATAAGATACATTTCCCAGACTTCTGCTATACACTTACCTATACACCCCTCTTTCTGTTCTTTTTATTACATCCCGGTCCTGTTTACTGATGTGTCTCGGCAAGAACGTCGAGGGCTAGTGTGCCTCGTTTCACTCTTCCTGACTTTTTTAAGGTGAGTGCAAGCCCCTCGCCGGCATTTTAAGCGCCGCGTTCATACTCAAACAGACTTAATTAGCAGTGAAAACGGACATACGCCTACCTATAAAACCGCGGCGGCCATTTTGAAGTGGTTCGTATTTAGTAAAAACTACCACACAATAAGAACGGATTGTCGTCTATAACCTATATAACCATTTTAAAGCGGCGATTTTAATATATCATATCCTTCAACATATACACCAGCCGTACTAACAACCTAAAGTGAGTAATGACCACGGATTTTCGCCTAGTCATAATGAAAATGGCGGCCATTTTCAAGTAGTTCGTATTCACTAGAAACTATTAAACAACGAAGATGAAATCCTGTCTACTGCATAAAGCTAAGGCGGCCATTTTTAAGTGGCAATCACCATATGTCAAATCTCATTATAACATATAACATTTCGGTAATATGCTGTATAGCAATAAACTTTAAACTTTATGAGAGGATACAAATTAGATCTATCTGCCAACAAAAT
The DNA here is from genome assembly GCF_031143425.1 of Pleurodeles waltl. Classification (NCBI taxonomy): domain Eukaryota; kingdom Metazoa; phylum Chordata; class Amphibia; order Caudata; family Salamandridae; genus Pleurodeles; species Pleurodeles waltl. The sequence goes on along the minus strand of NC_090438.1, from coordinate 752,324,549 downwards.
AAATAAATTTTAAACCATCTAGTATCATGATGGCAAAGTAATTTTTACCCCAAATCTGTGCAGAAATGTCACATTAGTAAACATACAGAGTACAGCAGTAGAAGGTCCCCCTGACATATAGAAAATTCGAATGAGAATGTAGTCTCTTGTTCAGATTCAAATCAAGAGTCATATTACAAATATGATGCATATTTAAGAGTTTGTGTATTCAATTGACTAAAAAATTCATTTGTCTTTGTATTTTGGAAAATGAAAGAACAAAACATTAGATGTATATATATTTTTTAATGTTTGTATAAAATTGTACATATATATTTGTTGTGATTGATTGTTGTTTGTTGTGATTTTCTCAGCCTTGAAGAAGTCCAGTTAGGACGAAACACGTGTCGGCTGATGGCTTTTCATTCTTACTCTATATGTTGTGTTTATATGTATATATGTTTATGTGTATAATAAGACATTTTCTTTTGTATTAAAATTTCTATCTGCATGGACATACTCTTTTCTTGGTCAGCTTTACATCGTTATATGTCTTTTTTCTTTAGTCAGTTACTGTTTGTTTACACATTTCAGGAAAGGAAGATAAATCTTAGAAGCATTCTAGTTAGAACTCATTAGGATCTTTCATGTTGTCTCAATAAGATATCAGATTATCTTCAAAGTATAGACACTGTCTTGTGGATGTGCCCCACTGAATAGTTTTTTCATAAGTGGACACACTTGCCAGGTCGAACTGGCAGTGCAAAACTGCAGACACTACAGTGGCAGGTCTGAGATATGTTTACAGGGCTACTTATGTGGGTGGCACAATTAGTGCTGCAGGCCCACTGGTAGCATTTGATTTACAGGCCCTGGGCACACATGGTGCACTGTACTAGGGACTTGCGTAGTAAATCAAATATAACAATCATGGATAACCAATCACCAATACAATTTGGACAGAGAGCATATATATGCACTTTAGCACTGGTTAGCAGCAGTAAAGTGCCCAGAGTCCTAAAGCCAACACAAAAAGGTCAGAACAAATAGGAGGAAGGAGGCAAACTTTTTGGAGATGACCCTGCAAAAAGGCCCAGGTCCAATAGCCTCCCTATGGGTCAACCCAGACATTAAACTAGTCTCTACACCTCCCTTCTGGGAAAGATAGGCCTTGTAAGGCATACTGTATGTTAGGGACATTATACATCTGGAAAATGTGCTTCCTTTCACCACATTAACTTCCAAATTCAACCTCCGCCCAGCCCAATCGATTTTTATCACTTTCTGTTCTTTAAAGTCGCTCTTAGAAACTAAAACAAAAACACAAAGTGGACTGCCTAACCTTTCTTCAAAATTTACTGACTAAAAACCACAAAGTGTCTATAATTTATAGTACACTTTAAAAAACCATCACTCTTAGAAGAATTTTTTTTTTAAAAAAAACATGGACAAAATCCTGTATTACACACAACGTTGACCTCATCCCAACAGTTCAATGGCTCAAAATGTGAAAATCCATGCTACAACATAAAATCTCTCCTTTTATCCTACAATGCAAGCTATGGACCACACACAGAGCATCTGGACTCCGGAACACTTCTACAAAAGAGGCCTCCTGCCTTCAGCAGCCTGCTAGCATTGTCACCATTCCACAGGTGAGTTAGACCACCTTTTATTCTATTGCAGACACATTACTCCATCATGGCAAACTATTGAATCCACACTTTCGAATCTATTCGACATACAGTTATCTTTATCACATACAATAGTCTCAGTAGGTATAAACGGCTCATCAGACCTAAACACAATATCTTGTCTTTTAACATAATGCTGTTTTCTCATAGCTATCCTGCTCACCATAGGCGTCAAAACAATACTTGCTAACTGGAAAAACTACAACATTTCCTTTCACACTTGGTTAGTGTGGGCTGCACAGGTTTTGCCGGGAGTGTGAATAAACAATTAACCCACCCTGAACTTCCAAAAAGAGAACGCTGCATTCCCTCCATCTCCCGTTCCGCCTCTAACCCGCCCCTCTTTCTTCCTCTCTTCTCTACTTTCGCACAGGTGCTTTTTGTGTACTGTAATTTATTTAGGTACTACCCACTCAAATATAAAATATCATTTATGTGAGTGACTCATTATAGTTCTAATCAGACAATGAACCCGAATATCTTAATCTGCAAAAATGCCTCTTTGTTCTTATATCAGGCCTATGCTGTATTTCATCAAAATGAATAACAACTGTTTGAAATAAAAAAAGGGTTCTTGCTCAAAGGATCATGAGGAAAAAAAAATGAAAAAATAAAAGTGGCTCTGCTCAGTCAGGTTTTTCACAAGGGTAACAGGTTTCTGATGATTCCTGTATTATGGTGTTATACTATAAAGGTCCCACCGTTGCCCAGGAACTATTAGAAATGTTTTAACATAAAAGGCGTGGTTTAGCCCGCGCAGAAGACGGCAGCTCCTTTGTGAGCTCCCAAGAGCCCGTCTCTTCTTCACCACTACTTGACAGTTTTGGTACTGGTAGCAAGTCAAATCTGACCGTTGGAGGGCCTGCTAGCCCCTTCGGCATGACTCTATAATCAACCCCGAGCAGAGCACACAGATGATCACGTGCCTGAACCCGGCCTGACTATTTATTGAACTGCGCCGGGAAGGTGGAGGCACCTTTCATGATCCTTGATGCAAGACGCTGAGGCTCATTTGCAGCATTGACACCAGTGATGGCATGGTGCAAGGAGGCACCACACCACTCTTTGTATGTCCCAGAGGCACACGAGTGACTGAGAACAAAGGTGGAGGATCCCAACTCATCAAGGCTCTGGGAAATGATGCTACAGTGCTAATCCTGTGCTCCTTAGGTGTTTGCGGTGTTGCAACAATGCAGTGATGTCACAGGTTACTGGCTAGCATTTCAACTCCTTTCCTAGTCTACTCACGCAATTTTAATAACTCCATGAATGTGGCTTTCAGCTCAACGATTTCATTCCGTGGACTCTGCTATATTCCTTACAAACCTCTGTTGCTCTTCAGTGCGCATGTGTTTTGTCTTACCAGGTCTGTTACCGTTTGTGGGCCTATTGCTTGGCCTTTGAGCTAACTAATGACCTGCTGTGCACACCTCATGCTTCTTTTGTCTGAATCCTCACCTTAAATTCTCCTGCATTTCACTCCTTTATCACGGTTATCGCAATGTCTATTGTCTCCTCATATCTTCATGCTTCAGTGCATTTTGATCATATTCCTCCTTGACTTAGGACCCCTCCCTTCCTTGCTTATCCTGGGTCACACAAGCTTGAACAACTCTTCTGCAGCTAATCCAGACGTGGGTCAATGTGTTTTATTATAAACTTTAAAAAGGTCCTGCATTCTTGTTGAATCCAGGTGCACATCATGTTACTTGTCATGTTTGGGGGCTAATAATGGTAAATTCAAAAGAGCAAAAGGAAAGGAAAGGCAACCTTAAGAGGACAAAAACAAGAACCCTTTTTTCAGGAATATCCTTTAAAGGAGAAACAGGATAACTCTTCCACATTAGACACTATTATAAAGAGACTGAACAAGGTACATTACATAGCTCAAACAACCAAAACCAATACCTATCTCTTATGAATTGAGGCATCTGGCAATTGCAAAGATCTTAAAGATCTTAGTCTAAGAATGTCTAGAATGCTGAGAGTAGAATTGGTATTGCAGAAGATTGTATATCTGCCCAACAAAAAGCCTGGCCAGAACTGACATGATAACTTCGCTCAGACTAATATTACTGGCCAAAAGGATCGCAATAGTCGTGGCAACCTTCAACTTTTTGGACTTCCTGAAGATGTTGAATCCACTGCCCCCCACAGTGGTGGACTTTCTGGGAAAATAGCTCCCTCCAAAAACTAGGTCTTTCGTTTGGTAGACACTTTGAGATAGAATGTGCTCATCTGGTTCCTAACTGAAGATCCAAGCCCACACCAAGCCCCGAGTTTTGATTTTTAAACATCTGTCATCAATACGGTTGATTTTAGCACACATAAGGAAGGACAAGATAGTCCAATGGAAGGACGCCAAGATCTCCATTTCTCAGGCTTTTGCAAGGGATATGGTTATAAGGAGGAAAGTTTTTTAGCCCTCAGGAAGACTCTGGCAGAATGGTTGATTCAACACCCCTTAGTAGGCCCATCCAAGTTCAGAACTGTCTTCAAGGGTTGTTCATACATCATCTTTGAACAGGCGGAATGGGTAACTTTCCTTAACAACACCTTTGAAACCCAGATGGAAGAGACCAATGAAAAGCGTGGCTAACTTGTTAGGTGAGACGCTTATGTGGAGCTATTTACTGACCATGAACGTAGATGACATCTCATCTGAGTCGCTGCTATATTGATTTTCAAGTTCTTTGGAGCTTTGGCTTTATTGTTCACTGTCTCTCTATTCTAGTTTGGTAACCCCTGTGAACTTATCAAATGTGTTGATAGAATTTTATTATTTTCTAAGACTCTGACTACCATTTAATATGTTTGCATCTTTGTCCATACGGAGGTTGGGGATGGGGGGGTCACGCTTTTTCCTTGACAGTATTCAATGTTTGTACATATTTTACATTTGGCCAGTGGTTCCGGTTGAATGCACAGTTGAATGGGGGGCAGTGGATTCAACATCTTCATATCATTGGGTTTTGATCCTGCTGTATGTGTGTCTATTACATATTACCCACCAAAGTTCTTCAACACTCTGGACAATTCATTTGTCTTGCTATGGGGGTGCCACTCAAATCCTGCACCTCCAGCCTCATATCATATTCTTATGTGGACATTTTAGGTGCTGCTGACTTGATCCACAAATTCTATGTTGACTTGTCTAGGTTTGATCATTGTTTTGGTTCTTTTTTTGTGTGTTTAGAGTTCCAGTAGTAATGCTCTTGTTTTTCAGTTATTTTGTATTCTGAGTATTAATGCTCTCTGCTAGGTTTTTTCTTTCTTCGGACGGTGGGTCTTATTTGCAGGGTTTCTTGTAGGTCTGCTTGCCCTGCTTGTTGTTATCGGGAGCTCGTTCCAGGAGTGCTGGGAATAGACGTTTGATATCTGTCTATTTATAGATCCGCTCCTTCGTTTATCTGTTATTAAAGATTTCATTCTCCTTGGCAAATAGATTTAGTGTTTATGACTCAAAGTAGCTATGTTTGTTTGATTTCTGTGTTATGTTTATACCCCGCCCATCTAATATCATGTTTGCTTTTTAGGTGTTGAAGAGGTGGGCTCCTTTTTCCTACTGCGTGGGAACTCCACTGTCCAATCCACACTTTTTTGCCCGTTTGGGGTGCACCTCCCGTATTTAGGGAGTTCTCTTGTTTTTTAGTTTTGTCTTTTCTCTTTCTCCTCTATTCTTTTGAGCTCTTCTTTTTTCATAGCTATATTTTTCCTCATAAGACACATTCATCTATGCTGCTAGATGGGCCACATTTATTCCTTGCACCATGCTACTCATTATGGTGCTATTTCTCAGATTTAGGTCTATGCTGAAAGTAGTTTCTTTAAACAAAAAGGGTTGCACCATCCAGTGAAGCGCATGAAGGTTTCTATTGTCACTCTTTGAAAGGGGATATTATGCTTTTACAAGAGACAAAGATGGGACTTAAAGAAGTGCTCTCTATGCACAGTGGCTGAGTGCAGGACTGTTAATGTCCCCCAGCTGTGTTAAAGAATAATGGGGTTGTTACACTGATATCTAGGTCTTCTGGGATTTCTCTCATTACGTCGGAGTAGAACGATTGTGGCAGGTGAATAATTACCTGACTTCATGCCGGGGACTTGGTGCATATGTTTATAGCAAACAAGTCCAACTGTAGCAAACAAGTCCAACTGTAGACAATCCTACCTTTTGGTCTATTCTTGTTTCCAAGATGGCCCTCCAACCCACGAATGTCCGCATTATTCTGGGAGGTGACTTTAAGCTACCAATGGATGTGATTCTAGATAGGCACTCAGGCTTTAAATATAGAATTCCTATGGCCCACAAGGCAATGCGTTCACTATGCACTGCACATGCCTTAGCAGACATGTAGAGGTTGCATAACCACACTGGTAGTGACTTCACCTTCTCCCCCCCCCCTCACAATAGTTTCTCTAGAATCGATTACATTCTAGTTGATAATGCCCTGATACAAGACACCTTATCTGCTAACATTGTACCCACAACTGTTTCTGATCACGCAGCTATCTCTATCACTCAGAGTTCTGCACCCCACTTCCTAACCTAAAAAACAATTATGGAGATTGAGGTCTGAAATTCTTGAAAACATGCTGATGTCCGGGAACCAGCCCAAGAATTGACATTTCTCCTTGAGGACACCTCCTTTGTTGCTACTCCAGTCATCCTTTGAGACATCTTAAAATGCTTTTTTTTCAAAGGGCAGGTAATAAGCCCGATGTCTAAGAAAAACAAAAAAATTAGATCCTTCCTGGATAAGTTAAAGGTAGACATTAAATCCCAAGATGTTCTATTCAAAGGTTTGAGGGATCCTTCCACCTTATCTCGATGAACGAAACTGAAATATGAATACAATAAAATTGTAAATTCATGTGCATATCTATGTTTTCAGGCACAAAAAGGAAACGAACTGTTTCACTTAAATAAAGCAGGGGAAACATTAGCAGTTTACTTAAAATTTAAGATTCCTCATTGATTTCCAGTATTGGAGATCCTTTGGGACCTATAAAACCAAAAAAACTGACATCCTCCATGTCTTTTGTAAATTCAATGCCGACTTACATGCTCCTTCAGTAACCACCTCAAAAGAAGATGGCCTAACATTTATTCAATCTACCATCCATTAAAAGCTCTCTCCCTTGAAGACAACTAAACGCTGAATGAACCTATAGCACAGAGGGAGATACAGAAGGCTCATCACATCTGGGGTGGCCTCTGGTCCTGATGGCCTCCCCATAAACGTTTACAAGACTTTTGGCTCAGTTCTCATTGACATGCTAGAAAAAATAGTTATTAACTTTGCGATCACTAGTTCAGTATCTAGCACAGCAGCGGAGACTATTGTTGGTATTCCAAAAAAAGGGGAAAGGCACCTCAGACCCAAAAAAAATGTAGGCAGATTTCTTTGATAAACATGGGAGCCAAAATGTATGCTAAGATGTTAGTGTCCTTCCGTGCCCCCTTAATAACGAAGTTAATTCACTCCTCACCGACAGGCTTTGTAAGAGGAAGGTTAGCAAGTGATAATATCTGCTTATTCTCCCATGTCATTGACAAACCAACCGTTCCAAAAGCCCCATCGGCAGCGGCTATAGCTCTGGATGCGGAGAAGGCCTTTGACAAGGTTTCTTGGCCTTTTTTGGAGGACGTTCTGACTAGATGCAACCTGGGGGATATCTATATTAAAATGATCATGGTCTTATATTCCAAACCTACCTCAAGTATCAGGGTCAATGGACATCCATCCTCTCCAACTCCACTTCAGCAGGGCAGGCAAGCCCTTCTTGTTACCCATTGACTCCCTGATTTCGATGTTAAAAATGTCTACTGACATTGAAGAAATGCAGTCTGGTAACATGGTCTTCAAACCCGCCGCTTTTCTTCCAGATTGGTTCAACTATCAGATGGCATTTTTAGCATCTCAGGGCGTACAATGGTTGGATCTGAACCAGATTTATTTCCCTTCCTGGCTTAGGACCAAACAGCATATTAGTTATCCATTATCACTGCCAGCGACTTTGACTATGTCCCATAATTTCTTTGCCCATTCTAGTGACCTTCTAAAAGATACGGTTAAAGCCCTGCTGGTATTAGAGAAACTCCTAGCTTCCAAAGTTAATAAATCCTTCTCTAATTCGCTCTGGAACATTAAGAAGCTCTTGACATCCAACTCGTCAGTTTTGAGCTTAAACTGGGCAAAGAAAGGCATTGCCTTCATGTCAGATTTAAATGAGTGAGAAGAACCTTTATCACTCGCGACTTTACAAGGATGATATGCCAGACCTAAGGTGGACTTTGACAAATTCATAAAGCTTAAAACTAAAGCCTCTAAATTGGGCCCCCTGCAATCCAGTCCCTCATTCTCTGTTCTCCGGCACATTCAATCGGGGAAATGGGGACACGTGGCTTCTAAGATTTACGGAATGTAACGTGAGCGCTCTTACCAATTCGTACTGACCCTCCCTACTAAATGGCTAAATCACTTTCATGATAAAGGATTCACCTTACCATGGAGAAAAGACGTGGGATAATATCCGCTCATCTCTTTTTCAAGGTAAACATGTCCCCTCTCTAAAGCAAACGAATTATTTTCTTGCCCATACGCTGTTTTGGACCCCTACTAAACTTTTCAAATTGAAACTGAAAGATTGACTGTTGTTGGTCCTGTGCTATGGAGGGGAGTGATGTGGTGCACATGATTTTTTACATGTCCTTCTTACCACTTATCGGAATGCAAGACCACCAAGTCTGCAATTTCGTGCCTATTTAATATGCAGACTTGAGCCATGTGTGAATCTGACTAAAACTTAGAAGAGGAACCACGAAAAAATAGCCTTTGGAAGCCAGAATCTAACTAGGGGGAGCAAACTGGCCCAGGCACTAAAATAAAAGTGGCCCCACATTACTAAATCAGGTAGCTAAAAGGTGGCTCACATTTCCAAATTAAGGCAGTTTTGAACTTGTAAAAGCATGCTGTATAGTTGTGTTGCAATCTGTGCAAAACTGAATGCGTTTGTGCTTGCTGCAGGCAGTGTCTGTAATGGAGGTTAATAGAGACCACCAGAACATAAACAGGACCACAAACAGCCAGAAACCTGGCTGACGCACTGACCTGTCAGACCAGCCATTCTAGCAGTACCAGATTGTCCCACAGATCAGTTCCTCCCTTTTGTAACCCACTGCAACTGTTCGCCAGAACCAGGAGAGGCCCTGGGCTAAGGTCACCTTGAACACCTTGGAGGGGGCTCCAACGTTTGGCCACAACTATTATAGCCATGTCAGCTTTTCAAGATGTTCAGATGGGCTCAATTAAAATAAAATAAAACTGAAAAGGGAACCCACATACAGGCAGCGTGAAGATGACATTTTAGAATGATGCCGCCCCTCGAAGGCAAGCCTCCCGCGCACCCGGTTGCCGCTGTACACTGCTGCTGTGACGCATGGAATCGAGGAGCCGGGGAAGTGCTGTGGTCCTTCCTGCAACAAGATTTTCTATTTTTAGCTCCCTGCACGCGAGCCCGGAGTGGTTTACTCTGCGTTCTGCTCTGAAATATTCTGATGAATGGCTGAATAATTTAGCTTGGTCGAATTAAACCTTTTGTTTCTACCCTCGCGAAGACGGGTGAGATTGTGCAGGACACCAGGAGCGCATTTGCCGGTGGTAAAGCAGTGCTGTCGTTGTGTACTCATTTGGCATTTTCCCACCTGACAGAGGCGCTGCACAGACTCAAGGTCACTGATTTGAATAGGGCAAAATGTTAAGACCAAGGCCGATTTGGAATAAATAGTTACATTCCAACTGTTTCCTTGTGTATCACACCCCTACAGTTTTCTCGTGCAAAATTTCGGAAGGTTAAATCCTGTTTACATGTATTGCGTGGAAACGGCATGGGAAAAAGGCATAAGGTGGAATACGGTTTCCACATGTTGTGCTTCACTCCCGACCCTCATCCTGCGGGAGGGGAGGGGGGGGGGGTCGCCACCAATGTGCCTTTACGCACCCCTGCCTCCAGCGCTGCGCAACACAACACCAGCAGATCCATGTAAAACTTTACATTGTTAAGCACAAACAACAGTTATTTTGTAACAAGGGGGTTCCAAGTAACAGAACAAGCAAAAAGAGGTGTAAACACTCCCCTTGCTGACAACTGCCTATGTCCGCGTTTGTGATATGTATGCAGGTGTCCCACGTCCATGTTCCCTCCATATGACCATCTCGAGCTGCTCTCCCAGACTAACAATGCGAAAGCTCAGAAGAGTTGCTGCGGCCAGAGCACACAGGAGAATCTATGGAATGAAGCTTCAAGCATGGTCACTTGACTGCATTTGACAACAAAATTGTGGATGGCATAAAAAAGCTGCTAGAAATATAATAAATATGCACAATTAGAGATGGGTAGATGGCAATATCTGAGTTTCATCAGAGGGTTGACAATGAGAGCAAAACTTGCGTTTTCTAGTCAGTCACTTGGCCTCCTATTTCCCATGATGCAAAACTCTGTTACTGGCATCTGCACAGCTACAATGTTATGTTGTGTATGACCCTATCCTGACCATAAGCAACCACTCCAAGTTGATCCTATGGATCATCTGTGCAGGAAAGAGGGATCAAGGAGAAAGTTCCACTAAAAATAGCTTTCTCAGCTCCCAAGGCTGTTTTTGGTTTTCAGTGAAATAACGAGCAGCGCGCACAGCACGCTGACATAATTTCACTGGCAACGAAAGTGAAATGAGCCAATTGGCTCATTTCACTTTATGGCTGCTCAAGGGGCTATCTCAGCCCCCTGATCACCAAGGCAGACATAAAAGGTATCACTGGAAAGGGTAGAATTCCCCCTTCTCCAATGGTACCCTTCTAAAGTGGATCCCTGCTCGGGGATCACCCCAGGTTACCAATCGCCAAGCATGGTAACACCCACGAGGCACTAGGGAGGGGGAGTAGCCCCTTGGGCAAGGGCTTTTGCTCCCTCCCACATTTCCTGACCTACTCAGTCTTTTGAACCCCCCCTTCCCCCGGCAGATGGGTTCAATAGCCCCCAATGTGCCCCCCCGGGCAGAAAGCCCACTAGGCACCAGGATTTTTTTTTTTATTACATAGGGTGGGAGCTGCCCATAATGGGCATGCCAATGCCACCACTCCCAAACACTACCAACAGTCATCCCCCCCCCCTCCCAGGAGGGGGGCAAAAAGCCCACTAGAAAACCGCTTTTTTTTTTTTTTTTTTTTTTAATAAGGGAGTGGGGGCCACCCAACCTGGCCATCTCCCACCTTCCCCCTCCCAAAATGGGAATATAGTCTTTCTGTGCCACCGGTCGGGCACGTGGGGGAAATTACTACATCTTCCCCTCCCGCCCAACCCCCCCAACTCCCCAGTGGGGCAGAAAGTCCACTAGACACCAGGAATTGCTTTTTTTTAATGTGTGGGGTCAGCCCAGCATTGGAATGGCCATGCCTCACCCCCTCAAAAATGGGGAAACAGTCTGTTCCCCTGCGGACTAAAGCATTTCACCCCAATGGCAAGCAAGAGGATATCTGATTTTGATGGTTGTTTTTACAAATTAGGCCAGGAAAGTTTGGCTAACCCCAGTATCATCCCACTTGCAATGGTGAATAGCTGCACTTTTTGGGTTTGGGCAGGTTGCCACCTGGAAAAACCTACCAGACCCAGACTGTTCTGAAAAGTAAATAACTGGGAGAGTCCAGGTTGGGGTGCTTAGCATCCATCACACACCATTTTTTTTACCCACAATACCCTGCAAACCTCTAATGTTGACTAAAAACATACATTTTCCCTTCATATTTCTGTGATGGTAACTTTCGGAATCTGCAGGAAACCACAAAGTTCCTACCACCCAACATTTTTCCACTTCTGCCGTTAACAATTCTGTGACACTGGTGTGGTTGGGTCTACTGCCAACAACAGGCACGATTCCAACTGATGTCAAAAGGAGTTTCCACGCAAGGGCTCCCATTGTCCTTGGTTTGATGAGGTCCTGGCACTGGTACTAGTTCCAGCCACACAAGTGGTGCAGCATATGTATCGGCACAAGTTGTTCAGTGTTGGGTGGTAGGAATGTTGCGGACTCCTGCAGATTCCAGAAGTTTTCATCACAAAAATGCAAGGAAAATGCCTGATTTCAGGCAAAGTTTGAGGTTTGCAGGGCATCTGGGTAGAAAAAACCTCATGGGGTCCATGCAAGCCACCGCTCCCTGGATTTCCCAAGGTGACTGTTTTTCAAAAATGTATAGGTTTGCTAGGTTTCCCTAGGTGATGGCTGAGCAAAGGCCTGAAAACTAAAGCTACCCATTTTGCAAAAAACGGATCAGTTTTGCGTGGAAAAAACGGACGTATCCGTGTTGCGTTTTGGGCCATTCCCTGTCGGGGGTACTAGCCCTACGCACACAAGTGAGGAACCATTTTCATTAGAAGACGTAGGAGAATGCTGGGTGGAAGGAAGTTTGTGACACTGTGCAGATTCTAGAACTTTCCATCACAGAAATATGAGGAAAATGTGATTTGTCAGTCACAGTTTGAGGTTTGCATGGGATTCTGGGTAACACACTGGTAAGAGCCACACAAGTCAACCCCATCCTCGATTCACCTAGGTTTCTAGTCTTGAAAAATTTAGAAGTATGCTATGTTTTTCAGGTGCCAGATGACGTGGGGCCCAAAAACCACAGCTACCCACATTGCAAAAAAACAAAAAGTCAGTTTTGCCAATAAAAAAATGATGTATCCATGTTGTGTTTTGGGACATTTCCTGTATTGGGCACCAGTTCTACTCACACAAGTGAGGTACCATTTTATGAGGAGACTTAGAGGAACACAAAATAGTAGAACACATGTTTTTTCTTTGCATTTGCACTTCCAAATGTAAGACAATGTGTAAGAAAGAAGTAATTTTGAGAAATACCCTCCAATTCACATGTTGGAATTGGTACCCACAAATCCAGTGATGTATAAATAACCCTCGCGTCTAAACTCCACATCATGTGCCCATTTCAGAAATACATTAGTTTCCTTGATATCTATTTATCACTATTAATATTTTACCATATGAATTGTAGTATACCCGGTTCCTAATGAAAAATGATTGCAATGTGCAGCACAGTTATTGGCTCTAGGTACCTCGGGTTCTTGGTGAACCTACATGCACTATATATCCTTGCAACCAGGAGGGTCCAACAGACATAGCAGTATATTGCTTTCAGTTACAGATGAAAACGTTGACAAAAATGGCTGTTTTTCAAAGCAATTTCATTTTTTATTTCAACTGTTACTTTATAAAGGAAAACCTTGATGGATCTAAACACTGACCCCTTGCTGAATTCAGAATTTTATCAACTCTTTAGAAATGTATAGCTTTCCAGGATCCACCATTGGTTTTACACCCATTTCTGCCACTAACTGGAAGGTGGTTGAAAGCACAAAAAAGGGAAAGTGGACTATGTCCCAGTAAAACAGTGTGTAAAAATGTGCGTTTCTGATTCAAGTTTTCTTGTTCCTGGGAGATGGTGATATTAGCACCACAAACCCTTTGCTGATGCCATTTGCATGGGAAAAAACAGACTCTTCTGCAGCACTATTTCCCATTTTCTCAAAAAACTCAAAATGTAGCTATATTTTGCCCATTTTGTCAGTCCCCTCCAGGGGAAACCTCAAACCCTGGGTACCTTTAGAATACCCAGGATTTTGGAATAAAAAGGACACAAATTTGGCATAGATGGCTCATGTGGACAAAAAGTTATGGGGGCCTAAGAGTGAACAAACCCCAAGTAGCCAAAAAAAGGCTTTAGCACAGAGGGAAAAAGGCCTAGCAGCAAAGGGGTTAAAATACCAGGCATCCCTGCACCCTCCTTTATCTCCTTCCATCCTTCCCTCTTCCTTTGGCTTTTCAAGGAAATGAATTTCTATAAGTTATGACACTCAAAAAGAACTATTAAGGGTGGTAGTCCTGTAAACCATTAAGAAGGAGGCAAAAGAGAAATGAGGGGAGTAAAGAAATCAAACAATGATCTAAAGCGCACACTAAGCAGCATCAAAATGTAATTTCAGACACACAGATCATTATGCCAAGAGGGATAACAATTTCTTCTTGTGCTTGGTTCCAAGAATCTTTAATGGCGTATACAGCGAATGAAGAGGCTAGTAAAACTGCCAAGGGTACCCAGAGTGTCTGGTATTATACAAACTGACGTCAGGCTTATGCCACTAGGTTATTCCGAGGCCAAAGGGAGGGGAACATCTCAATTATGTGAAATATCAAAATTATAGGGGGGCTTCTGTGTAGATTTAACCTATGTGGATTTCTAGACCAAGTATGTGATGACATACATATTAGTGTTTGAAGTCTGCCTGTTTGTGACTGATTGAGAAATCAAATTGTCAGGCAGTGGAAGAGATCAGGTGGCAATCAGCAGTTGAGAGTAAAGAGGTCCTGTAAGGAGGTGTGCACAATTCTTGATTTGTAAAAGAATAAGTGCAGATGCCCAAAGACATGAATGGGACTGGCTGGCAATAGCGGGGCCAAGTGCGCATCACAAGAGTTGAGGGAGAAGGTGATAAATGTTGGTATTTCAACATGAGCTCACCTGTGCCAGTTTAAGAGCAATAAAAGAACAGGTGGTCCATGCACAATCACTTTAAATTCCTTTTCGAGAAAATAAAGAAAAGCCATGCTATTTTGCTTTGGGCTCAGGGATCAGGGGGTTATGGGGGGGAGACAGACTTGGAGGGCCAAGCATCCACCACCTGCCATCCCTCAAGAAACCAGGACAATATGCACGTACTGCTTAGGAACTCAACACAACTGAACATCGCGTTAAATTTCTACCAACACACCATGGCCATCATCAACAAAGCGTGTGAATAAGCATGCTGCCCACTCATTGTCATTAGACAAGGAGAACATTTATTAATACACAAAAACTTTAAAATATCTGCTGGCTTTGCATACAATCAGGTTATTTGTTAATGCCTTTAGTCCCGCCTTCCTAGCAAGATTAATTTTAACATCAAAGCCGATTAAAACTTGTTTTTGTAAAGTCTAATTGTGCCATGGTGAGTGCAGTGTGCCCACCATCTAAGGAAGACATGATCACCCATGACCTGACAGTGAAAGCATAGAAGCACAAGACCACACAAGCGGTGAACTGTAGCGTATAAAATGCTTAGAATGTAAGAAGGCTATTTAGGAGCTTTGTATAGAACTTTTATAAATGAGTTTCAACTCGTACACAGGCTGAGCGTTTTGATATACCTTCATTCATGGTAGTGGGAGTAGTTTAATTTTGAATGTTCCTTGGACATACATTACAACTGCATTCTTTGAAGATAGGGATAGAAAATTAAGAAGTTATTCTTCGAACTAAGCTTCATATCAAACTTCTCTTCCTCACAGAAATCACTGCACTTGAGCGCCCGTGCACAACCTGCCTGTGAGAAGGCGGCCAAGGTACGAGCTAGCTGTGAAGGTCACTTAGCAGGCCTAACGGCTGCGATCCTCATGATTAAAGATCACTGGGAGGACCGCACACATTAGATGGAGGAGGTGCCAGTTCAGAAATAAAGAGCAAATCATACACCATTTCCAGCTGTTCCAGTTCCACGGCTCCTGAACTGTTTTTTCCTCAGCTAAGTTCCTAATGATCATTCTTCCCTGCTGCAGTTCAGCGGACACAAGAGTCGAGGCGGATTTGGGAAATTGAAACAATCTTAATTTTCAACTTGGAGGTGTTGCACTCTGTCCTGTATGTGCGCCAGAGCACGGTCACCCATCATTATAACCAAGTGTTGTTACATACAATAACCTGTTAATCTAACCACAAATAAGCATTGGCAAAGCAAAGAGGTCTGGCAATGTCTGCCAGCATTTTGACTTTGCCAGTGCTTGCATTTTTCATCGGTTTTTTAAATGTATTTGTTTGGGGCGTTGCCATGCTCCTTGCCAATGGTACATAAAACATAATTGGCTAAAAGCAATGATATTTGTGGTCTCAATGGCCGTACATTACCACATTAGTCATACACTGAAGAGTATTACTGTGTGTGCATCTGTTCCTTGTGAGAGAGCAGAATGGTGTCGTCCACAGTGAAGTTAGCCAATAGCTGGACTGTGCTGATCCATTGCCCACTATGAATTAGTGGATAGAATAAACATATATCACACAAGAACAGACCAATGGATATCTAGAACTGGCTGAAAGCAGAAATAAATAAAAATACATTAAAGCAGAAATAAATAAAAATACATAAAATGCATATCTCCCCACTGGCTAAGGCCGGAACTAAAGGGGGGGAAGAATTCATCCCCAATAAATACTGCTGTTAAAGACGGTGTCAGGTGGAGATGTTTGGAAGAGAAAGACACTCTTCCAACCATTTTCTTCACCTAAGTACTAACGATTCAGAAAAAAAATCCTGAACGTCTAATAGCAAACATGTTAAACACTGAATCACACATGGTTGTGTTACTGGCTAATCAGAATCACATTGCTAAAAACATTCACCATAGACAGAGGAGTTTGTGTTGCACTAGTCCCAGTATTGTTTTTGGTAATTACAGTTCCACCGTGCCCTAATGACATGTAAAGATTAGCTGGTACCAGTCCTAGACTTTAAACCTTTGAAGTGAAACTGACCAGAGAGCCCCAGGGCCATAAGGCGATCTTCCAGGCTCTTTAGATTCTTGATTGTAGATATGCCAGACCCACTCACGGAGGTCTGTGCCGCATGGGAGCGAGACATGGGCTAGATAGAGGAAGATGACTGCAGGAAACCAAGATGGATGCCACTTTTTGTCTATCCTCTCAAAATACAAATTGATCCAATTCAACTTCTTCCCCAAAATGAACTGCTGCCCAGTAAGACAATGGAAAATGGGTGAAGTAAATAAGCCGGACTGCACATGGTGTGAGGGGGTGGTGGTTACATTTTTTTGCATCATATGAAAGTGTCCACACATCCATGGATACTGTCAGGTGATACATGACACCTTAATGAGGATCACAGGCACCCCGTCCCAGCCAGATCCCCACGTGGCACTCCTGGGGATGTTGGAAGGGCAAGTGGGCTTGACACGCCCGAGAAAACTGGCTGGACTAATTCTTGGCTGCTAAGAGAGACATTGCCTACTGATGACGGAAGGAAATGCCTCTGTCTTTTGGCGAGTGGTAAAGAGGAATTGACTATTGTGCCACAGCAGAAAAAAATGGTGTGTAAGTAGAGGAGTTGTGCAGCAAAACATGAGAGAATACGGGGTAATTGCCTATCCAGTGTAAACAATCTTTATTAAACGAGAGGTTTCTTACTTCTTGCAAACATGGTGACGCCCTATCATTTCAAGGCGGCTATATTATGGTCTAGATTTGGTGCAGGTTCCCCCACTGATGGTTTATTTTTTTTATTGTTGAGTACTATGTTGGAAAATGTGATAAAAATATTTATTAAAAAATACATTCACCAAGGAAAGCTATGAAGCCAGTATAAGGCACTCTTTTAAAGCAGGCCAGTTTGATATGCAATTAAACCATGCATTTGTTTGAACTCTGAGTGTGATTTCTGGCTCGTTCTTTCCTTCTCCTGACACCACCCTTGCTACACCTGGTCTGAAAGTTTATGAACAGGGGTAAGAACAGATAACAATAGATATCTGTCAGCCATCTTTAATTCTGGCTGACAGATATCTTATTTAATTTAAGCCTAGGAGCTGCTGGAAGTAGAAAACGGAAGAACAAGCGGTAATTTTTTTTTTTTTTTAATTTTTTTTAAGGATTTATAAAGCGCGTAGTGACCCGAAGGCATCCCAGCGCTAAACCTAACCTGACCAGTGCTAGCAATAGGAGAATTCAGAGAGCTACCTACAGAAAAGAAGGGTCTTAAGTTTTTTCTAAAAAGCAGTTCTGAGTGTTCATGACGGAGTTCAGAGGGAAGATCATTCCAGAGACGAGCGGCCTTGGTGGAGAAGGAGTTGGCCCCCCAGGCTCTCTTAGACCGCAAGATGGTCACAAGTCGAGAGGAGGAGGACCTTAGACTTCGAGAGGGGACATAAAGATATAGCCGCTTTCTGAAGAACATTGGACCCTTATCTTGCAGGGCTCTGTGAACAATGCATAGGGTCTTGAAATAAATACGCTGCTTAATAGGGAGCCAGTGAAGTATGGAAAAAGCAGGCTTAGAGGATAAATGTCTGGGAAGATTGACAAGAAGCCTGGCAGCTGCGTTCTGGACTGTTTGCAGCCTTTTTATGACATAAGCCGGGGCGCTGAGAAAAAGTGAGTTCCCATAGTCCAGACGGGAAAGGATCAGAGTTTGAACAAGGATTCTTCTGGCCATAGGGGGAAGAAGATTAAAGATTTTCCTAAGGACTCTTAAAATGCCAAAGCATGTAGAGGAAACTCTTTTTGCTTGATAATCCATGGTCAGGCGGGAATCCACCCAAAAACCAAGGCTTTTTACCTGGTCCTTGGGAGGAGGAAGATTGTTGAAGGCCTCAGAGTATAGTGAAAGGGGAGGGGCTGGGGGGGCATTGCCTAGTACAATGACTTCTGACTTTCCATCATTAAATTTAAGCTTAGACTGGATCATCCAAACTCCAATGTCTTTCATACAACACGAAAGGTTGGCCGCCGACGAATCCCCAGAACTAGATAGTGACACCACAAGTTGAGTATCGTCGGCATAGGTGACCAAAGACAGATTGTAGGGAGCGATCACTTTAGCCAGCGGGGATAGATAAACATTAAAAAGAGTTGGACTCAGGGAGGAGCCCTGAGGAACTCCACAAGTCAATGGAAAGATATCGAGAAGTAGGCTCGGTCCAGGACTTGAAAAGATCTACCTTTGACGAAAGCGGACAGCCAGGACAATGCTAGGCCTCCTATCCCTAATTCAGAGAGCCTACAGCAGAGAAGGTTGTGATCCACCGTATCAAAAGCTGCGCTGAGATCAAGTAGAATCATGGCTACATGAGACCCTTGGTCCAGAAGTTGCCGGGCTGACTCTGTCACTGTAAGGAGGGCTGACTCCGTGCTATGATGGGCTCTGAAACCCATTTGAGTGGGGTGAAGGAGTTCATGGCTCTCTAAGTAGCTGGTTAATTGGTGGTTAACATGTTTCTCCAGAATTTTTGTTGAAATGGGAAGGAGAGCAATGGGTCTATAATTCTCTAACAGAGATGGGTTCAATTTCGGTTTTTTATAAAAGAGGCTTAATGATGGCATGCTTAAAAAGAGGGGGGAGGAAACCTAAGGATAGGGAATGATTCAATATTTTTGTAAGGGGAGGTACAATAATATCTGAAACTCGCGAGAGGATGGAAGGAGGGGCGGGGTCTAGGGGGGAGCCCGATTTAATTTGAAGAAGAAGGTTGGTAGTAGCGGTGTCAGTGAGAGGTACAAAAGCGGTTAATGTGCTTCCGGAGAGGGAGGGATCCATCGTTTGGTACTCTACTGTACCTGGGGGAGGAGAAGAAGGGAACCCAGAGTATATCTTGATGACTTTGTCATTGAAGTGAGATGCCAGAAGATTACTGTATTCAGTGGAGGGCTCTGTGGGAGGAGAGGGCATAGGGGTTATGGTTAATTCCTTAAAAATCTGAAAAATTTCCTTTTGTGAACAGGAGGAGTTTTCTATTCTTATTCCGTAGTAAGAGGACTGTGCGGCTTTAATGTTTTGGTGGTAGAGTCTGACAGATTGCCTATATATTTCTCTTTCGGTGGGACTGTAATTCTTTCTCCAAGATCTTTCTAACCTTTTGCACTCTTTTCTTAATTCTAACAGACAAGGTGAGAACCAAGGTTTAGCCTTATGGGGGGGCTTGTTAGATCTTAATTTTATGGGCAGAATACTATCCAAAGAGGAGGAGATCCACTCATTAAATAAATCTGCGGAGGTGGAGGGGCTGCTGACCCCAAAGGAGGTCTGGAGAGCAGCGCGCCATTCCCCAAGAGCCAATTTTGACCAAATGCGACCAAAGGTTAAGGAGGTAGACGGCACATCTGGAGTAACCTTATAAGGGAAAGAGAAAGATAAAATACAATGATCCGTCCAGGTTAGGGGCTGGGACGGCAGGGTGGTAAGAACAGGGAGATTACTGAATAGGAGGTCCAGCGTATGGCCTTTGGTATGGGTAGGTCCTATTACGTGTTGAGTTAAATCAAGCGCAGAGAGGGACGCAAGTAGAGACCTGGCGTGCGGACAGTTTTCATTATCAAGGTGGATGTTAAAATCCCCAAGAATAGTAAAGTTAGGAAATTCTATGAAGTAGTTTGGGCAATGTCCACTATCTCGACATCTGGTGAATCTATAGTCGTATCAAACTAAAGAAGAGGTGCCAAACTGTCATCAATAGCATAATGCCTTTCAAAAGAAGGTGGTGAACACACAGTGACAGTGGCTGGCATCTGCACCTTAGGGCAAACTAAGCGGTTGATTTGGGGGGGGGGGGAAAAAGAGCTCTCTCATCTAGAGGCCTACCTGTTTAACCACATAAAAACAAGACCCAGTTATTTTCATCTGATCATGTCAAAGATTCACTAAAACCTTACTGAGGTCAAGCCAATGTCTGAAATACTGGGATTGACATTAAAAATGCCCTCCAGTGCCGCAATATGGTGACTCTTAAAAGAGCCATTTTCAATAGGTGTTTCTTTCCCCCTTTAGCACATGTGTAATAATGGTGGTGGGTAGTTTTCTAAATGGCATCAAACCACCTAAAGTACCCACATGTTTGTGTTGCAGCCTCCGAAGCATGCACATTTAGGAGTGAGGGGGGAGCGCAAGGTTTTTCAGGATGCCTGCTGAGACAGGCTTGAGGTCATTGCCTATTGCAGACAGTTTCAGCAGAAGGTTCTGGTCACCGGGCTAAGGTTTCACACTGCAAGCTTTGGTGGAAAAAAATTCACTGGAAGACTATAAGCAATAGCTAGTGAAGATATGTTGCCCAATTTATAATACATCCACCCATCAGAGGTGACACTCAGAGTTCATATGAAGCTTAGACATGATAACTGAAGCATCTTGGGAATAAAGCAGGACTAGAGGAATTGCAAACAGGATGTGAATAGGAGATGCCCAACACTGCTTCTTCCTGCCTCCCAAAAACCAAAATGCCCATTGACCATAAAAGTGTCACTGAAAGGGAAGAACATGTGGACTAATGCTGACTTTGAAACTAGGGATCCGGGTTCCCATTTCAGTGTCTGCTCAACATCCGGTGATGATAGGAAAATCACTTAATCTCCCCGTGCCTAAAAAATATGAATCTGACCTTTTAAAATGTTATTTGGTGCTCAAGTAAAGGGCTCCAATGCCCTTGGACCGAGTTCTCACTAGAGAATAAAATGAAAAAGAAAAGGTCTTTTGAAGCAGCTTATCCTACTTCAAAGCAATTCTTGTCCCTCTAATCAACCGGTCAACCGGACCAGACAAATCACCGCTGTAGCCTGCACAGAGACCGAATGCAGACAATTGGTGAACACACTGCGGTTCTCTCAGAACACCCATCTTTTCACCATCCACTTAGAAAGCTAGAGCTCCAAAGCAGCAGCAGTATTGTGACACGCACTACAAAACACCCGAAATACCTCAATAAGTACTTCTAAAACATTGGTTGTATAGCATCAAGAGTAAACACTGGTGAAGGGCCTATTCTTTGGCCTACGAGGAATTTCCCTCGTTGGACTAAGTCCATAACATATTAGCAAGAAATGGCATGTCACTACAAAATATCTGAACTATGGAAAATTAAATTACTGCAAAAAAATGGCTCGCCAAATTCAGTTGACCAAATTAATCACAAAGCTTTTTTGCTGAAAAACTAAACTGAAAAATAGTTTTGATCGGAGTTAGGCAAACTTTAACGAGATTGTAGGAGAAAGTCAATTGCAAGTTGAGGTTGGGGGTTGCAGGAGAACAATGTCCATATTCAACCCTTGCTTTGTAGGTAGACAATGCCCACTTTTTGTATCTATAGGACACTGCCCTTCACACGTGTCTCTTTTTACTCTGCAAACATAAGTCAACCAAAATATTTTCAGAAAATGTTATGGGCTCCTCTCTTACATCGGATGTATTTTTTTTTATTAGGTCTCACAAATTAATTCAAACCGGAAACGCTGGAGTATCTTATTCCTCTCTGCTCCCTTTGCAATACCAGACTTACAATGCCCTTCAGCTGAGACGTAGATTCATCTTTCCTATCTAGGGCACTGCATCACATGTTAAAAAGTAACCAATTGCAGTTTCTCCAATAAGATGCGATCAAGGACCTAGAAAGACGAGATAAAACGACAAAGCCCAAAGGAAATTACCTATTTAAAATAAAACGACAAATGAGAAAATGACAGGTTCTGGATGGTCCTCGCTTGAAAAAAGAAGACTGTTCCGGGCCAAGTACTGGGAGTACTTCCAATAAATGTTATCAAAGCTAACCACTGAATAATATTTTAACAGGACTGCTTAATAGCAGAGAGATGTGCTTAGACAAGTATGTAAACTCTTTTTAGCTGTAATAGACAAAAAACTATTATTGGTGCAAAGAGAATTTAATGTTGTCTTTGGATTACTGTAACTAAGATTTAGATTAAATACCCAAGGATAGCTTAAAAAAAAAAAAAAAAAATCTAGTATTGACTCACCAAGCACTGAAATGCACCTTTAGATGGTTGTGAACATATCAGGCATAATACCATCACTTGCAGTAAAGAATCAATGACTTAAATGGACTAACCCCACTACCCCATACAGTATGCTGTGGTGGGCAGGGAAAAATGTGGATGATTACCAATAACTGAATCAATGAAGATTCCCCTTTCTATGATATTTTTATTTCACGATCTGGTGACAAACTCGGTCAAACTTAAAGAGACAGTCACCTTTGAACGAGTATCAAAGGATATGTGAAGCGTGGTGAGGATGAGTTAATCTATCTTGCAAAAAATGGGGCTCAAGGCATTATTCCCCCTCAAAGCAACAGACTTTCAGAGCCTGCAATATGTACAGAGATCAATGTCCCCCTGACAGTGGTAAACTGAAGCAGGATAACACATCTCCATTAATTTATTTATTTTGAATTTTAAAGTTTGTTGTTTGTAACGAAAGATCAAGAAACAACCAATTTAGACGAGATGTAAGAGGTAGTGGGAGAGAAACCATCAAACCATCTAAGGGAGTTGCCCCTAGCTGATATTGTGTGGTAACCACTCCTTCAGGTATGGCCTTTCTGTTAGAACAAGAGCCTTAACAGGGTAATTTTCACGACTTTCCTGCAGCACAGTGGATTAATCTGGGATCTCAAGATGTGGTAGAGGACACTGCTCAGTCACTGGCCTCGCACACTGTGACACTGTGTTGTTCCTTTTCTCCTTCCTCTGAACAACTGCTGTTGGATTAACCCAGCAGGGGAGGTTGCTAGCAGGGGTAGAAAGTGGAGATAGTTTCTGCAGTTATTTTACATCTTTTTCCATTAGGCTTTGTGTTCAGTGCAGAGTCCAGCATTGGATCCTGGCATCCACCACTAAGTGCCCGGTTGCTTCAGTTCCAGGTATAAAGTTAGTGTGCACTTTCCACCACAAATGAAGGCGGTAGAGGGGCCATGCACGTTTGCAATCGCCCTATGGTTCCTTCATCAGCTTCCCCCTGACAATCAATTGCGAATCAGAGAACAAGCGTGTTTCTTAATGCTGTCAACCAATACAGCAAAGCTCAACCATGCCATTCATGGTGGAAAAACATAGCTTAGCAAACTTTTCTAGCAGCTTATGACGGATACTTTGGGCCGTGGAGGATACATGGTTTTATATCCACAGGCCCGGAAATAAAAGTCTAGGCTGGAGGCATGTCTGACTATGCAAAGAACTCATGAATTATGCAACTTAAGCGGTTCACTCCAGCACGCAATTCCGACCAGATGCCCCTTTCGATCAAGTTCCTCGTGTCATTGAAAATAACGCGCAGCAGCAGATGGCCCAGTGCTTTGGGCCAAAACAAAAGCCCACGCACCTAGCCGTGCATTTCATAGCTTTGTTCACTTACACAGCAAAGCAGAGAGCAACTGCGTCATGCGAGCGCTTGGACTGAACCCACGCTTTTACTGCTACAGCGCGTTTCCTGAAACCTTGCCTTACTACATTTGAAAATATGAACCTTGCCTTACTTCGTTTGAAAATATGAAGATTTAATTACGAGCTATAGGATAATTATGCATGGTAGTGTGTCACGTGGCCTGTGCCAACATGCACGACGAATAAGGAATGTTTGTTCCTACAGATAGGTAGCACAAATGCTGTACTTGGAAGCCAGGGTCTTCAGACAGGAGCCTGATGCCACTAAGGAAGGGGTAAGATCTTTGTTTCATATTAGGCCAACAGGTTACTGCAGCAGCAGGCAGGTCCTGTCAGGGCTCCATTCTCCCTCCAACTGTCCCCGTCTCCCAGCTTCCGCTCCACATCCCACAGCAGCATCCTAGGACATCACCCACTCAGCATCCCAGGCACCAGCTCACGCATCCAGGGGTCGTGGACACACAGGATACTACACCAGCCTCCTATGAAACGTCCTGAAGGAGAGGCTAATGAGCTGGTCATGTGGATGTCCTTAATACTGCTCTGGTCGCTCTTCTAACTGCATTAAAACAAAATGTTGTCATCTTGTGATAACTTACCAAACATCACTGTATGCCTTTTGGTTGGTATGGTCCAGCACGGAGATTAAATATAGATAGAAATACAAAGCTAGAAATCTGCAAAATGTATGATATATTCCGGAGGAACAGATTGTGCACATGAACGGGCTAATTAAGCACTCTAAACGTGGCAGCATATTAAACAGTCAGCAACAGTCACAAATCCATCCAGTAGTTTATTTTTTGTATTGGAGGTTCAAAAAGGCGTTAGGCAGTGTTGAAAGGGTGAATACTTTTTAATTGATCTTGCCAGTTGAATCTGCGAATAATGAATCCATGTATGTTATCTAGAACACTTGTCTTTTATTTGAGAAGTGAATGGGTGATGAAGAGCTTGACCTTTCCCCCCACCATATTGGAACTTGTGAACTTCGTGTCTTGGTAAGTAGAATACATAGAGAGAAGGGAAGGGATGGTCTCTGGTTCTAAACACGAGAGGGGGTCGCTATGAACACAAAGGCATGGTAAATGTGTGAGTGAAAAAACGTACAAAATGCACCTATCATGAGGTAAATTTGCAAAATTCTGAAATTCACAAGCACATGGTCACCTTTTGCTGAATTCAGAAATGTTATGTAATTTGCTAATTCTACGAGGCGAGAAAAAAATACTACAGATAAAAGATACTGATTCAAGACAGTTTGAAAGAGGGAAGGTGCAACCGGAAAATCACAGAACATTAATTGGTTGACGAATTAGAACAGTTTCATAGACAGGCAACGAGCTCATTAATAAGTAAACCTACATGAGGGTAGATTCGAGGCTACAAGGAAATTGACAACGTTTAATAATGAAGGATAAACCATCATGCCTGTAGTTGCCACGAGCGGCCTGGTAGAAATGAGAGGCGAGGAACACAAGGGCGTGCGTAGGGGGGAAGCAGATAAACAAGTCTTGCATATTTAACCAGTTTAGTGGAGGAGAGGAATGCTGACCTGGCTTGTGGTTTGCAACCCAGCTTGGAGCCCGCCCATTTTCTAATGCAACTGCACCAGTCCCGAAGGCCCGACCCTGCCTATGTGTTTACCATGCCGTTGCTGGGTATTAAATTGCCTATGCTTTTTAAACAATATTTTGGAATGCCCCTTACATACCGTCTAGAAGCGTGTTATT
This sequence comes from Pleurodeles waltl, assembly GCF_031143425.1. Lineage (NCBI taxonomy): Eukaryota > Metazoa > Chordata > Amphibia > Caudata > Salamandridae > Pleurodeles > Pleurodeles waltl. The sequence continues at coordinate 752,299,076 of NC_090438.1, read as the reverse complement.
ATGCAGGTAATTCTGGTCCTAACAGACGTCCATTTTATTTATAGAATCTTGAGAAGTGTTTTACCAATAGCATCAGAAAGGCGGGAGCTGGATGTTGCTAGCATAGGGTTCCCGGCTGTATTTTCAACCAGGAAGTTCGATTCTGATTCAAGCCAATAGGGTTAGTGATGCAGGGCGCGTTCTACCGCACGTGCTCACAATCGCCTTCATGCGATGTGAACCATTTCCTTCTTCATATTGAGATTTACTGATCCCATAAGCTCTCGGGCAGGAACTCCAGCCTGATCACCGGACCCATGTTCATCTTTTACATCTCACTACCCTCTCTAATACTGTCCTAAATGTGACGGTATCTTCCAACAGGAAGAGTTATTGATGCTCACCCCCGTAGCCCTACGGCATTCCTTTGGAGTCTAGGAGGATTTACCCTCATGTGCGATGATTGCTGCACTATGATTTGAGGAGTGGCCAACTTACAGGACAGATTCCCCCGACAGTAAAATGTAAATTAGCACTTGTATAGCGCACTACTCACCCGTTAGGGTCTCAAGGCGCTATACTCATACCGCTATGGAACCCCTCCTGGCTTTTCCCTGTGAGGCGCCCACTCCTGAGCACCCCCAGGGTGAAGCCAGGCATCCAAGCGCTGTTGGGGCCGTTGTGGAGATTAAGCAAGCTATTGCCCAGAGTTGCAGAGTGGGACCCATGAATTAGATTAGGCACCGAGGCGAGAATTATCTGGTCAAGGGGAATTGAGCCCAAGACCTGCCGAAGCGGGACCATTGGGAGTCTGCACCTGCCTCGATGCTGTACCTCTGAAATAGCTACAAGTATTGAGGGTTTGGCTGATGGAGGCAGTCACATGATGGGGACCAGCTGCAGGCATGCACACACACGGTGCAGCACCTGCAGGTCAAAGAAAATTCATCTGGGATTTGCCGGAAATGCTGCCAAATTCTTCTCAGGTCACAATATCATTGCTTTGTCAGCTTTCTGGCTCACGAGAGATCTTCAGCAATGTCTCCACCAACTTTGGTGAAAAACTACAGCTAATTTTGAAGTAAGCTCTAATTGTGAACTGCATTTATCAGGATGCAAAGAGGCGAACCGTGCTGAGATGTGAGGCAGTGTGTGCTCCCACCTCCCTTACATTATAAAGGCAGCATGAGGTATTTAAAACAGTTTCTCAACTGCAAAGCTGCCTACCTCTTTCTAAGTGGCAAACTGCATGCCTACTCCAATTAGACTTTAAAGTGTGGCAGCAAGTGCTTTTATATTTATCGGACCTTAAAATTCTTATGTATTGTAGAGCTCACTTTCACGCAAAGAAAGAAATTCATCTATTTTAGACTTTTTTGTATCTTCAAACATCTGTTGCTTATAGGCAACCATGTACATACATTATAGGTGGCCTGTGTTTTCAACATCAATAGATTAAGTGCTTTAATGTTTTATTATTCTACACTATTGGTACTCGCAAACATTTTCCCAGTGCCACAAAATATGCTCTGTGGCATGCCCGAGGGGGGCTTTGCAGGCAGGGTTGAGAGGTAAGGTGTGCGTTGGCGAAGAGAAGCATGTACATGGTGTGGTCAGTGAGTCATGGAGTTTTTTTCGAGGATTTAATTCCATACTGCTCTCTTATTTAATACCCTTGTCTCTAGAAGAGTCATAGATTTGACTATACTGAGTTATGCAGTATCTGGATCACTATCCCTCTACCAGTCTTCTCTACTTGCTATAAATACCTCAACAGAGTCAAGTGTTAAAAAATAAGTAACTTCATTATTGGATTGGGATGAAAATGAATTGCAAAATGTAAAACCAAAAAATCTACGATCGATCCCAGCATCCCCACTTGACCAAATTGTGTGATCCTAAGCAATTGTTTTATTCTACTTTGCCTTCTTTTTCTTCATTTCACATATAAGAGCACCTTGAAATATATATGTTCAGGATATGCACACTACAAAACCTCCTATTGTGCTTGATTTAATAAACTATAATGTTGTGCATGTATAATATGAGCCCAGGCCACCCAGAGGGTTCAAATTGACTTGCCACTTAGTTCACTAGTGGCACTTTTGTCAGGGTAGAGGGAGGCACACATTTTTCTATGTTCATTTTTGAAAACTATCACTTTAATAAAATACTTCTCAATTAACTGATATAATCTGATGTACTAAAGTGAAACACTTCTGCATGTTAATAAATGTTTTGGATTTTTAATAGACCCATTTTTCTTTACACATTTATTGCAAAATCTCTTATAAATGAGTATTCCTGAAGGTCAGCTTCTGTTATTTTATTACAGTTATCTTGTTAATAATCGGGTGTCCATGTATATAACATCTGTCTGGAAGTTAGGGCTCTCTTAAGTAAATAGCAACCCAGTCCAGTTGTTCAGCAAGGGGACGCATGTAAAAGTTAGGAGGGCCGCAGGCGGCATATAGGCTATACTTTGAGTGTCACTGTTCTACAACCATCTCCGCTCATATTCGGCCCTATAGAGAAACGCTAGATCTGATGCAACATAACAGCCCATCGCTGTCCTTTAATCTGGAGGTAAAACTCCCTACAAAATGAAAAAATATATTTTGTTTCAGTGCAACCCTGGCCAATTAAAGAATAGATTCTGTGTGCTTGCCTAGGCTCTTTACGGCCCTCCCTGTCTTTTAGATTAGGTTTGCACTGTACAAACATAATATATATGCATACCCAATGAGGTTGTTATGCTTGTTGAAGGAACATGTCAATAACTTATAGTGCTTTATCTTGAGGAATATTTGTGCATAAAGATTCCATTTCTAATGTGATCAAAACCTTTTATGGTTTGTGGAATTGAGACCCTTCAACAAGTGAGAGAACATACATTGGGGGTCATTTTGACCCTGGCGGTACGGGACCGCCAGGGCTAAAACGACGGAAGCACAGCCAACAGGCTGGCGGTGCTTCCAGGCGTATTACGACCGCGGCGGAAGCGCCGTGGTCGCACCGCCGGGGCCGGCAGTATTTCGCCACTTTTGCCCCAGCGGTGTTAATCCGCCTGGGCAGCGCTGCTTGCAGCGCTGCCCAGGGGATTACGAGTCCCCGACCGCCAGCCTTTTTCTGGCGGTTTGCACCGCCAGGAAAATGCTGGCGGAACGGGGAGTCGTGGGGCCCCTGGGGGCCAATGCCACTGGCATGGGCAGTGCAAGGGCCCCCTGACAGGGCCCCATGCAGCTTTTCACTGTCTGCTATGCAGACAGTGAAAAAAACGACGGGTGCAACTGCACCCGTCGCACGGCCGCAACACCGCCGGCTCCATTTGGAGCCGGCTCCTATGTTGCAGCCGTGATCCCCGCTGGGCGGAAACCAGGTTTCCGCCCGCCGGCCCAGCGGGGATCTCCAAATGGCCGCGGCGGGGGTGCGGCCGCATGGCGGTCAGATCTTGGCAGGCGGTCGCAATGACGCCCATTGTGTCTTGGATATGCAATTAGATGGATTTGACAAAATGTTAAAAAAATGTTTACACATTTTGAGATGTGGTGCAGCAGTAAAATCATATTCTGATACTACTGGTCTTCTTTCAGGGAGATCCCATGGATTTGTATATGTTTTTGGAAGTAAATAAAGGGTGGGAAGATGACCGTTTCAATTTTCTAGGTATTCATTCTCCTTGGTGCTTAACCAGCCCTCTCCTAATATTTGTTCCAGTAGAGATGTGATGGTTCCTTCTTTTGGTGCTAGTTATCTTGGTAATGCGCCTGATTAGTTGTTGATCTCGTTTTTATAAATGAAATAGGAAACAAACATTGGCAATGCCAATAAGTCTGCCCTTAAAGGAATGTTGCATGGTGATGTGAAGAATTACAAGTAGATAGCATGGGAATCTATGTGTATGTGTGTGGAACCAAAGAACTGTAGAATAATGATGGCGTAGGTTAAAAGGCGAAGTGACAGTTGCACTTTTAAGCCAGACCTAAAAATCCATTTACATTAATGACTGTCCTCCTTCCAGCTCTGCTGCTGCAGGTGAAAAACACCATAAATTATCTAGTTATCTAGACAATTTAATGGCATTACAATGCCAGGTATGTAACTCTGAAAGTTCAACCTCCAGCAGTTGGATAAATAAACAAAATGAGCATAGCTGTGTGGAGGACAAGCACTTTTTTGTGAAAGCACACAGCTTCTGCCTAACCAAAACATGTAGTCCTGGCTCCTTACATGTGGGCAGAGCCAACACCCCCTTCTAATGATGCGCACACAATAGTCTGCCAACAACTGCTCTGTCAAGCCCCATCATAAAAACATTTCTGTTTGATCAAATATTGAACCATATGGGTTGTGTGTTGAAACAAATGTCTCAATCAACTGAACAGAACACGCAACGGAACCTGACTGAACAGGTTTTTAGAACAATAAACCACCAGTGGCATCCATAAAAGAGACACATAGTGAAGTGTTAGTTTGTAGAGCCTGCATTGTCATTTGCACCAGCATGGTCAAGTAGTCTCCCTCAAACAGAACAGTGCGCCAAGTGCTACAGTAACTAATCAAACCTCGCGTGAGCTTGCAGCAAGCAAGCGTGGCAAAGATGATGTAGGAAGACAGATTGCCTAGCCTGGTGAAAAATAGTAAAAAACAACACCTGCACAGGGAAAGTACCAAAGAGATGTGACCTAGTGGTTAGGACTGACGATCTTGGAACCTTGAGACCTGGCTTCAAATCCCGACCTCTGTGCTTGACTCAGCATCTGAGATTCTGGGCTAGCTACTGCTGACCTTAGAACCCAGAGGCCCATGTTCGAATCCTGGCCTCGGCGCTTGACTCAACATCATGTAATTCTGGGCTTATCTCCTGTGGTTTTAAAAAAATGGGAAATTTAAATGTCTATAAAATGTATATAAAATGTATATGTACGTGATGGATTTGATATAGCCATCTTGTTGATCGTCTCTGATCCCCTCATGCAATATACAACGCTCCATTGCTTCAGAGCTAGGTGCGCTCTATAAAATCCCCATGCGTACATCCTTTCTTTGTCTACAGCCCGCTTACTAATCAGTTTGCACAGCCACGGGCCATTAGCCAGACCAAGCAGGTGCAGCAGATTGTGAATCATGTCATAATAAGTAAGTACGCTGCCACCTCCACGCCGGCATTTTCAAAGGGGGTTTTAAACCACACAGCTAGCAAAGAAATTGAGTAACTTGGCCTGGAAGGGTTCTCAGGTGGGGGCATTGTTCATTTACAATAAGCGTATCTGGAGTAAAGCTTTAAGCACAACAATGCCGATCATTATATATGAGGGGGGGGGGGAGGGGGTAAAAATGCATTCAAACAGCATATGATTCCCAGATGGCAGTAAGAGTTGGAAGTCAGGCTAGCACGGCAGAATATAAGTAGAGTCTCAAGGCACTATAACAGAAAGTAGTACAAGGGGATATAGGATGGGCCCTGAGAATTGGGACACTTAATTGGAAACTGCGTACACCTGCAAGGATCCAAGCACACTGTAAAGGAGGCAGAATCTCAGATCACCGCCCTCACTTTATGCATCTTGGCTGCTGTGTTGCACATTTGTTTGAAAATACCCTAAATATGACGGCGGCATTTTGTCCCTTTACAAAATGTGTACATAATGAGAAATGCACCGCAACAAGGCAGGTGCTTCACCTGTTTACTTTTATATAAAAGGACTCGGCACTCTACTAATTAAGGGGGGGGTCTGAAAGAAGGAGCAGAGATTATTATAAATGTCAAGATGCTCAACGTCTTACGTGACACCTTCATCTAGGACGGTCCTAACAGCTGACGTCACTGGGCCTCACCTTCACCTACTTACAGCAAAACTGGATTTGGTGCCCCCAACACTTCCTCAGGAAAAAAATAAGTTACAACCCACAAACATACGGACAGCACTTTATGGCAACATAGCAAATCCAGGTCTCTGCAGCTTCTCCCGTCTATTTTGCCTGTTACACAACAGCAAAGTGAGACCAGCGCATAATGCTTCCGAAGAGAACTGAGAGGAGGCCGGTAGCACAAGCAGATGCCCAGAGACCAGCTCTGATGCAGTTGAGTTGGTGGATTGGTGTGCAGTACTGCATTCTCCCTTCATGGTGAGGGGGGAACTTTTCCATCTTGCAGTCAGATCTGAGTGCGGTCTGTGGGGATTCAAAGTTGTCACTGCTGGGCTTGTGTCAGGGTGGAGATGTCTTTTGTTTGTGGTCTTGTCAGATCTCAAGTTGCATGGTGGGTCTATTGCGCTTTTATTGAAGCTAGGTGACTACGCATGCGGTTGTAGCGGGGTACGTGTTCGGCTGTACTGATGTGACTGGTCTGCAGCAGAAACTGCATCAAGAAGATATGGCGGACCAAAGCATTGAGTTAGCTGGGGTGCAGCCAGACCATGCATAGTCTATGAAAAAAACAGGCTGAAGACAGGCAGGCTGGATGAGCCCAGGCACACACTGGTAATAAAACATGTTTTACAGATTGTGTGAAATGGTACAGTCCTACCCCAGTTGTGTCTTGGAGCTGTTGACACAAAATAACCACTTCACAATTGAATTGCAGACACTTGGTATCAATGCTGGAACGATCAGAAATTGCTGGCACCTGATGAGGGTCAGACTGGAGCATGTGACGTGTTTTTAACAGAGATGTACCTTTGCAATGAGTGATTAAACCACTAAGCTATCCAACACAAACGTGTGGCCTTCGGTTTGCAGAGGTCTCATTAAGCCATTAGCCTACCCTGTTAATATCAGCACTTTGCGACCTGCAGGTAATACATAGGTGTCTCTGGCGGCCTTCAACACAGAGGCCTCCCCAAGCACATTCACAAGACGAGAGGGAGCTGCATCACACCACCCGGAAATCATACATCCGCGCTCCCTTTCCACCTGGTTATGCAGCCATCGGTGGGGCTGGATTCAGACGGGGGGGGGGGGAGGGGGGAGACGGGGGGACGTGCACTGCTGCTCCGTGGAAGAGATTTCAGTGCATCTGCTGCCTTTGCTGTACCTGGTCTGTGTGTGGTTGAAAGTTGAGAGAGATGCTATCTATACTCCACAGTGTTTCAGGTCTCCTTCATTGCTACAGTATTTGCTGTACTTGGCTTCTTCTAAGAGAGAGTTTGTTGCTGCCTGAGCTGTTTTTTTCCGTCTGTGCACACGAGAATGTACTCACTTGTTCTGCCTCTACAGCCGTGTCTAATAATTATAACTTTTTTTTCACATAACACAAACCATTTCTAAGTACAGTAAATAACAGGTGCTAGTATCCATCCACTTTAAGGTCCACAATTTCATGTAGCAATTCGCGCATCATTTCTAGTACTTCTAAGCACTGCAAGTAAGAGACGTTATTATAATCCAAGTCAAGGTTTTCAATTTAGCGACCTCGGGAGGATGGAAGGCTGAGTCGGATTTGTAGGAGCTAACCTCCGAGCGCCTCGTGTGGCAGCAGTGGCACTCGGCTCACTGCCCGTTTGGAAGGGATCGAGAAGCCAGCACACAGCTGCTAGAAGGCCTCAATTTATCTGTGTGCGTGAAAGGCCTGGTTTTCTCCCTGTATGAAGGATATAGCACTGCTGCGGCACTTGCTGTGGCCCAGGGTTATCACAGAGACAGCAAAACAATGGCTTATTTGTCCTGCATTTACAACGAAGGGACCCAAAACGTACATTACCACAATTAAGATACAAACAGGACGTTCGTGTATATCCAAAGTAAAAGAGCAGTAACTTTAGAGCTGCTGCACTCCGGGGGCTGGCCTAGCCCTCCCCGGGCCCCTCCAACCCTCTCTGTGCATCATTCCTGGGTAAAGGAGAAAGTTGCCAGCATGAGATTGAGGTTTCTGTGTTCCACAAGATCTTCCCTGCTCCCTGATGAAATGCTGATAGCTCCTTTCTGGCCTAGTCTGCCTCCCGGCTGTGGTGAGCTTCAGGATGGCTCTTTGGTGCGCACAGGCCAGTCTACGGCTTCTGCACTCAGAGCAATGCATGGCCTTGACGTGAGCACACATCTCCCAGCCCCCCCCCCCCCCCACCTTACCTGGATATTCTCACCTGGATCTTTCACACCAGCACCAAATGGGAGGAGACGGGCCTAGTGGCAGGGCAAGGTACGAAAGGAAAGAAGAGATGAGGATGAGGAGATGAGGGATTTATGAGAGACACAAGTGGCTCAAGAATAACATGCTCTGGCAAAGCCAATAGATCTTGCCAATGTGTTTTAGCCATGTTGTACACCAGCGTGGCTGTTGTTCAGCATGGCTAAAAAAAACTCTGGCGTGGACTGTCAGAGTGGAATGGTGAAGAGTGGAGTAGAGAGTTGTAGAGTGGAGTGGCCGAGAGTGTTGTGTATTGGAGTGGCATGATGTGGAGTCGCGCAAAATGGCATACACTGGACTGGCACAGTAGAGTGGACTGGTGTAGAGTGCACCGGCAGAGTGTGCTGTCGAGTACAGTAGCATTGAGTGCAGTGGCATTGAATTCAGTGGCATACAATGCAGCGTTGTACAACCGGTGGCATGGAATGGCCCAGAGTACAATGGCGCAAGTAGAGTGGCGTAGAGTGGTGCAGAGGGCAGTGGTGTAGAATGTAGAGTTGAGTGGTAGAGTGCAGTGGTGTAGAGTAGAATAGTATGGTGCAGAGTAGAGTACAGTGGCACAGAGTGCAGTGCTAAAGAGTGGAGTAGCGTAGAGTGGAGTAGTGCAGAGTACCGTGGTGTGGAGTTCAGTGGCAGAAAGTGCAATGTTGCAGAGTAGAGTGTCAGAGTGTGGTGGCAAAGAGTAGAGAGGCAAAGAGTAGAGTGCCTTGACAGTGTATTTGAGGAGAGTGCATTGGCGTAGACTGGAGTGGCATAGTGGAGTGGCACAGAATGGAGCACAGTGACGTACAGTGCAGTGGGACAGAGTAGACTGTTTCAGAGTTGAGTGAAGTGGCGTAGTGTTGAGTGGTGCAAGGTAGACTGCAGGTGCATAGAGTGGGATAGTGTGTAATGGCACAGCAAAGTGGCGTAGATTGCAGTGGCATAGAGCCCAGTGGGGCAGAGTAGATTAGATTGGCATACAGTGGATTGGGGTAGAGTGCAGGGGCACAGATTTGAGTGTTGGAGTGAAGTGCATTGGCATAGCGTGCAGTGTTGCAGAGTGTCAGAGTACATCTGCGAAGAGTAAAGTTGTGCAGAGTAGATTGGTGTGACCTGAAGTGCTGTAGAGCAAAGTGGCGTGGTGTAGAGTGGCAAAGAGTGCACTGTCACAGAGTAGAGTTATAAAGCATATAGAGGCATAGCGTGAAGTGGCATAGAGAGCAGAGGTGTAAAGTGGAGTGGTGCAGAGTACAGTGCAGTGGTGCAGAGAGGAGTATTTATGTTATGGTAACACACTGCCATTACAGACAACACATTTTCAATTGAAATGACCATTACATTTGCACAGACGTACAGTTTTACCAATAAAACTATACAGTGAACACACAAAAATGTGTGGAATTTGCATCACTTGATTTAGTGATTTATGTTGATCATTTTAAAGTATTTGTTTTCAACACGCTTCAGAACTAGCAAGCAAAAAAATGTGCTTCATTTGTGCGTTCATAATTCTGACATTCTTAGATACGAATACAGGTCATGTAAATGCTGTTGCATGCTAGAAAAAAAAACTTTCATATCCTGACTATCCAGCAAGATTGTCATAAGAATCCTCTCACTTTGAAGCCAGAGAAAGAAAGGTAAACAAGGACCCTTGGACAGCGTCTGATATCTGAACTCTGTGTTTGAACTCATCGCAAATATGATGAGATAAGAGCAAGATTTACCGCCTTGTTTATAGAAAGGGACCACTTGCAAGGATTCTGTGAATAAAGTTTTGGCCAGGGAAGAACCGAACTTAAGCTCACCAGCCTAAAACAAATAATGTCAGCAAATCGAAAGCTAGAAAATGTGAGTTACAAACCACAAAGCAAATGGCAAGCAAAAGGCAGAATGCAGTCCTAGGTCAACTTTCTGAATGAATTTCCAGACGTCTTTAGCTGTCTGGTAGGCTGCAACCTAAAAATTAAGAGCAGGCTTCGCTGGAGCCAAATCAGAGGGTGACTTCGGCATGTTCGGCATTGGCTCAGCCCCCTTATGTTGAAGGTCTCCCCTCAACATTACTATGGGTCTCAGAAACCACTATTCAAAGTGCTGTTGGCTTAAGCCAGGAGTAAGAGGGTGCCACGCCGGACATGAAGCTAGGTGGCAGGTAACGTAATGCATTCAGCAGACTTTGTAAACCGCTTGCACACTGGCTTGGTCCAAGCTAAAAAATAAATATGTATATATAAACGAATAAACCTTCACTTGAATAACAATCACCAGCATCTTTTACAAAAGTTTCAACTTCAGCGTCACAAAATAATAAAATAACCTGCATGATTTTGTTGGTGACTTGGGGGAATGGAACTTAAACATCTTTTTATGGACACGTTATGAATACACCAATGGCATAGCTATTGACAAGTGACGCTGAAAACAACGCTGAAAGCCATGACCCTCCCCTAGACCCCAATTTCAGTTGATGTCCGTCTTCTTCACAAAGTCAGCAGGGCTGAGGATCAGTGAGATTGGCAGGCTGTGAACCTGATGTTTCTGCAAAATCACTGTGGCATACTCCACATACTCTGTAAATTACACCAACAGAGGGTGACAGCTTATTGGATGATGGCGGTAGGAGGAAAAATTATATTTGTGAAGTAAACAACATTTTGAAACCCTTCAAATTTATCCAAGCAGTACATCATCTGTGCTATACAAAAATAGCTTGAAACAATAAATAAATGAGCTACTGAAACTCTGGCCCAGATTTTGAACTTGACAGGGGGAGGGAGTAGGCTCTCTGCCAAGGTACTAGCAGGGATATTGCCGTGAGATGCAGGTATTCTCTTTTCTTCCAATAGCAGCTGGCTTCCACACCTTTGCCATGCAAGAACCTGATGGCCATGTCAGATGGCAGCTTTTTACATGACATCATGAGGCAAGAGGATGTCTGTCGGGTCTGTCTGATCAGAGCTGTTGGCAGTCTCAAGGCTGAACCTCCTGGGGGCTCATGGAACCTCCTAGATTATCCCACCAGACGTGGGAGAACAGAGGAATCCCTGGAGATTAACGTGAGCCTGAGGAAGGTATGAGGTGGCTCCTATCACCCCTGAACCCAGACACTATGATAGCCCAATTGATTACCATCCCTTGGCTGGGCACTACCTGACAAAAAGTCATAGCCTGAGATTCCTATGCTGATACCACGTGCACGTGTGATAATAGTGAGAGGATCACCCTTTGTTGGTGATGGCTGTGCCCTCTTGGGAAGGTAATCCTTGTGAACACCACGCTGTTCTGGGGCCCCTGCCAGGTCTGATTTCCATCAGAGTTTCCAGCAGAGCCACCAGACAGATCAGGAGACAGTGCCACAGAGGTGCTTGCAGACCAACCCTGGTTTTCACCTCTATTCGTCTCGCAAACCAACCTATTCTACTGCGATCCAATATGTTTTTCAGGACTCCTCAATAACCATGATCAACATCAAGCACCCAGATATCGCCCCCTCTTTCCTGCACCTCTTTATTATGCCTTGTACAGTGCCCTGACAACTGGCAAGTTCCGGTCTATGCTAGAAAAAAAAGAATAAATAAAATGCCTGTGGAATTGATGGCTTGGAGTAAACAAAGGTGCTAATGCGCCCCAACACAAGCCAAGGAAGTGAGTCTGTCTTACCCCCTAATTTTGTCAGAAATGATAGCTGTAATTTGGGAGCACTGGCCTCCCTCGATCTCTTACGTCCCTGTGCCACCGCACATATTGCGCTAATGATAGCTAAACTAAATCAAACTGAAGTATAGTACCTGTTACTATTGTAAGTATTGACTGTACAGCACTTCACATCCTATTTTGGGGAGCCAAAACACATTATTGTTGTCCAATATAGAATTAGATGTGGATAGGAACCTATAAGGATTGTCTATAATAGAGTTAGAGAGTCCTCCAAGATGGCAGTCACATGTGGCAGATCTGATCAACCTTTATATGCATATCCTCTTTATATTGTGCGGCTTTGTTAGGAGGATTGACGGCAGTTTTCTATGTATAACTTAATCATATGGTAGTTCCCATTTATCCTGGTACCAGTTAGCCAGTCTAAGTGTTTCATGAGGCTCATCAAGATGGTATACAGCAGCCACCTTGCCTGCCCTGATCTGAGTTGACTCTGATAATTGCTGTGGTATTGAATCATATTAATCTATGCTGCACTGGTCATGATAGAATCGAGTTATGGTGTACTTGTACATTTTGTGTTCTCAAGGGTAGAATGCTCTGAACACAATTGTTTGGTTTTGTTGTCAGATAATGTCAGGAGGACAAATAGTTTTGTGTCTATCTCCAAAACAGCCAGCTTCCTGAACTTTAGATGGTCTTATAAATTTTATATCATGACTGAAAAGAAATTATAAAGTTTAACGAATTAGGTTTTTCTCATAGTAAAGACTAATGAATTCCATAGCCCAGAATACACCAATCCAGAAGGCACATTCTCCAGCATTCTGTGATGCAGTCACCTGCAAGACTATAATTAAAGTTAAGTAACTTAAAGAATTCCTCAAGAACAAAAGAACAAACATACAAAGATACAAAGAAAAAGACCAGCAATACAAAAACGCTCTAACCTCTTACATGCAGATACCCGACACTGAATTTAGCAAGCTAATTAATGCAAGCAATCCTCCTGGATCTCCAGGAGATCCTGCCCCAACAAGAATTTTCAAAAACATTCTTCTACATACAGTTGCTTATTTGATGACAGGGAATACATGACAAGGTCCTAAACAGATGATCCTTGCCATTCAAACTTAAAATATTCTTCCTCTGACCAATCTCAGGAAATAGAATCTCAATTCATTAGCATGGTCTCCTCAAATTATCTATAGGAAAATTAAAAAAAGAGTGATCTTCTTGAAAGAACAATATGCTCTCAGGCCAACATTATAGATTCAACCCTGAAAGTAGCACAGAGTCAGCAGTAATAGCCATCTGGGACAACTTGAAACCAACATTAGACAAAATGGATTGGCAACTCTAATACTTGAAGACCTTCCAGAAGCCCTTGACTCAGTTCATCATCAGACGTTACTTCTCAGAAGTGAGAAGCTCAGTATATGAGTAAACTCAATAAAACTGATCTCTTCCAATGTCAGAGACAGAAAGGTAAGTATGATTACAGTGCCAGCATTCAACTCATCTCCACACATCTCTAATTGCAGCCTCACACTAGGATCAATCATTTAACCACTCCATTTAAACCTTCCTAAGTACATCTGATAAAATCATTCATCCTCACATTACAACTATGCAGCTGATATGCAAATGATCCTAAAACTTTAACAAACTTAAGGACATGTCTATCATGTTGCACAAGTGGCCCGACAACACGACCTCAACATCCTCACCTACGCCGACGACACCCAGCTCATCCTCTCACTCACCAAAGACCCGCGCACCGCCAAAACCAACCTCCACGAGGGAATGAAATCCATCGCCGAATGGATGAGAAGCAGCCGTCTGAAACTGAATTCGGACAAGACGGAGGTCCTCATCCTCGGACCCACCCCCTCCGCCTGGGACGACTTTCACGATTGGCCTACCGCACTAGGAATCCCACCGACACCGACCGACCGACCACGCTCGCAACCTGGGCTTCATCCTCGAACCCTCCTCCCTCACCAGGTCTAAACAGGTCAACGCAGTTTCCTCCTCCTGCTACAACACACTCCGCATGCTCCATAGGATCTACAAGTGGATCCCGACAGAAACAAGAAAAACGGTGACACAGGCCCTCGTCAGCAGCAGGCTGAACTACGGCAACACACTACACAGGCATCCCAGCAAAAGACCTACTACGCCTCCAACGCATCCAAAACGCCTCCGCCCGGCTGATCCTCGACATACCCCGCCGCAGCCACATCTCCCACCACCTGAGAAACCTTCACTGGCTCCCCGTGGACAAGAGGATCACTTTCAAGCTTCTTACCCACGCTCACAAAGCACTCCACGACACCGGACCAGCCTACCTGAACAACAGACTCAGCTTCTACACCCCCACCCGTCAGCTCCGCTCTGCAAACCTCGCCCTCGCAGTCGTTCCCCGCATCCAACGAAAGACCTCCGGCGGCAGATCCTTCTCATACCTCGCCGCCAAAACCTGGAACACCCTCCCTACCAACCTGCGACAGACTCAAGACCTACTCACCTTCAGAAGACTCCTCAAGTCCTGGCTCTTCGATCAGTAACAACAGCACCCCCCCCCCCCACCAGCGCCTTGAAACCCTCACGGGTACGTAGAGCGCTTTATAAATTCAATGACTGATTGATTGACATGGAAACATCTAAACTTGACAAGCATCTCAGTGGCATTGACAGATGGATGCAAGTCAAATACATTACACTCAAACTTATTGTAGACGCCACATGTTAACGAAATCACTAGGAATACTTTCTACATAATGCAGACACAAATCTTTGTTTACCGGGTACCATCAGAAACTACAATCCATTCCCAACCTTGTAATATTGTGGCTAGGTTATGTAAATGACTGTACCGAAAACTCCCAGGCTTTCTGCTACAAAATTACAAAGTAACCAAAGCTCTATGCCTAACGGAACTAAAAAGGGGGAGCTTCATTTGCGCAATTGTTAAAAATCCCATTGTGATTTACATGGACAGTCTCCCGGCTACGACAGACAACTTGCTGCTGAGAAAAAGCAAAAACAACATATGATGGATGGAATCCAGAACAAATCAAAGATTCACCCTGGGCCACAGATCTGGGTTTAATCCATCAGTTTTTCTACTTGCCATTCCAGTTTGGACTCGGCCAGATGCAGATCAGTCTTGACCCTGTTTCCCTTGGGAACAGTCCAGCCCAAACTGCCAGGCCCTCCCTGGACCAGAAACAGGCATCCTGGGACTGGTTCCAGGGTATCACCGCTCATCAGCCAGGCTAGCTTGAATCTTGTGGCATAGCAAGCACGGGACCCCATGTCTGGGCATACCCTTCCCACTTGGGGTGACAAATGCATAAACAGAGGAAGGATGGATTAAACCCAGATCTGTGATTTGGGGTGAATGTTTGATTGGTTCCGTATTCCATCCATCATTTGTGTTTGTTTGCTGAGAAAAAGCATGCGCTGTGTGGATGTGAAGGTTGAGCACTGCAGAGTGGATGTTAAGGTTGATCTACTCCAATAGATTTTCCTTGTAGTCCTTAAACTAGCAAGGGTGGTGCTAGAGGTCCATGTCGACAAGCTGGCCATCAATATACATGTTTTAAGGAAAGTACGTTGTGACCTATCAACTTTTTTGCAGCTGTCATTGTTTTCATGAGTATGGATGCTAGCCACCTATAACAATGTACATTTAAATCCTGATTACTTAGAGGATTTGATGAAAATTTAGGCACAGTGTGCGGTGTAACTCATCTGGAAAGTGTAGTGCTTTTCTGCATAATCCTGGATAAGGCTAGGAATTGTAAGTGGAAAACTATAAGCCTTAGTCCTTACCTATAGCATGGGGTGTCCAACATAGGTTGGCATAGGGCAGATTTGTGATGGATTTTCAGTATCTAAGCATAAGATACAGAGTTGGCTCCTCTGCTAAGGCAGAGGAGTGTCGCCCTGCTGCTTTTAAGCAGAAGGGGGAGGAAAAATAAAATGATAAGAATGAAGTGTTATCATTTTATTTTTCCTGGGAGGAGGGTGAGGGCGTGGCTGGAGGGGGCCGGAGCAAGGCTGGAGGGAGGAGTGGAGTGCACAATAAGTGAGCATGTCTGTTTGGCTGGCTGTGTTGGGCAGGCCAAACTGACATGCGCACTTTACATTTCTCCACCTGGCTGAATTGAACAGCCTGGTGGAGAAAGTGCACAAGCTCCCACTCCCTGGGTGAGCCCTGAAGCAGGGCACTCACACCAATCACGACGCTGCTGTCATGCTCGTGACAGCAGTGTCATTATCGGCGGGGAGCCTGTGTGCTGCCGGGAAGAGGACAGAGACGATGTGAACGTGTCTCCGGAAGAAAAGTACGTGGGTTTTTTTTTCCCCCTGCCCCCCGCCACCCTCGTTCAATTGCAGCCGCCACTGAAGAGACATTTACATATAATGATTGCCACTGGAGGCAATTTAATGTATTAGTGAAAATCGTGAAAATCGTGAGAATGTGGCACGGATCTGGCCAATTTTGGCCTACGTTGGACATCATCTTCCTGGGAGACAGTCAGATGGGATGGTGGACAGGCTAGGTCTAGTCTTTAATTTTCCCAGTTTTTGAGCTCTTACTCTAGACTTCAAATTTAAAGACACTTGGGGCCTGTATTGCTAGCCATGGAAAATCATAGGTCGAAACAAGTGATCCCTCGATGCGAGTGGATCTGAAGCCCTTTCAGTGCTTCGATTTAAGCACCTGCAGCTCCAATGGCTTGACCTCCCATGTGCGCATGCGAGTCCACTTCCTGCTACATCTTAAAATCTGATTTACACATACACATTCTCCTGCCCACTGCCTCGGTGCTCAGAGATTACTGCAGGAAGAACTGTTTAAGCAACAGCTTTTAACCAGCTAGAACGAACTCGCACTAGAGTAAAGCTTTGTCTGGCACCTTTTATGCGAGATAAAAACAGATCTAATAACTATTTTAGGAAACCGTGTCATGGAATACAGTTGGAGGCAGAGAACCGCTTGGCTGTGGCACGTGACTATTTCAGATGGAATGGAAAGTCTAATTGCTCTCCAATGAGTTATGAGAAGCCGTTAAAGCATCCCCCGTGTGTAAGCTGCAGTGCTTAATTCATAAAGTGCACAGGCCCAACGTTTTACTTAGCATCCCAGAATAACGCTGCCGAATGCGGCGATTTCCGAGTACACAGCCGGCCTGGTTCCGATCCCGCCTCTCGCCGCTATTTTCCACCGTCTCTGCGGTTCTTTTCACTCTTTACTTCTCCCTCGGTCTAGATTCCTCTTCCTCCCCCATTCTCCTTCCTCTGCCTTTATCTTTCATGCTTTCCTTCAAAGTCTGATGAATAAAGAAGTTTATTCTTCTGCACAAGCTAAGCCCTGCGTATCCTTGGGGTGCGGAAGTGCCACTTTCGATAGTACACATCCCGAGAGACAAACCTCGGGGTGCTTGTGTGCGGCACGCCAGTCACCTGACAAGAGTCGGATTTTACTCAGGTAGGATGCAGGGGCCTGACAAACATCGGGATCTCGTGACTGCAGTTCAGGCACTTAAGAACTCATTTAATCACCTTCTGAATGTCCGACTGGAATACTTAAGCTGCTGAGTAGACACCTGTGCTCAGCTGCTTGAATTGGAATAAACCCATGGGAGGACAACAATTAATGTAGCATAATGACTCTCCCAGATCAAACTCATCGGCAATAGGTTTCAATATGTCATCAATGTGCAGCCTAGTTGTCCTGCCTCTAAATTTGCCAAATCCTTGGCATCATTTTAAAGTGAGACGTAGAAGTAGTCAGTGTAGAGAGGCAGCAAGCCTAAGTCACAACAATATATTGTGACAATAGCAGACTGAAGTTGGGTGCCAATGACGGCTGTGCAAACTCCGTGTTAGCCATCCTCGAGGAATCACTTAGGACTCGTCTCTCACCCACTGCCTCTCTGGTACAACGCGGTAACTTGCTTGAGCAGAAGTTGGTCTTTCTTCTGAGTGTCAGTGAGTGGGTGGGGGAGGTGCTGGGACTGCTCTTCTAAGGGGTTTTGGACATGCCTGCTTTCCTGAAATTACCCTTCACCTTGTACACATCTCCCCAGTTCTGCAGGAGAGTAACCAGTGTGTGGGAGTCTGTAACCACACCGACCACTTTGTTTTACTTGTTCACAATTAACCTGCAACCCTTCATCTGTGTGGTGCACAGAGATGCCATGCAGAAGCATAAACACCCACTACACAGTCACATTTAAAACAAGCAGAGGATTGTGCTCTCGGGGATGGCACTAGCACCAACCACATGAAAAGGACTATTAGGCCACATAAACGGTTAAAATGCACTAAACAAATGCAAACAACATAACATCCACAGTCAATTTTGAGAATTCCTTCCACGATGAGCCCAACACAAATCCCTGCTTGATACCCATCTATGTGATAAACCATGTAGGTCTCATTTAAGACTTCATGCCTTCAAAAGAAAGGTGATGCAAGCCATCTACAGAGAACTTTCATCAAAAAAGATCTAGCCACACCCAGTTTTTCTAGCATTGTAAAATCATTGTGTGAATACTGCACATCAAGCAGTGCTGTCAATGTTTCAGGAACACTAAGGAGCCTTTCCAAGATATGGCTTAATAGGTCTGAATACTTCTGCATTATAATCTAACTGATGGTCTTCTAGTTGATGCAGTTGGTCTTGAGTATGTGGCCGCGACAGAAGAGACTATGAGGTTCCTTCAAAATCAGGGTGCTATCTCCCCTACTGGATATCAAGGCAGATATTTATTATAGTTGTGGAAGGCATCTAGTAGCTGCACTTACGTCACTTCTGTGGTCTAGGAAATCTCTATTTTTCTTGCATTTCACTCTTGGTGAGATGTTATCGGACTGTGGCAGCGGAGTGGATGAATGCTGTGCTAGCGGCAGAGCCAAGCCGGTGGCTCTTTGGCCTCTAGTCTTGCTCTGGTGCAACTGAATGGCTGAGAAACACACACAGCGAGGAACTACAACCCACGCTATGAACAGAAGAGCTGCAACAGCGCCTAAAGGCCGCAAAGAAGTCTAATAGCAGGTGAAAACGATCTCTTGAAGGGGATGGGTGAGGCATGAATGGACACACTGGAAACGATTTGCTTAGTTTACAAGATTTCAAGCGTCGCTCTTGCAAAGGTTAAAGGAATTTCAAGACAATATTAAATGGTTACTGGTGCTCAGGACATCCTTGGTCATTGCTGGGTAAATCTGTGAAAAGCAACCACATCAGATGATGTAAAGCTGAATATCTTGGCGAGTGGAGCTAACGTCAGTAATTCTGCTGCACATGGTTGTGAAAACGTATACATTGAAGGATTCACTTGCATGAATGGTATGTTTTTCAAATTATATTGTTTTATTAAAAAAATGTTTTAGAATGAAAAAAATAAAATTACACTCCGACCACATTGTGTGTTTTCTCAAAGTTTAACTCATCAAATGATATTTCCACCGAGTTAGACAAATCCTATCATTTGAAGGGACCAATGATTTGAATAGTGTTTTGGCCGATTCTCAAGTTGGTCTTCTCCGAGAGTGCTTTGCCGGTCGTATCCTTTGAGTTGGAGAGAGAATCCTTGCTCCCCATGCAGCCTCACTCCCATTTTGATGCCACCCACTGTCTCCTCCCCGCCTCACCTCCCAGCACTTCAAAAACGTCTCCAGAACACTGACACAGCCTTAATGTGCTCATACTGCTTAAACCAGAAGCCTAGTAGTCCAGCTCTGGACTAGAACGATCTGCCTTATTTTAAATAGTGTGCACAAACTGTCAAAGATTTGAAACTGGGGGCATTTTGACTACGTCATCAAATACTCATTTAGAGTTATTGCACATTTCACTAGAACACGTGCTGCTATACTTCCAGTCACTGTTTTTATCTGAGGTACATAGTTAGGGGATGCATGGCATTTACACCCCATTACGTGGAGCTGAGAGGAAGCCATACATTGGCCAAGCACCGTGACTGCAGGTGGAGGGGCGTTGTGATGCACCGTGACTACAGGTGGAGGGGCGCTGTGTTGCACCGTGACTACAGGTGGAGGGGCGTTGTGATGCACCGTGACTACAGGTGGAGGGGCGTTGTGATGCACCGTGGCTACAGGTGGAGGGGCGTTGTGATGCACCGTGGCTACAGGTGGAGGGGCGTTGTGATGCACCGTGGCTACAGGTGGAGGGGCGCTGTGATGCGCCGTGACTACAGGTGGAGGGGCGCTGTGAGGCACCGTGACTACAGGTGGAGCGGCGCTGTGAGGCACCGTGACTACAGGTGGAGCGGCGCTGTGAGGCACCGTGACTACAGGTGGAGCGGCGCTGTGAGGCACCGTGACTACAGGTGGAGCGGCGCTGTGATTAGACAGGTGCGAGACTGGCGACAAAGCAACACCAACAACATTGACGGGTGATCTGAATGGGCAATCTGCTACCGCTGCCGTGATGGTGTCTGAAAACGGTGGCACCCCCGATTGCTACTTAATACTGTTACCTATTGTTGGTGGGCTCTCTTACCGGAAACACCAGGAAGGTACCAGTGGGACTGCAATGCATGCGCTCCTGAGGCGACTGAGAAAGACGATATGGCGTCGGTGACCGCGGCAGTGGGAGAGTTTCAGATTCGCAAACAAATACGGTATGGCTGGAGAAAAACACGGGGTGGCAGGATATCTTGCTAGATTCTCCGAGGCTTTGGAAAATCCCCAGACATTGACAGTATAGCTAATAATGTCCCACTCAGCCAGCCAGCTGGGAACACCTGATGCTGCCAAAGACGACGTGGAAGAGAAATTGAAACAAGCAGCACAGCCTAATCCTAGCCCGTGGAACAAACAACTAGAGTGTCAGGACTGGCACCGGCAGATGTCTGAAACTGTTCAGCCAACAGATTAGCAAGAAGCTCCAACTACAAATGACCTGCACGAAGATCTACAAGGCGGCGTGCAGCTCTGCAGTGATAAGGCTGGTATGGCTCTAGGTCCTTGTGTTATTGAAGGGGATGTCTGCCATTTTGTTAGTTAAGTAGGAAAGAGTAGGTAGACATAAAATGGGAAGATAATGATGGTTAAGGGAAATAGGACACAGAGAATGAACCAGATACCAAAAAAGGAAAGAGTGGGTTGCAAGACTGAGGGATCCACATTAGTGGTAAAAGCAGGGCAGAGAGAGAGAGAGAAACCATTCCCTTTCTTAGGGGTAACTGTAAAGTAATGGACGAGGGGCTAAGGTGCCAAAACCCACAGCAGAACTTTGCAGCAAGCCACTCCAGAACCCTGCTTTGCCAACTATGCAGAAAAGGAAAAATGTGCATCCCCCTCCTGTTAGACGCACAGTCTCTTTATGCACCCTTTAGAGCAGTGGTTCCCAACCTTTTGATTTCTGTGGACCCCCCATTTTAATATAAATGGAACCCAGGGACCCCCACCAAATCATCATTGGAATCCGGGGACCCCCGCCTGAGTCATTACTGGAAGCTGGGGACCTATTTTGTCAATATTTTTTAATTTTCTTTAGCAGTCGTGGACCCCCTGAGAAGGCTTCATGGACCCCTAGGGGTCCCCGGACCACAGGTTGGGAACCACCGCTTTAGAGGAAAAAAACAGAAGACAGAGAGTGAGATAACGAAGATTCATGCTATCAGCGTGTCCCTCTGTGTACGGAACTGGATTGGACGCATTACGAGTATGCACGACTAAGAAAATCGAGAGGTCTAGAGCCAATATGATTGAGGAGGTGATGAAAAATTAAGAATATGCAGAGTTTGCAGAAACAGTGTCAAGGCAGGATTGATAATGGAATGGACATACTCTGAACCAACTCGTCACCATAGCCTCCTTAATCTACCACTTAGAAATAAAGCATTAAATGACATCCGGAGAGAGAATCACGGAAAAAAGCTCTACGAATAATGCAGATATTTTACAGAGTGCTGGCATGCCTCTTGTTGCTGAATGAAACTGGAAAAATCAAGGTTGTGCTAAAGAAACTCTTATCAACCTCTCGAACAACTGGAAGCAGACACGCTCCGGAGAGGGAATCCAGAGGATCATGTGGCTCAAGCAGAAATGCTGCAGGTACCCATACTAGGCCGATAATGCCGGCTGTCTGTGTGAAACAGCCAAAGGACAACAAGCATTCGGCACCTGGATCCAGTGAAACTGTGATACAACTCTCTCATGCGATGATCAATTGAGCAAGGACTCGTACTCGCACTCAGCGACCTATGGTAGCAAGCACTCAGAAGGCATCTTCTGTAATTCCTACAATGTTTAAAGCTACCAACAGGCTCTTTAAACAGATTACTAATACTCAGGGGCAGCTCCTCCTCTATGGTGGAAGAGCGTCACCCCTCCACCTTCCCCCGCCAGCAGCATATGCAGCAAACCTTTATAAAAAAAAAAAAAAAAACGATAATAAACAATGTTTATTATCATTTTATTTTTTAAAGGGGTGGGTCCATGGGGGATGACAGCCATGAAGGGGAGTGCACAGAGCACTCCCCTGGGCGCATGTATGTTTTGTCAGCTGTCTCGGGCCGGCCAAACACACTTGCACACTGTGCTCTCTCCAGCCTATCATTGTGTTGTCGGGTTGGAAAGAGCAAGCACAGGCTCCCAGTCTGCCTTGGAGCTCCCAGCCAATCATAACGCTTCTTTGAGCAGCACCATGATTGCCCGCAGGACAGGCTGACAGCCTGAGCCTGCAGTGTGGCAGAGAGCGGTGGCATGGTGGTGCATTTAAGGTAAGTTTTTATTTCTGTATTTTGTTTTTTATCTTTGTTTTGTTCCTACCGCCCACCACTTTGCCAATTCGCCAGCCGCGACTGCTACTACTCCAAGAAAAGTTTTACTTAACTGATTCTGAACCTCCTTGCTTGGAATTCCGGTGTGGATCCGTGTGCAGTAATTATGAATTTGAAAGATAATCTATAAATCAAAGTGTCGTAGTGGCAGGTAAAGGATTTAGTACTCTGGGAGTTATTCACAGAATGTTTAAATTAAATACAGAATATTGTGATTGACTATTTACATGGTTATTTAGGTTCTTGGGGTGGCTTTAAGCAGAACTTCAAAATTCTGCATACGATATGATGCAAGTTATAGAAAGCAGAACAAGTTTTCTACTTTCTCAAGCACAAATAAATAATGGCTAACGTGATTCTACAAATTCTCGAAATTGTTATGCCATTCCAACAGTATACAATGTGCACTGAGCTGCAGCACATATGACCCACGTCACATTAATTAAATCCAGAAACCTTTTGCACATTTAAACACCGAGTGCCACATAGAAAGAAATGCAACACAAAAGCAAAAAAAAAAAAAAAAAAAAAAAAAAAAAATCAGAACATGTAACATTAACGTGATGAAGTTGTCACAAATGGTACATTCATATTATGTAGCTCTTCTCCTCGCACTATGAAGGAGTCTTACACAATCACAAAACACCTACTGGGAATTGTTTGCTCTGTTCAGGATCACTGGGATTATGCAACAGAGTAGGACCAAATTATGCAGCAGTGTTGGCTTAATTATGTGGCAATAAAAAGCAAATTATGCAGCATAATGCAGCACATTTTGCGGTAGTTCCACCCTTCGTATTTTGTCATTTTTATACATAAGATCACCCGGGCGAGGGTGCCACAACATTAGTACCAATTTAAACCCAAATACAGCAGTAAGGAACTGAAAGGTGACCAGCCAAACTTTGTGAAGGGGCCTTCCAACTGTGCGGCAACACATGACGCTGAATGTTTAGTAACTTTTCACCCGTTTCAGTTAAAAACAATGTTTTTGTTACAATCTGCAAATGATTTAGCAGGTGATGGAATAGATGATAAATGTGGGAAAGCCATAACCCTACAGTAAACAGCAAGCCTACAGAATCGCATATTTCTAATGACTCAGACTAGGTTACATTCTTGCAGGCCATTAACCTCGTCTACATTTTCTTAACTGATTAAAAAAATAAATAGTAAAGTGACAAAGCCACAAAAATCTCACAAGGAAACACGCAAAACAGGTCGACAGTGAGTCTGTGACGCAATGGCACCGTTACCGCTCAATTTAGAAAACAGGTTTCAACCAACAGTTCCTGAATTAAAGATGCTGGTGATAAAATGATTAAAATATGGGATTCATATCTTAAAGGCATCTAACAGGCACGTGCACATTTTTCACACGTTAAACATTATATGTCTGCGCCAGACAAAAGCCTACATGCTGCACACACCTCCCTCACACAAAATCAAATATGACAATAAAGACTTAACCTTTCCAAAAATTGCCTATTGCTCCATTATGTCTGTATCTCATCAAGCAGTGCTTAATTTGAGCCAGCAGTTGCCGGTGCAATACAGAACGAACATCTGTCACCAGGGACGAAAGCAGAATCCTCTAAGATAACTGGGCATGGGATGTCTGGCAGTCAATTAAAGAGGCCTGGGGTGGATTCAGGACTGTGCATCCTTGCTATTCGCGCTTTGACATTTTATAGTGCCAGCCACATGTGTGTGAGCAGCGCTTTGGGCACTGGTATTTAATAGTTTACAAATAAAGGAGGTAGCTGGAAGACAACACAGTGAGACAGAGGTCAGTATGAACTTCCAGCTCATAAATTACATCAGTAAGGTCGAATATAAGCATGGCCACTGGAATTAAGCGGCAGGAAAGGGTCAAATTATGTGGCAGGGTTGTGTATATTTTGCAGTAGGAAAAGGCAAATTATGCAGCACAACGCAGCACATTTTGTAAAATTTCTACTTCATTATTTTAGCATTTTTTAACTTGTTAATTCTCTCTTGTGCCCTGGTTGTGCCTCAATAGTACCAGTTTAACACCCAAATAGAGCAATAAGCAACAGAAAGGTGACTAGTCCAGCTTTGCAAGGGCCTTTTACTGAGCGGCAACTTGTGTCTTCGCTGTTTCAGTAACTTCTGAACTGCTTGAAGTAGAAACAATTTCTTTTTGTTAAAATCTGCAGAGTATGTGGCTAATGATGGATTGTATGGCAAATGCAGCAAAACTATAACATTGAAAAATTGCTGTGGCTGCACAATCGCATAATTCCAGTGGCCCTGAACATAAGGCTGCTTATATTCATTCTTCCAGTGTTCAAGCTCCACATTTGTTTAAAGGACAGTGAACACAAGCTGAATCCGGTTGGCTTGGATGAAATATAATTCAGATCAGTCTCTGCATCATTGTAAAAGCAACTAGCTCAATAACTCAATAAAAAAAAAAAAAAAAAAAAAAAAAAAAAAAAATATATATATATATATATATATATATATATATATATATAAAAAAATTCACTTAAAAAAACAAAGATTACATGGGCGTTATAGTTAGGCTCACATTTCAAATGTACAAACCAATAGAAATTCAGCTGTTAGTTATTTTAAGTAACTATAACTCGTGCCCTAAGGTAACTATAACTCACACCCTCGCCATGCACTGCTAATTACCCCTCATATTACAAC